>NC_138772.1:84065259-85265259 GCF_965119305.1 Pelophylax lessonae | reverse complement strand
TCCATTCAGACATGGAGCCGCGACACAGCCCCGCCCCTCTCTCCTGAATGGCTGAATGATTTTTATTGACAGCAGTGGGGGCCAATCGTGTCGCGCTGCTGTCTCAGCCATGGAGGAGGGGAGCCCCAGGCATCTTAGACACTCCTGCAACATCGCTGGAAAAAGTCGGGCTCAGGTTAGTATTAGGGGGGGCTGAAGGAGACTGCTGCACACAGAAGGTTTTTTTTTTTATCCTAATGCATAGAATGTATTAAGATAAATAAAACGTCTGCCTTTACAATCCCTTTAAGCTTATTTCAGAGAGCAATGGTTCATCACCTAAGACACTAGCAAGAAGCTAAGTTTAGCTTGGAGTTGGAGGGATTATATAGGGGGAAGGGGGATTTCTGCAACCTTCCCTTTTTTGCTAGTATCCAATCACCTCGAGGTATCTGCATATAACCCACGGCTAGGACAAAAGGTCCTGTGTCCCATACTGTATGACTAAGAAACAGAAATCTACGCAAAACAATTGGTGCGAACCAAAAACAGACCTGCGCAAATGGAGTGATATTTGACAACGGGTTGTACAATTAATGAATAAATATATGTAAATAATATAATGAATTTATAAATAAGTAATAAATATGGGAATTGCTTCCACACTGCGAGCCGCAATAATGAACGTGAAAACGTGAAACTGTGATAACAAAGGGTGAAAATTGCGCTCAGCAGTCACTATAAAGTGCTTTAGTGCATATGTAATTGATCAAAAATTACAAAATATAAAGCAAAACTAGTATACACAATAATATAGTAATTGAATGAACAATGTTACATAGTTACATAGTTAGTGAGGCTGAAAAAAGACACAGGTCCATCCAGTTCAACCTATGATGTGTGTGTGTGTTTGCTTTTAACCGTACATTGTATACCCCTGTATGTTGTGGTCTTTAAGGTGTCCATCCAATAGTTTTTTGAAACTATCAATGCTCCCCGCTGATACGACTGCTTGCGGAAGAGAATTCCACATCCTTACCGCTCTTACAGTGAAGAACCCCTTACGCACTTTAAGGTTAAACCGCCTTTCCTCAAGTTTTAGTGAGTGGCCACGTGTCTTATTGTATCTCCTTTCTCTGAATAGTTTGTTCCTTATGCTAGGGTCGCCAGTACAGTATTTGTACATTGATATCATATCCCCCCTCAATCGTCTCTTCTCCAGAGAGAATAAGTTCAGTGCTTGTAGTCTTTCCTCATAGCTGATGTCCTCCATTCCCCTAATTATTTTTGTTGCCCTTCTCTGGACTTTCTCCAGTTCCAGCACATCCTTCCTGAGGACCGGTGCCCAGAACTGGACAGCATACTCCAGATGTGGCCGGACCAGAGTTTTGTAGAGTGGAAGAATAATCTCTTTATTTCTGGAGTGAATCCCCTTTTTTATACAACCCAGTATTCTGTTGGCTTTGCTTGCAGCGGCTTGGCATTGCATGCCACTTCCAAGCCTGTTGTCTACCAGTACCCCCAGGTCCCTTTCCATCCTAGACTCACCCAGAGGTTCCCCCCCTAGTGAGTAGCTTGCTTTCTGGTTTCTGGCCCCCAAGTGCATTACTTTACATTTTTCTACATTAAATCTCATCTGCCATGTAGTTGCCCACCCCGTTATTTTGTTCAGGTCTGCTTGCAAGATTTCCACATCCTGCATAGAAGATATTGGCATGCCTAATTTAGTATCATCTGCAAATACTGAGATTGTACTAGATATCCCCTCCTCTAGATCATTTATGAATAAATTAAACAGGATTGGTCCCAGGACAGAACCCTGGGGGACCCCACTTTCCACACCCGCCCAATCAGAGTACTCCCCATTAATCACCACCCTCTGGACTCTCCCCTGGAGCCAGTTCTCTATCCAGGTACTCACCTTATGATCCATACCTACCTTCCTTAGTTTGTACAGTAAGCGTTTGTGGGGAACGGTGTCAAAGGCCTTTGCAAAGTCCAGATACACCACATCCACAGGCTTACCTTTATCTAGGTGGCAGCTCACTTCATCGTAGAAGGTTAATAGATTGGTTTGGCATGAACGATTTTTCATGAATCCATGCTGATTACTACTTATAATACCGTTTTCATTACTAAAGTCTTGTATGTGGTCCCTTATCATCCCCTCCAAAATTTTGCAGACTACTGATGTTAGGCTGACCGGCCTATAGTTACCCGGGATATATCTCGGCCCCTTTTTAAATATTGGTACCACGTTGGCTTTTTTCCAATCAGCTGGCACCATACCTGTCTGTAAACTATCCTTAAAGATCAAGAATAATGGTCTGGCAATCACCTGGCTGAGCTCATTAAGAACCCTTGGGTGCAAGCCATCCGGTCCCGGGGATTTATTTATGTTAAGTTTCTCTAATGGTGACTCATGTGATTCAAATAAAGTCCTTAAAGTGCTCAGTGCAGACTGTGTCTTCAGCAGCAAAGTTGGACTAGATGGGAACCTTCACCAAAAACACCTCCACCCAGTGGTAAGACAATATACCTCTTACCAGACAAAGATGACCCCTTAATTACGGGGGGTCAAAAACGGCAATGATCTCCACATAGGCTCAAAATGGTCCTCAGCGCTGTCTCTGCTCAAAGGATATTGGCCCAAATGCCTTTAAGAAGCTCCGGATCTCCGGGCATCATAATGCAAAAAAAGAACAAAGGAAACTCCAATGGTGTAATAACGTCACATACTGGGGTTTAATGAAAAGAATTGCACTTACATCAAAGCAGTAATTTTTCGCCTGGAAGTACAATACAGCTGATCGGGTGGATGGGACGCCGCTTGCGCATCTGCGCTCCACCTCACCGTAACTCTACGGTCTCACGTGTCCCGACGCACGTTTCGTCAGCCGCGCTGACGTCATCAGGGGATCATGTGACCGTAATTTTCCTCACATAATAAATAGAGGCTGGTGCGCTCGCAGCATCCAATCACTGTCCACCGGCTTCTAGAACCGCCCATTCAACAATAGACTGTTAGGTTCTCCCCTTCATAAGGGTGCCTTCCGGGAACAAACTTGGAAAGATTATTCCGACATGTTTATCACTATCGATGCTCTTCCGGTGTACACCATTACTATTCCTTAGAGCAAAAAGTTTAAAAACTATGTCTATGATCCTAATTCCAAATTTAAATTGAATTATTACATATTAGATGGAATGCTGTTTGCGCTGAAGATAAAGTTTATTTCATAAAAACATATTAAAAATTCCCAATATACATTATTAAATACTAGTGGATATATTTATTTAATCAACATCCTAAATACTAAAAAAATATATATATATAAATAAATGTAATATGAATCCTCAAATTTCATTATATTTCTAAAATTTTAAAGGTATAAAATATAAATATACAGGTTGAAGGTGATAAAATTTTCTTAAAAGTTTGAAATGTAGCAGTTCAGATCTATATCAATATTCATACCCAATGGCTGCAAAGTGTTCATTTTGTAGATCCATTGGGTCTCATTCATGGAAATTTTTTTAGTCATGTTTCCTCCTCTCTAATGATTATCTACTGCATCTATCCCGCAGAAGGACATGAGGGAAGGGTCCCTATTGTGGAAAAGGCGGAAATGATTGGAGAGGCTATGTTTAGGAAAACCTCTCCTTACATTCCCAACATGCTCGTTGATCCTAACGGATAATTGGCGGGTTGTTCTGCCTATATACTGCAACCCGCAGGGACAACTAATTAAATATGTCACATGAGTGGATCTACATGTTATGAGTCTATTGATATTGAATTTCTGTCCTGTCGATTTTGATTGAAAAGAGGTAATTTTCCTAGGATTTCTCTTGGTCATTTGGCAGGCATTACATTTTTTACAAGGATAAAAGCCTTTTACATCCAAAAAGGTGGGCTTCCTCTTTGGAGGGTCAGGTATGTTGGGAGCCAACATATGTCTGAGATTAGGGGCTTTCCTGTATATAAAATGCGGTCTGTCAGGTAGAATTTGGTTCAAAATCTTATCTTTCATTAAAATGGGCCAATACTTCCGAACAATTTCTTCAACTTGTTTGTAGTTACGATTAAAATCAGTTAAAAAGGCCAATTCACCCTTATTTTCCACATTTTTATTCCTTGTTTTTAGTAATTCATTTCTGGGCATTTGATGCACAAGATCTCTGGTTTTGAGAACCTCCTCTAATCTGTATCCCTTTTCCACAAACCTAGCTGTTAAAAGGTTTGATTGAGTAAGATAATCTTCATCATTTCTGCAATTGCGTTTTAAACGCATATACTGCCCTTTTGGAATCGCACCTAACCATTTGGGATGGTGACAGCTTCTAGTGGGGATATAGCTGTTTCTGTCAGTTTCTTTGAAATAGCTCATAGTAGAAACAACTCCACCCTGCTTCACCAAAGTCAGGTCCAAAAAATTTACTGACATTTTATCCCATGTGGCCGTAAAAACCAATCCATACTGATTTCCATTGATATGGTCAATGAATAATTTCAAGGACTCCTCAGGACCACTCCATATCAGGAGTAGGTCGTCAATAAACCTTTTGTATAGGACCAAAGAAGGGTTTAAATTCGCAAAAATCTCCTTTTCTTCCCATTGGCCAAGTAAAATATTTGCCACACTTGGGGCATACTTGGCGCCCATGGCAACTCCTTTAATTTGATTGTAATAGCCCCCGTCATGCCAGAAGTAATTGTTTTCCATGGCTAAACTTAAGGCATCACAAATGAATTTCTTTTGGCGTGGTTTTATATTAGTTTTCGTATTCAGGGCAGAAATGGTGGTATTCAGTACATCATCTTGTTTTAAGCTTGTGTACAACGATTCAATATCAATTGTTACCAAGAAAGTATTGGGTTGTACTTCCACCTGTTCTAGCAGGTTAATTAGATGCTTACTATCTTTGAGATGGGATGGATACATAGATACTATCGGCTGCAAAAAGTGGTCAACATATTCTCCTATGCGAGAGAATATGGAATCTATTCCACTAATTATCGGTCTCCCAGGGGGCTTGGTTTTGTTTTTATGGACCTTTGGCAGCTGGTAGATTGTAGGTAGGCGTGGGGCTTTGGGCACTATATACTTTGCCTCCTTTTTGGTTAGGATGCCCTTCTCTTTGGCCTTCTTGACCAGGTTTTCCAGTTTTGATTTCAGACCGAGGGTGGGGTTGGTTTTCAGTTTTTTGTAGGTAACTTGATCACCAACTAGTCTGTCAAGTTCCTCTTTATAATCATTCTTATTAAGAACCACTATTCCACCTCCTTTATCTGCCTCTCGAATCACTATATCTTTACGGTTTTCCAATTCTTTAAAACCTTTCTCCAATTCCCTTCTAGTGCCTTGTTTCTTAAATTTCATTTTACGTATATCATCTTCAACCATATTTTTAAAAACTTCCAAGCAATGATTGGAAGCTTTGGGGGGATTAAAAACAGACCGATTTTTTAATCCACTGTTCTGATATTCTGTAGTGTTCACATTAGCAACAAAGGGTTTTTCTAAAAAATGTTTCTTAATTTTTAGCTTCCTGACATATTTTTCAATGTCAATAAAAGTATTGAACTTGTCTACACTTTTGTCAGGAGCGAATTTCAACCCTAACTCCAGTACTTTCAATTCATCTGGTGTGAAGTGGACATCACTGAGATTAAAGATCCCAGCTCCTAGGATTCTCTTTTCCTTTTGTTTCTTTCGTCCACCCCTGCATCCTCTCCTCTGTTTTCTCCTCTTCCTACTGGAGGGCCATTTTGTTGGGGTGTCATCCCTTGTTGATATTGGGGATAAGTATCCCCTCCCCATTGTTGCCAATGGTTCCCTCTCTGCCATTGCTGGTTCCATTGCTGTTGGGGTCTCCAATTCTGGGATCCATGACCTCGTTGCCAGGGGCGGCCTCTCCGGCCTCCTCTGTGCCCCCGGCCTGTTCCATTCGGGTGGTTTTGGGAGCCTCTTCCTCTCCCTCTCGGGCCCGGGGGGAACCACCTCGCCCCCTCCCCCGAAAACCCCTCTGGGGTTGGTTTTCCGGGGTGTAGGCCAGAGGGGAGTAACTGTTGTAGGTAGGTATGTTATATTGGGAGGGGTTGAAATACTGGGGTCTATTATTCCTATTCTCTGAATAGTCAAAAGTACTTTCATTATCGAAATTTGGAGTTCCTCCAATTGGAGTGAAGTTGGGGTCGGTGAACCTTTCAATCCCCATTTCTCTCACCATTGGGGACTGCACAGGGATGTTGTTAGTATTAGTGGCATTAGGTCCCACAGGGATGTCCTGCCATTTATAAACTTTGGATTCTTTGTAATCCAATAGATCTCTCTGGTATTTAGTGATTTTTTTGTTTCGAGTGTCCTTGTCAATTTTGTCTAAGAATTTTTGGGTAGAGGTAATTTTCTCTTTAAAATCAGCATTTTCTTTATAAGGTTCTAGAGTGGTTTTTAGTTCACTAATTTTTTCTTCCAGTTTAGTCATCTTCGCTTTCCTGCGTGATATTATGAGACTAAGTAATCTAACTTCACTGTGATTAAAAAAGTTGAACCACTCTTTGTTTAGGTCGGGATCTACCAAACCATCGTTGGGCCCTAAGTCCCAACGTAACCTTCTTGGTGTATTTTTCATTTTTACTGCTCCAAGGTGGCCAAATCCCACCATACACGGATCTTTTTCTCAAGAACATTTTTCAGAGTTTTGACGCTCTGTTCCATGTCTTTGGAAGCAGTACTTTGTGCTGAAAAAATATCTGTTGTAGTACGGTCCTTCATAAAGTCAAATATGTCCATTGCTGCACGGACAACACAATAGTGATAATATACGCAAAACAATTGGTGCTAACTAGTGTTGAGCGAACACGGACTGTATTATTCGTGTTCGTACCGAATAATTGGATTTTTTGTACCCGAACACGGACACGGACACTTTACTGTATGTTCGGGTAAAAATCCGTGTTCGGTCATTTTATTTCCGGGTTTTGCATGCTTTGGCGCTCTTTTCATGGCGGGCTTTCAACAGCCAATCAACAATCGTTTAACTGGTGTGCCTTAAGCCATCCCAGCCATGCCTGCAAATGTCTCAGTAGCTGTGATTGGCCGTCTGAAGCATGTGACCAAGTCTTTATAAGTTCCAGGCAGCCGCAGCGTCTTCATTCTGCTGCTTAGATCAGGGACAGAGCACACATCAACGTGCTGGCTGCTGATTAGGGAAAGACAGGCAGGAAAAAACCATTTGTGTCCGGATAGAATTGAGGGACAGGTCGGAGTGTTTAGGCAGGGCGAGTTGTAGGCATTTTAGGGATAGAGTCTGCTGAATTATAGGGTCAGTGTCTTCTACAAAGTACAATCGATATTGCTGTGTGGGGGGTGGGGTGACTCTGCACTCAATCCTGATCTACGATCTCTTCTCAATCCTGTTAGGGAGAGGCTGCTGCTGCTGAATTTTAGGGAAACTGTGTTCTACAAACTACAATCGATATTGCTGTGTGGTGTGGGATAGGAGATAGGCAGGTGTCAGTGATCCACATCCATTTTTCTGGGTGTGAGCTGCAGTGGACACAATCTTTTTGGGCTGCAGTGAACACAATCTTTTTGGGGTGCAGTGAACAACGTCCTTTTTGGGGTGCAGTGAACAAAATCTTTTTGGGGTGCAGTGAACAAAATCCTTTTTGGGGTGCAGTGAACAACATCCTTTTTGGGGTGCAGTGAACACAATCTTTTTGGGGTGCAGTGAACAAAATCCTTTGTGGGGTGCAGTGAACACAATCTTTGTGGGGTGCAGTGAACACAATCTTTTTGGGGTGCAGTGAACAACATCCTTTTTGGGGTGCAGTGAACAAAATCCTTTTTGGGGGGCAGTGAACACAATCTTTTTGGGGTGCAGTGAACAAAATCCTTTGTGGGGTGCAGTGAACACAATCTTTTTGGGGTGCAGTGAACAAAATCCTTTTTGGGGTGCAGTGAACAACATCCTTTTTGGGGTGCAGTGAACAAAATCCTTTTTGGGGTGCAGTGAACAACATCCTTTTTGGGGTGCAGTGAACAAAATCCTTTTAGGGTGCAGTGAACACAATCTTTGTGGGGTACAGTGAACAGAATCTTTGTGGGGTGCAGTGAACACAATCTTTGGGGGGTACAGTGAACACAATCTTTTTGGGGTGCAGTGAACAAAATCCTTTGTGGGGTGCAGTGAACACAATCTTTGTGGGGTGCAGTGAACACAATCTTTTTGGGGTGCAGTGAACAAAATCCTTTGTGGGGTGCAGTGAACACAATCTTTGTGGGGTGCAGTGAACACAATCTTTTTGGGGTGGAGTGAACAAAATCCTTTTTGGGGTGCAGTGAACAACATCCTTTTTGGGGTGCAGTGAACAAAATCCTTTTTGGGGTGCAGTGAACACAATCTTTTTGGGGTGCAGTGAACAAAATCCTTTGTGGGGTGCAGTGAACACAATCTTTGTGGGGTGCAGTGAACACAATCTTTTTGGGGTGCAGTGAACAAAATCCTTTTTTGGGGTGCAGTGAACAACATCCTTTTTGGGGTGCAGTGAACAAAATCCTTTTTGGGGTGCAGTGAACACAATCTTTTTGGGGTGCAGTGAACAAAATCCTTTGTGGGGTGCAGTGAACACAATCTTTGTGGGGTACAGTGAACAGAATCTTTGTGGGGTGCAGTGAACACAATCTTTGGGGGGTACAGTGAACACAATCTTTTTGGGGTGCAGTGAACAAAATCCTTTGTGGGGTGCAGTGAACACAATCTTTGGGGGGTACAGTGAACACAATCTTTTTGGGGTGCAGTGAACAAAATCCTTTGTGGGGTGCAGTGAACACAATCTTTGTGGGGTGCAGTGAACACAATCTTTTTGGGTGCAGTGAACAAAATCCTTTTTGGGTTGCAGTGAACAACATCCTTTTTGGGGTGCAGTGAACACAATCTTTTTGGGGTGCAGTGAACACAATCTTTGTGGGGTACAGGGAACAGAATCTTTGTGGGGTGCAGTGAACACAATCTTTGGGGGGTACAGTGAACACAATCTTTTTGGGGTGCAGTGAACAAAATCCTTTTAGGGTGCAGTGAACACAATCTTTGTGGGGTGCAGTGAACAAAATCCTTTTTGAGGTGCAGTGAACACAATCTTTGTGGGGTACAGTGAACACAATCTCATACTTCTGAACATTTGAGGGTGCTGCCTGTTCCATACTCCTCCTCCTACTGCTCAACCATCCTTTTAGGGGTACAAACAATAGTAATTGGGGCCTAGTGTGGTGGTGTACGTGTGAGATACATACACTTTCTTTTTGATCATATTTTCTATTCCGCTATTCAATTAAAACCTTTGGGGATCAATTAAATTGCGTGATAGTCTGTGTCGGTACGTGTGAGATCCACCTTTCCAAGTTTTTGGGGTTCATCTCATACTTCTGAACATTTGAGGGTGCTGCCTGTTCCATACTCCTCCTCCTACTGCTCAACCATCCTTTTAGGGGTACAAACAATAGTAATTGGGGCCTAGTGTGGTGGTGTACGTGTGAGATACATACACTTTCTTTTTGATCATATTTTCTATTCCGCTATTCAATTAAAACCTTTGGGGATCAATTAAATTGCGTGATAGTCTGTGTCGGTACGTGTGAGATCCACCTTTCCAAGTTTTTGGGGTTCATCTCATACTTCTGAAGATTTGAGGGTGCTGCCTGTTCCATACTCCTCCTCCTACTGCTCAACCATCCTTTTAGGGGTACAAACAATAGTAATTGGGGCCTAGTGTGGTGGTGTACGTGTGAGATACATACACTTTCTTTTTGATCATATTTTCTATTCCGCTATTCAATTAAAACCTTTGGGGATCAATTAAATTGCGTGATAGTCTGTGTCGGTACGTGTGAGATCCACCTTTCCAAGTTTTTGGGGTTCATCTCATACTTCTGAAGATTTGAGGGTGCTGCCTGTTCCATACTCCTCCTCCTACTCCTCAACCATCCTTTTAGGGGTACAAACAATAGTAATTGGGGCCTAGTGTGGTGGTGTACGTGTGAGATACATACACTTTCTTTTTGATCATATTTTCTATTCCGCTATTCAATTAAAACCTTTGGGGATCAATTAAATTGCGTGATAGTCTGTGTCGGTACGTGTGAGATCCACCTTTCCAAGTTTTTGGGGTTCATCTCATACTTCTGAAGATTTGAGGGTGCTGCCTGTTCCATACTCCTCCTCCTACTGCTCAACCATCCTTTTAGGGGTACAAACAATAGTAATTGGGGCCTAGTGTGGTGGTGTACGTGTGAGATACATACACTTTCTTTTTGATCATATTTTCTATTCCGCTATTCAATTAAATCCTTTGGGGATCAATTAAATTGCGTGATAGTCTGTGTCGGTACGTGTGAGATCCACCTTTCCAAGTTTTTGGGGTTCATCTCATACTTCTGAAGATTTGAGGGTGCTGCCTGTTCCATACTCCTCCTCCTACTGCTCAACCATCCTTTTAGGGGTACAAACAATAGTAATTGGGCCTAGTGTGGTGGTGTACGTGTGAGATACATACACTTTCTTTTTGATCATATTTTCTATTCCGCTATTCAATTAAAACCTTTGGGGATCAATTAAATTGCGTGATAGTCTGTGTCGGTACGTGTGAGATCCACCTTTCCAAGTTTTTGGGGTTCATCTCATACTTCTGAAGATTTGAGGGTGCTGCCTGTTCCATACTCCTCCTCCTACTGCTTAACCATCCTTTTAGGGGTACAAACAATAGTAATTGGGGCCTAGTGTGGTGGTGTACGTGTGAGATACATACACTTTCTTTTTGATCATATTTTCTATTCCGCTATTCAATTAAAACCTTTGGGGATCAATTAAATTGCGTGATAGTCTGTGTCGGTACGTGTGAGATCCACCTTTCCAAGTTTTTGGGGTTCATCTCATACTTCTGAAGATTTGAGGGTGCTGCCTGTTCCATACTCCTCCTCCTACTGCTCAACCATCCTTTTAGGGGTACAAACAATAGTAATTGGGGCCTAGTGTGGTGGTGTACGTGTGAGATACATACACTTTCTTTTTGATCATATTTTCTATTCCGCTATTCAATTAAAACCTTTGGGGATCAATTAAATTGCGTGATAGTCTGTTTTGGTACGTGTGAGATCCACCTTTCCAAGTGTTTGGGGTTCATCTCATACTTCTGAAGATTTGAGGGTGCTGCCTGTTCCATACTCCTCCTCCTACTGCTCAACCATCCTTTTAGGGGTACAAACAATAGTAATTGGGGCCTAGTGTGGTGGTGTACGTGTGAGATACATACACTTTCTTTTTGATCATATTTCCTATTCCGCTATTCAATAAAAACCTTTGAGGATCAATTGAATTGCGGGATAGTCTGTGTCGGTACGTGTGAGATCCACCTTTCCAAGTTTTTGAGGTTCATCTCATACTTCTGAAGATTTGAGGGTGCTGTCTGTTCCATACTCCTCCTACTCCTCATCCATCCTTTTAGGGGTAGAAACAATAGTAATTGGGGCCTAGTGTGGTTTTGTACGTGCGAGATACATACACTTTTTTGGATCATATTTCCTATTCCGCTATTCAATAAAAACCTTTCTAGGGCAAGATCTTAAATTACAGAAATATGAGGAGACCGTCAAATAAGGGCCGTGGCATGGGTCGTGGTGCTGCTGGTAGAGCTCCTGTTGCAAGGAGAGGACGTGGTCGATCTGTGCCAGCTACACGCACAAGTGAAACACCTTCCTCAAGTGTGAGTAGGCGACAGAACCTGCATCAGTATTTGGTAGGGCATCATACGCCCCTAGAAGTGATGAGGCCAGAACAAGTGGAGGCGATAGTAGATTGGTTTGCTGCTGACAGTGCCTCCAGTTCCTTCACATTGTCTCCCACCCAGTCTACTGCAGAAAGGTCACAGTTGGCACCTGCAGCCGATGTCCAACTGTCTTTCACCTCACCCCCTTGCAAATCAGGCAAGCAGTCTGAGCCCCAAGCCATACAGCAGTCTCTTCTTCTTTTTGATGACTCTGTCAGCAGGGTTTCCCAGGGCCATCCACCTAGCCCTGCCCCAGAAGTGGAAGAGATTGAGTGCAGCGATGCCCAACCACTTATTTCTCAAGATGAGTACATGCAAGGATCATCGCAGCACGTCTCAGATGATGACGAAACGCAGGTGCCAACTGCTGCGGTGTTCAGCATTGTAGAGACCGACAAGGAGGGCAGGGGTGAAGACTGGGTGGAAGATGATGTGGAGGACGATGAGGTCCTCGACCCCACATGGAATGAACGTCATGCAGGTGACCTGAGTAGTTTGGAGGAAGAGGCGGTGGTCGCACAGAGCCACCAGCACAGCAGAAGAGGGAGCAGGGTGCAGAAGCGGAGCGGCCGTGCCCTAGACACTACGCCCGCTACTGCCCAACGCAGCAAGGGAACGAGCGCACCAAAGTCAGCTCAAAGGAGTTCTCTAGCGTGGAAGTTCTTTAGAAAATGTGCTGATGACAGGACACGAGTGGTTTGCACCCTGTGCAATCAGAGCTTGAAGCGAGGCATAAACCTTCTCAACCTGAGCACAACCTGCATGATCAGGCATCTAAGTGCAAAGCACGAGCTGCAGTGGAGTACACACCTTCAAAACCAAGAAACGTCTCTGGCTCATCCTGCTTCCTCTTCTGCTGCAGTCTCGGCCGCTCCAGCCACATCTGTAGTGATACCGGCACCTGCCACCCCGCAAAGACGATCTGTCAGCAACACCACCACCTGGGTCACCAACAACCATCTCCACAATGTCCCGTGGAAGCGTTCAGCTTTCCATCTCCCAAACACTTGAGAGGAAGAGGAAGTATCCCCCTACCCACCCGCGATCCCTGGCCCTGAATGCCAGCATTTCAAAATTATTGGCCTTTGAAATGCTGTCATTCCGTCTGGTGGAGACGCACAGTTTTAAAAACCTTATGTCGGTGGCTGTCCCGCAGTACGTCGTGCCCAGCCGCCACTACTTTTCCAGGCAAGCCATCCCTTCCCTGCACAACCAAGTGGGGGAAAAAATCAGGTGTGCACTGCGCAACGCCATCTGTGCCAAGGTCCACCTAACTACCGATACGTGGACCAGTAAGCACGGTCAGGGGCGTTATATCTCCCTAACGGCACACTGGGTAAATGCAGTGGCGGATGGGCCTGAGGCGGATAGCAATTTGGCGCATGTCCTTCCACCACCGAGGATTGCAGGGCGCTTCAGTTTGCCTCCTGTTCCTAACTCCTCCTACTCCGCTTCCTCATCCTCTACCGCCTCCTCATCCGGACAGCGTAACACCTTCACCACCAACTTCAGCACGGCCAGGGGTAAACGACAGCAGGCAGTTTTACAACTTGCCTGTTTGGGGGACAAACCACACACCGCGCAGGAGTTGTGGAGGAGCATGGAACAGCAGACAAATGAGTGGTTGCTGCCAGCGAGCCTCAAGCCCGGCCTGGGCGAAATCTCATAGCAGCTCTGGGCCTAGCCGGTTTGACGCACATCCCTTGCCTGGCGCATGTGCTGAATTTGGTGGTGCAGAGGTTCCTTAAAAACTACCCCGATATGTCAGAGCTGCTGCAGAAAGTGCGGGCCGTTTGTGCGCACTTTCGGCGTTCTCACCCTGCTGCTGCTCGCCTGGCAGCGCTGCAGCGTAACTTCGGCCTTCCTGCTCACCGCCTCATATGTGACGTGCCCACAAGGTGGAACTCCACCTTGCACATGCTGGAAAGACTGTGCGAGCAGCAGCAGGCCATAGTGGAGTTTCAGCTGCAGCACGCACGCGTGAGTCGCTCTGCGGAACAGCACCACTTCACCACCAATAACTGGGCCTCCATGCAAGACCTGTGTGCCTTGTTGCGCTGTTTTGAGTACTCCACCAACATGGCCAGTGGCAATGATGCCGTTCTCAGCTTAACTATCCCACTTCTATGCCTCCTTGAAAAAACAATTCGGGCGATGATGGAAGAGGATGTGGCACAGGATGAGGAGGAGGAGGAGGATGAAGAGGTAACATTTCCAAGGCTTTCAGGGCAGTCATTCGCAAGGGGCTCCGAGGGTGGGTTCCTGCACACACAAACGCCAGGGACACAATTGTCCAGCAGGGGCACAGTTCTGGAGGATGAGGAGGATGAGGAGGAGGAGGAGCTGGAGGAGGAGATGGAACCATGTTCACAGCAGGGTGGCACCCAGGCCAGCTCATGGCCATCACTGGTGCGTGGCTGGGGGGATACAGAGGACACGGACGATACACCTCCCACAGAGGACAGCCTTTCGTCGCCTCTGGGCAGCCTGGCACACATGAGCGATTACATGCTGCAGTGTCTCCACAACGACCGCCGAGTTGCCCACATTCTAACTTGTGCTGATTACTGGGTGGCCACGCTGCTGGATCCCCGTTACAAGGACAACGTACCGTCCTTAATTCACTCACTGGAGCGCGATCGCAAGATGCGCGAGTACAAGCGCACGCTGGTAGACGCCATGCTGCTGGCATTCCCATCTGACAGCGGGGCCGCAGTGGAAGCACAAGGCAGAGGAGGAGGAGGAGGAGGAGGTCGCCAACGCAACCAGGGCACCGCCAGCACCTCAGAAGGCAGGGTTAGCATGGCCGAAATGTGGAAAAGCTTTGTCAGCACGCCACAACAAACAGCAGCACCAGCAGCTCAGATGGAACGTCTTAGCAGGAGGCAGCATTTTACCAACATGGTGGAGCAGTATGTGTGCACACGCCTACATGTAGTGAATGAGGGGTCTGCCCCCTTCAACTTCTGGGTCTCCAAATTGGGCACATGGCCTGAACTTGCCCTTTACGCCTTGGAGGTGCTGGCGTGCCCTGCAGCCAGTGTATTATCTGAACGGGTATTTAGCACGGCTGGGGGCGTTATAACAGACAAGCGCAGCCGCCTGTCCAGAGACAATGTGGACAAGCTCACGTTCATTAAAATGAACCAGGCATGGATCCCACGGGACTTTTCCGTACCTTATGCAGAATAGCAATGGATACCGACCTTACCCACCCATTGTTCCATTTTTGCTCTTTCTCACTCTTTTGGGGTGTACCCTCATTTAAAATTTGTGAAAAGAAGCAGTGTTGGCTACCTCGTCCTCCTCCTCAGGGCCAGATTAACGTAGGGGCTATTGGAGCTGCAGCTCCAGGCCCCTACCTTTTATATAGGCCCCGGGTTGGCCATATTCACTGTTACCGCTCTTCTGTCACTTGTAAACACAGAAGTCTGGCTTCTATGCTCGCTTCCCCAGGCAGCACCCTCAGAACCTCCCCACACAGCGCGAAGGCCGGACAAGGAGGGACAGTTGCCGATGCATGGATGTGTTTATGGGCTTCAGAGACAGCATCCCATGTTGATTTAGGCATGCATGGCTGCACCCTTCCTCCTCTGGGTGCATGGCAAGGCACGGCCCTTAAGGCCCTTCAAAATCCTCAGCACCAAGCCCATGATGCTCTTAATCCGGCCCTGGTCCTCCTCCACCGCCGCTTCCACCTACACCGCCCATAGGTGTGCGCAGCCTATTGCATTAAGGTGTGCACCCCAAAGTTGAAATACACATGCATGTGTTTGCCAGCAGGGAGAGTAATGTATCGGGGCCATGTACCTGTAGGCAAAGAGAAATAGAGCAGAGCAGGTCTGAGGGAGATCTTTCCCATCTCCTCACTGGCAATGCTATGTGCCCTAGGTGATTAGGGTGTGCCCAGGCACACCCGGCACACCCTGTGCGCATGCCTATGTCACCGCCACATCCACCACCACCTCAACCTCCCTCCTACTCCATATGGGCCTCGTCCTTCAGAGATGAAGAAGAACATTGTTTTATTTTTCTGTTTTTTTTTTTGTTGTTTTAAGTTATTTCCCTATCCACATTTGTTTGCAGAGCACTTGCCATGCTCTTAATTACGTTTTGCTGCCATTTGCAGCACTCTAGCCCTTTCCTTTGGTGTTTTAGAGCCATTTTAGTGCCTTAAAGTTCGGGTCCCCATTGACTTCAATGGGGTTCGGTGTCCGGGAAAAGTTCGGTAAAGGTCCGGGACACGGACCCGGACTTTTTTTTAAAGTTCGGCCGAACCCGTCGAACACGGACATCTAGGTGTCCGCTCAACCCTAGTGCTAACCAAAAACAGACCTGCGCAAATGGAGTGATATTTGACAACGGGTTGTACAATTAATGAATAAATATATGTAAATAATATAATGAATTTATAAATAAGTAATAAATATGGGAATTGCTTCCACACTGCGAGCCGCAATAATGAACGTGAAAACGTGAAACTGTGATAACAAAGGGTGAAAATTGCGCTCAGCAGTCACTATAAAGTGCTTTAGTGCATTTGTAATTGATCAAAAAACGAAACGTGCGTCGGGACACGTGAGAACCAACCCCACCCTCGGTCTGAAATCAAAACTGGAAAACCTGGTCAAGAAGGCCAAAGAGAAGGGCATCCTAACCAAAAAGGAGGCAAAGTATCTAGTGCCCAAAGCCCCACGCCTACCTACAATCTACCAGCTGCCAAAGGTCCATAAAAACAAAACCAAGCCCCCTGGGAGACCGATAATTAGTGGAATAGATTCTATATTCTCTCGCATAGGAGAATATGTTGACCACTTTTTGCAGCCGATAGTATCTATGTATCCATCCCATCTCAAAGATAGTAAGCATCTAATTAACCTGCTAGAACAGGTGGAAGTACAACCCAATACTTTCTTGGTAACAATTGATATTGAATCGTTGTACACGAGCTTAAAACAAGATGATTGTCATGGTCTTACCTTCTTGCTGTTCTCCTTCGTTTGACATGTGCTGGCGGCCATCTTGGTTTCTGGGTTTCTTGTAGCCTCCTACTCTGCGGCTCCTCCTTCCCACTGGGAGGAGCTGGATGCCTTGCTTGGTCCTCCTGTGTTCACATGCTTCTAAGATTGCTGCTGCTTCTGGTTCCTGATTCTGGCTTCGTCTGACTACCCTCCTGGTTCCTGACCTCTGGCTTCGCAAGGACTCTGCCTCGGTTTCGCCATCCGTTTGGACTTTTGCTTTACAGCTTGATTTTCAATAAAGCCTTCTTATTTTCACT
The DNA here is from genome assembly GCF_965119305.1 of Pelophylax lessonae. Classification (NCBI taxonomy): domain Eukaryota; kingdom Metazoa; phylum Chordata; class Amphibia; order Anura; family Ranidae; genus Pelophylax; species Pelophylax lessonae. The sequence continues at coordinate 85,248,175 of NC_138772.1, read as the reverse complement.
TATCTGTTGTTGTACGTTTGGTTCATGGTTCCGTGACATTAGGACCAAGCCATGAATTCTGACGGTACAGGGCCATCCTCGCTACCCACGCTGGTTGCCAGACTTGATCAGCAGGATCACCTGTTGGGTCGGTTCGCCGTGGCGTTGCAAACCCTGCTTGAACGCACGGCTCATTTCGCTCCCGCTGCCGATGGGTCGGTTGTCGCTCCTGGGCCCGCTCCTACTGCCGCTCCGGTTGTTGCGCCAGAGTCTACCCCGACACCTGTTGTTGCGCCTGCGGTGTTTCGGGGTATGACCGGTTCTGCCCCCCTTCCACAGCGCTTTGGGGGAGAGCCAACTCAGTGCCGAGGTTTCCTTAACCAGGTGGGCATTTATTTCGAGTTGCTGCCACATGCCTTTCCTACTGAGAGATCAAAGGTGGGCTTCTTAATTTCGCTGCTCTCAGACAAGGCCTTGGCCTGGGCCAGCCCTTTATGGGAGAACAACAATCCGGTGGTTGCCGAGTTTTCCGGTTTTGTTGCTTCTCTTCGGAGGGTATTCGATGTGCCGGCTCGTGCTGCCTCTGCTGCGAAGCTCCTTATGTCCATCAGACAGGGTTCACGATCCGTAGCTGAATACGCCATTGAGTTTCGTACCCTGGCAGCAGAGGTGGGCTGGAATAATGAGGCTCTGGTCGCTGCTTTCTCTCATGGTCTCTCGGATGCCTTGAAGGATGAGGTTGCAGCTAAGGACCTACCACTGGAGCTCGAGTCTCTTATTTCTTTCCTGATTTTGATTGACACCAGACTCAGGGAGAGACCTTCCTTTAAGGAGAGTCTGCGGAGGCCTCCTAACAGATTGGCGCCTACCTTTGCTGTCCCACCCGTGCCTCCCTCTCCTCCCACGCCTCCTGGGGATGACCTGGCTGGGGATGAACCCATGCAGCTGGGCTTTGCTCGCCTGTCCGAGGGGGAGAGGGTACTCCGGAGACGCGAGGGCCGATGCATGTACTGTGGTCTCGGTGGGCATTTTCGGTTGGCATGTCCGAACCGTCCGGGAAACGCTCGCACCTGAGATCCTGTCGGGGGCAGATCTTGGGTGGAGTCTCCTCGTCCCCGGTTTCCCGTGTTGACAAACCACTGATCACTGTTGTCCTCTCCTGGGTCGGGGGCTCAGTGACGACCCAGGCATTGGTGGACTCTGGTGCTGGTGGTTTGTTCATTGATAGTGTGTTCGCTGCCGCCAATTCCATTCCTCTGCAGGCCCGAGGTTCTCCACTGGCTCTTGAGGCGATAGACGGCAGACCCCTTCTGCCGCCACACGTGACTCATGAGACCCTTCCAGTGGGGATAGCCATTGGTGCCGTTCACAGAGAGTCGGTCTGCTTCCAGGTTATTTCGTCTCCACACTACTCGGTGGTCTTGGGGTACCCCTGGCTCCAGAAGCATAATCCGACTTTCGATTGGAGATCGGCCGAGATCCTCTCGTGGTCACCACAGTGTGGGGCTAGTTGCATCCATGGGCCTGTCAAGTTGCTGTGTACTTCCTCGGACTCTCTGTTGCCTCCTGAATACGAGGAGTACCGGGATGTATTCGATAAGGTGCGCGCGGTTGCCCTACCTCCGCACCGCCCATACGATTGTGCCATCGAGTTACAACCTGGTGCCGTTCCTCCTCGTGGCAAGGTCTATCCACGGTCGGTAGCGGAGAATGAGGCCATGGAGGAGTACGTGAAGGAGGCGCTTTCACGCGGACACATTCGCAAATCCTCGTCCCCGGCAGGGGCTGGATTTTTCTTTGTGAAAAAGAAGGGCGGTGAGTTGAGGCCTTGCATCGATTACAGGGGTCTCAATCGCATCACGATCAAGAACGCTTACCCGATACCCTTGATTTCCGAGCTGTTCGATCGCCTTAAAGGGGCCACGGTCTTTACCAAACTCGACCTGAGGGCGGCATATAACCTCGTAAGGATCAAGGCGGGTGATGAGTGGAAGACCGCGTTTAACACCAGGACCGGTCATTATGAATCCTTGGTTATGCCCTTTGGGTTGTGCAATGCGCCCGCAGTCTTTCAGGAATTCATCAACGATGTTTTCCGTGACCTGTTGCAGCAGTGTGTGGTGGTCTATTTGGATGACATCTTGGTATATTCTGAATCCATGGAGACCCACATTCTGGATGTCAGACGAGTGTTGCAACGGTTACGAGAGAACAAGCTGTTCGGTAAGCTTGAGAAATGCGAATTTCACCGATCCCAGGTAACCTTCTTAGGTTACATAATTTCCGCTGAGGGGTTCTCCATGGATCCTGAGAAGGTTTCGGCTGTCTTACAGTGGCCCCAGCCCAGTGGTCTTCGCTCCCTGCAGCGCTTTTTGGGCTTCGCCAATTATTATCGGAAGTTCATCAGGGACTTTTCCATGCTAGCCAAGCCTCTCACGGATCTGACCAGGAAGGGCAGTAATTCCCAGGTCTGGCCGCTCGAGGCCATCCGAGCTTTTGAGGCTCTAAAGTCCGCCTTTGTGTCGACTCCGATTCTGTCGCATCCCAACCCTGGGTTGCCCTTTGTCCTCGAGGTGGACGCGTCTGAGACGGGAGTAGGCGCCCTTCTGTCTCAGCGTAGAACACCAGAGGGTCCTCTGCTTCCTTGTGGGTTTTACTCCCGGAAACTGTCTTCCGCGGAGTGCAACTATCAGATTGGTGACAGGGAGTTATTGGCCATCGTGCAGGCCCTTAAAGAATGGAGGCACTTGCTCGAGGGTTCGGTGGTTCCGGTCCTCATCCTGACGGACCACAAGAATCTGACCTACCTTTCTGAGGCCAAGAGATTGACACCACGTCAGGCCAGATGGGCTCTGTTCTTGTCACGTTTTAATTACGTGGTCTCCTACCTACCCGGTTCCAAGAACATCAGGGCGGATGCCTTATCACGGCAGTACTCCGACCTGTCCAGGGAGGAGTCGATTCCGACTTCGGTCATACCTCCGAATCAGATCCTGGCCGCCATTCGCACCAGCCTGACCTCTCCACTGGGTGAGCAGATTTTGGCGGCTCAATCTGGTGCTCCCTCTGGGAGACCCAACGGCAGATGTTTTGTGCCTGAGGAGTTGCGCACTCGGTTGTTGCGAACCTACCATAACTCCAAGACCGCGGGGCATCCTGGAAAGAATCAGCTGTCCTGGGCTGTTTCACGTCTGTTCTGGTGGCCTTCCCTACGTTCCGACATCACCGCATATGTAGCGGCATGCTCCGTTTTTGCCCAGAGTAAGTCCCCTCGGCACCTTCCGTTGGGCCTTCTGCAACCCATAGCCACCGGGGAGCGCCCATGGTCACACCTGGGGATGGATTTCATTGTGAACCTCCCTGCATCCCGAGGCCATACGTTCATTCTCATGATTGTGGATCGGTTTTCCAAAATGTGCCACTGTGTTCCTCTCAAGAAGTTACCCTCTGCACAGGAGTTGGCCACGATTTTTGCCAGGGAGGTCTTCCGGTTGCACGGTTTGCCCAAGGAGAATGTGTCGGATCGGGGGAGTCAGTTTGTGTCCAGGTTCTGGCGCGCCTTTTGCTCCCAGTTGGGGATTCATCTCTCCTTCTCCTCGGCCTACCACCCTCAGTCCAATGGGGCCGCAGAACGATCCAATCAGGCCTTGGAGCAATTCCTTCGTTGCTATGTCTCCGATCACCAAGACAATTGGGTTGACCTCCTGCCTTGGGCTGAGTTTGCCAGGAACACGGCGGTGAACTCTTCCTCTGGGACGTCTCCCTTCATGGCCAATTATGGGTTCCAACCTGCCGTGTTACCGGAGGTATTCTCTCCCCAGGATATTCCGGCTGTGGAGGATCACCTTTCCGTCCTACGTGCTTCTTGGGTACAGATCCAGAAGTCCCTTGAGGTCTCTGCGCAGCGCCAGAGACTCCAGGCTGATCGCAGACGAGCGCCTGCTCCTTCCTACCAGGCTGGAGACCGTGTATGGTTGTCCACCCGCAACCTCAACCTTCGAGTGCCCACTCCCAAGCTGGCGCCTCGCTTTGTTGGTCCCTTCCGAGTGATTCGCAGGGTAAACCCGGTAGCCTATGCCCTTGCGCTTCCTCCTGGCATGCGGATCTCCAACGTGTTTCATGTCTCCCTGTTGAAGCCACTGGTGTGTAATCGTTTCACTTCCTCGGTTCCTTGGCCTCGTCCGGTTCAAGTGGGCAATCGTGAGGAGTATGAGGTGAGCAATATCCTGGACTCACGCCTGGTCCGCGGTCGGGTGCAGTTTTTGGTTCATTGGCGTGGTTATGGTCCAGAGGAGCGTTCCTGGGTTCCCTCCGCAGATGTCCATGCTCCTGCCTTGCTCCGTGCCTTCCACGCACGCTTCCCTCAGAAACCGTTCTTTACTCCGTGGAGGAGGGGCCCTTGAGGGGGAGGTACTGTCACGGTCTTACCTTCTTGCTGTTCTCCTTCGTTTGACATGTGCTGGCGGCCATCTTGGTTTCTGGGTTTCTTGTAGCCTCCTACTCTGCGGCTCCTCCTTCCCACTGGGAGGAGCTGGATGCCTAGCTCATATATATAGGAGGTCTGTGGCTTCAGTTCCTTGCTTGGTCCTCCTGTGTTCACATGCTTCTAAGATTGCTGCTGCTTCTGGTTCCTGATTCTGGCTTCATCTGACTACCCTGCTGGTTCCTGATCCTGGCTTCGTCTGTCTACCCTGCTGGTTCCTGATCCCGGCTTCGTCTGACTACCCTCCTGGTTCCTGACCTCTGGCTTCGCAAGGACTCTGCCTCGGTTTCGCCATCCGTTTGGACTTTTGCTTTACAGCTTGATTTTCAATAAAGCCTTCTTATTTTCACTTATCTGTTGTTGTACGTTTGGTTCATGGTTCCGTGACAATGATGTACTGAATACCACCATTTCTGCCCTGAATACGAAAACTAATATATAACCACGCCAAAAGAAATTCATTTGTGATGCCTTAAGTTTAGCCATGGAAAACAATTACTTCTGGCATGACGGGGGCTTTTACAATCAAATTAAAGGCGTTGCCATGGGCGCCAAGTATGCCCCAAGTGTGGCAAATATTTTACTTGGCCAATGGGAAGAAAAGGAGATTTTTGCGAATTTAAACCCTTCTTTGGTCCTATACAAAAGGTTTATTGACGACCTACTCCTGATATGGAGTGGTCCTGAGGAGTCCTTGAAATTATTCATTGACCATATCAATGGAAATCAGTATGGATTGGTTTTTACGGCCACATGGGATAAAATGTCAGTAAATTTTTTGGACCTGACTTTGGTGAAGCAGGGTGGAGTTGTTTCTACTATGAGCTATTTCAAAGAAACTGACAGAAACAGCTATATCCCCACTAGAAGTTGTCACCATCCCAAATGGTTAGGTGCGATTCCAAAAGGGCAGTATATGCGTTTAAAACGCAATTGCAGAAATGATGAAGATTATCTTACTCAATCAAACCTTTTAACAGCTAGGTTTGTGGAAAAGGGATACAGATTAGAGGAGGTTCTCAAAACCAGAGATCTTGTGCATCAAATGCCCAGAAATGAATTACTAAAAACAAGGAATAAAAATGTGGAAAATAAGGGTGAATTGGCCTTTTTAACTGATTTTAATCGTAACTACAAACAAGTTGAAGAAATTGTTCGGAAGTATTGGCCCGTTTTAATGAAAGATAAGACTTTGAACCAAATTCTACCTGACAGACCGCGTTTTATATACAGGAAAGCCCCTAATCTCAGACATATGTTGGCTCCCAACATACCTGACCCTCCAAAGAGGAAGCCCACCTTTTTGGATGTAAAAGGCTTTTATCCTTGTAAAAAATGTAATGCCTGCCAAATGACCAAGAGAAATCCTAGGAAAATTACCTCTTTTCAATCAAAATCGACAGGACAGAAATTCAATATCAATAGACTCATAACATGTAGATCCACTCATGTGACATATTTAATTAGTTGTCCCTGCGGGTTGCAGTATATAGGCAGAACAACCCGCCAATTATCCGTTAGGATCAACGAGCATGTTGGGAATGTAAGGAGAGGTTTTCCTAAACATAGCCTCTCCAATCATTTCCGCCTTTTCCACAATAGGGACCCTTCCCTCATGTCCTTCTGCGGGATAGATGCAGTAGATAATCATTAGAGAGGAGGAAACATGACTAAAAAAATTTCCATGAATGAGACCCAATGGATCTACAAAATGAACACTTTGCAGCCATTGGGTATGAATATTGATATAGATCTGAACTGCTACATTTCAAACTTTTAAGAAAATTTTATCACCTTCAACCTGTATATTTATATTTTATACCTTTAAAATTTTAGAAATATAATGAAATTTGAGGATTCATATTACATTTATTTATATATATATTTTTTTTTAGTATTTAGGATGTTAAATAAAAATTATTAAAAAAATTAAATAAATATATCCACTAGTATTTAATAATGTATATTGGGAATTTTTAATATGTTTTTATGAAATAAACTTTATCTTCAGCACAAACAGCATTCCATCTAATATGTAATAATTCAATTTAAATTTGGAATTAGGATCATAGACATAGTTTTTAAACTTTTTGCTCTAAGGAATAGTAATGGTGTACACCGGAAGAGCATCGATAGTGATAAACATGTCGGAATAATCTTTCCAAATCTTTCCAAGTTTGTTCACGGAAGGCACCCTTATGAAGGGGAGAACCTAACAGTCTATTGTTGAATGGGCGGTTCTAGAAGCCGGTGGACAGTGATTGGATGCTGCGAGCGCACCAGCCTCTATTTATTATGTGAGGAAAATTACGGTCACATGATCCCCTGATGACGTCAGCGCGGCTGACGAAACGTGCGTCGGGACACGTGAGACCGTAGAGTTACGGTGAGGTGGAGCGCAGATGCGCAAGCGGCGTCCCATCCACCCGATCAGCTGTATTGTACTTCCAGGCGAAAAATTACTGCTTTGATGTAAGTGCAATTCTTTTCATTAAACCCCAGTATGTGACGTTATTACACCATTGGAGTTTCCTTTGTTCTTTTTTTGCATTATGATGCCCGGAGATCCGGAGCTTCTTAAAGGCATTTGGGCAGAGACAGCGCTGAGGACCATTTTGAGCCTATGTGGAGATCATTGCCGTTTTGGACCCCCGTAATTAAGGGGTCATCTTTGTCTGGTAAGAGGTATATTGTCTTACCACTGGGTGGAGGTGTTTTTGGTGAAGGTTCCCATCTAGTCCAACTTTGCTGCTGAAGACACAGTCTGCACTGAGCACTTTAAGGACTTTATTTGAATCACATGAGTCACCATTGTTCATTCAATTACTATATTATTGTGTATACTAGTTTTGCTTTATATTTTGTAATTTTTGATTTACATATGCACTAAAGCACTTTATAGTGACTGCTGAGCGCAATTTTCACCCTTTGTTATCTAAGAAACAGAATTGGCAGCTACATATTTCGTCTAATTGTATGTATCTGCCTGCTATTCACAGCAGTTTCATAAGAGAACATTGTGTATACAGGGGAGTTTTTTCAGAATGTAGAAGCCATAGGAATCCTGCATTAGGCTAGTTATTGGAAGAATAACTATTCAGGGGGGTTCACTGGTATCCCTCCCAGTGGTAAAGCACTTGCCAGTCAGCCTGTGACATTGTCCATTCTCTTATACCGTAGCTGAAAGAAAACCCAGGCTGGTACCTGGTTACAGTCTCAAACTGTAGTGCCTTTTGTATACCCAGGTGTCTTACTTGTGCATTACATACATTTACTAATGCTGGAGTATTTGGTATTAATGTACATTACGGTATGTTTATGAAGAGCACTGAATGCCTGCATGACCCAGAGTAAGTGCTGGTTCACACTGGTGCGATGCAGGAACCCTACGAATCCACTGCGGGCTCGCTCGTCGCACCCAACTCGCAGGCAGGTCACTCTGCCATATGTGATCTGCTGGGAGTGTCAATACAAAGTTGATGACATCCCCAGATTAGTTTGCATATCGCAGTGCGACTGCAAACTGTCAATTTGGACAGGAATCAGATCGCATAGATGTGAACACCCATGCAATCCGATTCTGGTGCGGACCAAAAAAAGGGTCCTTTGAGACTTTGGTCCGAATGCGATGCAAATTCAGCCATACAATCTGTACAGGCATTGTATGTGATTTGCATAGCAGTGCGGTGCGAATCACATGCGATGTCTGAAATTGCTATAGTGTGAACTGGCACTAAGCTGTAGCAGAAAAAGGATGTTTTCTAGCGTAACAAATAACATGTTTTGTAATTGTGCCTTTCTATTTCTTGTACAGGATAACAAAAGGGTTTAAATATGACTCCAAAGCGAATGAGCCTATTAAAATAGCGTGCTAATTTAGCTTTTGTTTTCACTGAAGTAGCTCCATGCTCTTCATTTACATCAACTAAATGTGAAAGCAATTGATATGGTGTTGGAAATGCTGAATAGTTCTGTCTGGTCTGTTTGTGCAAGAAATCATTTTAAAATGAAGTGTCACTGACTTTTATCAGGGCTGAGATGAACATTTAGTAATCATTTTTTTAATGATGTAACATAATAGCAACATCTTCAAACTTGATATTTGTATAATATTTTCTTAACCACTTCAATACCAGGCACTTTTCCCCCTTCCCGCCCAGGCCAATTTATAGCTTTTAGCGCTGTTGCAATTTGAATGACAATTGCGCTGTCATGCAACACTGTACCTAAACCAAATTTATGTCATTTTTTTCCCTACAAATAGAGCTTTCTTTTGGTGCTATTTGATCACCGCAAGGTTTTTTCTTTTTTGCTAAACAATTAAAAAAAAAAACGAAAAGTTTGAAAAAAAAAATGTTTTTTTGTTTATGTTATAAAATTTTGTAAATATATATACGTTTTTTCCTGCACTGATGAGCACTGATTAAGCCGCACTGACAGGCACTGATGAGGAGACACTGATGTGGTGGCACGAATATGCGGCACTGATAGGTGGCACTGATATGCAGCACTGATGGGCATTGATATGTGGCACTGATAGGTAGCACTGATATGCAGCATTGGTGGGCACTGATAGCCGGCACTAATAGGTGGCACTGAGAGGCGGCACGGGTGGGCAATAATGGGCACTGATAGATGGCAATGATGGGCACTGGTGGGCAGCACTGATGGGGATGGCACTGGCGGGCAGCACTGGCGGGCTCCCTGAGCCCTGATTGCCATCCCTGGTGGCCATGGTGGGCATCTCTGGGGTCATGGGTGGGCATCCCTGGTGGCTCTAGTGGCACCCCGCCCCAAAGGGTCTGCACTGGTAATCAATGCTCTGATTACCAGTGCAGACGACCCCCCCTGTCAGGGGAGCCGCAGATCGGCTCTCCTCTACTCGTGCCTGTCAGGCACGAACTGAGGAAAGCCGATCAACGGCACTTCCTATTTACTATGTGACCAGCTGTGATTGGACACAGTTGGTCACATGGTAAAGAGCCTACGTAAGTGTGACACACCGCAGCACCGCTGGCATTACTAGGTCTTTCCTTTTACTAGCTGCTTGCTTGTTTTGGGTTGTGAAAGTAGTGTTGCCAGGGACAGCCAGACCTCTATAATTTTCAGAAAGTCAGCAATGACACTTTTTCTTCCAGTACAGTTCTCCTTTTAAACGTTTGGGGACACCAGTAGTGAGATATTACGACCATAGCGCCCAGCTTTGTGGTCATAATAAAGCCAAAAATTATTTTAAATAATAAAGCTATCAGACTTTCCTTTCATCTTGGTTATGATCTCGGGGGGCACAGGCCACTGGAGTCCCTCTAAAAACCTGGGATATGATTTAGTCTACCAATCATTAGTTAGAGTTTAAACCTAAAATATTGCATTTAAGTAGAATTTTTAATGTAATGCCCCAAAAACTGATCCATTATACGCCGTGAAAATGGTGAGGCTGTCTGAGTACAACCTGTGCATTTTGGAGAGTGAAGATTAGCTGCATATACCGTATGTGTGGGTAAAAAGCATATCAATGAATGATCGCTCTGGCATATGGACCCTATAGCTCATTGGCTTTTTATACTGAGCATTAATGCACATGTGCTGTAAGGAATGTGCACGCACAATACTTAGCACAGTTGGAATTATTGACTAGACATGCATAAATGGCACAACAACTGTGCTGATTTCAGGTGGAATATTGAAAATCAAACCTGGTATTTGGATAGGTGGTTTTGTGTGCTCTTACAAGTCCTACTAGGTAATGCACTTCTACAGCGGCCACTGTATAACACTCAGCATATGCAGATAACACATTTAGAATTGAATAGTATATTGAATTGAAGTATATATATATATATATATATATATATACTGTATGTATTTTTTAACCTTTTTATTCTTTTCAACCTATGTAATAGCATAGGCAAGTGAACACTTCACGTCTGAAGAAATTGTTTTGAAATATGTATTATTTTGTTGGGTTTTTTTTTGGTAGAAAATTACCTAAATCCCCCAGATAATGATATATTTTTTAAAAACAGGGGCCCTGTAGAATAATGTGGTGGTAGTTGAAATTGTTTATGTTGAATGATTTTCGTACACATGTTTACCAGTACAAAATGCACTAAAATGAATTTTAGTATACACAAACACAATATGTATCTTGTCTTAAAATGAAACCCTGATGGTCCGATCACCACCAAGACACATTTTAAAAGTGTGAATGACAACAGCTACCTAAATTTTATTAGTTGCCATTACAAACTGTGACTGCAGAATTTACCATATGGTCAAATCAAAAGACTTCAGAATAACTGCCCACAAGATGTGGACTAATACTCATATACAAGTAGAAATATTTTAAAGATGCTTTAACACAAAGAACTACCCAGTGTAACTGGTAAAGGAAGCTTCAAAAAGACAAAGAAATTATCTCAAGAGGTGTGTGTGTCAGCAAAAATAAACAAAAAAGAATATACCTCCTGATTTCTCTCACATTCCAAATTTTATAACTAGGCGTAATGGGCAACATAAAATGATCAAGAATATATTTTTTTCAAACATTGGTGTACCAAATCTGGCAATCCATTAGTCAATATTCTTCTATGATTTTTTTTAAATACAATGTAGCAATTAGTTGGCCTATTAAATCATTCTTAGGGCTCTTTCACACGGCCGCTCTGTATGTCCGCAAATCATCCTATTTTGTTGCGGATGATTTGTAGACATAATGTAAGTCAATGGCATTGCGGATGTCAGCGGAATACCATCCGCTGACATCCGATTTTCTTCCTTTCAGTTCTGTTCCGTTTTTTGGAACGGAACAGAACCCTATTTTTCCTCCGTTCAAAAAACGGAAAGGAAGGAAAATCGGATGTCAGCGGTGTCATCCGCTGACATCCGCAATGCCCATAGACTTACATTATGTCCGCATATCATCCGCAAACGGATGGGATGATATGCGGACATACGGAGCGGATGACACAAATGTCATCCGCTCCGTGAAGAAAAAAAAAAAAAGTCCAGCAGCGGAGAAAAACAGCGGAGCGGCCGTGTGAAAGAGCCCTTAAACTGTTCTTCTTAGCCTCATATATCTGAGGAAGGGAGCATGTCTCCCAAAACGTGTTTGCGGTCCTAGTACAGGGACATGTCCCTTTCCACTTAGGGGTTGATATATGATATGCGATTTACTCTTCAGGTCTTGTATGTTTTTGTCTTTTTAATAAACTTTTTAAAGGTGTCGAATGGTAATGCACTAGGCATTTGCGCCTCCTTTTTTGTCTGTTTTAAGCTTCATATATATTTATTGTTTCCCTGCCTTCTGCAATACCTTGGCAGAAAACTTCGGGTACAATTACACTATCTGTCAAGGCACTTTCTGACAAATCATAATGAAGATCACATTCTCCTAAAAGCTATCATCATTGAAAAGGTCCAGGAATGTAAAGACTAATAGATTTAGTATAAATAAAACAATAAGTTAACAATACGTGAAAATGTGCATATATATATATATATATATATATATACAGTGCATTGCGAAAGTATTCGGCCCCCTTGAACTTTTTGACCTTTTGCCACATTTCAGGCTTCAAACATAAAGATATAAAACTGTAATTTTTTGTGAAGAATCAACAACAAGTAGGACACAATCATGAAGTGGAACGAAATTTATTGGATATTTCAAACTTTTTTAACAATAAAAAAACTGAAAAATTGGGCATGCAAAATTTTTCAGCCCCCTTAAGTTAATACTTTGTAGCGCCACCTTTTGCTGCGATTACAGCTGTAAGTCACTTGGGGTATGTCTCTATCAGTTTTGCACGTAGAGAGACTGAAATTTTTTCCAATTCCTCCTTGCAAAACAGCTCGAGCTCAGTGAGGTTGGATGGAGAGCGTTTGTGAACAGCAGTTTTCCGTTCTTTCCACAGATTCTCGATTGGATTCAGGTCTGGACTTTGACTTGGCCATTCTAACCTGGATATGTTTATTTGTTAACCATTCCATTGTAGATTTTGCTTTATGTTTTGGATCATTGTCTTGTTGGAAGACAAATCTCCGTCCCAGTCTCAGGTCTTTCGCAGACTCCATCAGGTTTTCTTCCAGAATGGTCCTGTATTTGGCTCCATCCATCTTCCCATCAATTGTAACCATCTTCTCTGTCCCTGCTGAAGAAAATCAGCCCCAAACCATGATGCTGCCATCACCATGTTTGACAGTGAAGATGGTGTGTTCAGGGTGATGAGCTGTGTTGCTTTTACGCCAAACATAACGTTTTGCATTGTTGCCAAAAAGTTCGATTTTGGTTTCATCTGACCAGAGCACCTTCTTCCACATGTTTGGTGTGTCTCCCAGGTGGCTTGTGGCAAACGTTAAACAACACTTTTTATGGATATCTTTAAGAAATGGCTTTCTTCTTGCCACTCTTCCATAAAGGCCAGATTTGTGCAGTATACGACTGATTGTTGTCCTATGGACAGAGTCTCCCACCTCAGCTGTAGATCTCTGCAGTTCATCCACAGCGATCATGGGCCTCTTGGCTGCATCTCTGATTAGTCTTCTCCTTGTATGAGCTGAAAGTTTAGAGGGACGGCCAAGTCTTCGTAGATTTGCAGTGGTCTGATACTCCTTCCATTTCAATATTATCGCTTGCACAGTGCTCCTTGGGATGTTTAAAGCTTGGGAAATCTTCTTGTATCCAAATCCGGCTTTAAACTTCTCCACAACAGTATCTCGGACCTGCCTGGTGTGTTCCTTGTTCTTCATGATGCTCTCTGCGCTTTAAACGGACCTCTGAGACTATCACAGTGCAGGTGCATTTATACGGAGACTTGATTACACACAGGTGGATTCTATTTATCATCATTAGTCATTTAGGTCAACATTGGATCATTCAGAGATCCTCACTGAACTTCTGGAGAGAGTTTGCTGCACTGAAAGTAAAGGGGCTGAATAATTTTGCACGCCCAATTTTTCAGTTTTTTATTTGTTAACAAAGTTTGAAATGTCCAATAAATTTCATTCCACTTCATGATTGTGTCCCACTTGTTGTTGATTCTTCACAAAAAATTACAGTTTTATATCTTTATGTTTGAAGCCTGAAATGTGGCAAAAGGTCAAAAAGTTCAATACTTTCGCAAGGCACTGTGTGTATATATATATATATATATATATAGCTACATTTACAATCACCCAATAAATAAAGCATCCATGTAAAACAAAAAGTCTCTTAAATTGACACACTAATGTACACTGTGTCAAAATAATGTAAACTGTGCCAAAGAAATAAATAAATAAATATGTGTTCTTCAAAAAGTGCTGTTGTGATCCACCACTTTCACACCAAAAAACTGGATATGGAGCCTGAAGCTTTGAGAAAACCCATTGGCCGCTACGTGTGAGGTGGGCGGTGATGTAATCACGCTGGAACTAGGTGGAGCTGTGTATGCAGAGGATTATATTGTGAAATGCTTCTTTTTTACTTTTGAAATGTGAGTGGATTTTTATATAGAAATATATACTTTTTATTAGCGATTTGCACTATGGTTCTTTCCTCTTGCCTTCTATGTGATTGGCACCACACTGAGAGCTGCTGAGAGCCACGGATTTGGAGTGTACAGCCAGTGGGAGTGGTGCCACTTATAACACCGCAAAGCGCATATAGACCTCCTTTAATTAGTGAGGTCCATTGAAGCAGGTGAGAAGACAACCATAGGTGGGGTGAAGGGCACTGTGGTGATCAGTGGCAATTACTGAAGAGTTTCTGGTGTATGGGACTGCAACCTTTTTTTTCACGGACATCAAATTATCTTAGAGTCGGCGGGTGATGGCTGTAGCTTCGATCTGAACGCAATCTATCTTGGGGAGTGTGTATTTTTATTTTTTTTTATTCCCATGCTTCTTTTAAGGGATGGCATCAGTGTGAATCCGCCCTAAATATTGTCATACAATCAGTACTGATTCTAGTAAATGGGAGTTATTAAGGGCACCAAGAGTTGCGTGCCTACAGGTTCCAGTGACAAAAATCTGTCTCTCCTTAAGCCTTATGTTCAAGTTGGGGCAGGGTGTTATGGCATAGGGTTCTGAAGGTTGTGCTGTCTATTCCTTACTATTTTTAAACCTGTTTGTCTGCACCAGAACATTTAGTCATCCAGCAGCTGGTGAATCCCAAAAAAGCTGTGTGTATGTTCTTCTGCCGTGTGAACAAACTCTGTTCTGAGTATTCCAAAGTTTAACAATAATTTTTCTGTATTCTAAGATGAGTAAAAAAGAATACTGAATTAATGAATACTTTTCATTTAGATAAATGATGCACTTCAAGATTTGCATCTTTGTAGTGTTCACCAAAGAAATATGCCAAAAGATGTGGACTGTAGAATTGTGTATGTTTTCATTAAAGGTTGAAAAATGAAAGTTGACCCCTAAGCCATTATAGATTTTCTTTGGAGTACATGACAAGACGCAGGAAATGGTTTATTCTTTTGATTTAACTCCAGGTTATTTGCAAATTGCAAAGACGAATTTAGCTCTGCATTACCCCTCCAGCATTGCCCAATTTTGTTAGCAAGCAATATCAGTGAGAAAACATGGGAGAAATCTGTTTCCTGTGATATACTCCAATAAAAATATTTTTACAGGTTAGTCAAAAATTCTATTTTCTCAAACATACATCACCAGACACAAGAAAATGTTAATTGTTAGACCACTGAGACATCCAAAAGCAATCTCATGAGCAACCTATTAAACAATAGCTGACAGGGACACCAAAAAAACTCTTTCTTGGCTAGAAGAAAAAACAACCAAGGCCTCTACAGGGCCACCTAGAAGACCTTCGGGCATCAGCTGAGGCCTTAACAAGTGGCAGTTTTTTCTTCAGAGATAGGAGTATAATTTTTCCTCCTATGATCTTCCAAATAAATGTATTCAAGGCATTGCTGTACAGGCACTTACCCTCGAAGGGCATACAGTATGGTCCAGCTGTTTCTTGCAAGATAGCTCCACTAACCAACATTTCAGCCATAGCATGCGTCTCATGTGAAACAACATACCCAAACCCATTATTAGGATCAAGTTGGCCTGCTGTTGGCACTGTGGTGCTCTGGGCAGAAAGCTGCAGTTTTAGTATCCACCAGCAAGTATTTCCCAGCAACCAGCAGGTTCCAGCGATCAACTCCACCTGGCCACACCTGCTGAGAGGGTACTTACGTTACACCTTTGCTACTGCTCCTTGTCTCAGTGTTTTGGCTGCTGCTACCTGACTCTGTAGCCATTTTCTCTTGATCTTACCTATGCCCTTGCCCTGCATCTAGTATCCTGCTGCCTTGTTCCCATACCAGTTTTGTTTTCCCCCTTCCCATCTGCTCCCTGCTCTCCCCTGCCTTGTGTGTTTCTCATTTGTATATTTGCATGTACTTTACAGTGTATAGTTAGGTTGCTGTTTAGGCATTTTGTCATTTAGTTTTTCATGTGTTCTCATGTTTATTGCTGTTGGTATGTGGTTATTATTCACTGTAAATAAATCTCACTCTAAAGCAGTGGTTCTTAACCTGGGTTCGATCGAACCCCAGGGGTTCGGTGAGTCAGTCTCAGGGGTTCGGCGGGGGGGGGCAACAGGACAATTGCTCCCCCCGATAAAATATTACTGATTGTGAGGCCAAACCCCCCCCCCCAAAAAAAAAACAGAGCTGCGGTCGGGACGACTCACAGCCATTACACATAGACACTTGACGCTCTGCCCCCTGTACCTCCCCCAGCAGGTTTCCAGCCTATCTCCTGCAGGTTGCTTGCTGCTTGAGTGGGCGGGATGGGGATGTACCTGACCACGGAGATCGCGCCCGCCTGGAAGAGGGAAGTGTGAGCAGCTGAGCAGAGGGAGCCGAGTGAATGTTCCTGGAGGTAGGCTCAGCTAGCTGTACATGGTGGATTAGTTTGCAAGCACCTCTATGCTAAGTCTGCTAAATAACTGCAGCTTAGCATAGAGGTGCTGTTAGCTGACAAATGGAAATGCATGTCCTTTTCATTTAGCTCAATAAGCATTGTGAATGCCCCCTGGTGTGTGCCCTCCTGATACCCCATGGTATGCCCTCCCAAAACCTCCCTCCCAGTGTGTGTCCTCCTGACACCCCATGGTATGCCCTCCCAACCCCCCCCCAGTGTGTGCCCCCCTGACACCCCATGGTATGCCCTCCCAACACCTCCCCCCAGTGTGTTCCCTCTTGACACCCCATGGTATGTCCTCCCAACCCCCCCAGTGTGTGCCCTCCTGATACCCCATGGTATGCCCTCCCAAAACCTCCCCCCAGTGTGTGCCCTCCTGACACCCCATGGTATGCCCTCCCAACCCCCCACCCCAGTGTGTGCCCTCCTGACACCCCATGGTATGCCCTCCCAATCCCCCCAAGTGTGTGCCCTCCTGACACCCCATGGTATGCCCTCCCAATCCCCCCAAGTGTGTGCCCTCCTGACACCCCATGGTACGCCCTCCCACCCCACCCCAGTGTGTACCCTCCTGATACCCCATGGTATGCCTTCTTAACCCCCCCCCCCCGCAGTGTGTGCCCTCCTGGCTCCCCCAGTGTGTGCTCTCCCAACCACTGATGTGTGCCCTCCTGACACCCAGTGTGTGGCCTCCTGACTCTCCACTGGTGTGTGCCCTCACTACCCTCCCCCACAGTGTGTGTCCTCCTGACCCTCCCCCCAGTGTATGCCCTTCCAACCCCCTGGTGTGTGCCCTCATAACCCCCCCGGTGTGTGCCCTCCTGACCCCCCCCCAGTGTGTGCCCTCCTGACCCTCCCCTGGTGTGTGCCCTCCCAGACCCTGGTGTGTGGCTTTACTGATCCCTGTGCACTGTCCTATCCTCTGTCCTGTCAACTCCTGTCCTTTGCCCTATTCTCTGTACACCATTCTACAGCCTACTGACCACTCTATCCTTCCCTACAATCAACTGACCCGTATACACTGCCCTACATGCTACTGGCCTCTGTACACTGCCCTACATCCTACTGACCTTTCTACACCTTTCTACGCCCTAAAAACTACTGACCCCTATACACTGCCCTACATGCTACTGACCTCGCTACACTGCCCTACAAACTACTGAGCACTGTACACTACCCTACAAACTACTGACCACTCACACTGCCCTACAAACTACTCACTACTGCACGCTGCCCTACAGCCTACTGACCTCTGTACGCTGCCCTACAGCCTACTGACCTCTGTACGCTGCCCTACAGCCTACTGACCTCTGTACGCTGCCCTACATACTACTGACCTCTGTACATTTTACTTTGTATGATACGTTTAATTCAGTTCTGTAAACAACACCTTATTTTCTGGCAGTGCACCTCCCGAGACTAGACTCATAAAATCATATTTTATTTTTCCAATTAAGAAGGGTTCGGTGAATGCGCATATGAAGCTGGTGGGGTTCAGTACCTCCAACAAGGTTAAGAACCACTGCTCTAAAGATATACATAAATGATCTGGTCTCAGTTTCTTGGTGTTCCTACATATATCTGGCCTCCCAGCTGCTGATTCCTGACACCCATCTACACAGAAGCACAATGCTCAGGAAAGATCTCCAAGTGGTGACTAGCTGAAGAACTTTGAAGCACTGAAGCACTTTGACCAAAACCAATAACACATGGCAAAGCCCTATGGAGGCAGTCATGGGCTGCATAGCCGCACCCACCATGCAAAAGGATGCCTTGAAGAGAGAGTCAAAGTGTTTGTCCACATGATCCCTAAACACCAGAATATCATCAACTGGAACTCTAAGCATCTTATTTAGGAAAGACACTGTGGGGTCCACAGCCGGAACTGTTCACTTCTTTTGGACGCTATCCTGCATTGGGTATTGTTGCATGAACCATTTTAGGGGTTCAAAGCTCTTGTCCAAGTGAGGCCAGTCCTTGTACAATTCCTTTTCTGTATAAGGGTGTAGTAGAAAGGATTTTGATGGTTTAGGAGCCCTCTATGACACCAGTCCTGTCACCTTACACCCAGCTGACATGTGCCCCCTCCCTCTCTGCATTCTTCTTGCTGTTGCCTGTCTCTGAAAAGTGCTCAGAACTGAGACCAGCTGCTGTTATGAAGCAGCCATTTCCTTCCTAGGTGTTGTTGGATCACCCATGGCAGGAGGGGAGGGGGGTACCATTTGGACCTCCTAGGCAGGGTTAATAGGCACCTAGGAATGTTGGACAAAGCACCGTTGGCTTTCTGCTGGAAGTGATTTACAAACCCCTGAAGGTACCACATCCATTGTCCAACCAGCACTGCCATGTATTCTGCGCTCCACTGCCCCTCCTGTGGCCTTGGTTTGGGCATGGTGAGTGTCAACGGGTGGAATGGAGAGAGATCAGCAAACATCCATTAGCTAATCTACCCTCTGGAGAATGAACCCAGGAGCAGTGAACATTTAGACACTTCCTGCTAATCCCCAGCTGCTTTGGCCAAGGAATAAGGTGATCAAGCATCATCTGCAGTTTATAAGCATCTCTGGAGTCCAAAGCTGATGTCTCCTTAACCACCTCAATACTGGGCACTTAAACCCCCTTCCTTCCCAGACCAATTTTCAGCTTTTAGCGCTGTTGCAAATTGAATGTCAATTGCGCGGTCATGCAACGCTGTACCTAAACCAAATTTGTGTAATTTTTTCCCCACAAATAGAGCTTTCTTTTGGTGGTATTTGATCACCGTCAGGTTTTTTCTTTTTTGGTGAACAAATAAAAAAAGCCTGAAAAGTTTGAAAAAAAAAAAAAAGTTTTTTTGTTTAGGTTATAAAATTTTGTAAATAGATATGTTTTTTCCTGCACTGATGAGCACTGATGATGCCGCACTGACAGGCACTAATGAGGAGACACTGATGGGGTGGCACTGATGGGGTGGCACTGATATGCAGCACTGATGGGCACTGATAGGTAGCACTGGTATGCAGCACTGATGGGCACTGATATGTGGCACTGATAGATAGCACTAATATGCAGCATTGGTGGGCACTGATAGGCAGCGCTGATGGGCACTGATAGGCAGCACTGATGGGCACTGATTGGCGGCACTGATGGGCACTGATAGGTGGCACTGGTGGGCAATAATGGGCACTGGTGGGCGGCACTGATAGATGGCAATAACGGCACTGGTGGGCAGCACTGATAGATGGCATTGGTGGGCAACACTGATAGGGAGGGCACTGGGGGGCTCTCTGAGCCCTGCTTGCCATCCCTGGTGGCCATGGTGGGCATCCCTGGTGGTCATGGGTGGGCATCCCTGGTGGCTTAGTGGCACCCCTACCCCCCCAGGGCTGCACTGGTAATCAAGTTCTGATTACCAGCACAGACCCTCCCTGTGATCAGTGAGTAATTAGAAATACTCACTGATCACCCCCACAGCAGCACCGATCTTCTCCTCTTCTCCTCACTGACAGGATCTGTCAGGAGGAGAAGAGATCAAAGCCGTTACAACGGCTCTATTTACATTACATGACGGCTGTGATTGGACACAGCCGTCATGTGATCAGGAGGGCCAATCACAGGGCCCTCCTGCCGAATGATGTTGCTCTGTGTCCGAGGGACACAGGGACATCGAGATCGCGCCGCTGCGCGTGCCCGCGGCGGCGCGATCTCTCTCCTTCCGAAGGACGTTCCGGAACGTCCATTCAGAAGGACGAGACTCCCACCCGGCCGTATATTTTACAATGGCCCGAGTGGGAGGTGGTTAAAGAATAATTTCAGGTATGGAACCAGCTTAGACCAATGTAACTTTGTATATACCATGCAAAAAATTGGGGGAGCAATATATACCATACCTGACTGATGCACTGGAAGCTGAAAATCACTGAAGAAGACACCGCTCCCTCAGTGATCTCCACTTGCAGCCAAATACCAGAAAGCCTAATGCCCCATACACACGTGCAGATTATCTGCAGACTTTTGTCTGCAGACTTACCAAAACCATATAATATGAGGTCAAACCTAAACACTTTCAATTTGTATGCAATCCGGCAGGCCCTTGCACTACATAGAAAAGGTAAGTCTGCAGACAAAAGTCTGCAGATAATCTGCACGTGTGTATGGGGCATAACATTACACACATTGCAGAGTTGAATGAATGACCCCCAAATAAATACCAGCATTATTAACATTTTCAAGTTATAAGGGAGTCAATTAGTGAGATTACTTTACTGAGTAACGCTAGTCACGGCTAGGCCGCTGCTTCAGTTTGTCACAAGCTGTGACGCAGGACTGAATGAACTTTCTGAGGTAAACTGTATACTGAGATAAACTGGACTGTACTGCAGAACAACTTCAGGGACCTTCCTGGTACCCCCTTTTGTTCCTAATCTTCAGGGTCAACTACACTGCACCCCCTTCACTGATACACTCCTTGTGTGAGCTAGCTCCTTGATCCCCTGACTTCCCTGGAGTGGTCCCCTTTCCTAAGCAGACCCTTAGGCAGATCTGATGGTACTCACAATACTGTTTTTCCCAAGATGATTCTGCCAGCAGCTCCATTTGTCAGCACTCTGGATCCTCTACAGCTCAGCTTCACACTTGGTTCACTAGGCCGACCACCTGAACCACTTTCCTCACACCTGCAGGAGGAGAGACAGCTGTCCACCTCCTCCTGGGAATTTGCTCCCACCAAAAGACGCCCTGTCACATGCTCCCTCCGGATTTATAGCCAATCCCAGGATGCATTGCAACAATGCCCACCCACTGAGACGACCATAAACCCTGGTGTGCTACTGGTTAGGTTTCCTCCACTGTCCAACAAGGTCCCTTTTTGGATACCAGTGGGGACACTCCCTTAGACCCAGTAAATCACACCTGGAAACATGTGACGGGCCAAACTAACAGATCAGGATCTCCTGATAAGCAGAAAAGAGCCATTAAATGCATTTTCCTAGCATCTACCTAAGAGGGTGCTACACTCAGATTAGTTTTGGCTTATCTGTTTAACTTTCTAAACAACATGCTGCCTGCCCAAATCCCACCAAACAGAATTACCAGTCCAGTGCATAACTGACCTAAAAAAATGCTTAACCACTTTACCACCGGAGGATTTTCCTGCTTTACATCCAGGCCACTTTTTGCGATTCGGCGCTGTGCGACTTTAACTGACAATTGCAACGCAGTACCCAAACGAAATTTACGTCCTTTTTCCCCCACAAACAGAGCTTTCTTTTGGTGGTATTTGATCACCTCTGCTCTTTTAATTTTTTTCGATATTAATAAAAAAATTAGACAATTTTGAAAAAATAACAATATTTTTCTACTTTGACAGTTAAAAAATATCCAATATATCCAATTTTTGTCATATATTTAGGCCAAAATGTATTTAGCTACATGTCTTTGACAAAAAAATTCTCAATGAGCGTATTTGTAACCGCTTTAAGAGCGGAAGATTTTGCCCCATTCCTGACCAGGCCATATTTTGCGATTCGGCACTGCGTTACTTTAACGGACAATTGCGGGGTTGTGCGATGCTGTACCCAAATTAAATTTATGTCTCCCCCCCCCCCACAAATAGAGCTTTCTTTTGGTGGTATTTGATCACCTGTGCGATTTTTACTTTTTGCGCTATATACAAAAAAAGAGCGACAATTTTGAAAAAATAACAATATTTTTCACATTTTTATATGAAATTTCCCCCAAAAAAATGTAAAAATCTGTTTTTTTTTACATTTTAGGCCAATTTATTTTCTGCTACATATTTTTGGTAAAAAAAATTGCAATATGCGTATTTTGATTGGTTTGCGCAAAAGTTATTGCAGCTACTAACTACGGGAAATTTATGTCATTTTTATTGTTTTTTTTTAACTAGTAATGGCGGCGATCTGCGATTTTTTTTGCGGAACTGCGACATTGCGGCGGACAGATCGGACCCTTGACTGACGTTTTTGACACTTTTGGGGGTACCAGTGACATTACTATAAATATGCACTGTTACTGTAAAAATGACACTGGCAGGGAAGGGGTTATCTTTTATTGGTGATCAAGGGGTTAATGTATGCCTGGTGCTTACTAACGTGTGTGGGGGGAGGGGACTGTGTAACACAGGCACAGATCGCAGGTTCAGCTATGCTGAATCCTGCAATCTGTCACTGTTTGTCACTTAGGAGATCCGCCCGCTTTGTTTACACAAGTGGGCGGATCTCCACACTCGATCCCCGACGATCGGGGAAGAGCGGCGGTGATCACCGCCGTTCCTCCCCTGGCCCGACTCCCACTGTGACTGAATACATCGGGAGCGAGCCTCCGGCGGGGCGCGCGCGACACCCACAAGGGGAGGAGTCCAGCGACGTAGGTCTACGTCGCTGGACGGAATCAAACCACTTTGCCGCAGTAGGCTCAACATGAGCGGTCGGCAAGTGGTTAAATAATTCTTATTGTGCCCCAGAATGCAGTATTTTATTTTCCAGTGCGTCAGTTATTCAGTTTAAGTTTTTCCTGTGCACTTGCCAAACAAGATATCTTCCCAGCATCTGCCCAGATGCAGTAAACCAAACCAAACAGCAGACCCCCCCCCCCCCCACCTTTTTCAAAACAAAATTATAGCACTCTCATTCTGTGTCCAACATTTTCAGGATAATGATTTTTAATTTTAGTTAGTCAAATATGCAGCTTAGTTTGGATTTTCCTATGTTCACTTACTGAAGAAGATGGCCACCTGTGGCCATGTGTCTCTTCCTCCTTGGATGTCCGGACCACACACACAGTCAGGTAGTTTAACAGCACAACCCCCAGAAAGCTACCAGGGTGCGATTGTGCATGACACTTTGTAGTTTGTAGAGGGAAGAAGGAGATCAGGTCACGTCACCATCATCTCAAAGTAGGATGCAGGCACACCTGAACACAGGAGAGTTGGTCACAGCGAGGCGAAAGGTACCAATAAACTTATTTACTTTCACTAGTGCCAGTTGCCACTAGGGTTGCCAACTTTCTGAAATGGAAATAAGGAACGGGGGCGTGGCGGGGGATGTTTTTTCCAGTGCAAAAAATAAGACAACATTTTAAGGAAGTGTAGTGCAAATATCTTTATATAATTATACTTCCATAACTTTTTCTTTGCTTTCTTTACCATTTTATCTGCTACTCTCCCCCCCCCCTTTTTTTGCTCTCCTTCCCCTTTTCTCTGCTATCCTTCCCTTTTCTTTGCACTTTCCCTTTTCTTTGCTCTCCTTCTGTTTTCTTTGCTCTCCTTCCCCTGTCTTTGCTCTCCTTCCCCTTTTCTTTGCTCTCCTTCTGCTGTCCATCCATTTTCTTTGCTCTCCTTCCCCTTTTTATTGCTCTCCTTCCCCTTTTTATTGCTATCCTTCCCTTTTCTCTGCTCTTATTCCCCTTTTCTTTCCTCTCCTATCCCTTTTCTCTGCTCCTCTTCCCCATTTTTTGCTCTCCTTCTCTTTTCTCTGCTCTCATTTCCCTTTTCTTTGCTCTCCTTCCCCTTTTCTCTTTGCTCGCCTTCCCCTTTTCTTTGCTCTCTTTCCCCTTTTTTTTGCTCTCCTTCCCTTTTCTCTGCTCTCATTCCCCTTTTTTTTGCTCTCCTTCCCCTTTTTTTGCTCTCCTTCCCCTTTTCTTTGCTCTCCTTCCCATTTTCTTTGCTCCTTCTGCTGTCCTTCCATTTTCTTTGCTCTCCTTCCCCTTTTCTTTGCTCTCCTTCTGCTGTCCTTCCATTTTCTTTGCTCTCCTTCCCCTTTTCTCTTTGCTCTCCTTCCCCTTTTCTTTGCTCCTTCTGCTGTCCTTCCATTTTCTTTGCTCTCTTATCCCTTTTCTCTGCTCCTCTTCCCCTTTTTTAAATCTCCTTCCCTTTTCTCTGCTCTCCTTCCCTTTGCTCTCCTCCCTCTGCTCCTCTTTCCCATTTTTCTGCTCTCCGTCGCATTTTGTTGTCTCTTCTTCCCATTTTATTTGCTCTCCTGATGGGATGCTCTCCTTCCTCTTATCTGCTGCTTTGCCTAATATCCCTTTTATTTGCTCAACCTTCCCCTTTCCTCTGCTCTTCTACCCTTTTTCTCTCTTCTGCTTACCTTTTTTTCTCTTGTGCTCTGCTCGCTTTCTTGCAGCAGCAGCTAGTTTTCTTTCTTCTTCGTTTTCTTTCTTCTTCTTCTCTTCCTCTTCTTGGTACCGCGGGCGCCAGGCAGGGAATGCAGGGAGGGGTTACGTCGTGACGTCACGTCATCATCGGCACGGCATTGCGGAATTGGTCAGAAGGCGGAGGGGAGGGGACGCACAGTCACTACATGATCAAAGTGACGAACACCAATAAGGTACCGCGGAATACGGAACAAAGTGCGTTCCGTATCAGTTTGATACGGAACAGCACTTGTCTGTTTAAAATACGTGACGATTCCGTATTTTACGGAACGGTTGGCAACCCTAAACAGTTGCAACTGTTGGGACTGGGGAGCCTGTGGGTGGATCCATCAGCGAAGGGAGGAAGCTATACGTTTGTACTTTTTACAATATTTTTCAGCCACAATCTCCAAGCTCATAGGGAGATTCTCCTGTCCCCCTGCAGACCATTCTGCCCCGCTTGCCATTTTTAAAGAGACTCTGTTATTGGGGAGAAGAGGGGCAAACATCTGCAGGAAAGAAGTGCAGAAACCTAGGTGTGCACATATCTTGAGTAACCTCCCAAACCTTTCTGTCAAATCCGAATGCAAGCAAAATTTATCTTCAGGTGCTCTGTTGTAGTTAAAGGAAATCTCTACCTTTCCAAGGTTTGCTTCCAATTGATCTATAGTTGAACACATAAAAGGTTTTCTGTGGCTTTTTTATCTTGAATCATGTAATCTGATAAAAAAAAAACATCCCTGAACATTGCATAAGAAGAAATCAGGATTCTGCTGAATAGTACATCATACCATCCTATCTCAATAATACATGATGCCCCAAGTGATCATGACTTGTCTTCCCAGCAAATGTATTTTTTAGAATGTGTCTGTTTATATAGTCTATACTGTGCTTGTTTTTATTGTTCAATATTGCCTTGCCATTGTTTTACCTTTCCTTACACTGCATTGTGGAGTACATCGCCATCTTTTGAATAATTGATGACAATAAATAATGTATCTTTTAACCACACAGTTAGATTGGCACCAAACAAGATATTTCATAAGGATCCTCAGGGGACGCTGTGTACTTTATGCCAACTTCAATTAGTATCCTCGCCTGTTGTAAAAATGCATATTTCTGTTCCTGATTTCCAGCACTACTTCTTAATGTACACTATACATTTTTAGTTACTCTCCATTCTGTTGCCTACATTCCTTTTTGAATTTTTATGAACATTTTATTAACTGTTTGGCGACTGGGTCTGAACAATTCTAATTTAATACATTAAACAGAACCTACAGGCAACAAGTCGAACAGCATATTGATAATTCAGTCCAGGAAAGCTTGAATTGGTGTTAAATCCAGAAATAGAGCATCACTGAGCTTAGTCTGAGCACCCGGTGCAGTCACACTTCAGACTACCCATCAGGCTTACATACAGTGTTGTTTCAAATGAAAACAAGGGTACAGTTTTGGGCACCACATTGTTAAAGGACATGGGACTTTTAAGGAGGGTTCAGAGGAGGACAGCATTATCTGTGAAGAAAGAAAGAGATTTATGTCACAAAGTCCTAGCACCAATAGTGTAAAAAAAAATACAGTGTAAAGTTAAAAATTAACCACTTCCGCTCACTTAGGGAACAGAGCGTTTACATTGCCAGCGTGGGCCTATTTGTTTGGTGATAACTTTGTCAATACTTAGGATAAAAAAGTAATACATTATTACTATAGGTATTTTTATAGCACCATAAATTTCCACAGCACTTTGCACATAATGTATATATTGTACATTCACATCCGTCCCTGCCCTCAAGGAGCTTACAATCTAAGGTCCCTAACCCACATTCATACATACACATACTAGGACCAAGTTACCTAGCAGCATGTGTGGGAGGAAACCCATGCAGGCACATGAAGAAAATGCAAACTCCAGGCAGGTAGTGCCGTGGTTGAGATTCGATCCAATGACCCCAGTGGTAGTTGAAAGCACTAACCATTAAGGCTTGGTTCACACTTGGCGACTTCGTCGCCTGTCAAGTTGCGCTCTATTCAGAGTAGAGTAGTGGGCAGCGAAATGGCAGATTAGGTTTATTGTACAAAAATCTAAAGGAACTTGGGAGCTAAAAATATCAATACAATTTACACGCTAGGTTGAGAACCTCTAGGGGAAACGAGGATAGAAAAGGATCTGGGGGTGCTTGTAGATCTTGCACTCAGCAATAGTATGTATTGCCAAGCTGCAGCAAGCAAGGCCATCAGACTTTTATTCAAGAGATTAAACAATGATTCTACCAAGGTTATGATTCGGTGCTATCTTGAGCACGAAACGCGTTATCTTTTGGTTTTCTTCCCCTATGATATGTTGCGTACAGTGCTTTTTCTTCCATGAAAGCATATGAGTAGTGCAGTTGTCCCAGACTTTTCTCTTAGGACAATGATTCTGCCACTTTACAAAACTCTGGTTAGGCCATATCTTGAGTATGCAATCCAATTTCGATCACAAAACCTCAGGAGGGATGTGCTGGAACTGGGGAGAGTACAGAGATGGGCGACAAAGTTAATAAGGGGACTGGAGGTCCTCAGTTATGAGGAATGACTACAAACATTAAACTTGTTCTCCCTGGAGAAGAGATGCGATACACAAATCTGGGTGAAAATTCTTCTTTTAATTCTTTAATGAAGCATGGTGGTGGCAGCATCATGCTGTGGGGATGGTTTTCAGTGGCAGGAACTGGGAGACTAGTCAGGATCGAGGGAAAGATGAATGCAGCAATGTACAGAGACATCCTTGATGAAAATCTGCTCCAGAGCATTTTGGACCTCAGATTGTGGCAAAGGTTCATCTTCCAACAGGACAACGACCCTAAGCACACATCCAAAATAACAAAGGAGAGGCTATGGGACATCTCTGTAAATATCCTTGAGTGGCCCAGACTTGAACCTGATTGAACATCTCTGGAGAGATCTTAAAATGGCTGTGCACGGACGCTCCCCACTCAACCTGATTGTAACGCTCCTGCGTTTTCTGAAACAAGATGGATTTGCAGCTGCAGAAAACTCCACTCAGCAGTCATGTAGAGATACGTTGAAATACCAATTCCAACTCCCAAGACTCATCACTGTGGTCTGTCTGATTCAGCATACAAATATACACACTCAATAAGATGTTCCTGGAGTGATAGATGTATATAGCAGTATAGTGAAGGTATAGAGAAGGTCTTCTACGAAGGTCATAGTACTTTTTTTGTTGACTGTGAGCGTGTGAGATGGTAGTATTAAGTAAACCCAGAGAGTCTTTTATTTGGGTAAGATAGTCTGAGGCTACTGGGTTACTTGATGGAAGGATGCGTGGTGGAAGAATAGTGGGATGAAACCCATAGTTCAAGTAGAACGGACTCTGTTTGGTCGTACTGTGGGTTGCGTTGTTGTAGGCAAATTCTGCCAGAGGGAGGAGATCCACCCAATCATCCTGTAGGTATGATGTGTAGCAACGTAAATATTGCTCGATGCACTGGTTGACTCTTTCAGTCTGTCCGTTGGTCTGAGGATGGTAGGGAGAAGTGAGCTTTCGCTCAATTCGTAGTATGTGACCTAGTTCTTGCCAAAACTTGGAGATGAATTGTGATCCACGGTCAGACAAAAGAGTTTTTGGAATTCCATGTAACTTAAAGACATGTTTCATCAGTAGTTCCGCTGTTTGTTTGGACGAAGGTAGTCAGCGAATAGCAACGAAATGTGCCATTTTTGTCAGATGGTCCACTGACACTAAAATGGTATTAAATCCTTTGGAAGGTGGTAGTTCTACTATAAAGTCCAAGGACACAACTTCCCATGGAGTCTGGGGTATTGGTAGACTGCATAGTAGACCGGATGGTTTTGTAGTGTCAATTTTGGACCTGGCACAGACGTTGCATGAAGAGACAAATTTTTGTATAGATGTCTTCATATCAGGCCACCAAAACTGCCTGGTAAGCAAATGAAGGGTCTTTGTCATACCCATATGTCCTGCCATAGGCACATCATGTGACAATTCCAAGATCTTGGTGCGCATAGTAGGGGGTATGTAGAGTTTGTCGTTGTAGTAGAGGAAGCCTTCTGCATCAGCACTTAGTTGTGGTGGAGGTGAATCCAAACCTATACTGTGCAGAATCTCTTCCTTCAAGGAACGGACAACCCAAATAATACGCTTGTAGGGTATTATAGGAACGGAAGGGATTTCGGAGCAATTATCTTCAGTTAATCGTGATAGCGCATCCGCTTTTTTATTCTTGTCTGCAGGTGTGTAGGTCACTAGGAAGTTAAATCTTAGGAAGAATAGTGACCATCGTACCTGCTGGTGGGAGAGGGTTTTGTTAGTCTGAAGATATTGAAGATTTTTATGATCTGTATATATGAGTATTGGTAATCGGGTGCCTTCAAGTAGATGTCGCCAATTCTCCAGAGCCAGTTTTATAGCAAGCAGTTCCTTTTCACCCACTGGGTAATTCACCTCTGGGCTGCTTAGAGATTTAGAGAAGAAGGCGACTGGATGGAGTGGTGAAGTATTCGTTGGTCGTTGGGAGAGTACTGCTCCTACTGCCATATTTGACGCATCTACTTCCAGAATGTATTGGAGGGATGGGTCTGGATGGCGTAGTATGGGAGCAGAGGTAAAGTTTGTTTTTAACAAGCGAAAAGCTTCATTTGCTTCATCTGACCATTTAAATGGTTTCTTAATACTTGTGAGTTGTGTGAGAGGTCTCACAATGGCAGAGAAGTTCTTGATGAACTTCCTATAGAAGTTTGAAAATCCAAGGAATCGCTGTAGTGCTTTGCGGGTGGTTTGTATAGGCCAATCCTGAATACAGGATATCTTACTCATATCCATCTTGATTCCTGTTTTGGATATGATGTATCCTAGGAATAATACTTCTTCTTTATGAAATAAGCATTTTTTTAGTTTCACGTATAGATTGTGTGTGAGTAATCTGGATAACACAAGTCTTACATGTTTTATATGTTCAGACAAGGATCGTGAATAAATAAGTATATCGTCCAGATATACCACAACACAGACATCAAGTAAGTCTCTAAAGATATCGTTTATGAATCGTTGGAAAGCTGCGGGAGCGTTACATAGCCCAAATGGCATTACAAGATATTCGAACAATCCGTATCTGGTTCTGAATGCTGTCTTCCACTCATCTCCATCACGGATTTGGATTAGATTGTATGCCCCTTTCAGGTCCAATTTTGAAAAGTAGGTAGCTCCACGCACTTGTTCAATGAGTTCAGAGATAAGCGGCAAAGGATAGCAATCTTTTACTGTAATGGCGTTCAATTGCCTATAGTCGATAATAGGCCTGAGACTTGAGTCTTTATTGCGGACAAAAAAAAGTCCTGCAGCTGTGGAAGAAGTGGAAGGTCTAATAAAACCCTTTGTCAAATTCTCATCCAAGTATTCCTTGAGATGGGAAAGTTCATCCTGTGAAAGAGGATAAACATGACCAAAAGGCAGTTTACTATTTGGGAGTAGATCAATAGTGCAATCATAATCCCTATGGGGAGGCAGTACTTGAGCATTTTTCTCAAGAAAAACTTCGGACAGATCCTGATAGCATAGTGTTGCAATCTCATCTGACACCACAGACAGGATCTTTCCATAATACGGGAGGTTACACGCAATAGTAAGAGAGGAAGGTTAGGGTCCGTTTCTTCCAATCTATGGTTGGTTGATGTGTGTGTAACCAGGGAAGTCCCAAAACAATGGGAAAGTGGGGCGAAGATAATAGGTCGAAGGTAGTGGTCTCCGTATGAGACTCGTTAGTGGTGACTAGGAGTGCTTGTGTCTGATTAGTGATTGGGCCAGAAGATAACGGAATACCGTTAATAAGACTCACAGAAACAGGCTTAGGTTTTGAAATAATAGGTACTTTATTTAAAGTAGCAAAACGTATATCGATATAATTTCCGCAAGATCCTGTGTCGATCATGGCTTTAGTGGTAATCCTAGTCTGGTCCCACTGCAATGTCAAACAAACAAAAAGATAAGGGTTAGTAAATGAAGTTGTCAATCCCCCTAGGAGGACATGTGAACACTCACCCTCTTTTTTGCGGACAAGGGGACAGACGCTTATCATGTGATCCGGGGATGCGCAGTACAAGCAAAGATTACTGGATCGTCTCCTGGCTCTTTCAGTAGTTGATAAAGGTGGGCGTATGGTTCCTACCTCCATAGGAGTAGGGTCAACGGCCGAAATCCGAGAAGGACTGGACAATGCCATTCCCATTTTTTCAGCCTTTCTTTCTCGCAGCCTCCTGTCTATGTTGATACTGAGTTGTATCAAAGCATCCAGGGTCTCAGGTAAATCCGCTCGGGCGAGCTCGTCTTTAACGGCTTCTGATAGGCCGAGTCTAAATTGAGTTCTCAGAGATGTATCATTCCACCCTGAATCAAGGGTCCATCTTTTGAACTCTGCTACAAAAGTCTTCTACAGGTCTCCTTCCTTGATTCAAGGACCTCAATTGAATATCGGCAGTACTCTGCCTATTGGGGTCATCATATAGACTAGCGAGTTCCGCTAGGAATAAAGCATAGGAGTTGAGAAGCTGATCATTTTTCTCAAAGAGAGAGTCTGCCCAGGCCCGTGGATCACCCGTTAGGTATGAAATAATAGTACAGACTTTGATATGATCAGTAAGGTAGGTACAAGGTTTTAGCAAGAAAAGTAACTGACAGGCGTTTTTGAATTCACGAAATTTTTTGCGATCACCTGTAAACACTAGAGGAGGATTTATTTTGGGTTCAGGGGGCTGAGCAGCGGCAAGTTGTGATAGACGGGTTACCTGCTGCTTCAGAGCCTGATTGTCTTCTTTTAATTCAGTAAGAGCGTGTATTAACGCAGTCACTTGTTGTTTTAATTGTGTCACTTGAGTGGGTAAATCTGCTGAATCCATTTTAGGTTCGTTCAATCTGTAACGCTCCTGCGTTTTCTGAAACAAGATGGATTTGCAGCTGCAGAAAACTCCACTCAGCAGTCATGTAGAGATACGTTGAAATACCAATTCCAACTCCCAAGACTCATCACTGTGGTCTGTCTGATTCAGCATACAAATATACACACTCAATAAGATGTTACTGGAGTGATAGATGTATATAGCAGTATAGTGGTGATGAGCTAAAGAGACAGGTATGAACAGTGACAATAGGTGAACAGCACTTGAGAGAAATGTTCAGGAGAGTATAGATGGTAACAGGTAGGATGCAGATAGGTTAGCAATCATGTATGGTAGTAGGTGGTAGGATAGCAGATGACATACAGGAGAGACTAACCCAGTGCAAGGATAGATGTTAGTAGGCTCAAGAGCTAGCAATCTAAACAATAGTGCAGATGATAGTAACAGTCCTTAATATGCAGAGCTAGATAGCGTAAGCTTTAGTAGGAAGGTTTATGGAGGATTCCCCTGCGGGGTACTTATCACTAATAGCAAGCAGTAGTAGAGAGGTTCGGTATGAGCGAGTGATCCGGTAGCGGGATACAGGGATCAGTAGCGAGGTTCCGACAGCGAGGTACGCTTGTGAGCATATGAGCTTCAAGGCAGGTTGAACGAACATGTGAGTGAGAACGCCGGCGGTTGAAATAGCCGCTCTGCGGCGCTCAGTGATGACAGCATCGGTCTTAAAGGTGTATGCGCACCTACCAAAAGAGAATGGTGGGACGCATACATGAATGGGGAATGAAATAAAGGGTACCAGAGGTACCAGAACATTACACTGATGGAGCTTGAGAGGTCCTGCAAAGGAGAATGGGAGAAACTGCCCAAAAATAGGTGTGCCAAGCTTGTAGCATCATACTCAAAAAGACTTGAGGCTGTAATTGGTTCCAAAGGTGCTTCAACAAAGAATTGAGCAAAGGCTATGAATACTTATGTACATGGGATTTTTTTCATTTTTTATTTTTAATAAATTTGTGAAGATTTCAAACAAACTTCTTTCATGTTGTCATTATGGGGTATTGTTTGTAGAATTTTGAGGAAAATAATGAATTTAATCAATTTTGGAATAAGGCTGTAACATAAAATGGGCAAAAAGTGAATCGCTTTAAAAACTTTCTGGATGCACTGTATGTAATAATCAGGTATCCATAAACTCAAGGCCATAAGGTGAATCTGAGCTACTAACCAAAAAAAAGGAATGCAGATCAGGAAAGCCACAGTAATATAAGAATTTTTATCTTATTCATGAGTCAGTGACTCAAACTATTGAAGCAAATAACCAGCAAGACAACCCAGCAACCAGCATTTTAAGAAAAATAAGCGAGCAATGGCAGCCGTTGTATTTCTCTCAATAAAGGTTTACCTTTCAAACACACTTGCCTGTACAAGCTTATGATTCCCTTGTGCCATGGTGACTTCTATTGAAACATAAAATGTAGAATTAGCACTTTGTGGATGACAATAACTCTTTTTTTTATACGGCTTTATTAATTTGTTCTTATTCATAGACTGAAATGTCTAGATGATATGTGAAGACGATACCGTGAATCAATATGTACTTAACTAAGCTCCAGTACTCTGTCTAAAGTTGTTTCTATTGTGCATTAGATATCCATGGCATCTGCATGTTTCTGCTTAGCTAAAAAATTGTTCTAATGGAAATTGATCTTCTGAACAATTGGTTTTTAAAGTGGAACACCAGCCACAGAGATCTATATGAATTCTTAGGACAAAAAATAAAAACAAATTACCATTCGTACTAGGTATAAAATGTTTACATCGCCTCTGTTTACTCTATAATACATGTATTAGTGTGCTAGTTACTTCTATCAGCACCAATCACAGAATACACAGCATTCTGTAAATGAACAAAGGTAGCGGAAAGGGTGGGTAATTGACAGGATCACTTCACTGCATAAAAGCTGCCACTCTAATACCCACATCACATTGACAGCAGTATCTGGCACATTAATGAATGGATTGTAGAGTAAACACAGGTCAGAAATTTACACCACATTCAAAGAGGTAACTTTTTTAATGAAAGTGTCACTAAACCCACATCATAAAAAACAATCAATAAATGCTGTATTACATAATGTTCATGCTCACTCTATGAGATTTGTTTTCTGTATTCTGCAAAAAAACTGGTTGATCCTGCTGTTCTTTATCTCCCCCTCCGGCCAAGTCCCCAATGCAGCTAGGGATTTTGTGGAGTAGTGTTGGCAGCTCTGCACAAGCTCAGTTTATAGTGAGTTTCTATGCTAAGCATTTCCTTCTATCACATCTGAGCAGCCCATGTGACTATAGAGTCACACATATGGACGTATACACAGTGGTAAATGACAGACTGCTTCCTCTCTCCTCCTGCATGCCCACTAAACAACTAAACACAATGCTGGTGGATATTACATATAAATTGATGGAGGCTTCGCCTCTTTGTTTTTCTAAGATACAGACTGGAGGCACGTGACACAGCCTGTGACTGGCAGAAATCCGCCCACAGCATGGTATTGCCAAAAAATAATAACAAATTGATTTCAAATATATACAGTATCACTTACACTGAGGATATATCTAGAGAGCCTACTGGACCACCATGGATGGGATATTACCCAACATAGAGAGTTACCAGTTGAGCCCACTACTGGAAGCCCCCCTAGGCATCTGGAAACATAGGATTATTCAGGGAAAAATACCCATCTATGCTGTAAACTTACAGCTGTAAGCATGGCTGCTGTTAGAAATCACAGGGCCCCATACAGCCTACCTGGCAGGCCCCCCCACCCCCCAATATTTAAAGACAATATTTTCAATAAAAGTACACTAAAATCATTATTAGCAGACACAAACATAACAGAGAACCTGTGTGAAATGGCCCTTTTTAATTGTTTTTTATATTTTAAAAAAAATTATGTATTTTTTTAAATGTTGAAAATTTTTACAATTATTTTACATTTTTTTTCAATTATTTATTACAATGTTTAATTTTTTTTTTTTACAATTTTTTTGTTTTTTTTACAGGGCAGGGAAGCCTGCAGTGCTGAGTGGGGACACAGTGAAAGGGGGCACACGGGGAGGAAGGGGGGATCATAAGCAGGCAGAATTGGGAGGGGGGATCGGTGTGGGAGAAGCAATTACAAGAATGATGCCCTGTGTCTGTGTCTCTCCCCGCAGCAGCTGAAAGCCAGCAGGAGAGGGAGAAACTGGCTTTCAGCTGCTGCAAAGAGTCACACAGGGCTTCCTTTTATACTTGCCCCCACCCCCCCCGCCTGACTGCATCGAATCCCTGTGCTGTTGGGGCTCCCCTGTGTGTCCAGGCCCACTACAGAAGGACTGGTGGTCCCCCCCTATCAGTGGCCCTGGCTGTAAGGTGAGAGACTAGCACAGACAGAGGTGTTTACTGCACTGGATAATAAAAACACCAGTCATTTTATCCACATTTTAGTATGGTGAAGGGATCTCACACGCATTCAAATCTTTGTGCAATTGGATTTTATGTTTTTTGTTTTTTTTTATTGATTTCTTTATTATTTTTTCTTACTGACTTTTTTTGATGAACTTTGTCATGGACATCTATTGATCACTTTTAGTCATCAGTTTTATATATGGTTTGATTGAATATTAACCGGTTCCGGACTCCCCACCACATATATACTGCGGCAGGCTGGCCCTCCTATGTAGGATCACAGGTCTCTATGGTCATTCCATAAGCCCCGCCCCCATACAGTTAGAATCACTCGCCTAGGCTCACATTTAACCCCTTGATCACACACAGTGTTAACCCCTTCCCTGCCAAGGTCATTATTACAGTAAAAGTGCATATTTTTAGCACTGATTACTGTAGTAATGTCACTGGTCCCATCAAAAGTGTAAAAAATGTCAGTTAGGGGTCCGATCTGTGCGCCGCAATGTCGCAGTGCCGCTAAAAATCGCAGATCGCCGCAATTACTAGTAAAAAAAAAAAAAACAATAAAAATGACATAAATCTTTCCCGTAGATAGTAGATTACATAGTTACATAGTTAGTGAGGTTGAAAAAAGACATCCGTCCATCCAGTTCAACCTATGATGTGTGTGTGTGTGTTTGCTGTTAACCATACATTGTATACCCCTGTATGTTGTGGTCTTTAAGGTGCCCATCTAATAGTTTTTTTAAACTATCAATGCTCCCTGCTGATATGACTGCTTGTGGAAGAGAATTCCACATCCTTACCGCTCTTACAGTAAAGAACCCCTTACGCACTTTAAGGTTAAACCGCTTTTCCTCTAGTTTTAGTCAGTGGCCACGTGTCCTATTGTATTCCCTTTCTCTGAATAGTTTGTTCCTTATGCTGTGG
Organism: Pelophylax lessonae; assembly: GCF_965119305.1. NCBI lineage: Eukaryota > Metazoa > Chordata > Amphibia > Anura > Ranidae > Pelophylax > Pelophylax lessonae. The sequence goes on along the minus strand of NC_138772.1, from coordinate 85,212,365 downwards.
TCACCAGTACGGTATTTGTACATTGATATCATATCCCCCCTCAATCGTCTCTTCTCCAGAGAGAATAGGTTCAGTGCTTGTAGTCTTTCCTCATAGCTGATGTCCTCCATTCCCCTAATTATTTTTGTTGCCCTTCTCTGGACTCTCTCCAGTTCCAGCACATCCTTCCTGAGGACCGGTGCCCAGAACTGGACAGCATACTCCAGATCTGGCCGGACCAGAGTCTTGTAGAGTGGGAGAATAATCTCTTTATTTCTGGAGTGAATCCCTTTTTTATACATCCCAGTATTCTGTTGGCTTTGCTTGCAGCGGTTTGGCATTGCATGCCACTGCCAAGCTTGTTGTCCACCAGTACCCCCAAGTCCTTTTCCATCCTAGACTCACCCAGAGGTTCCCCCCTAGTGAGTAGCTTGCTTTCTGGTTTCTGGCCCCCAAGTGCATTACTTTACATTTTTCAACATTAAACCTCATCTGCCATGTAGTTGCCCACCCCGTTATTTTGTTCAATTCCGCTTGTAAGGTTTCCACATCTGACCCATGAAATTGTCCTGCAAAACATTTAGGAACTGCCGAGCCTTGGCTGAGTGTGCGGTTCCTTCTGCCCAGTCTATATCTGGATAATTAAAGTCCCCCATTAAAATGACATTTCCCATCCTTGCTGCCAATCCTATCTGTAAAATGAGGTAGATGCGATAACTTTTGAGCAAACTAATCAAAATACGCTTTTTGCGATTTTTTTTTTTACCAAAAATATGTAGCAGAAAACAGATTGGCCTAAAATGTTAGAAAATTTAGATTTTTAAATTTTTTTGGGGAATGTTATATAGCAGAAAGTGAATAACATTGTTTTTTTTTTCAGAATTGTCTTTTTTTGTTTATAGCACAAAAAATAAAAATCGCAGAGGTGATCAAATACCACCAAAAGAAAGCTCTATTTGTGGGAAAAAAAGGACATCAATTTTATTTGGGTACAGCGTTGCACGACCGCGCAATTGTCCATTAAAATAACGTAGTGCCGAATTGCAAAATATGGCCTGGTCATTAAGGGGGAAAATCTTCCGGTCCAGAAGTGGTTAAGTTCATGGTTTGATTTTCATTTCTATCAGTCACTTTGATATTTCCTTAATCACTGTGACACACTTTTATGTTATTTTGCCACCTTTTCACTATTCATCCATATTTGTTTCACATAATGTCAGTGGTCCTGCATCCTGATAGGACAGTCAGTGCAGAATGAAAATTCCTCCTACAAGCTTTAACCAGACACTCATAAAAGTCACAAGACTGCTGTATACTGCTGATGAGTAAAGGTAATTATCAGTTTATATTTACTAAAACTATTGCATTTCCATGTTCTGTGTACTGTAGGAGACCAGATATAGTGAATGAAGGATCCTGGGTTTGGTAACACTTTAATGTAACACAGTGGATTGTAGCAATAACACACAGTAGCTTTACAACCACTTTAAGTACCCATGTGAATGAGGCCTTACTTTTCTTCACAAATTAGCCACAGCCTAAGAAGAAAAGCCTGTCCCCTGCCAGCATGCAGTAAAGAACAATCCTTTCTATCTGTGGGGAAGCAGTGTTCTTTCTGCAGAGGTCTGACACACACCTGCCGAGTCAGAGCCAGAGCTCTCTGATCAGCATGAACTTTAGGAAGTTCAATTGGGCTTTAAGCTTTGGATAGAGTTGTGAAGGGTTAGCGCCACTGTCAGTTTTCACTGCTCTCTTTGGCCCCTTTGGGTAAGATTGTCACAGGACAGAACACTGGGGAAAATCCAACTCTGGAGCAGGGACACAGACAGCAATAAAAACACATTCCGTGTGTTGCCACACATGTAAACAATCTGTTGGTATGTTTCTCTGTTTGCCCGTATTGTTTTGTTTCTCGTTAACACAGTTCCTAGCTGCCTGCTGCATTCTGCTGTACAGTTAGATTCACTTTCCCTGCAGAGACAGCACAGGAAAATGTAATTGTCTTCTTACATATAAAAAGACTGGAAACATTTTCTCAAGTAAAACATTGTTTTTATTGTTGGCTGTGATCCCATTGGGGAGAGTTGTCCTGATCACCAATGTCACTGGGAACGAAATGGAAGGTAAATCCAAACGTTCTGAATACCAGAACAGTGTAGCACTTACCCCCGCAGGAGCAGCTTGATATGATGGGTTCTCTGTACTGTCACAACTTTTTGAGCTGCTTGATCTCCACTGACACACCTGGTTATATGCTGAAGGCCCCTCACACCTGCATAAATTAAGTGTTCGTGTGCTACCACTCTATAATAATACACAGAAAATAGACCACAAGAAATTTGATGGTAAATTAATTAGGTGTATTATGGAAAGGCAAGTTGAAAAAGCAACTGAATATGTTTAAAGATGCTGCACTCGATAAGGTGAACACTGGCCTATAATATGGAAATTGTGTAAACTGCAACAAGGCTTAATAAATTCTAACTGGTAAATATCATAGCATCAGCTAGCACAAAAAAGTGTCTTTGAGTTCACTCCGTGTGTACAGCCCTTCAGTGGGTGGCTGTATGCATTCCTGACAAAGGGGTACTCCTGGCGGTGGCTACAAGGCAGTTGTATCTAATTGCCAGTATTAGCTAATTATCGTTGGGGCCCGCCTGTAAAGCGGTGCATGTGAAGCTGTCCCTTTAAGAATGTACAATCGATGGCTGATGGGCTGCTAAGTAAGGAGCAGACTCTATAGGCATTAACTGTGGGCAGTATCAGATTAGCTTTGGTCGTTGCACTCACCACTCTTGGTATGTAAAGGATCTGGTCCAATATGCTTGGTAGTTAGTTGTTCCAGAAGACTCCATCCCCACAATCAGATCCTCACTATCGGGTCCTCATGGTCAAACTTCCACTGGTTCCATCCCACCTTAGCCACATGCACAAGTCTCTCCAACTCTGGTCCCAACTCAGTAAGCAACCTTACAGTGGCTCAGTCCTCTGGCTCTCTGGACACACAGAATGCCAAAAAGGGTACTCTGGACCTCACACAAGCTCTGTTCTCTAGTGTGGTGCACAGACCACAGGAACAAGTCTGTGATCTCTGGCTCCCCGCACTAGACTGTCCAAACCTGCGGTGAATTTCCCTGGAAAAGTCCTTTCCTCTCCTCCTCTGTGTGCAAGGAATCTGGGTAATAAAGTCCACAGCTCCATCAGCTCCCCTTGTACAGGGCTCCTTTTAGGACTACATGACCCAGGGTCCTTTGTGGCAAGTTTAAGTCCTCTCTGGCGCTGATTGGCTGAGAACCACTGCTTCCACGAGGGATTTGGGGGGGAGAAGCAGGAGTGAGTGGGGGAGAACACACAGCCTGTTCTGTTCACACAGCAGTGCATCAGGGAAGTGAGGGATGAGAGCCGGCTGAAGGTCACACAGCTTGGCGCTCCTCTCAGCCATGGAGGAGGGGGGGGGGGATTTACATAGCTGGCGGACACCCAGCTACAAGAGGAAGCTTAAATCTTCCAATGGAGACAATTTGAAGGGACAATAAAAGGGCATTTTCTTTAAATTGGAAAGATATCCTGACACTTCCTGGTCAGCCTACAGGACAGAATGACAAAAAAAAAAAAAAAACTGACAGCGGTTTTAACCCTCCCAACTCTATCCAAAATGAAAAAAAAAAAAAAAAACTGGTTTGGATTTAGATATACTTTTTTAAAAAATCCTCCAAGTTGTATTTTTTGCTGCTTTTTCCCAACTGGGGTCTGTGGAACATGTGACCATACCTGTTCCCTCTCCCCTTCGAACATGTGACCATACCTGTTCCCTCTCCCCTTCACTATTATAGTGCTTGTCTTGGTTTGTATGCACCCCTGTTATTGAAGCAAGTATTATCTTATTACAGTGCAAACTTTCCTTCTGCTATATAGTCTATTTCCTCCTTCTAATCTTTTATAATGATTGATTTTAGTAGTGGTGTCAGTAGACATAATAGTGGCTTCTTTTTTTATTTGCATCTTAGGTTTTTGAGAACTATTTTTACGTGCTTTTTCCTGTGTGTGCCAGCACGTAAAGTAGACCATGTACCTTGAGGCAATAATTTATTCCATTAAAATTCAGTTTCACTTGGCATCAATGATGCTCTTAATATTTTATGCCTTTTGGAAAAAAAAAAAAAAGCAGAGACATAGGAAAGTGGAACACCAATGAGATCTGAAAATAATAATATATGAATAAATGTACCTGCAGAGAGATGAGAACTGATTCAGGGATCAGATGGATCTAACAAATTAGAAGGGCACAGGTAACACAAGAGGAGATTAGCTAATTTGCATGTTAGCAATCCATGAAGCTTTAAAAAAAAAAAACGGTTGCCTCCTAAAAACATACAAATAGAATTCTGCATGTGACACAATTCTGGGTATGTCAGATTTCTGGTCCACCTCTATGTGTCTTGTTGTCAGATGCAGAACCTTTTTTGGACAGCAACCTTTATTTGCAGGGACTACTTTTTAGGAGGCAACAGAAGCTATAACCACTTACCTGTATATGTGCTGTAGCTCCTTTGCTGTCTAAATCACAAGGCATTGATACCTTAAAGTGTAACTCCACTTCTGTTGAGAAAAAAACATTCCCCTCTAGGTGATCTCTGTACATTACAAGGATTTTAACAAACTTTGTCGCAGATTCCTACCTTTTATTATTCTAAAGAAATCATTGTTTGTTTGTCTGTATTCATTTTTGTTGCAGGGGATGCCTGAAATCTGACTTCTATCTTAGTGTAGACTTCTGGGAAAATCAGTGAGCCAATCACACAGAAAATTATGTTTCTTGGGGGGTTCTGTACACATTATGTATACAGAAAACCTCTAGGTAGCCATATTGTATTGCAATTTCAGAAAACTACAGAGCTGCAGATTGAAAAGGAAAGGTAATTTTTAATAACATTCAATTACAGCAGGGGTAATGAATTAAATTTCATGAAGGTCCAGTTAGTAATATTTTCTTCCAGTTGAGGTCCGAATCATATGTTTGAGTCTCAATGGCACCTCTGCAAAATGTCAAATGTGCCACACCGCATAGTGCCACAGTACCATGCAGCTTGGTAGGGTGCAATTAAAAAGGAAAAAGGGTCAGGGACTTATTTTTCTGCGTTTATGCTTATAGGGGCGGCCCACTGAAATAAACAGGCCTACATGCGTTACGCAATAATGTGAACCTAGTCTCAGATCCTTCACATCACAATTATTTTTATTACATCAGTGTTCTCAGTCCTCCTGCACATCATCCCCCCTTCACATTACAGTCCTCAGCCTCCCTTCGCATTCTTGTCCACGGCCCCCCTTTATATCACCCCCTACTTCAAATTGCACTTCTCAGCCCCCTTCATATCACCCTACTTCACATTCCTGTCCTCACCCCTTTAAAGTACCCCTCCTTCACACTGCAGTCCCCAGCCCCCCCCCTTTACATTCCTGTCCTCTTTCCCTTTATAGCACCCCCCTGAAATTCCTGTGCTCACCCCATTTTTCAGAAACCCCACTTCACACTGCAGTCCCCAGCCCCCCTTCACATTTCTGTCCTCACCCCCCTTTGTAGAACCCCATCCCCCTTCATATCACTCCCTCCACAATCCTGCCCTGCCTCTTTTATATCACCCCTCCTCCTTCATATTACAGTTTCTGCCTCTTTTATATCACCCCTCCTCCTTCATATTACAGTTTCTGCCTCTTTTATATCACCCCTCCTCCTTCATATTACAGTTTCTGCCTCCTTTATATCACCCTCCTCCTTCATATTACAGTTTCTGCCTCCTTTATATCACCCCTCCTCCTTCATATTACAGTTTCTGCCTCTTTTATATCACCTCTCCTCCGTCATATTACAGTTTCTGCCTCTTTTATATCACCCCTCCTCCTTCATATTACAGTTTCTGCCTCTTTTATATCACCCCTCCTCCTTCATATTACAGTTTCTGATCCTTTGCCCTTTTCATCACGCCCAGCTTCCTCTGTCCTTCATAACAATACCAGTGCCCTCTTCCCTGTCTTACCTTACACAGGGCCAGCAGCTGACATCGGAAGTGCAGCAAAGGATGGACAGAGGGCAGGGCCTGCCCCAGTTAACTGACTGGTTGCTAGAATGCAGGGCGGTTCTAGCAACCAATCAGTTAACTTGACCAGCCCCCGCCCTCCATGCATCGCTGTACTGCTCTTCTGATGTCAGTTATGTAAAGACAACAGAGCTAGCAGGAAGCGGTGGCTGAAGGAAAAATTGCAGATTCGAAATGGCACGACCATGGCGGGGCCGGAGGGAATATTGACTAGGTCCAGACTTGGCCCGCCATTTAGTGATGCCTGAATTACAGTATGATTTGTGTCACAGCTGTATACACTATAATATGTTTTCTTCATTTGCTATTTTTTCCCCCATAAAAGTGAAGTTACCCTTTAATACACACCCATGATAGGGAAAAAATGTGCAGTCGAATTTACTGTAAAAAACAGGCACTCCCAGGTACCTGCATGCTACCCCTATTTTCCTGTTTAGTGTCGCAGGACCCTGGCCCTGTAGAAGTGTAGAGACACTGTGCAGGTATCTGGAAGTACCATTCATTTACAGGAAGCATCTCCTTAAGTATGAAAAATGTATGAATACCCGCGCTAGGATATTAAAATTGTGTTCAGTGTATATATAATGATAAATAAGTGAATGTGTCAAGCTGCTGCTAGTTATAAAGGTATTAGCCTCATAATCTGTAATGAAATAATTTAAACCAGCGCTGCCTTCTCTAAACCTTTTCTATAATGATACCTCAACAAAGTTCAATAAAGTGCAGTACATAGATAATAAACAATTCATCAATACAAATACATGATATTGGATAAAGTGCAGTGCATAAATGAATAGTCCTTAGTGCTTTCCTAGTGCTTGTGCTTGATGCATTTTGTAGGTGAATACATTGCCACTCGTTGCTCTCCTCCTGGGTCCCTAGTCACTGACCGTATGATGTAAAACAGCTTTTAGTGCTTCTGTCAGCACAGCAAATGGCTATGGATGTCCTCCTTCTCCTCTTGTCCTAAGGATTAGCAGTGCAAGTGGAGACTATATAGTAGTGCAATATGCAGAAAGATTATCCCTCCTGCTTTTCTCCGTTACCAGGCTACCAAAAACACGTGTTGTAGAAATGAGAGGAGAATGCTCATAGTGTAAAATGTTTACATTTATTTTAAATATAATAGTGAATACACTTACAAAATAAAACAATTGCCCACCTGTATGTCCGGGGAACCTTCCGGTCCTTTGCGGACATGCAGTCCACTTTTGCCGTGCCATCTACGGCTCATTTTCGATACCTCCAACTGAGACATGTGGCGGCCGCACAGTTTGGCCTCCGGGATGTCTCGCTGGAGCCGTCCCCCTTGGAATATCTCCTTTCTGACTCTTCACATGAGAAACTGGTCTCTACATACTACTGCAGGCTTTTGCATTCTAAGTCTAAGCGCTTAGCGGTGGTTGAGTCCCAATGGCGTGAGAACGCCCCGGACTTAACGGAGGTGTGGCATGACGTCCTTCCTGAACAAATCCCGGTTGTAATCTCCTCCAGGGATAGAGTCATACAGTTAAAATTCCTGTATAGAGCTTACTACACTCCCCAGTTCCTTCATAAAATTGGTAAATTATCCTCCCCCCTCTGCTCTAAGTGTTCTGATGATGAGGGATCCTTTTTTCATATGTTTTGGGATTGCCCACCTATCCGCACCTTTTGGTCGGGGGTCACGGCTTTTATACATAATATCTCTCAGTTATCCAATGTTTGTAACCCCCTTCGTTGTCTACTAGGATATATGGATGATGAGGATGCCCCTGCTCGCACAAAACTATTTCTGCGTTTGCTCTTCTTCTATGCTAGGAAAGCTATTGCTCTCCGTTGGAAATCTTCCACATCCCCTGACGTTCCATTTTGGATCTCCATTGTTAATCAGGCTCTGCCTTTGTATAAACTGACGTATGAGGCCAGAGGCTGTCCAAAGAAGTTCCGGAAGATCTGGTCTTTCTGGGTAGACTCTGACCTTACTGCCTCCTCAGTGTCTGACACTACCTAGGCGATGTCTAAAGTGCCTCGTTTTGCTCCGAATGTATTGCCATATGTTGCATGTGATATTGTGTTCCCCCCCTAGGGGTTCTTTGCTGTGTTCCTTTTACCATGACTACTGTACATTCTCTGTACTGTTGTTTTATTTTGCCATCTGATTTAAGTGGACGCTTTGTATGTTACGCGTATTCTCTCTTTTATGCTGTACTGCCCTTTTTCTTTTGGTGTACTGTGTTTTGTTTGTTCAATAAAAAAACCTTTAAAAAAACCCAAAATAAAACAATATGTTAGGCAGTAATAGTCATAGTGGACGCCACGGCGGTGTGCATTACAACCACCGGATGTGACGTCACTCGTCAGTCCCCTGCTTTACGCATTTTGCCGCTCCCACTGGGAGTCTTCAGAAGCTGGAGCTGCCTATGGTTGTGTTCCTTTCAATAAATATTGTTATTGGGAGCTGGGGGCATGGTACAGGAGATGTCATAGGCTGAGCGGACATAGTAAACGAGATGCAGAGGCTTCGGGCATGGTAGAGGAGATGCAGAGGCTACGGACTTGGTACAGGAGATGTAGGGGCTGCGGACATGGTGCAGGAGATGTCAGAGGCTGTGGGCATGGTACAAGAGATGCAGATGCTGCAGGCATGGTACAGGAGATGCAGAGGCTGCGGGCATGGTACAGGAGATGTCAAAAGGGTGTGCAAGCATGGTACAGGAGATGCAGAGACTGCGGGAATGGTACAGGAGATGCAGAGGCTCCAGACATGGTACAGGAGATGCAGAGGCTGTAGGCATGGTACAGGAGATGTCAGAGGCTGCTGGTATGGTACAGGAGATGTCAGAGGCTGTGCGGGCATGGTACAGGAGATGTCAGAGGCTGCGGACATGGTACAGGAGATGTCAGAGACTGTGTGGACATGTACAGGAGATGCAGGGGCTGCGGACTTGGTACAGGAGATGCAGAGGGTGCGGGCATGGTACAGGAGATGTCAGAGGCTGTGTGGACATGGTACAGGAGATGCAGAGGCTGCGGACATGGTACAGGAAATGTCAGAGGCTGGGGGCATTGTACAAGAGAGGTCAGAGGCTGCAGGCATGGTACAGAAGAGGCAGAGGCTGCGGGCATGGTACAGGAGATGCAGGGGCTGCGGAGGGATCTTTCTTACCGATATGTGAGGTGCCTTACATTTAAAAATGGCTCCTGCCCGGTACCATCACGTCACTCCGCATGCATCATCTGCCTGAGATTGGCTGAGCTTGTACAGGCTTTCCCGAGTGACGGCGGCGCATGTGCAGTTGACATGTCGGGCTGGCCGCAGCCATTTTTTTATGAGTGCCACTGCCCTTCAAGCAGCCCCAGGGAAGGGAGACTTGGCAGCCTACCAGGAAATTTCCAGGTGTCCCGATAGGCCAGGCCGGCTCTGCTCACTAACCATTGACATAAATTATTTTTTTAGCTGTCTGTAAAGGAGGCAGTGTTTCCATAGATAAGCAATTCAGCAATGTAAGGAAGTCCTTCTCCCATTGATCACTAATATTAAAGACCACTACACTAACCATGGGGGGGGGGGGGCACTAAATTTTTTTATTGTAGGTGTTTCTTTCATAGCCAGTTTTAATATTTGTTTCATTTCATGATTCTTATTAAAATAATTTTGTCCTCTAGAGCAGAGAGTATTAAAAAAACAATCTGCTCTAATGTCAAATACGCTAGGGATGCCACAATCTCTCTTCTATTATTATCATTATAACTACAACTTACTGATCACAGCAATGTACCATTAGCTGTAGATGTAAAACTGTAGCAGGGTTTCCCTGATACGTGAAAATTATTTCTACGGTTGTTTCAAATTATTTCAAGGATTCCTCTATGGCTAAAAGGTAAAGCGTTATAGGTCTTCCTAACAGCTCCTTTTATTTTTCACCTGCATAAGATGTGCATGACGCCCAGATGAAGTCTTCTGAAGACGAAACATTGGCGACTCCAGACGCAACGTCCACACGCCCCCTTATGGAGCCGGCTGCTTTACATTGCTTGATTCTGCTTTGGACATTTACGAGACGCCGCTACCTGGTCCTGGAAACAGCACGTTCTATGTACCTGTTTTTTATCTTCTCATTGTGAGTAGTATTCTTTTAATAAATTGGATTTTATATGTTGCGGAATTACGCTATGGGTTCTTATTCTTTTTATATACTCATGCTTATATGATGGAGTGATTATGAAGCATTGGAGCTTGACAACCGCTGGTGACATTGGTATAACATCTTGCTGGGAGAGGCTGTCTCATTAAATTGAGTAGCCAAGGAGTTCTGGTAAGCTGCTTGTGATACTTGTGCACAGAGGTGTCCCCATCCTTCACTTTTCCCTGGGTGTCACTGAAAAGGATTGTTCTTCTCAACACTTTGCATGTGGATTCATTTTCATTTGCATCTTTGTTTTGGGACTTTATTCAGTATTTTGGACAATATTTTGCTTATATTGTATATAATTTTTTGTGTTTTTTCACTTGTCACATTATTATTCTAATTCCTTTAGCGCTGCACTTTTTGTAAAGATATAAGATGTGCATTGATCATGTAGTTTTATGGTGTCATTTGTTACTATGTATGTACAGCCTATAATAGAATAAATCTTCACATTTATGTGTCAGCAATTTTTGTTCATGTTCAAACATGAGGCATGTGGCATGGCACTGCACAGGTTAATTCATGACTTCTGTCTGTATTCCAAGAACTGACACTTCCTGTGAAGAAACTAGATATCCCATAATCCCTGGATCTCTCAACCTAGTACTCTTCAGATGAGAACTAAACAGTAACTATATCTGACACAGGCTCAAACAAGCAGAGCAATTAACAGAGATCACCATGTAGCTGGAAGACATCACATTAGCATTTGCGATGCAACACTTGATGCAACAAATCACATTTGTGATGCCACACAGGCCTGCAAATCGCACTTGAATGCATAGAAATTAGTGCATGCACTACTTTTAAAAAGTGGCTCAACAAATCACATGGTACTGCAATACCATGCGAATTGGTGCCTGCAAACACACTGTGCTGTCGATCTGCACTTGTGGTGCTGTTAACAATACATTGGCTCCCAGTTTTTAAAAGACTAAAATAAATAATAACGAGCAGCGCTAAGAAAAAAAATATACTCAATAAAGATGTATATTAAATCAAATACGGTGAATAATGTGAATAAAATGTCAAAAAGTCCCAAGTGAAAATAAGATTCCAGGGTGATGTGTGAGATCCACAGAGGACATCAGATCCCAACACCGACAGGAAAGAAAAATAATTGCGCTCACCGGAACAAATGGACCCAAATTGCCATATGACAAAAGGGTCAGATAGGCTCATACAATGTCCTGCGATCTTCAAACTGCAATAGCGGATGTTTAAGTTTGAGGTCAGAGGGTCAGATGAGATGAATCTCCTCACTCCCCAGGTTACATGGAAAGGATAATCCCAGACAAAGCAAACATAGTGTAATTCCACTTTAAATAAATGTATTAAAAGTAAATGGTTACACTTACAAACATCCAGGAACATTGAGCAGTGAGTGAAAGATACACAGATCAAGCAGTCTTTGGCATGGTTCTGACACGTTTCATCAAAAACGATTTTATCAAAGGTAAATGCCAACTGAAATGTAGAGCCTTAAGGTTATTTATAGGGTAATAAATTAGATAAACTCGTATCCCACCTGAATTGAACTGCCAAGCACCGCTATACCAGTCAAGATGGCGCCGTCCAAGCCTCATTCTCACAAATATATGTATATTTTTCTTTAAAAGACTAGTTTATCCTCCTTATTTAGCCCCTGGCTGCCATCTTGAGGAAGCCAGTGTCTATAAAACCGACAAGATTCGGGTGGCTATTTTGGCGTGGCCATGATACAAATCATGTGCCCCATCATTTAAAGGGGTAGTCCTGCATGGGAGAGAGATGGGACAACATCATGTGCAGCATGTAGCAGCAAGTAGGCCCTGGGTGGGCTTCCCTTCAGGAAATGCTGCTCATTTCCCTGCCACATACTTCCTGGGACACATGAAAAAATGGGGCTCTGGAGTCAGATTTTATAAGTGCCACTGAAATTGTCACTGGGTGCACTGGCTCTGGTTTGGCAGCACTCCACAAAAATGGAGACACCCCTTACAGGGAAAGAACACAGAGTTCACATGCAAGCAGTTCAATGAGAATGTCAAACAAACATCCAGGAATCCAAGGTTTTTAATGATAACATTGATTCATAGCAGAAAAAAGAAAATGTGTTTTGGGAGCTACAGTAAATACACTCCTCCTTCATCAGGTCTTAGGAATTTTGACTTTGCCTAAATAAACTCTGGTAAGCAGATACCAAATAGAACTGCTCTGTGATTTTATTAATGTTACGCATACATTGTTTGTTTTCCTTTAGCTAGGGGATGCTCTATGTAGTTAGTATTCTTCTTCATGCTTTAGCCTCCATTCACCACATGTCGTATATTCTGCTGGAGCTAGGGACACTATGATTTGTTGATCCATGTGATGTCAAGTCTTTGGATTAAACTATTTTCTACAATCAGCAGGATATCATTTGGAGTCACTGTCTGCTAATTCTACTGAGACTGTAAGTTACAGCTATTTTACCACAACTGGATCATTAATAGAGATCACACTTGCAGTGCTTAGTTTGGAAAAGCAGTGCAGAGTTACTGCTTGGAACAGTTTCAGGTCAGTGTTATCAAATGCACCAAAGCAGCCTAACTTTGGCTTAACCTGCTCTCCTGAAACTGTGCATAATTCCTGGGGTCATACTAGGACTTTTTATATAAGTAGTTGGGGTCAAGGTCCCCCACTAAATCAAGCAAAGTGTGTTGCACTATTTTTCATCCTACAAGAAATTGCAAACACAAACTCCCATATTAGGAATCCCTGCAGGGGTCATTTTTTGGCATCATCATGTGATCACATGACCAGGACACAGGGGCTGAAGAGACAAATTTATGTTATGCCCCATGGGTGGCTGAACTGAGGAGTGGCCCTGGCCCTGCATCTGATATTCTGCCTGCCGATGTTTGAGTACTGAGATCTGCCATAATCTTTCCAACATAGTCAATGGGTGGCTCCAGTCAGTGCCCATCTTGCTAACATTTCTTCACTTCACCTTATCTATGTAGAGAATATACTGATCCATACCTGGCTACACAGAAACTTTCAGAAAATTGAAAGTATTGGCTTTTTGAAATTGTGTTGTATCTCACTGGTAAGATTCGGCATGGTATTGATATTAGAGCTGCTTAGAGTCTCATTACAAGCACCTGATCAGTGGGGATATGGATGGAGCAATTCCTACTAGTCACTATATCTTGCTGGGTGGATCAATTTTTTACTTCATATAGAATGCTAGAGATGGAAAACGCCTTTAACTTCCCATCCAGGCCAGCTGTTGATACAAGCTGTCTTCAACAAGATATGAGTGACATCTCAGGAGGAATATGCTGGCTACACATTTCTGAGTGTATTCTTTACATGAATAACTATTGGCAGTGACAATGCTGATCTTTGCTGCACCAATTTATTAGTACAACCTTTAAAAGGAATGTCTTGGAGGATTAACTGAAACCTGAGGGATAGTAGTTATTGTTAGACAAAACACTGTCAGCAGAGCAGGTGCTTGAATTGGATGGGGATCGAGTTTCCACACTGCTCTATTGAAAATTCAGTATCAATTTTATTAGTTTAAAGTAAAACTCTCACTTTCATTTTTTTGGTGTTTGTGTTTTGTTTCATGTTCCTACGTGATTTGTAAGCCTAACAAAGTTCCCCATGTGACTGTGGTTATTCGACAATGTATCCAACAAGGAGATGTCTGGTAGCTGGCATTTGTCTCGCCTCCAAACCTTCTTAAGCTGGCCATAGACATATCAGTTTTTTTTTTTTTTATCATTCAGCAGAAAAAACTGAATGGCTTCCCCCATTCACACATTTCATTCTGACAATAGGACTCCTCTACTGTCAGAATACACTGATCATCGCTGCAGTCAATTCGCTGCAGTCAATTCGCTTCAGCGCTGATTGATGAAAAATTTCCAACAATCCCATTCAAGAGCAGTAGGTCCTTAGATTGACTGTTCTCGAACAGGAGCGGTCATAGATGGATGACAATTGACCAATACCTGCTGAACCAAATTTTGATCCATATATGGCCAGCTTTAGCCTCCCGTACCTCTGCATTCCTCTTACCACTGATTGTCTTGGGCAAAAGCTTGGAGCCAAAACAAGCACTAGTTATGAAGCAGCTGTCCCCTTGCTAGCTATGTTGTCAGATGGCTGTGGGGGAAGAGGGGTGCCTGATGTCTGACCTTGTAGCTAGGCTTACAAAGTACGTAGGAACATGGGACAAGGTGCTACATGTACTTTGTCCCCTGGGGGACAGAACACTGAAAAAAAGAGACATGACAGTTCTTCTTTATTAAAGGTTTCTAACCTGCCTGTCATGTATATTAATTTATAGACAGTTTGTTTCCTTTCGAATTGAAATTCAGACAAAATTTTCATTTTTGGAAATTTGGATGTATCTGAATTTTTAAATTACAATAGAACGAATTTAAATGAATTAAAAAAATAACGAAAATCTATTTTGAATAGTTTTTGAATTCGAAAAGTTTTCAAATTCAAATAGTTTTCGATTTGTTGTCCCATTTCCAAGGATAATAAAATAGAATAGAATAGAGAGTAAAGGAATAGAATAGAAAAACAATAGAATAGAATAAAAAAAGAATAGAATAAAATAGAAAGACTATAACCATCTTCTAAAATTCGAATTTCAAATAGAATAACTTCGAATTCGAATAAATAAGAAAATAATAGAATAGAAAAGAAAAAAATAAATAGAATAGACTAGACTAGAATAGAATAGAACAAATATAACCATCTTCCGAAATTCTAATTTTGAATAGAATAAATTTGAATTTGAATAGAATAAATTTGAATTTGAATAGAAAAGAATAGAATTACATAGAAAAGAATAGGATAGAATAGAATAGAATAAACTAATAAAAAAAATTTAACTAAAAAACAATTGAATTGAATAGAATAGTAAAAACATAACTATTTTCCAAAATTCAAATAGAATCAATTCAAATTTGAGTAAAATAGAAAATAATAGATAAGAATATGAAGATCGTTATATTCTTTCTATTCTATTATGTTTTTTTTTTTTGCTATACTGTTCTGTTATTTTCTATTCTATTCTAATCTATTCTTTTTCATTCTATTCAAATTTGAATTGATTCTATTTGAATTTTAGGAAATTATTATATTCTTTCTATTATATCCCATTGTATTGTTTTTTTCTTAAATTCTTTTCTTTTGTATTCTATTCTTTTGTATTTGAATTTCAGAAGATGGTTATATTCTTTCTAATTTATTATATCCTTTTTAATTCTATTCTATTCAAATCTGTTCTTTTATTTTCTATTCTATTTTGTTCTGTTTTACTTTATTATATTCTACTCTTTTATTTTATGTTATATTCTTTTCTATTACATTTTCGAAAAAAAACTTTTTGAATTTGAATTTTAAAACTTTTCGAATTTAAAAACTATTCCAATTTAAAAAATCATTATGAATACGAATAAACGAACCGAATTCCGAAAATGTATTAAACGAATTACACTAATTTAACTAAACAAATTTATGCAAATAACGAATCAAAATGAAACACATTTTTTCATTCTGCACATGTCTATTAATTGATTAATGTAAAGCAGTCCACTCCTTTATGAAATAATTTGAAGACATGCTTTTTCAGGCCTGATTAAAGAAAATGTAGTCAGGTCTGCAATGGCAACCCAGCATTTAAGCCCAGACAGCTGTATTTCTCTGGAGCTCCGCCATAAGTATGAGGAGCATGGGTTTTTAGCAGTGGGACCATTACACCCCAGAAACACAAACATATACTGCAAATTTCCTTTTTTTTTTTCCTCATTTCCTCTTTATTTAGAATGTATGGCTAGTCAAAACAATTTTTTATTTCGTTTTGGATAGAGTGGTGAAAGATTAGGACCCCTATGATATTTTTCTACTATCTGGAGCTTCACTTGGTCCTGACACCAGCCATTATTTGTCAGAAGCTGAATACCATTTGAAGTGCACCATACTTCTATATCTATGATATTAAACAGGGGTCTCCAAACTCTTCAGTACGAGGGTCACATTATATATTTTCAAGTTTTTTGCAGGTTGAAAAAAATCCCCATTAGAATCCTGCTTACATCAGAAGCAGATACCATAGGCAGCCTCTGCTGACCTCTCAGTCCCCATTCGGTGCATGTTGAGGATACGCCACCCTATTTGAGAGCTGGATAGCAGGTCGGGCTAAAATTTGGCTGCACCTGTTAAAAAGGATGACCACACTCTATTATGCCAAGAGGAGATTTCTTTAATTACTGTGTTTATGCTGCTGTATTCATAGAAAAGGAGAAGATTGCCCAACAGGAATTTATATGAGGTGGACCCAATAGTCATAATACTCAAGTTGAAATGTATCTGGTTTATTGTGTAGAACCAATATACAAAAGTAATACAACATGAATATTTGACATACACAAAACAGTGTATGTCAAATATTCATGAGACTGGCCAGGTGTTTGATATACTTACAACACATTCTCATTGCTCTCCTTGAGTCGAACACAATGCCTCTGGATCCTGCCCCCTCAGCTCCCATGCCGGACTATTTGGCCGCCGCCGTATGGATGCACTGGTTTTAAGCACAATGACGTGGCTATATTTGTGAGTATGTTGTCTCCCCACATGGGTTCTATTTTTGAGTATTCATACTCCCAATAGCCATCAATCCTGCATGTCTACAATACAATAATAATAATTTATTTTCAGACTTGCCTGCACACTTACACTCCTGACGAGTGGGCAATGCGACCCACGAAACGTGCTTTGAGTTTCAAGATATTTGTATTTATGTGCATACTGTTAGTGTTATGAGATATTTTAATATATTTGTATGACCATGTTTTGTTTTGTGTATGTCAAATATTCATGTTGTATTACTTTTGTATATTGGTTCTACACAATAAACCAGATACATTTCAACTTGAGTATTATGACTATTGGGTCCACCTCATATAAAGTCCCGCTGGGCAATCTTCTCCTTTTCTATGTATTCAATTGGGATGGAGGTGTACTCCAATATGAAATGGCATTGCATGTACATTTTATTCTTGTATGCTGCTGTATTGATAAAAAAAAAAAGTTATCAGCACTCTACAGTGCAGTTACCCCCTAAAGAATTAAATATTTGTCATTTATAGTGTTTTTAAATAGAGAAAATGATGACTACGTGGAAATTTATTACAGGTATGTAAAAGGTTCAAAGTGAAATTTAATGTGTATCTCCAGGGAAAACAAAAATCCTCCCTTGCAGTGGGGCTATCCCCACAATGCAAGGATTAAAGAGGAACTTAATTTGCATATGGAAAAATTACTCAGCAGCTAAAGTATTTGTAATTTATTGAAATTTGAATAAACAGATACTTATCAGCCCATGGAGTCCACTGGATATTTACACATATAAATTGTAAATATTTATAGGTGCGCTATCCCTTTAAATTCAAATAAAACAAATAAAATTGTGCAAATTAAATTAATCACTAACAGTGATAAAAGTGCTCAGAAGTAGCAATCCAGTGCATGTATTAAAGGTCCACACAAATAAGAGATGACCACAATCCTGTGGTAGGTGGACTACAAATATCAGCAATCCTTTTCACACTCCTAGTGTTCCACCACCACATGTGAACTCAGCTTACCAGAAAAACGAATCCCCCCTCCCCCTCCAAATGACAAGAGGTCGGTAGAGCTGAGCCCAACAGACACCCGGACATGTCCTCGCCAGAAACGCCATCTCTCTTAACTCTCCAATGGCTGACCAATGATGATGGCTCCAAACATCAGATGCTAGCAACCCTTGGTGAACTCATACCAAATCACAGTCTCAATATAAATGAAAAAAACAGAGACAGAAGAGCCATAGTGCATTACCGCAATAGACCCAAATCTTTATTAAAAGTACTGATATTCACAATGGGAAGAAGATACACAGCATGTAACAGCATCAATGGCAACTCAGCATGCTGCCTGGCCGTGCACGCATGTATAATGGTGTCAGTGCCAAAGCCCTGTCCCTACGCATTTCATCCTCATAGACGTCTTTAGGGGGATGGGAATTTTCCCATCTCGTCTAGATTGTACAGCTATTAATTTATGACTTTCATCAATGATACTGTGGAAAGTAGAATAACATGTAACACAAAGAAAACAAAAGCCAGTTTGGTGGCCAGGGGGCTGTAAGTAAATATTTTATGTGCATGTATACTTCAAAACTCCATGTATATGGGTGCATCCTCCCATACAGCACAAACCCGCTGGTCACTTCTGGGACACAGATTATCCTAGTGCTGCAAACAACAGACCATAGACATATAGACCATAGACAAATAGCGGTGCAGCTCTGCACCACTATTTGCGTAAAGTGCTGCATGTGCACAGATGTAATGTCCTGAACACACACTACCTGCATTCGGGACATTAAGTCTGTGCACATGCACCACACTTTGCAATTAGTGGTGCATAGCTGCGTACAGCCACCTTCACCCATTCATGTTTATGAGTGGCTGGATGCAGCACCAGGACATCCCAGGGACAAAAAGTTAACATTGTGTTCACACTGTATGGGTGAACCCACCCATGTAAACTTATGGTGATTTCTCTGCAGTGATTTCTATGGTGATTTCTCTGTTTCCTCTACAGTGAATATCGCATTCACTGATTTGTAAATGTTCCACTTGGTCATGCTTGGTCATGAGTTTTTTTGAAAAAAGAGGGAGAAAAATATACACTCACCAGCCACTTTATTAGGGAAACAAGTTCAATTGCTTAGTAACACAAATTGCTAATCAGCCAATCACAAGACGACTTTATGAAGTTCAAACCGAGCATCAGAATGGGACAGAAGGGGGATTTAAGTGACTTTGAACAAGGCATGGTTGTTGGTGCCAGACGGGCTGGTCTGAATATTTCAAAAACCACTGATCTACATATATTTTCACGCACACAACCATCTCTCGGGTTTACAGAGAATGCTCCGAAAAAGAGAAAATATCATGTGAGCCGCAGTTGTGTGAACGGAAATGAATAGGCAGACTGGTTGGAGATAATAGAAAGGCAACAGTAACTCAAATAACCACTCATTACAACCAAGGTATGCAGAATACCATCTCTGAATGCAGAGCACAGCAAAGCTTTAAGCAGATGGGCTACAACAGCAGAAGACCTCACCGGGCGCTATTCCTGTCAGCTAAGAACAGGAAACTGAGGCTACAATTCGCACAAGCTCACCAAAATTAGACAATAGAAGATTGGAAAAACATTGCATGGTCTGATGAGTCTCGATTTCAGCTGCGACATTCTGATTGTAGGGTCAGAATTTGGTATAAACAACATTAAAGCATGAATCCATCCTGCCTTGGATCAACGGTTCAGGCTAGTGGTGGTGGTATAATGGTGTGGGGGATATTTTCTTGGCACACTTTGGGCCCCTTAGTACCAACTGAGCGTCGTTTAAACACCATGGCCTACCTGAGTATTGTTGCTGACCATGTCCATCCCTTTATGACTACAGTGCACCCACAGTCACCACATCTCAATCCAACAGAGCACCGAGAGCAACTGCATGATACTATCATGTCAATATGGACCAAAATGAGGGAATGTTTCCAACACCTTGTTGAATCTATGCCACAAAGAACTAAGGCAGTTCTAAAAGCAAAAGGGGGGTCCAACCCGGGGAAGGTGTAGCTAATAAGGAAGGTGTACCTAATAAAATGGCCGTTGAGTGTAACGCCACGCCCGCAGGAGCCGCTTAAGTAAAACCGGTAAAACCGGTTCCACACTGTGCCTCTCAAATCCAGGAACAATCGCCGCCCCTCTGGCACACCTGGTAATAGTGTAAGTGCTAAGACCAATGAAAACACACATGATATGATAAAACACAGAAATGTCTGTACTATAAGGTTTCTGTGTAAAAGTAACAGACAGTAATTGTGTATTCTTGAATGAATTAGCTGAAGAACAGTAACTGAGATTAAGAGCAATATAACTCGATATATTATATCAGATTGCTTCTAGGGGACTCCACAACCATAAATTACCCCAGAAGCAGAGGCAAGCACTTAAACAACAATGAATCACAATATAACAACTTTACACAAGTTTGGTGACCTCTACTTAAATTAGCACTAAGAGTCCAGGCAGGAGGAGAGCAGAAGAAGGACTTTCTCTTATGTCAGACCTTTCTATTTTCTCACACCACAGGTCCAACTACAAACACTGTACCTAATTCAGTGCTTAGTGGCTTAACTCCAAAGTCAGACTACACTGCACATACACTACATATACAGAGCCCTGAGTATGTGTGTGCGTGCATTTATGGCCCCGATAACTTCAGTCCCTTGGAAGAAGGATGAGGCCTTGTAACTTCGGCTAGCCACTTTAGTTGGTGCATTTAGAACTCCTGCTTGGAAAAGTGTAACTGTGGTATGCTGACAGTATCCGGATAGCAAGGCAGACACTGTGACTGCTTATCAGGGCTTCAATAAGGCCCAAGTTCTGTCGAGTGACTCTGTCTGTGTGCAGTGTCCTTGTTTCCTGCAGATGGGCAAGTGCCCTCTCAGCAATCCTGAGGTCAGGGCCCAAATGAATATCCTGGAACAGACAGGCTCTTCTGGTATCCCGACTGGTCACCTCACACTGGAATGCTTCACAGCCGTCGGTGCTCCTGGATCTGCACCTGAGATCCCCCTCTCTCAGGCTGGATGTCCCCAACTGACTGTGGATGCCTGAAACAATGCGGTGGACTGACCCGGGAGGCAACACCTCTCCCCTGGGTCCAGTCTTTTCTCCTTCCTGATAGTGACTGAATTCTCCTTAGTAGAAAAATAGATGCTTTTTTTCCTCCTTGCATGAGAATCCTGGGGTCTGTAGTTCTGATCTCATACAAGGCTATAGAGCTGTTTTTGGTGGGGACTCCATGATCCAGAATGCACTGCTGATTGCGCTGATTGGCTCCCTTCTCCCTGCTTATGAGGATGCAGGGGAGGAAGCAGAACAAACAGACTCAGTGTCAGTGAGTAGGAGGGGGTAGAAATTCCCTGCAGGGGCTGACAAGCAACTATCCCCTCTTAGCGAGTGCATCGGCCAGCTTGGCATGGCCGTGGGAGATGCGAGGCACCCGCTACATATAGATTACCAAGGATAGTTTATTCAACAATTCCCAAAGTAATTTATTGGGAAACATTTACCATTGTTATGTAGTGGTGACATACTACACAGTGCTAGAGTCACTCACATCTGCCCCAGCCTTTAAAAGAGCTCACACTTTAACGTCCAAAGCACATAATCCTGCAACAATAAACTCTACAAGTTTGCCTTCCAGAATGTTTTTGGGGAAAACCAGAGCACCTCCATGTTGATAGTGTCAGAACTTAACCCTCAGCTTCAAGGCACACATGCTAAGTAGGGATGATCGAACGGTTCGGGTCGACCATCGGTTCTACCCGAACATTGACTGTTCGAAATTCGGCCGAATTCCGAACTTTTTGCTGGAATTCGGCAACCAGAACCGACCAAAATGCAATGGGACGGGAACTGGGCTTTAAAAGCCCGTGATTGGACCAGAGCCATCAGTAAAAGCCAATTGAGGGGGCAGGAGAATGCTAGGAATGTGATTGGAGTGACTAGGGGGTCCAGAAGCCAATCATTAGTGAATACGCCCCCCAGTATATAAGATAGCCCCGCCAAATCTCTACCATTTTAATACAGGGCTGTGGAAGAGAGTGGAAGCAGTTCTGTTACTTCTGCTCTCAAAGTGTCATTTAGCAATTATTAGTGTGAGGAAAGGGATATCTAGTGTAGTTAGGGTACTATTTTCCACTATAGTTAGATTTAATAATCTAGTTTCTGTAGGGAAAGTGTTAAGTGTAAGGGGACCGTAGTGTAGTGCAGGTGACCAAACCCTTCCATTTCAGGGTGACCGCTATAGAGAAAAGATCGTTTCTCTTAGGACACATATAGAACATGAAGGTGGCTTCGCCCCTGTGACCCTGCTTTTTGTTGCAGGTGTTTATAGGGCTTTTTTGAGGACATGTTTGGAGTCAGGCATGACATCTGAACTTCTGTGTAGGGGTATATATACACACACTTATATGTATATATACACTTACACATATATAGGTGTGAAAGTAGCAGAACACTATGCTTGCCCCTGGGCGTTTTTGTAGCTGGCGTTTTTTTGGGCATTTTTTGGGCGTCTTTGGAGGCAGGCATAACATCTAAACTTCTGTGTAGGGGTATATATACACACACACTTATATGTATATATACACTTACACATATATAGGTGTGAAAGTAGCAGAACACTATGCTTGCGCTACTGAAATAATTAACACCCATATGGCTTCTCTGCTATAACACCTATATATGTGTATGTGTATAAATACATATAAGTGTGTGTGTACATATACCCCTATACAGAATTTCAGATGTTTTGCCTGCCTCCAAAGACCCCAAAAAAATGCCCAAAAAAAAAAACGCCTGCTGCAAAAACACACCTGGGCGTTTTTGTAGCTGGCGTTTTTTTGGGCATTTTTTGGGCGTCTTTGGAGGCAGGCATAACATCTGAACTTCTGTGTAGAGGTATATATACACACACACTTATATGTATATATACACTTACACATATATAGGTGTGAAGGTAGCAGAACACTATGCTTGCGCTAATGAAATAATTAACACCCATATGGCTTCTCTCCTATCACACCTATATGTGTGTATGTGTATAAATACATATAAGTGTGTGTGTATATATACCCCTATACAGAATTTCAGATGTTTTGCCTGCCTCCAAAGACCCCAAAAAAATGCCCAAAAAAACGCCTGCTGCAAAAACACACCTGGGTGTTAATTATTTCATTAGCGCAAGCATAGTGTTCTGCTACTTTCACACCTATATATGTGTATATATACATATAAGTGTGTGTGTATATATTCCCCTAAACAGAAGTTCTGATGTTATGCCTGCCTCCAAAGACCCCCAAAAAATGCCCAAAAAAACGTCTGCTACTAAACCGGCAAGGTGTGAAAATAGCGGAGCCATATCCCTGTTCTATATTAAATCTAATACAAACAAACTTTTTTTCTGGTTCTGGACATGCAACAGAGCTGAAATTTCACAGGTACCCCCCAGACACTAAATCCAAAGAAATCTCATTTTTTTTTCAATATTTTTTTCAATAATTGGCTCTCTATCAAAAAATGACAATTTTTAAGAACTTAATTTTGTGTGAAAAATAGTCCCTGGGGCATGACCCAGAACCCTAGGCACTTTTTAGGGGCATTTATTGGGTTTTAGGGCTTCAAAATTGTGTTTATTGATTACCGAAGTACAGGTCCCATTGATTTCAATGGGGTTCTGAAATCCGGGCCGAACTTTCGGGTAGTTCGGGTGTTCTGGTCGAACCGAACTTTTGAAAAGTTCCATCATACCTAATGCTAAGTGCATAGTCTTGGTGCTGTGC
Organism: Pelophylax lessonae; assembly: GCF_965119305.1. Lineage (NCBI taxonomy): Eukaryota > Metazoa > Chordata > Amphibia > Anura > Ranidae > Pelophylax > Pelophylax lessonae. The sequence continues at coordinate 85,188,656 of NC_138772.1, read as the reverse complement.
CATTTTCCCTGTAACACAGGATGTGCGTTGTCCATACATATATTCAATTCTGTCAGAAATGTTTGAAAGGGAATATGGAATCATAACCAAAGAAAAGTGAAGTGCCAGGGTGCAGAAGCCATAATACGGGAAAACAGTTCCTCACATGATTTAAAAGATAAATGAAGTACAGAGCAAATGAATGCTGTGTGTGGATCAGGATTTAAAATTCAGAAGCCGTCTGAATGATTTCTGTCTAAAAATAAAGATGTCTTGGGACAGCACCGCCAGACGTGAGCCATAGTGCCCATTTTTGACATTTTCATACCTCTCATTTTCTTTGAGCTGTGTGTTATTTAAATGAACCTCTATAGCTGGTATAGTTTCTCGTAAGTTAATGAGAGGTTCATAATAATATGTCAGAGCAGAGGGGCCCCATTGTGAGATTATTTTAGTCCTCCTTGGTGCCGCAGTATCCCAAAGGCATTCCCATTAGTATGTTACACTTCAGAATACTGATAGCATTCATAGCTGTCTGACAGAGGCAAAGTCACTATGAACCCAGACAGAACTCGGTTCTCTGTAGTATTTACATGCTCCTAATTTTGAAGTTCTGGTGTGTGTCGGTTATTTTACTGTTACTCTCTAACCACTATGATTATCAAAATTTTTGCTTTTTGTGGTGTTTCTGAATTTTACTGGAAGATGGCAAAAAGTATTAAAAATTACCTTTTTTTCTATTAAGCCGTCAGTTGATAAATGTTTTACGGTTACAACATGCCAGTGAGGAAAGTGTCCCAATATACAGTGCCTTGCGAACGTATTCGGCCCCCTTGAACTTTTCGACCTTTTGCCACATTTCAGGCTTCAAACATAAAGATATAAAACTGTAATTTTTTGTGAAGAAAAAACAAGTAGTGGGACACAATCATGAAGTGGAACGAAATGTATTGGATATTTCAAACTTTTTTAACAAATAAAAAACTGAAAAATTGGACGTGCAAAATTATTCAGCCCCCTTAAGTTAATACTTTGTAGCGCCACCTTTTGCTGCGATTACAGCTGTAAGTCGCTTGGGGTATGTCTCTATCAGTTTTGCACATCGAGAGACTGAAATTTTTGCCCATTCCTCCTTGCAAAACAGCTCAAGCTCAGTGAGGTTGGATGGAGAGCGTTTGTGAATAGCAGTTTTCAGTTCTTTCCACAGATTCTCAATTGGATTCAGGTCTGGACTTTGACTTGGCCATTCTAACACCTGGATATGTTTATTTGTGAACCATTCCATTGTAGATTTTGCTTTATGTTTTGGATCATTGTCTTGTTGGAAGACAAATTCTCCATCCCAGTCTCAGGTCTTTTGCAGACTCCATCAGGTTTTCTTCCAGAATGGTCCTGTATTTGGCTTCATCCATCTTCCCATCAATTTTAACCATCTTCCCCGTCCCTGCTGAAGAAAAGCAGGCCCAAACCATGATGCTGCCACCACCATGTTTGACAGTGGGGATGGTGTGTTAAGGGTGATAAGCTGTGTTGCTTTTACGCCAAACATAACGTTTTGAATTGTTGCCAAAAAGTTTGATTTTGGTTTCATCTGACCAGAGCACCTTCTTCCACATGTTGGTGTGTCTCCCAGGTGGCTTGTGGCAAACTTTAAACAACACTTTTTATGTATATCTTTAAGAAATGGCTTTCTTCTTGCCACTCTTCCATAAAGGCCAGATGTGTGCAGTATACGACTGATTGTTGTCCTATGGACAGAGTCTCCCACCTCAGCTGTAGATCTCTGCAGTTCATCCAGAGTGATCATGGGCCTCTTGGCTGCATCTCTGATCAGTCTTCTCCTTGTATGAGCTGAAAGATTAGAGGGACGGCCAGGTCTTCATAGATTTGCAGTGGTCTGATACTCCTTCCATTTCAATATTATCACTTGCACTGTGCTCCTTAGGATGTTTAAAGCTTGGGAAATCCTTTTGTATCCAAATCCGGCTTTAAACTTCTCCACAACAGTATCTCGGACCTGCCTGGTGTGTTCCTTGTTCTTCATGATGCTCTCTGCGCTTTAAACGGACCTCTGAGACTATCACAGTGCAGGTGCATTTATACGGAAACATAGAAATATAGAAACATAGAATGTGTCGGCAGATAAGAACCATTTGGCCCATCTAGTCTGCCCAATATATCTGAATCCTATGAATAGTCCCTGGCCCTATCTTATATGAAGGATAGCCTTATGCCTATCCCATGCATGCTTAAACTCCTTCACTGTATTTGCAGCTACCACTTCTGCAGGAAGGTTATTCCATGCATCCACTACTCTCTCAGTAAAGTAATACTTCCTCATATTACTTTTAAACCTTTGCCCCTCTAATTTAAAACTGTGTCCTCTTGTGGTAGTTTTTCTTCTTTTAAATATGCTCTCCTCCTTTACCGAGTTGATTCCCTTTATGTATTTAAAAGTTTCTATCATATCCCCTCTGTCTCTTCTTTCTTCCAAGCTATACATGTTAAGGTCCTTTAACCTTTCCTGGTAAGTTTTTTCCTGCAATCCATGTACTAGTTTAGTAGCTCTTCTCTGAACTCTCTCTAGAGTATCTATATCCTTCTGGAGATATGGCCTCCAGTACTGCGCACAATACTCCAAGTGAGGTCTCACCAGTGTTCTGTACAGCGGCATAAGCACTTCTCTCTTTCTACTGCTTATACCTCTCCCTATACATCCAAGCATTCTGCTGGCATTTCGTGCTGCTCTATTACATTGTCTTCCCACCTTTAAGTCTTCTGAAATAATTACTCCTAAATCCCTTTCCTCAGATACTGAGGTCAGGACTGTGTCAAATATTCTATATTCTGCCCTTGGGTTTTTACGCCCCAGGTGCATTATCTTGCACTTATCCACATTAAATTTCAGTTGCTTGGATGTATAGGGAGAGGTATAAGCAGTCGCCGGAGACTTGATTACACACAGGTGGTTTCTATTTATCATCATTAGTCATTTAGGTCAACATTGGATCATTCAGAGATCCTCACTGAACTTCTGGAGAGAGTTTGCTGCACTGAAAGTAAAAGGGCTGAATAATTTTGCACGCCCAATTTTTCAGTTTTTTTATTCTTTGGGAAGAGGCATTTGAGGGGGATTTGATTTGATAAGTTCATAAATGGTCCATGTAGTAAACTTAGTGCAGAGTTATTCAGTCTAAGGTAATTTTTGATGTTGAATAAAAAGAGATTTAATCTCCATGTATGGAAAGGCTGCTGGTGGGGGAGGGGGCATTATTTCTAAGAAGGCAAAGGGGGAATCATACTTACGGGGAAATTGCACAGACCCTTACACTATGTGCATTACACACTCCCAAGCCCTGCATTCTATGCATTACCTCCCCCGGGATCTGCACTCTGTGAGTTATGCAATGCTGACCCCTGCACTCTCTACGTCACAAATAATATCTAAACCCTACAATTCATATTCCTGATATGTGTCTGCTGTACCATGTACTTGTATGAAAAAATATCCTGTTCTTGTTGTATTGCTTCCTTTGTATGAAATCCCTTGTTTTCCTGCCAGACCTCTGCTCTCCTATTAAAAACTGACCACACTAAGCAGGGGAACACCCCCGCAGCCTCCTGCACAGCCTTTTAGTGGGTGAAAGTTCAGGGTTCTGCTGTTTCTCATTCCCCAGCTCTTATACAGATGAGAACAGAGGGAATGTGACTGCCTATAAATAAGGGAGAGAAAAAGGCATTTATAATGTATTTTTATATACACACAAATATTTTTCCTTTCATTTCTATTTTAAACTGAATGGGTTGTTTTACAAAGTGATTGTTTACAATCACTTTAAGGTAGGCTCAGTCATGTTAGCTCTCTTTATTTACAGTGTGCAGAAAAAGGATAAAAAATTGAAGCTATTTATTTGGTTTCTAAAGTTTATACTTCTGTGAGACTCTTAGGTTGCCCATACATGTTCAATTCTCTTGTACTATTTTCCTTTAGATTTACCAAAAACCGGATAATATGAGGTCAAACAAACTACACAATTTGCAATTGTATCCAATTAGGCAGGCCCTTGCACTACATAGTTTAAGGTAAATCCAAAGGAAATTTGTACAAGAAAATTGAACATGTATGGCCAGCCTTGTGGCATAGTAATTCAATCATATTTTAAGGGTACAAGGACATACAGCAAGTAGGCTCAGGTTTTATTTAACTATGCACATTTAAACCCCCCCACAATTTGTTTGCACCCGCCGAGTGTGGCAAAACACTGCATTATTACTGTCCTTGGGAAGCCCAAAGATGCCCCAAGTATTTTACAGTTATTATTGTCCCACCACTGTGAGCCAGAGATTTGGAGGAATGTGGTCGGGGGAGAAAATATCAGTCACCCTAAAGTAGGGGTGCCTTCTATCCACTTAGTTACTTTTTTTGTTTTTGGCAATACATACACTTTAACTCGGTTTTGGATATATTCTGGGATGTGAGATTAGGTAATAAGGTTATTTACTTTTATCCGAACAGATTAAAAGAGAAGGTTGATGTGACTGCTGTATGCTGTAATATTTTATTTCACCAATCCAGCATTTACCTTTCTCTGATACATCATATGCTCAGGAAAGGAAGGCATGCAGTCTGCGGCTATGAACTGTATATTTGAAACAGGCACTTACAATCTGAAATTCTCTCCATGATGTAAATGTGAGCTTTCCTATCCCCCTCCTCTACAACCACAGATTATTTCACAGAAAAGTAAAGCCATGTGATATTCCACCAATGCTTCCAACTTTAAATTACAGGAAATTAAAATCAGCCTGCAAATGCAAAATTCAGGACAAATTCCTGTATCATATGTCATTGTGGTGTATGCTGATAGCCACCAGTATACCTGATCTACGACAGACCGGAGCAGAACACAGGAAACATTACATATTATGGAAGCAAGGTGTGTCATAGAGGCAGGGCAAGTCAGGGAGTTAGGGGCAGCTGATTTGCAAAATGTAGTAAACATGGCTTTGCAGGGGTCACTGTAAAGTTAAAGTTCATACTGACAGCCCTACGGTTTTCACAATATGAGCATCACATAGGAGAATTGGCAAAGCCCCATTTTAGACCTAAAATGTATCCCTAGGGCAGGAATTAAATATGGCTTTGCAGGGGTCACTGTAAAGTTAAAGTTCATACTGACAGCCCTACGGTTTTCACCATATGAGCATCACATAGGAGAATTGGCAAAGCCCCATTCTTAGACCTTAAAATGTAGAGGTTGCTGGGAGTTCTTTGAGCAATGAAGCATTTCTAACTTCCAGTACCCACTAATATCAATGATCGTTTCAGCTGTGTGTAAAGCACCGTACACACGTACCGATCGTCGGCCGAACGATCGGCCATCTTTTGTCCGAGGGCTGTCCTGTCTGTTGAAAAGTGCAAAAGACTGCACACGAATTTTGTCGGCCAACAACAGCCGACTGCAGAAGTGATGTCATGTGATGGTTAACTTTCCTTGTCTTTTTTCTTTTCTGAGCATGCCCAGTCTTGCAAATCTGCTGTCTGTCGGCCGAAATCTGTACTGACTGGCGAACAATCGGCCGTTCTGGTGTCGGCATACAAAAATTTTAATGCTTGCACGACAGATTCTGTTCGGCCGAAAGTGCGCTGTCGGCAGCATCATACTAACAAGCCGAAAATCGGCCGATCGTTCGGCGGCCGAACAGTTTCGGCCGACAATCGGTACGTGTGTACGGGCCTTAAGGGATCAGTTTTCCCACTAGTCAACAATGTAAGAGTGTCCTTCTCCCACTGACCACTGATATAAGGGGACCTTTTCCCACTGACCTCCAATGTATGGGACTGCTACACCAACTACCAATATAAGGCAGGTCATAGACTGTGCAAATTTCTTTCATGCAACCACAGTCAGTGCTGACAGGGGAATCCCTCTTGCGCAGCAATTGTCTTCTCCCACACGGAGGCGGACAGAAGAAAGACATCCCCACTGGGAGAAGAAAGTGATTATCGCTAACGGCTATAGTAGCCACTTGCGATAATCGCAAGAAAATCTGGCAGGCTGGTTGTACCCAAGTTGATCGATCAATCAGTTTTTACACTGTCCCTTTAAAAATGTTTTTTGATCATTTTAATTGGTATTGCAAGGAATGTAAACATCCCTTGCACTAACAATACAGCATGACAGGTCGTCTTTATGGAGAGATCTGGGGTCTAAAAGACCCCAGATCTCTCCTCTACCCTCAAAGTGTTACTAAACCCAGGACCCTGCATTCACTATATCTGATCTTCCACAGTACACAGAACATGGACATGCAAATATTTTAGTAAATATAAACTGCTAAATACCTTTTCTCATCAGCAGTATATAGCAGTCTTAGGACTTCTATCAGGGCCTGGTTAAAGCATGTAGGAGGAGTTTTCATACTGCACTGGCTGTCCTATCTGGATGCAGAACCCCTGACCCTCTGTTTGGACAGCGCTGATTGGCCCTGTGCTGATCACATGCACTCTGCCAAGATAAAAAAAAAAACTCTCTAGCAATACACACCAAACTGAACATGTGCAGCCTGACTCTATTAACTCTGTCTTATCCGGACATGTTATGGGGAAAGTGCAAGAAGAGGAGGATCTGTGCATACAGGATCAATCAGCCTTTTTACACAATGCAGAGACTTCTATGAGTTTTAAGTTAAAGGTTTTAGGAGGGGTTTTCATTCTCCCACGGTTGTCCTTTGAGAATGCAGGTCCCCTGACCCCCTGTCTGGACAGTGCTGATTGGCCCTGTGCTGATCATGTGCACTCCCCCCCCCCCCCCCCAAAAAAAAGAACTCTCTAGCAATACACACCAAACTGAGCATGTACAGCTTGTCCCCTGGCTCTGTAAATATCAGGAGATATATTGGGAACAGTGGAAGAAGGAGATAATCAGAGTAAACAGGATTGGACAGCCTTTTTACACAATGCAGAGGATTAACCCCTTAGGTTCCACAGTGAGTATAACAAGCATGCTTTACTGCACATACAGACTGATTTTTACTGTTGTTGGTTTAGTAACACTTTGAAAGCAAAAAAAAAAAATATTTTGCTTAAAAAAAAATATGGCCTTGCTTACATGTGGCCAGAACCAGAAATTACATGATGACACTGATCCAGAATTCCTGGGGCATAAAGACAAGCGGAAGCCATCTTTCCTTCGCTCATCTCCGTGCCACCAGTGCCAGATCGGTTTTCGGGCCTCCTGATCCACCAGGTTAGTCTGAAAACCAATGGAAAGCTGCACGCAGGGGGGACCCCTCCCGCTGCTTCTAAAAGTGACCCAGAGGCAAATCAGCTGCTCAGGCCAGTTTTATGAGAAAGACCGGCACCTGAGAGAAAGAATGATACTGGTGTTTTGGCATCTAGCTGCAGTCATAACCCCAGTATTTAACGTCAAAGTAATGACATACTTTCCCAGTAAGACGTGCGGCAAGTGGTAAAAGGTAGAGAAGCTCTGCTCAAGGCAAAACTGTCGTCGTCAGTGTCCCTACTGGAGGGATTCGCCCCACTATTTGTAATGGTGAGCATTGTTTACGAAAGTGATGGGAAATCCACAATTTTAAAGATGTCACCAGAGCAAGAGGTGAGAGGAAATTTTCCAATAGAAACTGTGACTTTAGTTTGAGCCTAAAATTAAACCTAAACTGTAGGATAACACCTAAAACTCCAAAAGTTACATTAGCTACTGTTGAAGCAAAATGGGCCCACTTCAATGGGAGTGTGTGGGAAAAAAATGTATGTTAAGAGAATTTTTTAGCTGATCTTATACCAAAAGTCTATGGGGGCAATAATGCAAGATTCTGCTCCAAAGAAGATTCAGTATGGCACTTCATCCTGATTAAACACAAAAAAAAATGCATACACACCATACAAAAAAAACCCTCAGAATTGCCTAAATATGCGACACTCCAATGCAAAAGGGGGCTAAGAGGGGCTATCCTCTCCCTTTAGGAGAGTTGCTATAACTTCAGATTGCGTCATTGGGACAGGAAGTGAAGGAATATTTCCCTATTGGGCAACACAAATACCTAATAATAACAGGGGTTTGGGCAAGACAAACCATTTAGACCTAATCCAGATGAAAATTAGACATGCAGAGGTGCTTCCTACGATATTTCAAAGGCGACACCAAGGAACTTTTTGAGTGTACTTTGTTTTGCATGCCTACACTATCTGTGTTACCTTATACATGCTTATTCTTTAAAATGTAATACCCCATTCTCTCTTTCTCTCTTTATTAAATAAATGTAAATGTTATAACTTTTTTATGTGTTGCTTTTTTTCTCATAATAATATAAATTGTTTAACAGTTTAGTGCTGAAAATGATGTGTGTCATTGAAAAATGACCAAGTCTGCAATTATTTCTTTTTAGGTCTTTACCCATATTTTTAAAAATTTGTCTCCATTCCATCCCTCTCTTCCCATTACTTCCTTTCTGCCTTCCACCTTTGTTTTCCTTTCTTTCATACTTATTTCTTAAAAATTGGTATGCTCAGACCCTAGTTGGATGCCCCACACCAGACTTCCCCCCATGTACCAGTAGCTCTACGTAGACGTCAGAGGCACCTCCTATAAAACCAGGTAGGATTTTACTTGGTCCGCACAGCAGGGTCCCCAAGCCTTGGAACACTTGCTACATTTTTGATATTGCTACCTGTCTACATATAGTCTCATCCTTTTATTATTCCTAGTTACTAATATTTTTTAGCATGATGTACCTGTACACTGACTGAGCATATAATACCATATATTGACTATATATTCTGTGATGTTACCTTTTTAGTGTATCTATAGTCGCATATCAATAAATAAAAAAAATAGAAATTCTCTTCACGACTTTCACACGGTCCTGGGGGAGAATGTACACCTGAGCCACCTCATTTCTTAAAAAAAGGTTCCCCAAGTTAGATAGAAGAAGCATTTATTTGATATATTCATAGCCTAGTGGTTTTTAACATTGCTAAACCCTTCAACAAGCTGGCTGCAAGTACCTTATCACTTTAGGTTAGAGGTAGAATTGAAGAAACGGCTTCCCTCACACCTCTGCTCCAAAAACCCTTGGTTTGGTAACAAAAAATGAAAGAAATAGAGTTGCACAGGTGCCGAGAGTTCAGTCCACAGGTTAACAGGGAGGTGCTGGCTCAGACTGCAGAGGAGATCACCAAGGAGCTGGGTGAGGGTGCCACCATGGAACAGATTGAAACAGCAGCTGGCAGAAACACCAGAAACCACAACACACTGCCAACCGGGTTTGAGGCAGACTGGGATCAGCAACCAGGAAGACAGGTAGCAGGACAGAAGGCAGAATCGTGGTTGGATGGTAGGCCAAGGTAACACCTGGGAATCAGCAGAATCGTGGTCAGGAAGCAAGTTGAGGTCACATTGGGAAATTAGCAGAATTGAGCTGTGGTCAAAAGTTAGCCAGGTCAGCAACGAGTAAACAAATGAAGACAGGGTCAGGATCAAGTTGGGTCACAATAGAAGGTCAGAGCAGAGATAAGTCCAGAGGCAAGTTAAGTCAGCAACAGGCAAGCAGATCACAGGAAGAAGTGCAGGTTTGGTCCACAGGAAAAATTCTGAAGACCATCTAGCAACTTCCTAGTTCAGCTCTGGTCCTTATACTGTATAGGCCACATAGTGCTGCGATTGGAATTAGCCATGCATGCCTAGGCACATTATTGTGTTCATGCAAACGAGTCTGCACACTCAAACCAATTGGCATAGATCCTTGTTTTGCATGTTGGTACATGCACACATCTTCTTCTGAAGCCATCCTGACATCCCTGGAAGTATTTCTGCAACTCCATGAAGGGCTCATGCACACAGACGGTAAGAAGCACATACCGTATATACTCTAGTTTAAAAATCCCAGCAGTTTTACACACCCAGGGAGCTACAGGTACCATGAATGACCCTATGAGCTTGTTCTTGGGTAAATTCATATGCTCACTTGTATTGACATTAACAAACATATGCAGTTAGGGCTAATGAACAATGCAGCTAAAATTAAAAAAAAAATAAAAGCTGCTTTTAAAAGGCATTTGAGCTTTTACTTCAGCTTGAATAAGCTTGTGCCTTTTTTGTGCTCTTGTGCTTGTTTTTATTGAGCTTCTTCAAGCTTTTTTGAGCTGTTTTGAGTTTCTTTGAGCTTTTTCTTTTTTCACAAACCCTCCCTTCAGCTCATTTTTCATATTTGTGTGTGTGTGTTTTTGAGCTTCTTGAGCTTTTTTTTTTTACTGCTCTTTCTCACTTTGTCGTCTGTTTTTGGGCACTTCGGCATCTCTTCTGCTCGAAAGCTCCTCTCAAAAACTCCTGGAAAAACCATAATGTGCATGGACACATTGACTAACATGGAGGAGAGTTTCCAGGCAGAAAAAATAAGATCTCAAAAAAGCTCAAAAGCTTGTAGAAGCTGCTTAATTGAGCATTTTTGAGCTGCAGTGTGCATGGGCCCTATGATGTATTTCCCAAACATGGAACTTTTGCATTTGTCTAAATGACAATGCACAAGAGCATCAGCGTTTAGCCAAGTACAAGCACATACAGCTATTCACTTCTATGACAGCTGTACATGCCACCTGCAGCACCTCGGGCATGGAAAACCATTAAAGTTTTTATGTTAAAGCATATTTGTGCTGATTAGAGTTAGTGTGAATGCATTCAGATGGGTTTTGCATTCCCATAAAAGTCTAAAGGAATGCAAAACTCACTTAAATCATGTCAACTGCAGGTTAGAAGGAGAACAAATGCACCTGTCAATTAATTCTGAATGGTCTCTGAAGCATGTCAAACTAATGTCATGAACACGGGCCCAAAGCAACAAGTAACATTATATAGCAAAGAGAACAATGTATATAAAAGTGGGAAAAAACATTATTTATTTATTTATAATAAACTCACAATATATCATGGGCACACACAGTTTGTAATAAATAAAAAAAAAAAAGTGAAATGTATTGTAGTTGCAGCCCATGACCTCTGGACCTGAAGAGCAATCCTCGCCTCTCACCCCTTTTAGTTATAGGCAACACAAAACTCTACTACCCTTTGCTTTGAGATTACTGTCCCCATAAAGTATTTCAAGATATTTTTAGCAACGTTACTCGCAGAATTTGAAGCCACTCTTAAGATCTCTGCACTTCTCAACTCAAGCTCCAGTAGGGGGGTGCAACATGTTAGAGGGAGGATCCTGGGTGAAAGTGCTTGTGTTGAACAATAAAGTTGATTTTACCCTTTGGAAGTGGTGTGCGGCTCCAGAACTTTGCCATATTTTAGCCATGTTTTATAGACGTAACTAAAACCAGTCCACCTTGGTAAGGTGTTTATCTTGATAGGAGGATTAAAGAACAGTTATGAGACTGTGTATTTCTTGGCTAAGTTACACGTCTGTTACTGTATAACTGCCAGAACATCTACACATTTAATGTAGATTATGGAATGAGGCCCAGAGTAAAATGCTAGATGAATGTAACCTTAATACTTTTGGATGGAACTTTTATACTGGTAAGATTATATATTTTCCATGTCACCTGTATAATGGTTTCTCTTGTAAAGGAAAACTGTAAGGACTATAACTATAAACTATATTGAGTTCATTCACATTTTACAGCTCTGGTGCATTGCGTTAGGCACATTATGTTGTATACTAACATGTGTTGTCTTAAAGAGCTTATTCAAACAAATGGCGTGCCAGCTTATCAGAACAGACAAAAAAACAGACATGGAAAATGTTTTATTTGATGCAGTGCACCACAACGCACGATAGCACTGCAACACATGTGTGTCAGAGGCCCTTTGGGTTAGTACTTTGGACTACCGCAACACATGAGACCTGAAAAGTTTAAATGGTTTTAGCTCATTTCTTTATTTTAATTATCTTTAAATTTATAAGGAACCTTGCTTGTTTTACGTTGTTTTATATCTTTATTTTAATATATTTATACATTATTTCATAAATAATCATTTAAAACACAACAAAAGATTCCCAGAGCACAATGGTAAAACTTCAGTCTGAGACATCTGATAAAAGATGAAGGAATGCAAAACCTGTGTAAAGTGAACAGAAACCCATCGACTGATCACCATCGACTGATCACCAAGCCTGTTAAACTGATTACCATGAAATGTGTTAAGGTTTCATGGTAATTGGATTAAGATGAATAAATTACCTGTGTAGCTGTAAATACTGAAGTATGTTCTTAACACTTATTAGAACTGAAGAAGCTACATGGTTTTGTAGCAAAATGTCTTCTGCATCACAGAACAATTCCAGTTGATTGAGAATAACTATTACTAGCTATACCACAAGCTGGATAAATAAGAACCTTTACAAACACTTCAGAGCATGAAGACTTGCTGACTATAGAAGCTTCCATTATAGTCATTCTAAGAGCAATCACGTGCCAACCCCAACAGAATATATTTATGCTACCAGTATTGTTTTGGAAAATGATTGGAGAAAAACCCCATACAACCACGCAAGTGTTCCCTGCCTAATGCTTAATAAACTCATAGAACTTTAAAACCTAGAGTCGGTTCACACTGGGGCGGCACGACTCTGCACTACTTCGGGGGCGACTTGTGCATGCACATGCACCACGACTTCGGAGCGACTTGCATGGACTTCACATAATGGAAGTCTATGCAAGTCGCTCCGAGGTCGCCCCCCCCCCGAAGTAGTACAGGACCCTTTTTCTAAGTCGGAGCGACTTGTGTCGCTCCTATTAGAACGGGTCCTGTAGCAGTCAATGGACTGCGAGGGAGCGCGACTTGTCAGGCTGACAAGTTGCCTGACAAGTCACGCTAGTGTGAATCGACTTAAAGTCTTGTTTTCTTTTGTTTAAAAATAACAAACATGCTATAGTTACTTGCTCTGTGTAATGGTTTCGACAGAGCAGCCCAGATCCTCCTCTTCTCGGGTCCCCCACCGGCACTCCTGGCCCCCCCCCCCCCCCTTATGCCGAGTGCCCCCACAGCAAGCAGCCTAGGATGGGGGTAAGTCAATTCAGAAATGGAGCCGCAGATTTACCCCGCCCCCCCTCTCTCCTCATTGGCTCACTGACTTTGATTGACAGGAGCGGGAGCCAATGGTGCCCTCTGCTATCTCAGCCAATGAGGAGGGAGAGACCCAAACAGACGAGGCTCTAGTGCACAATCACTCGATCGAGATGAGGCTTAGGTAAGTATTAGAGGGGCTGCTTCACACTGAAGGTTTTTTTATCTTATCCACTTAAGGTCCACCCTATAGCAGTTTTACTGCTACAGGCCAGCACCTCTGCGCCAGGTCAGGTATATATATGTGTGTGATCCGAAATTTCCTTGCACACAGCGGGAGCCGATCAGCAGGTGCCACGGACTAGATGTCTGCTGGCACCCGCCGATCATCCTGCAGAGAGACAGAACTGCGGTCTGCCCATATAAACATGGCAGCTCACCGTTCTGACAGGAGCCTGACGTGCAGAGGAAGGCCTCTCGTGCAGCTCCGGCTCGAGGGCCACTAGGAGACAGTAGCCACTGGAGCACGGCGGGGTAAGCGTGCCTATGATCAGTCCAGTAGTCTGTGCAGGTAGTAGCTGGAAACAAGCCAGGAGTAGCTGACAGCAGGTAGATGAGACGGCCGGCAGGCGTGCAAGCAGGATAGCTGGAAGCGGGCAGACTGGCCTGGCTGATGATAGACTGTGGATGCAAAGCAGGTGCCAGAAGAAGCAGCGCCGGACTGAAGGAGCTGTAGCAAGCTGGAAGAAGGGTTAGACAAGCCGGCTCGGTAACAGGCGGGCAGATCAGACATATACGGCAGACAGAGGCATAGTTGGGTCACAGGCAGAGTCGCCAACGGATGCAGGATCAACAGGTGCAGCAGGCAGAGACAGAATATGAGGTGAAGCCAAGGGTCAGGACGAGTAGCAGACATGAATGGTCGGAAGCAAGCCGGGTCAAGATCAGAGGTCAAATGCAGGAAACAGGAACATACACAGAATGCTGTAGACCAAACAGCAATTTGACAGTGCTGAAGCTCTGTTTAAATAGGCTGTTTGGCGCCAGATGCGTGTTCACAAGTGCATGTTCGCATTTGCGCATGCGCGTGTGCATGTTGGCACATGGGCATACATGTGCGCCTGGAAACAGTATCTGTACCATGACGAAGCCTTTCCGGGGGAATACATTTAATCTCTTTCCCCAGTAAATGACCAATCATAGAAATCACATGGTACTCTGTTACCGGAAACCGGCAACGGTAATTTGCTGTATCCAATGGACACAGTGGTCACAGGAGTAACGTATTGCATGCCCGAGCGAGCATGCTGTGTGTTCCTTAACCCGGAAGAAGCTCAATCATGTATGTGTACCTGACTGAGCCTGCCTGTGCCGCTCTGACGCAGTAAATGTACTGTGGTGGGGTGGCAAGTGGTTAAAAAAAAACGTAATGCTAGTGTTGCCAATTTTAAAAATGTAAGTAGAACTGGTGGAAAAACTTTTATTTATTTTATTTTGGATAGAGTAAAGGAGTGTCAGTTTCTTTTTTTTCCCATTTGTGCCCCATTAGGGAAATTTCCCTTTACTTCCTGTCCCATAGCTACAACAGGAAGTGAAAGGAAATTCCTCCAAAGTGAGGGAATCCCTGGTTGCACCAGAACTAGTGTCCCCATTGGAAGATTTCCACTCTATTCCTGTTCTGGTGACAACCCAAATTGGGGAATTTCTTTCACTTGATAATAAGGATCACAAGGACAAACAGCGAAGGTGAACCTCCCTAATGAAAACACAGACAACATTAAAAATGTGCCTTTTTACTTTATACAGAACTTAAAATGTCTTAAGTTATACTTTAATTTAGGGGTCACAAGTACCCCCTGGGACATGGGTAGAACCGGCTGGGGACCTGTGCAGTAATCCACAATTTCCATTCCTCGCCTCTGTGTGTAAATTCTCCCCTTCCTAACATAATTCTGTATTGCCTGCATTCTGTAGTCACTGCTCTGATTTTTGGAATGGATTCCATGGACATTCCCGGACGTACTAATCCCTGCCAACATCGCTTTCGCATTGTAATTATTCAAAGCATAAATGTAAGTATTTCTAATTAAAACGTTACTGATTTTGCCATGTGTAATGAGGCCAGAAAAATGCCTTTTTACTCTTCCAGTTTTTCAAGAGCACTCAGTGCCGGGCGTATTAAATTGTGAAAGCGACTCACCAAATCGCTGAATTCAGGGATTAATGCTATCTGGGCTAGCCTAATATTTTAATCTAATTGAAAATTGGCTGTGTCCCTGCACATGGGAAGAAAGACTGTTTAGAAGTACATAATCCTCAGAAATCACATCCTCGTAAGAGTTATCTTTTCTAAATAGTATTTTACATTAATTATTCATTGATGCTTCAGTTACAAACTGCTCCCCGAAGCCTTGATTCAATTAAAAAAAAACATAATAGCCTGATCCATCTCTGCTCCACCGAGGCCGTCACTTTCCCTCGGCCATCAATTTCTCCCGTGTATTATCTATATGATCTGATGGCTTTTCTGGACCGCTCACAGACTAAGATGTAAAATGATGTTAGTTTATGCTGAGGAGAGAAAAGGGGGGTTTGATGTTGAGAAATAAAATTGTTAAACTGACTCTTCTAGCCCCTGGGATCAGAATTTGGCAGAAATAATGTTATTTGTGTTTTATTTGTCATTCGTTGGATAGCGGTCAATGGTGAATGGCTGAAGGAGTAACGGGAAAAACATGAACAATGTTGGCAGAAGGTTGTAAAGAGTTAACACAAATGTAAATTCTAATCAACTGCAATTTAGTTTGATAAAACACTGTATATCATAAACAACTGTCATTTTTTTTTTAAGATTAATCTACTTACATTTTGCATTCTCTTGTTCCTCTATTTCCCCCTTATCAACATACTAAAGACATTTTTAAATAAAACATTTCTGTTTCCATTGCATACATTAAGCACTAAATGTATTCTTGCTGGAGAAGAGACGCCATGATAGCGTTTTACAAATACCTCAATGGTGATCCCAGCATAGGAAAAAACTATTCAATCTCAGGCAGTGTAAGAGGACACGGGGCCACACAATGAGATTGGAGAAGAAGAGGTATAACTTTAACCACTTACAGACCGCAGTTTTACATCGCTACTTTGACGTTAAATACCGCGATTATGGCAGGAGATAGCTGCCATAACCCCGGTATTTTTTTTAACAGCGGGCGGTCTGCTTTAACAAAAGGGTGGTCCCAGCGGCAGTTTTATGGGCGACGGGAGAGGCTCGCCCCCCCCTCCCGCCGCTTCCAGGTCCTTTTCCCCGCTTACCGGAGCCGTCAGTACCGGGGAAAACGATCCAGTCCGCTGTCCTCTCAGGCAGGAAGTCGGATGAGGGCAAGATGGGCCCCACTCGACTCTATGGCCTTGAAGGACCGTAACAACGCCATACATCCCTTGCTAGCAACGGCCTTGAAGAGCCCATTTTTTTTCATCATGAAAAAAAATATATATATTTTTTTTCTTTTTTAGTGTAGATGTGAGATCTGAGGTCTTTTTACCCCAGATCTCACATTAAAGAGGTCCTGTCATGCTTATTTCTATTACAAGGGATGTTTACATTCCTTGTAATAGGAATAAATGTGTTTACTCTTGTAAACAGTTGTAGGCTTCTTTCACACGGTCCGCCTCCGCAGGCGGATCCGTGTTGCTCAGCGGGGATCGATCCGCGATCCCCGCTGAGCCGGGCGGATGACAGCTCCGTCTCCGCTTGCAGAGCGGAGAGGGAGGTGTCTCAGCACCCGCTGCCCTCTATGGGGGATCGGATGAGAGCGGACCGCCTGTCCGCTCTCATCAGATCCGCTCCGCTCCGATTACTGAACGGATGGAAAAATAGGGTTTCCATCCGTCCAGATTTCAGCACAGGATCGGATGCGGATGGCAGCGGGTGTCAGCGGAGGTGACCTCCGCTGACACCCGCTGCCCCATGGAGCTGCATGGAGGATCCGATCAGATCCGCCTAAAAAACTGACAGGCGGATCTGATCGGACCGCCCGTGTGAAAGAGCCCTAAAACATTAAAAAAAAAAAGGACAGTGTAAATATAAAAAATAAAAGATAAAATAAAAAGGGAAAAAAAAATTAAAGCGCCCTGTCCCCGTTAGTGTGCGGACAGAAGCGAACACATACGCAAGTCCCGCCCACATATGTAAACAGTCTTCAAACCACACATGTGAGGTATCGCCACAATCGGTAGAGTGACAGCAAAAATTTGAGCCCTAGACCTCCTCTGTACCTCTAAACTGGTAACCTGTAGAAATTTTTAAAATGTCTCCTATGGGTATTTTGAAGTACCAATGTTTGTCCCCATTCCACGAGCGTGCGCAATTTTGAAACATGACATGTCGGGTAGCTATTAACTCGGCGTAACATTATCTTTCACATTATAGAAAAAAATTGGGCTAACTTTACTGTTTTACTATTTTGTAATCCAAAAAAATTGCATTTGTAAGACTGCTGTGCAAATACAGTGTGACATTGCAACGATCTCCATTTTATTCTCTAGGGTCTCTTGCTAAAAAAATAAATAATGAATGGGGGTTCTAAGTAATTTTCTAGCAAAAAAAAAATTAATTTTACCTTGTAAACAACAAGTGTCAGAAATAGGCCCGGTCTTTAAGTGGTTAAACTGCTTTGCACTGTCAGGGCAGTATACTGTAAATGTGGAACTCTCGTTCACAAGTGGTGGTGTCAGCGGGGAGTATTGACATTTTTAAAAGACTCTTGGACATGCATCCTAAAGATCACAATATACAAGGATATGGGAAAGGATTATCGACACTGACATCCGTACACCAACACAGGTTGAACTGGATGGACTGGACATCACTGCGGGGTGACCAGGTATCCAACATACCTGAAACATCACTGCAGGGGGCCAGGTATCCAGCATACCTGAACAGGGCCGCTGATAGGGGGGGACCACCAGCCCTCTTGTAGGGGGCCCTAGCACACAGGGGGGCCCACACAGAGAGGGGGATTAGTGATGGACAACAATTACAGAAATCTTCCTCTAGCACCTGAATCTGATCTGTCCCTCTCCCTGCTATCAGCTTTCAGAGTTGTATAAAGTACTCAAAACCCATACTTGAGTAAAAGTACAAGTGCTCGATCAAAAAGTGACTTGAGTAGAAGTGGAAGTGCTCGATCAAAAAGTGACTTGAGTACAAGTACTAAAGTATTCAACATTTTTTGTACTTAAGTATTGCAAGTAGTTTTTTTTAAAAATGTTGCTACTCAAGTACTGAAAGTAAAAGTACCAGTAGTTTTGAAAAAATAATTGCTACTCAAGTACTGAAAGTAAAAGTACAAGTACTGTGTTATGTAGTTATTAAAGAAAGAAGTCAAAAGTGTGAACATCATATTGTTTTTTATTATTTCAAATGCAGCTTTTATTTATACATACAGTAGCATTTATTTTCGTATGCGCTGATAATACACATGTTTTGAGCTTCATGGAACCTGCCATCTACTGTTCTGGCAGTGGTAATTTTTATAATTGTAACTAGTAACTATGCAGCACAAAAAAAAATATTGGAGTAGAAGTATTGAAATCATCGAAAAAATGTAGTGAAGTAAAAGTGGAAGTAGGAGAAAAAAATTCTACTCTAGGAAAGTACAGTTACCGCCTTTCGGTACTTAAGTACAGTAGTGAAGTAGTTCTACTTAGTTACTATACATCTCTGTCAGCTTTTATCTGTTGAGAAAGAGACAGTCGTCCCTCACTAATCCCCCTCCCTTGTGTGGGCCCCCCCTCCCAGCACTTATCTCTGCTCAGGAGTTTGTTTGTAAATTGTAACTTTGTTTCTCTCTCTCTGTCTCTCTGATCACTGAGCTCCAACTGCCCAGCCTGTATATTTTTCTCATCTCATCTTCTTTTTTATTTAAAATAGTTTTTTTTTTTTTAGATTTAGCAGGAATTATGCGAGTTATGTTATATTTGTGTCTGATAATAGTGATTTTGTTGTAATTTTAGCTAAATATATCTTTAATAATTTCTTGAGGGGGACCTGCCAGGTAGTCTGTACGGGGCCCCGCAATTTCTAACAGCAGGGGGGGGGGGGGTGGGCAGGTATCCAACACGCCTGGACATCATGGGGGGACCAGGTATCTAACACACCTGGACATCACTGCGGAGGGGGGAGGGACAGGTATCCAACACACCTGGACATCACTGCTGGGGGGACCAGGTATCCAGAACATCTGGACATCACTGCGGGGGAACCAGGTATCCAATACACCTAGACATCAGTGCAGGGGAACCAGGTATCCAACACACCTGAACCTCACTGTGAGGGGACCAGGTATCCAATACACCTGAATATCACTGCGGGGGGGGGGGCCAGGTATCCAACACACCTGGACATCATGGGGGGACCAGGTATCTAACACACCTGAACATCACTGCGAGGGGGACCAGGTATCCAACACACCTGGACATCACTGTTGGGGGGACCAGGTATCCAACACACCTGGACATCACTGCGGGGGGGACCAGGTATCCAACACACCTGGACATCACTGTTGGGGGGACCAGGTATCCAACGCATCTGGACATCATGGGGGGGACCACAATAAAGATCACAATATACAAGGATATGGGAAAGGATTATCGACACTGACATCCGTACACCAACACAGGTTGAACTGGATGGACTGGACATCGCTGCGGGGTGACCAGGTATCCAACATACCTGAAACATCACTGCAGGGGGGGACAGGTATCCAACACGCCTGGACATCATGGGGGGACCAGGTATCTAACACACCTGAACATCACTGCGGGAATGACCAGGTATTTAACACACCTGGACATCACTACGGGGGGGGGGGGTACCTGGCATCCAACACACCTAGACATCACTGCGGGGGGTCCAGGTATCCAACACACCTGGACATCACTGCAGGGGGACCAGGTATCCAACACACCTGGACATCACTTGGGGGGACCAGGTATCTAACACACCTGAACATCACTGCAAGGAGGGACCAGGTATCCAACACACCTGGACATCACTGTGGGGGGGACCAGGTATCCAACACACCTAGACATCACTGCGGGGGGACCAGGTATCCAACACACCTGAACATCACTGCGGGGGAACTAGGTATCCAACACACCTGGAAATCACTGCGGGGTGGACCAGGTATCCAACACACCTGGAAATCACTGCTAGGGGGACCAGGTATCCAACACACCTGGACGTCACTGCGGGGGGACCAGGTATCCAACACACCTGGACATCATGGGGGGGCAGGTATCTAACTCACCTGAACATCACTGTGGGGGGTCCAGGTATCCAACACACCTGGACATCACTGCGGGGGGACCAGGTATCCAACACACCTGGAAATCACTGCGGGGACCAGGTATCCAAAACACCTGAACATCACTGTGGGGAAACCAGGTATCCAAAACATCTGGACATCACTGCGAGGGGACCAGGTATCCAACACCTGGACATCACTGCGCAGGGGCCAGGTATCCAATACACCTAGACATCAGTGCAGGGAAACCAGGTATCCAACACACCTGAACCTCACTGCGAGGAGACCAGGTATCCAACACACCTGGACATCACTGCGGGGGGACCAGGTATCCAACACACCTGGACATCAATGGGGGGGGACCAGGTATCCAACACACCTGGACATCACTGCGGGGGGACCAGGTATCCAAAACATCTGGACATCACTGCGGGGGGAGACCAGGTATCCAACACACCTGGACATCACTGTGGGGGGGACCAGGTATCCAACGCCTGGACATCACTGCACAGGGGCCAGGTATCCAATACACCTAGACATCAGTGCAGGGAAATCAGGTATCCAACACACCTGGACATCACTGCGGGGGGGACCAGGTATCCAACACACCTGGACATCACTGTTGGGGGGACCAGGTATCCAACGCATCTGGACATCATGGGGGGGACCACAATAAAGATCACAATATACAAGGATATGGGAAAGGATTATCGACACTGACATCCGTACACCAACACAGGTTGAACTGGATGGACTGGACATCGCTGCGGGGTGACCAGGTATCCAACATACCTGAAACATCACTGCAGGGGGGGACAGGTATCCAACACGCCTGGACATCATGGGGGGACCAGGTATCTAACACACCTGAACATCACTGCGGGAATGACCAGGTATTTAACACACCTGGACATCACTACGGGGGGGGGGTACCTGGCATCCAACACACCTAGACATCACTGCGGGGGGGTCCAGGTATCCAACACACCTGGACATCACTGCAGGGGGACCAGGTATCCAACACACCTGGACATCACTTGGGGGGACCAGGTATCTAACACACCTGAACATCACTGCAAGGGGGGACCAGGTATCCAACACACCTGGACATCACTGTGGGGGGGACCAGGTATCCAACACACCTAGACATCACTGCGGGGGGACCAGGTATCCAACACACCTGAACATCACTGCGGGGGAACTAGGTATCCAACACACCTGGAAATCACTGCGGGGTGGACCAGGTATCCAACACACCTGGAAATCACTGCTAGGGGGGCCAGGTATCCAACACACCTGGACGTCACTGCGGGGGGACCAGGTATCCAACACACCTGGACATCATGGGGGGGCAGGTATCTAACTCACCTGAACATCACTGTGGGGAAACCAGGTATCCAAAACATCTGGACATCACTGCGAGGGGACCAGGTATCCAACACCTGGACATCACTGCGCAGGGGCCAGGTATCCAATACACCTAGACATCAGTGCAGGGAAACCAGGTATCCAACACACCTGAACCTCACTGCGAGGAGACCAGGTATCCAACACACCTGGACATCACTGCGGGGGGACCAGGTATCCAACACACCTGGACATCAATGGGGGGGGGACCAGGTATCCAACACACCTGGACATCACTGCGGGGGGACCAGGTATCCAAAACATCTGGACATCACTGCGGGGGGAGACCAGGTATCCAACACACCTGGACATCACTGTGGGGGGGGACCAGGTATCCAACACCTGGACATCACTGCACAGGGGCCAGGTATCCAATACACCTAGACATCAGTGCAGGGAAATCAGGTATCCAACACACCTGAACCTCACTATGAGGGGACCAGGTATCCAACACACCTAGACATCACTGCGGGGGGGACCAGATATCCAACACACCTGGACATCACTGTATGGGGGGACCAGGTATCCAACACACCTGGACATCACTGCGGGGGACCAGGTATCCAAAACACCTGAACATCACTGCGGGGGAACCAGAAATTAAAAACATCTGGACATCACTGTGGGGGGACCAGGTATCCAACACCTGGACATCACTGCGGGGGGACCAGGTATCCAATACACCTAGACATCAGTGCAGAGGAACCAGTTATCCAACACACCTGAACCTCACTGTGAAGGGACCAGGTATCCAATACACCTGAACATCACTGCGGGGGGACCAGGTATTCCACACACTTGGACATCATGGTGGGATCAGGTATCCAACACACCTGAACATCACTGCGGGGAGGACCAGGTATCCAACACACCTGGACATCACTGCGAGGGGGACCAGGTATCCAACACACCTGGACATCACTGCTGGGGGGACCAGGTATCCTACACACCTGGACATCACTGTGGGGGGACAGGTATCCAACACACTGGACATCATGGGGGGCCAGGTATCTAACACACCTGAACATCACTGCAGGGGACCAGGCATCCAACACACCTGGACATCACTGCGGGGGACCAGGCATCCAACACACCTGGACATCACTGCGGGGGTCCAGGTATCCAACACATCTGGACATCACTGGGGGGGGACCAGGTATCTAACACACCTGAACATCACTGCGGGTGGACCAGGTATCCAACACACCTGGACATCACTGCGTGGGAAACAGGTGTCCAACACACCTGGACATCACTGCGGGAGAACCAGATATCCAACACACCTGGACATCACTGAGGGGGGACCAGGTATCCAACACACCTGGACATCACTCTGAGGGGACCAGGTATCCAACACACCTGGACATCACCGCCAGGGGACCAGGTATCCAACACACCTGAACATCACTGCGGGGGGACCAGGTATCCAACAAACCTGGACATCACTGCGGCACCGCGGAGGGACCAGGTATCCAACATACCTGGACATCACTGCAGGGGACCGGGTATTCAACACACCTGGACATCACTGCGGGGGATCCAGGTATCCAACATACCTAAACATCACTGCTGGGGAACCAAGTATCCAACACACCTGAGCATCCCTGTGGGGGGGACCTGGTATCCAACACACCTGGACATCACTGCGAGGGGACCAGGTATCCAAAACACCTGTACATCACTGCGAGGGGACCAGGTATCCAACACACCTGGACATCACTGCGGGGGGACCAGGTATCCAACACACCTGAACATCACTGCGGGGGGACCAGGTATCCAACTCACCTGGATATCACTGCAGAGGAAACAGGTATCCAACACACCTGGACATCAATGCGAGTGGACCAGGTATCCAACACAACTGGATATCACTGCAAGGGAGCCAGGTATCCAACACACCTGGACATCACTATGGGGGGACCAGGTATCCAACACACCTGGACATCATCTGGACTTCACTTCAGGGGGACCAGGTATCCAACACACCTAGACATCACTATAGGGGAACATCATTGCAGGGGGGACCAGGTATCCAACACACCTGGACGGCACTGCGGGGGGGACCAGGTATCCAACATACCTGTACATCACTGCAGGGGACCAGGTATCCAAAACACCTGTACATCACTGCGAGGGGACCAGGTATCCAACACACCTGGACATCACTGCGGGGGGACCAGGTATCCAACACACCTGAACATCACTGCGGGGGGACCAGGTATCCAACTCACCTGGATATCACTGCAGAGGAAACAGGTATCCAACACACCTGTACATCAATGCGAGTGGACCAGGTATCCAACACACCTGGATATCACTGCAAGGGAGCCAGGTATCCAACACACCTGGACATCACTATGGGGGGACCAGGTATCCAACACACCTGGACATCATCTGGACTTCACTTCAGGGGGACCAGGTATCCAACACACCTAGACATCACTATAGGGGAACATCATTGCAGGGGGGACCAGGTATCCAACACACCTGGACGGCACTGCGGGGGTGTTAGCTCAATTCTCGTCAGGAGGCAATCACGATGATATTACAGCCCTTCAGTTGCTAATCTCCCCCAATAGATAATGGATTCACCCTCCAACCAGCTGGGAGTTATGACGACACACAGCACTCAAACTTAGTGCAGTCACAACTAACTTTTATTGCATGTGAAGCTCATATTTAAAGCATATTTGTTGAGCAGAAAAGACTGCTCCAAACCAGTTTTACAGTTCATCAGTCGAATTACATATCAGACAGAACAATACATGAAAGGGCCTTTGCTTTTGCCATGCATCTGTATGTCAATCTAAGGCGTTCCCGAATCTGAATGTGTGTCCTATGACAGTCGCCCCGTCTGCATTTCGTTGTCATGTGTTAATGTAAGCAATTGTCAATTGTTTATGGGTTTGTCAGTAATCTCTTATGCAAAGTGTCTTGTAATCTAAATGCTAAATATCCAACTGTCAAGTGTTCAAATGAATGAATGGAGGGGTGGTTTAACATGTCGTCTAAATGCAAAATACAGCTGGCTAGTCTGGCTTGTTAAATCTATAATTGCAGGGGCCACATTTCATCGTAGAATGAGCCCTAACAAAATGTAATATGAAAGATAAGTTTTGTAAGGCACGTTGATACACTCTTTCAACCCAACCTTTGACCCCCAACCTTATACATAAGGGTGGGGTCACCTAGAGTCTGTGAATAGCACTATGTGCCCCCCCCCCCCGGGTATGTTGGCTGTGTTCTTGCTGTAAGTGTACATGTCCTACACATAGATATGATATTAGGGATGCATTGAGCACAACAGCACAACATAATGATACCCACAATCACCCCCACTAAGGTCATTAGTATCTTTTGGAAAAATGCAGTTCCAGGCAACCACCCAAAAAACCAGTCCCACCAATTGCTACTGATATCTTCCTTAATTTCCTTTGCTAATTCACTTAATGTTTTGATATGACTTTGTATGGATTTTTAATGGTCACTCAAATTGAAACAACACATACCCTCGAAAGAATCACATCCCATGTTGTGCTTCAGCAACAGATAATCAATGGTCAGCCTATTTTGTAATATTGCCTGTCTAGTGCCCTGGAGATCCATTAATAATTCAGCCAGAGCACTAGATGTGTGGTTGAGCCCTTTTGCAAGAGCACAGGCGACCTTACTCAGTTGTCTGTGATTTTCTGTAGCAAGGCCTGGGACTCCAACTAGGGATATGGCCAAAGAAATATATTCCGCTTCAGAGAGCAAATGTACTGCTGAGTCACAGTTTCTTGGGAGAGTGTACCCCAAAGATCTAGGGGACCGTGAGTGGGCAATTGATTGTTTTGGGGGTAGAATTACTGAGAGCCGTGAAAGAGTGCATGGACCCCCTGTTATATTTCCTGGGATATATGTCCAACTATGAGTCCCACATGATAGTAGCCATCCCTTAGGGAGCTGGACATTCTTGACATAGCTGGGTTGCATTATTGTATGAATGCATGTCATATTATTGGCAACTGACTTGCACAGACGAGATTCTAAACAGGTGACGTTATATTCTAGGGTGTATGTAGGCTGGCGACTTGGTTGTGTGCACATAGGGATATAGCTTCTATTGCAGGTCATGTTGTAACATACCTCAGCGGAGGTTACATATCCTGTATCTACCTCTACCATTGTCTCTGTGAGTGAATATGAGGATCTGTCACTACGATAAGCATATAGATTTGGATGAGTGTATACATCAGTGTCTTCTATACTTGAGTCAGCCCACACCCCACTATAATAGACTTTTAAAACATTAACTGGGGTAGGAACAGCTAGCAGGCAGGTAGAGAACAAGTCATTAGAATTGTAGTGATCAGAAAGGCAAAAGTCAGAAGAGTTCAGTATGTTGGCAGCAATAAACATCCATATGTTGTCCTTTGTGTCCAATAAGCTTGATTTTAACTGTAAAGTGGAGACATGAATGTCTCGTGTCTCTCTCCTTTCCTGGGGTGAGGAAGGGCAAAATGAGGAGAGGTTCTCCGGGTGGTGAGCACATGTTGCCAGTAACCAGACAGTGGCTACTAGTGTTGAGCTTGCTGTAAACAGTACCACTGCTGCAAAAATGGGAAGTTTTACAGGAGTAGGGGGTGTCCGTTGGCATTGTACCAATGCGTCTGTCTGGATCCAACTGGAATTCGTCTGGTGCGCGTCACAATCTCCGGTCCGTTGTCGTGGGGTCCAGGGGTGGGGCTTCCGTCTGTCTGGATCCAACTGGAATTCGTCTGGTGCGCGTCACAATCTCCGGTCCGTCGTCGTGGGGTCCAGGGGTGGGGCTTCCGTCTGTCGCGGTGCGTGGATCCAAACCGGGGAGTCGTCTGTCAGTACCGCTGTTCTGGTCACTGCTTGAACCGTTGCAGGAGGTCCGTAGGGTCAGTCTAGCGACTTCAACTTATGAAGGGGCCTTCACCAGGATTCTGTCACCAGGCTTGAATGGGTGGGTTGGTGCACCTGTTGGCAAAGGAAACGAGAGCGAGAGATCACCATAATCACTGTTTAATTTTTCAATTAATTAATTCTGCCACATTTTCCTCTTGCAAAATCTCTAGATATGAGAATAAATGGACTCATGGGGTTGAGACAGGTCTGAAATCATTCTGACTTTAGCAAGAATAGCAGGTAAGTACAGAGACAAAAATACAAGTTTTACAAGAATGGCAGGAGTATTTTGCGCCACTGGGCTTCTGGCCTATAGACAGGCAGCAAAAATAAATGCTAGTGAAACTACTCGCAGCACTGAGGTTTAGGGCCTACAGGAAGGCAGGTAACAGGAAGGATACTTAATGGCACTGTTTTGGGAGAACACAGCACGTCTACACATGCAACAATGGTGAGGGCCCTTGGAGGGGTTGAACTGCCTTGTATTCCTCCAAAGGTGGAGATGGGTTAAATTGCAGTCCTCTGACTCACCCAAGTAGGAAGCTACCTAGAACTGAGTATCCCTTGCATGGCTAAGATGCTGTGATCACTGAACAACAAGGAGTGAAATTCAAGCTGTCTTGTGTACATGGACACATAGAGACACACAAAACAGCTAGAAGTCAGTACTCATGCAAACATAAATTTATAAGAGATTGCACAATTGCTTGGTGACACCTGAACAGGAAATTGAAACCAAATGGCCTTGGAGACACAAAATCTGACTTCAAGAACCATTCATATGCAAAACCTAGGCAATGAGTTACTTTTTGGATGAAAAGAGATCAACTAATTGAATTCACCGCAGGAGGTTACCTTTAAAATTTTATCAAAGTAGTAACGCTGGCATAAATTCATTTTAATGCTTAGCATACTATCAACAAGCCAACCACTTCCATCCTATTTTTTTTTTTTGAATGACAGCTTTCTATTCTACTATTTAACAATACAGATTTCACATACTGCACATCTGATAACGTGCTGTGACATATAAATGACAATCAGCTCACTAGTTTCCAGAGTTACATATGGTATATGTACACAAATCTGTAAAATTTCATTTGTATCCAAGATCATAATATAAGAGTAGTACTACAGTATCTGCCGGAGCACATTATCCCATACCAATAATCTTGTCAAGAGAAAAGGTAGTAAAAGCATAAGTGCATAAATTCAAAAATTAGTGTCTAGCACCAGAATACAAAAGTATGTACCAATATACCAAAGGAAAACTCTAAAAAAAGACCAGAGATGCTTAATTATCTAAAGCATAGCACCTCATTTATGCCAGAGCTCATATTTGTCAAATTTAGAACACATCAAATATCTGACACCCAATAAATAGAAACTTTCTAACACCCATAAAAACAGTCTAATCTATCAGAAAAAAAATCAATTTGGAAACAATACTCCCATGAGGTTGGTTGTTGTTGAAGGCTGTGCTTGGTCGTTCTGAAAATCTCAAATTTCACTTATCAAATATATATTTCCTTGCTTCTAAAAGCTGCCATGACAAGTGTAGTACGGATTTGTTACCTTTCCCGTGGCAAAATCACATCACTTTAAAACATAAACACAAAACAAATTATTATGCAACCAACATTCATTCAATGTTATGAAATGCTTTGCTTGATACAGCACCTATAGGAACAGTGTTAAAACAAACACAACATAACGATTCATGGATCTAAGGTTGCCCATACACGATACAATTTTCATACAATCTTCCTAAACTTAAATTTCATCATTTTCTCGGAATTCTCCTTACCTTGAAAATTTCCCATTATCTTAAGCTCAGAATACAAAGTGAGATCAGCTGAGTTTGAAGGTTTATATATCTATGGGTAGTGACATCAGTGTTTATACTTTATTGGAAAAACCTAGTTTCCCAATTTATGTGGTTTCCTGCGTCTAAATAATCAGATTTATACATATCCAACTCATGGTCTGCTGATTAACTATCCTTGGTGGGCAAGACTATACCTTCAAGCTCAGCTTAATATCACATACAATCTCCACATACATCTATACAATGGCATGCAATCTTATATAACGACTAAATACACTTAAGTGTCTGTACAAATATATACAAGGTTTTGGAGGGGGAATTCACCATCACACACAGTACTGCTTTGTAACCGGGTTCCAGACCCCATTTTATCTTTGGCGCTCCAAGCGCTGGAGTATCAAACCCCATCTTTGGGAATTTCAGATTCCCGGGAGTTGCTAAAATTAGCGGTTAACTGGGTACCGTTTATCTGCTCTGACAGTATAGGGTAGTAATAATAATAATAAAAATATAATCACTTACCCCATACTGTGTTTCCGGCAGATCCCACTTCTGACACCAAAACTGTTAGCTCAATTCTCGTCAGGAGGCAATCACGATGATATTACAGCCCTTCAGTTGCTAACCTCCCCCAATAGATAATGGATTCACCCTCCAACCAGCTGGGAGTTATGACGACACACAGCACTCAAACTTAGTGCAGTCACAACTAACTTTTATTGCATGTGAAGCTCATATTTAAAGCATATTTGTTGAGCAGAAAAGACTGCTCCAAACCGGTTTTACAGTTCATCAGTCGAATTACATATCAGACAGAACAATACATGAAAGGGCCTTTGCTTTTGCCATGCATCTGTATGTCAATCTAAGGCGTTCCCGAATCTGAATGTGTGTCCTATGACAGTCGCCCCTTCTGCATTTCATTGTCATGTGTTAATGTAAGCAATTGTCAATTGTTTATGGGTTTGTCAGTAATCTCTTATGCAAAGTGTCTTGTAATCTAAATGCTAAATATCCAACTGTCAAGTGTTCAAATGAATAAATGGAGGGGTGGTTTAACATGTCGTCTAAATGCAAAATACAGCTGGCTAGTCTGGCTTGTTAAATCTATAATTGCAGGGGCCACATTTCATCGTAGAATGAGCCCTAACAAAATGTAATATGAAAGATAAGTTTTGTAAGGCACGTTGATACACTCTTTCAGGGGGGGACCAGGTATCCAACATACCTGGACATCACTGCAGGGGACCAGGTATCCAACACACCTGGACATCACTGCGGGGGAACCAGGTATCCAACACACCTAAACATCACTGCTGGGAGACCAGGTATCCAACACACCTGAGTATCACTGCAGGTGGGACCAAGTATCCAACACACGTGGACATCACTGTGAGGGGACCAGGTATCCAACACACCTGGACATCACTGCAAGGGGACCAGGTATCCAACACACCTGGACATCGCTGCAGGGGGACCAGGTATCACCTGGACATCACTGCAGGGGGACCAGGTATCCAACACACCTAAACATCACTACAGGGGGAACTTAACTGCATCTGGACATCAATGCGGGACCAGGTATCCAACACACCTAGACATAATTTCGGAGGGGACCAGGTATCCAACACACCTGAACATCATTGGGTGGGGACCAGGTATCCAACACACCTTAACATCACTGTGGGGGGGGGGGCAGATATCCAACACACCTGGACATCACTTTGAGGGGACCATGTATCCAACACACTTGGACATCACTGCAGGGGACCAGGTATCCAACACACCTGGACATCACTGCGAGGGGACCAGGTATTCAACACTCCTGGGCATCACTGTGAGGGGACTAGGTATCCAACACACCTGGACATCAATGCAGTTGGACCAGGTATACAACACACCTGGACATCAGTGCAGGGGGAAAAGCTATCCAACACACCTGGACATCACTGCGGATGAAAGCGCTGACTGGAGTGTTCTGGCGGGGTCCGTCCCCCTGTCAGACCAAAATAGCTCATCAGGGGAGATTGCTGTACTAACAATGAATTATTAGTACAGCAGCTCGGATCTGAGCTGTCAGGTTTTTTTCCGGTTGAACGAAAAAAAAACTAGTAGTGTGTACTAAGCTTTAGTGGCTAGGTACAGTAGCATCCTCTTGCAGTCCTTGTGTGGGTAGAGCCACTCACCCTGCACGTGTGGGTACCTTTCGCATGGAGCACACTCATCAATGCCTGGGACCAGGTGGGGTCTGCCACCATGTGAAAAAACTAACATTAAAGGATAAGTTAACAGATAAGTTAACATTTAAAAACAAATAATAAATGCACATTTTTTACAGTTAAAAAAATGTGCATTTACTTTTTTTTTCTTTTTTGGAGCTTGGAAAGCATTGCACTAGTGATCATCAGCAGATCGTGGGTGCCATGCAGATCTCCTGCACACTGTGTGCCTGTAAACTGTCTGCCTGTACATTGTATACTGTACATCGTACAGGCCGTTTCACAGGAAGAATCAATGAACTACCAGAGCACTCAACAGCCACAAAACTCTGAATGAATGAATGACACTCTTTTCAAAAAGTGACAGCTGGTCGCTTCTCCCTGTACTGCTGTCACAGCAAAAGCTTGGATTGCCAAGCCGCTGCAGGAGTGGGAACATGTTACATGTTCCATACTAAAAATTAGTGAAACATGTAACATGCTCTCAAAGCTGAACTTATCCTATAAGGCAGTTCCCCGACTTAGACATGAGCCTTCACTGTGTGCAGTAAATATCATACAGAGTTCCTCTGAAGAGTCTTGGATTATACACCCTAACTTGCGTCTTGCATTAGGAGGGACGTGCTGAGCCTACGTCCCCTCCTTCAATCCAGTGTACTTCTGTTACTGCACTCCCAGTAACAGAATGGGGTCCCGCCGTGCACCTTGCTTAGACCTCATGACCTAGTGAGCAGGCCGTAAATCTTCATAACGTGGGTTTGGATCCAGTTGCTAGGGATTGAGCTAGACATTGGCCCGCTTGCTACTGGAGAAACTGTCACCTTAACCAGGTGCCACACCTAACAAATGAGCTTTACTTAACTCTGGTTCCTTTTCAAAATCCAGCTAGTTTGCATAAAAGTAGATCACATCTTTCTGCATAGAGGGCCTGGCTACCAGTACTCCGAGTCTCTGCATGGCTTCTCTACCAATCGATCACCCTAAAATATATTTCACAGGCCCCAAATGGGGCCCACAGAGGAAAATAAACATATGGTAATCTCATCACCACAGCCAGAAGTCCTCCATGACTTTCTCTTCCCATGCATCACTCTCCCCCTACCTAAAGTTCTTCACCTACTTTATGTGTTCTAGTCAGGGAGAGAAAGTCTAGCCTACTATGTTGGAGACTACCCTAAAACAGACATTAACCCCATTACAAGTTTACCTGTGTGCTGAATCTTTTTTCTTTGTTCATTACCAAAGTTGGGGTGAGGAGGAGACCAGTAAGTAAAAGTGAAACTGCAACAGAGAAGAATCAGGATCTTCTTCTCTGGCGAGCATGACTTTGCTGTATGGCATAGCTGTAGCTCAGAACTTCATGGATAGAAATATAAATCCTTTTGGCAGGTAAAACAACTCTCATGTACAGTGTGCATTTTATCTGTTATTTGTGTATTTAGCTGTTTGCCTTGAGTCTATCTTTAACCACTTAAGCCCCGGAAGATTTTACCCCCTTCCTGACCAGGCCCTATTTTGCGATTCGGCACTGCGTGACTTTAACGGACAATTGCACGGTCGTGCAACGCTGTACCTAAACTAATTTGATGTCCTTTTTTCCCACAAACAGAGCTTTCTTTTGGTGGTATTTGATCACCTGTGCGATTTTTTGATCATGCGCTATAAACAAAAAAAGAGCGACAATTTTGCAAAAATAACAATATTTTTCACATTTTATTATATGAAATTCCCCAAAAAAAATTAAAAAATCAAAATTTTTTAACATTTTTGGCCAATTTGTTTTCTGCTACATATGTTTGGTAAAAAAAATCGCAATAAGCTTATTTTGATTGGTATGCGCAAAAGTTATTGTGTTTACTAACTAAGGGAAAGATTTTTGTCATTTTTGTTGGTTTTTTTTTTTTAACGAGTAATGGCGGCTATCTGCGATTTTTTTTGCGGGACTGCGACATTGCGGCAGACAGATCAGACCCTTGACTGACATTTTTGACACTTTTGGGGGTACCAGTGACATTACTACAGTAATCAGTGCTATACATATGCACTGTTACTGTAAAAATGACACTGGCAGGGAAGGGGTTAACTTTATTAGTGATCCAGGGGTTAAGTGTGTCCCTAGGGGCGTGCTTCTTACTGTGCAGGGATGTGGCTTTTCATGTAACAGCAGAGATCTACGATCCTACATAGCAGGACCGTATGATCTCTGCTGTTACACAAAGGAGAATGATAGGCGGCTTTGTTTACATTAGCCGCCTGCCTTTCTCCCTCTGTAACTGACGATCGCAAGTGACCACTCGCGCGGAGATGTCCGTGAACGAGCGGGGGCGGGAGCGCGCCTCCGGCGGAGCACGCTCACCCCCTATTGGCTCACAGGCGAGTGACGTACCCATACGTCACTTTGCCTGCATGGGGCTGACCACCGCAGTGTATGTACTTGCGGCGGTCGGCAAGTGGTTAATATTTAGTGTCTTATCATCTTAATATTTAATTACCTGTTACCATAAGATCAGGGTGAGGTCATTACTGAGGGGAGCAGCAGAGACATCAATGTGGCCAATTTAGATCCACACCCAGTACAAGTGACTTAAGGTAGTTTGCTGTAATCCTCCGTTATGGAAGTGTCTCTTGATAGAATTTTTTGTGGCGCAACATTTAAAGGGATTGAATATAGTCTTTTTTAATTATTTTTTAGACATAGCGGTACATGTGCAAGGGATCAGCTGGCTGTAAGGAGTATTTTACAATTGTGTGTTAATTTATTGAAAATTTTTGAAAAAAAAACATATGTAAATGTGGGCAGACACACATTATATGATAAGTACGGTGTTGTTTTCAATGGAAGATACTTTCTCATATGCTTTTCCTTTAATATCCATAGACAACATCAGGTTTCTATGTAGAGCACACTGTGCTCCACATTCAAACCGAAGAGGCAGACTACACACAAATTACTTTTCAGTCATCCAGATTGTTTTATTGGGCAAGCAGGTAGATGCCACCATGGTTAGGTACTGTTGAGGATGAAATGCATTTCTGGTGTGGCCTGGTGTAAAAGGCTTTTTCAGTGTGTGCAGTCATCTACCTGCTTGCCTGATAAAACTATTTGGATACTTAAATCGTCAATGGTGTCTGTCTGTCTGTTTGGTTTGAATGCTAAATGGAGCATGGGCAAGCTCTTGGGATTCAGCACTGGTTCATGGGATTGAAGGAAGTAGGGGTGGCTTTGGCAGCAATGGAACATACCTGCTATCATCCAACAGTGTTCCATGTTGCAACTAGAGGAAAGGTCAAGCACTAATTTCTTAAGTTGCTCCTTGCATGTCAAATTGTACTACCAAACCAGTCCTTCCATGGACTTTTTCTAACATTAAAGTGCTTCAAGTCTACGGCACGCCATACAGCTGCCAAACAGCCATGTGAAAAGTTCAATCCACGCACTCTTGGACCAGAATGTTATGACTTAAAAGTTTAAACCATGATTCCAAGTGACTCATTTTCTCAATGGAAATAAAAACTGAAAAACACATGTAAAGCCCTTTATTTTAATAAGTCTTAGTGATTGTTATTAGGAAAAGCATGGGTGGGAACCTGAGGACTATTTCAAAAAGTGAATTACTTTTTGCAGCTGCATGGATACACACCTTCTCAAACAGAGAAAAAGTTACAAGTATCTGATATCATTAGGGGGGGTGTTAAATACCAGCGAACATCTTGTGTATTATTTTCCATCTGCTGTTTTTACTTCTAATCTATAAATTTGGATATTACATGGCTCAAAACTAACCCAACAGTCTTTGGCTGCCAGGATTGTGACACCTTCCTCGTCCTCTGTTTCAGCATGTAAGTTGTACCTGTCACTCATATACCTTAGATCAGGGTCCCCCAACCCTCTAAACAAAGGGCCAGTTTACTGTCCTTCATGCTTTGGGGACCAGACTGTGGCCAGTGGGAGTGGAAAATGCCCCAGTGTCAGTGGCAGTAAACAATGTCCCATCATTGGTTTTAGTGGGAGGAATAGTGCCCTATTAATGGTGTCAGTAGGAGCTATTGTGCCCCATCATTAGTGTCAGTGGAAGGAAAGGCACCCCATCTATGGTAACAGTTGGAGGAATAGTGCTCCAAGGGCCAGATAAAGGCAAGAAAAGGGTTGTATCTAGTCCCTGGGCCACAGTTTGGAGACCACTGCTTTAGTGGATTATATGATGTCATGATTACCATTGCGATACGTGTTGAAGGAAAGAGACACAACTTTTTGGAACATTTCTATCATAAGAGAATAGTATTTTATGAGTAAGTAATGTTGCAAGGATTTATTGGATTGTTGACATTTGGGAAACAAAGATTATTGTTAGCGCCGGTTCACACTGCAGCGACGCTACTTCGCACCGCGACCTCCGAGGTCGCGGTGCGAGCAGCGCGCCGCTACCTCGGAGCGGCCGCCACGGACTTCATAACATTGAAGTCTATGGCGGTCGCCTCCGGGTCGCCCCAAAGAAGCTCCGGACCCTTTTTCTAGGTCGGAGCGACTTGTGTCGCTCCTATTAGAACGGGTCCGCAGCTTCCCTATGGGAGGCGACCTGCGGCGACCTGTGAGGCGACCAGGTCGCCTCACAGGTCGCCCTAGTGTGAACCGGCACTTAGGCCTTTGAAAGGTTTATGATGAATGAGGACTAATTAATGCACTATAATTAAAGCATTTATATGTGTTTAGATGAGAATAAATTGGAATTGTCATTAGCTCCTGATTTATTCATAGAGTGTAAATGTGATGCAATATGGCTACCTGGAGGAGTTCTGTACACAGACTGTGTACTGACCACCTCCCAGAAACATAATTTCCTGCTTGTGTGATTGGCTCATTAATTTTACCAGAAGTCTGCCTAAGATACAAGTCAGATTCCAGGCATCCCCTGCAACAAAAATGTCATTGTTGGTGAGATACTCATAGGAACACATCTAAAGGGATACAGGCCCAGCAGATTGCCTTATTAGTGCTCTGCAGCTGCACAGCTGATTGATAATTATGAAACCACTCCCATCAGACCCACTCAGCATAGAGGCACAAACAGGGATTTCTTCAGAATAATAAAAGTTAGGAATCTGCAACGCAGGTTGTTATAATCCTTGCAATGTGCATTTAATGTGCATTTAAATTGCATCTGACAAAAGTGGAGTTATGCTTTAATTGTTGTCCATACTGTTGTCACTACACGGTGCTTTTTAAAGTTTTTTTTAATTTTTGCCCTGAGAGCTGTACCCTCAAAATGGTCTTGAGATCACAGCTGCAT
The DNA here is from genome assembly GCF_965119305.1 of Pelophylax lessonae. Lineage (NCBI taxonomy): Eukaryota > Metazoa > Chordata > Amphibia > Anura > Ranidae > Pelophylax > Pelophylax lessonae. The sequence continues at coordinate 85,152,677 of NC_138772.1, read as the reverse complement.
TCTCTCAGAAATAAAATAGATTGTCTATCCTTCTCTCTTTATAAACCAAAAATTGAACAATCAATTGAGCAGACAGACTCTATAACAGTCCGGGCTGGAGTTTTTATTACTGTATTATTACTGTATTCACATAACGGAGGTCCAGCTCTGGACACTCTCCATACTGCTGGTATGTTATATAACACTTCTATTTAGTTGGCGACATACTCTGAATGAACAGAATAAACAGGATTTGCTCATAACAGATGGCTAAATAACGTGACAGAAACTGGCACAACATTAACATAGCTGCTGGCTCACTGATTTCCACAGAAAACAGAAAGGTACCTCACTTTTTCCCAAATAAGTTTGATGCTTTTGGTCGACCCATAAGAGAACGTGTGAACGTACTTGATTTCTGTGGTCCAGAAGCTGGAAACAAGCCTGAACGCTAGCTGTGACAGAGGAAGAATTCATTTTTATTACCAAAGGCAAGGAATAAGCAAAAAAGTATTACTACTATTACTTTTGTATCTTTTGGACTTAAAGGCCATTTTTGGGCAAAATTTACAGCCCAACCCACCACCCTACCACCCATTTATAATTTATTTTTAAAAGAAAAAAACCCCTTGTAAACCTTTTTTGTACTGAAACCGCTTCTGGGTATGAAGACTGGTGATCTAGCTCTGAAGTCTGGGCCCGCTACCAACTGGTCTCATTGCAGCACCTCATTACAATGTCATTAATCCAGTCTTCTGGAGCCTGTGAGCACCAGGTCGCTGGAAAGTCAGTGGGAGGCTTCCATCTTACCCGAGTGGCACATCTGTGATATAGCACATATAAATAGCACAGACAAATTCGATATGTGCATTGCAGTATGCTGCATTTTGAAAAATAGCACAGGACCTATTATTTCATGAGTTGAGGTGCATTTACCGCCCATTTCGAATAAAAAGGCCGCCAAAGTCAACAGGGCTTCAATGCACTAAAAACATGTGTTGAAGCACACTGTGATTATTATTATTCAGGATTTCTATACAATACAGTTACAATACAATAAAATACAAGAGGATTAAAAGGGCCCTGCTCAGAAGAGCTTACAATCTAATGGGGTGGGGCAGGTGTTACAAGAGGTTGTAAAAGTAGGGAATGAGCTGATGGAAGATTAGTTGGCGGTATGATAGGCTTCCTTGAAGAGATGAGTTTTCAGGGATCGCCTGAAAGCAGCTAGAGTAGGAGATAGCCGTGCAGGTTGAGGTAGAGCATTCCAGAGGATGGGAGAGGACCTAGAGAAATCCTGGAGACGAGCATGGGAGGAGAAGACAAGGGAGCTTGAGAGTAGGAGGTCTTGAGAGGAGCGGAGAGGACGGTTTGGGTCCCTTGAGAGGTGACCCTACTGCCAAATACAAAAAGGAACTGATTGCCCTGGTGAAAGGTGGGTTTGATAGGAAGCTTCTCACTAAAAAGGAGAAAGCCTTCCTAGTGCCCTCTGCCCCCAGGGTACCTGTTATGTATTTTTTGCCCAAAATACATAAAGATCCTATTTGCCCACCCGGGAGACCTATAGTTAGCGGTATTGATTCCGTTACTTCCCGGGTGGGCAAATATATTGATCATTTCCTACAGCCTGTTGTGGTGAAAATGCCCTCATATTTACGAGACTCCATGCAGGTGATCAATGAGTTGGGCAATATCACCTGGCAGGACAATTACATTTTGGTAACAGCGGATGTTTCATTCCTGTATACCATAATTTCACACCAACACGGCAGAGAGGCAGTGTCACACTATCTGAGGTCAGAAAGTTTGTTGAGTTTCCAGAGGGATTACATTATTTCCCTTCTGGACTATGCAATGTCCCGAAATTACTTTTGGTATAATGGCATTTACTACCTGCAGAACAGGGGTGTGGCCATGGGCGCGAAATTCGCGCCCAGTATGGCCAACCTGTTCATGGCCAAATGGGAAGAGGATGTCGTCTGGGGTGTACCTAGGCCGGAGCTTGTGCTCTGGCGTCGGTACATCGACGACATCCTCTTCCTATGGGACGGCACGGGTGATTCCCTGATTGAGTTCATGGAAACCCTAAATAACAACAACAGAGGCATCAGTCTGACTTATGAGTCGAGCGTCAGTGAGATTCACTTCCTGGATCTAAGAATCCGTATAGAGGAAGGCCAGATCGTTACCTCAACTTTCTTTAAGCCGACTGACAGGAACGGGTTCATAGACACCACGAGTTGTCATCACAAGGCGTGGTTGGAGTCCGTTCCTGTCAGTCAGTTTTTACGCCTGAAGCGCAACTGTTCGCGTCAGGAAGATTTCTTGCAGGAAGCCTCAGTTCTCAAAGAAAGATTCCGTGAGAAGGGGTACGATGAATCTCTTTTGAATCAGGCCCTGTTAAAGGCTGATTCGAGAGCAAGAGAGGACCTTCTTCAGCCTAAACAGAGGGATTTAAAACGTCCTTTTGATTTTGCATTCCTCTCCTCGTACTCCACTCGGCATTTTTCAGTTAAGACCATTCTTCGGCGCCATTGGCACATTTTGAGGAATGATTCAGTGCTGGGCCCCCTTCTACCTCCCCAGCCTCAGGTTATCTATAGGGGTGTCCCTCCTTTAAGGTTGCAGATTGCCCCCAACATTAGGGATCCCCCTAAAAAAGTCTTTTTTTCAGCAAATGGGAGGCTTTTATAAATGTAGGAGGTGCACTATCTGCCACCTTAATGTGGAGAAAAAGAGACGTGTGAATACCTTTAAATCTGGTTCCACCGGACAGGATTTTAAAATTAAACAATTTATATCCTGCACCACCAGGTACGTTGTTTACTTGGTGAGATGTCCTTGCGGCCTAGACTATGTTGGCCGCACTATCCGAGAGCTTCATGTGAGGCTCAAGGAGCATGTGGCCAACATAGTCAAAGGCTTTCCCAAACATAGCCTTTCTAGGCATTATGCTGAGTGCCACAATAAGGATCCCAGTGGCACCCTATTTTTGGGCATCGACAAATTTTCAGGACATTGGAGGGGAAGCAATTTAACAAGAGGGGTTTTCAAGCTCGAAACGAGCTGGATCTATAGACTTAAATCTTATACCCCCGTGGGTCTCAACATTGAATGGGATTTAAATGCCCATATCAATAATTCCTAGATTGGCCTTTTTCCCCTTTTTTTCACCTTCTTTTTCACCTTGGTTTGCTGTGCTATTATTGACATTTTTATGTATAATAGTATAAATGATTTTTAAATACACTAATTCATTTTATTGTGTAGCATTTTAATCTTTGTTGTTTGTCATATATTGATGTATTTTTATTTGATTATTTTTGTATATTTTTGTGCTTTTTTGAGACCTCCCTGTGCTTGGGCTGCTCTGTGCTTGGGGCACCACTAGATGGCGCTGTCTTCCCTGGAATCACGGCTTGACATATGTGATCTCTATATGCCTTTCGGTATATGGAGTATTGCCCTTTTTTTGGTTCATTCCATGCATCGGGTTTTGATTTTGTGAAGGTAGCGGAGATTTAGCATGATGAGTTTTTTTCGGAGGGTTTTTTCCCTTCCTCTTCTCATTGTGTTGTTCTTCCTCTCCTTCCTTATCCGGTCTGAGCAGTGGTTCCGGACGTGTGGAGCGCATACCTCACTTCCGGCTGCTCAGTTCCGGTGGGCGGCTCTCTCCTCCGCTTTAGAAGGCATTGGTGCACCCTGTAGCCACACCCCATGACGACGTCCAATCGGACGAAACGTACGTCGGGTGGCGTGCTGGGTAGCGCGTGCCGCAATCCTTGGAGGAGACAGGACGCCATCGTTTTGGTGGTCCACGGACAGGACGCCCTTAAGACATCTGGGAGGTCTCCATGCCCAATTACTACATGCGAGATTTATCATGATTTTTGGGAGTACCATACATTTTTCTTAGAATAAAGCATTTTTAAACAGTCTACGCTATGAGATGTTCCTTCTCTCCCTGCATATTGCATTTTATCGTGAGCATATCAGGAATATACTGGAGAAGCCTTCACCCACTACTGGTTATGCGCAATTTTTGATCTCTGTCACGGGGATCAACAACTTCTGGTAAGAAGTAAGAACTATTGGTGTTGGAGTGCTGTCTGGTGGCGGTTTTCTGCTTGAGAAGTCACTTTTTGAATGTGGAGACGGACACATATGGACTGTCATCTTATTGCTTTATTCACATCTTTAAGTGGGACTGTCATGACCAAGGGTTTCTAGCAGTTTTGCTTTTATCCTTTTTAATCTGCTACAATTCGGATTAGTGTGGCTGCTGGACCCATATTTGCTGTTTTTACAGTTATTTTACCTTAGCGCAGCAATCTTTGTATTTTTTTTAATGGGGAGGAGGAGGTAGAGTTGTGGGTAACACTGAAGGAGCGCTGCGATAGGTAGGAGGAGAACCAAGATAGAGCAGAATCTTGGAGGCCAAGGGAACAGAGTTTATTCAGAAGGAGCGGGTGGTCAACAGTGTCAAAGGCTGGAAAGAGGTCAAGTAATAAGAGTATGGAGTAGTGGCCATTGGTTTTGGCAGTTAGTAGATCATTGGTGAGTTTTAGTAAGGCAGTTTCTGTGGAGTGCTGTGAGCGAAAGCCAGACTGTAAGGGATCAAGAAGGTTATTTTCTCTGAGGTAGGAGCTAAGACGGTTGTAGACTAAGCGTTCTAGAAGTTTAGAAGTGAATGGGAGCAGTGAAATGGGTCTTAAGTTGTTCAGGTTGGTGGGGTCCAGTGAGGGCTTTTTAAGTATGGGAGTGATCTGCGCATGTTTTAGAGGGGAGGGGAAGGTGCCACTAGAGAGGGAGAGATTGAAGATGTGAGTAAGGGAGCATAGGATAGAGTAAGAGGGTGTCTGTAATAATTGTGAGGGAACAGGATGCAGGGAACAGGTGGCTAGGCGGGCATCTGAGAAAATGTTTTTAACCTCTTCAATAGTAGCCAGTTCAAAGGAGGAGAGTGTTGACTGTACTGTTAATCAAGGTATGTTGAGTGGGGAAGATGTGCGCACAGTGGCGGCGTCCTCACATATGGCATCAACCTTGTCTTTGAAGTGATTGGCAATCTCTTGGGCAGTGATTGAGTTAGTGAGTAGAGGGGGTGGGGGACGAAGCAGAGAGTTAAAAGTTGAGAAGAGCAGACGGGGACTGGATGACAGGGTAGTAATAAGAGAGACAAAGTAGGCTTGTTTGGCAGCATGGAGGCATGAATTGTATGTTTGGAGGGAAGATTTATATAGGGTGAAGTTCTGCAGGCATTTAGTTTTACGCCACCGTCATTCAAGAGCACCGCAGTGTCTCTTGAGATTTCTACTCTTGTCAGTATGCCAGGGTTGCAATGGTCGGGGCTTGATTCTGCGTGTAGTTAGAGGAGCCAGTGCATCTAGTGATGATGAGAGTGAGCTGTTGTAAACAGAGGTGGCCAGGTCAGGACAGGACAGGGGAGAGATTATGTCATGTAGGTGGTCAGTAGCAGAATAGAGGAGAGAGGGGTTAAAGGGATGAAGGTTCCTACAAGTAATTGTTTGCTGCTTTGGGGGATGGGTGATTTGAGGCAAGGATACAGTGAAACTGATGAGGTTGTGATCAGAGAGAGGAAAGGGGGTATTGGTGAGGTTGTCGGCAGAGCAGAGATGGGAGAATATAAGGTCAAGGGTATTACCATTGGAGTGAGTGGAAGTGTGTGTCCATTGGGTTAGGTCAAAAGAGAAGGTTAAGTTGAGAAGTTGAGTTGTAGCTGGGCTGTTAACATTGACAGGGATGTTGAAGTCACCAAGAATGATAGTGGGTAATTCAGAGGAGAGAAAGTAGGGTAGCCAGGCAGCAAAGTCATCAAAAAAGCGTGATGTTGGTCCAGAGGGGCGATAAATTGCTGCAATCCTTAGAGAAATGGGAGAAAACAGACAAATACAGTGCATCTCAAAAGAAGAGAGTGACAGAGAGGGAAGGTTTGGAAGGACTTTGTAGGTGCTTTGCGGGGATAAAAGGAATCCAACTCCACCACCTTTCTGTCCGTTGGGTCTGGGGGAGTGAGACCAGTGGAGGCAACCATAGGAGAGGGCAGCACGAGAAGCAGAGTCAAAATTTTGAAGCCAGGTTTCAGTTATGGTGAGGATGTTAAAGCTATGAGAGATAAAAAGGTCATGCACAGATGTGAGCTTGTTACAGATGGAGTGAGCATTCCAAAGGGCACATGAGATTGAGGGGCTGTTTTTAGGAAGCAGGGGGACAGAAATTAAACTGAGTAGATTGCGGCTGTTGTCAGAGGAGGAGGGGTGTCGGATATGTGGTTTGCAGTAAGAAAATGGAGGGCCAGGATTTGGGGAAATGTCCCCTGAGGCTAGAAGAAGAAGGAGGGTGAGAAAGGCAAGATGGGAGTGGGATGTGTATGAGCGCACATGTCTAATTGCCCTGGTGTTTAGGTTAACATGTGGGCTCAGTAACTTAAGGAGGTAATGGGTACAGTGGTAGGGAGAGGGTAGGAGTGAGGGTGCTATGTGTATGCTGTGGGGTGGAGAAGAGGGGTAGTGTAAGGATATTTTGAAGATAGAAGACACCGATATGAGAAAGAAGAGTAGAAGGAGCATGTTTATGGATAGAAAGTGGGAATCTGACTTCAAATAGATTAAATTAAATGTCGAGTGCTGGTTTACTTGTAGTCTTTCCAAAGAGTTCTTGTTATATCTTCATACAGCTTTAGTTATCCTGCTGTAGTTAAACTGCGGTGGTGAAACTGTGCAACACTCGTGACTGAGACACTCAAGAATGAGACATGGTGTCTGCGCCTCCCCATAGAATGCTTTAAATTTATAGGGAGATTATGTGGGCAAGCATTTGTCAATTGATCAATATAGGATCTGATTTGGAAGACATGAATATGGGAGGAGAGGTGGACAAAACCAGACCACAGACACAGGCAAGGGTCATAAAAGGTAATTAAGTCTCTTGATCACTCAAGCTAAATGGGGTTGAATCAGTCACCAGTTGTTGCTCATTTGTTAAAGAACTAGTATTAAATATAAAAGTTGAGAGATAGCGAAAGACATTTACCAAAAAATAAAGAGAGCAGTGTCATAGGCAGAGCAGGGTGTACACATGGATAGCGAAAGACATTTACCAAAAAATAAAGAGAGCAGTGTCATAGGCAGAGCAGGGTGTACACATGGATAGCGAAAGACATTTGCCTGTAATAAAGCAAAGAAGACATTATCAGAGTTCATAACTGCGGTGGTGAAACTGTGCAATACTCGTGACTGAGACACTAAAGAATGACACATGGTGTCTGCGCCTTGCCCCTGTAATGCACTGTAATAGTTGATGCTTGCTGCTGCCCTAAGCACTGGCTCAAGGGGCAAATACAGCCACTCCCACCTATTGTCTTTCACATGAATGCCTTCCCAAAACGATTCTAGTGTCCCCATGCACAAATAGTGAGGTAGGGGAGGAAAATGGGGGGTTAGGGATCCAAATAAAGGAACTAAAGTTGGAATGTCCACAGTAGACTACCAGGGGTCTTGGAGCTTCACAAGGCATTGTAAACTACCTACTCACACATCCACATTAAAAATAAGAAAGATTCAGCGCTGAATAAATCAACAATGAACGGACCAGCAGCTGACACTCAAGGGCAATCTAAACACCTTTAGCATACATAATAAACAATAGTGCAGCACAGTCCTATATAAATCACTCAAAAGCTGGAAACAGATTTCTCAAAATGATAAATGTAAAAGACCCAATAAACAGAGTCAAATAAATGTGAAGGAGAGACAGTCCATAGCTTCAGATGATGCAGGAGAAAAGAGCCCACACGTAATCTGGTGAACATACAATATGGTGTGACTTCAGTGCTCAAAACTTCCCACTACCAAGCATTATCTGCCTCTCACCTCAATGCCAAGACCCTGCAGGGTCAGAACGCTTATCAAATCAGATTCTCAGGGAACACAGCTCCAAACATTCAGTCAGCAGGCAATGCAAACCAATCTTCACAACAGAACATATAACTGCTTTAGACGATAACTCCGGAATACCTCCCACAATATATGAAAAAAACCAAAGGCATCTAGTGCTCTCTGTATATCACTAGTTTATTATAGCCAAAAGAATTGCACTTACATTGTATCCGTTGTTAAAAAGCATTGATTTTGCAGAGCGTGCAGCGTGCTGTGTTACTTCCTGTTTGCTAGAGATGGCCGTGGATCACATGACCTTCCCCCGTACGCATTACGTCCGGGTGGGCGGGACTTCGTCAGCGGGGATATGGACGTATCATTGATTTGGCTATTTATACTGTAGACTCCGCCCTCGTCCGGCCCCCAGCGTTCACCATCGCCATGGGAAAAGTTACTTCCTCTAACAGGAAGTTAGCAGGCGGGGACGGAGTAAACAATACCTTCCAGTCAGTCTAAGTCCAGCCTCCGACATCTGCCATCACCATGGATACTTACACTTAACCAGAAAGTGAAAGGACAGGAATAGACTAAACAGGAGCGTAATGATTACCTATGCAATGACGATTTAAAAAAACTTTTTGCAAATTCTTTACAATAATAGGCAATTCTATATTGCTATCTCTGTAGTTAATAGTCAATACCATGCTTATAATTCTATATGGGTCCTAATCCAAAATGATAATGTTAAATGAATCAATCAACAATTAATTAATTCTTTCTAATAGTCATATAGGACCCCAGCCACATCCTTAGCTAAAAACCAGGTGGCAGCACGCTACTCACTCTTAAAAAAAATATTAAATAGAAAGGGATACATCAACCAACTGTACATAATCATACATATATTACATAAAATCCAATAATCTACCATAAAAATCATGTTGTACATACAAATATAAAACACACATTTTATTAAATATAAATATAAAATAAATGACTTTTATCTATCAGAAATAAAACAATTAAGGTCAAAGTTGACATTGAGTCCTAGTGGTGTTAAAACCTTGGCCTCATAAATCCAGAAGGACTCTCGGCGGCTAAGTTGACGGATAAAATTGCCGCCCCTCCAGTGATAACTGACTTTTTCAATCCCCCAGAATTTTAGACTACTTGGGTTTCTTTGATGATAATTCCTAAAGTGCCTTGATACACTATGAGTCACTAGACCCTTACAGATATTATTTATGTGCTCTCCAACACGTACATGTAGTGCTCTAGATGTATGTCCGATGTATTGCAACCCACAATCGCACTCTAACATGTAGACCACCCCTTGTGTGGTACATGTTATCAAATTCTTAATTTTATAATTTTTTTGTGTGACTGTGGATGTAAAATCTTTCCGCATTTTAATATTTCACTTACAATTTTTGCATGTGGCACACTTGCCACAAGCATAAAACCAGATAAGAAGGAGAACAACCTCTTGTCCTTGGTTTGAGGGGGATCTACCACTCCTGGGGCGATATTAACCACTTCCATACCGAGTCATGTAATATGACGTCGGCAAAGTGGTTGTAAGGATCCGGGCCGCCGTCATATGACGTCAGCCCGTTCTAGCAGCCGGCGGCGCGCAGCGGCGCGATCAGGGATGAGGCTCATCCCTCGGACATAGCCCATCCCTGATCAAGGTAAACAGCCAATAGAAATTGGCTGTTTACCACGTAATCGGCTGTGTCAATCACAGCCGATCACATGAGCGGCTCCAGCACGAGCCGCTCGTTCTCTCTGCAATGCGCGCCCCCGGGGGCATGCAGAGCAGCGATCGGGGACGAGGCTCGTCCCTCGGACAGAGTCGATCCCCGATCTAGGTAAAGAGCCAATGAAATTGGCTCTTTACCACATGACCGGCTGTGTCCAATCACAGCCGGTCACAAATGTCAACAGAGAACACGGTAACTAGCTGTCACCGTGTTCTCCTCCTCACACACTGATCCTGTGTGAGGAGGAGATTGTGGTAACAGCTAGTTACCGATTACAGTGCACGCTAAACACACTGATTGCCCCCCCCCCAATAAAGAGCACCTGTCACTAGCCCATCAAAGTACCCGAGTACCTGTCACCAGCCCATCAGGTACTCAGATGACAGGTACTCGGGTACTCTGATGGGCTGGTGACAGGTATTCGGGTACTCTGATGACAGGTACTCGGGTACTCTGATGACGGGTACTCGGGTACTCTGATGACAGGTACTCGGGTACTCTGATGACGGGTACTCGGGTACTCTGATGAAAGGTACTCGGGTACTCTGATGACAGGTACTCGGGTACTCTGATGACAGGTACGCAGGTACTCTGATGACGGGTACGCAGGTACTCTGATGACGGGTACTCAGGTACTCTGATGACGGGTACTCGGGTACTCTGATGACGGGTACTCGGGTACTCTGATGACAGGTACTCGGGTACTCTGATGACGGGTACTCGGGTACTCTGATGACAGGTACTCGGGTACTCTGATGACAGGTACTCGGGTACTTTAAGTACCTGTCAACGGAGTACCCGTCATCAGAGTACCTGAGTACCTGTCACCTACCCATCAGAGTACCCGAGTACCTTCCACCTGCTCATCAGAGTACATGACGCCTGAAGTACCCGAGTACTTGCCGCCTGCTCATCAGTACCCATCACTACTCATCAGTACCTATCACGTATCAGTACTGATCATCAGTACCCATCAGTACAGTATCACCTATCAGTATCAGTACTACTCATCAGTACCTATCACCTGCCTGTCACCTGCCCATCAGAGTACCCGAGTACCTGTCACCTGCCTATCGGAGTACTCGAGTACCTGCCACCTGCTCATCAGTACCAGAGTACCTGTCACCTGCCCAAGAAAGTACCCGAGTACCTGTCACCCTTCATACAGCCACCATGTCCAAGTCCAAAAAGGTTTATATACGTCCTCCGTTTAAACCTAAATACCGGTGTTATGGCAGCAGATAGCTGCCATAACCCTGGTATTTTTTTAAACGGTGGACGGTTGGCTTTCCGATAAGGGTGGTCGCAGCGGCAGATTCGCCGTGGGATCACCCTTCCGGGATGGCGGAAGAGGCGCCCCCCCCCTTCTGCCGCGTTCCGGTCCTTTTCCCCGCTTACCGGACCCGCCGGCAGCGGGGAAAACGATCCGGTCCCAGATCCTCACAGACAGGATGTCGAGTGAGGGCAAGCTTGCCCTCACTTGACTCTATGGTCTTGGAGGACCGGAGCTACGGAAAATGTTGTTGCCTAGCAACCGGTTTAAAGGTCCTTTTTTTTTTTTTTTTTTTCATTTTGTATAATAATTTTTTTTTTCTATCTTTTAGTGTACTTGTGAGATCTGAGGACTTTTTGACCCCAGATCTCACAAAAAAGAGGTCCTGTCGTGCCTATTTCTATTACGAGGAATGTTTACATTCCTTTTAATAGAAATAAAAATGATCAATTTTTTTTTTTTTAAACGGTGTAAAAATAAAAAATAATAAATAAAATAAATAGTAAAAAAATTAAAGCGCCCTGTCCCCGTGAGCTCGCGCGCAGAAGCGAACGCATACAGAAACCCCGCCCACATATGTAAACGGTGTTCAAACCCACACATGTGAGGTATCGCCGCGATCGTTAGAGCAAGGGGAATAATTTGAGCCCTAGACCTCCTCTGTAATTCAAAGATGGCAACCTGTAGAAAATTTTAAATTGTCGCCTATGGGGATTTTTAAGTACCAAAGTTTGTCGCCATTCCGTGAGCGTGCGCAATTTTGAAACATGACATGTTGGGTATCTATTTACTCGGCGTAACATTATCTTTCACATTATGGAAAAAAATTTGGCAAACTTTACTGGTTTCTTATTTTTTAATTAAAAAAAGTGTTTTTTTTTTAAACAAATTGCGTTTTGAAGACCGTTGCGCAAATACGGTGTGATAAAAAATATTGCAATAATCTCCATTTTATTCTCTAGGGTCTCTGCTAAAAAAATATATATAATGTTTGGGGGTTCTAATCAGTTTTCTAGCAAAACAACTGATTTTAGCTTGTAAACACCAAATGTCAAAAATAGGCCTAGGCAAGTCGCTAGAATGCATGATGATGCTCCTTGGATGTTAGGCCCCTCTATATGGCTAGGCTGTGAAAAAGTCTCACACATGTGGTATTGCCATACTCAGGAGGAGTGGCAGAATGTATTTTGGGGTGTCATTTTTGCTGTGTACATGCTATGTGTTAGGAATATCCTATAAATTGACAACTTTGTGTAAAAAAAAAAAAGTTTTCATTTTTTTCCCACATTTTCCAAAAACCTGTGGAAAAAAATGATATGTTCAAACGACCCATAATGCCTCATAGAATATACGTTGGAGTGTTTGCTTTCCAAAATGGGGTCATTTTGTGGACTTTTCAATTGTATTGGTGCTCTAGGGCCTTGAAAAGTGTGATAGGTAGTAAGAAAGTTTTATGTGTATTTATGCTCCTAGAACGCCTGAAGGTGCTTCTTGGACGTGGAGTCTCTTTTTGTGGCCAGGCTGTGTAAAAGTCTCACACATGTGGTATCGCCATACCGGAAGGAGTAGCAGAATGTATTTTTGGGTGTCATTTTTGCTGTGTACATGCTATGTGTTAGAAATAGCTTATAAATTGACAACTTTGTGGGAAAAAAAAGAAAAAAACATTTTTTCTTCATTTTCCCAAGAATTCTGGGAAAAAATTACAACTTCAAAAAACCCACCATGCCTCTTACTAAATACCTTGGACTGTTTACTTTACAAAAAGGGGTCATTTGGGCGGTATTTGTACTGTCCTGACATTTCAGGGCCTCAAGAAAGGAGATAGGCAGTCAGTACATCTGGTGTGATCGATTTTCAGTAATTGGTACCATAGCTTCTAGACTCAATAACTTTCACACAGACTAAATAATATACACTAATTTGGGTTAATTTTACCAGAGACATGTAGCAGCATACATTTTGGCCCAAATGTATGAAGAAAAATTAATTTTTTGCAAAATTTTATAATTGAAACTAAAAAAAAGTGGGTTTTTTTTCAAAATTTTTGCTCTTTTTTTGCATATATCACGAAAAAAAACCCCCCAGTTGTGATCAAATACCACCAAAAGAAAGCTCTATTTGTGTGAAAAAAAATGATAAAAATTTTGTTTGGTTACAGTGTTGCATGACTGAGCAATTGTCATTCAAAGTGTGAGAGTGCTGAAAGCTGAAAATTGGTCTGGGCAGGAAGGGTGTCTAACTGCTCTGTATGGAAGCGGTTAAAGGGAGCTTTCCAGTATACAAATTTGGGCTCTTCAGACAAGACCGGGCCTAAAACTTTATCTTCTTTCAAAATGGCCCAATGTTTACGAATAATTTGTTCAACTTTTTTGTGCTGAATATTGAAATCTAGGACTATCCGGAAATTGATGTCTGCTTCTTTGGATTTAGATACATCCAATAAGCTTTCCCTATTTATATTCTTAACCCATTCTAATTCTTTTTCCACATCCTTTTGTACATATCCCTTTTATAAAAATCTTTCTGCTAAAACATCAGACTGTGATATAAAATCCTCTTCAGAGGTACAATTCCGCCTTAAACGTGTGAACTGCCCTCAGGGGATATTGCATAGCCACAGTCTGTGATGGCAGCTATCAAGGGGAATGAAGGAATTTCGGTCGGTTGGTTTAAATTGATTGCGTGTTTTAAATAAACCATCGGCCTTATAAACTTCCAAATCCAAGAAAACAATTTGGTCATTTTGTAAATTCCATGTCAAAGTGATATTTTTATCATTGCTATTTAACTTGTCCATGAAAACCTGGAGGCTATCTCTGTCGCCCTCCCATATCATGAACAAGACGTCAATATAACGCCGGTAGCACTTTAATTGTGGGGGTGGGTTATCAAAGACAAAATCTTCCTCCCAGTGGGCCATAAATAAATGTACGTTTTTTTATATGCATTTTAGTAATATATTAACATTTTATATATGTTTTATATAGGTTTTTTTTATATTTATATTTAATAAAATTTGTGTTTTATATTTGTATGTACAACATGATTTTTATGGTAGATTATTGGATTTTATGTAATATATGTATGATTATGTACAGTTGGTTGATGTATCCCTTTCTATTTAATATTTACTCCGTCCCCGCCAGCTCACTTCCTGTTAGAGGAAGTAACTGTTCCCATGGCGATGGTGAACGCCGGGGGCCAGACGAGGGCGGAGTCTACAGTATAAAGAGCCGGATCAATGATACGTCCATATCCCCGCTGACGAAGTCCCGCCCACCCGGATGTAACGCATACGGGGGAAGGTCATGTGATCCACGGCCATCTCTAGCAACCAGGAAGTAACACAGCACGCTGCACACGCTGCAAAACCAATGCTTTTTTTAACAACGGATACAATGCAAGTGCAATTCTTTTGGCTATATAAAAATAGTGATATACAGAGAGCACTAGATCCCTTTGGTTTTTTTCATATATCGTGGGAGGTATTCCGGATTTATCGTCTAAAGCAGTTATATGTTCTGCTGTGAAGATTGGTTTGAGGTGAGAGGCAGATAATGCTTGGTGGTGGGAAGTTTTGAGCACTGAAGTCACACCATATTGTATGTTCACCAGATTACGTGTGGGCTCTTTTCTCCTGCATCATCTGAAGCTATGGACTGTCTCTCCTTCACATTTATTTGACTCTGTTTATTGGGTCTTTTACATTTATCATTTTGAGAAATCTGTTACCAGCTTTTGAGTGATTTATATAAGACTGTGCTGCACTATTGTTTATTATGTATGCTAAAGGTGTTTAGATTGCCCTTGAGTGTCAGCTGCTGGTCTGTTCATTGTTGATTTATTCAGCGCTGAATCTTTCTTATATTTAAAGTATCAGTTATCCAATCTATACGATTTAGAAGCAGAATATGGAAATTTTCCAGTATTTAGAAAAAAGAGAAATTAAAATCAATGATATATTTTCAAATAAACCAACAACTCAAAAAGATCCTGGAGATCTTCCTTACTTGTTTAAAAAGTTGGGGTATTTATTTGAAAAGAAAAGAAAAGTTTGGTGGGACATAGTGTCTTTTGAACACTATATATCAGCTAAATTAATCCCATGCTGCTTAAGGTGGGATGTTCCCCCAAACGATGGCTTACTGGATAATGAGTCTCTCAAAGATTTGGAAGATTTTTTCACCAGTAAAGGCCTTGAACTTTTAGTGTTTTTACTTAACTGGAAAAATAAAAAAATTACTATTTTAGAAACACAGATTAAGGATATTAAGGACAAAGTTGAATTAGCTAAAGACCATCCTGAGCATACGAAGCTAACAAGTGATTAAAAATGGAAAATGGAAAAATGGGATAAGGAAACTCAAGAAAGAAAAAAAAATTCCAAAGGGATTTGGCAGATTTTGGTGTAAAAGAAATTTACAAGTGGCAACAATCTTTCCAGATAGGTCAAACCCCTTCGGACATTGAAACCAATGGTGCCTCCCAGATTAAAAACAGTATTGGTCAGCTGGAGGTGGTCCCACAAAGGAACTCCTACTATGCACTATTACCCACCCCTCAGAGACACCATACTCCTCAAGGTAGAGGGAAAAAAAGTAAATAATAGCAAAAGAGGAAAAGGAAGAGGAAATTCTTACCATCCTCCTCCTAATAATAATTTTTATGTTCAAAAACCTACCTTTAGAGACGAAGAAGGTTGGCAAATGGCTAGAGGGAGAGGTAGAGGGAGAGGTAGAGGAAGAGGCAGATCCCAACAGGGAGGTACCTTTCAACAAAGAGTTTATACAGAGGTGCCATCATATAATCGATTCACCCCCCTTCAGGAAACCAACGAATCTCAAGATCGTCGGTATTTTTTAGAGTAAGGGAGGTCCCCATGGAGAGGACCACGTGCCCAATTCCACTCCCCCCTGCCAGGGACTCCGACCCCAAAACATTCCTGGAGAGGGAACCACCACTTAGTAGACAATGCCAACTACAGCATAGGCAAAAGAAAAAACAGAGAGGATGCAGAGGAGGACGACGAACCAAAAAGACAGAGACCAAGATAGGCACTGGAATTTATAATCTAAGCGGTGTTCCCCTTACGGAAGACAAATTAAAAGTCTTGGACGAAGGGTTGAAATTTGTACCAATTAGAAATTTAAATAAATTCCAAACATATGTCAACATCCAAAAATTTACTAGACAGTTGAGAATTAAAAAATAATTTTTGTCTAACCCAATTACCCGAAACTCTGTCCCCTCCACTCATCATCATTCCTCTTTAAGAAACAAATCTACGTTCAATCCGCCAGGTCAAGATACCAAACACTTAGATGTTTTTAAACACATGGTTTGCAGTGACCTGGGCAGATTGAAATATAAAAAAGCCTATGATCCTCAATGTATTAAGAGAGGAATACAGTCCTTGGAGAAAAGAAGTGACATTGTCATTCATCCGGTGGACAAAGGGGGAGGTCTAGTAGTATTAAGTGGCACCTATTATAAAAACTAAATGTTGAGGCTCCTTAGTGACCGTTCCACCTATCAGGTTCTGTCTAAAGACCCCATGTTTGAATTCAAGGAAGAACTGCATGTTTTAGTCACTAAGGGTGAATCTAGTGGTGTACTTAGCCATAAAGAGGCTCTTTATCTGGACCCCTTATTTTGCAGGAGGCCCATAATATATTGTCTGCCAAAAATACATGGGATTGATTCCATCACGGCCAGGTTGGGTCAATATATTGATTCTTTTCTCCAGCCCGTTGTGCATAAGACCAAATCTTATCTCAAAGATACAAAGCACATTATACAAATATTGAGCACCCTATCCAGTTCCTCTGAGTGTATAATGATCACAGCAGATGTGGGATCATTATATACTATCATAGATCACTCAGATGCGTTGAGTGCTGTAAAATGGGCTTTGTCGAGTTCAGAATTATCCAGAAAACAAATAAGGTTTCTGCAGAGGAGTTTAAAATTCTGTCTTAAAAGAAACTACTTTTGGTACGATCATTGCTATTATTTACAAGTCAAAGGAGTAGCGATGGGGGCTAAGTTTGCTCCCAGTGTGGCCAATTTATTTATGGCCCACTGGGAGGAAGATGTCGTCTTTTGATAACCCACCCCCCGACAGAGATAGCCTCCAGGTTTTCATGGACAAGTTAAATAGCAATGATAAAAATATCACTTTGACATGGAATTTACAAAATGACCAAATTGTTTTCTTGGATTTGGAAGTTTATAAGGCCGATGGTTTATTTAAAACACGCAATCATTTTAAACCAAACGACCGAAATTCCTTTATTCCCCTTGATAGCTGCCATCACAGACTGTGGCTATGCAATATCCCCTGAGGGCAGTTCACACGTTTAAGGCGGAATTGTACCTCTGAAGAGGATTTTATATCACAGTCTGATGTTTTAGCAGAAAGATTTTTATAAAATATGTACAAAAGGATGTGGAAAAAGAATTAGAATGGGTTAAGAATATAAATAGGGAAAGCTTATTGGATGTATCTAAATCCAAAGAAGCAGACACCAATTTCCGGATAGTCCTAGATTTCAATATTCAGCGCAAAAATGTTGAACAAATTATTTGTAAACATTGGGCCATTTTGAAAGAAGATACAGTTTTAGGCCCGGTCTTGTCTGAACAGCCCAAATTTGTATACCGGAAAGCTCCCTCTCTCAGAGATAAAATCACCCCAGGAGTGGTAGATCCCCCTCAAACCAAGGACAAGAGGTTGTTCTCCTTCTTATATGGTTTTTATGCATGTGGCAAGTGTGCCACATGCAAGAATTGTAAGAGAAATATTAAAAGGCAGAAAGATTTTACATCCACAGTCACACAAAAAAATTATAAAATTAAGAATTTGATAACATGTACCACACAAGGGGTGGTCTACATGTTAGAGTGCGATTGTGGGTTGCAATACATCGGACGTACATCTAGAGCACTACATGTACGTGTTGGAGAGCACATAAATAATATCCGTAAGGGTCTAGTGACTCATAGTGTATCAAGGCACTTTAGGAATTATCATCAAAGAAACCCAAGTAGTCTAAAATTCTGGGGGATTGAAAAAGTCAGTTATCACTGGAGGGGCGGCAATTTTATCCGTCAACTTAGCCACCGAGAGTCCTTCTGGATTTATGAGGCCAAGGTTTTAACACCACTAGGACTCAATGTCGACTTTGACCTTAATTGTTTTATTTCTGATAGATAAAATTCATTTACGGTTTTTTATATGCATTTTAGTAATATATTAACATTTTATATATGTTTTTATATAGGTTTTTATATTTATATTTAATAAAATTTGTGTTATATTTGTATGTACAACATGATTTTTATGGTAGATTATTGGATTTTATGTAATATATGTATGATAATGTACAGTTGGTTGATGTATCCCTTTTTATTTAATATTTTTTTAAGAGTGAGTAGCGTGCTGCCACCTGTTTTTTTAGCTAAGAATATGGCTGGGGTCCTATATGACTATTAGAAAGAATTAATTAATTGTTGGTTGATTCATTTAACATTATCATTTTGGATTAGGACCAATGTAGAATTATAAGCATGGTATTGACTATTGATCCACGGCCATCTCTAGCAACCAGGAAGTAACACAGCACACTGCACGCTCTGCAAAACCAATGCTTTTTAACAACGGATACAATGTAGGTGCAATTCTTTTGGCTATAATAAACTAGCGATATACAGAGAGCACTAGATCCCTTTGGTTTTTTTCATATATCGTGGGAGGTATTCCGGAGTTATTGTCTAAAGCAGTTATATGTTCTGCTGTGAAGATTGGTTTGCATTGCCTGCTGACTGAATGTTTGGAGCTGTGTTCCCTGAGAGGGTATTGGCATTGAGGTGAGAGGCAGATAATGCTTGGTGGTGGGAAGTTTTGAGCACTGAAGTCACACCATATTGTATGTTCACCAGATTACTTGTGGGCTCTTTTCTCCTGCATCATCTGAAGCTATGGATTGTCTCTCCTTCACATTTATTTGACTCTGTTTATTGGGTCTTTTACATTTATCATTTTGAGAAATCTGTTTCCAGCTTTTGAGTGATTAATATAGGACTGCGCTGCACTATTGTTTATCACACATCCACATGCCTACTATATATTCTGTAAATTTCATAATTTTAAACAGAAACCCAAATGTTTTAGGTCTATTTTATTTTAGCTGTTCTGCTTTTAGGTTTAAAAGATTTTGCCTGTTGTCCCATATTTTTTCTTTTTTTTTACTCGCAAGAGTCGCAATATACAATCTGTATTTTGCAATTAAACAGTTAATGCATGACAAAGGATTTATTGAGCACTATGGAATAGCTAAAGATACAGCACAGGTGAGGAAGCGTGCAGAATTTAATTTTTTTATTATCAGCGATCATTAAAGAAGAAATGTGGTAATAAAAAAAGAAAAAAACAAGAGTGCAAAAGTAAGTGAACCCAGAAGAGAAGTATTACCAAAAAATCTTTGGCCATACTTTTTTTTTTTTTTTAATGCATACATACTCAGACCAAATTTAGCAGCATTAGTATGTAAGGAGTAGTAGGATGGTGGTTGTATGTCACATCCTCTATGTTTTCCCATTAATCTGTTGGGCTCCAAGTACTGTGTCACATAAATGGCTTACCCTGCGTAGGTTCTTCTGGACTACATTAGAAACTTTTTTACAGAGTCACTTTACACACACACATGGGGTAACTTTGCTCTATGCCCTCTTAACCAATGCCTTGGAGCAAGACTGAGGCTGCCATGGCGAAATACTCAACTTTAAGGCAGGCCTCCACTCTTAGAGATGAATGTATACCATGTACACTGATACTGTATATGTTCTCCAGTTAACTCTCAGTTCCCCCTAACAATGTACACCTCTGTAATCTGCATTTAGCAGGGGCACGCTGAGCTAATGTCCACATCCATCTGTCCAGTGTTTTCCACTTCTACTTCCAAGTAGCAGAGTGGGCCCCGCCATGCACTCAACTTTACTCTTGACCTTCTGTACCTCTGTACAGGATGGAGAACCACTGTGGTGCAATCTACTTCCATTGCTATGGGAGACAGATGGCTGGTGGAAGAAGTGCCGACAACATCTCCCTCGCTGATAGAGGCCATGCCACCTATACACGCTATTGATAGGCTGCCTGTTAAATTTCTGTTACTCTAGGTAACCACATGTGTCTTCACACTACTTCACTGCACACTGATGTCTTCATATGTGTTAAGACCCACTTGTTAACTCTATGTGTGCTGGTTACTTGCGATACACCTCTTTAGTAACTTCAGACCAGGCAGGGACAACATTTCAACTCTTTACTTAGAAAACATGAACATTTCACAGTCTAACATACATATACCAGATTATTCCTATGTTCCTACTCCTAACTACAGGCTGTGTGTTGCCCTAGCACACCTGAAAAAGTGTAGTCCAGTAATGGTCCTTCAGAGGCATACTCCAGTGCTGGTATCTTTAGGATGAACCCAAAATTAAAAGTTTCTACATGTGGGGAGTAGTGAGCAACCTATGGGTCTCATTTTCCATCTCCAGCTCCTGCGAATCTCACAACCCACAGCTACTCTGGAACTCTCTGGTTTGCTCCTTTCTTCCCCAGGGACCTCTACTCCCCTTCTTTCCATAAGCCGGACCACTGACCCAATTTATATCACGCAGGCAAGTGGGCCCAACTCAGACAGGAACCTGTCAAAAAGACCAAGAAACCGTGAATGGAATTAATTCTCGTCCCCCGACCAGGACAGAATCTAACTAAATGTTTCAACCTGCCCACAAGTATGTTATGGTTAACGTTTCAAGACCATACCATACCATTGCCTTATAGCTGGGCCCCATGACGAACATAACTACCTTTATAAATTCACTATGGGGGAGATTTACTAAAACTGGTGCAGTCAGAATCTGGTGTAGCTGTACATGGTAACCAATCAGCTTCTAACGTCAGCTTGTTCAATTAAGCTTTGACAATAAAACTTGGAAGCTGATTAGCTACCAGCTGCAGCAGATTCTGCATGCACCAGTTTTAGTAAGGCAGCTTTCACACATGCAGACCGTTCATTTCATCAGTTCAGTTACATCAAAATGGATGAAGCATTCGTCAGTTTTTCATCAGTGCTCATCAGTTTTTCATCATTGGTCATCAGTTCTTCATCTGTTTTTACTCAGTTTTTTATCAGTTTTTTTTACATCCACTACCAATGCAAAAACAGATGTAAAACTGACTATTTGTCATTTTACATCCTTTTTTTGTTCGATCCATTTTTTTAATGGATGAAAGAAAAACGGACAAACGAATAGCATATGTAAAGGGGCCTTAATCTCCCCATTGTTTCTAAGGCCCCTTTCACACAAGCTTTCCGATAAGGTCCACCTGTCAGTTTTTCAGGCGGACCTGACTGGATGCTCCATGCACCTCTATGGAGCAGCGGATGTCAGAGGTGACATGTCCGCTGACACCCACTGCTCTCTTATCCGATCCTGTTCCTGAATTCCAGACTGATGGTAACCCTATTTTCCATCTGTCTGGACTCTCTGGAGGATGGGATGGGATCGGATGAAAACAGACAGGCGGTCCGTTTTCATCTGATATCCCATAGAGGAGAGCAGGTCCGTCCCAGCACAGAGAGCGGAGACGGACCTGTCATCCGCCTGCTCAGCGGGGATCGATCCCCCGCTGAGCAAAACACAGTCCCCTGGCATAAAGCTTGTGTGAAAGGACCCTAAGGTTATAAGACTTTTACAATCTGTTTTAATCAATACCCTGCTCAGGTTTTTACTATAGAAATGGACATTAAAGTGGAGTTCCACCCTATTTTTATACTTACCTCCATCTTCTCGCTCCGGGTCACCTGAAAAAGAAATGGATGATCGCATATTTTTTTTTTTTTTACTTACCTTGTAGCGAAGAAAATATACTTACCTTACTTCCTTCTTCCTCCTTCCTCGGCCGCGGCCCGTCGTCACTTCCTGGCTCTGCAATGATTCCTGGGAGCTGGACGTCATAGCTCCCAGGAATCATTGCGCCTGCACCGGCCCCGACGTCAGTTCCGGGTCGCGCGCATCATCCCCTTCTAAGCAGCTTCTGGGCATGCCCAGAAGCTGTGGAGGGATGACGCGCGCGACCCGGAAGTGACGTCGGGGCCAGCGCAGAGCATCGTGGGACCAAAGAAGGCGGAAGAAGACGCCGAAGAGGACGCGCTGGCTTCAAGCTGCCCACATCTGAGATGGCAGCGCTGGACAAGACGTTTGCAAGGTAAGTATTTGTCCTAACAGGTAAGTGCAACCCGGGACAGATCAGAGGCTAGCCATTGTGGAATGCACTAGCCCTGACTGTCCCGGGGGTATTAAAAAAAAAAAAAAAAAATCCAGGGTGGAACTCCGCTTTAAAATAAATACAATATATATGATTTATTAATTTCTAAAATTATTTTATAAACTTTATGAATAGTTTTTTTTAAATATTTATCTATCTCTGTTAAGACCCCGTTCACACTGGGGCGATCCGACTTGCCAGGGCGACCTCACAGGTCGTGGTGCGCAGCTCGCACCGCGACCTCGGAGAGGCCGACACGGACTTCATAACATTGAAGTCAATGCAGGTCGCTCCAGGTCGCCCCAAAGAAGCTCCGGACCCTTTTTCTAAGTCGGAGCGACTTGTGTCGCTCCTATTAGAACGAGTCCACAGCTTCTCTATGGCAGGCGACCTACGGCGACCTGTCATAGCTGTAAAGATGATGACTTCATGTGAGCTGTCAGAAATTAGGATCTGTAGATTGCAGACATATGGGGGTTAAAAAAGATTAAAATGGTGTTGTTACAACTAATGGTATCCAAGTACAACTGCTAAAGAATAGTATGGCAATGTTTGATCCAGAGAATTTTGTTCCCCTTATAAGGCCAAATTGGCCATGATTACCCAGAGGTGTTTTGTTTCATTAAACTAAAACTGCTGGAGTCCATGAGATCCTGAACTATATCTCTAAGCACTCTGGAGATCTGCTTTAGCTACTAAAAGGAGGTTCAGCATAAATATTTTTGTACAATCTGCTAAGTAACACGTTGCTGCTCTTTTTGAATTTCAAGCATATATCTGAAAAATAAATGCATGATTTTACATTTCTTTATACAGTTGTCTGTCTGTGCGTTTGTCTTCATCATTATTCGCTGTGGAAATAAATTTGCCCATTAAGCTTTCACTGCGGCTCTAATTACGGTACTGACAGCAGGAAAATGTAAATGTGACCTGTATGGAGAAAAAATAAATACAGATTTAACATTCTTCGCATTCATTCTACATCTAAGGAGTGCCTCAGGTTATAATGAAGTGCAGCTTTGCTCTTGTGTGCAGAACCTTGGCTCTGAGCGAGGGCTTTAATTTAGCACAGCTCACTTTTTCCTGAGAACACGCTGGGCGCGGTAATGTCAAACATTTTCCAGCTCGTGTTCCAGGTAGAGTCACTTGGTAAGAGGTTCTGAGAAACACTTTAAAGCTTCACCGGCAGATGTGAGGAGATGGGGAGCCTCAATCAGGTGCAGGCATCCTATTAGCATTGTCACTGGCCACTGATGGGCAACTGGCAGGGCTGAAAGCCATCTCGCAAACGTACCCAAAAAAAACAGCCGTCAGGTTATTAGTAATTAATTCCAGAAGATGATCAGCTAGGAAAAGCTGCAAAGACTAATTGAAGCAGAACAAGGAATGTCAAACCAAAATAGTTTTAAAGCTGAACCCCAGGTAAGATCTTTATCACACAGTTACAGTGCCTTGAAAAAGTATCAATACCCCCTTGAAATTTTCCACATTTTGTCATGTCAAAAACACAAATGTATTTTATTGGAATTTTATGTGATAGACCAACACAAAGTGGCACAGAATTGTGAAATGAAAGTAAAATGATGAATGGTTTTCAAAAGTTTTGACAAAAAAATATCTGAAAAGTGTGGCGTGCATTTGTATTCAGCCCCCTTTAGTCTGATACCCCTGATTACACACATAAACACCAAGGAACACACCAGACAGGTCAGGGATAAAGTTGTGAAGTTTAAACCAGGGTTAAGTTATAAAAAAAATTATGCCAAGCTTTGGACATTTCATGGAGCACTGTTCAATCGTTCATTTTAAAATGAAAAGAGTATAACACAACTGCAAACCTACCAAGACATGGCCGTCTACCTACACTGACAGGCCGGGCAAGGAGAGCATTAATCAGAGAAGCTGCCAAGAGGCCCATGGTAACTCTGGAGGAGCTGCAGGAATCCACAGCTCAGGTGAGATAATCTGTCCACAGGACAACTATTAGTTGCGTACTTCACAAATCTGGCCTTTATGGAAGAGTAGCAAGAAGAAAGCCATTGTTGAAAGAAAGCTATAAGAAGTCCTGTTTTCAGTTTGCGAGAAGCCATGTGGGGGACACAGCAAACACTTGGAAGAAGGTGCTCTGGTCAGAGGAGACCAAAATTGAACATTTTGGCCTAAAAGCAAAACGCTATGTGTGGCGGAAAACTACCACTGCACATCACCGTAAACACATCATGCTTTTTTTCAGCAGGGATGGGAAAGCTGGTCAGAGTGGATGGGAAGATGGATGGAGCCAAATACAGGGCAATCTTAGAAGAAAACCTGTTAGTGTCTGCAAAAGACTTGAGACTGGGGTGGAGGTTTACCTTCCAGCAGGACAATGACCCTAAACAAATAACCAGAACTATAATGGAATGATTTAGATCAAAGCATATTCATGTGTTAGAATGGCCCAGTCAAAGTCCAGACCTAAATCCATTTAAAAATCTGTGACAAGACTTGAAAACTGCTGTTTACAGACGCTCTCCATCCAATCTGACAAAGCTTGAGCTATTTTGCAAAGAAGAATGGGTAAAAACTTAATTCTCTAGATGTGCAAAGCTGGTAGAGACATCCCCAAAAAGTTTTGCGCTGTAATTGCAGAGAAAGGTGATTCTACAGAGAATTGACTCAGGGGGGCTGAATACAAATGCACACCACACTTTTTACATATTTATTTGTAAAGAATTTGGAAAAACATTTATCGTTTTCCTTCCACTTCACAATTATGTGCCACTTTGTGTTGGTCTATCATATAAAATCCCAATAAAATACATTTAGGTTTTTGGTTGTAACATGACAAAATGTGGAAGTATGAATACTTTTTCAAGGCACTGTATCCCTCCAGCACACCATTGTACAGAGCATCAAGTGATCTTTGCACCCCCTCCACATCCCTAACACATCTCTGTTCTGTACCCACTTGCAAATCACTGCACCTCCAACCCCCAGCACATATCTGTACCCCCCCCCCACCTTCCCAAAACACATATCAATGTGCTTTTAGTATCCTGGTCCCCCCATTGCCACATATTGATCGGCAGCTCTGTGGTGCCCGCGGCATATCCCTCTGATCCTCCGGCTAGCAGTTCAGCTTTACAGTGGAGTCCTATTTTAAGCTCAGAAAAGTGTCCTTTTTGTAAATTTGGACAGGAGGAAACTACACAGAGATGCAGATTCTTCCCATATTCTATTTACATGGTTTTATTCCTAGCAAGAAGTATTTGAGCTAAATTGTAATTTGTGAACTTTTTTTCTCTAGATTCCAGGACAATACCTCAGGTTGAAATTTCCCTAATGGCAGGAATGGCCAAGTGTCATCCTCTCTGCTTTCTGGTTATTGCACCAAAAATGAGTCACTGCTCCACCCCCTATTTATCCAAACCCTCATCATCAACAGAAAATGTAAAGATGGCCACTAACAGGTGAAAAGACAGGCTTAGATTATGAAAACAAATTAGCAAAATCATTTTAATAAGAAACGTCTCCTGAAAGCATCTAATTGACCTCATTGACACAAGCTTCATAGAGCCCTTCATGTTTTAATGTTTTCTTCTGAAGAAGAAAACAGACATTTTGAGAACCCAACAAGTGATTAGATGCACACATTAATATTTTTCATCTTTCCCCTGATAATGGCATAGGTACATTCATAAAGGAGTATACTACATGTGATTTGTTGTCTATAGACACCAACAAAAGAGAAACACATGTTGCTGGTGTTAGGAGAGATGGAATAGACAACTGCCGACATGTCCTTTTTCTAATGCCAAAACTGTCAAAAGTTTCACTGTACACCAATTTATTCAGAGGAAAAAAAAAAGCTGTTTTATTTTGTTTAGCAAATGTTTTTCGAGATAGTAAAGAGTTTTGCCAAGTTATTGTTTATCAACCTTTTATCAGTTATGGCACTCCTTGAAAGTATGCAAAATCTTGAGGCACCCCAGTCTAAAATCAGGTCCCCTGTCACATCAAGATCCCCCTTTCACCCCTTGAGTCCTCAGTCCCCTCCTTCACATCAGAGTCCTCAGTCCTCCCCTTTCACATCATATTCCTCAATTACCCCCAACCCCCTGTTTTCAAAATCCTCCTTCTTATCCCCTCCCTTTCACATCGGAGTCCTCAGTCCCCTCCACCCGCAATACCCCATCAGAGTTCTCAGTGACCCTCATTTAACATTAGAGTCATCAGTTTCCCCCATTCTCGTCAGAGTCCTCAGTCCCCCTATCCTTTTACATCACAGAAATCAGTTCCCCTGCCTCCCTTTAATAACAAAGTCCCCCCCCCCCCTTTTCACAAAGAATCCTACTTTCCAATCTTCACCAAAGCATGCTGGTGGTAGCAGGGCAGTTGGCAGGAGGCAGAGTGGGTCTAAAAGGGGACAGACTTTAACCCTCTTCTGAAAGCAGGGACTGCCCAGAATGCCACCCACCCTGAATTAGCATCTTGCATTTCCATGGAGCTGGTGGCCGGCTCATCTGCACCAGGAAAAGAAAGTTTGTTTGGCGCTTTTGCTGGGAGGCATGTCTCCTATTCAAAGGTCTTCATGGGATAAGGCAATTGGGGCATAGACTGGACTTCAGCGATGTACAATGACAGTATACTGGTACCCAGGGCAGCTCTGACAGGTAAAGCAAATCCCGCTATCAAATGGAAGAAAAATAGGTGCCGCTGAGTGTAGCAAGGTAAATTTATTGTGCAAAAATAACATGTAAATAAACTCACATGTAAATATATGAGAGCTTATACGTGTCCTCCAGGCACTTCCTGGTGTGTGGCGCTTCCGTTTTCTGGCCGACCAGCAGCCAAGAGATGACGCAGCAGGGGAGAGCCAATGGAAGGGACAGGATGGAATAGAGGCAGCGGTGAACCACAAGCCTCACGGATGGATCGCACAGACGTGATGACGTAACGCGTTTCGGAGCATGCGCACAACGCTCCTTCATCAGACGAATGGAAAGGCCGGCATAACTCCGGACATTTAAAGACAAGCTGCGGAAGTAACTGTCGGGAAGCGGGACGCTCAGCACCAGGAAGAGCCCCATAGCGTTACAGCATTGTTGATATCTTAAAAAACACATTACTGAAATTAAAAATACGGTAAATAAAAATAAGACATAAGAGTATAATACGCAAACATTATTCCAAACCTAAAACAGAAGGAACAATGCTGCTCATCTGCACCAGGAAAATGCATTATAGTGTGCAAAATTACCAGACACAATGCGGCACTCCTAACAACTCCAGACAGCACACCAGAGTGCCAAGGCACCCCGGATGGGAAACACTGGACTAAGTGCTATTAATAGTCTAAAGCAGAAGGTAATTCATAATTTTTTTTTTTTAACTGAGTTGGGAAAACTATTTCAAGGTGTCTGCCCCCTGGATGACAGCAAGGGATCTGTGTATACTCCTACTGCTCAGGTTCCCCATTATGGCAATCCCCTCCTCCCTGGATGCTTGGATAGCATAGCTTGTGTTAAAGAAGAACTAAAGGCAAAGCTTTTTTCATTTTGGATATTTAAACCACTTCTGAACCGGAAGGTTTTGCCCCCTTAATGACCAGGCCATTTTTTGCAATTTGGCACTGCGTGATTTTAACTGGTAATTGAGCAGTCATGCAATGCTGTACCCAAACAAAATTGATGTCCTTTTTTTCTTCAAAAATAGAGCTTTCTTTTGGTGGTATTTGATCACCTCTGCGGTTTTTTATATTTTTTTGAGGTATAAATTAAAAAAAAAAGAACATTTTGAGAAAAAATGAAATTTTCTACTTTTTCTTATAAAAAATATACAATAAAACTAAATTTTTGTCATACATTTTTTGCCACAAGTTTTAGGAATATGACAATTTTAATTTTCTTTTTACACAAAGTTGTCACTTAAATTATATATTGCTCACACATGCCATGGGTATGTGAAATGACACCCCAAAATAAATTTTTCTGCTGAGTACGGAGATACCACATGTGTGAGACTTTTTGGCACTCTAGCCACGTACAGGACCCCGAAACTACCTATCACAGTTTAGGAGGCAATGAAATGTCAAGACAGCACAACCCCCCCCCCCCCCAAATTCATCCTTTTTGGAAAGTAGACACTATAAGCTATTTTCCGAGAGGCATGTTGAGTATTTTGCAGATCTCGCTTTTTGTCACAAAGTTTTGAAAATCGAAAAAAGAAAAAAAAAATTCCTTTTTTTTCTTCATTTTCCAAAACAAATGAGAGCTGCAAAATACTCACCATGCCTCTGAGAAAATACCTTGGGGTTTGTGCTAGCTTGGCGTTTCAAGGCCTCCATAACTATAATAGGTAGTGAGGAGTGAAATCAACAATTTACACCCATAGAATGCCTGAAGGCGGTGATTGGTTTTCGGGGTCCTGTACGCGGCTAGACTGCCAAAAAGTCTCACACATGTTGTATCCCCGTACTCAGGAGAAGCAGCAGAATGTATTTTGGGGTGTCATTTCACATATAGCTATGGCATGTTTGCGTAATATATCATTTAGGTAACAACTTTGTGTAAAAAAAAACAAACAAAGTTGTCATTTTCCCCAATCTTGTGGCAGAAAATATTCCATGGACTTCATGTGCCTCTCAGCAAATAGCTTAGAGTTTCTACTTTCCAAAATGGGGTTATTTGTGGGGGGAGGGGGGGTTGTGCTATCTTTACATTTCAGGGTCTCCGAAACTATGATCGGTAGAGAGGAAGTAAAATAAGGTATTTACGCTCTTAGAAAACCTGAAGGCGCTGACTGGTTTTTGGGGTCCCGTACACAGCTAGGCTCCCAAAAAGTCTCACACATGTGGTATGCCTGTACTCAGGAGAAGCAGCAGAATGTATTTTGGGGTGTCATTCTACATATACCCATGGCATGTGCGAGCAATATATCATTTAGTAACAACTTTGTGTAAAGAAAAACAAAGTTGTAATTTTCCCAAAACTTGTGGCAAAATATAAAATATTCCATGGACTCCACGTGCCTCTCAGCAAATAGCTTGAGGTGTCTACTTTCCAAAAAGGGGTAATTTAGGGGTGTTTGAAGCAATTTATTACACTTCAAGCAGGCTCTCTCCCCCCCGTCTAAGTCGGGAATCTACAAGCCATTGGGGAAAGCCCCGGTGATTAGGTCGCACGGTGCCAAATGCGCCAATTCCAAAATCAAAAAGGTGACTAAAAAGTGTCACCCTTGTGTAATATTTGTCCATGCATAAATAGTACCCCTTTCTGAATAAGGATGGCACCAAGTCCCAAACAATCTTGCCACTGCTCCCCATGTAGTCTGGGCAGTTGGGGGGCTCCACATGTGTGGGAAACATGCTATGTTTTCCCTCGTAAATCCGGAAACTACATGTATAGCCTGTTGCCCTGTCACAGAGCTTATACATCTTGACCCCATATCTGGCATGCTTGCTGAGGAGAAACTTTTTGAAAGCAAGGTGGCCAGAAAATGTAATCAGGGACTCAACAACGCAGACAGCTTGTTGGGGTGTATACAAGGCTGCAAACTTCTAGTTGAAGTGATTTACGAGGGGTCGAATTTTGTGGAGCTGGTCATATCCAGGATCCCCCCGAGGACGACAGAGTTCATTGTCACTGAAGCGCATGAACTGCAAGATTTGCTCGTATCTAGCCCTGGCTATGGCAGCAGAGAACACAGGTATATGGTGAATTGGGTCAGTGGACCAATAAGACCACAACTCACACTTTTTAGCAATGCCCATGAGAAGGGATAGGCCCAGAAATGTTTTAATTTCGGAAACAGTGATACGTTTCCATGCAAATTCCCTGGCAAGGGTCAAATTTGGATTTGTGGTGATGAATTGATAGACACATAAATTGCTTTGGTCCACAATAGATCTGTACAGATCTTCTGTGAAAAACAGCTCATAAAAACCAAGGGGATTAAAATCGCCTGTTTCCACCTGAATTCTGGGTTGGCCAGTGATTGGGGAAGTACTGGCGCTGCAGAAGTGGTGGGCTCCCAATCAGGATTTGCAAGTGCATCAGGAAAGACACTATGGGCTCTACCGCCTGTCTTCGAATTATTGGTGGCTGCGGCACACTGCTTGTGCTAGCCACCGCACCAGTTTGAACTGCACTAATGGGACTCGCCACTTCACCAAGTGTTACTGCAGTGCTGGTTTGACTATGACCAAGATGTACTAGGCCGCTGGTGCTTGCCTGTTCACCAGAGGGTTGAGCGGCACTAGTACCGACACTCTGCTGCATACAAGAACCCTGCGATTGTTGCACCTCAGCAACAGAAGAACGGGTTCAGGTACACCTGACCTTAACAGGGACCACTACTCCGTCGTCAGAGGTATCTGTCAGGGTGCCACTGCTCTCTACAGGTTCGAATACTGAGCCTGATTCTGACAGTGAGGCTTTCCCATCGCTCTCATCTGTCATGCTCAGCATCGTGTAGGCCTATTCACTAGCATACCTCTGTTTGGACATTTTGGCCCATAAATTTATAGGTACCTAGTGTGATTTATAGGTAAAAAAGCACCTGGTTGTCAAGGACTGTTTGAACCGCTACTAAAAAGTTTAACTGCATGTGCTAGCAGAGAGGAGGCCTGACTCTGCTAATGCTGCGGTTTAGTGTGCTGTGTATTGGAAGTGATAGTAATCTGCTGATTCTGCACTTTGCGGGGGGGAGGGGCTAAATGCAGGTGCTAGCAGGTGTCGGGGCTGATCTTGCTGTCGCTGCATTTTTGGGAACACTATACTAAACTATTGGGGATGCTAGTATAGTTCTGATCAGATCAAAGATATTGATCTGTTCAGACACTATACTAGTAAAGGAGGTGTTTAGTGTGTGTTTGTGTCACTGGCAATCAAAGGGTTAAACTTTATTACTAAATATGCGGCAGGCAAAGGACGCTATCTCGTATTGATGCTAACTAATGTTAACGCTAACTGATGTCACATGTGACACTAATACAGTGAAAGTAGTCACCCCAAGCTATTTTTTGAGAGGCATGTTGAGTCCATGGAATGTTTTATATTTTGCCACACGTTTTAGGAATATGACAATTTTAATTTTCTTTTTACACAAAGTTGTCACTTAAATTATATATTGCTCACACATGCCATGGGTATGTGAAATGACACCCCAAAATACATTTTTCTGCTGAGTACGGAGATACCACATGTGTGAGACTTTTTGGCACTCTAGCCACGTACAGGACCCCAAAACTACCTATCACAGTTTAGGAGGCAATGAAATGTCAAGACAGCACAACCCCCCCCCCCCCAAATTCATCCTTTTTGGAAAGTAGACACTATAAGCTATTTTCTGAGAGGCATGTTGAGTATTTTGCAGATCTCGCTTTTTGTCACAAAGTTTTGAAAATCGAAAAAAGAAAAAAAAATTTCCTTTTTTTTTCTTCATTTTCCAAAACAAATGAGAGCTGCAAAATACTCACCATGCCTCTGAGAAAATACCTTGGGGTTTGTGCTAGCTTGGCATTTCAAGGCCTCCGTAACTATAATAGGTAGTGAGGAGTGAAATCAACAATTTACACCCATAGAATGCCTGAAGGCAGTGATTGGTTTTCGGGGTCCTGTACGCGGCTAGACTGCCAAAAAGTCTCACATATGTTGTATCCCCATACTCAGGAGAAGCAGCAGAATGTATTTTGGGGTGTCATTTCACATATAGCTATGGCACGTTTGCGCAATATATAATTTAGGTAACAACTTTGTGTAAAAAAAAAAAAAAAACAAAGTTGTCATTTTCCCCAATCTTGTGGCAGAAAATATTCCATGGACTCCACGTGCCTCTCAGCAAATAGCTTAGAGTTTCTACTTTCCAAAATAGGGTTATTTGTGGGGGGAGGGGGGGTTGTGCTATCTTTACATTTCAGGGTCTCCGAAACTATGATCGGTAGAGAGGAAGTAAAATAAGGTATTTACGCTCTTAGAAAACCTGAAGGCGCTGACTGGTTTTTGGGGTCCCGTACACAGCTAGGCTCCCAAAAAGTCTCACACATGTGGTATCCCTGTACTCAGGAGAAGCAGCAGAATGTATTTTGGGGTGTCATTCTACATATACCCATGGCATGTGTGAGCAATATATCATTTAGTAACAACTTTGTGTAAAGAAAAACAAAGTTGTAATTTTCCCAAAACTTGTGGCAAAATATAAAATATTCCATGGACTCCACAGGCCTCTCAGCAAATAGCTTGAGGTGTCTACTTTCCAAAAAGGGGTAATTTAGGGGTGTTTGAAGCAATTTATTACACTTCAAGCAGGCTCTCTCCCCCCGTCTAAGTCGGGAATCTACAAGCCATTGGGGAAAGCCCCGGTGATTAGGTCGCACGGTGCCAAATGCACCAATTCCAAAATCAAAAAGGTGACTAAAAAGTGTCACCCTTGTGTAATATTTGTCCATATATAAATAGTACCCCTTTCTGAATAAGGATGACACCAAGTCCCAAACAATCTTGCCACTGCTCCCCATGTAGTCTGGGCAGTTGGGGGGCTCCACATGTGTGGGAAACATGCTATGTTTTCCCTCGTAAATCCGGAAACTACATGTATAGCCTGTTGCCCTGTCACAGAGCTTATACATCTTGACCCCATATCTGGCATGCTTGCTGAGGAGAAACTTTTTGAAAGCAAGGTGGCCAGAAAATGTAATCAGGGACTCAACAACGCAGACAGCTTGTTGGGGTGTATACAAGGCTGCAAACTTCTAGTTGAAGTGATTTACGAGGGGTCGAATTTTGTGGAGCTGGTCATATCCAGGATCCCCCCGAGGACGACAGAGTTCATTGTCACTGAAGCGCATGAACTGCAAGATTTGCTCGTATCTAGCCCTGGCTATGGCAGCAGAGAACACAGGTATATGGTGAATTGGGTCAGTGGACCAATAAGACCACAACTCACACTTTTTAGCAATGCCCATGAGAAGGGATAGGCCCAGAAATGTTTTAATTTCGGAAACAGTGATACGTTTCCATGCAAATTCCCTGGCAAGGGTCAAATTTGGATTTGTGGCGATGAATTGATAGACACATAAATTGCTTTGGTCCACAATAGATCTGTACAGATCTTCTGTGAAAAACAGCTCATAAAAACCAAGGGGATTAAAATCGCCTGTTTCCACCTGAATTCTGGGTTGGCCAGTGATTGGGGAAGTACTGGCGCTGCAGAAGTGGTGGGCTCCCAATCAGGATTTGCAAGTGCATCAGGAAAGACACTATGGGCTCTACCGCCTGTCTTCGAATTATTGGTGGCTGCGGCACACTACTTGTGCTAGCCACCGCACCAGTTTGAACTGCGCTTATGGGACTCGCCACTTCACCAAGTGTTACTGCAGTGCTGGTTTGACTATGACCAAGATGTACTAGGCCACTGGTGCTTGCCTGTTCACCAGAGGGTTGAGCGGCACTAGTACCGACACTCTGCTGCATACGAGAACCCTGCGATTGTTGCACCTTAGCAACAGAAGAACGGGTTCGGGTACACCTGACCTTAACAGGGACCACTACTCCGTCATCAGAGCTATCTGTCAGGGTGCCACTGCTCTCTACAGGTTCGAATACTGAGCCTGATTCTGACAGTGAGACTTTCCCATCGCTCTCATCTGTCATGCTCAGCATCGTGTAGGCCTATTCACTAGCATACCTCTGTTTGGACATTTTGGCCAATAAATTTATAGGTACCTAGTGTGATTTATAGGTAAAAAAGCACCTGGTTGTCAAGGACTGTTTGAACCGCTACTAAAAAGTTTAACTGCATGTGCTAGCAGAGAGGAGGCCTGACTCTGCTAATGCTGCGGTTTAGTGTGCTGTGTATTGGAAGTGATAGTAATCTGCTGATTCTGCACTTTGCGGGGGGGAGGGGCTAAATGCAGGTGCTAGCAGGTGTCGGGGCTGATCTTGCTGACGCTGCATTTTTGGGAACACTATACTAAACTATTGGGGATGCTAGTATAGTTCTGATCAGATCAAATATATTGATCTGTTCAGACACTATACTAGTAAAGGAGGTGTTTAGTGTGTGTTTGTGTCACCGGCAATCAAAGGGTTAAACTTTATTACTAAATATGCGGCAGGCAAAGGACGCTATCTCGTATTGATGCTAACTAATGTTAACGCTAACTGATGTCACATGTGACACTAATACAGTGATCAGAAAAAAGATCTGTACACTATAATAGTGACACTGTGACAGGGCAATGAAGGGGTTAACTGGGGGTGAATAGGGGGTTAAATCCTGATTAGGGGATGTATGGCGGGTACCCTAAACTTATCTGGGACTCCCTCTAACTGCCTCTCAAACTAACTGAAGTCAAAAGTGACACTAATACAGTGATCAGTAAATTATCTGTATACTGTATATAGTGTGCACTATGACAGGGAGTTAAAGGGTTAACTGGGGGGTGATCAGGGGGTTGAATGTGTGCCTATGTGTACTGGTGTTAGTGTAGTGCTTGTGTACTCACAGTTGATGTTCTCTTTTCCCACACTGGAACTGAAAAGGGCTCCAGGAGAGAAGATTGCATAATTTCCTGTGACTGTGTTTTACATTACACAGGCACAGGACGTTCTGCAATTGGTCAGAAACGATCACCAGGTCCAGGCAAAAATTAATAGGTATATAAAGTACAAATAATGTCAAATTAGTTGGAAAAATAAAACAATGCAGAAAAAATAAATACAAAATGACAGTTTCTGAATGAAATAAAAATATATATGTATTGAAGAATTACCATATGTCAATTTATGATAGGTACAGTAAATACATGATAATATATAGATGTATATTGCATATTCATCATATTTATTTTTTTAGATTTATATGGGTTGGAATTTACCCCTTATCATCATCTTTTTGTGGATTACACTTTGTACTTGGCCTGCCCCCCAGATGTCCCCTCGACTTGGAAGGGTCTTTGTGCCACAGCCCCGGATGAGACTTGTGTCTGCCGCCCCTTCACCCCTTTTTTAAATGGTGGTCATTTTTTATTATTCATTTTTTTTTTCATAATTGAATTATTTATTTTTAATTATTTATTTTTTTATATTTATACTTGTTTATATTTATTCCGATTTTTAGATCTCTCTTTGCAATATACTCTTGAAGAAGCGGACAGGGTTCAGCGAAACGCGTCAGTATGCCAAGTTTAATTATTATACCTATACCAATCATGTATTTATTCTTATCTATATATTATCATGTAATTGCATCATGTATTTACTGTACCTATCATGAATTGTCATATGTTAATTCTTCAATACATATCTTTTTATTTCATTCAGAAAATTTAATTTTGTATTTATTTTTTCTGCATTGTTTTATTTCTCCAACATATTTGACAATATTTATACTTTATATACCTATTTTGGTAAAGTGGTTGGCCTCACTCAAAGTGACATTTTCAATATTTTTTGTAAGCTTAAAACTACTTCCACCCACCTTCTCCTATACTAACTACCCTGTAGAAGGTAAATGCTTATATTTACCTATTGTCAGGGTGGTTCAGTCCAGTCATGTGATTGACACCCAACAGCCAGCTTCAGGGGAGAGGAGGGACAGCTGACAAAGGATGCCCCAAAGTAAGCCAATGGGAGACGTCACCACCCAGGCATTCCATTCATTTTTGACACTCTCTCTTCTTCTCTCCTCCCCGGCTGCTGGGGAGATGACGTGACTGGACTGGAGCGCTCTGAGAATAAATAAGTATATGCATCTTTAATATAGGAGTTACTGTGGGTGGGAGCCATTTTAAGCATAGTTAGTTCTAGCCTGGACTTCTACTTTAATTTAAGTTTGGTTATGTTGAACATACCTACAGATGGGAAGAGACTTTTTTTTTTTTTTCCAAAAGGAAGAGACTTTTTAGGCTTATTTTTTCAGGAATACACATGGATAGAAAGCCCTTAGCTAATGACTGACCCAACTCTGTTAAAGAATGCACCTCCACACTATAATAAATGTTCACCACGTGAGGCTCACCATATCTCATGTACCTTGTGACATCAATGTATTTATACCAGGACATCCCCCTGCCTCCGGTTTTGAACAATGTGTTTTTTTTCCCAAAACCACCAAAATATTTGAAAAACCAAAAAGCCTTAGATCAGATTTATAAAGAGGTTATTGAAAAATAAAGAACAGCTTCTGAAATTGTAAAGATCACATTTATATTTCCAGGTAAATGTTACAATAACTCAAAATATGCACTCCCTGAAAATATACTAAATATACTACCCTTTTAAATCTGACATTTTGACACCCCAGCCTCGTCGTTCAGTTTTAATACTTATTAAATGTGTTCATAGCTGGTGGCTTAGAACAAAGGATGGTGCTGGATTTCACAAAATGAAAATTCAAAAGGCTCTAAAATAACAGGGGACAGTTAAATGGGAAACTAATGGGGAAATGAAAATTCAAATCTTCGAGAACATTTCATAGGATTTATAAGTGCCATATTGCCACCTGACATTTATCAGTTTCCTGAGTTATTACAACATTCTCTACTAGCCAATGTATTGAACTAAGTCCCCAGGATATAGATAGGTTCTGGCTGGAGTCTTGTAAATCTGGATGAAATATTGCATATATATACATAATACATGTCATTTTGCCAGCTTAATGAGCTGCTTCCCTTTACTGAAAGCTGATTTATTAAGAAGCCGAGCTGGTTGTATCTGAAGGTGTTTAGAGGTTATACTACAAGTCTGTAACTTGACAACTAGCACATGTTCTCTTCTACTTCTGTGGTATTATCCAGTAAGGGAGTGCAAAGGGTAATTTACAAAGCTCAGACACCCTTACCAGCCAATCAGAACTTTACTTACCAAAAAACATTTGGGACGCTGTGTAAAATCTACATGAAAACAGAATGCAATTATTTGCAAATCTCATAAACCCATATTTTATTCACAATAGAAAAAAGAAAACATATGAAATGTTTAGCCACTTCTGGACCGGAAGGATTTAATGCCTTAATGACCAGGCCATTTTTTGCGATTCAGCACTGCATTACAAATAAAATGTATTTCCTTTTTTCCCACAAATAGAGCTTTCTTTTGGTGGTATTTGATCACCTGTGTGATTTTTATTTTTTGTGCTATAAACAAAAAAAGAGCAACAATTCTGAAAGAAAAACAATATTTTTCACTTTCTGCTTTATAACATTCCCCAAAAAAATATTTAAAAATCAATTTTTTTTTATCCTTTTAGCCCAATTTGTATTCTGCTACATATTTTTGATAAAAAAAATCCCAATAAGCATATTTTGATTGGTTTGCGCAATAATTATCACGTCTACAAATTATGGGAAAGATTTATGTCATTTTTATTATTATTATTTTTTTACTAGTAATAGCGGTGATCTGCGATTTTTAGCGGGACTGCGACATTGCGGTGGACATATTGGAAACCTAACTGACATTTTTGACACTTTTGGGGGAACCAGTGACATTACTACAGTAATCAGTGCTAAAAATGTGCACTGTTACTGTAATAATGACACTGGCAGGGAATAGGTTAACCTAGGGGTGATCAAAGGGTTAATTGTGAGCCTAGGGGAGTGTTTTCTAACTGTGGGGGGAGGGACTTGTGTAATGATCCTATATAGGAGGATCACAGGCGCTCTGTGATCATTTCAGAGAGAACAACGGTCGGCTGTGTTTACAACAGCTGACCGGTGTTCTCTGTCAGCGGAGAGCGATCTCGGGTGCCTGGCAGCAATCGGTATCGCCGGTCCCATGGATCGGCATCCCCGCCGCCTAATGGGGGCAGGAGCGTGCCTGCCATCGGGCCCTCGCTCGCCCCCAGGAGCATTCCCGCGGATCGCTGTACAGGTACAGGGATTCGTGCAGCCGAGCCAGCCTGCCGCAGTATATATGCGGCACGCGGTCGGCAAGTGGTAAAAATGGAGAAAATAAATCAATTTAAGAAAAAATGAGGTTATTTTGAAATTGATAACAGCATCACTCAAAAAAGGTGGGACAGGGCCATATTTACCACGGTGTAGCATCCCCTCTTTTTCCACCAACACTCTGTAAATGTCTGGGAACTGACGAGACCAGTTGCTGGAGTTTTAGGAGAACAACGTGCTATTCTTGCCTGATATATGATTCTTACCTGACCACAGAACAGTTTTCCACTTTGCCACAGACCGTTTTAAATTAGCTTTGGCCCACAGAAGACAGCAGTGTTTCTGGACCTTGTTTAGATAAGACTTCTTCTTTGCATGATAGAGCTTTAAGTTTTTTGGATGGTATGCTGAACTGTGTTCGCAAACAGTGGTCTTTGGAAGTATTCCTGAGCCCATGCAGTGATGTCCGTCACAGAATCATGTCAGTTTTTAATTTCGACCGATATCATTTTTTTAATACCAATACCGATACCGAGATTTTGGTCATCGGATATCGGCTGAAATCTGCCGATATTTTCGGACATGAAAAAATATTTTTTTTTTATTTTCCTAAAGGTACTCCTTGTGGAGGGATCTGGGGGTCAAAAAGACCCCAAACCCCTCCTCTGCACCGAAAAGCGTTCAAAACACCAAGTTTGGCTGTTTTGAATGTTGTCAGTTTTTTTATTTCGTCGCCGAGTGCCCGAAAGTGATGTCATGACATCACTTCCGGTTTTTTTACATGGAGACCCGGGTCTTCTCTTCGGCAGCGGCAGCGGTGGAGGTAGGATGCCCGGGTCTCCCGGGTTGGACGGGAGACCTGGGCGAGCCGCAGAAGGTGGCGAGAGGGGGGACGTCCACTCCAGCTCCTTTTAATGACAGCCGAGCGGCTTCTCAGCCGCATCGGTTGTCATTACAAGTCAGCCGACCGTCGACTATGGACACCGGTACCGAGGTGATGCCTCTAGCTGCAGGCATCACCACGGTACAAGCATATTCCCTAGATATCTGCAATATCGGTAACCTCAGGGGCCGATTCCGATATATCGGGGAAAGTGCATATGGGCCCCCTATATATCGGTGTTGCCGATAATCGGTCGATCCCTATTTTTAATGCAGTGCCGTCTGAGGGCCCGAAGATCACAGGCATGCAATATTGCCCTTTGCTTGTCCCTTGTGCAGAGACTTCTCCAGATTCGCAGAATCTTTTGATGATATTATGTACTGTAGATGATGATATATTTACAGTCTTTTCAATTTTACATTGAGGAACAGTATTGTGAAGTTGTTTGACAATTTGTAGACTCAGCTTTTTACAGATTGGTGAACCTCTGCCCATCTTTCCTTCTGAGACACTCTGACTCTCTAAGATGCCCTTTTTATACCCACTCATGTTACTGACCTGCTGCCAATTAACTAAATTAGTTGCAAAATATTCTTCCAGCTCTTCCTTGTTAGTACCACTTACTTTGCCAGCTTTTTGTTGCCCTGTCCCAACTTTTTTGAGAAGAGTTGTTGCCATCAATTTCAAGCTTGCCTCTTTTTTTCCTAAAAATTTTATTTTTTCTGAGTTTAAACATTTCATATGTTTTATATTTTCTATAGTGAATAAACAATGGGTCTATGAGATTTTCAAATAATTTTATTCTGTTTTTATGTAGATTTTATGTCACTTACTGTGGAAACTTCACACTGGACCTCATGCAACTTGGATTCTGTGCCTCTTCACTCTTCCTCCGGACCTAGATTTCCAAATGAAATGCAAAATGTTCCAGTTTGTGATGATTTTGGGAGCCAAGTCATCTGCTGGTGTTGGTCTACTGTGTTTTATAAAGTCCAAAGTCAGCACAGCCCTCTACCAGGAAATTCTAGAGCACTTCATGCTTCCCTCTACTGACGAGGATTATGGAGATGCTGATTTCATTTTCCAGCAGGACTTGGCACCTGCCCACACTGCCAAAAGTACCAATACCTGGCTTAATGATCATGGTATCACTGTACGTGATTGGCCAGCAATCTCGCCTGACCTAAACCACATAGAGAATCTGTAGGGTATTGTCAAGAGGAAGATGAGAGACACCAGACCTAACAATGCAGATGAGCTGACTATCAAAGAAACCTGGGCTTCCATACCACCTCAGCAGTGCCACAGGCTGAATGCCACATTGATGCACAAATTCGTGAAAAATTCACGACCAAAAATTTAGTGCATACTATACTGTACATGGACATAATTTTCAGTAAACCAATATTTCTGTATTCGAAAACCTTTTTTATTGGTCATATGTAATATTTTAATTTTATGAGATACTGAATTTTGGGTTTTCACTAGCTGTAAGCCACGATAAGAAAGCCGAGAAAGAAATGCTTGAAATATATCACTCTGTGTGTAACACATCTATATAAAATGAATGAATTTGAGAATTGATCTGAGAATTGGTTCCTTAAGCTGTCTCAGGAAAAACCATATGACCTTCTGGCTGAAGGGACCAAATGTTCTGCTTTCTTTATGAATGATAAATTGCTTACTGCTGAAATTATATTTTATATGTTTAGAACATTATAATTTTATTTGTCTGTAAAATGTGGGTCCAGCTTGAAAAAAATAAGCCTGCGAGTTTCTTCAGGCATTTTATTTGATGGATTGTAATTGTTATAGCTTGTCAGTCAAAGATTGAAATATGCATTATAAGGAAATCTCACTAACTAGCAGAGTATTACATACCCATACTGTGGATGAATGTATAGTATAATTGTGGCTTGCAGGGATTTCCTCAAGAAAAACTCCCAGTGAAATGCAGGCTATTGATTACAAAGAGAGGATAATGTATTCACTTAATATATCCAGTTGACAGATGAATCCACACTGTTAAGGCTCGTACACACTTGACGAAAATCAGACGAAATATCCTCCGATTTTTCTCTCTCATGCTCAGCGGTCATAACCGTTTTTAGTTGACAGTGCATAATGTTCACAAGATTTTTTTTTTTGGGGACATTTGTTCCTAGACTTCCGGGTCGTCAGCAACTTCAGATCATGCGTGGTCTTTCATATCCGATTTTTCGTGGATGTACTGCATACACATTTAACGAAAATTGGTCATCTGGGGACGGACTATAACAATTTTGGTGTTTGTCCCTCCGTTTTTTTTCGTTGAAAATGTCGGCATCGGCTGCTGAAAGTTGTGTACACACTAACCGAAAATCGTACGATTTTACCTCAGATGGGTATTTTCGGCAGATTTTCTACTAGTGTGTACCCTACTTTGCTTTGCCCATTGAGGGCAACATGACAGGTTCACTTGACAGCCCACCTTCCCTAACCTCTGATAATCACCTTTCTTTTTTTCACTCTGTTAGAAATAGTTAGTGTTTCTGGGTATATGGAGCTTGTGACCTTTTCCCCTTCCTCCTAGGATTCAGTGTGCAGCCATTAGGCCTATACCCACGCCCAAAAAATTTTATGTGGGGAAAAGAGACAAAAGTGAGAAGGTCCAACATGGAGCTCACCCAAGAATTTGACTCAGGGCTTTGAAGGAGGTTCTGAGTGGAAGTGAAATGTGGGAAAGGTAAGCATAGTTCTGACAGACTGAGCTGGCTTGGTGAGCTGGAAGGAGTAAACTGCATATCCAGCAGGGCCCTAAAGCATAGCTAGGGGGGGGCTCTTCCTGGGCTAAGGAAAAGAAGTGTGGAGAGGCTGTTCTGAGAGGATTCACATTAGGCTGCTAAAAGACCACTCACCCCTGCACCTGAGAGGGAGAGAGGCACAGTGACAGACATTCTGCATAGCTCCCGACTGTCCCTGATCTTGAGAGACTGTCCCTGATTTAAACAAAGTCCCTTTTTTCTCGTCATTTGCCCCTCATTTTAGTCTGATCTACATAGTTGTATATAAAAGGCTCAATTTGTGTTGTAAACTATTTATTTAAAAAAAAAATAATTTCCCAGTGCTAAACCTTTCATCCTAAATTGCTGCATTTGTAAGTTTCGAAAGCCAATATAAAGAAATATTAGTGGTTAAAAAAAAGAGCACTTGTGGGTTTAACTAATGCATTTTTTTGTATAATTCTCCTTTAAAGGGGGCATGGCAGGGAGTTTGTCCTGTGACCACAAACGTTTGCTATGCTAATAGGTGTCCCTCATTCCAATCTCAATTAGTTGGGAGGTATGCATTCTGGTAAACAAAAGAGCGCCAAGGATGCTGATAGAGCTTTCTGCCTGATGAAGTGGGAAGGACTCTGCAGACACAGGTCGGCTGTGTTTCACCCAGTGTATAGAGGAAGACCTCCTGCTAACACAAAAAGTTGATGAGAGACAGCAGCCAAATCCACATTACACTTTGGCAAAAGAGGGACAGTGTTGCCTCTGTAGCACTGTCCCCGTAGGACTTGCTGTGTGATGACTTTTTGGGTCTCCCTCTGATTACCTGCAGACAGCCACTAAGGGACATTTCACATATCTATC
Organism: Pelophylax lessonae; assembly: GCF_965119305.1. Lineage (NCBI taxonomy): Eukaryota > Metazoa > Chordata > Amphibia > Anura > Ranidae > Pelophylax > Pelophylax lessonae. Next base: position 85,110,055 of record NC_138772.1, on the reverse strand, counting down.
CTTACTCCCAGTTGCTTATTACTCAATAAACAGTCCAGGGGATTTGGTTTTATATTTATTGTGGAGCTTGGATAGGAGAAGGGAATAGTGGGGTACTCCAACTTGAACTATTCACAGTAGATGGGGGCAGTCAGTTCTGCAGGACCTCTGGGTTCAGTGTTTCTCTATATCTCAGGCCCTCAGGTCGACCCCATAAGGCCGCATGGCAGCTTCTACAGAGAAGGGGCAGCCGCCCCTCCCTCCAGGACCATGCTCTCCAGCTGAAAGACCCTGAGCACATGTGCCCTTTGCATTTATACAGTCACCCAGCATGCACAGAGGCACTTTCCTCTGCCAATCACCAGGGCTGTAAGAAATTCCTGTGCACTCACTTGTCAGGTTTCCTCCCACTGTCCAATATGCCTCCCTATTGGACCAGTGTGAAACATTTCAGACAAGCTGAGCTGCACCTTAGCACCACGAGCAGACCTCACCAATGAATCCTGCTCCCTGGTAGGCAGAGAGCGACAGAAATTTACCTTGCAATCTCTCTGGTAAGCAGACAGACCCAAAATCTATACTCTTTCTCTGTCGCACCTACCTAGGAGGGTGCTACACCTGCAATTATCACAGAGCCAGTGACTTTATTAGTGCTTAAAGGGACCAGAGTTATTGTCATCATCTGTGCTTAAAGGGACATTATCCTGAGCGTTCCGACATAACAGTTGGGCCTCAATGAGCTAGCCAGCAGAAGAGAATATATTACAGACTGCTAAACTGTTAGAGTGGCGTCATAGTAAAGGGCTTAGGGGAAGTTGCTCTACACAACCATTGCTTGTTTTTACAGTATGTTTCTTTCTACATTCATCTGTTTGCAATAAATTCCTTGCTATAATTTAACTGGTTGCTTTATCATTGCTGTTGTTTCATATCTCTTTTGCTACCAGGGTACTGCATATACATCTGCAATACATGTTCCCCACCCAGCCAGGAGTGTCAGAGTATGTGCTGCTATCTTGTGGGTTCAGGTAAGGGGACCCAATACATCCAGTGGCTCCTTTGGGCGTAAGCACTACACTTGCAATGGAGGAGGGGTACAATAGAAGACCTGAAACTGGAGAAAATGTTGCACCCTTTAATCATATTTACTTACAGCGCTGGTGTCTTGGATCAGCCTTGAATAAGAATAAAGGTACATTTCCGTGTAAACTGAAGAGAAAGTCTTGAAGATACTTGCTTGGGGGTTATGTTATTTGTCCAAGCATTGTTGTAGCACACCAGACGAAAAGATTCCTGTTTACCTGTAATCTGAAAACCTATTTTATTTACCTGTTTTAGTGCATGAGAAATATTCCTAAACACACTCAAATAAGGATGCTTGTTATCCCACACATACAGGTGCATCTCAAAAAATTAAATTTAAAAATAAAAGAAAGAAATGCTTGAAATTTAACTCTCTGTGTGTAATGAATCTATATAATATACGAGTTTCACTTTTTGAATTGAATTACTGAAATAAATTAACTTTTTGATAATATTCTAATTTTAGAGATTCACCTGTCCTAAATATGTGTTGTATCAAATTGACAGTAATGCAAAGTTTCTCACAGTCATCAGTCAGATGCACACTTGCTTTGGGAGGTTAAATCTGATTGAACAGAGGGAATTGTACAGTGCAGGCTTTAGAAAGCAGACCTACCCTCTAATTTGTGTGATGGTCTGCAAATTTTGGCTTCAATAGATTTAACTGAATTTAGATTATGCCAGCGGAGTTTACCACAGTTATTGGGTTTCCTGGATAGCTTTAACAGGTCATTGATTGGGTTGTTCCTTTGAATTGCTCTTAATCGGGTTGGGGAGGTAGACATCATATACAGGACCTTATTTTCTCAGTTCTTTTCCTGAAAGAAATATGGTAGAACACAAAAAGGATTGCATGAAAATTGCCCTTTGGTTAATTTTTGATTGATGTAAAGGTAAGTTTTACCCAGCGGAGTTGGGTAGCATTTAAAGTACTCTTTAAAGACGTACCAAAGTCTAATCACCCTACCCTTTTTCCCACTGTCCTAAAACCTTACATGCTAGAAAAAATTGTGTTATACTTACCTAATAGGAGCCCCCTGGTCTATGGCATTTGACCATAGTCACGGCAGCGGCCACATGGCCATTGTGAAAAGATGGCATCTGACCTTTGCAGTGCTGGCAGCCAAGAGGAGTCTAAGATAGGTTTGAAGTGGACAGCTTCCGGTTAAGGGTAAGCATTGGAGCAAAGGCATATTTTTTATTTCTAATGATGCTGCTCTCTTGCGTTTTAAATAAAATACATTGGAGTTCCACTTTAAGAAAGAGTTCAAAATGCTTTTCTGACATCACCCAAATGATTCTTCATCAGCATATTAAAATAAATCTAAGTATACATTTTATACATTTCTGCTGTGCCTTTCTTTCACTAACTAGTAATGGTAAAGCTTAATGAACTGAAGAGGACCATAAATGTAATCTGTCAAGGTCTGATGCTGTCAATGTCAAGCCAATAAAATCAATAAGCAAACTACATTCATATATAAAGTAAAATGAACAAAGGGAGACGGGTTTGGAGTGACACAGTAGCCTAAATTCACAAAAAAATCATAATTTCACTTCTGTGCATTATCTGCTTATTTTAACTCTCAGTATTTTCAATTCACTAATTACTGCATGCATCACATGAGTTTTCCATATATAACGTTAATGAAAAGTCTTTATTTCGCTAAGATTAAGGCAATATTACAGGATAAGATCACCAAATGTAACCATGGCAACCATGGGACCATTATCTTTGCCCCCCCCCCCCCGCATTATGAGACTAACTTGCTGTTACCAAACTGACTCCTTTTTGCTTATTGGCAATATACTATTCTTTTGTACTATTCCCAGCAGACCCTTGGGATCCCTGACCCCTTCCATTTACCCCTATCCCTCATGACCGCACTTCCTCCCGCCTTCTCCTCTTTTGCTTCCCTTTTGTAGCACTGCCCCCATAGGGGCCGCTGAGCATAGAGTTTCCTGGGTCTCCCTCTGGTTATCCTGCAGCCAGTTGCTTGGATATTTTCCCTCGACTGCACTCATCCACTCGTTATCTAATGACCAGTTTAGGGGATTTGTTTTTTTGTATTTTTTGGTAGAACTTGGATAGGAGAAGGGATTAGTGAAATACTCCAACTTTAAATATGCAAGGATTAGGACAACTCTCACTTGGCCCCACTTGGTTGAATTAAATAGCAGACCCTCTGCTAAACCTCACAGCATTTGTATGGAAGAATAAGTCCTCTGCTTACTCTGGTAGCAGACTCAATGAACACAGATTATTCGGGACACTAACCAGTATCCCCTTTATCTGGCACCCATCCACTCACTTTACTAACTTGAAGGGATGGCCCTCACTGAACAGGCCCCTAGAATTAGGTGTGTACTCACAGCAACCAGGAAAAGATCCTTCTAGGTGTATCCCCCTCCCAGCTAGCTCTGCAGGGCAACTGGGTTGCAGCTTCTGCAACTCTGCCCTCAGGTTGACTACCTGAGGCTGCATGGCAGCCTATACAGAGGAGGGGTAGCGACCCCCCTTCCTCTGGGACCTCACTCTCCAGCCGAAGACCCCTTCTCTTCTCACACATGCTCTCTTGGTAGAAATACAGTCACCCAACATGCCTTGAGGCACGTTCCTCTGCCAATGGCCAGGGCTAAATCTTCACCTATGCTCCCTTTTGTCAGGTTTCCTCCCACTGTCCAATATGCCCCCTCCTATTGGACCAGTGTGAAACAGGCAGACAACATGAGCAGCATCCGATCACACTGAGCAATCCCTGTAATGGATTACTGATCCCTTTCAAGTAGAGAGTACTTACATTTGCCTGACAGTCCTCTTGTTAAGCAGGAAAACCCAAAAACTATGTACTCTCTAGCACCTACCTAGGAGGGTGCTACACTTCTGTTAAACTGTACGCAATATGGTTTGCTACTTTAGCCATTCAAAGGTTCAATGGATACTTACTATTGCTGACCACTTCCTTACCTCTACTGCTTATACCTATACCACTTGAGTTCTAGGCAGATCCCCTTTGATCCCTTGTCTATGTCAGCATCTGATATTCTGTTTATGTCAGGCAAAAAATGTATGCTTCCTTTTCTGATAAAGCTACATAAGTTGTTCTTATTGTTATCAAACTGATTGCATAAATTGAGCGATTGTTCAGTATATTTGTAACCCATATGCCAACCACTATTTTAACTTAATCGAAAACCAATAAACATTTGAACAAGAAACGTCATTGTTTGACATTTTAATAAAGTTAAAAAAAGATAAATAGAGCCTTGCTTTGTAAGAACAAAAAGTAACACTCCTACACAACGGAAACCAACCCTTATGTTTAAGCTTGCAGGCTGGTGTGCCTTTTTGAAAACAAGCTCTTACTTATATTTTATAAAAAAAACAGTCAGTTCACAAAAAATATTGCACAGGCTTTTATCCGATAATATTGCTAACTTGTAGTGATATTTGCAATCTTCAAAGAGAAGTCTATTTAGGAGAGCCAGAAAATTTGAGAGGGTGATAAAATTGTGCTTTATGGGATAGTCAGGCTCTTAACAGTTAAAGCTAAATTTCAGGCAAAAATATAAATACACATTTAAAAAAAAAATCTGGTGAGTTACAAATATCTTTTTTTTTCTTCAGGAGGTGTATGCCGCTTCCTGGATCACTGCCTGTTCTTTAATATATACAACTTTAGTGAGAGAGGGAACTAAAGCTTTCACAATACTTCCACTATTCAGGCTAGGTCACTCTGGAACAGATGAGAGAGACATGGATCAGGACTGATGATCAAAGATAGTTCCACATGGGAGCAGGTGACGCAGGATTCCCCCAAGGTGCCGAACCTAAAGGCCACCCAGTATTCACTAGGGACACCATCGCGGAAGTATTAGGCTTTGCTGCGTGCTGTCCTCAGGTCCTTATCCCCTGGGCAATCCTACTGAACACCACCTACTGCAAGCCAGGAAGGTACCAGGTAGTAGGTCTAGTGCAGGTAGGTATACTGCGGGTAACAGTCCAGAGGTTGGAGCCACGGTAGATGGGATACAGGCCAGAGGCCTGGGAAAACAGTAGACTTGGATATCCAGGAATAAAGCTAAAGGTCACTGAAGATTGTGGACTCAGATAACCAGAAAACAATCCAGGGGTCAGGGCAGATTGTGGACTCAAATAATTAGGAAACCAAGCTAAGTGGTCGACACACAAGAATCCTGGGCTCTGGTGAGAGCAAGGTTGGAGATTAGAGGAAAGACAGTCTTGTCCTGCTGGGTAAGGGAGAATAGCAACAAGCAGGGAGGTGAGTGCTGTGCTGCAACCAACCTGAAAAAAGAGGAAGGTGATCCCTGGTTGCTGGCAGCCTGTGAAGTGAGTGGAGGGACAGGGCTCAGGACAGAGGTGGGCTGTGTGTAATGCAGAGAGCCATATGCTGCAGTGCTGGGCAATGCAACCTTGGAATGGTATTTTTACTGCTAAACAGTGTTTCACAGGTTGCTGCCAGAGACTGCTGTTGCTGTAGGACATTTGGCTGCTGCGTTGACCTGTGCTGGGCTGTCAGTGTGGGGACCTTGCTGCTGAGAGAGCCACTGTTCAAAGAATCAAACACAGAGACTGCTGTCCAGAGGTAGAGCTGATGATGGTGAGAGACTGCGGTGGGTGTTTTTAGAGACTGAGACCTTTCATGATCCAGTGGGAGTCAGAGGCTGCTCCGGACCTTCAAGGCGAGGACTGCTTGGAGATGTTGTTGGATGCTGTTTTGAGAGGGGAGCTCAAGGAGTGTCACAGGACCTTTTGCTGGCCATCATGGGTCTACCTGGTACTCAGGGACAAGCTAGAGTGGTAATGGGTCTCTTGGCGACAAACTCTCTTTTCCATGTTTAATAGGTTAGCACTGCACCGTTTCTGGGTTATCTTGGACCCTATCCCCATCCTATTATAAGGCACTCCACTCAAAGACGATGGGTCCCAAGGACTGGGTTTAGTTATAAAGAAAAGTTTGATGGGACACACTCTAAATCATACTACTGCCACATCCCTGGGTATACAGAAAAAGAAAAAAGGAGAGGAGAATGAGAGAGCCTCACACTAAAGTGGGATCTCCTCACCCCTCAAAAATGCTGGGACTTTAAAAGCATCTAGCATGTGCTGATCTCAGTGGAAATGAAACTGACCATCACTTAATAAAAATATCATTTATTTAGTACAAGAAAGAGATAAAAACATACAAGAGTATACATATATTCAATAAAATATGGTATGAACATGCACACATAGGACAAACTCCTATATCACTGGAACCCCAATGCCTCTAAATGAGGGTAGTTCAAATCAATATATTGTGTATCATGATAACTCATGATGGGTAGTCACAAGATTGTAGGGTTCACTCACAATAGATGTGGAATCGCGACGCGTTTCGCTTTGTCGCTTCCTCGGGCGATTCCTGAAAAGTTGGTCTGGAGATGGACAATGTTTTAATCTGCCCTTTATTCAAAATAGGGTGCCCAAATTATATATAAGCATGTATTATGTGGCTCCATCATTTTGTCCTTTGAGCCACATAATACATGTTTATATATAATTTGGGCACCCTATTTTGAATAAAGGGCAGATTAAAACATTGTCCATCTCCAGACCAACTTTTCAGGAAATGCCTGAAGAAGCGACAAAGCGAAACGCGTCGCGATTCCACATCTATTGCGAGTGAACCCTACAATCTTGTGACTACCCATCATGAGTTATCACGATACACAATATATTGATTTGAACTGCCCTCATTTAGAGGCATTGGGGTTCCAGTGATATAGGAGTTTGTCCTATGTGTGCATGTTCATACCATATTTTATTGAATATATGTATACTCCTGTATGTTTTTATCTCTTTCTTGTACGAAATAAATTATATTTTTATTAAGCGATGGTCAGTTTTATTTCCACTGAGATCAGCACATGCTAGATGCTTTTAAAGTCCCAGCATTTTTGAGGGGTGAGGAGGTCCCACTTTAGTGTGAGACTGGGTTTAGTTCTACTGGCCAGTAGGGTAATCAGGGACTTTGTCTTCTTTATTCAGACTGTATAGCAGTAGAGTATACACTACAGTAAGTCCCCGACTTATAAATTAGTTCCATTCCAGGTGCTTGTTCATAAGTCCAGGTTGTTCACATGTCCAGCATAGATCAGCACTTACAGACAAGGGCTCTGAGCGCTGATCAGTGTTTTCTGGTGGTCAAAACACAAAGGCACAGCATGGGAGATTATTGCACCAACATTGCTGGTGTTTGTACAGTGATCTGTCAGTTTTTTTTTTTTTCAGCCCGTTAAACGAAAAAAAAACAACTAAGTGTGTGAGTGCACCCAGCTTTACAGGATTGGAAACGTTTGAAAGTTTGTAATCTGAATGTTTCTATGTAGGGGACTTACTGTATTGTGTTAGTTCCCCTGTTGATGTTATTATTACTGTTGGGGTGTTGCCTAACCAAATTTCCTCTCAGGACATTTTGCCTTTTTTGTAAGTCACAAGTTGTGTTGATGAGTCATGGGCCAGTTCCGGGCAGGTCATTACTGGAGCAGGACAGAAGAACCCAATCAACACAGCTGCTCATTCAGCGGTACCGCTACATGGAGGTTGTACAATCAGATTGTAAAATGTGTGACCAGCCTAAATGAAATCAGCTGTTTTTTGTGCTCAGGAATTTCTATATTGTAATCACAATTTACATGACATGCTTCCTGCTTACTCAGTCACTTAACTTCTTAACAGCTTCAGGATATGTTTTATTGAGCAGCTCATATTTTCCCAGTGATCACTCTTCCACAAGGAAATAATCAATCCAGGTCATCACATTTGAATATTGTCAGCAGTATGTTAAGCAAGTTACTCCTGGGAAAACACAGCACATTGCAGCAAAGATTTATAGCAATAGTTGTGAATTTGCTTTTGTAAAAGAGACAAACAAGGCAAAAGGTGAGGGGGGTCACCTATTTCATGCTTGATGTTTTGAAGGTCACCTAGGATAGGGGATCTTTACTATACTGCACTGCATTTAAACAGAGATAGATTATGGCATAATGGAGCCCAAGTAATGTTGCCTTTTTGCCCCAATTACCCCACTCATACCTTTGATTGACCTATATAAAGACTGCAATACAGAGAAGCCACCCAATATTTGCATTTTCCTATCAAACACCAACTGACACCAAGTACATCTGGCTCTGTGGAAGGCAATGGCACAGCTTTAACCAATAATACTAACCCCCAGAGGCGTAACTACAGGGGTTGCAATTGCAACCGGGCCCCATGCTCCAGGGGGCCTGTGTGACTCCCCTGTACACCTGGATAGGAGGGGCGGTGGGGGCAGCATGTAGAGACATCACTGTCCTCCTTTTTCCCCCTGTAGCTGCAGGAGGAAAATGGAGGAGATTGGTTCCTCTGTATTCTGCCCCCGCCACTCCCCCTATCCAGTTCACTTGTGTTCTGCTGTCTCTGGGCCCCTGTGTGCTCCCCCCGGTCACCACTGTGCTACCCCCCCCCCCCCACTGTGCTCCCTCCCCTCTCCTGCTGGCTACTGCAGGGGATGTGTCACAATAGAGAACCAGGAAGGGGTCGTTAAATATGTAATTTACCAGCTCCTTCCTTTTCTGAATGGACAGAGTCATAGTCAGTGACATTGTAAAAAAATAAAGTAAAATGATATAAAAAATAATACAATTAAAATACCAAAAAATAAAAACTACTGACACTAGTGGGTGAACTTCCAGGATCGCAAAGGTCACACTTGCCATCGGGCCCTGGCATTTCACCACCGTGGGGAGGCCCCAAGATGGCAGGAAGGGGGCCCACTGCAGAACTTGTGATAAAGGGCCCCGAAACAAGACTAAAGGGCCCCAGGATCAGTGGGAAGAGCCCCAGGCTTGAAGGGAAGGGCCTCGGCCAGGGGCCTGGGGAGCCCTTCATGGTTTCTTGCACCGGGGGCCCTGAAGGTTCTAGTTATGCCTCTGCTGACCCCCCCTCCCCCCCCTGGTTTACTGTAGGAGCATCAAGGTTGTATCTGGACCCCCTGATCATCCACCAGGCTCTAGGCTTTTGCCTAGTTTGCCTTGTAGATTAAGCAGCTCTGAATAAATTTGCAGTTCTTAGCACATAATATTTCTGCAATGTAATGCGCTTGATGTGGAGAGTAAGCCGGGGCAGGGCTCAGAGGGGGTTAATGGGGGGGGGGGGGCAGATACTTCCCCTACCAGGAACTTTCTTTGCCTATTAAACCGGTGAGTTTAGAGTGACAGTGGGTGGTGTGTGAAGAGAATGGAGCTGTTTGCAGACTGGATCCTAGTTAAAAGCTGGCACACTGGGCTGCCTGAAGGACTTGCATATCTTGGACTCCATGTCTCGGCCGGTGAGCCTTCTGTGCTGTACTTTGAACTCTTCTGAAGAAAAGCACATATCTTGCTTTGTTAAGACTGTGCATTTTAAGGCAGTAATAAACCCCAAACCAAAAAAGGATTATATTGCAGCTTACCGATCCTTAGAAGTCTGTCTGGTAACTGCATTTGTTTTCATTTGTAGGCTTTTCCCCTCTGTTTTCACCTGGTGATTTGGTCAGTAACACACCTCCTGTATTACAGTGCCCCCACTCTGGATGAAGGAGCACATGGAGCACTTTTGTACAGCAGCATTGTCGTGGGAAGTGTTAGCAGATTTAAATACACTAAGAAATTAAAGCCGAACTCTACCTCGCACTGCAGTTATACAAACAGTTAGAGCAAACATTTTTTCTTTCTTTTGGGATAAAATGTTTACACAAATTTTTTTTTTTTACACGAAAATATAAAAGCTGATTATTTTAACCACTTACCGCATACTGACGTACCCGTATGTCGGCAGACTTTGTGGGGTTATACCGGGATGATGCCTCTAGCTAGAGGCATCATCCCGGTACCGTGGTTTGAAGTCGGCGGTCGGCTTTCCGTCGGTAGCGACCGATGCGGCTCGGGAGCCGCTCGATCATTACCCGGTGAGCGGGAGGGTACGTCCCCCCCCCCTCCCGCCACCTTCTGTGGCTTTACTCGGGGGTTCCCGTCCCACCGGGAGCCCCGAGCACCCAGCCGGCACGTCCGCCGGCTGGATCGAGTCCCGATGAATATCGGAAACGGCATAGATCGGGTCTCCGATGACGTAACCCGGAGGCGGCGTCCATGACATCCAGTGTTGCCAACCCCCCGGAGGGAAATTTACTGGCAGAACGTCTAAAATTTACGGACGGCACCAATTTTTTACTGGCATTGCAAAAAATGTACATAAACAGGCTGTTTTCAGTGCTAAACCGTGCAAATATCAATACTTAAACTAGAAGCATGTAGATAGTGCTATTAGCAATGTGTTTAGGTTAAACAAAAGTAATAAACCATATTTCTCCATTTACATGAAGGTCAGATTAATATAACCCAGCCAGCACAGCGTTCCCCCATATATCAGAGTGTGCAGGATTTCCCCTACAGTGTAACTCTGACATAAAGAGGAATGCTGCAGATCTTCATTTAAGGGGGAACTCTGATTTAAGTGGGTGCTCTGGTGACCAGAAACCGCCTTATATCAGAGTCCACTGCATTCCCCTTTACATCAGAGTTCCCTTTTACATCAGGGTCCGCAGAGTTCCCCCTTCGCACTGTAAGGGGAGAATCCTGCAGACTCTGATGTAAAGGGGAACGCCAGGAACTCTGATGTGGGGGGCAATCTGTTGACCAGAGACCACCTTCCACAGAGTGAATACATTAAGATATGGAGGGGGGAGGTTACTAATATGGAGGGATCTTTATATCAGTGCCCCCTTACATCAGTGACCCCCCCATCAGACTGGCCTGGCGGTGCTGTCACTGACCTCCTCTCAGGTGCACTGTGCAGGGCTCAGTCAGACGGCTCTGGTCTCCACTCCGCAGGCCCCACACATCTGACTTCTCCCGTGACCCCCATCCCAGTCACTCTTGACTCCTCTCCAGAGTCCAGACTCCCCTACAGACATGATAAAAGACCAGAGATGGTTAGAGACTGCGGACATGGTACAGGAGGTGGTCAGAGACTGCGGACATGGTACAAGAGGTGGTCAGAGACTGCGGACATGGTACAGGAGGTGTCAGAGACTGCGGACATGGTACAGGAGGTGGTCAGAGACTGCGGACATGGTACAGGAGGTGGTCAGAGACTGCGGACATGGTACAGGAGGTGGTTAGAGACTGCGGACATGCTACAGGAGGTGGTCAGAGACTGCAGACATGGTACAGGAGGTGGTCAGAGACTGCGGACATGGTAAAGGGCGGGGGTCAGAGACTGCGGACATGGTAAAGGGCGGGGGTCAGTGCAACAATGCTGGCCAGGGACACTTGACAAATTTCCTTGCAACTCTGCATGCTATCCAGTCTCAGTGCCCCCCTGTTGACTCATCCTTTTTTTACTGCTCTGCTAGTCATTCTGCCTGAGCTTTTTCCTCCCCTCCATTCGTTTTTCTCCCCAGGGACTGCACCTCCCCCCCCCCGGCCCCTACTTACATGCTGCCTGCTGATGGGGCTTCCGGCGCTATCTTATGCACTCAGCACTCCACATATTGCCCACTAACTGCGGTGCCTGTCGGCTGGCGGGAAAACTTGAATGACGGCGGGGGGGCGGAGTCAGGGGCAGAGGCAGGGGCAGGCGCAGGCGGACCGTGGCAGTGGCACTCGTCCGACTCTCTCGCAGAGTCTGCATCTCTGCTAGAGAGCTCGGGAATCTCCGGAGCTGCGCCGCGCATGCGCAGTTCTGACCGTGCCGCCGCCGCCGTAGATTTACTGCCACTTTTCTCCTGCTACGGGCATTTACGGGCAGGAGAAAAGTGCCCTGTTTTTACGGGCTGTCCGTAAATCTACGGGCGGTTGGCAACACTGATGACATCACCTCCGGGTTACTGTGCTGCAAAAGGCGGCAAATTTAAAAAAACGGCTGTATGCAAAAACGCCGTTTTCGGTGTTTTGCATACATGGAAGTGTAGTGGAGGGGTCTGGGGTCTTTTAGACCCTCAATCCCTCCATAAAGTGTACCTGTCACTACATATTGGTGTCACAAGGGATGTTTACATTGCTTGTGACAGCAATAAAAGTGATCAGATTTTTTTTTTTAAAAAACCTGTAATAAAGTTAAAAAAAAAAGAAAAAATAAATAGGAAAAAAAAAAAAAAATTTAGCCGCCCCCGTCACCGTTAGCTCGCGCACGAAAAAAAAAGGTATACGCAAGTCGAGCCGCAAATGAAATCGCTGTTCAAACCACACATGTGAGGCATCGCCGCGATCGTCAGAAGGTGGGCAATAATTTAAAAAAGAGAGCTACACTCTAACTCTAAACTGGTAACCGTTAAATAAATTTAAAGCGTCGCCGATTGAGATCTCTATTGACCGTAGTTTGTCGCCATCCCACGGGGGGAGGGCGCAATTTTAAACCGTAACATGTTGGGTATCTATTTACTCGGCGTGACACCATCTTTCACAATATACAAACAAATGGGCTAACATTTAGTTAGTATTTTTTAAATGCAGTGAAATGTGATTTTTCTAATTTTTTCCAAAAAAATGGTGTTTTAAAGACCGCTGCGCAAATACCGTGTGACAAAAAATATTGCAATGACCGACATTTTATTCTCCAGAGTCTTTGCTAAAAAAATATATATAATGTTTGGGTGTTCTAAGTAGTTTTCCAAGAAAAAATACTGGTTTTAACTTGTAAACAAAAAATGTCCGAAATAGGGCTGGGGCTTAAGTGGTTAAGCATCCCTGTCAGTGGTAAAGGGTTTGCCTCAACACTCTAAACTGATAAATTTGCAGAAGAGCTTGTTCTGTTAAAAAAAAAAACAACAGACTGAGGCTTAGTTTGTGTGGGGTGCGTTTGCATTCACTTGAAGGGGCTGCTGTGCCTGCTTCCTCCGCAGAAAAAGATGCATGCACCCTTTCCAAAACGTCATGCCCACGCAATTTTCCTGTGGTTCCTGCACCCGCAAACTCGCTGTGCTTTTACATGTGTGGGGGTGCAGTTCAGGATAAATGGCAGTCCCATACATTTTCACACAGCAGCGCATTTTCACTGTGGGTGGTTGCAGATATGGGAATTGCTGCAATTCCCACATCCACAGCCACCCGTATAGATGTAAACCGAGCCTTACTGGCCAGATCATGAGGTAAGAAAAAAGGAAAGAGAGCCTAATAAAGAAAATGAATGCAGCCATCACATCTAAGAACTGGTAAGATGCAATGTAATAAAAATGTTTGATACCATTTTAACCACTTCCCTATCGGCGTATTATAAAATGACTTTGGCAGGAACACTCTGTCCCTCCGGGCGGACGTCATATGATGTCTGCCCGTTCTCGCCGCTCTCCTGTTAAATCACAGCCAGCCACATGCACTGTCCTTGTGCACACCACTCGAGCGCGCCTTCAATAGCGCGCAGAGCGGCGATCGGGGATGGAGAGTGTCCATACCCTGATCAGTCCATCCCCGATCAGTGTAAAGAGCCAATGAAATTGGCTCTTTCACTCATGACCAGTTGTGTCAAATCACAGCCGGTCACAGAATGTCAACAAAACCACGGTAACTAGCTGTCACCGTGTTCTCCTCCTCACACACCAATCCTGTGTGAGGAGGAGATTGCAGTAACAGCTAGTTACCGATTACAGTGCACACCAAAACACACTGATTGCCCCCCCCCCCCAATAAAGAGGACCTATCACTAGCCCATCAAAATACCTGTCACTAGCCCATCTCAGTACCTGAGTACCTGTCACCAGCCCATCAGGTACTCCGATGACAGGTACTCAGGTACTTGGATGGGCTGGTGACAGGTACTCGGGTACTCTGATGACAGGTACTCGGGTACTCCCTTGACAGGTACTCGGGTACTCTGGGTACCTGTCATCTGAGTTTGCAAGTGCCTGTCATTGAAGTACCCGAGTACCTGTCATCTGAATACCCGAGTACCTGTCACTAGCCCAGAGTAGCCGAGTACCTGTCTCCAGCCCAGAGTGCCCGAGTACCTGTCTCCAGCCCATCAGAGTACCCAAGTACCTGTCACCAGCCCATCAGAGTACCCAAGTACCTGTCACCAGCCCATTAGAGTACCCGAGTACCTGTTATCAGAGTACCCGAGTACCTGTCACCAGCCCATCAGAGTACCCGAGTACCTGTCTCCAGTCCTTCAGAGTACCCGAGTACCTATCTGCAGCCCATCAGAGTACCTGAGTACCTGTCTCCAGCCCATCAGGGTATCTGAGTACTTATCTGCCGCCCATGAGAGTACCCGAGTACATGTCATCAGCGTATCCAAGTACCTGTCACCAGCCCATCAGAGTACCCGAGTACCTGTCTCCAGCCCATCAGGGTATCTGAGTACCTATCTGCAGCCCAATAGAGTACCAGAGTACCTGTCTCCAGCCCACCAGAGTACCTGAATACCTCTCTGCAGCCCATCATAGTACCCGAGTACTTCTCTGTAGCCCATCAGAGTACCCGAGTACCTATCTGCAGACCATCAGAGTACCTGAGTACCTGTCTCCATCCCAGAGTACCGGAGTACCTGTCTCCAGCCCAGAGTGCCCGAGTGCCTGTCTCCATCCCAGAGTGCCTGAGCACCTATCTGCAGCCCATCAGACTACCCCAGTACCTGTCTCTAGCCCATCAGAGTACCCAAGAACCTTTCTGAAGCCCATCAGAGTACCTGAGTACCTTTCTGAAGCCGATCAGTGTACCTAAGTACCTGTCTGCAGCAAATTAGAGCTCCTGAGTACCTATCTGCAGCCCATGACTCCTAGATTATGTGTTGGAGTGTTTGCTTTCCAAAATGGGGTCATTTTGTGGGTATTTGATTGTCCTGGTGCTCCAGGGTCTTAAAAAGTGTGATAGGTTGTTAGGAAATTATATGTGTAATTTATGCTCCTAGAACCCCTGATGGTGCTCCTTGCATGTTGGGCCTCTGTATGTGGCTATGCTGTGACAAAGTCTCACATATGTAGTATTGCCATACTCAGGAGGAGTAGCAGAATGTATTTTGGGGTGTAATTTTTGCTATGTACATGTTATGTGTTAGAAATAACTTATAAATTGACAACTTTGTGTAAAAAAAAAAAAAAAATAGGTTTTAATTTTCTTTCCACATTTTCCAAAAACTTGTGGAAAAAAAATGACACATTAAAAAGACTCATTATGCCTCCTAGAATATACGTGGGGTGTTTGTTTTGCAAAATTGGGTCATTTTGTGGGTAATTTAATTGTCCTGGTGCTCCAGGGCCTTCAAAAGTGTAATAGGTCGTTAGGAAATTATATGTGTAATTTTTGATCCTAGAACACCTGACGGTGCTCCTTACATGTTGGGCCTCTGTATGTGGCTATGCTGTGACAAAGTCTCACACATGTGGTATTGCCATAGAAGGGAAGTAGCAGAATGTATTTTGGGGTGTAATTGCAAGTATGCATATACTGTGTGTGAGAAATAACTTGTTATTATGACAATTTTGTGTAAAAAACAATTTAAAAAAAGATTTCTTAATTTTTCCAAGATTTGTGGGAAACAATTACAACTTCAAAAAACTCACCATGCCTCTTACCTCTTACTAAATACCCTGGAATGTCTACTTTTCAAAAAGGGGTCATATGGGGGGTATTTTTACTGTCCTGACATTTCAGGGCCTATGATGAGATAAGCCGTCGGTACATACAGTGCCTTGCGAAAGTATTTGGCCCCCTTGACCTTTTCGACCTTTTGACACATTTCAAGCTACAAACATAAAGATATAAAACTGTAATTTTTTGTGAAGAATCAACAACAAGTGGGACACAATCATGAAGTGGAACGAAATTTATTGGATATTTCAAACTTTTTTAACAAATAAAAAACTGAAAAATTGGGCGTGCAAAATTATTCAGCCCCCTTAAGTTAATACTTTGTAGTGCCACCTTTTGCTGCGATTACAGCTGTAAGTTGCTTGGGGTATGTCTCTATCAGTTCTGCACATCGAGAGACTGAAATTTTTGCCCATTCCTCCTTGCAAAACAGCTCGAGCTCAGTTAGGTTGGATGGAGAGCGTTTGTGAACAGCAGTTTTCAGTTCTTTCCCCAGATTCTCGATTGGATTCAGGTCTGGACTTTGACTTGGCCATTCTAACACCTGGATATGTTTATTTGTGAACCATTCCATTGTAGATTTTGCTTTATGTTTTGGATCATTGTCTTGTTGGAAGACAATTCTCCGTCCCAGTCTCAGGTCTTTTGCAGACTTCATCAGGTTTTCTTCCAGAATGGTCCTGTATTTGACTCCATCCATCTTCCCATCAATTTTAACCATCTTCCCTGAAGAAAAGCAGGCCCAAACCATGATGCTGCCACCACCATGTTTGACAGTGGGGATGGTGTGTTCAGGGTGATGAGCTGTGTTGCTTTTACGCCAAACATAACGTTTTGCCAAAAAGTTCGATTTTGGTTTCATCTGACCAGAGCACCTTCTTCCACATGTTTGGTGTGTCTCCCAGGTGGCTTGTGGCAAACTTTAAACGACACTTTTTATGGATATCTTTAAGAAATGGCTTTCTTCTTGCCACTCTTCCATAAAGGCCAGATTTGTGCAGTATATTACTGATTGTTGTCCTATGGACAGAGTCTCCCACCTCAGCTGTAGGTCTCTGCAATTCATCCAGAGTGATCATGGGCCTCTTGGCTGCATCTCTGATCAGTCTTCTCCTTGTATGAGCTGAAATATTAGAGGGACAGCCAGGTCTTCGTAGATTTGCAGTGGTCTGATACTCCTTCCATTTCAATATTATCGCTTGCACAGTGCTCCTTGGGATGTTTAAAGCTTGGGAAATCTTTTTGTATCCAAATCCGGCTTTAAACTTCTCCACAACAGTATCTCGGACCTGCCTGGTGTGTTCCTTGTTCTTCATGATGCTCTCTTCGCTTTAAACGGACCTCTGAGACTATCACAGTGCAGGTGCATTTATACGGAGACTTGATTACACACAGGTGGATTCTATTTATCATCATTAGTCATTTAGGTCACCATTGGAACTTCTGGAGAGAGTTTGCTGCACTGAAAGTAAAGGGGCTGAATAATTTTGCGCGCCCAATTTTTCAGTTTTTTATTTGTTTGCAAAGTTTGAAATATCCAATAAATTTTGTTCCACTTCATGATTGTGTCCCACTTGTTGTTGATTCTTCACAAAAAATTACAGTTTTATATCTTTATGTTTGAAGCCTGAAATGTGGCAAAAGGTCAAAAAGTTCAAGGGGGCCGAATACTTTCGCAAGGCACTGTAAGGTGTGATCAATTTTCAATGATTGGCACCATAGCTTGTAGACTCTATAACTTTCACACAGACGAAATAATATCCACTAATTTGGGTTATTTTTACCAAAGATATGTAGCAGTATAAATTTTGGCCCCAATTTGGCTAAAAGATGGCTAAAAGATGAGTTAGGCTAAAATGTGCCATGCAGTGCTTCAGCTGGTCTGGCTACGGGACAGGAGCCACACCAGAGCAGAGATTCTGGCAGCTCTGCAGGGGCAGGCCCAGAGGTGGTTCACGCCACACCAGTTGGAGCCAGGAATGGTGATGTGTGATAATGGCACAAACTTCCTGTCCGCCCTCAGACAGGGAAAGTTGACACATGCCATGCCTGGGACATGTCCTCAGTTTGGTAGTGCAGCATTTCTTAAATAGATACCCAGGGTTGGAAGATCTTCTAAAGCAGGCCAGAAGAATCTTTAGCCATTATAGGCTTTATACACAGCCAGCGCTCGGTTGGCTGAAATTCAGCAGGAATTCCACCTGCCCGTAAGCCGCCTGATTTGTAACATGCCCACCAGGTGGAACTCGAGTTTGACAATGCTGCAGTGGCTGCACATGCAGCAGTGGGCTATTAATGATTACCTGTGTGAGTATGGCACAAGTACAGTCTCAGTCCAGCTCAGCTTTTTTCCCCATACCAATGGCTGCTGATAAAGGATGCATGCACTGTACTGTTACCATTTGAGCAGGCCACAAGGATGGTAAACCATGACAATGCATGCAACAGTGACACAATCCTTGTTGTGTTCCTGCTAGAGCAGACTCTGTGTGGCTTTATGGACAGGGCACTGGAGGCAGAGCAGCGGGAAGAACAAGAGGACTTCCTTTCCTCTCAAGGCCCGCTATGCAGACACCATTCTTCCCACGCCACAGAACACTCAAGAGGAGAGGGAGGAGGAGGATTCCATCAGTTTTGGAGGCATTGAAGCAGAGGAAGACATACGTCAACCCTTAACAGATTATTTTCCATCCCCATAACCCTTGGAAGTAGTATATGGCTGGGTGGAGGCATTTCCAGATACTGTAATCCTCAGTGACCCTGAGGAGTCTGCTTCTCATGCCTCCAAAAACTTGCGGTGCATGGGCTCCCTCATTCTCCAAAGCCTGCGAAAGGACCCCAGAATGCGTAGCATCAAGGAGAAGGATCACTATTGGTTGACAACCCTCTTTAACCAGCGTTACAAAGGGAAAGTCTCGGAACTCATCCCATCCCCACAGAGGCAGCAGAAGATAAAATCTCTTGAGGACACCTTAAAAATGAGTTTATGTAATGCCTTTCCTGACTCTGGTAGGTTACAGTCAAGTGGAAAGGGGCCGCCTCATTGATGCCTTTAAAAAAAAAATGTTGTCCTCTGCGCCTAGGGCTGCCAGCTTCCATGGCCCATCGGCAGTGTCTACATCATATGGTGGGAGTTTATGTAGGGGCAAAAACAGACATGGAGAGCTTTCCAGTGGAGGATCCACTGAGTTACTGGGTCATGAAGGCCACCTCTCAGTCATGAGACAATGTATGCAGCATCCTTTCAGAAATCAATGTGACTCTAACATCATTATATTAATAAGACCATTTCTTCTCTCTCCAAAGCTCTCCCCATCCTTGGCGTATGTCCTGGCAGGTCTTGCTGGCAGCTAAATACACACTGCAATCATTCTTTCTGGGCAAGATGATGGATATCATTGGCAGTTCTTATATTCATTTGGTAATGTTTATGTGGTTTATCTGTTCTAATATAAGGGCTCCGTTCTTTAAAATATACACACCTAAGGAAAGAAAAGATGTTTCTGGTTCATGGTTGTCCTGCCGGGGTTTTATCCATAACAGTAGTTCACGGAATATATAGAACTGTTTTCACCTATGTATTTTGTATTCTGTTAACTCTGATGCACATCAGCCTCTAATTGGTTTTAAGGATTTTTTCTAATAACATTTGTCATGATTTTTTTTATACTTCTTTGACAAATGTACTTTAGTTTATGAATTAGGTACTATTACAGGCCTGTTAAAGTCCTACTAGGGTTTTTTTTTTTCCTTCTGGGTCATGGGAATAGGCCACTGGTTAGAACTTTCCCAGTATGCAATTGAGCTGCTGAACAGGCATTCAGTGCTGCCGGACATTTTGTGACAGATAAGAGAGTGTGTCTGTGCATAGACTCTGTGGACAGGCTGACATTTATTAAAATGAATCAGTCCTGGATTAGCAGCAGGTATCAAGCCCCTGATGCCGATGTTGCTGATTAAGTGCTTTCTGGATCTGGAATCTCTAAAAGACTGTCTAGGCTGCCTAGCTTTGTAGGTGTTGATTTCATCTGGAAGAAATTTTTGTTGTAGGTTTCATGGGCACAATTAAAACCCAAGGACCATTTTTTTCTGCACCTGTTCGACAGGGGCAATTCATTAAAATTTTTGAAAGCAAGGCCAGTTCTTGCTTTTATTATAGAGTACCTCTATAGGGTTACGGTGTTAAGGCACCACCAACACCCAAAGACCACTTTTCCCACACCCGTTACTTCTATCCAAAGTCTGTGAAAGAGACATAAGAATGTATCCAAAAGATCTCTAATCTTGTTCCGAGTACACTAAATTGAGGTTTCATCATACATACTGGCTCCCTAAACCATTGTTTATAAAAAAAAAAAAAAAAACTTCAATGGAAAATGTAATTTTTTTTTGGCTTTGAAAATGTCATTATTGCTTCAGCAGGCTCTATACACGGTACAGATGTGCCACATTACAGGCAGACTAAGCAGACCCCCACCCCCCAGGCACTATATTTACCACTTGCCGACCAGCTGCCACACATATAGTGCGGCAGGTTCGCTCTATTGCGCGAAACGACGTACCTGTACATCATTTTGTGCAATAGCCAGTGAGGGCGCTGATTGGCCAGAGGGGGAGCCAATCAGCGGGTCAAGGCGAACGCGATGTCTCCCGGCCACCCGCGATCACTCCTCATAGAGACATAATGGCGGTCTGCCTATGTAAACAAGACACAGCGCTGTCCTGTCACAGGGGAACACAGGGATCCTGTGGTCTTACTATTCAGGAACAGAGATCCCTATGTTCATCTAGTGAGTCCATCCCCCAAACAGTTAGTAAGCACCCCCTAAGTACACACTCAACCCTTTGATTGCCCTGGTGTTAACCCCTTCTCTGCCAGTGTCATTAGTACAGTAACAGTGCATATTTTTAGCACTAATTACTGTAGTAACGTCACTGGTCCCCTCAAAAATGTCAAAAGTGTCACCTAAGTGTCCAATCTGTCAGCCGCAATGTCGCAGTCCCACTAAAAATCGCTGATCGCCGCCATTGCTAGTAAAAAATAAATACATAAATAAAAATGCCATAAATCTATTCCCTAGTTTGTAGACGTGATAACTTTTGCTCAAACCAATCAATTTACACTTATTGGGATTTTTTTTACCAAAACTATGTGGCAGAATACAGATTGGCCTAAAATGCTGAAAATTTTTTATTTTTTATTTTTTTTATTGGCTGTGTTTTAAAGCAGAAAGTAAAAAATATTGTTTGTTTTTCAGAATTGTCACTATTTTTTTGTTTATAGCACAAAAGATAAAAACCGCAGAGGTGAACAAATATGGTACCACCAAAAGTACAGTATTTGTGGGGGGAAAAAAGAACATCAATCTTATTTGGGTACATTATCGCACCACCGCGCAATTGTCAGTTAAAATAACAGTGCCATATCGCAAAAAAAAAATGGCCTGGTCATTAATGGGGTAAAACCGTCCGGTCCAGAAGTGGTTAAAGTAATTTTTCATTTTTATTTTAATTTCTTCTTTTTATGGTTTTACTTTAAGCATCGGTAAATCACTGCTCATTTATAAATGATGTTTTTGACAAACTTTGCTTTCATTGATAGATGTCCCCCAGGGCAGTACCCAGACCCCCATAACCATTGTATGCCCAATTACTTGCATATAAGCCTTAAATGGGCTTTTGATTTTTTCCAGTTTGGGTTCCATAGACTTCAATGGGGTTCATTATTCGCTTCCGAACGTTTTCGATGTTCGAAGTTTCTGCTGCGAACCGAACAGGGGGTCATTCGGCCCACCTCTAAAAACAAGCTGGAAGGTCTCTGTGGACCTTACAGCTTGTTATCAGTGCTCAGTTCAAAAGCCTGCATCTTGGAATTTTTTCCTGGAGAATGTCAAATGATCACAGAACGGTTTTACACTTTGCAACAGACCATTTTTAAATGAGCTTTGGCCCATAGAAGACAGCGGCTCTTTTGGATCATATTCAGATATGACTTATTTTTTGCATGATAGAGCTTTACCATGCAGCGAGGAGCACCCTCAGAATAGGTAAGTATAAGCATCTTCCTTTCACAGGGTAGTTACATAGTTACATAGATAAAAAAGGGGGCATTTCTCCACTCACCACCAATGCAATACAGGACATTGATTTGATTATTGTCTTTAGAGTTGCCTCTCCAGGTTTAGAATTTAACTAGTTAAGAGTTCAGTTAACATCAACAGGCCAAATATCTGGCTTTGAAAAGGGAATTTTAGAGCTGGATTTGGCAGATTGCCAACAGTGGAAATCCTGAAGGATTTGCTCATCTCCTGTCATTTAGTTAATTTTAATTTTCAAGGAGAGAAAATCTATAGGCAAGTGAATTACACTGCTTAACCATCTGCATAAACTATCTTTTCATGCTATCCTATATTTTTTTTTATTATTTTAGGTAATAAATGTAGTCCCTGGGCTAAAAGTAACCAGCCTTCTATTATTTACACTTCACATCTCCTCAAGCCTTGCTGCCATTATAAGTCCATCCTTCATATTAATTCAGTATCCATTCCTCGGATCTTTATATACATTATATATATATATATATATATATGTGTGTGTGTATATATTAATATATATATATATATAGTATGCGGCTGCTATTTGTCATGATAACGTGTATCCTTTATACACCAGTGAAAAAATAATTCTGCTCAGGTAAGTGTTTATTTTGGCTCAGAGAAAAGGAATGCATCACTTCATATTGTACAATCAAATCACTTTATAAAGATTTCTGCCAAGTTGGCCATGTCTCCATCATTACTTCAGTTTTCATAGTACATAAGTGTACATGGGAATCATGATACTGGGCAAGCTCTCATCGTGGAAACATTTCCACGAGGCTCAGGCTCCATCTACTGGTAAAAATTAAAAATACACTATGTATGTTGAAGGGTTTATAAATCAACATTGCAATGTATGTAGGCATATAAGGAATATTTTGTTTTCCGGTAGACAAAGAATAAATATGCACACAGGTTCCACTAGTTATACTTTCCCTAATAATGTGACTTTGTGCTATCATAATGAAGAGGAACTTTTACATTTCACACAATTTTGTGAACTTTCTCTTCTCCACTGAACTCACATTCTACTTTTCTCTTTCATTCACTGATAAACACAGCTTCATGTCTTCTAGACACTTGGGCTTATGCTGCTCTCTCTTCAGAAGTAGGACTAGGCGGAAACATTTTTGGTTATGCCCCTGAAGCAGTCCCAGGGGGTATACCATCACTTCCTTTTAAAGGACTTCAGTTTTTTCCTGCCTAGTCAGGAGTAAGAACCTGGCTTCCTGCTGGGATCTGCAGTCCTGGCATTTTTTCCTTCTTAAATTGATTTTTTTTCCTTTTTCTCTATTATTTTTTTTCCTGTGTGAACTACAATCAACCGGTTCCTGTGTGAACTACAGTCAACAGCTGGACTGGGTGACGCACTGGATATCCTAGAACCTTACGGTCTTCCAGGTCTGGCTTGCGAGCGTGACCCAACTATTAGCTCAGCGCTTGGTTGGCCGCGACATAGACCCACTGGATGGGGGCTGGCCGGCGAGCGAAAAACCTTGTGAGGTTGCATAGCACTGGTCACGACAGCAGTAACGATCAGAGTTACAGCGTACCCGGGGCCGCAGCACCCCCATTCCAAGATGGTGCGGTGGAATGTCATGGTGTGGTGAGTAGTGTCCCCCCTCCTTTCTTTGGCAATTGCTGGGGTGGTCACCGGCACTCCCTGGGGATAGTAGGCCACCCTCTGTGTCCTTCCTCCCCTCACGTTTTCCCCTCTCTCCCTAGCAGGGTTCCCCTGCATCGGTTGCCCTCACCTGCCCCCTGTCTCCCCCCCAGTACCCTTTTGGGGGGCACGGGTGTGTTTTCGGGTGGGGGGGCTTCATTGATCCTGACCTGGAGTGCGGTGGCTGTGTGTCACTGACGGCACCCTTTTGGGGGTGCCTGTACCTTGGGTGTTGCGGGGGGGGGGGTTCCTGTGGGGTTTCCTCCTGGTGGATTCTCATTTCCCTGGGGTCCAGTGGGGTCCCGAGTCCAGTGGGGTCCCGGGTCCCACGCAGCACCCCATGGCACCGCCATTTTGCTGTGGATGATCTTCACTGGCTTCGGCGGCCAAGTTTGTGTAGTCCAGCGGCCATGTTTTGGGTTTCCCATTGTAAATAGCAACGCCCATTTTCTTGTAGTCCGAGTGTGGTGATGTGCTGCAGGGGCCTCTAGCATCAGCATCGGTGCTTCCTCTTTGATCGCAGTGTGGCAGCCTGCTTGGCGCTCTCTAGTTCTGGGGTGGTGAGTTCTAGTGGGTATAAGGTCCTTCGTCTCCTATATACAGCGCTGCGGGTGCGCTGATTCTTGTGGTGCTCCAGCGGTGTGCGGGGGAATAATTTTTGAAAAAATAAAACTTTTTTATTGTGCGCAGCGCGGCTCCGATTAACCATGGAGCCTCTGGAGCGTGTATCACCAGCTGACCCACTCCTTGAAGCTGTGGGACCCTCTGGGTCTCAGTCTGTCCTGGTGGCCATGACGGTGGCCCTGCAGTCACTTGTATCTAAGGTTGATATGGTCTTGCAAAGGTGGCCTAGCAAGAAGCACCCCCCACCTTCACCTTTATCCTCTGCCTCCTCAGAGTTTGAGGTGGATTTGGCTGCCGCAGACAAGATTTAGCCCACTGGGTCTGCGTCCACGCACCCTAAGTGCTCTAACAGTGAGAACGAATCCTCCTCCTCCTCCACAGCCGAAAAGGCGCTGGTTGAGGCCTTGATTGTGTCAGTGCAGGAAACTTTAAAGTTGGAGGACTCAGTTCATGCTGAGTCTCGACCCCAGTGCAGTTTGGCTCCCGCAAATCTTCCAAGGTGACAAAGGTGTTCCCCTTTCCTGTCTATTTTCACGAGATTGTCACTAGTCAGTGGGGTCCCCCGAAATGCATGGTTGGAATACCTAAGCGTTTCACTAGGAGATATCCAATTGAGAAGTCTCTCCTGAAGAAACTAACGGTTCCACCATCGGTGGACTCAAGTTTCCTGGCTAAAAAAGCGCACACTCTTCCAGGTGGAGGATTCTCCATCCTTTAAGGATCCTGTGGACAAAAGAGCTGAGGCTCTGGTCTGTAACCTTTTTGCCGTGGCAGGTTCAATGTTGAGGCCGATGTTTGCTATCACCTTGGTATCCCAGACCTTAATGGAATGGGCTAAAATTTTACACCAGGATCTGGAAGGGGGTCATCACCCTTCTGAGCTGGCGAACAGTTGATCCAGGGGTTACAGTACATTTGTGATGCATCTTTGGCCAGCAAGGTATCTATGATGGCAGTGATTCTTCGCCGCATGATTTGGTTAAAGTACTGGCCGGCCGACCAGGCTTCTAAAAAGGTGCTGACTGATCTACCTTTGTAGGTGACCGTTTGTTCGGTTCTCTGTGTTTGGTGAATAGATCATTAGGGGCCTTATGGGAGGTAGGAGTACATTATTTCCACAGGTTGCTAGGGGTAAGGAACCTCGTCGTAAACGTGGTTCTTTTTTCTCGGCTCACAGGCGGCCCTTTCATTCATCTGGATTGCAAGAAAAGTGGTCGAAATCCACCCGTAACTTTGCGGGAGGTTCCAGGAGACTCAGGAATGGTAAGCCGAAAGCGGGCACTACTGGTTCCACAGACAAGCCTTCCCCAGCCTGAAGGGGTGCCCTCAACTGCATCTAGGGGGGGGGGCGTCTTCACCTTTTTCCAGAACCGTGGACCTTGTTCATTCAGAACAAATGGATCCACAATTTGATTCAGGTTCGGGTTACAAGATCGAGTTTCGGTCCCTGCCCCTGGAAAGGTTCTTTCCTTCCAACTTGTGCCTGTCTCACGATCGGCTACAGGGCCTCTAGGGGGCAGTGCAGGACCTGTTAGCACAAGGAGTCATTGTGCAGGTTCCAGAGTCAGAACGTTTTCAAGGTTTTTATTCAAATCTGTTTACAGTTCCCAGGAAGGAAGGCAAGGTTCATCCGATCTTGGACCTCAAGGTACTGGACCATTTTGTGGGGGTTCAGAAATTTCAGATTGAGTCAATCGGCACGGTAGTAGCTTTCCTTCATCAAGGGGATCTTCTGGCTTCTATCGATCTCAAGGACGCTTACCTTCATATTGCAATATATGTCGGGCATCAGCGTTTTCTTAATTTTGCCATTGGTGAGGAGCACTATCAATTTGTGGCAATACACTTTGGTCTCCCCTCAGCTCCTCGGTTGTTCACAAAGGTTTTGGCCCCAATGCTGGCCTTGCTAAGGCAGAAGGGGATCATGGTACTGCGTTATCTGGAGGATCTGCTTCTGCGTGCAGAGTCTACTTCAGCTCTTGAAGCCGACTAGGACAATACTGTGCGAACTCTTCAGGAGTTCAGGTGGACACTGAATTTTCAGAAATCCGCTTGGACCCTGTCAACCAACCTGGACTACTTGGGTCTGATGCTGGATTCAGCATCGGCCCGGGTGTTTCTTCCACAGGCAAAACTTCTGAAGCTGTAGAATGCGATTCAGCTCCTGTTGTGAAACCGTCGGTCGTCGCTCAGGACTTGCACACAAGTGCTGGGTCTGATGGTTTCCACCTTCGAGGCGGTTCCCAATCAAATCCACTGATACAGCGCTACTCACATATGAATATTCATGTGTATGTGCAAATCCAGCAAAAGTAAAGTGCATACATAAAAAATCAAAGTGCTATAATAGTGCAAGGAGTAAAATCCAATGGTGTAAAGCTAATACCATCTGATATTACTACTCTAATTTATCTATTACTCGTGTTAGTGATTCCAAAATAGATATTACAATAGTATTACACTGTATTTTTATACCAATGTGCAAATAACGAAAATACTAAAGTGCATAAAAATCCAAATATATGTGCAAATTGTATACAATGTTAAAGCATCATTCTAAATAAAGTGCAAGTAATAGTGCAAACAAAATGTCAGTCCATAACATGCATGCGACAATAGATAGGTATCTCTTCAGAGTCCCATAAGTGCACAGGTGATTCACAGGTAAATAGAAGGTGCTTGTGATCCCTCCACCAATTATAGATGGCCTCTCACCTCACACTTAGACTCGTGTTTTACCACAAGGTCATATATGCTGTTCCCCTGTGGAGATATATGGAATCACACCGTCAAATCCAGGGCTTTCAAAAAGCTACCTTGAGGGTTGCTAATCTCCTTTCCTCCTGCTTTGTAAGCTCCGTATGCAAGTATATAGAGAGAAGAAGGAAAAAATTGAATGCTCTCCATTTAAGCCATAATTTATTAGGTAAGTAAAAAGATAAACTCACAGACCAGGCACATAATGTTGTGCGAGCTGTACAGGCGTGTAGTAGTGAGACAGGACCTCGTCCTGAGCTGCCTGCCGGGTCTCGTCCTTTTCGGAGTCTCTGCCCCCCTGTACGTGTTGCGTCACTTTCTTCACGCTATCGACTTCCTCAGTAGGGGTCCGTTTGCTCATTTCCATACCAGACCTCTGAAAAGAGAGATTCTGGCCAAATGGAACAAGGATCTGCTGTCGTTGGACGATCTGATTTTGTTGAGTCGGAGTACAAGGGAGTCTCTAAAATGGTGGCTCCGCTCCCCGGGACTTCACCTGGGAAAATCCTTTCTTCCCCTGTATTGGACAGTGATTACCACGGATGCCAGTCTGTCCAGGTGGGAAGGTGTCTTGGGAGTGTACTCGGCCCAAGGTGTTTGGACTTGAGAGAAGTCCAGTCTGCTGATCAACATCCTGGAGATTCAAGCGATCAGGCTTTGTCTGTCTCAGTGGACGGATCGTCTGCAGGGACGCCCTGTGAGGATACAAACTGACAAAGCTATGGCTGTCAATTATCAAGGGGGCAAAAAGAGTGCCCTGGTGGCCCGGGAAGTAGCCGGTATCTTGAGGTGGGCAGAACTATATGTTCCGGGCCCTCTCTGCTGCGCACATTCTAGGAGTAGAGAATTGGCAAGCGGACTATCTTAGTCAGACGATGGACCGGGGAGAATGGTCTCTTCACCCGGAGGTGTTTCATCAGCTGTGCCTTCAGTGGAGAACCCCCGATGTGGACCTGTTGGTCTCCCATCTTAACAGGAAGGTGCAGAGGTTCGTGTCAAGGTCTCGGAATCCTCTGGCCGACGCCCTGGTGGCCCCTTGGGGTCAGCATCATCTGATTTACGCTTTTCCTCCAATTCAACTTCTGTCGAGACTGCTACGCAGAATTGAGGTAGAAGGGATTCTAGTCATTCTGGTGGCACCAAACTGGTCTCGCCGGTCTTGGTACGCAGGCCTGGTAAGGCTGGTAGCAGACGTCCCTTGGAAACTTCCTCTCAGGGAAGATCTTCTGTCTCAGGGATCAATCTTCCATCCTGCTTTACAGTTGCTGACGACTTGGCTATTGAAAGCCAGGTGCTGGAGGACCGAGGGCTGTCGGAGTCGGTGATTCCTACTTTGTTAAAAGCTAGGAAATCTACTTCCAGAAAAGTTTATTATAGAGTTTGGAAGGCGTACATTACTTGGTGTGAGTCCCGGCGGGTTTCTCCCCCTTCATTTTCTGTGTCTTGTGTCTGTGTCTTGTTGCCAGCGGTTGCTTGCTGGTATTTTTGGGGGTGTGGTCAGAGAAAAGCATGGATTAGATGTCTGATATTAGGTGTCTTTGAGGTTCTGTTTTCAGGCACATGGGCTCAAACGGCATATGTTAACGTGACCATATGGATGATAGTTTAGGAAGTCCTAAAAAATGCCTGATTTTGGACTTAAGTCCAGAAGGGGAATGGGGTGTGCAATAGGGTCATGACGTTTCCCTTATCGAAGTAATGTTCTGCCCAGATGGTGTTGTGGGGCCAAATGTTAGCTAAAAAGTTGTCAGATAAACCAGGAGAGAAGTCCAGATTGTGTTGAATGGGAGTTAGGGGTCCCAGAAGGGATGACATATTGTATTTTCTGCAGACTTCTCGGAAATAATGTAATGTGGAGCTTATTAAAGGATGAGAGGTATAAGATCAAGAGATTCAGCCTTCATGGGGCTTGAAAAAGGGATAAGGAGGAGAAAGAATATTCCAATTGTACCCAATCTTTTGCTTGTGAGTGGATATTCCAATCCACCACCCTTGCAAGCTGGCAGGCTTGATGGTATTTAACAATATCTGGGAGGCCTATGCCTCCCTTAAATTTTTTTCTTGTTAGACTCTTAAAGCTAATTCTGGGACACGAGTAGCCCCACACGAAACCTGTACAGGCCCTTTGATAAGCTGCGAAAAAGGCAGGAGGTAAGTTAATAGGTATCATTTGCATTACATACATTATCCTAGGGAGAATATTAATTTTGATCATTGCAGCTCTTCCGAACCAGGAGAAGACTGATATGAGTTTTAAGGAAAACAAACGTTGTGGGGTTCCCCCCAAGATCAATACCAGACCCTTATCTGAGCATGCAGCTTGGCAGACCAGAAAAGGGGGAGGATGAGCAAGCGCCCCTCCTCCTGAACCATGCCAGGCCACATGCCCTCAACATTGGGGGGTGCTTTAAGGCAGGGGGGCAGAGCCCCTCACACCCCACAGCCCCTTGTCGATAGGGACAAGGGGCTTATCGACATCTGGAAGCCCCCCTTTAACAAAGGTGCCCCCAGATATCCCACTCACCCCATGTGAATGAGTATGGGGTACATAGTACATTTAACAAGTGTCAAATAGAAATACACACACACACATACACACACACACAGTTTTTGACAATTCCTTTACTAAAAATAAAAAATAAAATTTTCCCCAGATGTAGGTTCATCATCAATCATGACCCCAGCCGCCACAACCAGACCTGAAGAAAGAAGAAAAAAAAAAGCTCAGCTAACCGCTGTCCGCCTGCTCCGCCATCTGACAGTTCCTTAAATAGGTAAGGGACGGAGCCACCTGACGACTTCACCTGGTGGCACCGCTCCGTGTGACATCACCGGCTCAGCATACACCGATTGTGGGTCACAGGAGAGCAGATTGTTTTGCACTCCTGTGACCCATTTTCAGCAGACCGCAGGTGGAAGTCTGCTGTCTGCTGACATCACAGAGCCGGCCCAGGCTCGGGCAAGATCGCGACAATGAAGTCAGGATCTGCCCACATGCCTGCTCCTGCCCCCTTCACAGCCCAGTGCTCCAGTCAGTTGGCTGCCTAGTTCGCCTAATGGGAGCGCCGGTCCTGAATGTACCCCATACTAATTCACATGAGGGGGCTGAGACCTGGGGTCCCTCTTGTTAAAGGGGGCTTCTAGATTCTGATAAGCCCCCTGCCCACAGACCCCTACAACCACAGCCCAGGGTTGTGGGGAAGAGGTCCTTGTCCCCATCAACATGGGGACTAAGTGCTTTGGAGTGGGGGGAAAGAGCCCCTCGCTGCCCCAAAGCACCCCCATGTTGAGGGCATGTGGCCTAGTATGGTTCAGGGGGGGACGCTTGTTCACCCCCCCCCCCTTTCCTGCCTGCTAGGCTTCATGCTCGGATGAGGGTCTAGTAAGAATTTTGGGGGTGACCCCACGCTGTTTTTTTTTTTTTAATTTTGGTGTGGGATTCCACTTAAAATCCACTCCAGACCCGAAGGGCCTGGTATG
Organism: Pelophylax lessonae; assembly: GCF_965119305.1. Lineage (NCBI taxonomy): Eukaryota > Metazoa > Chordata > Amphibia > Anura > Ranidae > Pelophylax > Pelophylax lessonae. The sequence continues at coordinate 85,079,761 of NC_138772.1, read as the reverse complement.
GGTTGGGGGGGGGGTCTCTCACTCTGTTTTTTTTTTCTCACATTTTTCTATTGTCAGCAATGTTTTTTTTTTTTTCATTAAGCTGTCAGTGGGTAAGCCTGTTGACACCTGATGACTCCATTGTTAAGGATGCAGCTACCGGCATCCCGGCACGCTCCTGAACAGCCAGTGATTCACTATGCATTGAATGGGCAAAGCGATGCGCCTAACTGGGGTCAGGTGCATTGCTTCAGGCGATCAGGGTTTAGAACGCACTGTGCAGCTCCCTGCAAATTCGGGTGTTCACTGTTCACCCGAACTTATGCTTGGTCCGAACTGCTCACCCAACACTTATAGTGCGAAGGTCAGGTCTGAGCATGTAGGCCCTTTACAAAATAATCTAGAGTGGGTGACTGGGGACGAGGAAGGCAAATTTATTAAATACTTTCTTCAGCTCAGTGTACACAAATGTAGCACCCTCCTAGGTAGGTGCTAGAGAGTGAGTATAGTTTTTGGCTCTGTCTGCCTATCAGAGGAGCAGCAATTAAATTCTATATTGCTCTGTGCTTAACAGGGAGCAGAATCTGTGAGTTAGGTCTGCTCTATGTGCTCAGTGTGGGATTCATCTTGTCTAGGGGAGTGTTTCACTCTAGTCCAATAGGTTAGGCATGTTGGACAGTAGAGAAAACCTGACCAATGGGTACACAGCAGGCCCAGACTGGCCATAGGGCAGACCGGGCATATGCCCTCTGCAGGGGGCGCATCGCATGTCAGGTCACTTTGTTGTGTGTCCACTTGCCGCCAGCCTCTCCGCGGCCGGCTCTGCGTCCGATTCCGCAGAGAGGGACGCATATCCTTCTGGCCGGCTATGAGACTCCCCACTCCCAACTTAGGCACTGTCAGCCGGGCTGATGCTGAGCCCAGCTCCTCGGCCAATCAATCAGCCTTCTTTGTAGCTCAGGTCAGGGGGTGGTAATGAAGAGGTCAGACTCAGGTGACCGTGACTCTGGGGGTGGAGCTAGAGGGGACCCCCTTCTGCTTAATATCATCAAGAAGCGGAAACAGTGTCTCTCTCACTGCGGCCGGCTCCGCGGCCAATCAGCCTTCTCTGTAGCTCAGGGGGGTGGAAAAGAAGGGGTCAGGTGACTCTGCAGGGGGTGGCGCTAGAGGGGCCCGCCTTATGCTTGATATAGTGAAGCGGGAACACTCTGCAGCCACACCGCACACCACCCAGGCCAAGGTAAGTGAGTGACTATTACTATGCCAGCCTATTTGCAAAACAAATCCTTATTTTTACAAAATTTTTGATCATGTGTCTCATGAGATTGGTTTTGGTAATTGTCTGATCTGATGCCAGCCTATTTGCAAAAGAAATCCTTATTTTTACAAACTTTTTGATCATGTGTCTCATGAGATTGGTTTTGGTAATTGTTTGAACATCTCTTATGCCAGCCTATTTGCAAAATAAATCATTATTTTCACAAACTTTTTGATCATGTGTCTCATGAGATTGGTTTTGGTAATTGTCTGATCTGATACCAGCCTATTTGCAAAAGAAATCCTTATTTTTACAAACTTTTTGATCATGTGTCTCATGAGATTGGTTTTGGTAATTGTCTGAACATCTCTTATGCCAGCCTATTTGCAAAAGAAATCCTTATTTTCACAAAATTGTTGATCATGTGTCTCATGAGATTGGTTTTGGTAATTGTCTGATGATCTCTCTTTTACACACTGCATGCTGCACAAGGGTAAAGTGATGGCATCAGGCTGTGTGAGAGAGGGACAGGTTTTAGGCCCTAAAGGTGTCTTATATTTAAAGTATATATATATATATATATATATATATATATATATACAGTGTCTTGCGAAAGTATTCGGCCCCCTTCAACTTTGCAACCTTTTGCCACATTTCAGGCTTCAAACATAAAAATATAAGACCCCGTTCACACTGGGGCGATCCGACTTGCCGGGGCGACCTCACAGGTCGTGGCGCGCAGCTCGCACCGCGACCTCGGAGCGGCCGGCACGGACTTCATAACATTGAAGTCAATGCAGGTCGCTCCAGGTCGCCCCAAAGAAGCTCCGGACCCTTTTTCTAAGTTGGAGCGACTTGTGTCGCTCCTATTAGAACGGGTCCACAGCTTCTCTATGGCAGGCGACCTACGGCGACCTGTCAGGCGACCAGGTCGCCCCAGTGTGAACGGGGTCTAAAACTGTAATTTTTTGTGCAGAATCAACAAGTGGGATACAATCATGAAGTGGAACTAAATTTATTGGATATTTCAAACTTTTTTAACAAATAAAAAACTGAAAAATTGGGCGTGCAAAATTATTCAGCTCCTTTACTTTCAGTGCAGCAAACTCTCTCCAGAAGTTCAGTGAGGATCTCTGAATGATCCAATGTTGACCTAAATGACTAATGATGATAAATAGAATCCACCTGTGTGTAATCAAGTCTCCGTATGCACCTGCACTGTGATAGTCTCAGAGGTCAGTTTAAAGCGCAGAGAGCATCATGAAGAACAAGGAACACACCAGGCAGGTCCGAGATACTGTTGTGGAGAATTTTAAAGCCGGATTTGGATACAAAAAGGTTTCCCAAGCTTTGAACATCCCAAGGAGCACCGTGCAAGCGATAATATTGAAATGGAAGGAGTATCAGACCACTGCAAATCTACGAAGACCTGGCCGTCCCTCTAAACTTTCAGCTCATACAAGGAGAAGACTGATCAGAGATGCAGCCAAGAGGCCCATGATCACTCTGGATGAACTGCAGAGATCTACAGCTGAGGTGGGAGACTCTGTCCATAGGACAACAATCAGTCGTATACTGCACAAATCTGGCCTTTATGGAAGAGTGGCAAGAAGAAAGCCATTTCTTAAAGATATCCATAAAAAGTGTAGTTTAAAGTTTGCCACAAGCCACCTGGGAGACACACCAAACATGTGGAAGAAGGTGCTTGGTCAGATGAAACCAAAATCGAACTTTTTGGCAACAATGCAAAACGTTACGTTTGGCGAAAAAGCAACACAGCTCATCACCCTGAACACACCATCCCCACTGTCAAACATGGTGGTGGCAGTATCATGGTTTGGGCCTGCTTTTCTTCAGCAGGGACAGGGAAGATGGTTAAAATTGATGGGAAGATGGATGGAGCCAAATACAGGACCATTCTGGAAGAAAACCTGATGGAGTCTGCAAAAGACCTGAGACTGGGACGGAGATTTGTCTTCCAACAAGACAATGATCCAAAACATAAAGCAAAATCTACAATGGAATGGTTCACAAATAAACATATCCAGGTGTTAGAATGGCCAAGTCAAAGTCCAGACCTGAATCCAATCGAGAATCTGTGGAAAGAACTGAAAACTGCTGTTCACAAACGCTCTCCATCCAACCTCACTACTGAGCTTGAGTTGTTTTGCAAGGAGGAATGGGCAAAAATTTCAGTCTCTCGATGTGCAAAACTGATAGAGACATACCCCAAGCAACTTACAGCTGTAATCGCAGCAAAAGGTGGCGCTACAAAGTATTTTTAAGGGGGCTGAATAATTTTGCACGCCCAATTTTTCAGTTTTTTATTTGTTCAAAAAGTTTGAAATATCCAATAAATTTCGTTCCACTTCATGATTGTGTCCCACTTGTTGTTGATTCTTCACAAAAAATTACAGTTTTATATCTTTATGTTTGAAGCCTGAAATGTGGCAAAAGGTCGAAAAGGCACTGTATATAGGATTTTTTTTATCACTTACCAAGCCAGTGTTAAATGTACCGCAATTACAAACACACACACACTAAATAAATATATATATATATATATATATATATATATTTATATATATATGGGTGTGTGTGTGTATACATAATTTATATATATATATATATATATATATATATATATATATATATATAGACACACATTTTTTTTTTTTTGTGTGGTGTCAATGACTGAAGCAGGCTAAATATAACTAAAAGACATCGAGAAACCATGAGTTATCATTACTTGTGATATGGTTTTAAAAAAAAAATGGGCTGCTCAGCCTGAAATGCCCAGGCCTATTTTTTGTCCTAGTTCGGGCCTGGTACACAGGCTTTAATACAGCCCCAGTGATTGGCACAGACTGCTGCTATCTCTGTGCATTGTGGGGTGTGGTATAAAAGCCAGGAGCACCTGTGCTCAAGGTCCTTGGCTGGTGAGCAGAGTCCCGGAAGGAGGTTGGTGGCTGCCTCCTCTTCTGCAGCAGTTGGTGTGTGGACACAGGCAGTCGGTCTGGGGTGCCGGGAGGAAGGAGCTGAACCCAGAGGTCCAGGAGAGCTGACTGGAGGAGTTGAGACACTGGAGAACCTGGAAAAACAATATCGTGAGTACAGGGGATCATGTCTAAGGGCCTGAGCAGGAAGGGGGCCACTCCGGAGTAGAGTAGTCAGATGACAGGTGTCAGCTGGTGGAGTGAAAGGGGATGCTAGGCGAGTACCCTGAAGATAAGTGCTAAGCAAGTGTTTATTCAGGAACCTTCCCTCAGATTCATCTAGTGGCAAGGTGAAATTGCGGCCTAGCCGCATCCTCAGATAGAAGTCCTCAGCATTGCGAATAGTTCAAGTTCTGGAGTATCCCACTCTATCCCTTCTCCTATCCCAATATAAAATAAAACAAAAAAAAAACAATCCCTAGACTGTTCATTGACTGAGCCGGAGAGTAAAGTGCTACGTTTCTGTATGCAGTTGCTACCGGTAACCCAGAGGGACCCGAAAAGGTGAGAAGTCCAGGAGCTCTCAAGGGGGCAGTGCTACACAAAGAGCACGTGGGAGCTCATGACCATAAAGACGATGGTATTTACACAGCCCTAAATGAACCACTATGGCTCAAAATTGATATGGTCTAAAAATATTTAGACAGAATAAAGGTGAATAAAACACCTGGACCAGGTGGCATACACCCACGGATCCTTAAAGAATTAAGCTCTATCATTTCAAAGCCATTGTTTCTAATTTTTAGGGACTCTTTAATGACTGGAATAGTACCACTGGATTGGCGTAAGGCCAATGCGGTGCCTATATTTAGAAAGGGATCAAAGTCTTTACTAAGTAACTATAGGCCTGTTAGTTTAACTTCCTTTTGTCGGAAAGATACTGGAGAGTTTATTAACCACTTCTGGATCGGAAGGATTTGCCCCCTTAATAACCAGGCCATTTTTTTGCAATTCGACACTGCATCACTTTAACTAACAATTGCGCGGTCGTGCGACACTGTACCTAAATAAAATTGATGTCCTTTTTTTCCCACAAATAGAGCTTTCTTTTGGTGTTATTTGATCACCTCTGCGAATTTAAATTTTTGCGCTATAAACAAACAAATCACATTTTTTTAACATTTTAGGCCAATTTGTTGTCTGCTACATATTTTTGGTAAAAAAAAATCCCAATAAGCGTATTTTGATTGCTTTGCGCAAAAATTATCGCGTCTACTATCTACAGGAAAGATTTATGTCATTTTCATTGTTTTTTTTGTTTTTTTTACTAGTAATTGCGGTGATCTGCGATTTTTAGTGGGACTGCGACATTGCGGTGGACAGATCGGAACCCTAACTGCCATTTTTGACACTTTTGGGGGGACCAGTGGCATTACTACAATAATCAGTGCTAAAAATATGCACTGTTACTGTAATAATGACACTGGCAGGGAAGGGGTTAATACAGTGGGTGATCAAGGGGTTAAATGTAAGCCTAGGGGAGTGATTCTAACTGTGGGGGGTTAGGCTTTTGAAATGATCAGAGACCTGTGATCCTACATAGAAGAGAGAACAACGGTCAGCTGTGTTTACAATAGCTGACCGTCCTTCTCTCTCAGCGGAGATCCATCGTGGGTGCTACGGGCTACGTCGGTTCGCGGAGGAGGGGCTGTGTGCCACAGTATATCTGCGGCAGGCAGTCCGGAACAGGTTTAAAGACCACATAGATGTGTTTTTGCTAGAAAAAAAATATTTTAAGCAACAGACAGCATGGATTCAAGAAATAAAGAAGTTGTCAGGCAAATCAGATTTCTTTTTATGAGGAGGTAAGTAAAACCTTGGGCAGATGGTTGGCCGCGGAAATTGCATACTTGAATTTTGCCAAATCGTTTGACACAGTTCCTCACACATGGATAATGTGTAAGGTAAAGTCTGCAGGCTTGGAAAGATCAGTTTGTAAATGGATAGAAAACTGGCTAAAAACTCGTATTCAGTGAGTAGTGGGTAATGATTCTTACTTTGAAAGGTCATCGATGGTGTACCCCCAAGGTTCAGTGTCGGGACCCTTACTTTTTAATAACTTTATAAATGGTATAGGGTCTGAGATTAAAAGTACTATTTCAGTCTTTGCAGATGACACCAAGCTTTGCAGTGGAATAACTTCTTTACAGGATGCCTCCAATTTACAAGCTGAACTCTGCACTGTTTCACTATGACCCATGGTTTGCAGAAACAGGGATCTTTCCTCTCTTCCTTTCAATGTACTGTTTATTTTGGCAACTATGTGGCAAATGAGGTTTAATGTTGATAAATGTAAAGTTACGCACTTGGGGGCTAAGAATATGCATGCATCATACATACTAGGAAGAGCACAACTGGAGGAATCAATGGTGGAGAAGGGTCTGTGTGTTCTGGTAGATCATAAGCTTAATAATAGCATGCAATGCCAAGCTGTGGTTTCCAAAGTGAGAAAAATCCTTTCTAAGAGAGGTATAGACTCCGGAGAGACAGAGCTATAATTTTGTCCCTGTACAAATCATTAGTAAGACCTCATCTGGAATATGAAGTTCAGTTTTGGGAATTAGTTCACAAAAAGGGTATCAGGAACTGGAGAAAGTGCAACCAAACTGAGAAAAGGCTTGGAGGAGCTCAACTATGAGGAAAGATTAGAGCTGGGGTCAGCAACCCATCAATCACGGTCTACCTGACAACCGTGGACAGGTGACAGGTAGACTGCGAACAGGTCTGCGCCGTCAACACCCGCCTTCTACTTGTAGGTACTGGATCGGTTCTCTCTCCACCAACAGCCTTCTCCAATGTGCCTTTGGTGCTTCTCTTTACATCGCCCCCTGTCACTGTCATTGTGAACAGCAGGGAGCAAAAGTTAGCACAGCTCAGGACGGAGGCCGGGAGGAGGAACTGGCCAAATTACTTTTCAAGTTGACCCGCATGTGATTGGTTGCTAGGTCCTAAGCAACCAAACACCAGCTTGTTAATATGAAAAGTCACTCAGCCAGCTGACAGGAAGAGACAATGAACTACCTTGAGCGCTCAACAGCGCCCTAGTAATTAATTGAGAACTACAAGCCATCAACTGCAAAGGCTGTCAGTAGTTGTAGTTCTCCCATTCACATAACTCAGTGAATGACACAGTGGGGCAGTGGAGCCCTATTTATTTATTTTTTTAAATAGTGACAGCAATTTCAGGGAGAAGATCCCCAGCTCGCTGTCACTAGGGGCAGCGGATCAAGGAGTGGCTGCAGGAGTGGGAACGTTACACGTTTCACCCTAAAAAAGGTGAACTTATAAGTACAAGTTCCTAATTGGAAGTTCCATAGCAATTAATAGAGAGTGCAGAGTATATGTGCGGGCCCAGCCAGGAAGATACTTGACGGCCAGGCTATCTCATCAGGGTTGCTGGATCATTTACAGGTGAGTATAAGCGGGTGGGGGTGTTGTTACACACTAAAGATAGACTGTCATGTTATAAGAGAGATTGTGCTTTACAAAATGAAACTGACCTTGTTACTAGTATAGAGGTTAAACCCTCATCTTCCATGCAGTGCCAACCATATCTGAGCAAGAATCAGTGTTTACCAGCCTGAGGCTTGGGGAGCTTGGCAGGATACTTGTAGCACTAGTGCTAATGTACATCATGTGTATTTGAGTGCTGTTTCTTTTGCCATGCTTTGCATAGCATTTACTACCCACTTGCATATATTAACAGCATTTGCCTGATCTCTGTCAGTTTCTCCCTGTAGATTATTTTTATAGCTCTTTCAACAAATGCATATCTAGTCTATGGAAATATTGAATAATTTACTGACCAACGTATCAGTCTGGATGTCACGCTAATTCCTCAAACCAAATCTATCCAAAAACTGAGCTCATAATATTTAATCTCCCATGTACCCCTTCCACTGACATCTACATCAAGATCAATGGCACAACTATTAACCCGGACCCCCATGCCAGCATGCCTGTTGTAATCCTGGACTCTGAACTCCTCTTTCAGATCCAATCACTGTCGCCTCAACCTCCGCAACATCTCCAAAATATGCCCCTTCCTAACCAAGGACACCACAAAGCTTCCAATTCACTTTTGCCTCAATTACTGCAACTCTTTACTCACTGGATTACCTTTACATAGACTATCCTCCCTTCAGTCCATCATGAATGCTGCCAGACTCATCCACCTTACCAACTGTTAAAATTCAAAATACTAACAACTTACAAAGCCATCCACAACTTGGCCCCCAGCTACATCACTAACCTAGTCTCAAAATACCAACCAAATCGTTAGCTTTGTTCTTCCCAAGACGTCCTGTTCTCCAGCTCCCTTGTCACCTCCTCCAGGACTTAGTAGCCATGTCGTTAAAACCAGTGACAGTGAAGCAGGGTAATAATCTGGTCCTAGTAACAAGAGATCTGAAAGATCTGAGAGAGCCTATGGAGATCTGCCAGGTATGATGTGTTTGAAGCACTATACCCATTTGGACCAGTTTGGTGTGATGAGTATCACCAGAATGCCCTTCTCTTAGGGGCATCCCTTCACTGGGAAGAGGGTTTTGTGGAAGACTTGATTGCACCGGAAGGAGGTGCAGAAGATGGGTTTGGAAGTCGAATTTTGCAGAGGTGGAGGCTTCTGAGGAAAGGGGCTAGGTATGTTCCACTGTATAAGTAGAACCTTCCTTTCTGTGACATATTTTTGAACTGGTCAGGTGCATCTACAAACAGACATCTTCCTTGAAAAGGCATGTGTGTGAGATGCTTTTTACAGGCAGCTTCAGCTGTCCAGGCTTTTAGCCACAAGATTCTACAGATGTGAATGGAGATAAGAGTCCTTCTGGAAAATTGTCTCCCGACAATTTGTTCTAGGGCATCCACACAAAAAAGCATAGCAGAAGGTAATTGCTGTTTTGGCTCTATTAAAGCATGATCTTAAAAAAGAGTGTCATGTTTGTTGATTATTACCCTAGTACAGTTAGCTGTAGTTTGACATACCAATATTGCAGCGAGAGCTGGTTTAGGAGTGTTTAAAACTATCTGCGGAATCTTTGAAAGAAGAAACATCTTTAATAGTTATAGTAAGAGATGTTTAGCACTGAGACAACAGAAACAACCTCACGATAGTGAACTTTTTTTCCAATGGATACGCGAAGAATTTGGGGGGAGTGAAAATCCTTTCTGGAGTGATCCAATAGCCATAGATTGTACATTCAATCTTTCTATACCAGGGAATGTCTTAAAAGATTTTGCAGGTCTCTTTGTACCCAAAGAGAAGCAAGTTATACAACCCAAAGGCTTCTGTGGATGATAGAAGTGAGCTTTTCCACATTAACAAGCATGTTGCATGAAGCTCCCTCTTTAATATAGCAGCAATATGGGGATAACATTTCTTCTGCAACTTTCTCCAATATGACCTCAATGTCCCTTTCAGTCTCTTTTGTCTGCCTTGTCTAATGCAGGCATATTGGGATTTAACTCAGGCAGGGAAACAGGAGTAGGATAAGAGGCATGGCATTTATTATCCTTCAAAACGATGGCTGTAATAAAGCTGTTATTTATTCAAGGAATTGTAACATAGATGAAGAAAAGTATGTTTTTGTCAGGTAGGCCAGCTTGTTGCGTGCCTGAAATCGAGCTAGAAATGGATGCAGAGACCGGTGTTAGAATTGGCTCCTGCTCCAGTGCAAGAAGCACATTGTCATGAAGGTGTTGTGCAGGCCTTCGGCAGAGCGAATGTTTGCCTGTGATTTTGGAATGGTTCCCTTTCACCTGGGCTTGGACATAGCTACATGTGAGGCTATTCCCCTCTGGGGTACTCATGGAGTAGGGTGTGGAATAGGAATAGACCGATATGTTTTTTTCAGGGCCGATGACGATATTTTGGTGACAAAGTATCGGTATCGGCTGATATGGGCCGATATTTTGTACATTTAAAGTTTTGAAAAATAAAGACAATTTTTGACACAAAGCTGGTACTGAATATGTTAATGTTTGTTTATTAACATGTTTAACATTAAAGGCTTGTTCTTCACACCTTACCTGCATGAAAACTGATAGGAAAACCGCACAGCTTTCACTTGCAGGTACATCAGTTTCATGTCATGTGAACGAACAAATCCTAGAAGAGTAGACAACTGTAAAAAATAGCAAAAGTGCTGGGAAAATAATAACTAAAGGCTTCCCAAAACAAAATTTACATAAACTGCTGCAGTAGTGCACTCACTGTCTGAAATGACTAAATCTAGTAGCTGCAGTGCAAAAGACAGTGGACTGAACACTAGTACTACTACACTTTCCATACTCCCAGTTAAGTAGAACAATATTATAGTGCAGAAAGCATAACATTTCAGCATGTTCACCAGTTCACCAGTTAAACGGCTTCTGTTTTTTTCATATATTGTTGCCACTTCACTCAAAAAATGCTCACTTGGTACCGAGGAAGGAGGAGCAGAAAGGTATCTTCTAGCATGAGAAGCAAGTTTTTTGTAGCGTGCCTCATTTTCTTTCCACCACTGAAGAGGAAGGCCATTTCTTCTGTCAATTACTGGTTCCTTCAAATAGAGATGAAGTTCATCTTCCAGGGTCATTATTGCAGATTCAGAAGAATCCTCTGCATGAGGCCCCAATAAAACACTGAATATGGTATCTATTCGACCACCATGTAGTTTCTCTTCTGTCCGTTGTCTTTTTGGACATTTTTCTCTTTTTGCAGCATCCTGCTCTTCCAGATTAGAAACCTGCTTTTCCTGACTTGTCTTTTCAGCAGGAACCTCCTGCACCTCCTGTTGAATATCTTCTTTCAGGCATTGTTTTGCCTTGGCCAATATGTCATCAGAAGAGAAAGCATGATTCTTGTATCGAGGATCCAAAAGACATGCAAGCACAACATTTTGATTCTCTTCAAGCTTCTCAAAACGTTTGGCGAGGCTGTATTTCATTGGGTACTTCATTCTCTTGTAGAAGCATCTTCAGCACTCTCACACATGGGATGACAGATGACACAGATGAGTCATAATGACTCACCTCTAGTGTCACTTTGTCTATGGGGAGGAGGGTCTCAGTGACATTGGCTACAATGTCCCACTGATCAGAAGTAGGATAAAAGTATCCTCCATATTCACCTGAATAGATGGTAAGAGCTCGCTTCTACTCCAGCATTTTTTGCAGCATGTGAAGTGTCAAGTTCCATCGTATTGGAACAGCGTTAATCAAGTTGTTTTTGGGTAGGCCAAGATCTTCCTCAATGCACCTCAGTCGCTGCTTGGCAAGGATTGAATGGTGGAAATGGCCTGCGCATCTCTTCACCATGCCAATTATATCAAGCAAAGCTCTCTGGTTTGACAGACCATCATTTACCACAAGTTGGAGGGTGTGTGCCATGCAACTGGGGTCTGACACTTCAGCAGGCCTCATTCCTTTCACCATGTTTTCTCTGCTGTCTCGAAGAACAAGCATCACTCGATCTTTGGTGATTCCCCAGTCTTCCAGCATGCCTAGAAAACTATTTATGCAGTCACTCCACATGCATGTTCATAGTTATGATTAAGCGAATGTAACTGTGTGAAACGCGTCAACTATTTTGTCTCCTGCCTCTGATATTTCTGTCTGTCATGGATTTATTGATTTACAAATAAATTGTCATCAATTTCAAGTGGGAGTGCAGTCTTTTTCATCTTTAGTGGACACATTTGCAGGGATTGCGGATCTGACTTGCACCCGACCTCTGATCACTGGATTGTATGCACCTGAGGGGTCTCTCTCCTGTGTATCTTCGCCTGACACTTCAGCAGGTCTCATTCCTTTTACCAAGTTCGCTCCGCTGTCTCGAAGCACAAGCATCACTCGGTCTTTGGGGATTCCCCAGTCTTCAAGCATGCCTAGAAACCTTTCTCCAATGTACTCCTCAGTGTGGGATCCTTGCATCACTTTTGCTTTCAACACCAAATGCCTTCTTGTCCATACGCTGTCAATGAAGTGGCATGGAAGACTCATTAGTGACTCTGTTTGTCCTGACCAGCAGTCAGTCGTGAATGAGAGTGAGTTGCCAGCATTCTCTGGTTTCAGCATAGCCTTTACTTTCTCAACGACCTTTTGGTGAATCTTTCCCAGCATTTCGGTTCGATAATACTGGTCACTCTTCAGTGTGTACCTTGGCTCATCTATGGACATCAACTGCTTAAATCCAGAGTCAGACACCATTGTAAATGGCTGGTTATCAGTGACCATCATCTCTGTCAAGCAGTTGGGATCTTCCATCCAAATTTAGCCTCCTGTTTTTTTCTGAAACATATCTGGTATTGTTGCCTGGGATACTGGTATTTTTCCTTGTGATTCATTGTGTTTTTTCTGTGCTGCATGATATAATTTACCATGATGAACTCTTAGATGGGCCCAAAGATTTGACGTATTTTTGTTTTTTTCAATTGCTGATCCCATGCTTACATTGTTTGTGCATGTGTTGCACATTGCTCCTTTTCCTGGAGATGGAGACGATTAATAGTCTCACATCACACTTTTACTTTTTCTATCTGCATCCATCTACATTGAAATTTGAAAGACACTACTGAAATTGAATATAGGGTTAAAAAAAAACTGACTGTCTGGCACCCTGTGGTGGGTGGCTGGATGTCTGGCACCCTGTGGTGGTGGGTGGCTGGCTGTCTGGAACCCTGTGGTGGGTGGCTAGCTGGCTGTCTGGCATGCTGTCTGCAACCCTGTAGTGGGTGGGTGGCTGGTACAGGGCCTGTGGGTGTGGCTGGCTGGCACCGGCCTGCTGTGGGTGGGTGTATGGCTGTGTTTTATACTCCTGAGAGACTAGTCCCAAATCCAGACAAGGGAGGCGGCCTAAGAAGGCAGAAGCTTAGGCCCAGTGCGGGAGGCATGTGGCGCAACATACGCAATGACAACACGACAATATCGGTAATATCGGCAAGTTCCGGAGCCGATACCGATATATCGGAAAAGTGAATATCAGCCCTCCGATAATCAGCTTTGCTGATAATCGGTCGATCCCTAGTGTGGAATACAGGGTCAGCATGTCTAGACAGAGAATATGGCCACCCATATGTAGACGTCATATAGTGAATCCTTGTGGCAAAAGGGTGGGAGGAACCTCCTGAACACCTTATGAGGACTCTAAGCAGGAGTGTCGGTAAAATGTGCGACCTGGCTATCCACCCTAGACTATGTTTAGCAGAGATCGACCGATTATCGGCGGGGCCGATATGCACTTTCCCCGATATATCGGAATCGGCCTGTTGATTTGCCGATATTTTCGTGACATCCACGCGCCTCCGCGCACTGGACAGCTCTTAGGCCGCCTCCCTCTGCCTCCTTACAGTGTCTTTTACCTGGCGCTGCCACACTGGAGTCTGCATGCGGCACAGGCAGTCGTTCGGGAGAGTCAGGACAGAGTTCTTCTACATCTAGCGAGTGCAGTGACCAACAGTCTGACACACGTTCTGTATTCTGTTCTGTGATAATTGATAACAGTGACCAACAAAAAACACTCTCTCTGACACACGTTCTGCATCTGTTCTGTAACACAGGTGCCGTGGTCACCCATCCACCCACCCTGGTGCCAGCCAGCAACCCAGTCCCACACAGTCCACAGTGTAGTGTAGCAGCCAGCCAGCCACAGGCCCTGCCTGAGTCCTCCTCCTGACTGTACTAGCTCTCCAGCCACAGGCCCTGGGCCTGTATGTGCCAGGCCAGCCACCATACAGGGTGCCAACCAGCCACAAAAGGGTGCCTGCCAGCCACAAAAGGGTGCAAGCCAGCCACCAAAGCTTGATGACAGCCAGCCACCCACCCAGTGCCAGCCAGCCACGAAAGGGTGCCAGCCACCCACCCACCATAGGGTGCAAGCCAGCCAGCCACCCACCACAGGGTGCAAGCCAGCCTCCCACCAGACAGGGTGCCTGCCTGCCAGCCAGCCACCCACCACAGGGTGCCAGCCAGTCACTCACCACTGGGTGCAAGCCAGCCACCCACCACACAGGGTGCCAGCTAGCCACCCACCACAGGGTGCCAGCCAGACAGCCACTACAGGGTGCCAGCCAGACAACCACCCACAACAGGGTGCCAGGCAGTCAGCCACCCACCACAGGGTGCCAGCCAGCCACCCACCCACCACACGGTGCCAGCCAGCCAGCCACCCACAACAGGGTGCCAGCCAGCCATTTTGTGTAAGCCTAAATTAGTGTCTGACTCTTTCTTGTTTCAATAGAGAGGGATGGAGATAGAAAAATTAAAAGTGTGGTCTGGGAGTATTTCTCTTCTCCATCACCAGGAAAATCAGTAGCACTGTGCAAGACATGCAAAAACAATGTGAGCATGGGGACAATAACTGCAAAAACCAAAAATACATCTAATCTTGGGGCCCATCTAAGAGTTTATCATCTTGACATGTATAATGCAGCACAGAAAAAATAAAATGAATCACAAGGTGAATCATCCCTATCCCAGCCAAGAATAACAGATTCTGTTTCAGAAAAAAAACAGGTGGCAAAAATCAGATGGAAGATCCCAACTGCTGGACAGAGTAATCACAGAGATGGTCACTGATAACCAGCCATTTACAATAGTGTCTGACTCTGGATTTAAGCGGTTGATGTCCATAGTTGAGCCAAGGTACACACTGAAGAGTGACAAATTTTATCGAACTGAAATGCTGCACAAGATTCACCAAAAGGTCGTTGACAAAGTTAAGACTATGCTGAAGACAGAGAATGCTGGCAACTCACTCTCATTCACGACGGACTGCTGGTCAGGACAAACAGAATGACTAATGAGTCTTACATGCCACTACATTGACAGCGGATGGACAAGAAGGCATTTGGTGTTGAAAAAAAAGTGATGCAAGGATCCCACACTGGGGAGTACATTAAAGAAAAGTTCCTAGGCATGCTAGAAGAATGGGGAATCCGCACAGACCGAGTGATTCTTGTGCTGCGAGACAGTGGAGCGAACATGGTTAAAAGTATGAGACTTGTTGAAGTGTCAGACCTCAGTTGCATGGCACACACCCTCCAACTGGTGGAAAATGATGGTCTGTCACACCAGAAAGCTTTGCTGGACATTATTACCATGCTGAAGAAATGTGCAGGCCATTTCCACTATTCTGTTTTTGCCAAGCAGCGTCTGAGGTACATTCAGGAAGACCTTGGCCTACCCAAAAACAACCTGATAAAGGCTGTTCCAACACGATGGAACTCAACTCTACACATTTTACAGAGGACGCTGGAGCAGAAGCGAGCTCTCACCATATATTCTGGTGAATATGGACTTGCAGGACATTCTTGCCCTACTACAGATCAGTGGGATATAGTAGCCAACATTATAGAGACGCTCGTACCCATTGAGGAAGTGACACTGGAGGTGAGTCATTACGACTTATCTGTTTCCTCTGTGATCCCATGTGTGAGAGTCCTGAAGATGCTTCTTCAACAGAATGAAGGACCCAACACACGTGGCATCAAAGCATGTAGGCAGGCCATGAGGGACAGCCTCGCCAAAAGGTTTGAGAAGCACGAGGAGAATAAAACTGTTGTGCTTGCATGTCTTTTGGATCCTCAATACAAGAACCATCCTTTCTCTTCTGATGATGTATTGGCCAAGGCAAAGCAATGGCTGACAGAAGATATTCAACAGTAGGTGCAGGAGGTTCCTCCTGACGAAAAGAAAAGTCAAGGACAACCAACTGCTTTAGTTGATTGTTTGTATTAGATGATTAGCCTATCCCATGTTGATTATTCTACGGTCATCTTCGCTTTTGTATGATGGCACAACCTGACACCGACTCTCCAGCGACTGAGTCTCTTGGTGCTGTCAATTCTTCAATATCTGCATCTGCTACCCCCCCCCCCCCTCCACGTCACTACCTACATTCTTGAGATCTGCTGTTTCATTACTTTGCTATCGGACGTTGTTGTGAAAAATTTGAAATTTGTTCATGTTTTGTATATCATTATCAACGGTCTTCATTCTTTAGATACTTGTTGCTTTCCTCGGATAATTTTTTTGGATTGCCGTTACGATTTTATCACTGTATTTGTGACAAATTTCAATAAAAAATGTTGTTAAAAAAAAAAAGAGAAAGTTTCTGATGTGGAAGAGCAGAATGCAGGAGAAAAATGTCCCAAAAGACAACGGACAGAAGAGAAAATAATCGTGGTCAAATAGATGCAATGTTCAGCGTTTTATTGGGGCTTCATGCAGAGGATTCATCAGAATCAGCAATGAGCCTGGATGATGAACTTCATCTCTATTTGAAGGAACCAGTAATTGACAGAAGAAGTGATCCTCTTCAGTGGTGGAAAGAAAATGAGGCACGCTACAAAAGACTTGCTTCTCATGCTAGAAGATTCCTTTCTGCTCCTTCTTCCTCAGTACCAAGTGAGCATGTTTTTAGTGAAGTGGCAGCAATTTATGAAAAGAAAAGAAGCGGTTTAACTGGTGAACATGCTGAAATGTTATGATTTCTGCACTATAATATTGCTCTACTTAACTAGGAGTATTGATTTGAAAGTGTAGCTAGTCTATAGTAGTGTCTGTCCACCAGTCCACTGAGTCTGTCCAAATCACTGTCTAGCTTGTGTCTATTTTTTTCTAACAGTTTTGCACTGACTGCGCAGTCAGTGCAAAGTGAGGTGATAGAAAAAAAAAATAGACAGACAGTGGATTGGAGTCAGTGGACTACTGCTGCAATCATTTTAAATCACTACTGCAGTAGTGATTTAAAATTATTCCAATGAGTGGCCTACTGCAGCAGTAGTACACAGTCCAATCCACTGTGTAGCTGTTGCCTTGCTTTTCTTCTAGCAGTACTGCACTGACTGCAGTAGTTGCAGTGAGTGCCATACTGCAGTGCATATAGTCCTCCACTGACTCCAGTCCAATCCACTGTGACATGTGTAGCTGTTGCCTTGCTTTTCTTCTAGCAGTATTTCACTGACTGCAGTAGTTGCAGTGAGTGCCATACTGCAGTGCAAATAGTCCTCCACTGACTCCAGTCCAATCCACTGTGACATGTGTAGCTGTTGCCTACTTGCCTTGCTTTTCTTCTAGCAATATTGCACTAACTGCACTGCAGTAGTTGCAGTGAGTGCCATACTGCACACAGAGGTAGTCCTCCACTGACTCAGAGTTCAGTCCAGTCCAGTCCAGTCCAATCCACTGTGACATGTTTAGCTGTTGCCTTGCTCTTTTTATAGCAGTTGTGCAATGTGTATGTGTATTTTATTGTGTAGCTGTAACCTAGTTTTTTTCCTAGCAGTTTTGCACTGACTGCACTGCAGTAGTGAATTAAAATTTTTATATTGCAGTGAGTCCACTACTGCAGCACTATAGCATTTCACATCATCTGATTGAGCATTAATGTATAATAATGTCCAACTCCTTGCAATTGAAGTTTTCCTATCAGGTTTTATGCAGTTGTGTGAAGAACGAGCACTTAATGTTAAAAATGTTAATAAATAAGGATTAACATGTTTGTTAAGAGATTTGTGTCGAAATTTGTGTTTTTTTGGGAAAATTTTACATATGTGAAAATATCGGCTGATACCGATATGCAATCGGCAAAATATCGGTATCGGCAACGAAAAAAACGATATCAGTCGATCACTAATGTTTAGCAGCAAATTTGAAAAGCTCATTCTGTATTGAATATCCAAATATTACCTCGGTCTTTGCAGTAACGGTCAGAGGCATATAGGATGACCCTGTCTTATCTGTCTGATACTGGACTGTAAATAAAGTCCAGGATTTGCCCATCTAGGTGGGGATACTGCAAAATGGTCTTCAGGGAATGGGTTCCATAGAAATGGATTACGAGGCTGGACCTGTAAAGCCCTATACGGCTGACCACACGCATTGCACTGTGCCAAGCTGAGCGCCCATGCAGGATCCAGTGTCCAAAGAAAGAGTATAGGCCATCCCCCACAAGATGGGGTTTGGGGTATGGTTCCTAAGGTTTCCCAAAGGTGCTTTAATCCGGATACACTGCTTCTATCTGTCCATTAGAAGACAGTGAGGAGATGATTAAAGAATCGGACGATAAAATAAAAAGTAGGCTAATGCCCCTTTCAAACAAACAGTCCGATCGAGTCTGCCCATCCGTTTTTCAGGCGGACCTGATCTGACCCTCCATTTTCCTCTCTGGAGTGGCAGCTGTAAACAAAATGTTGTCCGTTTACATCCGCCTATATCCAATGCAATAACAAACGGAAGGGGATCTCTTCCCCTCTATCTGGCCAAATCGGAGGGCAGTTAGGTGTAAACAGACAGCTGGTCTGCATAAGCGTAGCGGATATGGACCTCTAATCTACCAGCTGCTCAGCTCAGCAGGTGATCAGAAAAACTGATCTGACCCATGTGAAAGGGGCCTTAGAGTGATTTCTCAATAAACAGGGCCATCACCTTAGAGTGGGGAGGTGTGGAGTAGGGTGTCCTGTACTGTATGATTAAGATAATACACTCATGGTACCTACATTCTGTGTCAGCAATCATGGTAGAGATGTTTTACAAAATGTAGGACAGCCACAGGAAATTCTTCTCCAGATAATGTAATGGAAAGAGCCACACCAGATGTAGCCAATTAACCACTTAAGCCCCAGAGGATTTGGCTGCTAAACGACCAGGGGGTATTTTGCTATTCGGCACTGCGTGACTTTAACGGACAATTGCACGGTCGTGCGACGCTGTACCTAAACAAATTTGGCGTCCTTTTTTTCCCCACAAACAGAGCTTTCTTTTGGTGGTATTTGATCACCTGTGCGATTTTTTGATCACGCGCTATAAACAAAAAAAGAGCGTCAATTTTGCAAAAATAGCAATATTTTTCCCTTTTTTTTATATGAAATTCCCCCCCAAAAAAATGTAAAAATCAAAATTTTTTAACATTTTCGGCCAATTTGTTTTATGCTACATATGTTTGGTAAAAAAAAAAAAAAAAAAATCGCAAAAAGCGTATTTTGATTGGTTTGCGCAAAAGTTATTGCGTTTACTGACTAAGGGAAAGATTTTTGTCATTTTTGACACTTTTGGGGTTACCAGTGACATTTCTACAGTAATCAGTGCTATATATATGCACTGTTACTGTAAAAATACACTGGTAGTGAAGGGGTTAACTTTATTTGAGAGGGAGGGGCTGTGTGTGTCCCTAGGGGCGTGATTCTTACTGGGATTGGCTGTGGCTTCAGCTGTATGCAGAGTGATCAACGGATCTACATAGTAGATCCATATGATCAGCTCTCATACAGAGGGGAGAATGACAGGCAGCTTGTTTACACAAGCTGCCTGACTTTCTCCCTCTCCCCCGCCGATCGCAGAGTGGCCGGCGGACATCGGGTCCGCCGGTCACATGCGCGGGGGGGGGGGTCCGTGACCACGCGGGAGCGCGCCTCCGGCGGCGCGCGCTCGCTCCCTTGACCCTCACAAGCTAGTGACGTAGCCCTACGTCACTTTGCCTGCGAGGGGCTGACCGCCGACGTAGATCGGCGTGCGGCGGTCGGCAAGTGGTTAAAGCGGAGCTCCAGGCACCTTCAGAAAAAAATAAACGTCAGCAGCCACAAATACTGTAGCTGCTGACTTTTTATATTAGCACACTTACCAGTCCAGGAACCCAGTGGTGTCACCTGAGCTGAAGGCAGATTCAGACTATTAGCGTGAAGCCTAAAAAGCGGAACAATGCAAGCTGCCCTGGAGCGGTTATTGGAACGAGAGCTTGACAGGCCTGTAGAACTGGTGCCATTGTGCACATGATCTACTATACTGCTTGTATGGAAAGCCAAAAACTGAAAAGGGTACTCTTAACCACCTCTGCTCCAGAAGCTTGGTTTTATAAGACATTTCTCTCACCGCACCATTACAGGTAGCAGAGCAAAGCGGACTGACCCTGGCGCCCTCACAAGGAGCCATTGGTGCTTTCATTTAGTTTTATCAGGTCAATACTCTGTGCAGGCCAGTCAAGTTCCTCCACCCCAAACTCGCTCATCCATGCCTTTATGGACCTTGCTTTGTGCACTGGTCTATAGGATTTGGTGGAAGGGGGATTATGGTGTGGGGTTGTTTTTCAGGAGTTGGGCTTGGCCCCTTGGGCATCAGCATACCAAGACATTTTGTTAAATTTCACGCTTCCAACTTTGTGGGAACAGTTTGGGTATAGCCCCTTCCTGTTCCAATATGACTGCCTACTAGTGCACAAACAATGTCCATTAAGACATGGATGAGCGAGTTTGGGGTGGAGGAACTTAACTGGCCTGCAAAGAGTCCTGACCTCATACCGACAGAATACTTTTGGGATGAAATAAGAGTGGAGATTGCGAGCCAGGCCTTCTCATCCACATCAGTGCCTGACCTCACAAATGCACTTCTCGAAAAGTGGTCAAACATTCCCATAGACACAGTCCTAAACCATGTGGACAGCCTTCCCAGAAGAGTTGAAGCTGTTATAGCTGCAAAGGATGGGATAACTTAATACTGAACCCTGCAGACTAATGGGCCATACACACTATACAATTTTCTTTAGATTTTTTCCTTCAGACATACCAAAACCATATAATATGAGGTCAAACCTAAACACTTTCAATTTGTATGCAATCAGGCAGGCCCTTGCACTACATAGAAAAGGTAAATCTAAAGGAAATCTGACAACAAAAGCTATATAGTGTGTATCCAGCTTAAGACTGGGATGCCATTAAAGTTTGTGTATAAAAGCAGGCGTCTCAATACTTTTGACAATATAGTGTACTTTTCAATGGTGGCTGAAAGGAGAAAAATGTGAAAATGAAAGTGCTATCTATATATACCCAATAACACCTGCAGCTCTAAATGTTTACTACATCATATACTGGCAGTGAATAAAGTGGTAGTCACCATGTTTCAGCAGATACGATTGAAACTTCATAAATAACTAGGTTCAGAAACTGGTGTTATGCTGTAGGGTAAAGCAATGATGGGTTTCATACTAAAAGGTCAATTCTAAGAACCCATTTTTGATTATAGCAATCGGATTAAAGTTTGAATCAGATTGATTGCAGTATAGAAATAACAGCTCTTAGCACTAAAACTTATATGTGAGGTCCTTCATAGTCATAAAGACACCAATAAACACAAAAATTGGCTTCCTGGAAAAAAAAACAAAGCAAAAAACGTGTTTTAAATTGCATTGATCACTAATGCATTCCCTACATGACGTCCAATCACTTTAATTCTTCCCAGCAATGGACAGTCCATATGCAGTGATCATAGTCGAAGACAACTTTACGTTGGCACAGGACCTGCGCTTGGCAAACAAGCCTGCGAACAGAGATCAGTCAGAAGGATGTACTTGGCAACACATAAGAGCCACATGTGTACCTGATAAGTTCCAACCAGAAACTCCAAATGAACACATTTACCTAAACATAACCAGTATAGGAAAAAGGCTTTGGAATTTCGGAGTGTTAAAATAATTGTACCAAGCATTAAAATACTGTACATAAAAAGTCTTTAGTTCTGCATCTTGGGTCTTTTTTTTTTAAATGCGTTTTATTTAATTCATTGTAAATTTCAAAAATGTAATTCAACGATCTTTTTAATTGAAGCTATTTTTGCTAAAGATTCATAGCCTGCAGAGGGTGACTAGATGTAAAAAAAAAAATAAATAAATAAAAGAGGAAGAAGCATGGGCATAATTATGGCAACAGCATTGGCGCAAACATAGGCAACGTGTTAGATCATGGAGATATTGACACTAGGTCAAGATTCATAGGAGAAGTCCATAAAGTCTCTTTGGTGCTCATTGTAGTGGCAGCTCATGTGAGAGCAAAAAGCAACTCTAAAGAACAAAAAAGGAGAAAACACAAGCGCGCCTCCTAGGGTGTAGTATGTAGAAAATCTAGTGGAGTTAAGTGTTACTCACAAGAGTATACGTGTAATAGGCATTGAGCACTGTAGTGTCAGTCCTTGGCATGTGTCCTGGGGGTAGTTGGTAGATGTTGGGAGCGGTGTTCACGTTAAGAGACAGCAGCGGTGGACTCCGCTGCTTCCTGGGTCTGTGGAACGCACCGTTGGGCTGCCGTGACGTCACTTCCAGGATGTGATGCATGGATAATGGCGACGAGATTGAGGAGGATGCGCTTCTTCAGGCCATGTCAGCGTCATTTTGGAAAGGGGCTTATGAGGGTACAGGCGGCTGTGATTTACAATGACCCGTTGCAGCCAAAAAGGTCTAGCTGCCTAAAATCTGTATACCAGTCTGACTTATGCCATATGCAATATACATTATGCATCATTAAAATTCCTCACAATGTAACATAAAAAAATGATACCATTAAAAAATATATATAACATCAGAAATCCCTTCAACAGAAGATCCCATAATGGTTGAGAGCTATATATATATATATATATATATATATATATATATATATATATATATATCTCCATACATACACACACACACAAGTCATATTGAAGAGATATACATGTATGGAATATAGGCTGTACACATATGCACACGTTTCTCAAGGGTATGTACTGCGCTGGGCTAAAGAGTATACAATGTGTCATTAGTGTTAAAAAATTACTGTTAAACAATGCAATTCTTTAACATTATGATATACGAAAACCATTGGATCCTACTTGGAATATATATACTGTTTAATAATATATTTTCTGTTTTTACATAAACTGTCCAACAACACTTCACCTATTATGTGTTTCCCATTCAGGTATATCATATACTTCGAGTGGGACCCTTAAGGTCCAGCTAGATGCATTAAAAGTACCAGAATACTATAACCAAACTACTAGAATCCATAGACCAGACTTTGGGTATTGTGAGTTATTTTTAGGTTTAATTTATTCAGATTATCTACAGTATATCCCCCGTTTATTCCAAGTAGCCCCAATGGTATTCGTATATCATAATGTTAACGAATTGCATTGTTAAACAATGACATATTGTATACTCTTTGGCCCAGCTCTGTACATACCCTTTAGAAACATACATATGTGTACATCCTATACTTCATATATAGGCATCTCTCCAATATAGTTATTTTTTTTTTTATATGGCTCTCAACCATTATGGGATCTTATGTTGCTGGGTTTTTTTTTCTATTTTTTTTTTTTTCTGATGTTTTAAACACTACTCAAAAAAAAATTAAAGGAAAACTTTGAAAACACATCAGATCTTAATGGGGAAAAATCTCTTGCTGCATCATCTATACTGATATGGACTGGGAAATGTGTTAGGAACAAAAGGATGCCACATCGTTTGATGGAAATGAAAACTATCATCCTATAGAGGGCTGAATTCAAAGACACCCTGAAAATCAAAGTGAAAAAATTATGCATCAGGTTAGTCCATTTTGCTGAGTTTATTTCAGCAACTCAAAACCTGACAACGTCTGGACATGCTCCTAATGAGATGATGGATGGTGTCACGGGGTATTTCCTCCCGCATCTGGACCAGGGCATTACAGAGCTCCTGAACAGACTGAGGTGCAACCTGGTGGCGTCGAATGAAATGAAACAATGTCCCAGAGATGTTCTATTGGGTTAAGGTCAGGCAAGCGTGTGGGCCATTCAATGGTATCAACTCCTTTATCCTCCAGGAACTGGCTGCATACTCTCGCCACATTAGGCCAGGCATTGTCATGCATTAGCATGACAGGACCCACTGCACCAGCGTAGGATCTTACAATGGGTCCAAGGATTTCATCCTGGTACCTGATGGCAGTCAGGGTGTCATTGTCTAGCCTGTAGAGGTCTGTGCGTCCCTCCATGGATAGGTCTCCCCAGACCATCACTGACCCACCACCAAACCGGTCATGCTTAATGGTGTTACAGGCAGCATAACATTCTCCACAGCTTCCCCCGACCCTGTCACATCCGTTACATGTGTTCAGGGTGAACCTGCTCTCATCTGTGAAAAGCACAGGCCGCCAGGGCCTGTCAATTCTGGTGTTCAATGGCAAATGCCAATCGAGCTCCACAGTGCTGGGCAGTGAGCACAGAGCCCACTAGAGGGCGTCATGCCCTCATGTCACCCTTATGAAATCTGTTTGGTTGTTTGGTCAGAGACATTTACACAAGTGGCCTGCTGGAGGTCATTTTGTAGGGCTCTGGCAGTGCTCAGCCTGCTCCTCCTTGCGCAAAGGAGCAGATACCGGTCCTGCTGATGGGTTAAGAACCTTCTACGGCCCTGTCCAGCTCTCCCAGAGTTAACTGCCTGTCTCCTGGAATCTCTTCCATGCTCTTGAGACTGTGCTGGGAGACGCAGCAAACCTTCTGGCAATGGCACATAATGATGTGCAATCCTGGAGGAGTTGGATTGCCTGTGCAGCCTCTATAGGATCCAGGTATCGCCTCATGCTACCAAATAGTGAAATTGTTTTTCACTAGTTTTTCACTAGCATTTGGCTAGGGTCAGTCCGAAACGAGTAGGAGGGGGAAAAAAAATGCAGGTGGTCTCCACTTGTAAAACCATTCCTGTTTTGGAGGGCATCTCATTGTTGCCCATCTAGTGTACCTGTTAATGCCATTAACACCAAAGCAGTTGAAACTGATCAACAACCCCTTCTGTTACTTAACTTACCAGATCAATATCCCAGGAGTATAATAGACTAGATGCTATGCTCTGATTAAAAAGTGTTCCTTTAATTTTTTGAGCAATGAATATTTTTTATGGTATAATTTTTTTTGTGTTACAATGTAAAGGATTTTAATGTTGCATACTGTATTATATTGCATATGGCATAAGTCGGCAGACTGCTATACAGATTTTAGGCAACCAGACCTTTTTGGCTGCAACGGATCACCGCAGACCACAGCCGCTCCGTGCCCTCATAAGCCCCTTTTCAAAATGGCGCTGACATGGCCTGAAGGAGTACATGCTCCGCAAAAACGTGTTAAAACTATCCAAGCATCACATCCTGGAAGTGACGTCACAGCAGCCCAATTGTAGGTTCCACAGACCCAGGAAGCAGCGGAATCCACTGCTGCTGTCTCTCTCACGTGAACACCACTCCCAACATCTACCGGGTACACCCAGGACACAGATGCCTAGGACCGACACTACAGTGCTCAACACCTGTTACACGTATACTCTTGTAACACTTGCTTTTAACAATACATTTTCTACAGGCCAAATTTAGGAGACGCTTGCGTTTTCTCCTTTTCATGGGTATATTAGTTTATCACATTAGCAGCAGACAAGAAATTGAAAAACAGTACTACTTGGTTGATCAGGGTATTCTGACAGTGGAGGGGTGCCACTATCAACATACAGTGCCCCAGCAAGGAGATTCCTCCATCTACCTTGTTTGCGTTTCGCTTGCTTAACAGCAAAAAAAAAATAGATCTAAAAGTCCTGTTCTGACAGTGAAACGAAACCTTTTGGCTGCAGCCACATGCACATTTATATGCGGTATTACCTGCAGTATATACAACCCCAATTCCAAAAAATTTGGGACACTGTAAAATCTACATAAAATCAGAATGCAATGATTTTGAAATGGATGGAAGCAGCACATGTCAAAAAAAGGTGGGCTGGGGCAACAAAACGCTGGCAAAGTAAGTGGCATCAACAAGGCACAGCTGGAAGAACATTTTGCAACAGGTCAGTAACATGATTGGGTACAAAAAGGGCATCTTAGAGAGTCAGAAAGTCTCAGCAGTAAAGATGGGTAGAGGTTCACCAATCTGTAAAAAGCTGCATCTAAAAATTCTCAAACAATTTCAGAATAATATTCCACAATGTTAAATTACAAATATTTAGAAAATATATAATCTACAGTGCATATCATTAAAAGATTCCAATAATCTAGAGAAATCTGTGTGTACAAGGCCGAAACACAATACTGGATTCCTGTGCATTAAAAACTAGATATGTGCAATTAGTTTTGGTACGAATACAAATTCGGATGAATTTTTGGTTTTTCGGAGATTTGGATGTATCAATCTCCAAATGAAACCGAAATGAATTTCATTGAAATTGGTTAAAAATTTAGTTTAATCGTTTTCTAATGAATTCCAAAGTTTCGGAACGATTCAAATTCAGAATGGTCGAAAAATTATCAACCGATTCAAATTCTGATTCAAATTCTGTGTAAAGAATTGCTTGTTGTTGAGCAGCAGGCCGGAAGCCGGGTGCCGTGTCCTTAACAACCGATGACTCATCCGCTGTCAGCAGGCTTCCCCACTGACAGATGAAATGTAAACATAAGAATGCCAGGCAATAAAAAATTCCAAAAAAAAAAAACAGCGTGCGGTCCCCCCGAAAATACATACCAGACCCTTATCCAAGCATGCAGCCCGGAATGTCAGGGGGCGCCCCATCTCGAACCACACCAGGCCACATGCCCTCAACATAGGGGGGTGCTTTGAGGCAGGGGGGCTCAGCCCGCCCCAAAGCACCATGTCCCCATGTTGATTGGGACAAGCCCCCCCCCCCCATGTGAATGAGTATGAGGTAAAACCAAAAAGTGTACAAAGTGTATAAAGACAGCACGCTGCACCCGAAAAAAAAACCTCAGTTCTCGAAGGCAGTCGGCGGAGACCCTTCGACAAGACCGGATGTTTTTTGTTTTTCTTCCCGGCAGGTCCCCCTGCCTCAAAACACCCCCCCTATATTGAGGGCATGTGGCCTGGCATGGTTCAGGAGGGGGGGTGGCTGGGAGCACTCGATTGGCCCCCCTCCGTTAAAGACCTGTTGGGCTGCATGCTCGGATAAGGGTCTGGTATGGATTTTAGGGGGTCAGTGCAGAAGTCTCCCGGCTTGCTGCTTAACCAGCTATTCTTCACAAAGAATTAGAATTGGTCGATCATATTTTGACTGATCCAAATTCAAATCTTTTTGAAAATTAGCAAATTCTGAAACTAATCAATGAAAAATTATTAACAGATCACTCATGACAACCAGCAAACTGAGGAAATAGCTGAGGCCAGAAGACTGCAGAGTGAAGAATCTTAAAATTGGCAGAAGTATTAAATGTGTAGTAATCAAGGTAAAAAGGGTTTCTGTAATATCAGTGCTGCTGTAAAAATCTACACCAAGAAGATTCTGAAGCATTTTTTTAATTCATGTTCTTATATCACAAAATACATGTTTAAAGTTTACATCAGGTATTAGAAACTTGAGATGTCTTCTATTAAGTACAAATATTGATGCTTTAATAACTGCTTCCAAAATGCAGACTATTTTTCCTGTATATAAACTGTACACAAAAACAAGGCACTATACACTGTTATAAGAACCCTTTCAGTTCAACATGTAAGCACAAAGAAACAAACCGTGAAGTAACTCTAGCGTGCTTTTTGCTCGGGAGAGCCTCTGCAGGTCACCTGATGTTCTGGAACAAAGTAATATGTAATATTTGCACACAATGAGGCATAATCCTTGTTATGGGGTTGGCCATCTCGGTCTTTTCACTCGTATACCACTAGAGGGCATAGTGGAGTGCAGAATATGCAAACATGGTTTGAAAATCCCATGCTGGCCATGGGACATAATGCAAAAAGTAAAAAAAAAAAAAAAAAAAAAAAATCACACGCATATGCATATTTTTCAGGTGTCAGCTGTTTGCACATGATTGGCATTAATGCTTAACAGTTTATGGTATAATCCACAAATCTTACATAGTGAAATATTGCATAGTTAAATACAGTGTTTACATAAATACAATGTATGGGACTGGACAAAGACATTTACAAAATATCGGAAAACGATATGTCTGCAGCGAGGGAATATCTGCATTCCGCATAAGTGCACGATAGAGGTTTGTGAAATTCCTCTGAGAAATTGCTAAGAGTTTTGAAAGGTTCTTAATACATGTACGACGGACACAGGTCAACAGGCAGCGTGACGCGCAGACTTCACACGTGAGGTGGGTAAAGCCCTTTGTTTACAGTCCGAGCCACACAGGCTATAGGCGGATACACAGTACACGAAACACATAGAGATGTCATGACACAACAGGTGCAAAATGCAGCAGTGTTTCTTTAGTGGTGAGGCAGCTGGAAGGTCAGCAGGATTGCACACCGTCCAGTAAGCCAGAGGAGTCAAAGTCTAGAGAGGATATTCCATTCAAAAAAGTCCTTTGGCTTTTTTTACGTTGACTTGTTTCCATGATGGCAAAATGCTGTACTCCTCCCTGGTCATCTCTAATGCGATCTGCAAATAAAAAGAAAAAAGTTGGATTAGTGGCAGCTCAGTCTTAAAGTGATAATAAAGGTAGATTATTTTCTTTTTTAAACAAACAGGTTATACTTACCTGCTCTGCGTAATGGTTTTTCACAGAGCAACCCCGATCCTCGTCTGCTCGGGTCCCCCGCTGGAACTCCTGATGACTGCGCTTCCCCGAGTGCCCCCATAGCAAGCCGCTTGCTATGGGGACACTCATGCAAGTTTGCTCCTGAGCCCAATAAGACACACAGAACAGGGGTTGACCTCCTGCTCCCTCCTCACTGGCTGTGATTGACAGCTGCAGGAAACAATGGCTCCCACTGCTCAGCCAATGAGGAGGCAGAGACCCGGGAAAGCAGCCGCTCATGTGCACATCCCTGGATCGTGATCAGGCTCAGGTAAGCATTGACGGGGCTGCAAGGGAAGCTCCATCCTCCTAGATTCTAGAACTACAATAGGGGTAGGGGGAAGTAGTTCCCCTTCCAGATCCTGACGCAAAAGCTTTGCCCACTCCGTTAAGACCAGCCAGACTAATGGGCCATACACACTATAAGATTTTCTGAAGACTTTTTCCTTTAGACTTACCAAAACCATATAATGAGGTCAAACCTAAACACTTTCAATTTGTATGCAATCTGGCAGGCCCTTGCACTACATAGAAAAGGTAAATCTGAAAGAAATCTAACCACAAAAGTTGGATAGTGTGTATCCAGCTTAAGGGAACGAGACGTTTAACTTGTGGGCAAGCCTCTGTCCGTGAGGTAATGTCACGGGCGACCTAGCACGTAGCTGCCATTTGCATGCGCTTGTGGGCCGTGGGGACCTCTGGATCTAGATTATCCAACCCGTCGCCCAGCCCGGTAGTTGATTGTAGATTTCCCAAGAGAAAACAAAAAAGATGTAAGGAAGTAGAAAATTGCTAGGACCAGAGTTCCCAGTTGGGAGCCTAGGTCCTTAATCCTGACTAGACAGATAAAAACTGACCTAGAGCAGAAAGGGGGTTATCTATCAGCTGAGGATGGCCCATGGGCGTAACCAGGTGTTTTTGTTCTGCCTAGTCCTACTCCTGGAGTAACCCACTAGTTACGATTTATGGAGCGCTGTGTCCGTCGATGATTGAAAGATAAATATATGTTTTTACTGGTGAAGAATTGTAGGGGTTTGATGGTGGTGACAGATATTAAAAGGTTTTGGGAAACATTTTTACTTTTTTTTTTTTCAAAATAAAGAGCTGCCAGCATCTACTATAAAGAAAATAGCACCCCCTCTGCTTCAGCACAATATCTTTTTACTTTTATTTTCAAAACTACTTATTTAGCTTTATTGTTCATTAGGGGAACATTTAGAATTATTTCACATGGTGTCTTACCTCAAAATCTTTATCGGACAGATACATTTCAAGATTTAAGGGGTCCACTCCTTCGGGCAGTGGTCGAGCCAGGAGTTCTTCCAGAGGGTAAATCTCTTTGCACAGTTTGGCTAATACATCCTCCACCAGGATTATCTGATTGGACACGTCAGCATCCTGTCAAAAGGACAAAAAGTCTGATCAACCAATTTTTTTTTTAATTGTATTCTGATAAAAGTGTTAATACCTGTAATGACAGTATTTGGTATATGAATTTTTATTTTATAGGCCTTTTTATATTTTTCTCCATCTACATATGCAGGCTAAGTTGTCCTGCAAAAACAACAATAGGAACAAACTATTATACAGACAGGAGGCGCTAAAACAATGGTTCGTAATTATTTGTGTGGTTTAAACCAGGAGAAAAAAAAAAACTGTTGATGTAACTGCTTTAAAAGCATTAGTTGGAGTTAAGTAAATGGCCTACAAATTAAAGCTCATGTCCATCTAGGACTACCCTCTGTCCATAGGCTGGTGACATTGCTGTGCAATGACAAGCAGCGCTGTCTCCCAACAATTACAAGGAGAGGAAATATAATGGATCTACTCGCAGAATCAACAGGTCATTTTGCCCATAGTTCTACTAGATTAGTTCTCAGGGCACTTTCGCCGCCTTCCTGCACAGGCCAATTTTCAGCTTTCAGCGCTGTCACACTCTGATTGACAATAGCAGGGGTCATGCAACACTGTACCCATATGAAATTTGTATCTTTTTTTCAGACAAATAAAGCTTTCTTTTGGTGATATTTAACCACCAAAGGGTTTTTTTATTCTTTGCTAAATCAACTAAAAAAAGCCCAAGAATTTAAAAAAAACAAAAAAACATTTTGGTTTTCTTCATTTCAGTTATAATTTTTTGCAATTAATCTCTCTTTATAAAGTTACGCCAAACTGTATTTTTCTACATTACCCAAATCAGTGTTTTAGTCTGTAGGAACATTATAGAGTCCACAAGCTATGGCATATATATCTAAAAATTGATCATTCCTGACTGGATGGACTGATGTATTTTTTCAACCTCACAAACTATGTACTGACACATCTCATTTGAGGCCCAAAAATGCCATGACAGTCCAAAGTATTTAAGCATGGTCAGCTATAATACATTTTTGATATAGCTGCGTACTTTTACTGATATATATGCATATATTTTTTTAGTCAGAGACCTGGTAACCATGTGAGATTTCCACATATACATGCACCACTTCCATCCTTCAATTGTTCTCCAGAGGGGTACTGCACGGACCCGCACCTTCAGCTCCGGAACCAGACTATCCTGCTGCCACCTCATGGCAGCGCCGTTTAGGCATTGTGGCCTAGCTGCTATGTAAGT
The DNA here is from genome assembly GCF_965119305.1 of Pelophylax lessonae. Lineage (NCBI taxonomy): Eukaryota > Metazoa > Chordata > Amphibia > Anura > Ranidae > Pelophylax > Pelophylax lessonae. The sequence continues at coordinate 85,048,627 of NC_138772.1, read as the reverse complement.
ATGGTTTCTCCCCACTTGGGTTTTTTGAGAGTTTCCATACCTCATTGGCTACTACTTTGCATATTTCTAAATCAACATCATGTATATTTTTCAGACATGCTCATGCGCATCTACTCCTGATGAGTGGGCAAATGCGACCCACGAAACACGTTGAGTTCCAAAGATGCTCCAATTCATTATGTAACATTATTGCTGCTACTCTACCAGCATGTTTACAATTTATTGCACTGTGTCTGTATTTGATGTATTTGAACATGTATATGCAACTTAGAATGATGTTCTTTCATACTCCCAATAAATCTGTAATTTTATGTGCCACCATACGTGACCATTGTGTTCACCTCACTCAAAGTCCCAAGGGCAACCTCTTTCGCTTGTTAAAGTATTTAGCAAGAGACATGGCAAGCTTTTTTACGTTTTAATTATTTGTCTCAATTTTTTACACAAAGAAATTAAAACAAAAAAAACAATTTTTTTTTTTTTTTAACATACTGTCACCAGTGCAGCATCATTATATCACTGGTGTGGTGGTGATTAGGGACACTGACTGGTGACCGTATGTAAAAAAAAAAAAAAAAATGACTTTTACATTTTTTTTCACCATTTTACCATAAAAATTCTGATCACTTTTCCAGAGTAGTCTTATGTTATGTCATAATATGTAAATAAAATAAAACTTTAAATGATTTCTTATACCAGTGAATTTTACTGGTATAAGCAACCATTTTTACTGAATGAAATTGATTCAATGTGTATTGTGATTAGCTAATCGCATGGTACAGATCAATACGGTACCGGCAGCGGGCCAGTACACTGAGCAGTAATTTGCGGTGTCTGGTGCACACAGCTGGTGACAGATCGCACTGCGTGGGAGGCTTGTTTCGGGAGGACATCAATTGATGTCCACCCCAGCTGTTATTTGACAATCGGCTAGGCAGGAAGTGGCAGGATGACTTTACAGGCGTGAATACAAGGCGGTGGAGGATAACTGTATACAGTGTGCACGTGTGATACGTATGTGCAAAGATTAGCTGCTTAGTCTGATCACCTGTTCTGTGATCTGGGCGATGTCTTCTCGGTGCTCCCAGGATGGGAACATGTTTGTAAACGTCAGTGGTTCCAGCCCAGCATGAATTAGGTAGGATTTTGGAGGCTTTTTACTATTTTTTCCTAGAAACAAAACAATGGCAAATCAGAACCCAAACAGAATTTATCTGAAAGTACAGAATAAAAGCAAGTACTATATTAACACTGATAACTCCAAGGCCTTTTTCATCCCTTTAGAAGATTAGCGGCAATGGGCAGTCACCCTCTAGTAAGTATAGGTTCGTATATATAATGCAGGGGTAGAATCTAAGTACTTAAACTTAAAAACAACTTTAGGGGACATTTTGGCTTTAACCAGAAAACATCCACCGAAGAACCGACATTGTGGATTTCACTCTTCAAACAGCGCCACCTGACAAAGGGTACTTGCTAAAATGAAGCCCTGATTATGTCACAGTGTCCATGTGGATTTGGTTGATGCAAGATTAAGATTGTTCTGGTTTCGAACATGTTTGGCATATCGGTTTGATATCTTAACAAGTGCAAAAACCAAATTCTGACCTTTACAATACTGCAGCACAGTCTCCATTGCACTCTTCCTATCCGAGTCCCATCGTATTCGAGCAGACCCCGTGATTATATTTTCCACAGGCCACCAGCCTTGCCAGAGATAAACCTCGTGATGATTGTCAACGAGGAACAGAGCTGCAAGATAAAAGGAGAAAATGATAGCACATGTTAAAGTTAACTGATTTAACAGGATTTTGGCAAAGTTGGTCACAAAATTGAATACTGCTGGTTTGGCCCAAGTATTAGAGCAGTGTAGATATGTAATGAGTATAACAATTCAAAGAAAATTATTATCTCTAAAATTGTATTTACAAAATACTTACAAGTAATAGACTTTTTGCCACACTGTGGGTACCTAGAAGCTTGAGATGACAGTTGAAAAATTCAAGCCAGACAATCTTGTGTCTGGGGGTGACCCTTGAGCTTAATGGTTGGAGGAGTCTGGGCAGAACGACAGACTGGGCAGGACATGAAACCTGTCCCAATTGTTAATGTTCCTCCACTTATGAGCAGGCCTTCGAAACTTCAATTATGCTGGGCTCTGCAGCACTGGATGTCCTGAAGCAACCAACCCTGAAAACTGGGGTGGTTGTCATTTTATGTAGCTTGCTCGCTGGATTTGATGAGGAAACACACTGGATGCCTTTAGCTGCCATTGTGCTCTTGCTGGGAGTCTACTGTGTCCCTTTGAGGCATGGGCTCCCCCTCCAGGCATACCTGCCTGAAGTTTCACTGCTACATATGCTCCAATATGGAGACTCTCAAATAGATCTGGTACAGCACTTTACATAGAAGTCTTGGCAAGGCATTGTGGCTTCCACATACATTTGCAAATGCATGTAACTAAAACCTGTTTGATGTAAATTTTTAAGACTGTGCCGTTTTTGTTATTTTTGCCAGCAAGCTGGTAAGGGTGCTGGGAAATCTTGTGTGTATTTCTGTGGTGTCCTGAGGATTGCTGGATTGTTTGAGCCACTCCTATACACAACTTTATAAGGTGGATGTGGTTTTCCATCCAGCCAAACTGAGGCTAAACTGGAAAGTTACTGCACCATTTGTTAAGAAAAACAGGGTTAACAGGGGCATGGGGTGTTAGCCATACCCCAAGCCAAACAAAATGATGATGGTATGGAACTGGATCTCTAAAAAGTGAAAATCCAAACAGAATTTTCAGTTTTTAAACCTGAAATCTAAGTGGAAAAGTCAACTTAAAAGAGATGTTCGGGATTGCTAAAAAGCAATTATACTCATCTAGGTAGATGCAGCATTTATCTGATCCTGCATATGTCCCCCCACAACCTCTGCAGTGAGAACTGAGCAATCAAACACTGCTGTTTGCTCAGTTCTCCCCCTCACTCTAAAAAGATAGCAGTGACCGTCAGTCAGCAGCTCTCTGCTCTCCCCTCCAGTGCTCACTGGAGTGCTGGGCTGTGGAGCAGATCACTGAGGCTGAGCCAGGTGCTGGTCCAGACCATATGGTAGGGATCTTTTCCTAGCCTGGAGCGGCTGAGTGACATCAACAGACAGTGGGCTTTAGCTTGCCGTTTGCTGAAATGGGTCACAGGAGTGCAGAGCAAACTGCACTCCTGTGATCCATTGGAGATGTATGGGCAAAAAAAGCTTTGGTCATACTTCTCCTTTAATGTACCAGATGACATGCGAGTAACATAGTCCGTATTTGTACCTTGAGTCTATGTTTTGATTGCACAAAAACAGCAAACATTTTAGCTGTAAAAAAGCAAATTTGTGAATTGCCATTGTTATATAAAATCTAAGTTAGATTAGGACTCCTTACCTGGCTGTGACGCTGTGTATAGGTCCTCTTGTAGGAACGGCATTGAGTTTACAACGCTCGTCAGTCTGGATGGATACATATATTCCGACGCTGTGAATTCTCCAGAAGAGCTACTGAGACTAAACAATCGTGGCGCAAAGTTAAACTTCCCAGGATCTGTCAAAAGAAAACAAATTGCTTGTGTATTACAAGATCTAAAAATAGAAGCCCTCTGATTTTTGAAAAATTTTATTATACATTGTATTTGTTGTCCTATCACTTCTGGTAAGCAGCATAAACATTTTGGTGGAAATAAATGTATTGGTGGGAATAAATGTACTGTGAATATTTTTTTTTTTTTAAAGAAAAGTGCAATAAAATACTATTCTTCAGCATGTCTGATATAGAATATTAGAATGCCCATTATATGTAAAACGTATTTAGATAAGGATGCTATGTATGCAGAGTGGTCCCTGGGTGGTGCTTGACAAAAAAAAAAAAAAAAAAAGGTATTTTTATGCAATCTTTAGTGTAATCACTGGGCAGAAAATATAACCAGTGAAGAATTTTCCATAAGTTATTAGGGATGTTCAAGATCATAAAAGTAGAGAAAGATAAGTAGTGTTTGGGCACTACTGTAGTTGACTCAACTGCCCCCCCACTGCAAAGTCAGCCGAAAAACTGACTTGGTTCTGTTCGGACATGCTTTGTTCTGTTTGAACTCCATAACCAGTATGATAGCTGGTAAGGATGACTGAACAAATTGCATATAAAACCAAGAACAAAAAGTGATACATTGAACTATACAGTCCTTAGATGTGGTCGCATATTTTTTTTTAATTTTCACCTTCCAGTAACACTTCCGTCAACTCTCACTGTACTGTGTCTATGGAAGAGCAGTAGTTTGGAAACCTTCATCTCCACAACCTCATAACATGGGGGGAGGTGTTCTGAAGTTTACAAAAGAAAAAACAGGAGAGCGCAGATAACATTGTTTAGGGAAGGTATAAGCACACTGGATTTTCTGGCATGATGAATGCAGCCACCACATTTAAGAGCTAGCTATTTGCATTACATTATTGTTGTTAAATATCCTGTGTTCCACAATAACTTATCAAGAAACTAGTGACATTTATGAACAAACTGAAGATTTGTGACAAATTACTACAGCCTATGCAGGTCATTTATTTGAATACTTAAAAGGCTAAGTACACCTTTTACAAAAAATAATAAATGCACAACTTTTTGCAGGTAAAAAAAAATAATGGGATTTTTGACTTACCGTAAAATCCATTTCTCTGTGTTCATTGACGGACAGAGCTCTTCAGAATTCTTGAACCATTGGGTTATACTACAGGAGGAGGACACTAGGCAGAAAAAGGAACTCGACTACCCCTATGGGCAGTCCCAGGTGGTAGACCCCCCCCCTGCTATAGGTACTCAGTTTTGTCACAAGCAGTGTCGGAATTATTACAACACCAGAGGGGTGGGTGCTGCATCCATCAATGAACGCAGAGAAATGGATTTTACGGCAAGTTAAAAATACCATTTTCTCCTTCGTTCATTGACAGACACAGCTCTTCAGGATTCTTGAACCATTGGGGTGTCCCAAAGAAGTGCCAAACATAAGAGGTGGGACAACAAAAAAAAAAAATCACAAGGCTGAACAATAGCCAACCAGGTAACAGGAGCCCACGTGAACAATACACCCCCAAAGAGAAAACAGACCCTCTAAAAAGCAGCCTGCAAAACCTTGCGGCCAAAGGAAGCTTTCGCGGATGCCAGCACATCCATTTTATAGAATAGAGTGCCCCGTGACAGGAAAAGGAGGAAGCTGACCCTTGTTCGAAAAGGCCCGAGTCCCCGTCTGTCTGACCCATCCTGAAACGATTGCAGAAGAAGCAGACATCCTTTTTCTAGGCCCATCCATGAGCACAAACAGGGAGTCCGACCTACAAAAAGACTAACTGCCAGATACACTTGAATGGCCCGAACCACATCCAGGGCATGCAACACAACTACCTTAGGATGCCTGGGCCTCGGGCACAGGAAGGCAACACAATGCCTTCATTCAAACGGAAATCAGAGACTGCTTTAGAGGTGATAGCCACCAAAAAGGCCACCTTCTGGGACAGCGTAAGCAGGGGAATCTCCCAAATATTTTCAAAGAGGGGCTTCTAAAGAACTGAAAGCACCAAGTTCAGATCCCATGGAGGTAGAGGAGAGCACACCAGTGGAGTCCGATGTCGAACCCCTTGAATAAAGGTACTCACCAGGGAGCGCGTGGCCAGGGGTCATTGAAAAAAAGACAGCCAAGGCAGACACCTGGCCCTTGAATGTACTCAAGGCCAATTTCTGCCCACCCCGTGGTTGAAGGAAAGTCAAGACCCAAGCCACAGAAAAAAAGCGAGGGTGAACACCAATCCACTTACACCACCAAATGTACTTTCCACGTACGATGGTAGATTTTCCAAGCTTTCAGCCGTGTCAGAATCACCAACCCAGGCCAGCCTCCAGCACCTGGCTTTCAACAGCCAAGCCGTCAATTCCAGCGACTGTAAAGCAGGATAGAAGACTGGCCCTCGGGACAAGAGATCCTCCCCGAGAGGCAGGCTTCAAGGGACATTAGCGACCAGCCGCACCAAGTCGGTGTACCAAGACCGGCGAGGCCAGTCTGGGGCCACTAGAATGACTGGAATCCTTTCTGCCTCGATTCTGTGCAAGAGCCTCAGCAGAAGCTTGAGAGAAGGGAAAGCGTAGATCAGACGATACTGGCCCCACGGGGTCACCAGAGCGTCTGTGGCATCCGCCAGAGGATCCCGTGACTAGCACAAACCTCTGAACTTTTCCGTTGAGTCAGGACGCCAACAGATTCACCTCAGGGGTGCCCCACCGGAGACATATCTGATGAAACACGTCCGGGAGAAGGGACCACTCTGCTTGGGCCAACGCCTGCCGACAGATAGTCCGCCTGCCAGTTTTCCACTTCTGGAATGTGTACGGCAGAGAGGGCCGGAACGAAGCCTTCTGCTCACCAGAGAACGCTGGCTACTTCCAGAGCTGCCAACAAACTTTGTTCCGCCGTAGTGGTTGACAAAAGTCACGGCAATGACATTGTCCAACTGAATCTGCACTGGAAGCCCCCAGAGTCGATCTGTCCAGTGATCCAGGCACAGTCTGATCGCCCGGAGTTCCAGGACATTTATCAGTAGTCTGGAGTCTTCCAGTGTCCAAACACCCTGAGCCGAGCTTCGACCCAGGACACCTCCCCACCCGGACAGACTGGCATCAGTGGTGACCACTGTCTAATACAAGGGAAGAAATTATTTGCCCCATCAAAGAGCTGTAGAGCAAAGCCACCAGACCAGAGACCCTGTGGTTCATGGCTCAGCCAGATCGGATTGTTCAGAGACTTAGGACACTTGTCCCATTTGACCAAGATCTCCCTTTGCAGGGATCTTGTATGGAACTGTGCAAATGGAACCATCTCGAGGGTAGATACCATCAGGTCCAGCACCCGCATGCAAGTCCGGAGGGATGACCATCTGCTGGACAGCAGGAGATGAATCTCCAAATCCAATTTTCTGGATGGAATCAGAGCAGACTTCTGGTAATTTAAAAGCCAACCAAACTCCCTCCAGGTTTGTATAGCGATCTCTACATCATCCACCAGAGCAGTGGAGGACTCTGCTTGTATGAGGAGGTCATCCAGGTAGCCCAGTACTGCAATTCCTCACTGACGTAGCAAAGCCAGAACCGGGCCAACGCTTTTGTGAAGACCCGAAGGGCGGAGGCAAGACCAAAGGGTAATGCCACAAACTGATAATGCCCCTCTCCTACAGCAAAGCTGAGGAAGTGTTGGTGTCGGGCACATGTTGGAATGTGGAAGTAAGCATCCTTGATGTCGATAGAAGGAAGAAAACCCCCCTGATGTAGGGATGCCACCACCGTGCGAATGGACTCCATTCTGAATTTCTGTACCAGTACAAAAAAGTTCAGGGCCTTGAGGTCCAGAATCGGACGCACCATGCCCTCTTTCTTTGGGACCGTGAACAGGTTTGAATAAAAAAAAAACCTTGAAACCAGGACAAATCACACCCTGAAGTAGCAGGTCTTGTATATTGGAAGGAAAGAACCTTCCTGGAGGGTAAGAACAAAACTCGATCTTGTAGCCGGACGTATCACTTTGTGGACCCATTTGTTTTGTACCAAGGAGGTCCACGGGCCTGGAAACCAGTGAAGACATCCCTCCACCCCAGGCACACCTTCATGCTGAAGGAGCCTTGTACGTGGGTCCAGAGAATCCCACTCTCGGCTTGCCAGATCAGGGTGGCTTGGAACCTCCCAAGGAGGACTTGAAAGGTTTTGAATCCTTCTTGTGAGCCGCAAGGGATGGGCAACGTCTGCGACGCGGTTCCTTCCCTGTACCAGCCTGTGAGAAGAAAAGTACTCTATGTGAGACTTAATGATGTCATCCAGGGTAGCCGGATCTTTAAAGGCCAGCGATTCCTCAACCGGGATCGCAGTTGCCTTATTCAACATGGGGGTCCACCACCAATGGAACAGTACACTTTTTAAGGAGGGACCCCTCAAAGGGGTACCTAACGCAAAGCGTTTAGAAACCACAAAGGGACGTTTAGTATGCTTCCACTCTTTTGCAACAAATCTGTCAAAACGGGAGGGATAAGGAAACACTTTCACTGCTCGAGACGGCTTGTGAGTTCCAAAGGGGACAGCGACCTCTGCTGCAGCTTCATGCTCCATTTTTAAAGTTTCACGCACAGACCCAATCAGTGCATCCACAAGCGCCTTTTTCTTGCGCAGCTACAGGTGTGGAGGAATCATCCTCACTATGAAATAAGTCAGGGTGCATGGCAGCAGATCCCGCAGGGTGGGCCACATCTGCGGTGGCTGAATCAGATTCAGGATCTGATGAGACAGATGAGGCAGGGGGCGCTTTTTGCTAACCCGCCGCCAAAAGCCACCTCCACCCAAAGGACTCCAGGACTGCCATCAGTGCATCTGTGGATGGTTGGGACACCGAGGGCCCCGCAGCCTCAGGAGGGGGTTAGGTGGGGAAACGCGCCAAAGACTATTGGTAAAGAGAGGGACCCCCACAAAATGTGTCTAGCACTGCCAAGGGCCCCCCCCCCCACCAAGCTGGTAGCACCACCAGGTCGCCAGTAACAAAGCACCCCACAATCCTGCAGCAGAGAGAGGGAGGGACCCCACCAGGCTCACCACCCTTCCAGAAAGGCATCGGCTGCACCATGATAGCACTTGCTCTACGTGCGGCATCCAAGGAAAGGAAGGACCCTGGGACCCAGAAGTCAGCACCAGGGGAAAAGGAGGGGCCTCGACAGCAGCCCAGAGGCTCCTCTGTAATGGTCGCCGCTCTGTAGTATGCTGGACCAACGAAAAATGGCCGCTGGACTACACAAACATGGCCGCCGGCCAAATAATTTAACAGGCTACAGCAAAATGGGCACCACGCGAGGCTCTACAACCTTGGTCTTCAACCCTGGTCCTCAGGGCCCACTAACAGGCCAGGTTTGCAAGATAACTGAAATACATCCCAGGTGATATAATTTGCTGCTCAGTGATTGCAGTACTCTAGTCTGCATCTCCCCAAGGTAATAAAAATCTGGCCTGTTAGTGGGCCCTGAGGACCGGAGTGGAGGACCACTGCTCTACAAGACCCAGGAGGGATCCCTGGAGCCCAGGCATCAAGCTTAAGGGAAGGAACCAGGCACAGGGCCCCCACACAGGTGAAGTCTCCCTGAGCGGCATACTACCCCATCCCCCCCGCTTCTACCACCAATAAAGTACCATACCCAGCCACATCTCGGACAATCACGCTACCCCAGATGACCCCCAGAGACCACCAGAATACAGAGGGGTCTAATGGGAAGGAGGGGAACCCAAGGGTCCGACCATCCCAGGGAGGGGCCCGCATCCACCCCAAAACCCTCCAGGGGGCGAGGGGGGACAGCTACTAAGCATACCAGGAACCAAGTGGGCACTGCTCCAAACAGAACCTCCTTCTCCATCAAAATGGGGGGCTGTTGGCCAGGAGGAACGCTGAGACTCGCAGGCCAGCCCTTGTCCAGTGGGGCTATGTCCCAGCTGACCTAGTGCAGAGCTGTGGTCTGGGCGTGCTCGCTGGCCAGACTGGGGAGACCACTGGATCGAGATTAGTGAGCCCGTTGCCCAGTCCGGCAGTTGATTGTAGATCGCACAGTAAAAAACAGAGAGGAAAAAAAGCCATTTAAAGAGAAAAAAATTGGCAGGACCAGAGATCCCAGCAAGGAACTAGGTCCTTACTCCTGACCTACCTATAGCAGAGAAGGAGAGTACACCACTTCGCCTGGGACTGCCCATAGGCGTATTCAAGTTTTTTTCTGCCTAGCGTCCTACTCCTGTAGGGGGCAGTATAACTCAATGGTTCAAGAATCTTGAAGAGCTGTGTCTGTCAATGAATGAAAGAAATGTGCATTTATTATTATTTTTTTTTACTCTGCAGCCTGTAAAACCATTGCACCTATGATCAGCAGATCACTTGTGCAATGCCAGCATCCTGCATACTCTTACACTGCCTGCCCGTACTCCTGATACGGGCAGTTACTGAATGGCAGGAAGAACCAATAGACTACTAGGGTGGTCATTAAAGCCCTCAGTTCACTGAGAGTTACAAGCCATTGGCCATGGACGACGATGGTAGATGTAGCTCATTCATTTACAGAACTCAATGAATGACGCAGCCGTGTGAGCAAAGCCCTGCACGGCTGTGTGTGTTATTTTAATTCTGACAAGGAGTGTGGGGAAAGAATCCCCCACCTGCTGTCACAGGGAGGGGGAGGGAATCGAGGGGGAAAGGAGGCAAGAGCTGGAAATATTACATATTCCACCCTAAATATGGGTGGCAACATGTAACCTGCCGAATGTGACCTTATTCTTTAAGAAATAAACAGACAAAAACAGACAAAAAAAATTCTTATGTAAGCAATCGCTTGATTGATTTTTTGATTACCCATGGTGAGAAGACATTACTTTATACAACAAAATGCATTTTTCTCAAAACTTGCCATAAACACTAAACTCAAACTGCAATGGGATCAACAAAACTTGTACTATTGATTATAGAAATGAGAGATCAAAAATAAACATGAAAAAGTGAATAGCATGTTACCTTGCAACATGCAGTCATATGCTTTGCGGTCTCTTCTTCCAAGAGCTTCCCAGAATCCTAGGGGCTCAGATCCCTCATCACATTCATATATCGTCACTTTACTGCTACTGTGCAGCCCAGCTTCTAATGGGCATCTACAAGAGGAGAATAGTGGTTTTAAAGTAAACAAATAAGCCATTTAAAAAAATAAATTTGGGGGATTTTAGTTTAAAGAAAATTACCCCCAAGGTCTTTCATTGGACAGGGTTAACCCAGTAGTTAGGACCCTTGTTACAAAGTCCAAATAAATCATAAATAATAATAATAAGTAATATAAATAAATAATAAGATTTCTTGGTAATATGAAATAGCAGACATTTTTAGTGTTTGCTGTTAGACTGACTGTTTATATAATGATATTGAATTCCTCTGAGCATAAAATAAAATGTACCTCAACTAAGAGATCGGACAGTGAATTAATGTTCCGCGAGTCTCATGGTGTTGGTGTCAACTGGCACATGGCAACGCATACTACCGGTACATACACATAGTATTATCAAATTGAATAAAAGGATGTTATACAAGTCTTTTACATTTAATACTCTAAATTTAAATAGACGGCAGGTTTGCTTTAAGTGGCATTTTATAGCGACAATTTATACTTCATACTCCAGGCAGACTATATATAAACCTCAACTTACAGCCAAAGTCCAGGCTTATGACATGCCCCATCTTCTTCACAGCATCTGTTTCAATAGATTTTTCTGGCAGGTAGGAAATGCACACTTTATACTGGAGGATGCAAATCCGCTTAGCCAGGCATGGAGATGCACATAAGGAGTACCCAGGCTAATAGATCCCTCTGGGTACGAAGGGATATTTCCAGAAACAAAGATAAGTAAATACCAAAACACACGTTGCTATTAAATTGATAGACCGATAACATATGCAGGTGATATGTGCAGAAATCTGCATTTTTCTGCTACACAGACTTCTGTTTATGCCTGTGTTTTGCACTATAAAATTGCACGCCATTGTTGCCCCCCCCCCCCCTCCCCAATTCCTGAAGCCGTACAGCCAATGACACCAGCCTGCAGAGGAAATCGGATTGTGCAGGTAGAGCTGGCTTCACTGCATATTACAAAAACATTATGTATAAATGCCTGAAGGAAGGGCCAGTACTCGCTGCCCAGATTCCAATTTTTGTTAGCTCAAGGCATTGTGGTGGATTAAAAGGAAAATAAAGTTGCTAGGAGAAACCAGCACAGCTCTCCCTTGAAATATAAAGGCCATTAGATGAGGTTTTGCAGGACTATTTAGCGGTCTTAATCACCCATTCATTGTAATTATATTCAACTCCTCCACATAAAAAGACTAATACTCCAGAACTAAAAAGATATCACATAGCACATGCAGCAGCTCTTGTACTTACTCTTCTTTTATTTTGTTGGCTGCCGTCTTCCCCACTTCCTTCGTGTGGGTTTGTGCTTTGCAGCCATGCCAGAGATAGATGACAGCTTTATTTACATTGAGAAGTATCATTGATGTCCTGGATCTCAGGCTGCTGCAGTGACAGGCCACTTCAATGAGGTTGCCCTCCAGAGGAACCTCACCCCGCACACAATACAACCTCCAGTCACCTTTAGAGGAAAGAAAGAGGTGTAAGGGAAAAAAAAAAAAAACCCTTTTCTAAATGGTTTTCAGGCTCAAAGAGAAACCTTTAGAGCTTTAACATTATGATTACACTGCAGCTTAAAGTGAACTACAGGCAAGATAAAAAGGACAAACTATAGAAGCGCTGTCTAAGGCCCCTTTCCCACTTATGCAACTTGACCTGCGACTTGGGAGTGCAAAGTTGCATGACAAGTCATGCCCCATGATTTCCAATGGGTACTGTTCATATCTGTGCAACTTCAAAGTAGTCCCTGCACTACTTTGGTGCCACTTTGATGTGACTTGAGGTCCATAGACCTCAAGATTACACCGGTATTGATTGACGTCTTTTCAAAATCGCAGCAAGGTCGCACAAGTGTGAAAGGGGCCTTAATTAAAACATTAAAGAGATGCTGTTACTTTGCTTAAGGCCACAGTTCTAGTGTGCTTTAAGGAGTCCCCTGATGCTCATTTGTATAGCACTACCCCAGCACTCCTCCATCCATTGCAGCCAACATTAAAATACAGTGTCAGATGTTAGGGGGAGCAGTGGCATCACACCATCATCACGCAGTAATGCTTGGGCCTAGCAACTGGCCACTAAATCAAAACATTTTCAGATTGGAGGATGGTCGCTGACTGGGGGCAGTGGAAGGAGCAACGAGAGAGTACTGGCAAGGCAAGTATCAGTGGCTCAAGTTTTTTTTTGTTTTTTTTAAAGATGCAAGCAGTGTAAGTACCTGAATTTGACACATTGGGCTTTCTGCAGGCCACTCTACAGCAGTGAGAGAGAAGCAGCACAAAGTACCAATCAATTGTGCTGCAGTGCTCATGTGATAAAGAGTAAGGCATGGGACCGTACACGACCTGTCAGACCTGATTTTCCTCTGCTACAGATAAGTAACACTGTTATTCTACCAGACAGGGCTGTCCATTGTGGCAGAACTGGGCAAATCTCAGAACTGAATACACAGAAATACAAAACCCTTGCTAAAACAGCCCCTATATAAAGATTCCATCTGTGTTTTTTAGCCATTTGCCTGGAGTTCAGCATTAAATTCCTGCAAAACCTTCAGGAGGGTTTCCCAGTGTACTTGGGAAGTTCTCCTAACCCAGGGAGCACACTAAACAGTGGCCTTTACATTTCAGAGTTGAACTCAACGATCATCCATCAATAAGTCATTAGGAAACTTTAACGGTCAGTAAAGCCACTGTTTGTGGACAGCAGGGGTAAAGCTAAAATAATTCCATATTTCACGGCACTTTATATTTGTTTTGCACAGACAGCGTGAATTGTTTGCTTGCCAGAACGGACTGGCTGCTGGTTAGCCTGTAATATACTGTAGTAGCCTCTGCTGTGTACAAGAAGGCTGTGTTCCAGCAGCAGTACCAAAGACTTCCTTTCCTTCTCCTGCCAGATATAGGGAGTCTCGCCCGCAGCGCATATCTGCCATTTAGGATAAGCCCTGTATTTTTCAATGAATACAAGGCTTGCGCTGATTGGCCGAAATGGAGAGTATAATGCCCCCTGTCTGCTTCTCCACCTCAGATAATAAGAAAAAGCCTTGTTTTCATTAAAAAAAAAATACAAGGCTCTTCCTAAATAGTGGGGATGAGCTATGGTGGCCTCTCTCTATATCCAGGAGTAGAAGGTAAGTCCCTAGTACTGCTGCCAGAACACAGTACCACTTCCTGTACGTAGCACAAGCTATATTACAACCTAAGCAGCAGCCAGTCTGTTCAAGCATGAAAATAATTTGTTTGGTCTAAGCTGGCTAAAACAAATTACTAAAAGTGCCCAGGATACCTGGAATTAAGTCCAAGCCTCTTTACCATGCAACCCCTTAATGAATCCCCAGGCATCCAGATAAGGTTTAGAAAGTGATAAAGGAACTTTCAGGCATGCTGGAAATTGCAGCATGAGAGGAAAGATTTGGACGTACTTTGTGCATTCTCTTCCTCCTCTTCTCTCCTCCCAGCATGTACAATCATTCCTCCCTCGAAACACTGCAAGAAACATGGCGGCTCCTTCCCCTGAAGAACTTGGACCTGTGTGAAATTTGGAGAATGTCAGATACAAAGCCAATGAAATCAGAGAAGAAAATGGTCAGGGACTTTGCTGGGGTAGAGAATGCAGCCAATCTGGAGGCAGACTGTGTGCACTATATAGGTTTAAAATGATAAATTGGTAATTTTAAAATCTATAAAAATGGTCTACAAGAACGGAATGAAGTCACCTCTGCGCACATACCCTTGGATGAGTTCTAGGAGTTCTCCAGGTGTTCAAAATTACAAAGTGCTAATAGGCAAATTCTAACATTCAACATTAACTAGTTTAGTACTAAGCCAGCATACCCCATCCCTTGCTATTTGTCCACTTTGAAGGAGGGCCTCATTGGCCAAAAGGGTTCAGGATAGGGAAGGCCAGGTTGGAATTAAACAATTCGCATTAAGGAGTAGAAGTAGGAGTCCTATAAACAGGGTGCTTATGAAGGCATCAGAACACGCCTCTGGGTTTCTCAATTTTATTTTGAAAGCAGAACTAAAAGTCAACAACCCCCCCCCCCCCTTTTTTTTTATTTATTTTGGATAGAATAGGGGAGATCCTGTTGAAATTTTTTGCCATCTATGCCCCATTTGTGAGAATTCTATTCACTTTCTGTCAAAAAGCCAAAACAGGAAGTTGTCTCCAAAGTGAGAGAAATCCTCTCAAACAAAGCTGTCACCCAAACTAATGTCCCCATTGGAATATTTCCCCTCTAATCCTGCTCTGGTGAAAACTCAAAATTTGGTATTTTTTTTCTAATCCCTCTGGTTAATGCACCAAATTCATAAACCATCTGCGTCACTTTTAATTCTGACAGTAGTGACTCATGCACCTAATTCAGGGAGTTCTAACATTTGCCACTTTTACATTATAACACATTTAATGCACCAAATTCAAAATAAAATGCTGACAGTTTGTATGTTATGAAAGTGGAGCTAATTAAGACCAACTCTTTTGGCGTACTGAGAGAAATTGGCGCAGACAGATTTTGATAAAGTGTCAAAGCATGCGTCAAATTCCAGTACAAGTTCTAGACCGGTACATAAATTTGGCACGTGATACACTACTTTTAGAACGCATTAAAGATAGACTTTTGCATAATCTGTCTACGACAATCTTTATGATTTCCAGGGCATGAGCTCTGCAACTATAAAACACAGGAAAACACAGGCAAAAGAGGGTACATTTATTTGGCCTAGGTTCACACTGTGGCACATCGCATGTGATTCGCACAGGAATCGAACCGCATTCCTGTGCAAATCACATGCGATGTCTGTGGGGTGCTATTTGAGCCATTCATTTTGTAGGGTTCAAAATGGACCGCAGCCACACCAAAATGGTGCAGGGCCCTTTTTTCGCCGCACTGGAATTGGATTGCATGGGTGTTCACATCCATGTGATCCAATTCAGGCAATCGCACTGCATTTGCAAGCCGCTTTGGGTTGTCGTTAATTTAACATTGACACCCGCAGCAGGCTGTATGAATGCTGTGCTATTTCAATGCGGCGTGGGAAGGGAAAAGGATTCGCTGCGTTTCCCGCAGCACAGATTTGAACCTAGGCTAAAGGTTTTGAAAAACATCCCTGAAGCAACGAAAAAAAGTACTTAGTAACATGTACACTCTACAGAAATGCCTAGTAGCTCCAGTCTTACCAATCACTAACCAAGTATGAACAGTTCTATAGATTTACCACTTGAAGACCAGGCCTATTCTGGCACTTGAGGATTGATTTACTAAAACTAGACCGTGCAAAATCTGGTGTAGCTACAGTTTTAAATTTTTGTCAAAGCTTAATTGAACAAGCTGGAGATAGAAATTGATTGGATACTGTGTACATACAGCTGCACTAGATTTTTCAATCTTCAGTTTTAAATCCATTTTTGTTAAGTAAAAATCATTTTTTTTTTCTAGAAAATACTTAAAACCCCCCAATTAATTATACACACGATTTTACCAAAAGTACTTTTGGGGTGCCATTAAAAGAACTTTAATGGCACCCCAGTCTTTGTCCGTAGGGTTCAATATTGAGTTGGCCCACCCTTTGCAGCTATAACAGCTTCAACTCTTCTGGGAAGACCTTCCCATAAACACACACCTAAACCTTGTGGACAGTTTGACCATGCTTCCAGAAGCGCATTTGTGAGGTCCGGCACTAATAAAGGACGAGAAGGCCTGGCTCAAATTCACCGCTATAATTTATCCTAAAGGTGTTCTGTCAGGTTGAGGTCAGGACTCGGTGCAGGCCAGTGAAGTTCCTTCACCCCAAACTCGCTCATCCATGTCTTTATGGACCTTGCTATGTGCACTGGTGCGCGGCCATGTTGGAACAGGAAGGGGCCATCCCCAAACTCTTCCCACAAAGTTGGGAGCATGAAATTGTTCAAAAGGTCTTGGTATACTAATGCCCTAAGAGTTTCCTTCACTGGAACTAAGGGGCCAATCCCAACCCCTGAAAAACAACTCTAACACCCTAATCCCCCCTCCACCAAATGATTTGGACCAGTGCAATGATACATCACATGTATGTTGTGAACCCCATTTGAATATGTGTGCATGACCTACATATGCATTCGCTTCTGCTCGTGAGCACAAAAAGAATGGGGGTGCTTTAAAAAACATGTTTTAATTACTATTTTATACATTTTTCTATTTTTTACACTGTCAATTTATTTTATTTTTTTAATCACTTATTCCCATCACAAGAGATTTAAACATTCCTTGTGATAGAAATAAGGGATGACAGATCCTCTTTATGAAGACATCTGGGGTCTATAAAAATGACCAAAAAAAAACAAAACACAAAATTTCATGCTTAAAAAAAAAAAAAGTGTTTACATCCGCCCCAACCGGAAGTGAGGCAATGACCTCGCTTACAGGCTCCTAGACCATAGAGATGGCGAGGGATCTTACGGTCCCCAGCCAGCTCTATGATAACCCAGGAGCAATCACATATATGCGATTTGGTGTCAAGTGGTTAACAAGCTGCAGGATAAATAAAATCACTAATATAAACAAGTAACTTGCCTGTGCTCCTCTCTCCTCATCTAACTCGATGGTCATTAGCGCCGATGTGCCTTTCTCACTCACTGGAGAATGACGGCCCTGCCAGAAGAAATATGCACACTTTTCCTTTCCGGTCACCCGCACATGTTCTGTTTTCTGCCGCTGTCCAACTGCAAGGAAAATACAATACAGTGCAGTCAGGTATACTTAATAGGGTTGCGTACATACCTTTGTTTTGCATACTGGATTACAAAGAACTCAATGATTTGAATTAGGGTCCTTTCACATGGGCGCTCCGTATATACGCATTTCATCCCATTTTTTTGCGGATGAAAAACGGACATAATGCATGTCAATGGGATTGCAGATGTCAGCGGATGACCATCCGCTGACATCCGATTTGCGTCCTTTCTGATCAGTTCAGTTTTTTTGAACCAAAGAGAACCCCATTTTTCTTCCACTAAAAAAAAAACGGAACGGACGCAAAAACGGATGTCAGCGGTGTCATTCGCAATCCCATTGGCATGCATTATCTCCGCTTATCATCTGCAAACGGATGGGATGAAAAACGGACATATGGACAGGATGACAAGTGTCATCGGTAAAAGAAAAAAAAAAAGCGCTGGAGCGGATCAAAAAACGGTCCGCTCCATGTGAAGGGACCCTTACACAAATACAAAAGCATTCAGATTGCACTTGAATGACTGTCTCAAGAGGCAGCAGCTGTACATAAATCTTCCTTAACCACTTAAGGACCAAGCCTGTTTCTGACACATGTTTACTGGTTAAAATCCGCTATAAAATTAGAACCCTCAAGTATATAAAATATACACATATATACACATATATACACACAAACACACACTTTTTTAGCAAAGACTCTGGAGAATAAAATGGATGGCGGTCGTTGCAATATTTTATGTCACGTGGTATTTGCGCTGCGGACTTTCAAATGCAATGTTTGGGGAAAAAATATAGATTTTTGTCTTACTGTAAAATCCTTTTCTCTGAGGTTCATTGACAGACACAAAGCTTCAATTCTTCAGACCATTGGGTATTATACTGTCACTCTTCAGAAGTAGGACACTAGGCAGGAAAAAGCTAGACTACACCTATGGGCAGTCCCAGGGGTTATACACCCACTCTCAGATATAGGCACTCAGTTTTGTTACAAGCAGTGTCAGAAGAAAGCCAGCACCACAGAGGGGTGGGTGCTGTGTCCGTACACCCTCAAAGAGGACCAGGTCCTCTAAATAGCAGCCAGCAAACCTTGCGGCCAAAAGAAGCATCCGCAGATGCCAACACAACCACTTTACAAAAAATGTTGTAAAAGTGTGCACCGACAACCAGGCAGCCCCCTTGCAAATCTGCGTCGTTGACGCTTGAAGACGGAAAGCCCAGGAGACACTAAGCACCCTAGTAGAGTGCGTCAAAAAGGGAAAGCAGGAACCTGACCCCTAACGCAATAGGCCTGAACGCACCATCTGAAAATGGTCGCAGAAGAAGCGGACAACCCTTTGGGAGGTTTGTCCGTGAGCACAAATAGAGTCCAACTTCCTAAAAGACTCTGTAGCTGTCAGGTACACCCTAATTGCCCAGACCACATCCAAGACATGCAAGGCGATTTCCTTCAGATGTTTAGGCCTGGGCACAGGGAAAGCAACACAATATCTGCATTCAAATGACAGTCAGAGACCACCATAGAAAAAATGGACAGAGGCAAAGCACCACATTATCCTTGTGAATCACCATAAGGTGAATGACAGGTTAATGCCGCCAGTTGCGACACCCTGCATTCAGAGGTGATAGCCACCAAAGAAGGCCACCTTCTGGGGCAGCGTAAGGAGGGAACCTCCCGAATATTTTCAAACAGAAGCTTCAGTAGAGCTTAAAGTACCACATTAAGATTCCAGGGCGGCAACGGAGGCCGCACTGAAGGAACCAAATGTCGGACACACTGAAGAAAAGGTACGCACCAGGGAGTGAGTGGCCAAAGGTCATTGGAAAAAGACCGCCAAAACCTGATACCTGGCCCTTGATGGTACTCGAGGCCAATTTCTTTTCAACCCCCGGTTAAAGGAAG
Organism: Pelophylax lessonae; assembly: GCF_965119305.1. Taxonomy (NCBI): domain Eukaryota; kingdom Metazoa; phylum Chordata; class Amphibia; order Anura; family Ranidae; genus Pelophylax; species Pelophylax lessonae. The sequence goes on along the minus strand of NC_138772.1, from coordinate 85,029,281 downwards.
GTTAACATATGATCCACGAGGAGCAGCGAGGATCAACCCCTAAAGGCTCATTACGCAATGTACGTCTTCCATGTACGATGGTAGATCTTCCTAGAGGCAGGTTTCCTAGCTTTTAAAAGCATAGGAATCACAGATTCAAACAAACATCCATCCTCCAGCACCTGGCATGCAACAGCCAAGCCATTAAAACCAGCCACTGTAAAGCAGGATAGAAGATTGTTCCTTGGGAAAGCAGATCCTTCCTGAGAGGAAGTCCCCAAGGAGCATTGGCAATCAGCCATACCAGATCGACATATCAAGACCGGCGAGGCCAGTCTGAAGCCACTAGAATACCCGGAATCCCTTCTGCCTGAATCCTGCACAGGAGTCGTAGCAGAAGTTTGAGGGGGCTGAAACGAATCAGTCAGCACACCTTTGAATGCCAGATACTTACCGAGCCACCAGGACACTTATTGTGCCCCCTTGGTGGTTGACAGACCACGGCCGTGGCATTGTCTGAAATAATTTGTACCGGACACCCTTGAAGACGATTGTCCAATGAGCCAGACAGTCTGATCACTCAGAGTTCCAGTACACTAATCAGCAGTCTAGGCTCTGCCAGAGTCCAGACCCCCTGAGCACGTCTGTGCTGAGGACGCCTTCCCACCCGGACAGCCTGGCATCCGTGGAGACAACGTTCCAGTACAGGTTGAGAAGGATTTCCCTGTTGAAGTGCAAGAGAGCGAAGCCACCGCTAGAGACTGTGGCTCCTTGACCCATTTTACCAGAATCTCTTTAGCAGAGCTCGTGTGGAACTGTGCAAACAGACCGCCTTGAGGGTGGACACCATGAAGCCCATCCCATGCATACAAGCCCGAAGGGATGACCGTCTACTGAAAAAACAGAAGTTGAATTGCCTCCTGCAATGTCTGGAGTTTTTCCCAAGGAAGAAACACTCCAGGACTTCCCCCTTCAGGTCACAGTGTAGGAGCTTAGCCCACTCAGTCGGAGTTTGCGACACTAGGGCAATGGGGAATACTGGCTTCATTGCCGAACCAGCCACAGTGTACATAGTGCGGGCCACAACCTCCGCCTTCAGGTCAGCTGGATCCTTAAAGGTCGGGGACTCTTCAACCAGAATCATTAATGCCTTGTTTAATCTGGACACCGGAGGATCCACCACCGGTGGCACAGTCCACTTCTTAAGAAGGGAATCCTTCTAAAGGGCTTAGGGACCCCACGGGGATGCTTTGGTCGTCCCCAGTCTTTAGCGACAGTTCTGTCAAAATAGGTGGGGAAAGGAAACACCTTTGCTGCTTTGGATGGCTTGTGATTGCCAAAAAGCACCTGCGCCTCCATTGCAGGATCAGCTGCGTCTTTCCATCTTCGGGGTATCACGCACAGATACAATCATTGCATCCACCAGTGCCTTTTCGTGCAAGGTTGCAGATGTGGAGGAATCATCCTTACTATCAGAGGATTCCAGGTGCGTGGTTGCAGACCCAGCAGTGTGACCTACATCCGCCGCGGCTGAATCAGATTCAGGATTTGATGAGACAGATGAGGCAGGGGTGCTTTTTGCTAGCCCATCACCCACAAGCCACCTCCACCAGGGACAGAAAGGACTCCAGGACTGCTGTCAGTGCATGGATGGATGGTTGAAACCCGTTGGGCCGCGCAGCCTCAGAGAGGGGATCAGGTGTGGGAAACGTGCTCCAAAGACGCCATGAGTCACACCCCCACCGTGCTGGCAGTACAAAGCACTGCTGAGGATCGCTTGGTGCTTTGTGCCTGGTAGTACAAAGCAATACCAGGCACAAAGCACCAAGCGATCCTCAGCAGAGAGGGAGAGGAGCCCACTAAACTAATCACCCACAGAAACAGGCACCTGCAGCCACCAGGAGAATCTGCACTACACGTGCTGCAATCAGGAAGTAAAATAAATCAGGAGTCAGTACCAGGGGATGAGGAGGGGTTCCCACTTCCGGAGATTCTGCCCATAAGGGCTCCACTGTCACAGCCGCCGCTATTCCCAATGGCAAACCACAACAAAATGGCCGGACTACACAAACATGGCCACTGTGTATAGAAACACAGGGGCTACAACAAAATGGTGGCACCATGAGGCCTACAGGGACCCTGGAGGGAGACCATGCCTCAAGGACAGATCCAGGGACAGGATGAGGGATTTTGCAAGTGGGGGCGGTGCCTGTGGGAAGGTGGGGACCCCAGGGGTCTGGCCGTCCCAAAGAGGTGCCCACGTCCACCCCAAAACCCTCCAGGGGGAGACAGCTACTCACCATACCAGGAACCAGGTGGTCACCGCTCCAGACAGAACCCCTCTCTATCAAAATGGGGGGGGGGCTGTCAGACAGGAGGAACGCTGCGGCTCGGGCCGAGACCCGGTCATATCTGACCTTTCCGAGGTCTGGGTGCGCTCGCTGGCCAGACTGGGGTGACCACTGGATCTAGATTACCCAGCCCGTCGCCCAGTCCAGCAGTGATTGTAGATCTCATAGGAAAAGATCCAGGAGAAAAAGAAAATTTCTACCTAAAAAATTTTGCCAGGACCAAAAGGTCCCAGCAAGGAACTAGGTCCTTACTCCAGACTAGACGGAAAAAAAACTGAAGGGCTTTAGCAGAGAGAGGGAGTGGGACTGCCCATTGGTATAGCCAGAATTCTTTTTCGGCCTAATGTCCTACTCCCGTAGGAGGCAGTATAACCCAATGGTTATGAATATAAGGAGCGGTGTCCATCAATGAAGAGAAAAATGGATTTTTGTAAAATCTTACCGTAAAATCCTTTTCTCTTAGCTCATTGACAGACGTAGTCCTCGGTGATACAGCACCTTCGGGTTATGTTGCCTCCACAGGAGCAGGACTAGACAGGAAATTAAAATGCTCTGGCCACACCCTAGGGGCAGTCCCAGAGGGTATATCCTCTCTCTCTCTGCCTCAGCAAATCAGTTATGTCAAAAAGCAGTCTTTAGAGATTTTAACCCAACCCAACTCAAAAACAGAGGGGCGGGGACTACGTCTGTCAATGAGCTAAGAGAAAAGGATTTTACGGTAAGATTTTACAAAAATCCATTTTTCTCTATCGCTCATTGACAGACGTAGTCCTCAGTGATACAGCACCGTCGGGACGTCCCAGAGCAGTATCACAAATGAGGGGTGGGAAAATGAAAATCAAATCCCAATCTAGAAGGCCCAACCGGTGCCAACTAGAAGTTTACAATGCTCATCCTTAATGATGAGACTCAACAAAAAAGAACATTTTTTTTTTTTTTCAAACAGAAAAAAACCCTCGAGGTAGACCACCGGTCTCCTCAAATTGCGGCCTGCAAAACCTTGCGGCCAAATGAGGCATCCGCCGATGCCGTCACATCAATTTTATAGAATTTTGTAAAGGTATGTACCGACGACCAGGTGGCCGCCTTACATACCTGGACCACTGACGCCTGATGGCGAAAGGCCCAGGAAGTACTGAGCGCTCAAGTGGAGTGCGCCCTAACAGGGAACGGAGGACTCTGACCCTTAATAGAATAAGCCTGTACCACCGTCTGTCTAATCCATTTGGCAATGGTCGCGGCAGATGCAGGCAAACTCTTTCTGGGGCCATCCGTGATCACAAAAAGTGAATCCGTCTTACGGAATGATTCCGTAGCTTTCAGGTATACCCTGATTGCCCGAACCACATCTAAGGAATGCAACGCATGTTCCCGATGATGCTTGGGCTGAGGACACAAGGAAGGTAGTACAATATCTTCATTCAGATGAAAATCTGAAACCACCTTAGGAAGAAAGGATGGCTTAGGATGAAGTACTACCTTATCCCTATGAATCACTAGGTATGGGGACTGGCATGATAATGCAGCCAGTTCCGACACCCTGCGAGCAGAAGTGATAGCCACCAAGAAGGCCACCTTCTGGGATAAAGTAAGCAAGGGAATCTCCCTGATGTTTTCAAAGGGAGGTTTCTGTAGAACCGACAAAACTAAATTAAGATCCCAGGGCGGTAAGGGCGCGCGGACTGGTGGAGCCAGGTGCCGCACCCCCTGGATGAAATTCCGCACCAAGGACTTGGTAGCTAAAGGTTTCTGAAAGAAGATTGCTAATGCTGAAACTTGACCCTTGATGGTGCTCAAGGCTAGCTTCTGCTCAACCCCTTGTTGCAAAAAAGCCAATATTCGAGTCACCGAATAGGTACGTGGAGGAAATCCTAAAGATTCGCACCACGCAATATAAGTCTTCCATGTGTGATAATAGACCTTGCTGGAAGTCGCTTTCCTTGCTTTAATAAGGGTAGGAATGACTGAAGCAGACAAACCTCTGTCCTTCAGTACTTGGGTCTCAATGGCCAGGCCATTAAAACCAGCGACTGTAAAGCATGATGGTAAATTGGTCCTTGAGACCACAGACACTCCCTGAGACGAAGTTCCCACGGAACGTCTGCGACTAGCATGTCCAAGTCGGCCAGGCCGGCTTGACGAGGCCAGCCTAGAATTTCTAGGACCACTGGCGCTGATTGGATCTGAACCAGGCGTCCCTAGAGGTATCTGGCCCCGACCATCCGAGAAAGTCTGGTCGTTTTCTGTTCCCACACATTTATCAGATACCTGATTGTTATCAGGAAGGGTGATCTTTTCTGGTTGAACCTCAGGGACCGAAGTCACCCGACTAGAGGCTTCTTGGCCTGTCTGGTCAACCAGATCCGATTCCTGTGAGGCATTGGGACTAATCTTAGGAAAAGGTAAAGGAAAAGATCTATTCAGGGAACGGTAACTACCGCTTCCTGTAGTACTTAAATGTTGGAAGGGAAGAATCGCACCGGTAGTAGTAGTTGATGCTCGATCTAATGTCCTGAATACCGGTGAAAACGTCCCCCCACCCTGAAACCGGGTGGGGGCGCACCTTCAGGCTGTGTACTCCTTTGCTTCGGGTTTGGCTGAGTTGGTCCTCTGTTTGTCCGACCAGCCCTTCTTGAACCCTCCTGGAGGAGTCTTGCCTTTCCCGCTTGTTCCAGCCGGGCACCCTTTATGGGCGGTAAAGAAAGGTCCTCGCTTGTTGCGAGGTCCCTTAGCTTTAGCAGCCTGTGGCAAAAAAGTGCTCTTGCCCCCAGTGGCATCCTTAATGATTTCATCTAGGGTGGCCCCAAATAGACGATTCCCCTGAAAGGGGAGATTTGTCAAGGTCTTTTTGGAACCTAGGCCAGCTGACCAGCATTTTAACCACAGCACACGTCTGAGGATAACCGCTGACATAGATGCATGCCCTAATAGGGGAGTAGTGTCCAAGGCTGCGTCACAGATAAACTGTAGCCCTTGTATAATCTGTTCCATCAAATCAGATGTCTCCTGGGGAATATCTTTTCCCCTAAGGTCTTGGCGTACCATTCTCGCCCATTCCGTAAGTGTCTGGGAAACTAGACCAATAACAATTACTGGTCTAAATGCTGACCCTATCAGAGAGAAGATGGTGCGGGACTCTGCTTCCATCTTTCGATCCACCGGATCCTTAAAGGACGAAGTGTCCTCCACTGGGATAACCGTGGCTTTATTCAGCCTGGAAATAGGTGGATCCACCACTGGTGGTACCGTCCATTTCTTAATGATGGATTCCTCAAATGGATAGCGTCTAGCAATACGCTTGGAAATAGTAAAGGTACGTTTAGAATGCTCCCATTCTCCTTTAATCTTATTACCAAAACACTTGGGTACAGGAAAAACCTTCACCGTTTTGATGGGCTTGTTAGTACCAAAAGGAATCTCTGTTTCAGTTGCCTCTGCCGGTAAAACCTCAAGTTTTAAGGTTTCCTGCACTGCCACAACTAGTGCGTCCACCAATGCTTCTTCCTGAATTATAGCGGGAGAAGAAACGTCCTCCTCACTGTCTGAGGGAGCTTTACCTGAGGTAACAGCCCTTGCAGAGGGACCTGCAACTGCAGTGACCATCTCTGAATCTGAGTCAGAGGTGTCAGATAGTATAGGGGTAGGCGGGGGTCGCTTCCTTGACCACCGTCCCTGACAGGCCGCCTCCACCCGAGCCACCATAGACTCCAAAATTGCTGTAAATGCCTCTACACCGGCGGGTCCCGTGGCCCCCTCGAGGGAAACAGGTGGGGGAATATGTGTGGCAGGGTCCATGATAATTCCAGTCACTTCCTGGATAATATAATTCAAAAATAAAAAACTTTTTTTTTTTTTCAGACCCCCAGCGCCACAAAAGCCCCTTAGTGTTACCTGCTAGGGATCCCTATCGATTGAGAGAGAGAGAGATAGACCCCCAGGCTCACCACTTGATGCTCAGAGTTTAACTGCAACAGGTTACAGCGCTGTCTTGACAAACAGGAAGTCTTTTGGCTGGCTGCCCAGGAAGAAAGGAGGCGGCTCCGCCCCTCTGCACGCCTTCCGGCGCCTCCCCTAGCTCCATGAGGTGTTTGGATCACCTCAAACATGGCCGCCCCCATGCTGGAGACACGAGGCTACGCCAAAATGGCGGCTCGTGCAATCCAGCAAAAAAAAATGGCGGCGGCCTGTACTGAATAGCGGTGTGCTGCAGGGCACACAACACTCTCTCTGCATGGGGATTTGGCGTGGTTGGCGGTACCGGCCCTGGCGGACCGCATGGCCGTTCGGAAGGCCTGCTTATAGCTGGAGATCTGATTTAGGAAGGCAGTCTACATGTCCGTGGCTTCTGATTGGTAGGTACCTTATTCTTATCACAGTAAGATTCCCAGAATGCCACTGATTACAATCTTTTAAACATGTATACAATTAGATTGTTAGCTCCCAAACCAAGCCTCCTGGCTCTTTGCACATAAAATCACACTCAAAGTAGGGGGATCTGTGTCATGTTATAGGATAGAGGGGGACTCTATCTTACCATACAGAGAGGGGCCCGCGTTCACCACAAGACCCGTCAGGGGAAAAGGGGGAACATACTACTCACCATACCGGAACCAGGCGGGCACCAACTCCTGACAGTACCCATCTCCACCGGGGCGGGAGGGCTGTCGACCGATATGGACGCCGTGACTCATGGTCTTTGGCGTTTCAGCGAGACGTTTAACTCGCGGGGTCAGTCCCTTAATGGGACTTTGTCGCGGCCGACCCAGCGCGGAGCTATGGCCTGCACGCGCTCGTAGGCTGAACTGGGGTGACCACCGGATCTCAACATCCAGCCCGTCGCCCAGTTCAGCTTTCTTGCTTGAAGATCTTGAAGAGCTTGAAGAAAAAAAGCTGTCTAAAAAATCTTTTAAGAAAAAAATCTTGCCAGGACCGAAGATCCCAGCAAGGTATCTAGGTCCTTACTCCTAACTAGACAGAAAATAACTGATTTGCTGAGGCAGAGAGAGAGAGGATATACCCTCTGGGACTGCCCCTAGGGTGTGGCCAGAGCATTTTAATTTCCTGTCTAGTCCTGCTCCTGTGGAGGCAACATAACCCGAAGGTGCTGTATCACCGAGGACTACGTCTGTCAATGAGCGATAGAGAAAAATACATTTCACTGCATTTAAAAAACTAAACAGTAAAGTAAGCCCAATTTTTTTGATGATTGTGAAACATGAGGTCAAGCCAAGTAAATAGATACCCAACATGTTATGGTTTAAAATCGCGCAAATCGTGGAATGGCGACAAACTACAATACCTAATAATCTCCATAGGCGATACTTTACCACTTTACAGTTACAGAGGAAGTCTTTTTTCTAAAATTATTGCTCTCGCTCTGGTGATCACGGCGATACCTCACGTGTGGTTTGAACACCGTATTCATTTGCGGGCGCGACTTACGTATGAGTTTTATTACGTGAGCGAGCTCACGGAGACGGGGGCGCTTTTAAATAATTTTTTTCCTATTTAAATTTTTTATTTTTAAAATTTTAAAAAATAATAATCTGATCACTTTTATTGCTGTCACAAGGAATGTAAACATCCCTTGTGACAGTAATAGGCAGTGACAGGTACTCGTTCTACAGGGATCGGGGGTCTAAAAGACCCCTCCACTGCACTTCAAAGTATTCAAAATGCAGAAATCTGCATTTTTGAATACTGACATTATTTGCTAAATCTGCGCCATTGGCAGCCCAGAAAACCAGAAGTGACATCGCTATCAGGTTACATGATCTGAGACCCGATCAAAGCCGAATCTGGCTGTGTTCAAGACTCCAACCAACCAGTGGAGGTGCTGGCTGGTTGCTCGGGTCTCCGGGTGGGACGGGAGACCCGGGCAGAGCCGCAGAAGGTGGCGGGAGTGGGGGCGTCCCCTTCTGCTTGCTGGCATAACGGCAGATCGGCTGCTGAGCCGTATCGGCTATTATCTCCTGAAAGCCGACCGCCGACTCTAAAAACGGTACCGGGTTGATGCCTGCAGCTGCAGGCATCATCTCTGTACAACCACTTCTGCAAGCCGACGTAGAGGTACGTTGGTTTGCGGGAAGTGGTTAAGATGGCCATACATTATACAATTTTCTTGTTCAATTTCCTTTAGATTTACCTTTAATTATGTACTGCAAGGGCCTGCCTGACTGTATACAAATTGAAAGTGAATGGCCCTATTCAAATCGAAAACATGAGCAGTTTGCGCTCCTTCTCTAGCTACAGTGACTCAGCTCAGCTGCTGCAACTAAAGGAGAGAGTACACTGTGTATGTGTGCACAGATTGCAATGGCTGCTAGGGGTGCACGCTTGTAGTGTCCAGCCCGTCCTGCATAAATGGAGGTGAATCAAGGGGCCAGCAATTTCTCTGGAAAGACGCTCCACAGCTGCATATGTGAATGAAAGCAGGAGCAGCATTTTAAAATGGGGACAACTGGTGGGTACTATTTATGGGATTTGGAAATTTATAAAGGGATTTTTGTAAAAAGTTAAAGGAGTTCACCTTTTGTAAAAAAAAATCATTTAAAAAAAATAAATGCACATCTTTTTGCAGGTAAACAAAATGCACATTTTTTTTTTTTTACAATGCATCCTTTAGAGCATTGCACCCATGATCAGCAAATCATGGTTGTAATGTGTGGATCCGGTAGGCACTCAGTAAGCTGTCTGCCCATACCCGATAAGGGTAATGCATGGAAGGAAGAATCAATGGATCCCGAGGACGCTCACCAGTGCCCTCAGAGTTCATTGAGAACTACAAGCTGTTGGCTGCAGAGGTCCATGTACTTGTAGGAAGCTGTGAATGAATGATGTGGCTGCCGGGAGAGGATCCCCAGCCTGCTGTTACAGGGAAGCTCTGGCGGTGGGATGTGGGTCACTAGCCGCATGTTACACCCTGTATTTGGATGTGAACTTAGCCAGGCCATACACTGTGCAAATTTCTTTCCTGCAACCACGATTTCCCCATCAAAACAGACAGTGCTGACAGGGAAACCTGCAATTTTCTTCTCCCGGGTGGGGGAAGCCATTTCCGCCAGGAGAAGACAGTGACCTTGGTACATTCAGCCTGCCCAATAATGGTTCAAAGATTCAAATCGTGTATGGCTAGTCTTAAACAATAAAGCTCACTATTCAAACAGACCAATGAAATTCTGGCTCACCTGTAGTGCTCACCAGGTACTTCCATTTCACCACATACGCATCCCCCTCGTGGAACTGACCAATACTTTGTTTCGGAAGCCTACTGTAGTCAAATTCCAAAATATGCCAGACGTCGACTGAGACAGTCGTTATCTCATACTGCCTCCCATCGTCTCCTTCTATAAGTCCAGAGCCTCGGCTCACATTAAATCCATCTAGGACGGTCCCTACTGTCGCCTGGGAGAGCGGCACCATCTGCATGATGTCATAGCCCTTTACATCTTCCTGCTTTTCTGCCTATTACAGAGAATGGATTGTTAGTTGGCTCAGATTAGATTTAACAACAAAATAAAACCACTACAGCTAATTGGATCTTTCAGCCCCACCCGGCACAATCTGGTTCATGTTATTATTAGTCTGTGGTTTACACTATATATCACAATCCCACAGAATATTAAATTACAGTTTCCATTGGATGTCTGTCCATGTATGCTGGATGTAAGATACGTTTGATTAACCCAATTGCTGAGGTAATATGATTTAGGCAAATAGGATTAGGAGAAACCAGATACTAAAAAAGGGACCAGGATATTCACTTACGCAGAAATGTGGATTTATTGCCAAATTCAGAACCAGCACAATATATTCAGAGCAGATATTTGGCAAAACAAACGTAACCATCAACAATAACACAGCAGCAGGGGGATATGGTGCCATAACTTTGCGCTATAACCGTTTTATCCTGAACTTTAATCAGTGATCAAAACAGTGAGGTACATGGCCTGGTTTTATTATCTCCATGGTGTACAGGTCTGCGCTGGTCTCCTTACAGAAATCCATGCCTATCCAGAAATAAAGAAACCAAATGCTCAGAATTCCTAGAATGATGCATGTACAGACAATGGGGTCACCTAAAAACAGATTTTGTACAACGCCAGCCCAAAACAAAAGAAAACAAAACCATGCTTCGTAGAGGGCATAGTTGAGCTCTGGTCACAATCATTTGGGCATGTATGACCATGTCTATGGGATACAGCTATTGGGCTATTCTTTTTAAAAAAAATAAGGCTACAAAGTATGGAAGCTGCCATTACCAAGCGCTTAAAAATGGTAATGGACTTTTACATTGATCCAAAAGCCTGAATACTTATGGGACCCAGAGTATGTATGCAAATCAGGTTGCATGCTTATTCTAGTCTGGTGCTACATTATTAGCGTCGATAGTCGGGCAATTACCATAGACCTCAGGACAGACCAGAAAAGGTCACCTACATATTTCTCTATGCAAAGGTTTTCTTTAGTGGAATACAGATTCTCACAAGAGGGCAACAGACTTCAGAAAACCCATTAAGTGCCCATTTGATGCCTATTCTTGTTTTCTGATGTGCTCTTGTTCTAATGTTGCTCCGTATACCATGCTGCGGGTACATTTCTCCAGGAGATCAGTCAGGAACCATAAACAAGGCTGAACTTTAACATGGCTGAATTCCTCCCCTGACATCTGAGGTGTGCCCAGCACTGACGTAACTGTCCTTTTCGTTCTTTGGGGCCTCAGTACAAAAACAATGGCTTCACAAGTAATATGTCCATTCATGGCTCTCCATATTAGAAATCCCAATGCCTGCAATCATTTTCAAATACAATAAAGAATGACTGCTAGTTTGAATGCTACAGGAAAAATGTTTTTAATTACTTCCAACCATTTATCTAAATGTTACAATATGCTGAACTCATGATATAGAGCTAGTGATTTTGCCTTTTGCTTTGGGAGTTCCTCACACAAAGTCTTCTCTGAAAGCTTCTTCATTTCTGTCCAGTCCAGGAACTTTTCTTTGAACAGAATTGTTTCATTGTGTTCCGTCAGTCGACCAAATATAGCCCAGTCTGGACGACCAGTTCCTTTTCTGCAGAGTGATGTTAAGAGTGTTAAACTGGTGTCTTTCTGGGCAGAAGAATCTTTTTTTAGCTTACTGTAATAAAACAGCCCAATACCATAAAAATACCAACATCATAGGTACTGTAATACATAAAAATTATAACGATAACTTCTTACCTTGGTATTAGAGAATTGCATTCTCCAGGATCTAGAGGATTAATATCGCAGTTCTCATAATCAAAGAGCCCATTCCAGAGGTGTTTAGCTAGCTGGAACGCCACCTTCCGCTGAGCCAATGTCACTTCCTTACCATGCCACACATACACCTCACTGCCAAAATCAAACACCAGCACCTGAAAGAACAACAAAATCAATGACACAAATGATATAAAAAATATTTTAACTTTTCTAAAGTACAAAATATACTAAGGACATCAAGAATCACTTTTAGATGTAAACCACTAAAAAGAACAGGCGTCTAAAAATGATTTTTGGGCACTCCGTTCTGCACTGTGGTGCTTTCCAGCTTAGAGTTTACTGTGTTAGCCATGGAGCTTTTTCCAGGTCCAGAGGTGTGGCACAGCCTCTGGTGTGACCCAGTATCTAAAGACCGACTTTTTCAGTCGGCAGTGTAGGCTGAGCACTGCATGCTACCTTGTTAAAAGGACCATTGAGCACTATTACTGCTCCTATTTTATTTTTTTTCGTTCTGCTGCAGAAAGAGTCAACGCTATAGCGTACTCCCTTAGGTGGAGTGTCGTTCGTGCCCACTTGGCACCCTAACACCGTCTCACCACTGCCCCTTACTGAAAGTGACACAGAGATCCTTCTTGGTTGGCCTTTGCTGCCCTACAGTGACCTAGTCACCTCCATCTACCTGAACCTTTACTGCTACCGGCAACCAGTTCATATTAATCCTCATTTCCTAAAATGTTTACAGAAAGTAGTAACGGAGTTGACCACAAAAGCCACAGTGCAATAGAAGAAAAAAGGAAGCATCTGGTGAGTTTCTGTGACAGGATAAATGTTTTTTTCCTTCACAAACATTGCTAAATGACCTAGTGGGTTTTATTTCTACAATTATCAAAAAAAGGATCACAAACCTCTTTAGACTGTAAAAGTGAGCACCGAGGGACTTTACCCCAGAATTCATCTACAGGCACCAGTTTATCATCAACCAAACGGTAGATGCAGTTTGTCTCAATAATTGCATTTTCATATCGCTCATCTTCCTCTGGATTTCCAGCATCTGCAATAAGGACAAGCTCATAGTCATTGAACATTGCAACAGTCCTGAAATTACAAAACAGGAATAATTTTTCAGCTCAGTGCTGGTAGTGAAACATGGCAAAAGATCAGTTGCCCATCAAAGATGCATTTATTTTGTTCTCTGCTTCTACCCCGCTTGAGTCCAGTTAATGCTCCATTACAAAAACTCTCTCCACTTGTAGTGAGAAATCTAGATGAACAAAGTGCTGGCTGCCTGGCTAATATATCTTTTGAGGTACCAATGTAGAATGAACAGACTGCAAATGATCTCAAACTAAAGTCAGATTAGCCAGGTAACTAACAATTTTTAAGCAGAACGCATATATAACTTAATACACAGCCATTAATGGCTAAACCGCTGGCAAAAAAAAGTGAGTACACCCCTAACTGAAAATGTCCAATTGGAGCCCAATTAGCCATTTTCCCTCCCCGATTCAGTTTGCTGAAGACTGGCAGAATAAGGACATGGACTACTGGAACCATGTCCTGTGGTCTAATGAGATAGATGTATTTGGTTCAGATGGTGTCAAGCGTGTGTGGCGGCAACCAGGTGAGGGGTACAAAGACAAGTGTGTCTTGCATACAGTCAAGCATGGTAGTGGAAGAGTCATGGTCTGGGGCTGCATGAGTGCTACCGGCACTGGAGAGCTAGAGTTCATTGAGGGAACCAAGAATGCCAACTTGTATTGTGACATACTGAAGCAGAGCATGATCCCCTCCCTATTGAGACTGGGCCGCAGGGCAGTATTCCAACATGATAAAGCCCCCAAACACACCTCCAAGACGACCACTGCCTTGCTAAAGAAGCTGATGGTAAGGGTGATGGACTGGCCAAATACGTCTCTAGACCTAAACCCCATTGAGCATCTGTGGGGCAACCTCAAACGGAAAGTGGAGAAGCGCAAGGTCTCTAACATCCACCAGCTCAGTGATGTCATGGAGGAGTGGAAGAGGACTCCAGTGGCAACCTGTGAAGCTCTGGTGAACTCCAAGCCCAAGAGGGTTAAGGCAGTGCTGGAAAATAGTGGGGGCCACACAAAATATTGACACTTTGGGCCCAATTTGGAATTTTCACTTAGGGGTGTACTCACTTTTGTTGCCAGCGGTTTAGACATTAATGGCTGTGTGTTGAGTTATTTTGAGGAGACAGCAAATTTATACTGTTATACAAGCTGTACACTCACTACTTTACATTGTAGCAAAGTATTAATTCTTTAGTGTTCTCACATGAAAAGATATAATAAAACATTTACAAAAATGTGAGGGGTGTACTCACTTTTGTGAGAGGAGTAGAAAATTTCCACCAACGGGAATAGCATAACAAATCATGGCTTCTAAAACTGTTCCCTAATCTAACATTTAAAAAGGTGCTCTTATTGGTGTCTGTCCCCCAACTTTAAGATTTTCCTCTCTTCCTGTCCTGATCACAGGCAGAACGTGAGAGGAAATCTATGATGGAGAAAAACATCTTTCTAGCCTTTCATCACTTTGTCCCAAACAGAAAACAAAATAGAAAACAAAATAGTGGCCATTTTGGAATTCCGACAGGAAGCATACAGACATGCTCGCACGCTTGCAGGCTCTGCATTTTGAAACTTTTTAACATGTGAGTGTAACCTTGATTTCTTCTGAATAAAAATACTGTTAAGCAATACAGAGAGCACTACATCTTGTCCATATTATCATTACATATACCAAGGAGGCATCCCTTGGAGTGAGCAATCCATCCGGTGTAAAGACCCTTGATAATACCAAGTTCTGAGGTGTGGATACTAACAGCTGACCTTATATATGGATAATTGAGAAGTGGATCGAAGGTGTATTGCTGACTCGTTCGGATGATATATGCTGTTTGACCCTGTGGGGTCTCAGATATGAGGTGAGAGGCAGAGAATGACAGGTGGTGGGATGTTGTGAGCACCTCTTCACATACTATTGTGGATCGGATGTCATCTATCTTGAGATTTATTTCCATCACAAATTAAGGGTCGACTATTTCCTTACACATATGTCACCCTGCACTTTATTTGGGACTCTCCTCCAGCATATTAGATTTTATTTAAAACATTTTATAATGTTTAATAGGATTGTGCTGCACTTTATATATGATTCAGGAAGTTTTTTGAGATTGCCTTTGAGTGTCCAGCTGCTAATCCACTATATTCGTTTCACCTGGTTGTTCAGCGCTGAATATTTTCCATAACATGTTACACCCTGAATATGTTATGAAATGTGAACTTATCCTTTAGGCACACTGTTGGGTAGTGGATTTTACATTTCGCTGGCATGGGTTACTGTGAACCTTGAAATCATTGATGCCTTCTTTGTCACACCACTTTGCTGTGTTTTTGCAGTTAACATCTTTTTTTTTCTATTGTAAAACTTGGAAAAACGAATAAAACATTGGTAAAACAAATCTAGCACATTATGGCATACAAATAAATATGGTAAAAGGTGGAAAAACTATGTACATTTTTTGTTTCCTTAACCCCTGCTTAATCTTTATTGAGCAAAGAAAAATCTGTAGAGGAATATACCGTCCTATAGGCTTGTTTTACATGGCTTCCCGTTTAGTCACAATTACCTTGGTATTCCATTTGACCACTCAGAAGCTTCCAGAAGTCCCGTGAAGCGTGAGTGTGCGTGTTTATCCCCTCCTCCACTGTCTGCACGTATGATGCTCTACACCCCAGCTCCCTCTTTGTCTGGATTATGGTGGCCAATTCTGAAGCCTAAATAATAATAAATTAAAAAAAAAAAAAAAGTTGTCACATAAAATAGAGGGAAAAATGGATTTTTGTAAAATCTTACCGTAAAATCCTTTTCTCTTAAGCTCATTGACAGACGCAGTCCTCTTGATTAATATCAAATTGGGTTATACTGCCCTCTACAGGAGTAGGACACTAGGCAGAAGGAAAACATTCTGGCCACACCTTTAGGGGCAGTCCCAGAGGGTATATCCTCTCTCTCCCTGCTACAGGATGTCAGTTATGTCACAAAGCAGTGTCAGAGAATTTAACCCAACCCAGCTCAAAAGTAGAGGGGCGGGTACTGCGTCTGTCAATGAGCTTAAGAGAAAAGGATTTTACGGTAAGATTTTACAAAAATCCATTTTTCTCTGTCGCTCATTGACAGACGCAGTCCTCTTGATTAATATCAAATTGGGACGTCCCAAAGCAGTGCCACAAATGAGGGGTGGGAAAACAGAAATCAAAATTTAAATCCAGAAGGCCCAACCGGTGCCGACTAGAAGTCTTAAAGGCTCATCAAACCAAAGGATGAGACTCAACTGAAAACCCAACAGAAAAAAACCCTAGAGGTAGACCAACGGTCTCCTCAAATTGCGGCCTGCAAAACCTTGCGGCCAAAAGAGGCATCCGCCGATGCCAACACATCAACTTTATAAAATTTTGTAAAGGTATGAACCGACGACCAGGTAGCCGCCTTGCAAACCTGGACCACTGACGCCTGATGGCGGAAGGCCCAGGAAGCACTAAGCGCCCGAGTGGAGTGCGCCTTAACAGGGAACGGAGGATTCCGACCATTAATAAATTAAGCCTGTACCACCGTCTGTCTGATCCATTTAGAGATAGTCACGGCAGATGCAGGCAACCCCTTTTTGGGGCCATCCGTGATCACAAAAAGTGAATCCGTTTTACGAAACGAGTCCGTAGTCTTCAGGTATACCCTGATTGCCCGAACCACATCCAAGGAGTGTAACGCACACTCCCGAGGATGACTGGGCTTAGGACACAAGGAAAGTAGCACAATATCTTCATTCAGATGAAACTCTGAAACCACCTTAGGAAGGAAGGATGGATTCGGACGAAGAACTACCTTATCCCTATGAACCACCAGATATGGGGAACGACAGGATAATGCGGCCAGTTCTGACACCCTGCGTGCAGAAGTAATGGCCACCAAGAAGGCCACCTTCTGGGATAATGTAAGCAAGGGAATCTCCCTGATATTTTCAAAGGGAGGTTTCTGAAGAACCGACAACACCAAATTAAGATCCCAGGGCGGTAAGGGCGCGCGCACTGGCGGAGCCAGATGCCGCACCCCCTGGATGAAATTCCGCACCAAGGAATGGGTAGCCAAAGGTTTCTGAAAGAAAATTGCTAACGCTGAAACCTGACCCTTAACAGTACTCAAGGCCAGCTTCTGCTCAACCCCCTGTTGCAGAAAAGCCAAGATTCGGGTCACCGAATAGGTACATGGAGGAAATCCAAAGGATTCACACCACGCAATATAAGACCTCCATGTGCGATGATAGACTTTTCTGAAGTCGCTTTCCTTGCTTTAATTAAAGTAGGAATAACTGAAGTTGACAATCCCTTGTCCTTCAGCACCTGAGTCTCAATAGCCAGGCCGTTAAAGCCAGCGATTGTAAAGCAAGATGGAAGATCGGTCCCTGAGACCGCAGATCCTCCATGAGAGGAAGTCTCCAAGGAGCGTCCGCGACCAGCCTGACCAAGTCGGCGTACCCGGGTCGACGAGGTCATTCCGGAGCTACCAGGATAACTGGAATTCCCTCCACCTCTATCCCACGCAGAAGTTTCGGCAGCAACTTGAGGAGGGAAGACATACAGTAGCTGATACTGTCCCCACGGGGTGACCAGCGCGTCTGCTGCGTCCACTCGAGGATCTCGGGAGCGGGCTTACAAACCTCCGCACCTTCCTGTTGAGCTGAGCTGCCAACGGATCCACCTCCGGGGTGCCCCAATGAAGGCACAGCTGGTGAAAAACCTCTGGATGAAGAATGCTGGCCACTTTTATGGCCGCCAGGGCACTCTTGGTGTCCCCTTGGTGATTGACATGAGCCACGGCTGTGGCCTTGTCTGATTGGATCCAAACCGGGCTGCCCTGAAGCTGCTCGGTCCAGAAAATCAGACAAAGTCTGATCGCTCTCAGTTCTGTAACCTGGATTCTAAAGGAAGAAATGATTTTCCCTAGTTGAGCATCAGAGCCCGAAGCCACCAGACCAGAGACTCCCTGGTCCGCTCGCTCAACCGGATCCGATTGTCCAGAGAATCGGGATTCCGATTCCATTAGAAAAGAATCTCCTTTCGGGGAGTTCGGGCATGAGACTGGGCATACGGTACTGCTTCTAAGAAGGCCACCATCAGTCCCAGGATCCTCATGCAAGTCTGAAGGGAAGACCAGTTGACGGATAGTAACATCCGAATCGTTCACTGAATCTTCCAGCTCCTGGTGGGAACTAGGAATGATCTTTGGGAAAAGAAAACGTTCTGCTCAAGGAATGGGAACTACCGCTCCCTGTTGCATCAAGTCCATTACTGCCCCCCGCAAAGCTTTTAAGCGATCCGGGGATAGTCGAATGTTTGAAGGGAAGAATCGCCAGTCGCCCAGTTTCAGCATACTTGCTTGAAGATCTCACAGGAACAACTGGAGAAAAAAGCTGCCTAAAAAATTTTTTCTAAAAAAAAATCTTGCCAGGACCAAAGATCCCAGCAAGGAACTTAGGTCCTTACTCCTGACTAGACAGAAAAAAACGGACATCCTGTAGCAGGGAGAGAGAGGATATACCCTCTGGGACTGGCCCTAAAGGTGTGGCCAGAACGTTTTCCTTCTGCCTAGTGTCCTACTCCTGTAGAGGGCAGTATAACCCAATTTGATATTAATCAAGAGGACTGCGTCTGTCAATGAGCGACTGAGAAAATGAAATCTTTATCCTACAATCCATAGTCTTTCCCAAACCTTATTTTCTTTTATGAGATCATACAGTCCTTATAACCCTCAAGGGTGGTTGGTTGTGGGTTAAGCACTCATTATAGCCAAGTAAACTGTTGCATTTCAATTTCTCCTGGATCAAAGTTCTCCAGTTAATATCTGCAGGAATTCGCTCTACAGAATTTCACAGGACGCCGTTCAAGTAATGTGTGAGAGGACACTCTTTAGTGCAATCAGTCTTTATTTTTTTTCTCTGCAGACACTGCTTTCCATTAGCAGACTGACCTACACAACATGACCAAAGTGCTTAACTAATTTCGCTAAGTGGCCCCCTGTATGTATTTTGGATACCATTCGGGTCAGGACAGAAGCACCTTTGACACCAATGTTGATTTCCTTTAGAAGTTTCAAATTCCCTGCTCCATGTGGATTATCCTCTGGGTTCACCATTTGTTACGCCAATGACCTGAAAGAATACTGGTTTGGAGCTCTGACCTCAGAAAGCTTCACACCTGCTCTGAGATCATCAGGTACTGAAGGCGAAAGATAAGCTTGAGAGCCACATTATTAGGAATGTCAAAGAAAGTCCAATAGCTGGCCAAGCATTTCTCTTAGAGCAGATTGACTTTAAAGTTATGAGACGATCAAGGAAGTTGCATCTGTGCACCAATCCTTTTAAAAATACTAGCCGTGTTGTTTGTTATTTTTCTATGTTTTATTCTATATTGTATAGGTTTTCTTTGTTAAAAAACTTTAATAAAAAATAATTTTCAACAAAAATACTAGCTGTCTGCGGTTATGTTGATGCATTGGCTTCAATGCTGCCTCAGTTAGGCAGGCCATAGATTATACAATTTTCTTTCCTGCAACCATAGAAGAAGCGGACAACCCTGTCTGAGACCCATCTGTAAGCACAAATAGTGAGTCTGACTTCCTAAAAGACTCCATAGCTGCCAGGTACACCCTAATTGCCTGATCCACATCCAAGGCATGCAAGGCAATTTTCTTAAGAGGTTTTCGCCTGGGACACAGGGAAGGCAACACAATGCCCTCATTCAAATGGAAATCAGAGAATCTTTGGAAGGAATTACGACGGGGCGACGAACCACCTTATCTCTTTGAACCACCAAGTAAGGTGAACGACAGGATAACTTCGCCAGTCAACACAATGTCTTCATTCCCACCTTCTGAGACAGCGTAAACAAGGGAATCTCCCGAAGAATCTTTGAGGTCCAAAAGCACCAAATTTAGGTCCCAAGGCCGCAATGAAGACCGCACTGGAGCAACCAAATGGCGAACACCCTGAAGAAAGGTACGCACCAGGGAGTGTGTGGCCAAGGGTCGTTGAAAGAAGACCACCAAAGCTGACACCTGGCCTTTGATGGTACTTCTTTGAATAGGCCAATTTCTGTTCAATGAAAATAAAGATGAATCGGCGCTATATTCATAAATCTAAGAAAATGATGAGTGTCCCGCTTAAGGAGAGGATATCTAAAAAGGGATCCCAATGGTTAAATATATCTCGAAGCAAAAAGATGAATCACAGTATTAGAAAAGGAAAAGTGATCAAGTTGTGTACTAATGCATATATAAATTAAACATTAGAAATACTAAAACAATCCATATTATAAACAATGAATATATCTGTGATATATAAAAAATGGTGATAAATATAATGTGCAAAAACAAGTGCAAATCTGCAATAATAAAGTGCAATAGTGACAATAAAACGAAATAGTTGTTGAGGCTTGATCAAAAGGAGAGAACATATAAAAGTGCTGTGTTTAAAAACAGTCCTTTTCAATAATAGTGCAAAAATGCCAAAAGTAACAATTCCGTGAACGTGGAATGAGTGACCCCAGGTACACTCAGCTTCAAGGTGATCGTCAGTGCGTTACAATTTCACAGTGGATCCCGGTACTAGTAAGTATGGTACCCTTGAAAAAGTCACGAGGTGTGTGACGCAACGCGTCGGAGGAGACGGGTGACATCACTTCCGTGTCTACGGCCGTGACCAAAAGTTCTACATTCATACACATCCCGCGATTTGCGGTGGAACTTTTTCCCCCTTACTGACATGTAAGTTGCTACTTTTGTGTTTTAATAAATGATTTTACATACTGCGCAATGAGCCCCCTCTTATTTGTCTGTATGATGGAATATAATGGAAAAGTCTGAGCGAACACTCATGGGGCTAATCTACAACGCTTCTGCTGTGTAAACAAGTCCGAACAGGAGACCAGGAGATCCATCCCTCTGAGTGGCTGAGATTGAGAGTTGTCAGGAGACATACTCTGTCCACTACGCCTGTTTATATTTTGGCTAAGGTGAGCGGCCATTTCTTACTAGTACCGGGATCCACTGTGAAATTGTACCGCACTGATGATCACCTTGAAGCTGAGTGTACCTGGGGTCACTCATTCCACGTTCACGGAATTGTTACATTTGGCATTTTTGCACTATTATTGAAAAGGACTGTTTTTAAACACAGCACTTTTATATGTTGATATCACCTTTTGATCACGCCTCAACTATTTGGTTTTATTTATTGTCACTATTGCACTTTATTATTTCAGATTTGCACTTGTTTTTGCACATTATATTTATCACCATTTTCATATATCACAGATATATTAATTGTTTACAATATGGATTCTTTTAGTATTTCTGATGTTTAATTTATTTATGTATTAGTACACAACTTGATCACTTTTCCTTATCTAATACTGTGATTCATGTTTTTGCTTGGAGATATATTTAACCACTGGGATCCATTTTTAGTTATCTTCTCCTTAAGCGGGACACTCATCATTTTCTTAGATTTATGAATATACCGCCGATTCATCTTTATTTTCATATCCATTCAGTATGTGGTGACACTACTAGGATTGGCAGCTTTTTTCATTATTTTTTGTTATTGTTCTACCCATCATCTTTATCATTACTTCAGTGGCAGCGCATTAGGCTTCTTTTTTTTCTTCAATTTCTGTTCAAACCCCCCGTGAAGGAAGGACAAGATCTGGGCCACGAGAAGGAGCGAGAATGAACCCCAAGGGACTCACACCACACGATGTATGTCTTCCACGTACGATGGTAGATCTTCCTGGAAGTAGATGTCCTTTTTAACAGCGTTGGAGCCACCGATTTAGACCAACCCCCTATCCCTCAGTACCTGGTTTTAAACAGCCAAGCCGTCAAAGCCAGCGACTGCAAAATAGGGTTTAAAATTGGCCCTTGGGACATCAGATCCTACCTGAGAGGACGCTTCCAAGGCGCTGCGGCAACCAGCTGCACTAGAATAGTGTAGCAAGCCCGGCGAGGCCAGTCTGGGGCCACTAAGATGACCGGAATTCCTTCTGCCTCGATCCTGCGTGAAAGTCTTGGCAGAAGCTTGAGAGGAGGGAAGGCATAAATCAGATATTGACCCAACAGGGCCACAAGTGCCTCTGTGGTGTCCGCCAGAGGATCATGTCCCAAGAACCTCTGCACCTTTCTGTTGAGCTGAGATGGCAACAGATCAACCTCGGGGGTGCCCCACCAGAGACACAACTGATGAAATGCCTCCGGATGAAGCGACCATTCCCCCTGGTCCATCGCCTGCTGTCTTAGGTAATCCACCTGCCAGTTTTGCACTCTGGGAATGTGTACGTCGGAAAGGGCTGTAACGAATGTTCTGCCCATCTAAGAAAGTCGGCCACCTCCCGAGCTGCCAGGACACTTCTTGTGCCCCCTTGGTGATTGACATAAGCTACTGCTATGGCATTGTCTGATTGAATGCACACTGGACATCCTTGGAGATGATCCATCCAATGTTCCAGGCACAGTCTGATTTCTGTCGAGAATGCCTCCCCACCCAGACAGGCTGGCATTCTTGGTGAGGGATTTGCCCTGCCGGAGCGCCAGAGGACGGAGCCACCAGATCAGGGACCCTTTTGCACCCCAGGCTCAGCTGGATTTGGTTGTCCAGAGACTGAGGAATCTTGTCCCATTTGATCAGAATCTACCTTGCAGGGACCTCGTATGGAACCATGCCAATGGGACAGCCTCGAAGGTAGACACCATCAAGCCCAGCACCCGCATGCAAGGCCAGAGGGATGACCATCTGCTGGACAGCAGAAGATGAATTGCAGCCTGCAGTTTTCGGAGTTTGCCCAGAGCAAGGACTACTCTGGCTAAGGCAGAGTCTGAGTTCAGAGTCAGACCCAGATTGTCTAGTTTCGTGGAAGGAACCAGGGCAGACTTCTGAAGATTCAGAATCTAGCCAAACTTCCTCAGGGCCTGTATGGAGAGCTCCAGGTTTTCCACCAGCGCAGTAGGAGACACTGCTTGCAGAAGGAGGTTGTCCTAGTAGCCCAGGACTGCAATCCCCTGCTGACGTAACAATGCTAGCACTGGGGCCAACACTTTCGTGAAGACCTGAGTAACAGAGGTGAGACCAAAGGGTAACACCACAAACTGATCATGCTCCTCTCCCATGGCAAAGCAGAGGAAGCGCTGGTGACTGACACCTATTGGAATGTGAAGGCAAGAGTCCTTGATGTCGATGGAGGCAAGAAAATACCCCTGATGCAGGGAAGCCACCGCCATGGGAACAGACTCTATTCTGAACTTCTGCACCTGCACAAACAGTTCAGCACCTTGAGGTCCAGGATTGGACGCACCTTGTCGTCCTTTCAGGGGACTGTAAACAGGTTTGAGTAAAACCCCTGAAAATGTTCCTGAACTCGGAACCGGGACAATCACCCCTTGACGTAAAAGATCTTGCACCGCCCCCAAAGAGAGCCTGTAGGCGGACTGGAGACAGTAATGCATTGGAAGGAAAGAACCTTTCCAGAGGGTAAGAACTAAACTCGAACTTGTAGCCGGACCGTATGACTTTGTGGACTCTCTTGTCTTGTACCGGGGATGTCCACAGGTTCAGGAACCAACGAAGATGTTCCCCCAACCCAGATACGGGTGAGGGCGCACTTTAGAGCTGAAGGGGCCTTGTCCTCGGGTCTGGAGAAGCCCCCCTTTGACTTGCCAGACCAAGCTCATTTGGATTCTCCAGAGGAGGCCCTGAAGGGCTTTGATCCCTTGTCATTTGACCCTGAGGGACGAAAAAAAAAAAAACTTATAAGCCGAGAAGGAGGGTCCATGTCTACAAGGGTCCTTGCCCTGAGTAGCCTGTGGAAGAGGGGTACTCTTCCCCCCCCGGTGAGACTTCTAATGATGTCATCCAGGGTAGCACCAAACTGGCAAACTCCTTAAATGGGAAGATCAGTCAAGGCCTTTTTAGAAGTCTGATACGCAGACCAGCATTTGAGCCAAAAGACATGCCGAGCCACTACGGGAGCCGCATCCAAAGAGGCATCACAGAAACTGTAGCCCCTGGACCAGCTTTTCTGCCAGCTCAGCAAAGGCGGGGGGGGGGCTTTATCCCCTCCAGGTCACGGCCAAAAAGCTTAGCCCACTCGGTCAGAGTCTGCGACACCAGGGCAATAGTGAATATCGGCCTCAGTGCCGAACCAGCCAGGGTGTACATATTGCGGGCCACAGCCTTCGCCCTTCCAGTCAGATGAGTCCTTAAAGGCCGGGGACTCTTCAACCGGAATCATGGTTGCCTTGTTGAATCTGGAAACCAGAGGGTCCACCACAGGTGGAAAAGTCCACTTCTTAAGAAGGGAGACTCCTTATAGGGGTATCGCCTATTAAATCGCTTAGGGACCCCAACTTGGGCCTGGGGTGACCACTGGATCTAGATTATCCAGCCCATAGCCCAGTCCGGCAGTTGATTGTAGAGCTCACAGGAAAACTAGGAGAAAAACTATCTAAAAGAAAATTTTTTTGCCAGGACCAGAGATCCCAGCAAGGAACTAGGTCCTTACTCCTGACTAGGCAGAAAAAAAAACTGAGTACCTATAGCAGAGAGAAAGGGAGTATACCCCCCTGGGACTGCCCATAGGCATAGCCAGACTTTTTCTGCCTAGTGTCCTACTGCTGTAGGGGGCAGTATAACCCAATGGTTAAGAATATCAGGAGCCGTGTCCGCCAATGAACAAAAGAGCAACATTACATTTTTGGTTTTAATACGGTTTAAAATTAAATACGCACATTAATATTTTAACTAATATACATGTGACATTATTCAAAAAATACTTAGTCCTTAATTTATTACCAATAGCAACCAACCAGAATTAACTTAGCTGAAGTCAGAACAGGTTAGAGTAGATTGTGACTAGTTGTAACCTACTGCATATAAGAGTTATCACTTAAGAACTAGAATAAGGGAGATGGTTAAAATTGTGTCTTTTTGGCCTGGAAATGCTTTAATGAAAAAGAAAAAAAAAAACCCAAAGTATTTCTTTGCAACAGGGTCAGCCAAGACGAAGTTTGATTTTGGCAGGGGTTTACTGTTCCCAAACTACAAAGCTGTCTTGGAATAGTAAACTTGAACAACCTCAGAATGACCCCCTCCCCCACAACGCAGCTATCTGTAAAGAAACAGAACCATTCTGCATATGATTACTGATGTCATGACACCACTGGCAGGATCCTTCCCGGAGGATTTCCTGGCTATGAAACAGACGCACTTCAAAGTGTTGACATGCTGTGAGCAGGGTCAGATAATTCAGGAGGCCATGCATAGATCTGTCCCATTCTGGCCATATATGGTGTTTTGCATGACACAGCACTTCCAGATACTTGTATCCATAGCACAATTTGTCACGGCACTTCAAAGTGGCGGCAGAGTGACAGAACGTCAACATCTGAGGACACCAACCTTGGCTTTTTCAATGACGTTTGCAAACTCTCCGACCCACAGGAAGCAGTAGTGCGGGGAGATCAGCAGGAAACAGTCTCCACTGTTCAGGGAAGATGCTCGGGGCTCCACCAACCTTGACTGGACATGTCTACGTCCTGAAAAAAGCAAACCAGTTTTTGATGTCAGTTTTTAATTTTTACATGTTTGTGGTTTATTAAATGTATTTCATACGCAGAAGGTAGGTGCTTTCTGATGGTTACCAGCAGTATTGTCAGCATTCCCTGCACAACAACCACTGGCATTACAGGATAGGTCACTTAGGGTACAAAATCTAGTGCAGCTGTGCATAGAAACCAATCAGCTTCCAGGGTTTTTTTTTTTTGCAAAGCTTAAATGCACAGCTGCACCAGATTTTGCACACTCCAGGTTTAGTAAATCAACCCCAAAATCTATTTTTAAATAACCCGAGCGGGCAGAGAGGAACAGTAAACAAAAGCAAAACTGCTTTGCATCACTGCAAAGCAATATATTTTATATACTAAGCGGATAAGGCGGACCCCACCAAGTTTTTTTTTTTTTTTTCTAAATGTCAACATATGTAATCATTTTTATTACAATAATGATGAAGTACAACCAAAGTATACCGATACAAATTTTGCCATAAGGGTTTTTCTTTTTATACAGCAGTCTGAATTACTGAAGCTCACATATCAATCAGGTAATGGACATTATTGGAAATCTGAAATCCACTTAATAAGGAGCCACTTTCTCTATCCTAAACGAGTGCAAAAATGTCAGTATATTTTTGGAGCTATCCTGGGAATGAGAGTACCCTATATCTCCCAAGATCACACTACAACACATTGCAATATTGTCTTCTCTTAAGATTTCGGCTACTCCACATTCTCCGGAAATGTCTCTAAAGGGTGCTAGTGTAATCCCCTCCTAGGTGCCCTGAGTGAAGCAGGAAAAAGGTACATATTTTAGTAAAATAATTTCCTCACAGGTGTTTGAATTTTTTTTTTTGCGATTAGGAAGGGGCCTAAGCAGACCATAATATTTTATGGCATTTTAAGGAATTTTAAAAAGCCAATTGCCTGCCTGTCAAGCTGTCTCTGTTTCAATACTTTAGGTCAATCAATCTGGAAGAAGCAGATCAGGAGTTAGGACTCGCTGCACAATTTTTCCAGGTTAGTAAGTCAGAGTATGATAGTCAAGCAACCAGCATTTTCACAAGGTTCTCAGCAATGGCAGTTTACTTATTTCTCATTTTTATGTTTAAGTCAGCTGCCAAAAACATGCTTAAAATGCATCATAAGTAGATCAAAATGTGATCGGCCCAAAGCTGAACTCCAAGGGAGGGGAAAAATGATCCCTTACAGTGGGGCTGACCAGCACTGCATGGGTTAAATGCTTGTTTAGATCGAGGGGGCCTGAAAAAAGCAGTTTTCCTCTCTTAATCCTCTTTTTCCCCACAGGCTCCCTCCAGGCTGCGAGACCCCACATGCTCTGGTCTTTACAGGTCCTCAGATGCAGTCAAGTCCAAAGCAGGGCCCACAGCCGGACATTGAGGATGCTAAGGGGCTGTCCACTGCTGAATCATAGGGAAAAGAGGAAAGCACCGGCTTGGGTAAGTAAAATGGCTTTTTGCAGCATTCCTGGACCTAAATGAGCTTTTAACCCTTGCATGCCAGAGGTTAGGGAGCATTTTTTCTTTCCCTAGTGATGGGCTTTAAGTCTAACACACACACACCTACCCTCCCAACTGCTTTTTAAAAAAATTTACACGTCAGGTCCCAAGCCTTCTGTCTGTCTTCAATGCAGAAGAAGGTGGTCCTTCTGATGTCCACATCACTGACTGGGTGTAGCTTGTAATGTCACTAAAGTCTGCCATTTTAGCACTGTTTTCAAAGGTTTTTTTTTTTTTTTTTCTTATAAACTTGTTCTAGATGGTATGAATTTGGGAAGAAGGGATGGTAGGGGAAATGCACACCTGGAAATGGACTTAAAGTATGGCTTACTTTTGTCAACTTTAAATGTTTCCGATAGCAGTTTAAATTGAAAGAAAACCTATGTTTTCCATAGTAAGCACTAAAAATGAAACACCTCAAAGTGAACGCTTGCTAATAATAAACTGCATCATGGAGCAGAATGAAGAAATTTTTATAGAACTGATCGATGGTTGGACGGATGGAAATAGCGGTCTATAAACAAAAGAAACAAGAGTAAAATTGATTAACACATGTTGAGGCATCCTTTACAAATTAAACTAAAAAGGAAATATAAATACCTCTTCCTGAATAGGATTTTATTTAATTTATAATCATTCCTAGCTATCATACGCAAAGTAAATCCAAGCTACTGACATCCTATAAAGTCATGGTTTGGGAAGTT
Source organism: Pelophylax lessonae (assembly GCF_965119305.1). Lineage (NCBI taxonomy): Eukaryota > Metazoa > Chordata > Amphibia > Anura > Ranidae > Pelophylax > Pelophylax lessonae. Next base: position 85,001,806 of record NC_138772.1, on the reverse strand, counting down.
TGGTGAAGGCAGTATGGGGTCATAATGGAAAACCCAATGAGGGTCTGCAATTGTAAAAAGGTTAAGATCCCCCGAATTAAGATATGCGCTCACATTTAGACCGCAGTCAGCGTGCAGATACTGTGAAGCAAAGCAAAAGCAAACCTGAACATTTAACGCTAAAGCAAGACATGCACCTGGAGAATTTCGCAGCCGGTTAATATTTAACACGCCATTACAGGTAAACACTCAGGGGCAATGAAGTTCAAATTGTTGACTCCAAATTGATATTATGGTCATATACATGCTGTTTGGGTTAACCTCCATTTGTGGAAGGGGGCACTTATTGCTTACCAAACATGGGCTGTCATTAATACCAGGCAACATTTTGCAGAAGTCTGCTACAGCTAAGGCCCACACACTGTTGTGCGTTTCCCAAACACTTGCATTTGAACTTATTAAAAGTCTAAAATGCATCCAGCAAGCAACTCCCTTGTAGCAAACTGAACAGGGCTGCCGCATACACCCCATACGCTACCTTGGATAAGTGGAAAAATAAATAATTGGACACAACAACTTGGAAAACAAATCTGCAGCTAGCAGCAATGAAAATAGTAAATTTAGCAACACAGTCACATGTATTCCTAAATACGCGGAGAATGGCAGATAAGGAAAAAACAGACTGTTCTCAGGCCAGGCCGAATGGCCTAGTCACCCGTTACGTACCTTTAATCTGTATTAACATAAGCTTCTTATAGGGCACAGCGCTGTTGTTCGAGTGTTGTTCTGTGAGGTTAACACTGCGCAAACTGACACTGCTAAAGTTCTCTTTGCTTGCCAGCCCAGCAAGCGCTACTTCAGAGAAGTTTGAGTTCTTAGACACTAAAAGAAAAAAAAAAAAAAAAAAAAAAAAAAAAAAAAAAAGGTTATACTTTTGCTGTCCATTCCAAATATCACCCAGAGCACCTAGAACTTCATTAGTTTAACTGGTCCACCCAACCCTGCTGGTGGACCTGCTACACCTTCTGGAATCATCTTTTATACCATATCACAGAAATACAAGTTCTAACATCATTGTGAATTAACTTTTATGATAAGCATTTTAAAAATAGTGTTTGTTTACGGCCAGCCTTTCATTTTATACCCACATTTCAAATGAAGCTCTTTTCAGGGAGGTGTACCACCCACCCCCCCCTCAACTTTTTTAAAAGCTCAACTTCAGCCAAAACTTTTTTTTTTTGCATACAGTGGGGAAGGTTTGTTGAGATGCTTTTTCACTGCTACCTGATTACCTATTGTGGATACGCTCACAAATCTCTTGAACAAAACTGAATTTATTTTCTTTTAGTCTAGAAAGTTTAAAACCACTTTTGGGATTTTAATTCTTTGATAAATTTCTAGAATGGTTTTGTACATATATTTGGATTTTTTTTTAAATCAGGCAAATATGTTGCATATTCAAATTTTGCAATCCCATTTTAGGCCAGCGAGCAAAACTTTTGCTTCTTTTTCCAGGCTCTCTTTCTCATTGCAGTTTACAAAACCTAAACTATCAAGCTGAAATTTACACTGTACATTAGGCCTGCGGAATATAATCGCCGAATCGATGCATCGCAATGCGACCCTTCGCAATTCTGCATCGATTGGGGGTGACTGCAAAATCGATTAGCGAATGACGTCAGTACTCCGGAGGTGGGGGGAGTTGTGTTATGGCGGCGCTGGTGCTTGAGGAGAGTGGCGGTGGCGGCCGGGCTTGTGGAACACGGAGCTCCTCGCGGGAGAGGAGAGCGGAAGCTATCAGTGCTCTGTCCCCGGGAGGGTTCGGGGCGGCCTTCCCAGCCAGACTATCCGGCATGGTCACAGCACCGGAGATTCTCCAACCTGGATATCCCTGAGGAGACCCCCATCCAATGCCATGTATATAATATATATCACATCCCTGATATCCCTGAGGAGACCTCCATACACCAGGTCTCCTCAGGGATATCCAGGATGTGATATATACATGGCGGTGTATGGGAGTCTCCTCAGGGATGTGATATATACATGGCGGTGTATGGGGGGTCTCCTCAGGGATATCAGGGATGTGATATATACATGGCGGTGTATGAGGGTCTCCTCAGGGATATCCAGGATGTGATATATACATGGCGGTGTATGGGGGTCTCCTCAGGGATATCCAGGATGTGATATATACATGGCGGTGCATGGGGGTCTCCTCAGGGATATCCAGGATGTGATGTATGCATGGCGGTGTATGGGGGTCTCCTCAGGGATGTAATATATATACATGGTGGTGTATTATTATTATTATTTCAGGTTCTTATATAGCGCTGTCAATTTACGCAGCGCTTTACATATACATTGCACATTCACATCAGTCCCTACCCTCAAGGAGCTTACAATCTCAGGTCCCTAAATCACATTCATAAATACATAGTAGGGCCAATTTTTATACAGGATCCAATTAACCTACCAGCATGTCTTTGGAGTGTAACACCACCATGTATATATCACATCCCTGAGAAGACCCCCATACACCGCCATGTATATATCACATCTCTGAGGAGATCCCCCATACACCGCCATGTATATATCACATCCTGGATATCCCTGAGGAGACCCCCATACACCGCCATGTATATATATATATATATATATATATATATATCACATCCCGGATATCCCTGACGAGACCCCCCCATACACCGCCATGTATATATCACATCCCGGATATCCCTGAGGAGACCCCCCATACACCGCCATGTATATATCACATCCCTGAGGAGACCCCCATACACCGCCATGTATATATCACATCCTGGATATCCCCGAGGAGACCCCCATACACCGCCATGTATTTATCACATCCCGGATATCCCTGAGGAGACCTCCATACACCGCCATGTATTTATCACATCCCTAAGGAGACCTTCTATATGTTTGCAGTGCACTATGCAGGGCTTGCAGGCCATGCCAGGGTCCAGGAAAGTGTCCTTTAAAAGCAAATGAAAATAAAAATGATTCTTTAATTTGTGGCTGCTTGATTGTTTGCTTTTTTGATAAAGTTTTGAAAACCATTGGGCAGTGGGCTGGGCATGGGCAGTAATCGTGATGCATTGCGGAATCGAATCGTATTGAATCGTTGCCCTAATAATCGTAATCGAATCAAAACGTGAGGTAAGTGAAGATGCGCAGCCCTACTGTACATGAGTGAATACCTCATTCTTTATCAGAGAGCTTAGTCATTTTAATCAGACAACCTAGAAAATGCCTCAAAAGCAGGCAGTCACCTAATGTGCTGGCTTGTTAGATTACCCATAGTGCTGTGAATACTTTATGATTATTAGATAACTACATTCCTGGGTTCCGAATGAGGGGTGACAAAAAAAAAAAAAAAAAAAAAAAAAAAACTCTTACAGCACCCAAACACAATATGTCGTAAAAGACTGGTTGCCTTTTTTCAGGTGCTTCGGAACTTGATGCTAATCCTTGCCTCCTATTGTGAAAAGAAAAAAAAACACTTACTTTTTTCCACTTTCATTCGTTTGGACTCCATAAAGGCCACATTCAGCCTGGTTTCTGTATACTCCTGCAGGAGATCATCTCGAGCAGCGAGCATTCGCAGTGGGTTTCCAGAGGCCTGCACTCTGCGTACAGGTCTGACTGCACGCTTGTGTTCTGCGACAGTGGAGGTCAACCTGTGATCACATGATAGAGGAAAAAGTTGAGACACATGATGTTCAGTTCTGTACTCTAAACTCCAACCTACTAAACTGCATAAACATTTGATATACAAGATATTACTTTCACAATACCCCTAAATCCTTTTAAAATTCTTTAAAAATGTGTGGATCTTTTCAGTATGCCCCCAACAATACAGACCGCAAAAAAACAAACAAGGAGTTTTATGTCTTTCCCAATTCTAGCAAAAGCTAAAAAAACATTTTGTCTATATGTACACTTTAAAGCCTAACTCCAGGTTTGTTACTTTCAAATATCACCTTCAATAATTGATGCGCTTCATGTTAGGACTGTATAAACTATACGTAGCCACATACAGTATACAGTGCTGTGTATCGGCAGCAATATAGGGACTTCCCGTTCCATTCTCAAAACAAAATTGAATCAGACTGAGTGCTGCTCAGCCAATTACTGGAAGCTCTGTATTTTCTGAAAGGTTACAAGCCTTCCTCAGATTGGAGACACTTGACATCTACCTGCCTCTCCACCTCAGCCAATTATAGGAAGCCCTGTAGTTGATCCTAAAATACAAACCTTTTAAATGGTGCACTTCTGTTCCAGGAATGGGACAGGAAGTCCCTATACCACTGCAGGAACACAGCACTGTATATTGTATGCAGATGATGCTACGTACAGTTTATACAGAGCTGACAAGAAACACAGTGGTTAGTGAAGGTAATAGTGCATTTGGACCAGCCTGGTCCAAACAATTTTAAAGTAACAAACATGGAGTTAGGCTTTGTTTCGGGAGACTCAGTTCCCATATTAGCTCCCTTTTCCCTACTTTTTGCCAAGAAAAAAAAAAAAAAACGTATGTTTGCTCATTCATCAGCCCCTAGTATTAAAGGGCGTTGAACGTAAACATGCTGCCTCCTTCCCATGGGCACCCACTAGAAACAGCCTGCACCGCTTTCAAGAATAGGAGCAAAAGGAGAGCTGGACACCCTTGCTTAAATTTAAGACTTCTACAGTGGGTCACTCTGCATGTGTGACAGTCACAAGAACATCTCTCTATTGCCTATGGCATGTACAGCTACAGCTGCACTGTCACCCCCTGGTTTGACGTGCACTGTACAAATGTCCCTTGTTCTTTTATCTAATAAAAGTCCTCCATTTTTTTATTGAATGAGATCCACACTTTCTGGTCATTTCAGTGGATACCCTTCATTTAGATCGGAAATGTTGGACCAAAAGTGTTTTTTCTTTTTTGTGAAATCATTCCATCCAACACATCTGCCGCTACTACCCCCATAGGCTACCATGGATGCAGCTCAAAGAGTACAGTGCACCATTTCCCTTTAAGGTGATCACTTGCCGGCATGCAGTACATCACATTGCCATTCTTCCTCGGCTCTAGTTTCTGGCGTATGGTCTAATATTGGGGAATATTTTCCATTTATGGTAAGGCATGAACTATACAGCCTAAATGACAGACCATCAAGAAAGACTTTATTACACAGAGTGCTTGTAAACAGATTTGAAGTATGGTGTAGACTGCTACAAAGCCCCATTAACAAGCAGAAAGCTTCTAGAGTGAAAACAAGCAATAAAACAGATGACGTTTAATATCCATTATGCCAATTCCCCCTGGCTTTAGCAAGGAGAAAAATTGGTCTTTAAGAGCCAGAGAGGCCATGTTTCTCATGAGAAGGCACATGTGTTCATAGACTGACCCTTAACCTTTTTTGCTGGATTCTGCAGTTTTTTCCAGAGGCTTTTTAAACTCTAGATGTGGCTGTCACTTAACATATATAGAAACCGCTCTATACATGGATAGTGGAGTTTGTTATACAAAGGATGAGGGTCAGATAGAGACTTGACAGATCAATTGAGATAGTGAGATATAAAGCCAACATTTCAATGTTAGCATGTTCTCTCTAAAACCAAAAACATATTATTGCAGAAATTAAAGAAATTAGCATTCAAATGGTCTTAAAGTTTCACTAAACCCACATCATAAAAAATATCAATAAATTATGTATTATATGCTGTTCATACTCAGTCACTATGAGATTAGTTTTCTGTATTCTACAAAAAAAAAAAACTGGTTGATCCTGCTGCTATCTCCCCTTCTGTCCAAGTCCCCAACTCAGCTGGGATTTTGCAGAGCAGTGTTGGCTGCTCTGCACATGCTCAGTTTTCAGTGAATTTCCATGCTGATCATTTCTTCCCCATCACATCTGAGCAGCCCATGTGCCTATAGTCACACATATGGGCGTACACACAGTTGTAAATGAAAGCCCACTCCCTCCCACCTCCTCCATGCCCATTAACCAGCTAAACACAATGGGGGCAGGATATTACATGTAGATTAATAGAGGTTTCACTTCCCTATTATTGTAAGACACAGGCTGGAGGGGCGTGATCCAGCCTGTGACTAAAAGAAATCTGCCCATACCATGTTTTTTTAAAACAGTTTATTGATATTTATTTGTACTCTGTATTCCAAAGGCTGTTTTCATTTTGAACATGCGACCAGTAGCAGAGGACTAGAAGCTCCTTCTGCTTATGTTTCTCTGCAGACAGGCTGGGAAAGATCTGGGTCATGTGACAGCTGTACATAGATTAGAAAAAAGGTACTGCAATTCCTTTTTTTTTTAATTAAAATAATTACAGTGACATCATCCACATATAGAAATGGAAGGGACAATGTAAACTAAACAGTGTGTATTTAGTATCACTTCATAACTACAACACTAAACATGTCACACTAGATTCATCTTTGCAATGCACAACTGCAAATTTGTGTATTTTAATGTTCACCACCTGGCTGGTATCTTAGCAGCTTGGCAGGTTGAATTTGACTTTTTGTCAATGCAATTAAAAGGAAAGAGACCCAAAGGCTGGTATTATTTCCAGGAAAATGTGGCAACCCTTAGGCTTCCTTCACATGAGAGGCAGGGGAGGGGTAAGAGCAGGCAGTTGAGTGATATTTTTACTGCCCCCCTTAAAGTCCTCAATACAGCCAAATAGAGCTGGTGACAAGCCACGACCCAAAAAAAAAAAAAAAATTTGAGTTGACAGGTGGCAGTTTTTGTCAAACTTGCCCATTCAAATTTGACAGCGCCACATAAGTTGCCACATTAGTCCCGTTAAAAACTGCTATCCTTGGAGGGGGCGTGGCCGGGATGTGAAGCAGAGAGGACGCACCAGGTTTGAGCTCCGCTCCTCACATCATCCTTCCAGTGTCATCGGCATCCATCTAGCTTCACTCTTCTTATCACCCTGGGGTCCAAGAAGGCAGGGAGCACCTCGCGGGCTCCTCCGCTTTCCCCGGGAAAGCTCCGTTCGGCCAAATCCTCTGGGAGAACATCGCGGTCCTCGGGTCCCGCGGCGGCCATCTTGAACACGAGGCCTCCTTCTCCCAGGATGTCAGCGGGCACTCAGACGGAGGGGGATCCGGGAGCGTCTACCAGCCCTTCTCCCTCAGACATTCTGGAGGCTATTAAGGCCTGTAAAGACACCCTGACGGCCAAGATCGACTACCTGGCCACCGACATCAGTCTCATCCGACACGATCTTGATAAATTCCGGGGCCGGAGGCTGAGGACCGCATTTCTACCCTGGAGGACTCTACCCGCGCTGACTCGCGGGACCTTCACGCCCTCCAGATCCAGGTCAAAGCACTGCAGGACCGAGCCATAGATACTGAAAATCGGCTCCGGCGTAACATCCGGATCCTGGGCCTGCCGGAGCGGGCCGAGGGAGCTAGGCCCGCGGAGTTTGCTGAATCCTTCCTCCCCTCCCTGCTGGGGTTGACTGATATGCCACCTACCTTTGTCGTGGAAAGGGCGCACAGGGTGCCTCCGGTCCCTCCGATTCCTGGCGCTCCGCCCACACCCTTTCTTCTACGCTTGCTGAACTACCGTGACCGGGACCGCTTGCTGGCCGCTGCCCGTGCTCAACAGGACCTCCGCTATGAAAACGCAAAAATCCTGTTGTTCCCGGACTACTCCCCGGAGGTTCAACGTAGACGCCGGCTCTTCAGGGACATCCGGAGGAGGCTGCGGGACAAAGGCCTGAAGTACAGCCTTCTTTACCCCAGTAAGCTTCGGGTCGTTGACGGTGATCGGGCCCGATTCTTCGAGGACCCGGAGGAGGCGGCTGCCTGGCTGGATGCTCGTTGATCTCCCTTCTGGCTGCTGAACGACCTCCTTGGATGCATCTCCACTGACTGTGTGGTGACAGGTATCGGTGTCCTGCTCCCCCTATCCTCGTCTCCCTTCCATCTTTGCATTCTACCTTCCCTGCTGTGGAACTGCTACCTGTCTCACTCTGATGGATGCCCACCTACCAGGAGCTCTACCCCCCTATGGTGCCTTACCCCCCTTTCTTTAGTTTTTTTTTTCTGGAAGAGGAACTGTTCCTATTGTTGCTGTTGCTCGGGATTGCCTGCTTGGGGTGCCCCCCTTCTTTTTATTTTTGTGGTGCACCCCCTCGTCCGGTCCCGCTCGATTTTTTCTCTTTTTTGGACTACTTTTTGACGAATTGTGACTGTGCCTAGCTCTAGGGGTTGACGTTCCGCGTTGCCCCTACCTTTTCTTTTTTTCCCACTCTAAGTGGTGTTTTGGGTATAGACCGCCCCCACTCCCCCTGCGTTTTTTTATGGGGGCTGCGGGGGACGTTAGGGTGAGCCATGTTGGCTCGGGGACTGTTCACATGTTTTCTGTTTTAACGTGTTTTGTTTTCTTTTCATGTTTTTTGGTGCGAGATGCTTGATACTGTTGCTGCCCCCCAGGTGTGGATCCATGTTTGGTGGCCCGTTCCTACGGGCTACCCCTATACCCCCTTAGCTTATGGCGCCCTCTAATCAAAACACTTTCTCAGTGCTCTCCTGGAACGTCCGTGGTTTGAACTCAAAATTCAAAAGAGCGCTCCTCTTTCAATATGTTAAGTCACATAACCCCTCTGTTCTGGTCTTACAGGAGACACACCTGGTGGGCGGCAAGCTGCAGACCTTGAGGAGACAGTGGGTTCAGCGGGCCTTTCACACATCATACTCTAATTACGCTAGGGGAGTATCTATCCTGCTTAGCAAGTCTCTGCCGGGGGTGGTTGAGGCGGTTCACACGGACCCCCACGGCAGATACAAGGTTTTAGTTCTGTCTATCTGGCAAAAGCGATACATTGTGGCGGGTATTTATGTCCCTCCGCCTTTTAAGTCTGAAGTGTTGTATACTGTGTTGGACAAGGTGTCTGGCTATCACCCGGCCAAGTTACTTCTGCTCGGGGATTTTAACGCCATTCTCTCCCCTGACCTGGACCGGCCTTCAGCCCCCAAGGTGTTCTCCGGGGACCTTCCCCGGTGGGCGGAGGCGGCGGGTCTTCAGGAGGTTTGGCGGTGGAAGTACCATTCGCAGAGAGTTTATTCATGCTTCTCCACCACCCATAAAACTGCTTCTAGAATTGATTATGCTTTTGCTAACCAGAGTTTGCTGTCCGACGTGGAGGAGGTGGCGTATTTGCCCAGCGGGTTGTCTGATCACAGTCCCCTGCTGGTCAGGTTGAGCTCTGGATGTGCTCGAGATGGCTCTATGTGGCGCCTGGGAGCCCAGTGGGTTGAACAGCCTGATATTCTGGCCCAGACCCCCTCCGTTCTGCGAGGGTACTGGGATGTGAATGAGGGCACCTCCTCCCCGGACGTGGTGTGGGATGCCTTTAAGGCCTTCACTAGAGGACACTATATGTCCGCCATCAAGGCGGTGAGGTTACAGCAGGCTGCTGAGGTCACGGCTTTGGAGACGGCGGCTGGGGAGGCTTCCGCCTGCTATGAGCGGGACCCGTCCCCCGCCAATTTTGAGAAGATGCAGGCCTCCAGGCGGGATCTCCACCTTCACCACTCCGAGGTGGCGCGATTGTCCCTGTACCAATCGCGCCAGCAATTTTTTGAGCAGGGCGATCGTAATGGTATACTGCTAGCGACAATGTCTTATGCTGCACCCTCGACCCTGGTCCCGGAGCTCACGTCTCCCGCGGGCGAATCCATTACCTCCCCGGAGGCCATTCTTGAGGAGTTTCGCTCCTTCTATGCGGGGCTCTACTCTACTGCCCTCCCGCCGGACTTCAGCCCGAGGGATCTGGTCCCCCTTCTGGACCCCATCGCCTTGGGCTGGTTGTCTGACCGGGAGCGCGCAGGTCTGGTCCAACCGATCTCAGCGGAGGAGGTTCAGGCGGTGATATGTTCCATCCACAGGGGCAAGGCACTGGGCCCAGACGGCCTACCTATCGAATTTTATAAGGTCCACGTAGACATTTTAGCTTCTCTGCTGGCCGCCCTTTTTAATGACTGCTTGGCGGCGGGGTCCCTTCCACCCTCTATGGCGCAGGCACACATCATTCTTATTCATAAAGCTCCCAAAGATGCCAAGCTATGTGCCTCCTATAGGCCGATTGCGCTGCTCAATAATGACCTGAAGATACTTACTAAATTGCTGGCGGCCAGGTTGCAGCCTCTACTTACCTCTGTTGTTGATCAGGACCAGACCGGCTTTATGGCCAACAGATCCACGGACGTCAATCTCCGCAGACTGTACACTAATCTGCAGGCCCGGCATACTAACTCCGGTTCCAGGGTGGTGGCCTCGCTCGATATAGAGAAGGCGTTTGACTCCGTGGAGTGGCTCTTCCTGTGGGAGATTCTTCGGCGCATGGGCTTTCCTTTGAGATTTATCGCATGGCTCCAGACCAACTATAGGTCACCGATGGCGGCCATCCGTCTCGGCGGCAGGCTATCCTCGGTGTTCCCTTTGTCGAGGGGTACGCGGCAGGGCTGCCCTCTATCTCCGGCCTTATTTGCTATCGCCATGGAGCCGTTGGCGGAGGCGCTCCGCGTCTCCCCTCACATTCAAGGCTTACGGGTGGCGTGGCTGGAGGAGCGGGTGGCCCTGTACGCGGACGACCTTCTGCTGTTTCTGGGCGATGCTGGTCCCTCTCTGGGGGGAGCCCTGTGGGTGTTGAACTCCTTTGCAGCTGTATCGGGCCTAAGGGTGCATTGGTCCAAGTCACAGCTCTTGGCCATTGACCCTGGGGCGAAGACTGGGGCCACCCAGGATTTGCCCTTGCAGTGGGTGGAGACGTTCACCTACCTCGGGGTGCGGGTGTCTCGGGACCCAATGGACTTTATTGCTCTCAACCTGGACCCGGTTGTTTTGGGCCTTAGGGCCAGACTGAGGGCATGGGAGCGCCTCCCCCTCTCCCTCTTGGGCAGGATCAACCTTGTCAAGATGAAGGTTCTCCCTAAACTTACCTACTTGTTTCGCCATTCCCCTTGCTGGATTCCGAGGTCTTTTTTTTGTCAACTTAACAAGCTGTTTTCTGGCTTTCTTTGGGGCGCTAGTCCTCCCCGGTACAAGTTTGCAACGCTTATGCGCCCTCTGTCACAGGGGGGACTGGCGTTCCCTGATTGCCACAAATATTTCCTGGCATCTCAGTTAGTCACCGCGGGGTGGTGGCTGAGCCCGGAGGCGTCTAATTCCGCTGTTGTGGTGGAGGCCGCGGTGCTGGGATCAGTGGAGGCCCTGACTCATCTGCTCTTCAGGGGTCCTCGGGCCCCCCCACGGTCTCACTACCTCCATGAAAACACTCCGGGCCTGGCGGCAGGGATTGTGGTTAGAGGCTTATCCGGACACCGCTGTCTCCCCCAAAGACCCTCTGTGGCTCAACCCCTCCCTGCCCCACCTGTATGGACTGCCTGACCGGTTCTCTGGGCCAAACGTGGCATTAAGAAGATCTCGGACCTCACGGGTGATCTCTCCCTTCCCTCCTTTGCGCAGTTGGCATCTGATCGTAACCTCCCGTCGTCCTACTTTTTCCACTTTTTACAGCTGTCCCATGCTTTTGGCGCTCAGTTCCCTGGCCCGGACTCCCAGCTGATGCAGTCCGATCTGGAACGGGTGCTGCGTCATGACTGCTCTGCGCGTGCGATGTCGGTGCTACATGCTCATCTCCTCCGTGTCTCGTCTCCGGAACTCTCGGGCCTTCACGCACGTTGGGCCCGGGACGTTCCGGACCTGGACTCGGTGGACTGGTTGCACATCTGGGACTCCCCCTTCGCTATTCTGGTCTCTCTCCGGAACCGGTTGGTGCAATACAAGATTGTCCACAGGGCCTACCTTACCCCACATCGCATGCATAGGATACATGCCTCCCACTCCCCGGAGTGTTGGCGTTGTAGTCACACCCCGGGCGATTTTATGCACATTTTCTGGCAGTGTCCTGAACTCCTAACATACTGGTCCAAGGTGTTTGAGGTGTCCTCTGCTGTCTTGCAGGTCCCGATGGCCCCGTCTCCCAGACTGGGTCTTCTGGGTCTCCTGGACGACATTGTTCCGCGGGTGGCCGATTGCACTCTGCTAGGTCTTTTACTCTTCTACGCTAGGAAAAATATTGCCCTCCGTTGGAAACAGAGATCCTCCCCCACGATTCCTCAATGGAGGACTCTGATAGACACCGCCATCCCGCTGTATCGTGATACATACTACCATAGAGGTTGCCCCAAGAAATATGATAGGGTGTGGACGCGCTGGCTTGAGGAGTCTTCCTCCGCACTGATGCTCTGACAGCCCATAGGTCCATAGCTCAAGGTCTCTCTGCACGGTCGCCCTGACATGGCTGATGCTGTTGGGCGCTTTTCATTCTCTTGTATTTGAACACTGATGTGTATTAGCTGTGTTAAAGCTTAGACGTTTGTTGTATCATGTATAGCTGTACTTGTTTGCTGTATTAACCCCGCCTGTGGCGGGCAGCACACCAGTACTTGTTATTCCTACGTGCCTCCTTGAGGAGTTTCCACGCACCAAGCTCTTTTGTTTTTGTTTGTGCTTTTTGTGCATAATTCAATAAAAAGATTTTCAAAAAAAAAAAAAACCTGCTATCCTTCCAATAAAAAAAAAAAAAAAACATTTAGGGGGAGGCAGGATCACTATTTGAACACCTTATACGGGCTGCTTAGCCACACTCTGAAAAGCAATCCACCACAGATTGCTTTTCTGGGAAAGGGCCATTTGAATCTAACCGTGTACTACAAACCAAAAATGCTTTTCTTCTAATTCCAGATAGAGTGAGGAAGGACTGTCAGTTTGTATGGCTATATAGAGCTCTGTTAGAGGTAATTACCTTCACCATTCTTACCCCACTTTGCTAAAGGAAAACTTTATTTCAGTTTCTGTTGAGAGCGTTACCTTCCTTTCCTGTCTGAAAAAACATTAGCACAAAGACAAGAAAGTGAGAATAAACCTCTCCAACAATGCCCTGGATAGCAGTAAAAAAAACTGACAGGGGTTGTAATCCTCTTCCACTCTATCCAAAACGAAGGAAACAATGTTTGGCTGGACCTACAATTTAATGCTTGTATCGCTTGCTTTTGAGATAGTCACAAGTATCAGTCAAATTGCAAAACTAAAAACATGAAGCAAAACAAATGGACCACCAACTTTCATAAATATGTGAAGGTTTTGTAATTGGAAAATAATGTATAAAAGGTATGCCTCTGGCTGTGAACATGTGTGCTCCAAGCCACATGGGGAAGATGAAGGATGATGATATAAGGGAATAAAGAAACAAAGGTACAACCAAAGAAGACCCTTGGGTCAGGGAAGCATGGGAAAGTCAGGATGATGTGAAAACACGACTACACAGCCAGTATGGGTATTATTACACCAGCATGGCTACTCCTTATGTAAACAAGCTACACCATGCTTCTTTTCAGAGCCCTGAGCTGGGAGCAAAGATAGAAAAAATGATTGAAACCTCCTGGATTATCCCAACATAAGTCACTGCCTGTTGTAGTTTTTAGGTGGATTCTATGTGAAAATAAATTACATAGGAATTCTTCCAAGATACAGGTATTTTAGAAAGACACGGTCCTAAAAATTGCAATTCATATTAAATAGAAAGAATATACAACAAACTTGCTTCACTGCATAAGTTATTATTTAGGAAATCTTCACAAAGATAAATATGTGGCTGTCAGCAGCTCAGGAAATGCAAGTTTCCCAGTTATGCATTTGAGTTAATGACCAGAAACGAGCATTAAACAAGTGCAGAAGTGCAGAGTAAGGTCAGAACATGTGATCTATAAACTAAAAACAATCTACAAAATTAGAGTTCTAAAAGGATAAAGCTAGTGGATCAGCATGACAGCCAGGTAACTAGCACTTTCAGAATGAGGTAGGCACTGAGGTAGTCTCCCTCTCCCCACTAGTTTTTCTTTATGAAGAATTACATCTAACCATTGTCTAAATATACAGCTTGAGAAATACCAAAAATCAGGAGCCCAACATTCTTTAATTTGCATAGGTGCCCAATGTTCAGTCCACAGAGATCAAACATTCATCATTTCAAAATGAACGTACAAAATAAGTTTATAGAACTTTGAATTTTTCACTTGATTATCCTTGCCTCTCTAGGTAACCTACATTTCATTTTCTATGTAAAAATTCAGCAGAAAAGTCCAATATGCACAGATCAACCATCATTTTATGACCACTGACAGGTTACATAAATAACATGGATTATCTCATTACAATGGCATCTTTCTCCTACAATAATAAAAAGATAAAAAAAAAAACAAAAAAAAAACAATGGCATCTAAAGGTTGGTGGGATATATTAGGCTGCACATAAACATGTCTTTAAAGATAAAAGCAGAAAAAAAAAATTGAATTTTTGTACTTACCATAAAGTTCATTGACAAACAGCACTCCAGAAATCATTACTATTGGGTTATATTGCCCCCTCCAGGAGTAGGACTAGGCAGAACAAAAAAAAAAAACCTGGCTACGTCTAGGTAATCAGTTTAGTAGCAAGCAGTATTAGAAGTATCAGAACTCCATAGAGGGGTGGGTGCAGTGTCCGTCGAACTACTTGCCGTAAAAATGGATTTTTGTAAGATCTTACCTTAAAATCCTTTTCTCTTAAGCTCATTGACAGACGTAGTCTTCTTGATTCTCAAGAGCTGGGTTATGTTGTCTCCGCAGGAGTAGGACTAGGCAGAAAGACAAAACGTTCTGGCTCCACTTTAGGGGCAGTCCCTGAGGGTATATCCTCCCTCTCTCTGCTACAGGGAATCAGTTCTGTTTTAAAGCAGTACAGAGAATTTAACCCAACTCAATGATAGAGGGGCGGGTACTACGTCTGTCAATGAGCTTAAGAGAAAAGGATTTTACGGTAAGATCTTACAAAAATCCATTTTTCTCTATCGCTCATTGACAGACGTAGTCTTCTTGATTCTCAAGAGCTGGGACATCCAGAAGCAGTGCCACAAAATGAGGGGTGGGATTGACAGAATCAAAATCCAATCTAGAAGGCCCAACCGGAGCCAACCAGAAGTATCAAAGGACTCATCGAGTAAACAGATGAGACCTACCCCACAAATCCTCGAGGTAGACCAACAGTCTCCTCAAACAGTGGCCTGCAGGAACCTTGCAGCCAGAAGAGGCATCTGACGATGCCATCACATAAACCTTATACAATATTGTAAAGGTATGAACCGACTACTAAACAGTCGCCTTGAAAACCTGAACCACTGACGCCTGATGGCGGAAGGTCCAGGAAACTCTAAGCGCCCGAGTAGAATGCGCCTTAACAGGGAACGGGGGATCCCAACCCTTAGATAAAATAAGCCTATACCACCGTCTGTCTGATCCATCTAAAGATGGTCGCAGCAGAACAGGCAACCCCTTCTTAGGGCCATCCGTGATCACAAACAGTGAATCCGTCTTACAAATTGAATCCGTAGTATTCAAGTATATCCTGATCGCCCAAACTACATCCACGGAATGCCATGCAAATTCTCGAGGATGATTGGGCTAAGGACATAGGAAGGACAATACACTGTCCTTATTCAATGAAACTTTGAAACCACCTTAGAAGGAAGGATGGATTCGGACGAAGAACAACCTTATCCCTATGAACCACCAGATCTGGGGAACAACAGGATAATGCAGCCAGTTCTGACACCCTGCGTGCAGAAGTGATAGCCACCAAGAAGACCACCTTCTGGGATAAAGTAAGCAAGAGAATCTCCCTGATATTTTCAAAGGGAGGTGTCTGAAGAACCGACAGCACCAAATTAAGATCCCAGGATGGTAACGGCGCGTGCACTGGCAGAGCCAGGTGTCGCACCCCCTGGATGAAATTCCGCACCAAGGAATGAGTAGACAAAAGCTTCTGAAAGAAGATAGCAAATGCTGAAACCAGACCCTTGATAACACTCAAGGCCAGCTTCTGCTCAACTCCCTGTTGCAGAAAGCCAATATTCGGACTACCGAATAAAGATGTAGATGGAACCCAAGGGATTCACACCACACAATATAAGACTTCCATGTACGATGATAATCTTTCTGGAAGTCGCTTTCCTTGTTTTAACTAGAGTAGGAATAACTGAAGCGGACAATCCCTTGTCCTTCAGCACCTGGGTCTCAATAACCAGGCCGTTTAAAACCAGCGATCGTAAAGCAGGATGGAAGATCGGTCCCTGAGACAGTAGATCCTCCCTGAGAGGAAGTCTCCACGGGACGTCCGCCATCAGTCTGACCAAGTCGGCGTAACAAGCTCGATGAGGCCAGTCCGGAGCTGCCAGGATTACTGGAATTCCTTCCTCCTCTATCCTGCGAAGAAGTCTTGGCAGTAACCCAAGAGGAGGGAAGGCATACATTAGCTGGTATTGCCCCCACGGGGCGATCAGTGCGTCTGCGGTTTCTGCTAGAGGATCGCGGGAGCGAGCCACGAATCTCTGAACTTTCCTGTTGAATCGAGATGCCAACAGATCCATATCCGGGGTGCCCCATCGTAGGCACAACTGGTGGAAAACGTCTGGATGGAGGGACCATTCCCCCTGATCCAGAGTCTGACGGCTGAGATAATCTGCCTGCCAATTCTCCACCCCCGGAATGAACACCGCAGAGATTGCTGGAACAAATCGTTCTGCCCAGCGAAGAATGCAAGCCACTTCTTTGGCCGCTCGGACACTCTTGGTGCCCCCCTGGTGATTGACATAAGCCACGGCCGTGGCGTTGTCCGACTGGATCCGAACCGGGCTGCCCTGGAGCTGCTCGGTCCAGTGAATCAGACAAAGTCTGATCGCTCTCAGTTCCAATACATTTATCGGTAACCTGGATTCTTCCGGGGACCAAAGTCCCTGGACAGATAACTGACCGAGAATTCCTCCCCATCCGGATAGACTGGCATCCGTGGTCACTGTCGTCCAATATATTGGCAGAAATGACTTTCCCTGGCTGAGCATCGGAGACCGAAGCCACCAGACCAGAGACTCTCTGGTCTGTTTGCTCAATCGGATCTGATTGTCCAGGGATTCCGGATTCCGATTCCATCTGAGAGGAATCTCTTGCTGAAGAATTCGGGTATGGGACTGGGCAAATGGGACTGCTTCGAAGGAAGCCACCATCAACCCCAGACCCCTCATGCAAGTCCGAAGGGAAGACCAGCTGTTGGTGGACTGCTGATTGAATCTTTCGGAGTTTCCCTACCGGAAGAAAAAACTCTTGTCCTGACTGTGTCTAGAATTAGACCCAGATATTCGAGCCTCTGGGTGGGAACCAGAAATGACTTTTGCTGGTTCACCAGCCACCCGAATTCCTGTAAAGAAATCATAGTAATTTCTATGTTTTGTAGCAAGGTCTGAGGAGACTCTGCATGAAGCAGAAGATCGTCTAGGTAACCTAGAATCGATATGCCTCTTTGGCGCAGAAGTGCCAACATTGGGGCCAACACCTTCGTGAAGACCCGCGGAGCCGTGGCGAGACCGAGAGGTAACGCCACAAACTGATAGTGGTTCTCTTCTACGGAAAAACGTAGAAACCGCTGATGTCCTGCGAAAATGGGAATGTGAAGATAGGCGTCCTAGATGTCTATGGACGCTAGGACATCCCCTGGATGCAGAAAGGCTGCTACTGTGCGAATGGACTCCATTCTGAATCTTCTTATGTAGGCAAAAGAATTGAGTGCCCTTAAGTCCAGAATTGGACGCACTTTGCCCTCTTTCCTGGGTATTGTAAATAGGTTTGAATAAAAACCCCTGAAAGCGTTCTGTCCAAGGAACGTGGACTACCACTCCTTGTTGTAGTAAATCTGTGACTGCTCTCCACAGATCGTCTAAACGATCCGGGGATAGTCGGCTATTGGAAGGGAAGAATCGCGCCGGTGGGAGAGATCGAAACTCGATCTTGTACCCTGACCTTATGACTTCGCAAACCCATCTGTCCGGGATTCTGGAAAGCCATGGATTCGGGAACCGGCGAAGACGTCCCCCCACCCCAGTTATGGGTGGGGGGCGCACCTTCAGGCTTTGGACGGTTTATCTTCAGGTCTAGAGGGGGCGGGCTTTTGCTTGCCCGACCAACGACCCCTGACGCCTCCTGCAGGAGCTTTGGAGGACTTAATTTTTTCACCCGCGGGACGAAAAAAACCTCTTGTGAGCAGAAAAAGAAGGCCCTCGTCTTTGACGAGTTCCTTTACCTTTAAAATTTTGCGGTAAAAAGGTGCTCTTTCCACCCGTGAGATCCTTAATGATCTCATCTAAGTTGGCTCCAAATAGACGCTCTCCTAAAAAGGGGAAATTAGCCAATGCTTTTTTGGAACCTTGGTCGGCTAACCAACCTTTTAGCCACAGTGTACGCTTGAGAACCACCGCTGAGACAGATGCTCGCGCCAATAATGAAGTGGCGTCTAACGCCGCATCACACACAAACTGTAACCCCTGTATCATCTGTTCCAACAAATCTGATACCGCCTGAGGGACCTCTTCTAGGTCCCGGCGTAACCACTTGGTCCATACAGTTACAGCCTGCGAAACCAGACCAATAGCAATTATTGGTCTGAAAGCTGATCCAATCAAGGTAAACATGGTGCGAGACATAGCTTCTATCTTGCGATCCACTGGATCTTTAAAAGACGGAGCGTCTTCTAGAGGAATAACCGTGGCTTTATTCAATCTAGCAATTGGTGAATCCACCACAGGTGGTTCTGTCCATTTCTTAATGAGGGTTTCCTCAAACGGATAACGCCTGTTAATGCGTTTAGAAATAGTAGAAATGCGTTTTGGCAGACTCCATTCTTCTTTGATTGGATTGCCAAAACATTTGGGCAATGGAAAAAACCTTCGCCACTAGATGCGTTTTTAGTCCCAAAAGGGATTTCAGTTTCAGCTATTTCTGACGGAATACCCTGTAATCTTAAGGTCTCTTGAACAGATACCATGAGTGCGTTTACCAACGCTTCCTCTCTGGCTATGGCTGATGCCGAAACATCCTCCTCACTGTCTGAAAAGACAGTACACGAGACACCAATACCAGATGAAGTACCTGCAACTGCAGAAATAGGCTCAGAGTCTGAATCCGAGGTTTCAGATAATAAGGGGTTAGGCGGGGGTCACTTACTTGCGCCCTGTCCCTGACAAGCCACTTCCACCCGGGACACAAGCTTCCATAATAGCGGACAATGATTTAATCGTCAGTGGGGTGCTGGAGGATCCCGCAGACCCCTCGAGGGGATCCGGAGGAGATACATGAGTGGCAGGGTCCATGATAATTCAGGACACCTTTGCCAGAAAACACAAAAAAACTTTTTTTTTTTTTTTTTTTTTTTTTTAAATAAAAAATACCTCTTTTTTTTTTTTTTTTTTTTTAAATAAAAAATACCTCTTTTTTTTTTTTTAAATAAAAAATACCTCTTTTTTTTTTTAAATAAAAAATACCTCTTTTTTTTTTTTTTTTTATTTTTTTTTTTTATGTGTCTCCCCCTAGCGCAATAGCGCCCCTCAGAGTACCTGCTTCTCGATCCCACAGAGAGAGAGAGGGACCCCCAAGGCTCACCAACCGATGCAGTGAAGTTTCCAACCAACTGCAGTCAGCGTCTGTCTTTACAGACTGGAAGGAGCTGTTGCTTTTTCCCGGGTAGAAGGACGTGGCTCCGCCCCCTGTGTACGCCTTCCGGCGTTCCCAGCTCTCCACGAGGTAGCTGGGCTCATGAAACATGGCCGCCCCCATATAGGAGACATTAGACTCCAAAAACATGGCGGCCGGCGTGACCTGAGGACATGCATGCACCTAGTCTACGGCAAAATGGCGGCGGACCGCCGAAATCGTTTTTCCCAGCACATCCACCTGCATCTCTGCTGAGTGGCGATTGATAGATCTACAGGAGATACACTACAAATAAGGTAGGATTATACCTCCTATGTCTGCTGTAATGCTACAGTCTGCTGGGTAGAGTGTTAGCTCTCAAACCAAGTCCACTTCCCACAAACACATGCTGTATTTACAAGGGGGACTTTTAGTGTCAGATATATACTGACCATGTATGGAGGGGCCCATAATTCATACTGCCTCATAACGAGGAAAGAAAAAAGGGAACGTTTACTCACCATACCGAACCGACAGGCACCCTCTCTTCACAATACCCTCTCCACCGGGGTGGGGGTTTGTGGACCACTCCGGACGCCTCGACTCTCAGGTTCCTGGCGTCCAAGCGAGATTTTTAACTCGCAAGGTCAGTCCCTCCACTGGGACTCCGTCGCGGCCGACCCAGCGCGGAGCTCTGGTCTGCACGCGCTCGTAGGCAGAAACCGGGGTGACCACTGGATCTCAACATCCAGCCCGTCGCCCGGCCCCGCATACTTACTTGAATGTGTCGCGGCCGACCAAGCGCAATGCAATGGTCTGCGCGCGCTCGTAGGCCGGCTGGGGTGACCACTAGTGTCGCCCAGTCCGGCGTTTTTTGCTTGAAGATCTCACAGGAAAAACACTGGAGAAAAAACTACCTAAAAAATATTTCTTCTAAAGAAAAAATCTTGCCAGGACCAAAAAGATCCCAGCAAGGAGCTTAGGTCCTTACTCCTGACTAGACAGAAAAAAACTGATTCCCTGTAGCAGAGAGAGGGAGGATATACCCTCAGGGACTGCCCCTAAGGTGGAGCCAGAACGTTTTGTCTTTCTGCCTAGTCCTACTCCTGCGGAGACAACATAACCCAGCTCTTGAGAATCAAGAAGACTACGTCTGTCAATGAGCGATAGAGAAAACTGGGTTTTACGGCAAGTACAAAAATCCCATTTTCTCTTTCGTTCATCGACGGACACAGCGCCCCATAAATCAAAACTAGTGGGACGTCCAAAAGGCAGTGGCAAAAGGAAAATGAGGGGTGGGGAAAATAACCCAAGGCTAAACATAAGAGCCCTTAACCAGGTCACAGGAGCACCATCTGAAAAATAAAGGTTCAAAGAAAAAACACCCCTCAAGAGGGCACAGCCCCTCTTAAACAGCAGCCTGTAAAACTTTGTAGGCAAAAGAAGCATCTGCAGATGCTAAAATATCTACCTTATAGAATTTTGTAAAGGTATGCATGGACGACCAAGTGGCCACCTTGCAATATTAAAGCCTGGTGACGGAAGGCCCAAGAAGCACTCAGCGCGCGAGAAGAATGCGCTGTGACAGGGAAAGGTGGAACCTAACCTTTAATGGAATAGGCCTGAGACACCGTCTGTCGGATCCATCTGGAGATAGTAGCCAAAGTAGTCTGTCCGTAACCACAAAAAGCCAGTCTGACCTCCGAAATGACTCAGTAGCTGCCAGATACACCCGAATCGCACAAGGTATGAAAGGCAAATTTCTTGGGATGAGCCTGGCTTGGGTCACAAGGAGAGCAACACAATGTCCTAATTCAAATGAAAGTCAGAGACAACTATGGGCAGAAATGATAGACAGGGACAAAGAACCACTTAATCCCTATGGACCACTATAGGGACTGCGACAGGATAATGCCGCCAATTCTGATACCCTGCGGGCCGAGGTCATAGCCACCAAGGTCACCTTCTGGAACAACGTAGGCAAGGGAATCTCCAGAATATTCTCAAAAGTACAACATTTAAATCCCATGGCGGCAAAAGAGACCACACAGGTGAAGCCACACGTCGAACCCCCTAAATGAAGGTACGAACTAAAGAGTGCATGGCTAGGGGTCGCTAAAAGACCGTCACGAGGATGAGCACCAATCGACTCACACCAAGAAATGTACGCTTTCCACGTACAATGGTATATCTTGCTGGAAGACGACTTCCTCGCCTTTACCATAGTAGGGATCACTGATCCAGACAGACTTATATCCCTCAGTACCTGGCTTTTAATAGCTAAGCCATTAAAACAAGCGACTGTAAAGCCGGATGGTAGATTAGCTCTTGGGACAACTGGTCTTCTTTTAGAGGAAGCCCCCAAGGGACATTTACGGTCACCAGGATGATTGGAAGAGCCTCACTCTTGATTCCTCGCTGGAGTTGCAGAAGCAGCTTAGCAGAGGATGATACTGGCCTTACCATAGCCCTTGGACGCCTGCGGTGAGTTTCAGAGGACTCCGTGACCTTGTCACGAACTTCAGTATCCTTCTGTGGAGCCGAAACCTGCTAAAGGAGCTGCATGCAAGACTGTGCAAACAGAACTGTCTTGAAGGTGGATACCACCAGATTTAGAACCTGTATGCAAAACGGAAGCGAGAACTATCTGTGTGACAGCAGCCAGTGAATCACGGCCTGTGGTTCCTGAAGTTTGTCCAGAGGAAGGAACACCCTGGTCAGAATTAGAATCAGACCTAGGTACTATAAATCAATTCCCTCAACAGGAATAGAGGGGACCTTAGGTAGTTGGGACATCATCTGAACCTTTGCAGGAATTAAATCCGCACAAGGAGACTCAGGACCTAAAAAGGACACATTTTGTCTACCTTTCTGGGTACCTCCAAAATAATAATTTTGTGGATCCCTTTGATGCACATAAAGGAGGTCCAGGAGGCCATAAACCAGCGAAGATGTCCCCCCACCCCCCCCCCCCCCAATAATGGGTGACGGCAGACCTTCATGTAGAAGGGGTCTTCTATGTGGGTCTGGAGAAGCTAGCTCTAGGCTTACCAGACCAAGGATGCTTGGAACCTCCCGGGGAAGATTTGAAAGATTTCCCTTATTCTTCGTCCCAGAAGCACAACATTTTTTATGTGCTGAGAAGGAGGGCCCCTATCTGTGACGAGGCTCCTTCCCTTCCCTAGACTATGGCAGGAAGGTACTCTATCCCAGCTTCCCCTCCCCCCCTTCGTGATTCCCCATAATGTCATCATCCAGGGTAGCCCCAAACAGGCGATCGCCTTGAAAGGGCAGATCTTCGAGAGCTTTCTTAGAGGCTTAGTCTGCAGACCAATTCTTAAGCCACAGCACACGCCTAATCACCACCACTGAAACAAAGTTTGGACAGCAGAGGAGCTGTATCTAAAGCTGCATCACAAATAAATTGCAGCCCACGGACCAACTGGTCCGCTAAATCAACATAAGCCACGGGGACCTGCTCACCCCCCCCAGACCCCGGTGCAAAAGCTTGGCCCATTCAGTTAGGGTCTGAGACACCAGGGCTGAGGCAAAGACTGGCCGCAATGCCAAACCAGCCATAGTAAACATGCTGTGTGCCACAGCCTCTGCTTTCTGGTCAGCCGGGTCCTTAAAGGACATGGATTCCTCTACTAGGATCATGGTTGCTTTATTTAACCTAGAAACAGGAGGGTCGATCAATGGTGGACTAGCCCACTTTTTTTAAAAGTGACTCCTCAAAAGTGTAACGTACTGCAAAACGTTTAGAAAACCTGTCAAAATAAGGCACATAAGGAAACACCTTTGGAGTATAATGCGACTTGTGTGTACCAAAAGACACATTCATGGCTACATCAGCCGCATCCTCCATTTTTTAAGTCTGCATTGATAAGTTCATCTACCAGCGCTTTTTCATTCGCTGCTGCAACCATGGAGGAATCATCCTCACTATTAGATGGATCAGGGGATGGGATATTAAATCCACCTGCACGGGCCCTGTCCATGGCGGCAACAAGCTCAGAGTCAGATGAGACAGCCTGAGCAGGGGAAGGCGGGGGACACTTCCTCCTGGGCTTTTGCCCACACACCACTTCCACCCGGGACACGAAGGCCTGCAGGACCACCGTCAGCGCAACCATAGGAAGCTGGGTTCCGAGGGACCTGCCACCTCTATGAGGGGGTCAGTGGGAGAGATGTGGCCCAAAGACTCCATAAAAGGAAAGGAAGACCTTGCAGTACAAAAACAATATTTTGGCACCACTTAAAGGATCCCCTTAAGGCTCAGGGTACCCATCAGCAGAGAAAGAGTAATAGGGACCACCAAAGACTCACCCTATGGACTGGAGGAGCGTGAGAATTCGAACCCAGCATCATCATGGACGCTATCCTTATTCATATGTCCTGGGCACAGGAAGAGGAAACTAAGGAGGAAGAGAAAAAGGAGGGGCTTCGGCATCCCCACAAGGCTTCAGCTGTCTCCAGCATCTCCCAGACAAAGGAAAAACGGCCCCCGTGACATCATCAGGCTGCACAAACCTGGCCGCCAACCGGACACCAGCCAGACTAAGGGCAAATGGCCACCATCATGCTGCCATGATCTTTCCTGCACCCTCTGCAACGCTGTACTCTTGCTGGCTGGGGTGGGGGGGGTGGGGGAACCACTGGGTCTAGATTATCCAGCCTGTCGCCCAGCCCGGCAGTTGATTGTAGATCTCCCGAGAGAAAACAAACAGGATGTATGGAAGGAGAAAATTGCTAGGACCAGAGATCCCAGCTGGGAGCCTAGGTCCTTTCTCCTGACTAGACAGATAAAAACTGATTGCAAAGAGGGAGGTTATATACCAGCTGAGGACGGCCGATGGACGTAGCTAGGTGTTTTTTGTTCCGCTTAGTCCTACTCCTGAAGGAGACAATATAACCCAGTAGTTATGATTTATGGAGCGCTGTGTCCGTTAAGGAACGAAAGAAATAAGAATTGCAGTTTGTTGCATAGCCGCAAACCAGTCAGGGTCCACATGCTGACCCACAGCCACAGGTAAAAGCACCTACAATGGGCACAGGAGCATCAGAACTGGACCACAGAGCAATAGAAGGTAGCCAGATCATAGTGACCACTTCTGGACCAGAAGGATTTATCCCTGAATGATCAGGCTATTTTTCGTGATATGGCACTGTTACATTAACTGACAACTGCGCGGTCGTGCGACGCTGTACCCAAATAAAATTGATGTCCTTTTTTTCCCACAAACCGAGCTTTCTTTTGGTATTTGATCACCTGTGCAATTTTTTTTTTGTGCTATACAAAAAAACAGTGACAATTGTGGGGGGAAAAAAAAAAAAAAAACCACAATATTTTTTACTTTACTATTAAACATTACCAATAAAAAAAAAAAAAAATGAAAAAACTCAAATTTTTTCATCATTTTAGGCCAATTTATATTCTGCTACATATTTTTGATAAAAAAAAAAAAATCCCAATAAGTATATATTGATTGGTTTGCGCAAAAGTTATTTTGTCTACAAACTAGGGGAAAGATTTATGTTATTTTTATTTAATTTTTTTTTTACTAGCAATGGGCGCAATCAGCGATTTTTAGCAGGACTGAGACATTGCGGCGGACATATTGGACACCTGACATTTGACACTTTTGGGGGGACCATTGACATTACTACAGTAATCAGTGCGACAAATATGCACTGCTACTGTACTGACACTGGAAGGGAAGGGGTTAACACCAGAGGCGATCAAAGGGTTATACGTGTCCCTAGGGGGTGCTTTCTAACCGGGGGGTGGGCTTGCTGCATTAACACAGAGACCTGTGTTTGTAAATAATAGGAACACAGGATCCCTGTCTTCATAACTGACAGAACAGTGGTCTGCCGTGTTTACAACGGCAGACCGCCATTCTGTCTCCACAGGGAGCGATCACGGGTGCCCGGCGCCAATCGGGGTCACCGGACACGCTGATTAGCTTTCCCTGTGGCGAATGGGCATGCACACAACCCCGCTAGCGGTTCCGCGAAGCGACGTACAGGCTTGCTTGGAACCTTGCTGCAGTTAAACTATGGAGGCTGGTCGGCAAGCGGTTAATCACATTTTCTTTTACATAATGTTGATGGCTGGGTATGTGTTTCTTACCTGGGGAAGAGATTGCATCAGAATGCAATCTGGTTAGAAGGCAAGGTGGCGGAGGCAGTGTGATACTTTAGGCAATGTTCTGCTGGCAAACCTTGGGTCCTGCCATTCAGGTGTCTCAGTGGGTGTACCACCTACCTACACATTGCTGGTGACCAAGAACACCCCTTCAAAGAAACATTATTCCCTGAAGGCAGTGGTCTCTTTCAGCAGGAAAATGCACTCTGCCACACTGCAAAAATGGTTCAAGAATGGTTTGAGGAACCACTCAAAGTACTGACTTGGCCTCCAAATTCTTCAGATCTTAATCTAATTGAGCACTGGTGGGATGTGCTGGAAAATAAGTCCGAAGCATGGAGGCCCCAGATCGCAACTTATAGCACTTAGAATCTAGTGGCGCTCATGCTTGGATGGGTCAGGGCTGTTTGGGCAGTTAAAGGTGGACCTACTAAATACTAGGTGGGTGGTAAAAAGTTATGGCTGATCAGTGTGTAGGTATATATATTTTTTATACACAGAAATACACACATGTACCTTTGTGAACACAGCATAATGATATATCTATATCTATACACACACACAAGGCTTTACATAACTCAGTTCACACATGTACTGATCAGCTCCAGAGGCCATGTTAAAATGGCTCTAATTTAACAATCCATGGTAATCATAAATTAGGTTTCACTTTTTTTTTTTTTTTTTTTTTAGTAAGTCTGCTGATTTGTTGCTATGACTTGGTACTCTTTGCCTTAGTTTTTTAGTGCATGATACTGCATGGAGAACATGAGCTTGACATCAATAGGTTAACTACTCACTTTGGTTCCTCAGAACTAAACAGGATATCAAAGTCATCATCAAATTGAATGTCCACAGGACTGGACGGGATCTCGACTGGACGGTAGAACCTGGAGAATGTCTCATCATCCAGCTTCATCACTTCTTTCACGGATTTACTGGTGACTGACAGTGTTGTGTCCTGAAGACCTCCAACTGATCAGATATACACAAGATTAGTGTAAAAAGAGATTACCACAGGCAGGACTTACAAACAGAAGAGAAAATAGGGATGCTCAGTTGGGGCATATCCAAGCTTGACTTTTACAGAAAAAGTTGCATGGTTCAATATAACAGCCCCCACAATTTCCACTCGCCTGCTCGCATTTGGCGAGTGGAAACTAGCAGAGGGCGAGTGTGGAGCAGGGGCAGACTGGGTTGACAGTTTCCTGGCTGACAGCGTCTGGTGAAACCTGTGCAGCAATCAGTGGCCTGGAGAGAGGGCTCCCCGCAAAAAAAGCCAAAGTGCTTCTGCCAGAAGCGATCAGCCAGGAAACGGTCAGTTGGAAAGCGGGCCTGATTACACAGAGCAGGGATCTCCTTCCAGCAGGTGATCCCTGCTCTGTGTGATCCAGGCTTGCTCTTCTCCCTTACCCCTTGCTGCACTGATGGGCACTGACAAGGTTGCACTTATGGGCACTGATGGGCAATGACAGGCAATGATATGCTACACTAATGGCCACTGAGGAGGTGGCACTAAAATGCAGCAAAGATGGGCACTGATGAGGTGGTAATGATGGGCACTGATGAGGCAGCACTGATAAGGCTCCACTGATGGGTACAGATATGCTTTATGTTATTATTGTTAAAGTTATTAATATTTATGTTTGTAACTTAATTTTGCATTAAACATTTACCAGTGTAATTTCATGAGTTAATTTAGGAGGGTGTGTTCGGGGGCGGAATTAGAGGCAGGGCAACTGGCATCAAGTAACTCTTAAGGCCTGGCTAGGGGCTAAGGACTTGAAATTTTGAGCCATGCCGTATAACTTCAGTTGTCTATTCTTTACTCTAAATCTACAAGTCAATTTTAAATGCCGCTTTCATTTAATTTGAGATACAACAGAGTGACTGATGTTTTAACAGTGTCAGGGTGCTAACAATCCTAAATTGTTATAAAATTACCAGGTAAAAAGCTGTTAAGTAAATACTACTCTCTGGTATTTTTAAGAGCCAGCAGTGCAAGTCTTCCTCTATGAAGGGTTCATCAGTATACACCATCTCTGCAGACTCCAGAATGACAGATTTTAAAGCTAAATACTGCTCCAAATACAGTATTCCACGTTATTTCTATTACTAGGTTTGGGACAAAGTGGAGGGGGGCTGTACAAAATAGACTTCAACCCCCCACATGGACTTAGGGCAGAACAACCTAACTCTGTACAGTCTTTGAGGGCAACAGGTTTTACACCCCTATTTTCCCATAAAGAAAGTGATAGTGAGACATTTTATGCAAGAAAATAAAAAAAAAACAAGAAAAGAACACAATTCATTATGAGGTTTGACTGCCCATTCAACTAGATAGTGTATTAACGCACAGTAAATTCCAGTCACTTTACACCAACATTTACCTTTGTTGTGCAGTCTGCCCAAAAAGGATTCAAGTTTATCCAACTTCCTATCAGACTCCAAGTGCAGGTCAGGCTTGGCCTCAATTTCTAGAAAGAGTAAAGCAGAATTTTAGGTCGTCGCTATGCTCCCTTCCCTCCACAAACTCTAAATGGAGCAGAGCACTTATCCATCGAAATGATTTAACCATGACGGATGTGTTATACAATATCGCACAGTAAACATTCTACATAAACCCAACCCTATTCCAACACCATTGTGATCGTGATGTTGAAAATGAATTTGTCTGCCGTGCTCAACATATTTAAAAGTTCATAGCGTAAAAAATCCAACCCTGTTACAAATATTCTGCCTGCACATTCCAAGCCCCAGGTGCTGGCTTACCAGATGGTTCATTCATTAATTAATGGCGACTACTTTTCTGGGTTTGATATTTAAAAGCTGGCCTTAACTGAAAATCTAAAGTACATTTAATGAAAAGCTGCAGTATTATGTTACCTGAGGACTTTCAATTTTTTCCATGGAATAAAAAATTTAATTTGGCACCCTGCTCATGGCTAGTCACACGACCAATGCTAAAACATTATTTATTTTGCTTTTCTGACAGTGATTGCATGTCCATTGCTTTCACATCATATGACCAGCCAGAGCAGAACCTAAACCTTTAAATAAATCTTGTAGTTAAGATCTCTTTAAAAGGAAACTACAGTGGATCCCAACCAGAAATGTATAGTAACTAAGTAGAACTACTTCACTACTGTACTTCAGTACCGAAGAGTATAATTTTTTTCTCCTACTTCCACTTTTACTTCACTAAATTTTTTCGATGATTTCAATACTTCTACTCTGATATTTTTTTTTTTTTTTTGTGCTGCATAGTTACTCGTTACTATTATAAAAATGACCATTGCCAGAACAGTAGATGGCAGGTTTCATGAAGCTCAAAACATGTGTATTATCAGCGCAAACGAAATAAATGCTACTGTATGTATAAATAAAAGCTGCATTTGAAATAATAAAAGACAATATGATGTTCAAACTTTTGACTTCTTTCTTTAATAACTACATAACACAGTACTGGTACTTCTACTTTCAGTACTTGAGTAGCAAATTTTTAAAAAAAAACTACTTGCAATACTTAAGTACAAAAAATGTTGAATACTTTGTAGCACTTCTACTCAAGTCACTTTTTGATCAAGCACTTCCACTCCTACTCAAGTCACTTTTTGATCGAGCACTTGTACTTTTACTCAAGTATGGGTTTTGAGTACTTTATACAACTCTGAACCCAACCAACTGTGTATCTCATCACTGTAACCTTTCAAGTTTTTTGGAATACTTTGGTCACATTTTTAATCACCGTAACGAGGAGCTCCAGGCTCCTTCAAAAAATAAATCAAATAAAATTCAACAGCTTCAAATGCTGTCGCTGCTGACTTAATATAAAGACACTTACCAATCCAGGGACCCCACCAGCACCCCAAACGGATTCTTCACTCGGCCTCAGGTGCAGGCTTCAGCAGCTGTAGTAAGGGAAAAAGGAAGTGAAGCCTTGTGGCTTCACAGCCTGTTTCCTCCTGCACATGCGCGAGTTGCGCTGCACTTTCTGAATGGTCCCGCTGTTGTCTGGGACTTGTGTCCCACAACGTGATACATCGCATAACTGTGAATGCAGCCTTAGTATTGCATACACTTCTCAAAATTTTTACATTATTTTACATACAAATTAGTAGAATATCTATTGCCAGGCTTATACGTATATTTAGGGTCCTACTTAACTACTGAGAATACAGAATAAGCCAAATAGGGGTTGATTTACTAAAACTAGACTGCGCAAAATCTGGTGTAGCTCTGTATAGATACCAATCAGCTTCCAGTTTTTTTTTTTTTAGTATTTTTTGTAAAAGCTTTATTGAACAAGCTGAAGTTAGAAGCTGATTGGCTGCCATGCACAGCTGCCCCAGATTTTGCACTCACCAGTTTTAGTAAACCAACCCCATAAAGTCTATTTTTTAGACAATTTAAGCAGACAGACTATAAATGAAGTAGAGATTGGATGTTTAAAACAAATATGGTTACATCAATCTGTATTTATAATTACAATTTTAACATTAATACGCAATGGTAAACTGGTTTCAATTAGGTGGTTCATGTCGAGATAACTATATATCTAAAAAGCTTTTGTGAAGAGACAGAATATAGGAAACCTATGATCTTCATTCTAAATCGAAATACCTCTGTTCAGCATTTCCATTTCAGAAAACCATAAAGGTCAGGAAACCATTTCTACCTCTGGACTCCAGATGGAGCTAGGTCATTATGAAAGCGTTACACCAACAACAAAACAGTGTAAATCTAGCCAAATATCCCACAGCGCTTGGAAACTGGATCATAGACAAAGCCAAATTGTATCACATGGATGCAGAAACAGCAAAACTGAAACTTCCACTGCCTAGAATGCGCACATCTTGCACAAGATTAATAACTTTTTAATGTACAACATTTTCACTCTCTACAAACTAAACACAACTGTGATTGTATGTACTCTTTACAGCCCATTCACATAAGAAGCTCTTATAGTGCAGGTATATGGGGCATGCAAAGGTGTTTTGTAGCATCATCAAGCATTCAGAGGCAAATTGTGGTTTCTGGGCACTGAACCTTTTGTTAGGGATTATATAAGCATTCATAGGGATTTTCAGGTTTTAAGCATTTTACATTCACTACAAAAGCAGGTGAACATGCATGAATCTTCTATGAAATTTCTGCCTATAAATGTCCCATGGTTTGTGCTGTTAGGAGATGGAATGCACCCACAGTGGATTAAGGACACCTTGCAGCAAAGACTTAATTTAAAACTAAAAACCTATTAAAAACAGGTGCTCTTTTGTAGTATGGATTTTTATGTACATTGTATTCGCACCAGTATGCTGCAGGCAAGTCATTTTAAAAAAAACCCCTAAAAGCCCATTCACATTAGTGCATTGCAGTAATACTTTGATGCATAACGCATGCAGCACCGTGTGATGCATTTTGATGCTATTCATTTTGAAAAGTTCCACATAGCACCTATATAAACTTTGTAGCACACAACAATGCAGAGATGTGTTGAAAATAAAATGTTGCACGTCCATT
The DNA here is from genome assembly GCF_965119305.1 of Pelophylax lessonae. Classification (NCBI taxonomy): domain Eukaryota; kingdom Metazoa; phylum Chordata; class Amphibia; order Anura; family Ranidae; genus Pelophylax; species Pelophylax lessonae. The sequence continues at coordinate 84,970,553 of NC_138772.1, read as the reverse complement.
TATATTGGGTTGCAGTACTTTGGCAGCCCACTATTGGATGATTGCTTAACACAATGCAAGTTACCATATAGAAGATCATAATTTTTATTATACAGTTCTGTCCCCTGTGGGGAAAAAGTGCATGTAGTACTTTGTCCCATGTTTGCAAATGCTATCTAATCCTAGTTATAAAGTCTGATCTGCCCCTTCCCCTACATTCCTCTTGCTGGTCTTGTGAAAATGATCACAGCTAGGATAAAGCTGCAGCTTTGAATCAGCTGTCTCCTGCATAGCTGTTGTCAGACTTGCTGTGGCAGAGGGGGACAGGTCAAACCTTATAATTAGGGTTAGAAAGCACGAAGGCCCCTTACACATAGGACGGGCTCCATTGGAGTCTGCCTGCTTACTGAGGAATCGGTCCGCAGATCCCTGCCGAGCAGGTGGATGGCTGGTCCGTGTCTGCTCCGCTTATGCGGAGTGGAAACAGACACAGACCGCTCTCAATAATGGACAGTCGGATGTTTACATGAGACTGCCAGCCGATTCGCCAAATAGATGGGGGAACGGATCCCCATCTGTTTTTGGTAGATAGACTGATATCAGACTGGATCAGATGTCGTATAAGTCAGGTTAAACAAAATCCCCAGTATTGCGATTCATGCCCGCAAGCCATGGATGTTCAATAACATCTTAAGGAACATCCAAGGTAAATGTCAAGAGATGTAATAATGTAGACCATTAAATTTTCAGCAGCAGCCAATCCTAATGAGTAGCAAGACTACAATTGTGAGCCTGATCATGACACAATGGCACAAAGTATTTTACGTACCTTCGGCAGGTTTGGAAACGGCATTTGTAGATTTTGGTTTAAGAGCCACAGGGGATGCGACAGGTGTTAGAGCTGTAGGTGAAGCCAAGCCTAAAAGAAAATACATACACTATTACAATAAAGCCGCCTCTTATAGGCTAGCCAAAATGCATTCTTTTAGAACAATTACATTGAATACATACATATACAGCCATAACATTGTGACCACCCAGCTAATATTGAGTAGGTAACCCCTTTGCCATCAAAACAGCCCTGGCCTGTCGAGGCCTGGGCTCCACTAGACTTCTGAAGGCATGCTGTGGTATCTGGCACCAAGCCATCAGTAACAGGATTTAAGTCCTATAAGTCACACTGCTTCCGCCGGCTTGCCTTTGCCCCACAGTACATCCTGGTGCCATCTCTTCCCCAAATAAATGACGCAGACGCACCTGGCTATCCACATTATATAAAACAAAACGTGATTCATCAGATCAGGCCACCTTCTACCATTTCTCTGTGATCCAGTTCCAATGCTCATGTGCCTATTGGAAGAAGCTTTTGGCTGTGGACACGGGTCAGCACAGGCAAACTGACTGGTTACGCAAGCCCATACACAACAAACTGATGCACTGAGATTTGACACCTTTCTATCGGAAAATATTTAGGCATAAACTGGAGACAAAACTCCAGTGAACTAAAATCATGGACTATAATGGCAACATGGTGGAAACTAGATTAGATAAAATAACATGATCTTTATTATACAAAGTTAATATGGTGTTAAAAAGATATGCACCACCACCAGACCACCTGGGGGATATTTAAATATCATCTGTAAATGGTGAATACAAACATGTATAGCTATCCAGATGAATAGGATTCCAGCAGAGGATATACGTGATGAGCTGCTGTCTGTATGGTAGACGTTTTACCAATTATTGGGCTTCTCCAGGACCAAGACAAGAAGAAAATAGATTACCAGTAATCATGAACAGCCGACCATGCACCCACAGTTTCTCTGGGTGGCTATAGGGGCAACAAAGACAAGTACCCCCCCCCCCCCCAACACACTAAATGACCTCAAGAACAGAGATGGTCAAACCGACGGTTATTATGTTTTTTTTTTAATAATTACCATGATAACCGGCAGATTGACCATCTTCGTTCTTGCTCTCAGTGTGAGTGTGTGTGCGTGTCCTTGCCTGTGGTGCCCCTAGGCCCGTCCAGAGAAAATGTGGGTGCATGTTGGGCTATCCATGATTACCAGTAATCTGTTTTCTACTTGTCTGGATCCTTAGGGAAGCCCAATAATTGGTGAAACGTTGACCATACAGACAGCAGCTCATCACGTATATCTGTTGTAATCCTATATGCACTTTCCCCGACATATCGGTATCAGCCCCGGAACTGGCCGATATTGCTAATATTTTTGTGACGTCATTCTGCCTTCTTAGGCCGCCTCCCTCGCCTTGGACAGCCTCGTCTGGAGTCGGGACTAGTCTTGCGGGAGTGTATCACAGCCATACATCCACCCACAGCAGCCTGGTGACAGCCAGCCACCCACAGCCCCTGTACCAGCCAGCCAACCACAGACAGGGTGCCAGCCAGCCACCGCAGGTTGCCAGCCACCGCAGGGTGCCAGCCAGCCAGCCACCCACTACAGGGTGCCAGCAAGCCAGCCATTAAGCATTAAACAAAAATGTAACATGTTCAGTAACAGATTTGTGTCAAAAATTGTCTTTATTTTTCAAAACTTTAAATGTACAAAATATCGGCCGATACCGATACATTGTGACCAAAATATCGGTATCGACCCTGAAAAAACCATGTCGGTCTATCCCTAATATATATATATATATATATATATATATGCATTTACAGATATTGATTAAATAGCCTCAAGGTGGTCTGGCAGTGGTGTATATCTTTTCAACACTATTTTAAATTTTTATAATAAAGATCGATGTAATTTATCTGATCGAATAACCATCATGTTGGCGTTCTAGTCCGTGATAGTAGGTCACTGGCGTTTTGTCTCCGGTTTATGCCTGAATAATGGGATTTTTGACTTACTGTAAAATCCACTTCTCTGATGTTCATTGATGGACACAGCTCCCGATTCTTCCTAACCATTGAGTTATACTGCCCCCTACAGAAGGACATAAGACAGGAAAAAGCTTGACTACCCCTTTGGGCAGTCCCAGGGTCTATACACCCACTTCCAGGTATAGGCACCCAGTTTTGTTACAAGCAGTGTCAGAAGAAATCCAACGCCACAAAGGGGTGGGTGCTGTGTCCATCAATGAACATCAGAGAAATGGATTTTACAGCAAGTCAAAAATCCCATTTTCTTTTTCGTTCACTGACCGAGACAGCTCCGGATTCTTCTTAACCATTGGGACGTCCCTAAGCAGTGTTAAACATGAGGGGTGGGAAAACATCAGAAAGAAAATCCCAAGGCTAACCATAGCCAATCAGGTAACAGAGCTCTACCATAAACTGGAACTCACCTGAAAAATACACCCTCAAAGAGGACCAGGTTCTCTAAACAGCAGCAAAGCAAAACCTTGCCGCCAAAAGAAGCATTCGCAGGTGCCAACACAACCACTTTACAAAAAACTGACGCATGATGACGGAAAGCCCAGGAGGCACTAGGCGCATTAATAGAGTGCGCCTTGACAGGGCAAGGAGGAACCTGACCCTTGATGGAATAGGCTTGAACCGCCATCTATCTGATCCATCTGGAAATGGTTGCAGAGGAAGCAGACAACCCTTGTGAAGTCCGTCCGTGAGCACAATAGAGTGTCTGACTTCCTAAAAGACTCCGTAGCTGCCAGGTACACATTCAAGGCATGCAAGGCAATGTCCTTGGGATGTATTGGCCTAGGACACAGGGAAGAAAACACAATGTCTTTAGTCAAATGAAAGTCAGAGACCACCATAAGAAGGAATGACGGACAGAGGGGAAGCACCACCTTATCCTTGTGAATCACCATAAGGTGAATGACAGGATAACGCCGCCAGTTCCGACATCCTGCGTGCAGAGGTGAAAGCCACCAAAAAAGGCCACCTTCTAGGACAGCGAAAGCAGGAAGAGCTTTCTAATATTTCCAAAGGGAGGCTTCTGTAGAGCTGAAAAAAACTAAATTAAGATCCCAGGGCGGCAACGGAGCCCGCACTGAAGGAATCAAATGTCGAACACCCTGAAGAAAGGTACGCGCCAGGGAGTGTGTGGCCAAAGCCCGTTGCAAAAAATAAAAAAAAACGCCAAAGCCAAACCCTGGCCCTTGATGGTACTCAGGGCCAATTGCTGTTCAACCCCCCGTTGAAGGAAGGTTAAGATCCGATCCACTGAGAAGGAGCGAGGATGAACCACAAGAGACACACCACGGAATGTACATCTTCCACATACAACGGTAGATTTTCCTAGAAGTAGATTTCTTAGCTTTCAACGGTGTAGGAATCCAACTCGGACAAACCTCTACCCTTCAGCACCTGGCGTTCAACAGCCAAGCTGTCAAAAGACAGCGACTGTAAGCAGTATGGAAGATTGGACAGCAGATCCTCCCTGAGAGAAGTACCAAAGGAGCATTGGCGACCAGCCGTACCAGATTGATGTATCAAGACTGGTAAGGCCAGCCTGGAGCCACTAGAATGAGCAAAATCCTTTTTGCCTCGATCAGGCACAGGAGTCGTGGCAGGAGTTTGAGAGGACTGGAACGAATCGGCTGCCACTTTAGAATGCGGGCCACTTACCGAGCCGCCAGGACCCTTCTTGTGCCCCCTTGGTAATTGACCTAGACCACGGCAGTGGCCTTGTCTGAATTAATTTGTATCGGACACCCCTGAAGACAAATTGTCCAATGAGCCAGACAAGTCTGATCTTTCGGAGATCCAGTACATTAATCGACAGTCTGGACTCTGCCACAGATCTTCGGAGCACATCTCTGCCGAGTATGCCTCCCCACCCGGACAGGCTGGCATCCGTGGCGACAACCGTCCAGCACATGGGGAAAAGGATTTGCCCTGTCGAAGCACCAGAGAACGAAGCCACCTCTAGAGACCGTGGATCCTTGTCCCATTTCACCAGAATCTCTTTTGCAGAGATATTGTGTGGAACTGTGCAAACAGACCGCCTCGAAGGTGGACACCATCAGGCCCAGCACCCCGGAGGGATGACTGCTGAACAACAGAAGCTGAATTGTCTCCTGCAATGTCTGGAGTTCTTCCAGAGGAAGAAACACTCTGGCTGAGGCCGAGTCCAGAGTCAGACCCAGATAGTCAAGTTTTTGAGGACAGAAGCACAGCAGACTTCTGAAGGATCAGAATCCAACCGAACTCCTGCAGAGTTCGCAGAGTAATCTCCAGATGTCCATCAGAGCAGTCGGAGACTCCACTCGCAGAAGATCACCCAGGTACCCCAGTACCGCGATCCCCCGCTGACTCAAACAATGGCAGCATCAGGGCCAACACTTTTGTGAAATCCACGGCAAAACGGAGGAAGCACTGGTGACCGGCACATATTAGAATGTGCTGGTAGGTGTCCTTGATGTCAAAAGAAGCGAGAAGAAAACCCCCTGATGTAGGAAAGCCACTACCGTGCAAATGGACTTCATGCAGGACTTCAGTAACCACACAAAGCAGTTTAGAGCCATGAGGTCCAGAAATGGACGTACCTTGCCTTCCTTCCCGGGCACTGTAAAGAGGTTTGAGTAAAAACCCCCTGAAAAAGTTCAGAAGTTGGGACCGAAACAATCACCCCTTAAAGTAACAAGTCTTGCACTGCCCCAAAGAGAACCTTTCTGGAGGATGAGACCGAACTTGATCTTGTAGCCTGAGTGAATAACTTTGCTGACCCACTCGTCCTGTACCAGGGAGGTCCATGGATCCGGAAACCAGCAAAGATGTTCCCCCCCACCCCAGATATGGGTGAGGGCGCCCCTTCATGCAGAGCCAGCCTTGTCCGCGGGTCTGGAGGAGTCTGCTCATGGCTTACCCAACCAGGTCCTCTTTAAACCTCCAGTAGAGGCCTTGACTTTTGATCCCTGGCCTTGAGACCCTGAGGGATGAAAAAACCTCTCATGAGCCCAGATTGGTCCACGTCTTCAATGGGGCTCCTCTCCCCCCCCCCACCCCCGTGAGACCCTCAACAATGTCATCCAAGGAAGATACAAACAGCCGATCCCATACAAGGGGGAGATCAGATAAGGCCTTCTTAGAAGTCTGGTCCGCAGACCAGTCTTTCAGCCAGATAATACGCCGAAGGACCACTGCTGATACAAGACAACCTTGAAATCAAGTGAGCCACATCCAAAAAAGCATCACAGAAACTGTAGCCCCTGGATCAACTGATCTGCAAGACGGGGGAGGCAGTTTCCCCTCCAGGTTCCGGCGTAAAAGTTTAGCCCACTCAGTCAGAGTTTTGTGACACTAGGGCAATAGTAGATACTGGCCCAAGTGCCGAAGCAGCTACGGCGAACATATGATAGGCCAGAGCCTCCGTCCTCCTATCAGCTGGATCTGTAAAGGCCGGGGCTAATCAACCAGAATAAAGGTAGTTTTATTCAACCTGGAAACCGACGAGTCCGCTTCAGGTGGGACTGTCCACCTTTTAAGCAGTTAACGCTCATAAGAATAACTGCAAGGCAAAAACACTTAGGAACCACTGCGTTTTAGACAACCTCACTGTTTTGTGACAATGTTGTCAAAGTAAGTAGAAAGGGGAACACCCTCACCGCTTTGGTAGGTCAGTGGGTGCAGAAAGGGACCGGCGTCTCCGACGCAGCATTAGCCGCAACCTCCATTTTTTTAATTTTAGGCACCGACACAAACAATGCATCCACCAGCGCCTTTTCACATAAGGCTAAAAGGAGCAGAGGAATCATCCCCGCTATCTGAGCACTCAGGGGGCATGGACGTAGACCCAGCACGGTGACTCACGTTCACGGTGGATGAAACAATTTCAGGATCTGATGTAACAATCAGGAGGGCCGCTGACCGCGATCCCACAAAGGGGACGCCGACCGAGGGTCCACCAATGGGCCACCTACTGGACCCCACAAAAAGGGGACAAGGGGGGGTCACCCTCCGAGCCCCTCCATAGAGGTCCGCATAATAGTAAAATAGCCCCCTAAAAAGGGGCCACCCGGGTTGAGGTGGACGCGCAGGCAGGGTACCCTGATGGTTCCGCAGTGCTAAAAACGGGCCCCACCCAATAAGAGCGGCAAAGCGGTCCTCAAAAAATTAACCGCCCCCACAGCGCAACCTCTTCCAAGGGATGGGCCAATCTGACCCCATGGCCAAGCAGGCCGCTAACCAAGGCCTACATTTTTGTGGAGGCCCACCTGCAAGTGCACGGATCCCAGTATGGCAGATGCCCAAAGGAAGAGTGGGGGCTTCAGCCAAACTCACGGGGCCGCCCCTCCCCACAGAGGCACCCGACTCGGCTGCATAGCCTAGTAGGCCGCAAGCTGCGGCCTAAATTTTTATGGGCGCCCAGCCGCGAGCCCCAGCGAAGCCGACCACGCAGGGGCAGTGGAGGAAGGGTGGATACCCAAATGGGAGACAGTGGCTTCAGCCATCCTCACAGGGGCCGCCCCACAGTTTCCGACCAGTAGGCCGCAAAGCTGTAGCCTAAATTTTTGGCCGGATCCGGCCACGTGAGACGCAGACCTGCGGGTGCTAAACCATTCACTTCCCCAGCCAAACAGCCACCGCAGGGAGCCCAGAGGACATCCCTTCCCTAGTCAGGATGGCAGGGAACCCTGCTCAACCCCCCGTTGTGCACCAGGAAACACTCAGTCAGCAGCAACTCCAACAAGCCCCCCTTGAGAGCATGTGGCAAAAGCCAGCTCATAACCTCACCAAGGGTGGGGGGGGGGGGGTTAACTCGCAGGCCAGCCCCTGTCCAGTGGGGCTATGTCATGGCCAACCAGACGGGGGGGGGGGGGGCTCTGGATCTAGATTATCCAGTCCGTCGCCCAGGCCGGCAATTGATTGCAGATTCTCAGAGAAACAAAACAAAGATAGGAAAAAATTCAATTTAAAAAGAAAAAAATTGCCAGGACCAGAGATCACAGCAAGCAACTAGGTCCTTACTCCTGAAACTAGGCAAAAAAACTAAGTGCCTACAGCTGAGAGTGGGTGTAGACCCCCTGGGACTGCCCATAGGCGTAGTCAAGCTTCTTCCTGCCTAGTGTCCTACTCCTGTAGGGGGCAGTATAACCCAATGGTTAAGAAGAATCAGGAGCTTTGTCCATCAATGAACGAAAGAGAAATGCTCTTGTTCCTTTTGGATGAAGACTTTAAAGTTCTCCCTTACCTTTCTATTGGAACCAGCATTACCTTTGTGAGCAACTTGAGCTACAGTAGCTTTTCTAATGGATCAGACTACATGGGCAAGCCCTCGTTCCTCATGTGCATCAATGAGCCTTGTCTGCCCATGAACTGGTCACTGGTTTTCTTTCCTTGGACCACTTTTGGTGGTTCTTGACCGCCGCAGACGGGGAACACCCCACAAGTGCCGCAGTTTTGGAGTTGCTCTGACTCCGTCGGCTAACAATTATAACTTTGACCTGGTCAAAATGCTCATATCCTTACACTTGCCAATTTTTGTTCCTTTCAACATATCAACTTTGGGGGCATCATGTTCACTTCCTGCCCCACTTTCAGATACCATTGTAACAAGATATTCAATGTTATTCACTTTACCTGTCAGTGGTTATAATGTTATGGCTGATCTGTGTATTTATACAACTGCAAATTTAATGTGTTGGCTTAAAAAGCATAGCCTGCAACTGCAGACCATACACACCCAAATTGACAGAAAACAGACAGCAACGCACTCGGGACACAAACCTTTTTTAACCATGCGCCCAGCAACAGTGAACTGAGTTGAGTCATTGGCAGCACCTAATCCTTTCGACTTCCAGGCCTCTTCTCTTACTGTGATCTGCTGCTTCCTTTCTTCAATGCTCATGTGCAACCCATTGCCAGAAGTCACTCTTTGCTTTAAAAAAAAAAAATAAAAAAAAAGTCAATACGTTTTTTAAAGCAAAATGGCGGAAAAAAAAAATCCAGAACATTTTTTTAAAGATGAAAATAGCATGCTTAAAGCGGAACGAAACCCTCCAAGCAGGCTGCAATTTTAGCCTCTGAGTCTGTATGATCTGCAGTTATAAGAGCTGCGCGTGAGCAGTTAAAAACAGCTATTTGATGGCTTGAGAGTTCAGTTGAGAGCACAAGCAACTGTGACAGTTTTTTACAGCATGCCTTGAAAGTACAGTGACTGTTTTGGGAAATAGTTAACTCGATGGGTTTAGTTCCACTTTGAAAGCTTTTCTGTCAAAAGTAAACGATTGACCCTTCATTAATTTACTGATATTCAGTATGTATTTATGATCACATACTGCCTTATTCAACGGAGAAGAGCAATGGTAACATTCAAACTGCAGAAGAACATAGCAACCGATCGTCTCTTCCTTTCTTTCCAACTGTAGGAAGTTGAGGAGGGTGGCCTCAATGTAGGCATTTAAACGTACAGTAAGGTCATGAGCTGCACGATTAATCGTTAAAAAAAACACGATCTCGATTCACCCACCCTCACGATCTTAAAACTGCATTTCCTCAATTCATGCAGAGCACAGCTGTTCTCTGCTCACTCTTAGGTGTCCATTTATGAAACTGAATTTTTTTCACCGTTCACTTCTCGGCAGTTCTCCGGGGAAAATTATCACCTCTGACACCCTTTTTATGAAGCGGTGAACTTCAGTTCTCACAGGGTGATCAGAGGAGAAGTTTTTCCTTCGAGAACGGCCGTTAATAGGCCACCTGTAATCTCATGAGACAAAGAGATTACAGTACAAGAAACCGTTTAAAAAGCAGTGATAGATTATCACTGCTGAGTACATGTGCGTTCGACCCCCACTAATATTAATAAAATAATTAGTCCCCCTACTTAAATTTACATATATACGGCATACACACACACACATACATTTTATATATATATATATATATATATATATATATATATATATATATATATATATATATATATATATATATATACACACACACACACGAAAAAAAAAAAAAAATATATATATATATATATATATATATATATATATATATATATATATATATATATATATATATATATATATATATATATATATATATATATATATATATATAAAAATATGGCAAGGGGACATGATTACTGTGTTGGGGGGTCTGAACGAGGAAGAAGGAAGTCGATAATATTCTTTTCCCCCCTCAGTTCTCCCCCGATTCTGTCTTCTCTCCCCGATTTCTCCACCTCCAGGCTGGTGAATCTGGGAGTGTGAATTCTGACCCAGATCACCAGTGAAGTGTGGAGATCGCAGCTTCATAACCTGGCCATTTCTGCGTCTGTCAATGAAAGATTCTCTATGTGTAGAGATGATCAGCGGAGAACATGTTCTCCCCCGATCATCTCGGTTTCATAAACCAATAAAGATCGGAAATGAGCTGCGATCAGCAGAATCACTGCTCATCTCCGTTTCATAAAAGGACACCTTAGCTATCAAAAAAAAGCAAAAAAAAAAAAGCCTCTAGCAAAATGTTCATCACCATTGCTGGGGCTGGGAGAGAACTATAAAAACAATGTTTTACAATGTATCATTTCGTTCTTCTAGATCAAAGGCATGAACTTCCGTCTGTAAATTAGGGCAGTTTAACTTCTTAACCACTTAAGCCCCGGAAGATTTTACCCCCATTCCGACCAGGGGGTATTTTACGACTCGGCACTGCGCGACTTTAACTGACAATTGTGCGGTCATGCAATGTGGTACCTAAACGAAATTTACGTCCTTTTTTTCCCACAAACAGAGCTTTCTTTTGGTGGTATTTGATCACCTCTGCGCTTTTTATTTTTTGCGATATTAATAAAAAAAGAGCGAAAATTTTGCAAAAAAATGACATTTTCAACTTTGTCTTTTAAAAAATATCCAATATACTCAATTTATGTATTTTTTTTTGGCCAAAATATATTTAGCTACATGTCTTTGACAAAAAAAAATTCAATGAGCGTATTTTTATTGGTTTGCGCAAAAGTTATAGCGTCTACAAACTATGGTGTAAATACAGAAATTTACGCAGCTTTAATTTTTGACTGCCTATCTCATTTCATGAAGTGCTAAAATGGCAGGGCAGTACAAAACCCCCCCAAACTACCACTTTTTGGAAAGTAGACATCCTAAGGAATGTTCTGAGAGGCATGTTGAGCTCATTGAATATTTCATTTTTTTGTCACAGGTGTTTGAAAAATGACTAAAATTTTTTTTTTTTTTACACAAAGTTGTCATTGAAATGATATATTGCTCACACATGCCATGGGTATATGTGTAATTACACCCCAAAATATATTCTGCTGCTTCTCCTGAGTACAGGGATACCACATATGTGGGACTTTTTGGGAGCCTAGCTGTGTACGGGACCACAAAAACAAATCCCCACCATCAGAATTTCAAAGGGCGTACATTTTTCATTGCATTTTCTCACTACCTCTAACGGTTTAGGAGGCCCTGAAATGTCAAGATACCACAAAACCCCCCCAAATGACCCCATTTTGGAAAGTAGACACCCCAAGCTGTTTGCTAAGAGGCATGGTGAGTCCATGGAATATTTTATATTTTACCACAAGTTTTGGGAATATTACTATTTTTTTTTTTTATTTTTTTTTTTTACACAACGTTGTCACTAAAAGATAAAATTCTCACACATGACATGGGTATATGTGGAATTACACCCCAAAATACATTCTGCCACTTCTCCTGAGTATGGGGATGCCCCATGTGTGAGACTTTTTGGGAGCCTAGCTGTGTACAGGACCGCGAAAACCAATCAACACTCCCAGGTTTTCTAATGGCGTAAATTGTGCATGTCACCTCTGCACTACCTGTCACAGTTTCGGAGGCCCTAAAATTCCAAGATAGCACAAACCCCCCCCAAATGACCCCATTTTGAAAAGTAGACACCCCAAGCTATTTGCTGAGAGGCATGGTGAGTCCATGGAATATTTTATATTCTGCCACAAGTTCCGGGAAATACATATATATATATATATATATATTTTTTTTTTTTTTCACAAAGTTGTCAGTAAATGAAATATTGCTCACACATGCCATGGGTATATGTGAAATGACACCCCAAAATACATTCTGCTGCTTCTCCTGAGTACAGGGATACCCCATGTGTGAGACTTTTTTGCAGTCTAGCCGAGTACAGGTCCCCGAAAACCAGTCCCCGCTGTCAGGCTTTCCAAGGGCGTAAATTGTTGATTTCACTCCTGACTACCTATCAGTTTCGGAGGCCCTAAAATTCCAAGATAGCACAAAACCCCCCCAAATGACCCCATTTTGGAAAGTAGACACCCCAAGCTATTTGCTGAGAGGCATGGTGAGTCCATGGAATATTTTATATTTTGCCACAAGTTCCGGGAAATATATATATATATTTTTTTTTTTTTTTTCACAAAGTTGTCAGTAAATGAAATATTGCTCACACATGCCATGGGTATATGTGAAATGACACCCCAAAATACATTCTGCTGCTTCTCCTGAGTACAGGGATACCCCATGTGTGAGACTTTTTTGCAGTCTAGCCGAGTACAGGTCCCCGAAAACCAGTCCCCACTTTCAGGCTTTCCAAGGGCGTAAATTGTTGATTTCACTCCTGACTACCTATCACAGTTTCGGAGGCCCTAAAATTCCAAGATAGCACAAAACCCCCCCAAATGACCCCATTTTGGAAAGTAGACACCCCAAGCTATTTGCTGAGAGGCATGGTGAGTCCATGGAATATTTTATATTTTGCCACAAGTTCCGGGAAATATATATATATATATTTTTTTTTTTTTTTTTACACAAAGTTGTCAGTAAATGATATATTGCTCACACATGCCATGGGTATATGTGAACTGACACCCCAAAATACATTCTGCTGCTTCTCCTGAGTATAGGGATACCCCATGTGTGAGACTTTTTTGCAGTCTAGCCGAGTACAGGACCCCGAAAACCAATCATCGCCTTCAGGCTTTCCAAGGGCGTAAATTGTTGATTTCACTCCTGACTACCTATCACAGTTTTGGAGGCCATGAAATGCCAAGACAGCACAACCCCCCCCCCCCCAAATGACCCCTTTTCGGAAAGTAGACACCCTGAGCTATTTGCAGAGAGGCATGTTGAGTGTTTTGCAGATCTCACTTTTTGTCACAAAGTTTTGGAAATTGAAAAAAGAGGAAAAAAAATGCATTTTCCTGTTTTTTCTTCATTTTCCAAAAAAAATTAGAGCTGCAAAATACTCACCATGCCTCTCAGCAAATAGATTGGAGTGTCTACTTTGCAAAATGGGGTCATTTGGGGGGGGGTTTGTGCAATCTTGGCTTTTTATGGACTTCAAAACTGTGATAGGTAGTAAGGAGTGAGATCAACAATTTACGCCCTTAGAAAGCCTAAAGGTGCGCATTGGTTTTCCGGGTCCTGTACGCGGCTAGACTGGCAAAAAGTCTCACACATGGGGTATCATTGTACTCAGGAGAAGCAGCAGAATGTATTTTGGGGTGTCATTTCACATATACCCATGGCCTGTGTGAGCAATATATCATTTACTGACAACTTTGTGTAAAAAAATAAAAAAAAATAAAAAAATTTTTTTTCCTCGAAACTTGTGGCAAAATATAAACTATTCCATGGACTCACCATACTTCTCAGCCAGTAGCTTGGAGTGTCTACTTTGCAAAATGGGGTCATTTGGGGGGGTTTTGTGCCATCTTGAAATTTCAGGGCCTCTGAAACTGTGACAGGTAGTCAGGGGTAAAATCAGCAATTTACGCCATTAGAAAACCTGAAGATGTGGATTGGTTTTCGGGGGCGCGTACACAGCTAGGCTCCCAAAAAGTCTCACACATGTGGTATCCCTGTACTCAGGAGAAGCAAAAGAATGTATTTTGGGGTGTCATTTCACATATTCCCATGGCATGCATGAGCAATATATCATTTAGTGACAACTTTCTGTAAAAAACAACAACAAAAAAAAAAATAATAATTTTCCCGAAACTTGTGGCAAAATATAAAATACTCCATGGACTCACCATGCCTCTCAGAAAAAAGCTTTGGGTGTCTACTTTTCAAAAAGGGGTCATTAGGGGGGTGTTTGAACAGTTCCGGCATTTTATACTCAATCTTATCCACACATCACCCACTCTTCTAACCACTTGAAAACCAAGCCTTTTCTGTGCCTTTTTGTTTACATGAAAAAATATTTTTTTTTTACTAGAAAATTACTTTGAACCCCCAAACATTATATATTTTTTTTAAAGCAGAGGCCCTATAGAATAAAATGGTGGATGTTGCAAATTTTTTTGTCACACGGTATTTGCGCACAGATTTTCCAAACGCAATTTTTGCGAAAAAAATACATTTTTTTTAATTTATTGCACAAATACACTATACAATTCCAATTTTTTTGGTAAAATTTAAAAGATGATCTTATGCCGAGTTCATAGACACCTAACATGACATGCTTTAAAAATTGCGCATGCCTGCGCAGCGACAAAAACGTATGTACATTTTTGAAAACCTTTAAAAGTCTCTACAGGTTACCACTTTAGACTTACAGAGGAGGTCTACTGCAAGAATTACTGCACTCGATCTGGCGATCGCGGCGATACCTCACATGCATGCTGCAATTGTGGTTTACATATGACACTAGACCACCGCTTGCGTGCGCCATTGCGCGCAAGCACCGGGGGTAAGGGGGGGGGCTCAATTTTTTTTTTTTTTTCTTTTTTCTTTTGCTTTTTTATGTTATTTTGACACCTTTCCTTTAATTTTTTTTTTTTTTAAATCATTTTTATTGTTATCATAGTGAATTTAAAAATCCCCTATGATAGCAATCTGTAGTGACAGGTACTCTTTTTAAAAAAAATTGGGGTCTTTTAGACTCTAGATCTCTCCTCTGACCTTAACGCATCTGACCACACCAAAATTGGTGTGATAAAATACTTTCCCAATTTCCCAATGGCCCTGTTTATTTCTGGCGAAACAGAAGTCAAAAAATGCTCGTAGCCTCCGGCATCTTAGGCCATAGAGATGATTGGAGCCATTCTCATCTCCAATTAGCTCTATGGTTAGATAATTGAACCACCGGCTGCACTCTCGGGTTAACCGGTGGGACAGGAGAGCCAGAGAAAAACCATGGAAGGCTGCGGAAGGCGGCGGTGGGGGGGGGGGGGGGAGGCCCCTCCCACTGCATGTAAAAGCAGTCTAGCGGCCAATTACCTGCTAGAATTGCTTTTACATGTAAGCCGACCGCTGGCTGTAAAAAACGATACCAAGATGATGCCTAAATCTGCAGGCATCATCCTGGTATAACCACTCAAAGTCCAGCAACGTACCAGTACATTGCTGGTCCTTGTTTGGCATATAGGTTTTTTTTTTTTCATGCAGCCTGTGGGCTGAGCGGAAAAAAAGAGAACCTATCAGAAATCAGCACAGGAATAATGCGTAGTATTACTCATCATTAACCACCCAAACAACCACCCACTGAATTTAATGATGGGTATACACGACACTATCCACGTATACCAAAATAGGATTTTAACTGCAGTGCTGAAATCAGAAAATCACCACAGCTGCTATCAGCAAAGGTATCCATATATGCTGAGCGCAAACGCTGTTTGTGTCAGAATATATAAAATCAATGCGTGGTAGCCGACGAGGGACCTGCAAGAGAAACAGGTCACAAAAGAATGAAAAAACAAACAAAGGACATTGAAAAAAAGTATAGTAGGAAGGAGTAGAAGGACATATAAAATTACTGACACCACAACAGTTTTTGGATCCTTTTATTTTTCTTTCTAACTGTTCCTTTACTTCTTGATTTGGGAGGGACTGCGATCATCTGCGATCTTCTCTTCCAGCTTGGGTCTCTCAAAATGTCGATGGACATCCAACATCCTTCGAGACCCTGTGTTTATGTGCCCTACACTGTGTCGTGCTGTACCCTACGCTAATAATCCACTAGTGTATGGTAGCGCTCGAAACATTCCCCGATGCAGAGACCAGGTTGGTCAGGACATTTGGGACAATAATAACGGGTGTCACGCCTAAATCCGCGCTTGCTACAGACACGACATCTTCTTTGGGGCCATCTTTGGGTAGGGGTACTCGGGAGGACATGTGAAAAATGCCTCTCATGCAGCCGGCTCACTGCATCTGGAAGGGGAAGTTGGGCAGGCATGCCTCCTGGGTACAGGTAGGCAAGGATGATCTCTTCCTGGAATTCCCGGAAAGATCCAGTTCGTCCTGACGCCCTGTATAGGACAAAGGCGTTCAGCATAGCCAATTGGTATAGGTAAACAGACACTTTTTTGTACCAGCGTCTGGCTTTACGGGCAACTAAATACGGCGCCAAAAGCTGGTCGTTAAGGTCCACCCCTCCCATGTTAAGGTTATATTCGTGGACACAGAGGGGTTTCTCCATAACGCCAGTTGCCGTAGGGAATTTGGATCGTCGTGTCTGGGTGAAGGGAGGACAGAACATAAACATCCCGTGTATCCTTCCACTTCACCGCAAGTAATTTGTCCGTTTTCAAGCAGGCTCTCGCCCCCCGACTAAGACGGGAATCTACAAGCCGTTGGGGGAAGCCCCGGCGATTAGGTCGCACGGTGCCACATGCGCCAATTTATAAATCGAGAAGGTGACTAAATAGTGGCACGCTTGTATAAAAGTTGTCCACGTACAAATGGTACCCCTTTCCGGATAAGGGTGACACCAAGTCCCAAACGATCTTACCGCTGCTCCCTATGTAGTCTGGGCAGTTGGGGGGCTCCACACAGCTATCTTTTCCCTCATAGACCCGGAAACTACTGTATAGCCTGTGGCCCTGTCACACAATTTATACAGTTTGACCCCGTACTTGGCACGCTTGCTGGGGAGGTACTGTTTCATAGCAAGGCGGCCAGTAAATTTAATCAGGGACTCGTCAACGCAGACAACTTGTTCGGGGGTAAACAAGGCTGCAAACCGCTGATTGAAGTGGTCTATGAGGGGCCGAATTTTGTGGAGCCGATCGTATGCAGGGTCTCCCCGAGGACGACAGAGTTCATTGTCGCTGAAATGCATAAATCGCAGAATTTGCTCGTATCTCGTCCTGGACATAGAGGCAGAGTACATGCGCATATGGTGAACTGGGCTAGTGGACCAATATAGCCGCAATTCACTCTGTTTAGTTATGCCCATGTGGAGGGAAAGGCCCAGAAAGATCTTAAATTCGGAAACCGTTATAGGTTTCCAGCCGAATTGTCTGGCAAGGTGTGAATTTGGGTTGGCGGCGATGAACTGTTGTGCATATAAATTTGATTGATCCACAATAGATCTGTAAAGATCTTCCGTGAAGAACAGCTCAAAAAAGTTCAGGGGCGTAAAACCAGCTGTCTCCACGTGGATTCCAGGTTGGGCGGTGAATGGGGGAAGTACTGGCGCTGTAGTATCAGTGGGTTGCCAATTAGGAAATGCCAGCGCATCAGGGAGGGCACTATGGGCTCTACGGGCCTGTCTTCGAATACGCGGTGGCTGCGGGCCACTACTTGTGCTAGCCACCGCACCAGCTTCAACTGCACTTAGGGGACTCGCCACGTCACCAGGTCTTACTGCAGTGCTGGTTGTACTAGGTCCAGGTTGTACTAGGCCGCTGGCGCTTGCCAGGTCGCCAGAAGGATGAGCGGCACTAGTACCCACACTCTGCTCCATACGAGCACCCTGCGATTCCTGCATCACAACAACTTCAGAATGGGGTCGGGTACGCCTGGGTCTAACAGGGACCCATCTGTCGTCGGAGCTATCTGTCAGGGAGCCGCTGCCGTCATCAGGTTCATATACTGACACTAATTCGGTCATTGTAGCTTCCCCTTCGCTATCAGATGACTCGGTCAGCATATAACTGACAAGCTCTTCATCCCTGTACGAACGTTTGGTCATTTTGGTAACTAAATTTACTCGTACAGTGATGCGACTCACAGGTAATAAAAGCACCTGGTTGTCGAAGATTATTTCAAGCGCTACAAAAAAAACTGCTAATGCTAGCAGGGATCAGGCCTGACTCTGCTAACACAGCGGTTTTGTGTCTTGTGTTTTTTTGCAAGTGACAGTAATCTATTGATTACTACACTTGCCTGGGTGAAAGGGTTAAACGCAGGTGCTGGCCGGAATCAGTACTGATCGTGCAAACACCGCGTTTTGGGAACCCTAAACTATGGGGGCGCTAGTATAGTTCTGATCAGATCAGATATTGATCTGTTCAAACACTATACTAGAAATGGAAGTGTAGGTGCGTGCGTGTGTGGCAATCAAGGGGTTACTTCTAAACTATGCGCTGGGGATCTGGGGGGGGTGGCGGGGACCCTAAACCTCCTTTGGGAAAGAAACTAGCTAGCTAGCGCAACCTCAAGTCACAATGACACCAATACAAAATACAGTAAAAACAGTATATTATGTGTGTATTAGTGCTAATGTGACAGAGGGTGTAGGGGTTAACGGGATGTGATCAGGGGGGGATCAGGGGTTTAAATCTTTATTGGAAGGGACTGGCGGGTATCCTAAGGATAAAAGGAACGGTGGCAAGCGCTAAACCTGGTCACAAGTCACACTTATACGGGTATATAGAAAATGCTATATACTGTATACAGTGTGCGTTGTGGCAGGGGGTGTAGGGGTGATCAGGAGGGGATCAGGGGATTAAATCTTTATTGGGCGGGTGGCGGGGACCCTAAACCTCCTTGGGACACAAACTTCGTCGCCTGCGCTAATTCTGATCACAATGACACTAATACAAAAATACAAAAACACAGTATATTACGTTTGTATTAGTGCTGATGTGACAGAGGGTGTAGGGGTTAACTAGCGGTGATCAGGGGGGGATCAGGTGGGATCAGGGGCTTAAATCTTTATTAGGGGGGGGTGGCGGGTAATTCAAGTGGAAAAAGGGGGGTCGCAAGCGCTAGACCTGACCACAAATCACACTTATACGGGTATATAGCAAAATGCTATATACTGTATACGGTGTGTGTTATGGCAGGGGGTGTAGGGGTGATCAGGGGGGGGTCAGGGGCTTAAATCTTTATTGGGCGGGTGGCGGGGACCCTAAACCTTCTTGGGACAGAAACTTAGTCGCCTGCGCTAATTCTGATCACAATGACACTAATACAAAAATACAATAACACTGTATATTGCGTTTGTATTAGTGCTGATGTGACAGAGGGTGTAGGGGTTGATCAGGGGGGGTTCAGGGGGGATCAGTGGGTTAAATCTTTATTAGGGGGGGGTGGTGGGTAATTTGAGTGGAAAAGGGGGGGTCGCAAGGGCTACACCTGTTCACAAATCACACTTATACAGGTATATAGGTATATGCTATATGCTGTATATAGTGTGTGTTGTGTCAGGTGCTGTAGGGGTTAATTGGGGGGGCGATCGGGGGTGAAATGTGCCTATCTAACTGTGTGTGGGTGTGCTTGGTGCAGTACTCACAGTAAGATGTGCTCTCCTCTCACGCTGGATCCAAAAAGACCGTTGTGGGGGGAGGGCACATCTCCTCTAAGCCTGTGTTTACATTTCACAGGCTTAGAGGATGATCTGATTGGGCAGGACCGATCAACAGGTCCAGACCAAAAATGATTGGCCTGGACCTGATGACTGATCGGTTCTGAACCCAATCGAGTCATCATCGGCGGCGGGGACGCGCGGGAGCGCGCACAGGGCCGGCAAATTGTGCTGACGTAGGCCTACGTCAGTTTGCCTGGCCGGGGCTGAGTGCCGACGTAGATCGTCGTGCGCCGGTCGTAAAGTGGTTAAGAGACTAACCCTTTTTCTGACACTTGTTGCTTACAAGTAAAAAACAGTATTTATATACAGTCAGGTCCATAAATATTGGGACATCGACACAATTCTAATCTTTTTGGCTCTATACACCCCCACAATTGATTTGAAATGAAACAAACAAGATGTGCGTTAACTACAGACTTTCAGCTTTAATTTGAGGGAATTTACATCCAAATCAGGTGAAAGGTGTAGGAATTACAGTTTGTATATGTGCCTCCCACTTTTTAAGGGGCCAAAAGTAATGGGACAATTGGCTGCTCAGCTGTTCCATGGTCAGGTGTGTGTTAGTCCCTCATTATCCCATTTACAAGGAGCAGATAAAAGGTCCAGAGTTAATTTCAAGTGTGCTATTTGCATTTGGAATCTGCTGCTGTCAACTCTCAATATGAGATCCAAAGAGCTGTCACCATCAGTGAAGCAAGCCATCATTAGGCTGAAAAAACAAAACAAACCCATCAGAGATGGCAAAAAACATTAGGTGTGGCCAAATCAACTGTTTGGAACATCCTTAAAAAGAAAACACACCGGTGAGCTCAGCAACAACAAAAGACCCAGAAGACCACAGAAAACAACTGTGGTGGATGACCGAAAAAATTCTTTCCCTGGTGAAGAAAACACCCTTCACAACAGTTGGCCAGATCAAGAACACTCTCCAGGAGGTAGGTGTATGTGTGTCAATGTCAACAATCAAGAGAAGACTACACCAGAGTGAATACAGAGGGTTCACCACAAGATGTAAACCATTGGTGAGCCTCAAAAACAGGAAGGCCAGATTAGAGTTTGCCAAACATCTAAAAAAGCCTTCGCAGTTCTGGAACATCATCCTATGGACAGATGAGACCAAGATCAACTTGTACCAGAGTGATGGGAAGAGAAGAGTATGGAGAAGGAAAGGAACTGCTCATGATCCAAAGCATACCACCTCATCAGTGAAGCATGGTGGTGATAGTGTCATAGCGTGGGCATGTATGGCTGCCAACGGAACAGGTTCTCTTGTATTTATTGATGTGACTTCTGACAAAATCAGCAGGATGAATTCTGAAGTGTTTCGGGCAATATCTGCTCATATTTAGCCAAATGCTTCAGAACTCATTGGACGGCGCTTCACAGTGCAGATGGACAATGACCCGAAGCATACTGCGAAAGCAACCAAAGAGATTTTTAAGGGAAAGAAGTGGAATGTTATGCAATGGCCAAGTCAATCACCTGACCTGAATCCGATTGAGCATGCATTTCACTTGCTGAAGACAAAACTGAAGGGAAAATGCCCCAAGAACAAGCAGGAACTGAAGACAGTTGCAGTAGAGGCCTGGCAGAGATCACCAGGGATGAAACCCAGCGTCTGGTGATGTCTATGCATTCCAGACTTCAGGCTGTAATTGACTGCAAAGGATTTGCAACCAAGTATTAAAAAGTGAAAGTTTGATTTATGATTGTTAAACTGTCCCATTATTTTTGCTCCCTTAAAAAGTGGGAGGCACATATACAAACTGTTGTAATCCCTACACCATTAATCTGATCTGGATGTAAATACCCTCAAATTAAAGCTAAAATTCTGCAGTTAAAGCACATCTTGTTTTCAATTTCAAATCCATTGTGGTGCTGTATAGAGCCAAAAAGATTAGAATTGTGTCAATGTCCCAATATTTATGGACCTGACTGTATACACACACATATATATATATATATATATATACACATACACACACACACACATATATACACACAGGGCCGCTGATGAGGCAGTACAACCAGCCCTGTTGTACCAGGCCCAGGCTCTATCAGCTGATCAGGGGGGCCCAGGCAGCTTTAGTGTGCATTTCTTCCAAACAAAAAAAATAGGGCTCAATAAATTACACTCTCACTCCTACTTGCATAGGGGTGTATAAATATATTTTTCTGGGCTCCATTAGATTAGCAGAGGGGCTCAGGAGGTGGGAGATGAATTGGGACTATTTTTTCATTTTCGGGTGGAGGTACACAATCCTGTGCCCAGCCGCATGCTCTGGAGTTCCTGCTGTTGTTCTCCTTCCCTGGTGCTTGGCAGAGTGATCTGTATAGTGCTTTACCTGCTTCGCCCTCTCAGAACTGAGGCGAGGTAGCTGACAGGAGAGAACGGTGAAACGAATCCTGGCAGTGGCAGAGGGTAGTGCAGCGGCACTGGGCAGCACACAGTAAGTTGAGGTATTAAAGATATGGGGGCCCTAGTTGGCTCGTTAGGCCCCATTTGCCGGTGACAGCTCCATGCCTGTCCCTGACTGGCCCTTCTCCCCCCCCCCCCTTCTACTCATTTGCCCTTTTATTTTGCTTTCCATGCACTGTATATTCTGTAATTTTTGAGTGACACCACCCCCCCTCCCTCTTTTCCCTTTTCAGCACTGTGACACGTGGAATTGTACTACTTGTTGTACTAGAGTCCTTTTACTTTTTTGTGACTTGCTAAGCACTGTTTAACATGCCTTTGACCTGATAACCCCAAAGTTTGGTTTTGGTTGGATGTACCTTGTTCTGTATGTCCCTTGTTTTGCAGATAAATAAAAACTTTTCTGTTAAAAAAAATAAATAAATAAAATCGCAGATCGTTGCCTTTACTAGTAAAAATAAATAAATAAAAATGACATACATTTTGTCCCTAGTTTGTAGACGTGATAAACCAATCAAAACACGCTTATTGGGATTTTTTTAAACCAAAAATATGTAGCAGAATACAAATTTGCCTAAAATGATGAAAAAAAAATAATAGATTTTTACATTTGGGAATGTTTTATAGCAGAAAGTGAAAAATATTGTTTTTTTTTTTTTTTTTTTTACACAATCGTCACTCTTTGTTTATAGCGCAAAAAAAAAAAAAAAAAAAAAAATCCCACAGATGACCAAATGCCACCAAAAGAAAGCTATTTATGAGGAAAAAAAGGACATCCATTTTTTTTGGGTACAGCGTTGCACGACCGCACAATTTTATTTTAAAGTAACGCAGTGCCGAATCGCAAAAAATAACCTGGTCATTAGGGGGAAAATCTTCCAGTCCAGAAGTGGTTTGAAACACTCCTCCTCCTGGCAGCAGCCTTTTGCCAGAAAAAAGCCTGATGGTTGTAAAAGTGTCAGCAGCTAGGAGTGTGTGTACTGTATATTTGTAAAGGAAACTGTCAGGATTCATGTGAAAGTGATACAAGCAGCTCTTAAGCCGCCCCGATCACTTCC
Source organism: Pelophylax lessonae (assembly GCF_965119305.1). Classification (NCBI taxonomy): domain Eukaryota; kingdom Metazoa; phylum Chordata; class Amphibia; order Anura; family Ranidae; genus Pelophylax; species Pelophylax lessonae. The sequence goes on along the minus strand of NC_138772.1, from coordinate 84,947,644 downwards.
ACAGCTGTTGCACCATATGCCCCCCCCCCTCGCTTTTGGGGTGGGGTTGGGTCGAGGGCGCGAGGCCCCATCCAGAGGGCTGTACGGGGCCCTATGATTTCTAACAGCAGCCCTGCACATACATACATATATATTAGTGATCGACCGATATCGTTTTTTGAATGCCGATTCCGATATTTTGGTCATCGGATATCGGTATCGCCCGATATTTTCGGACATGTAAAAAAAAGTTTTTTTTTTCTCTTTTCTAAAGGTACTCCTTGTGGGGGGATCTGGGGGGTCTAAAAGACCCCAAACCCCCCCTCGGCACTGAAAAGCTTTTTTGAAATGCCAAGTTTGGCTGTTTTGAATGCTGTCAGTTTTTTTAATTCGGCGCCGAGTACCCGGAAGTAGGGATGCACCGAAATGAAATTCTTGGCCGAAGGCCGAATACCGAACGCAGTGTTTCGCATTTTTTAACATAAAATATGCCCATTAGCGTGCCCCTTAACATAAAATATGCCCATCAGAGTGCCCCTTAACATAAAATATGCTCATCAGAGTGTCCCTTAACATAAAATATGCTCATCAGCATGTCCCTTAGCATAAAATAAGGGGCACGATGATGGGCTCATTTTATGTTAGGGGGCACTCTGATGGGCACATTTTATGTTAGGGGGCACTCTGATGGGCACATTTTATGTCAGGGGGCACGCTGATGGGCACATTTTATGTCAGGGGGCACGCTGATGGGCACATTTTATGTTAGGGGGCACTCTGATGGGCAAAACAAAACATTTAAATCAGCATTGCTCTTAACATAAAATATGCCCATTAGCGTGCCCCTTAAAATGAAATATGCCCATCAGAGTGCCCCTTAACATAAAATATGCTCATCAGCATGTCCCTTAGCATAAAATAAGGGGCACGCTGATGGCCACATTTTATGTCAAGGGGCACTTTATAGGGCACTGTGGCAACAACATATGGCAGTCTGCACACTAATGCTTGTGCAGCTGCCAGCAACTGTATTCTTCTCTCCCAAATGTGCTCAGCTGCACATCACATACCTCTATAACTGCAGCCAGAGCCAAATGCCACGAACAGGGGGGGCGGGGCGTGGACCAAGTGTGAAGGAGCCGCCAGTCAGGAGCAGGGGGCGGGACGCGCGCAACGTCACACCCCCCTACGCGGCCGGACAGGACACCAGCGGGAAGGGAGCCGCGAGCCGCGGTCAGGGCGGAAGCTACAGAGAATGCATACATATCAGAGGGTTACTGCAGAGGACATAATAGAGGACCGCGAGCCGCAATGAGGTGAGAGACATTGTTCGGCTTAAATTATTCGGCCTTTTGATTTATTCGGCCGAACACCGAAAGTGCCATTTTCCCTATTTTCGGCCGAATAATGTTCGGCCGCCGATTATTCGGTGCATCCCTACCCGGAAGTGATGTCATGACATCACTTCCATATTTTTATTTTTTTTACATGGAGACCGGCGCATGAGCACTTGCGGCAGGGATACCAGCTTTCTCGGGGACACATCTTCATGCTACACCAGGTGGTCTCTTCGGCGGAGGCGGTGGAGGTAGGATGCCCGGGTCTCCCGGGGGGGGCGGGTAAGGCAGTCGATTTGGCTAGGGTCAGTGTTACTACTGGTAGCATGAGGAGATACCTGGACCCTATAGAGGTTGCACCGGCAGTCAAACTTCTCCAGGATGGCACATCAATATGTGCCATTGCCAGGTTTGCTATGTCTCCCAGCACAGACACAGGAGATTTCAGGAGACAGGAAGTTCTCTAGGAGAGCTGAAAAGGGCCATAGAAGGTCCTTAACCCATCAGTACCACCAGTATCTGCTCCTTTGCACAAGGAGGAACAGGATGAGCACTGCCAGAGCCCTACAAAATGACCTCCAGCAGGCCACTGGTGTGAATGTTTCTGATCAATCAGCAACAGACTTCAGGAGGGTGGCCTGACGTCCTCTAGTGGGCCCTGTGCTCACTGCCCGGTGCTGTGCAGCATAATTGGCATTTGCCAATGAACACAAAAAATGGCAGGTCTACCACTGGAGCCTTGTGCTTTTCACAGATGAGAGCAGGTTCACTCTGAGCATATGTGACAGACGTGAATGGGTCTGGAGAAGCTGTGGAGAACGTTATGCTGCCTGTAACATCAGTCAGCATGACCGGTTTGGTGGTTGGTCAATGATGGTCTGGGGAGGCATATCCATGGAGGGACGCACAGACCTCTACAGGCTAGACAATGGCACCCTGACTGCCATTAGGTATCGGGATGAAATCCTTGGACCCACTGTCAGACCCTATGCTGATGCAGTGGGTCCTGGGTTTCTGGGGGGGGGGGGGGGGGGAGACAGAGAAAAAATTGCTAGGACCAGAAATCCCAGCCGGGAGCCTAGGTCGTTACTCCTGATTAGATAGATTAAAACGGATTACCTAGAGCAGAGAGGGGGTTATATACCATCTGAGGACTGCCCATGGGCATAGCCAGGTGTTTTTTGTTCTGCCTAGTCCTACTCCTGGAGGAGGCAATATAACCCAGTAGTTATGATTTATGGAGCACTGTGTTCATCGATGAACAAAGGAGAAAAAAGGAATTCTAATGCGTGGTTTCTTTGTAGACCAGACACGCTGCCCACATGTTTTGAAACTTGTCAGTGGCGTTTCCATCTATGGAAATAAAGGTGTTCTGTAGGCATAATATAATTTAATCTGTGATTTCCTTTAAAAACAGCTGGTAAGGTTTGTCTGAAATTTGATTGGTCATTTGGGTTTAAGCATCATCATTGCGCCGTTGCTACTGAAAAGGCCTGGATTGTAGAAAAAAAGCAACGTCCTGAAAGTTGCTCAAAGTTATACTGTATATTTTAGCACAACTGTTTTTTCTGAGAGATAGGTCTCATCCAGCGATAAATCCTCCTGCTTGCTTTCCCATTTTTGCACATTGGTATAGATTATGGCCCAACAACATGAAATTTACACCCAACATTGTATTTCACAAGCTCGAAATCTTTCCAATGAAAAACTCTGTCCATGGACAAAAAAAAAAAAAAAAAAACGAACAACTTGTAAATGTGGCCAGCCTGTTAAAAAAACCCAAAACAAAGTGCATTTCAGCTGCTTTACTATCCCATACAAGTCAACGGGACTGCAAAAAACTTAGAAGGAGCTCAAAAATCACTTTATGCGCAGCTCCAAGGCAAAGCAACCCAGAAGCACCCAAAAGCATACAGCATTTCACTTGCATCAGTCATGCCTGTGAACATGAGCCCTGCATTTCTTCACCAATACCCAAAACAATCAATGTCAAACTCCACCAGCAAGTAGCATTTTTTTGGAGGCGGCCGTCTAATATTTTAGTACAGTAGATTGATAAAGCGATCGACCATATTTTAAGCAGACAAATGCAGATGCTCCCATGCTGTCAAAGACACTGTAAGGATCCAACTGACATAGGGAGATAACCACAACAGGAAGAAAGCATCCCTGGTATTCTACTTCAGAAAAAGAAAACATCTGTGTAATTTTATAGTAAACTGTCTGAAAGCATCCAAGATCTGGTGTACAAGGCCTTCTGCAGCTTCAATAATGTATATTTGCAGTGCCTGTAATCTATGCACAGTGGGATGATTATAGGAAGAGAAGTAGAGTCAGCACCCATGTTGGTCTATTTTTATCTGTCTTATGAAAATGTATTTTTTTTTTTTATTAACTAGAGCTCGATTTTATATTTCTGTTACAATTTAGACAATCATTGACAAGGGCTCATATACAGTACATTGCAGATTTGACATACAAAACCCAGAGGCAAAGAAGTGGTGCATGGAGCAAGTCGATAGTTTTGTTCACCTTTTGCTTTGCAGTGGAAAAATTATAGGTGGAGTATTGATCTTAACTTTCCAATCAGTTTTTAAAGCCCATCAGCATGCTCCTTTTTAGGATATCTGATTTGCAGCTTGTGCTGCATCGCTCTCTCCTTCTCTGAGCTCTGTTGTAGGCTGATACCAGGTCAGTTTCAGATACAGTGACTGATTTTAAAAACACATTTAATGATGTATTAAACATACAGAACTTCCTTAATGTGTGTCATTTATATCTCCCTACAATTCGGCTTTAGGTAAAATAAACCAAATCCTATGTGTGGACAGTGAAATTCACTTTCAATGACTCTGGCAAGTAGGCAGAGTTTGGAATTACTGGGGTCATCGAGATCGAAGAGGATTCAACCTACTGTCATCTACCCAATACTGAAACCTCAGTCTTGGATAGGCAGACCACAGCCGAATAATGAAAACCCCACAGAGTTCTATTTACACGTGCATGTAAATGCTGTCCATTTCAGGAACATTAAAAACTGAGGAAAAAATGTGCAGCACGGAGGTCAGTCTAGTAAGTAAAAACTTTCAATATCATCCGAAACAACCCCAGCCAGTCTCACACTTCTTATTTCTTAGAACATCTGGAATCATAAATGACCCTGAGTAGAGTATTAATGCTCCAGAGAACAGTTAAGGAAATGAACAGAACCACAGCTGGTCAGTGGAACATGAAGGGGTTACTCCATTAATGCTCAATAAAACTTGTTATAACGATACATTCATGACTGTTTAATAATAACACAAAGAGGAACATGCAAAGTACAGTAAATCAGAGATTTGATCTCTAAAACCTGGAGAAGGCAGAATAATGAATTCTAATTTCTTAATGGCTTGTACAAAGTGCTGCATTAAATAAACTCAACAAATTATTACTTATCATTGGGGCTCATAGGGGCAAGAAAGTGCATTGTGTTTTAGGAACTCTGAAAAGGCGCAAAGGCGGTAAAAAAAAAAAAAAAAAAAATATAATTATATATTATATATATGGGTCGATTTACTAAAACTGGAGTGTGCAAAATCTGGTGCAGCTGTGCATTACAACCAATCAGCTTCTAACTTCAGCTTGTTCAATTAGGTTGACAAAAACAAAAAAGGGGGGGGATGGGGGAGCTGGCTGATTAGCACGGATGCCTCAGTCAAGAGCGAAAACTACCATTAAGACAATTCTTTGGCAAAGGTTCATTGCCATGCGTTGACACTACCTGGACAACAAATTTGGGACAGGGACCGGTAGCCCTTTGACAATGGCTTTTGTACACTATTACTCACTGTATTATCTATTATTTTCTTGTATATCCGGAGGCCACCATATAGCTACTGCTCTATTACACATTCATACATGTTTTATTACATTGTACTGTAAAATTTGAACTGCAGATGTAACCACAGTAAAATACATTTTTTCAAAGTTTAAAAATGTAATGTCCAAATAGACAGACAATTCAATAAATAATGCAAGTAGTAAACTACAAAGTGCAGTAACCAATCAAAAGCAACCTTATTGCAACCAGTCCAGTACAAGATGGCTGGTTGCCATAGGCACTGGATTTGCAGCTTGCCCTGTTTCACTGATAAAGCTCAAAAATTTTAAGAAAAATAACTGCAACTCTTTCATGTCCCTACGACTGCTGAAATTGGATTTTAAATTGCTATGCAGTATATGGCAACTCTTCAGAAAGTCACAGTTAAATGTGAACTTTCATGATGCTATTTAAGTTGTCATTGCTCTACAGTCAGCAGTCCGAGCAAAACTGGATTCATCGGTGGGAACTTCCTGGTCATTACACAGAGCAGTCTTTTGTTCATAATGCGGGTCTTTAAAATTGTTTCTTAATGTACTCAAGTAGTAGGGGTAACCTCAAACATTTCACCAACGAGCTGATGTTGTTAGGAAGATGGCCGTGCACAGATGGAGAGGAGCCAATCCAGGGCAGTCTAGACATATGGCGTTTGACCTATGTTGCTTTAGTCTGGCTCTACAAGGCAGATGGAAGGGGCCTAATCTGTGATGTCCAGGATCTGTTCCAACTGACAAGACAGGACTACCTGTGCCAAACACACTTCAAACTGGATTAGATTCAAGTGAATTAAGGACAGAGGCATCCCACAGTTGGCTTGGAACAGGGCCGGCAGTATGTAAACAATAAGCAGGGAAGCATTAAACTAATTTAGAAGGAAGTTGTAAACGTGGTTTACGAAACCGATTCACAAAGGATCACAGAGGACAGTCTCAAATTAAAATCTTTCCAAATATACATATTTATACCCAAACTATAGTCTACTTTGTCTAAAAATTCTTACACTTAAATGAACATACTAGGACTGTGCGATCTTCCAATTCTGACCTTAATGTTTTCACGGTCATTATAGCAAGAGTGTTGGAGTGGAACTCCAGCCAGATAATGAACAGTCATCATTTACATTTCAAATATGTATTAGGGAAAAAAAAAAAAAAGATCAATAAAGTACACCTCCCTGTTTTGAATAGTGGAGGAGTAGTATACGGTCTTTCTGGGTTTTTAATGTTATCTGCTATATATTTATATATATATATATATATATATATATATATTGCTATATATTTATATATATCTTTAATGTTATCTGCTATATTTTGTTTTCACCAGGATAAATGAGATTTTCCCTCATTTATCCTGGTGAAAACAAAGTAATCAGGAGAGAAACTGAAAGGAAATACAAAGCTGTAAGTTTTAAAGCTAAACTCCAGAGAAAAGATACACTTTCTCTTGCAGTGCGGCTCCCCAAACACTGCAAAGAATAAATTCATGCCTAGGGTACCCATAAGGCCTCCTTCACACAGGGCAATCCCATGCATGCCCGTGCAGGGCTATGTCTTGCCGACGCAGGGCTGTGTCTTGCCGACACAGGGATGCAAAGGTGTTGCGTACATCCCTGTGTTGGTGACCTGTTGTCTATTGAGACACATGGCTGCACAGAAACAGCCGCTGTGTTCCAATATGACATGTGGGTGGAGGTTCCCGAATGCACACTGGGTGAGTTTGAGGACCTGCATGGATGTCCCATTGGGACAGAGGCTGTGTCCACACAGCCACGCGCCCAATAAACAATGAAATGGCGACATGGGAATACATGCAACACCTGTACATCCCCATGCCAGCAAAATACAGCCCTGCATAGGGCATGTATGGAATCACCCCATGCAAATGAGGCCTAAGGACTTTTACTTACCCTGATCCTGCACACAGGCTCCCTCTACACTAAGACTGGGTCCCTCAGCTTCTTTGCCCCGCATGGCAGTGATCGCGGGCACTGTGATGTCACCAAGTGCAGTGCAGGGCCAATAGTCCACTGTATGTGAGGATGTCAAGGAACTTCCCACAAGCCAGAGCATCAGGGAGTAGGCTGGCTGCCAGAGGTGCAAGGGATAATGTAAGAAAAAGTGCTTGTTATGGGTACCCTTAAGATAAGCATTTATCCTAGTGTTTTCTCTCTCCCCCCCCCCCCCAGAGTTCAGCTTGAAATATAGCTAGTGTATCGGTTTCAGTCTTTATAGTAAAGTCTGGTAAAAACCCACACAGCAGAAGGGAATGAAAAGGCAGTAATATGAGCTGATCAGAATCCGTTGATCAAATACGAAGTCTGCTGACTGAATGGGAGGGCATCACGACCAGTGTCCTTTCATTGTTCAACTATCAGACTTGGAGATTATGTATTACTTAAGTGACCCCTGCCATTGGTCTTACTAGCTCATCGAACAGTACCTGTGTCTTAAGGCTGTTATAAGCTCTTTTTTGCAAAATCTATTAGTAGTTAGTTACGTTCAGGTTTATTAACACTAAAGACTTTTCACAACTTTTCCAAGCCGCTTCTTCAGTTCTGAGTGTCAAGAACATGCTACAGCACCAGCATGTGCAGCGATAGCAGATGTTTGGCATCAATAAACTCTATAAAAATGTTGTCCCCGCACCAAATTTTAGGACAGTTGCTTTACTGCATCACAAACACACATATCATACCATGCAGTGTTTGTTCAAATCAGTTATCACACATGCCTGGATGCAGAGGTTCTCTGTAGCCCCAAATCACTGCACACTTTATTGTGTAATTGTGATCCAACGAGGCAACCTTCTCAGAGCTCGACTTTGGTATGCAGATGACATATCTTACAGAGGCTTGAAGAGACTGTTTTAGGAATATATTATTGTGCTAACAAATCTATGCATATCTGAATTCACCTTCCATCGCCAAGGATGCCGCTCAGCAAACATCAGTGGACTGGACTCCCTCACGCTATCATTACTGACCTTGAAAGTAAAGAAAGAAAATACAGAAAAATAAGGAAGGAATGAAAAAGAGGACAGAGGTATAGAAAAGCCATAGCACACCAAAAAACCTCATCAGGGCATTAACTGAAACTGGATTAGAACACAAACCACCAAACGTTTTTTTTGGGCCCATACAGAACACAGGCACAGGTTGAACATGTAGCAATTTAGGGATTTGTGGCAACGATGACAGGTATGAATTGGAAAGCCTTAAAAAAAAAAACAACTCACAGAAGCGAAAGGTTTTAGTTTCAAGACAAGCAAAGCCAGTATGTGCATAGCCCCTCGGTGTACACTTAGTCTAGTTAAAACCCCTATGACACTGTATATAAGCTCAATTGAAGTGGTAGCCTGAACTTTCTACAAACCCGCATAAATATTGAGCTTTTAATGCACAAACATTAAAAATATGTATGTAGGGGTTGAGGCTTTCACTTTTTCCAGAGTTTTTAATATTAAAATGTTGAATGTAAAATGTCAATGTCAATGTGGCATTTTATCAAACAATATTCATGGGTCAAAGAACACAAGACCAACAGAGCGGCTTACACCAAAAAACAACCACTAAAGAGGACTAGTAGAATTTCCTACGAGGAAGTATTTATTTATTTTTTTTAAGAGACTACAGCAACATAAAATATAAGGAATTCAATAAAACATTGTTTTTACATCTAACCTACGATACAAGAGAGTGACTGCATCCAAAGGTTACGATAGACATCTGTTGGCTAACCTCTTTCTTGTCATACCACATGTGATGGCCACATGCAGGGTCTGACTGCCAAAAAAACAAAAACAAAAAGCTGTGCCGTTGTTTAAAGGTGCACACTGTTTCTCACCTGGTTTATAGGAAGGAAATACTGGCATTTATAGGCAGCAGGTATAGCAGGAGAGTAAACAGAAGCATACACAGGTTCCTACGGACAGAGGCAGAAGCAAAGCATGAAAATTAAGAGGTAACCAAAAAAGGATTTTAAAGATTTGTTAACAAAGCAGTATTACTAACTGGCAGAGGGGGGATTCTTTATGGGCATAGTTCAAAAGGATGGACTTCGAAAAATAATCTTAAAATCCATGCCCATGCATTATTTTGCCAATTATGTATTTATACAAATGGTCAGTCAACCCAAAACTGAAATTGCAGTGGTTGAAGGGTGCTAGAGGTAAATTTCTTATATCTCTCAGTAATTCTATTGTTGAGAACTCAGAGTTTTGACTTCCCAACATCCACTGTGCATAGTGTTGAAACATAAAAAGGTGGCCAAAAACTACAAAACTCCCAGGTGGAGGGACAGGGTTAGCAATTAGGGCAGAGATATCTTGTTAGCGTATTCAAGATAAATAAAAAAAAAAAAAGCCCATACAGCTTTACCCAAAATATAATTTTTTTTGGGTGGACTGACCCTATAATAACTTTTCTAACATACATCTATAATCATGGCCTGCCCTGATAACACAAATCTTTTTGATATTGGAACATACCAAAAACTCCTAAGAGGGATAAAAGACTGCAGTTGGAAAACCCAACAGTTCATTCAAATACAGATCGTAAAATGTTTACTGGCACCAACAAATGACGGATATGATTTTGGGAGATGTCACTATAGCCCTTGCAAACACTGGTGCCAGCTCTTCCAAGCTGCATAAAGCAATTGACAGCACAAAGCCAATATTAGAAACACTTTTGTAAAGCCGTTATGGCATAGTCCGGCTTACCCACAGCTGATTAAAGTGGACATAATCATCTTTATTATCTCCTTCTCCCTACAGGTCAAAACAAACAGGGTGAAGAGGAATGAGTGGACGTTTATGCCAATAAAGCTATCACAGGTTGGTACAAATAAACATAACACAAATACCTTCCTTAGATCTAAATATAGTGATAGCTCTTCATTTGTCACGAGTTAAGCAACATTAAAGATTTTACAAGGGAGCCATTGCCCAACAGCAGCTAAGCTTCCAAATGTGGTACCCATTACTGGCCATTTATAAACATGGCATTTACCATAAAAATTCTCAGAATAGTGAGCACAAGTAAACTTATGTGGCAAAATGCCATTTCAATCCCAGATTCATTCCTTATTCTGCTTACAATTTAAAAGGCAACAAAGGTTCTACATTTAGATATTCCTTAGTTATAGAGGGTTACCAAAAGTATTGGGACGCCTGCCTTTACACTTTAATGGCATCCCAGTCTTTGTCTGTAGGGTTCAATTATGAGTTGGCCCACCGTTTGCAGCTATAACGGCTTCAACTCTTCTGGGAAGGCTGTCCACAAGGTTTAGGAGTGTGTATATGGGAATGTTGAGCGCAATTGTGAGGTCAGACACTGATGTGGGACAAGAAGGCCTAGCTCAGTCTCTGCTCTAATTCATCCCCAAGGTGTTCTATCGGGTTGAGGTCAGGACTCTGGGGTGGGGGAATTTGACTGGCCTGCACAAACTCGCTCAGTCTTTATGGACCTTGCTTTGTGCACTGGTTCAAATCATTTAGTGGAGGGTGATTATGGTGTTGGGTTGTTTTTCAGGGTTTGGGCTTGGCCCCTTAGTTCCAGTATAAGGAACTCTTAAGGTGTCAAACCAAGACATTTTGGACAATTTCATGCTTTGTGGGTACAGTTTGGGCATGGTCCCTTCCTGTTCCAACATGACTGCGCACCACTGCACAAAGCAAGGTCCATAAAGACATGGATGAGTGAGTTTGGGGTGGAGGAACTTGACTGGTCTGCACAGAGTCCTGACCTCAAACTGACAGAACACCTTTGGGATGAATTGGAGTGAAGACTGCGAGCCAGGCCTTCTTGTCCACATTAGTGTCTGACCTCACAAATGCACTTGTGGAAGAATGCTCAAATATTCCCGTAAACACACTCCTAAACCTTGAAGACAGCCTTCCCAGAAGAGTTAAAGCGGTTATAGCTGCAAAGGGTGGACCAACTCAATACGAATGGGATGCCATTAAAGTTCATGTGCTTGTAAAGGTAAATAAAGGTAGGTGTCCCAATACTTTTGGTAATATAGTGTATGTGTCATTACAATGCTGCCAAGTTAAGTAGCTAACCTCTTGTATAAATGCTTAAAGGACAGGGGGTGCCTCTAAGTGGTACTTAGAGGGCCTAGAAAAATGTATTTAATTGAGTAACAGTGAACAAACAATTGCAAAAAAAAAAAAAAAAAAAAAGAAAAGATTATATATAAAAGTACAACATTTTTATTGAACATTGGTTATAAAACAACAAGCTGATACAAAAAGACAAATGCTTGGAGCCAGAGAGAGGCAAGGCACCTCAACATAGTGGCATGGTGGTTAATAACAGAGGTGCAAGTAAAACCCTACAAAGACAACCGACGCCTTTCAGAGTTTTTCTCTTTCTTCAGGGGTGATGAATTAGGGTACAATATTTCTGAAATATAACAAATGTCATAAGGTGTTGCCACCAAATATATGCTAGAGGATTTTTAAGTTACCTTACAACCAGTACAAGACCCAAGAATCAGCTTAAGAATTATTAAAACCAAACAGACGCCCGTTCCTTTGCTCAGTCGATGGCAACTGTGGATCCATAGAAGGTCAAGGATGGCGACCAAAGAAAACCAGAAAAAAAACAGAAAAAGGATAGCCCACTGGATTTTAGCAAGACCAAAGGGGAAAAATAGGGTCGCAGAAGACCAAATGTAATATCGCAGTGCTGTCTTTACAAAGAAAGGGTACATTCACCACAAGGGCCACCATGTTAAAAATTAATACAGTTATGGCAAAATACAAAAGTAGGCATATCAAAATGTATAAAGATATATGAATTTATCCCTTATAGCAGTGATGGCAAACCTTGGCATCCCTGATGTTTTGGAAATACATTTCCCATGATGCTCAGCTACACTGCAGAGTGCATGAGCATAATGCGAAATGTAGTTCCAAAACATCTGGGGTGCCAAGGTTCGCCATCAGTGTCCTATATTAAGGACCAGCAAGGAAAATACCTATTGAGAATTATATGTATCCAGCAGATATCTATAAAAATAAAGTCTGCAAAATTACCTGTTGCCTACTTGTTCCAAAAGAGTGTGAAGCAGCTTCTGCAGCTCCAGACAGGACAGCGGCGGGCAATGGCTGCTGTCCTGGCTTTTAAAGCCCATGCGAAGAGGATGCAGCGATTTCTCCTCTCTCATTTCCGTCGTTACTGAACGCACAGCGTGTGTTACAGCAAGGTCCCTTGAAGTTTTTATAAATTTGGTTTTAATAATTCTTAAGATGATGCTTGGGTCTTGGATGCACTGGTTGTAAGGTAACATAAAAATCCTCTAGCATATATTTGGTGGCAACACCTTACGATACTGTGCATTTCTAAAATTACTGTTTTATTATATTTCAGAAATATTGTATCCCAATTCATCACCCCGAAGAAAGAGAAACTCTGAAATGCGTCGGGTGTCTGTAGGGTTTTACTTGCACCTGTTAATAACCACCATGCCACTATGTTGATGTGGCTTGCCTTTTTTTTTTCAATTGTTTGTTCACGGTTACTCAATTAAATACATTTTTCTAGGCCCTCAAAAGTCCCACTTAGAGGCACCCCCTGTCCTTTCTGTATTTTAAAAGGGATGTTGGCCTGCTCTTATCCTTTGGTCTCACTCCCATTCTTTGCTTGTATAAATACTGGGCTGTCATTCATAACGGTCTATGTGAATCTGCTTTTTTGCATTCATTACATAACGCACAAATTCAACAGTTCTTTTGTGATAGAAAGTTTGAATTCTTGCATATTTTATATACAAACAAAAGAAAAATGGGCTGGGGTTATGTGGTCTGATCAACCAAATCTTTGCCCTACACATCTCGAGATATTATTAAAATGTGGATACCATCACTACCATCAAGAGAGGGGTCGACTCACTCTACTCTGCAATGGCGTTATCTTTTTGCCATATCCTTGCTGCTTCCACCCTTTTTGTAGTTGGGGGTGTAGCTCATCACTCCTACATTCTTCAATATATAAAATAAGATCAGCAGTCACCAGATTATACAAGGAGCTGAACAGACTCCACTAATTCAGAAGAGGGACTGGGCTGAGAAGCAGTTGCCCCTGGACCAATACTGATAAAATATGTTGGGCTAGTGTTCCTCCTGTGGGTATAATTAACCCAAATAACACATGAACCTGCAGTCACTGAAACATACTGGGCATTACGCAGCTACCAGCTCCCTGGTTACATCACCTGGCGGAGAAAGAATTCCGGCACAGATTTCCTTTGAGGAACCAATATGTAAAGGGAAGCTAATGCAGAAAGAGGTTTAAAGAAAATCCCGTCCCCAAAAAAATAGTATCCGTTAGGAACACCCCCCTTTCGTGGCCAATAAAAAGGGCATCATGGCATAAAAAAACAAAAAACAAAAGCATGGAACTTTCTTTTAAGCCCACGTAACATTGTGCCTACCATGAAAGGGCCAATAGCTTGTGTTTGCCTGATTCTCCCCCTTCTGAAAAGGTTTCCAGTTCTCCTCAGATTGTCACTTTTGGTTTGACTGTTCTATTAAATGATGCATCTGTAGACATAGACCGGAATCGCCCTCTTATAATGCATGGATATACAGTTGGGCAAAAAAGTATTTAGTCAGCCACCAATTGTGCAAGTTCTCCCACTTAAAAAGATGAGAGAGAGGCCTGCAATTTTCATCATAGGTACACTTCAACTATGAGAGACAGAATGGGGGCAAATAATCCAGGAAATCACATTGTAGGAATTCTAATTAATTGGATAAATTCCTCAGTAAAATAAGTATTTGGTCACCTACAAACAAGCAAGATTTCTGTCTCTCGCAGACCTGTAACTTCTTTAGGAGGCTCCTCTGTCCTCCACTCGTTAACAAGTTCAGACAGGTGCCATTAATACAGGTATCAGTATAAAAGACACCTGTCCGCAACCTCCAACAGTCACACTCCAAACTCCACTATTGCCAAGACCAAAGAGCTGTTGAAGGACACCAGAAAATAAATTGTAGACCTGCACCAGGCTGGGAAGACTGAATCTGCAATAAGCAAGCAGCTTGGTGTGAAGAAATCAACAGTGGGAGCAATTATTAGAAAATGGAAGACATACAAGACCACTGATAATCTCCCTCGATCTGGGGCTCATCACAGGATCGAACCCTGTGGGGTCAAAATGATCACAAGAAAGGTGAGCAAAAATCCCAGAACCACGGGGGGGACCTAGTGAATGACCTGCAGAGAGCTGGGACCAAAGTAACCAAGGCTACCATCAGTAACGCTACGCCGCCAGGGACACAAATCCTGCAGTGCCAGACGTGTCCTCCTGCTTAAGCCAGTACATGTCAGGGCCCGTCTGAAGTTTGCTAGAGAGCATTTGGATGATCCAGAAGAGGATTGGGAGGATGTTATAAGGTCAGATTAAACCAAAGTAGAACTTTTTGGTAAAAACTCAACTCGTCGTGTTTGGAGGAGAAAGAATGCTGAGTTGCATGCAAAGAACACCATACCTACTGTGAAGCATGGGGGTGGAAACATCATGCCTTGGGACTGTTTTTCTGCAAAGGGACCAGGACGACTGATCCGTGCAAAGAATGAATGGGGCCATGTATCGTGAGATTTTGAGTGAAAACATCCTTCCATCAGCAAGGGCATTGAAGGTGAAACGTGGCTGGGTCTTTCAGCATGACAATGATCCCAAACACACCGCCCAGGCAATGAAGGAGTGGCTTCGTAAGAAGCATTTCAAGGTCCTGGAGTGGCCTAGCCAGTCTCCAGATCTCAACCCTAAAGAAAACCTTTGGAGGGAGTTGAAAGTCTGTTGCCCAGCGACAGCCCCAAAACATCACTGCTCTAGAGGAGATCTGCATGGAGGAATGCCAAAATACCAGCAACAGTGTGAAAACCTTGTGAAGACATACAGAAAACGTTTGATCTCGGTCATTGCCAACAAAGGGTATATAAAAGTATTAAAATGAACTTTTGGTATTGACCAAATACTTATTTTCCACCATAATTTTCTAATAAATTCTTTAAAAATCAGACAATGTTATTTTCTGGATTTTTTTTCTCATTTTGTCTCTCATAGTTGAAGTATACCTATAATAAAGATGAGAGAGGCCTGTAATTTTCAAGTGGGAGAACTTGCACAATTGGTGGCTGACTAAATACTTTTTTTCTCCAACTGTATAAATCAAATTTAACTGTTTAAATGGGGGATTTTTTAATACGTTTTATTAGAACATTCAAACTGGTAAATATCATTTAGATTGTCATTTCTAAAATATCTATATATTAGAGGTTCACACACAGACATAGGAGTGTAATGTACCAACAACACAAACATACCAACAATCGGTAAATCCATTAGAAAAAAAAAAAAAAAAAAAGTCTATGAAAAGTGGAGGCTGCCTGTATTAAAGACACTGTTTAACATATACGGTATTCCCCGGTTATACGTGTCCTTTTTTGCACATTATTTTCATTCACGCTTTTTATGTGTCCCTCCAAATCTATAACTCTTCTGACATCAGTTAATCCAGTTGCTTTAAATATATGCTACAATAACAGACTCTTAGGGGGGATTTTTGTTTAAACTGTAACAAAAGCTTTTACATATTTATATAAGCAATGTATACATTGCACTAAGGCCTGCACTTCTTCTAAATGAAAAGACACTGTAAATGTAGTCTGTCTAAATGGAGAGGGCCAATGACCCAAAGTTAAATTATATCCAAATAATTTCACAGTAGGATACACTTAATCTAGCTATATACTCCGATTTCTTTCGTTCAGCCTGCAGGCCATCTGCAGCCTACATCTGACAGATTTCTCCATCCACGCTAAAAGTGTAGACTTACAAATTCCCCTGCTGGGCTAATATACACTGTTCAAAAATATTTAAGGAACCCTTTTTAATCAGAGCATAGCATCAAGTCAATGGAACTCCTGGGATATTGATCTGGACAGTTACGTAGCAGAGGGGGTTGTTAATCAGTTCAAGTGCTTTGGTGTTAAACAGGTGCACTAGATGGGCAACAATGAGACAACCCCCAAAACAGGAATAGTTTTACAGCTGGAGGCCATAAAAAAATAAAATAAATACATTTTCCCTATTCATTTTTTCTGACTTTTTTACTAGTTTTGCATTTAGCTAGGGCAGTGATGGCGAACCTTGGCACCCAAGATGTTTTGGACCTACATTTCCCATGATGCTCATGCACTATGCAGTGTAGTTGAGCATCATTGGAAATGTAGTTCCAAAACATCTGGGGTGTCAAGGTTCGCCACCACTGAGCTAGGGTCAGTGTAACTACTGATAGCATGAGGGGATACATGGACCCTATAGGGGTTAAACAGGCAGTCCAACTCCTCAAGGATGGCACATCAATACGTGCCATTGGCAGAAGGGTTGTGGTGTCTCCCAGCACAGTCTCAAGAACATGGAGAAGATTTCAAGAGACAGGCAATTTCTCTAGGAGAGCTGGACAGGGCCCTAGAAGGTCCTTAACCCATCATCAGCAGGACTGGTATTTCCTCCTTTGTGCAAGGAGGAACAGGATGAGCCCTGCCAAAGACCTCCAGCAGGCCACTGGTGTGAATGTCTCTGACCAATCAGGAACAAACTTCATGAGGTTGGCATGAGGGCCCGACATCCTCTAGTGGGCCCTGTGCGCACTGCCCAGCATTTGCCATTGAACACCAGAATTGGCAGGTCCGCCACTGGCATCCTGTGCTTTTCACAGATGAGAGCCGGTTCACCCTGAGCACGTGACAGACGGAAATGGGCCTGGAGAAGCCGTGGAGAACGTTATGCTGCCTGTAACATCATTTAGCACGGCTCTGGGAAGGCATATCCATGGAGGGACACACAGAGCTCTACAGGCTAGACAATGGGACCCTGACTGGCATCAGGAATCAGGATGAAATCCTTGGACCTATTGTCAAAACCTATGCTGGTGACATGGGTCCTGGGTTCCTCCTGGTGCATGACAATGCCTGGCCTCATGTGTGTATGCAGCCACTTCATGGAGAATGATGGAATGGATACCATTGAACGACCCCCACGCTTTTTCATGCATTTTATTTTTACATACATTTATATTTACACATTTTTATTCCACATGATGTCTTATGTATTCAATGTTTTTTACTTTTGCTGATATTTTTTTGATCAGTTTGATGTACAAATGTTCCTTGATTTAAGGATTTGTGATAGATTGGTTTCAATATACTGGGTGGATTTTGGCTGCAGAGAGGCGTTTCCAGCTTGGAGCGTGAGGTGTTACAATTATTCATTGTCCTCAGCTGTTGCGCCCCTTTAACTGCAGTCTCTCCACCAGCATTAGTTGTATGGTTATGAGTAAGCGATCTACAGTACCGTGAAATGCGTCAACATGTATACCTGTCCTGTGATGTACTAGTCATGTTTGTCACCCGTGGTGAAGAATAAAACACTTCAATGCTTTCATTTACACCCGAGTGTGGTCATCTCCTCTTGTTTTTGAATCCTTTCGCTCCTAACACATTACCCAGTCCATATCAGTATAGATATCCAGCATGATATGTTTCACTATTGAGATCTGATGTGTTTTCAAAGTGTTCCTTTGAGTTTAAATACACTGCTCAAAAAAGTAAACCCTTATCCCAAAGGTTTGCCCTTTGGCTTTAGAGATAGTGCCTAACTAGTTGAATTCACTGAAACTTTCCCATTTACCCATTATTTATGATACACTAATTGTATAGAACCCCCTTGTTAATCTAAGAGCCTTTTTCAACCAGGGTGCCTTGAGGTTCCCTCAGGGGTGCCTTGGCAAAATGCCTAACAATTGCCCAAAATTGTATACAAGCCCGGTGTGTTGATGATGGCTGCCTTTTTAGTTACACTAAGTCTAAGATTTTCATTGTGCACCATTACATCCTTCTTGCTGCCGACGTCCTAAGGACCGATGGCATCATCAGTTGAGGAAGAGGATGTCAGCCGTTTGCATAGCATCCTTGTTTGACCCTTCCCTTGCTTCTCTCTATCAGTGTTGGGGTCACATTAGCTAATTGATGGAGAAAAACTGAGGGAGAAGAGAAACATTGGAATACTAGTCAGTACCAGTTTACAAAAGTGTACTTGCTTTGAAAGAATAAATCACCTCTAAGGTTGGGTGTCTGACTTGGGCTTGTGGATGTTGCTGCATAAGGTAAACGATTAGAACAGTTTTTACATTTTTAGAATGGGGTGCCTCAAGACTGTCCATAATTTTTAAAGGGTGCCTTGAATGAAAAAAGGTTGAGAAACACTGATCTAAGACGATGGGGCTTGGCATTTAAATGAAGGAATTCATGGAGCCTAAAGAACAGGGCACTTTGAGGAGTGGTTTATACCACTGTGCGTGCTCTACAGCCAGGCATCACCAGAGTAAGCATTTTTTGTCATACAATTTCATATAAAAATATAGATGTTTTAGCAACCTCTGCCAAAGCAGAGCAGCATGTGGATTTAAAAATTAGGTTGAAATCGGTGGACAGTCAACATATTCCTAGTTAGCAATTGTGCGCATTATGTTCGTTTCGTGATCCACGCTCCCCAAGATCAACCATGTCAAAAGCATGGGCTGAAACCACAACCAGATCACCCAGAATTAGTTCAAATTATTAGGTGTAAAGTTGGATTTCAATGTTCACCTGATCTATCTTTATCCAATAGTCTCATCTACGTATAACTCCCATTTCTGTCCTTCAGAAGTTCTACTATAATTCTAGATTTCAGCTTAAATGTGGCAGCTTAGTTTAATTTAGATTTCAGGCAGTTGCATTGGCTAAGTTAAAAAAAAAAAAAAACCTTATGCATTTTTTAAGGAATCCATTAAAAAGGTGATTTTTAAATCTGTCCTAAAATACTTTTACCATAGTACAGAAAAGCCATTCCAGATTCCACAGAGGCCTGTTACATGACCGAATGCCATTATATTATGGAATTTAGAGGACTTGTCTGGTCAGCAAGATTAGCCAACTTTTGTCTTATTATCAATCAATGGGTCTGCTGGAACTGTGATCCTCCCCTTTGGCAGAGCTCACATAACCAATGTCTAGGTATTGTTAGGTTACAATTTGCTATGGGAGCTAGGCAGTTTTTTTCTGCAAGACGTGTACTACAAGGATTTCATGTGGAACTACACCAACTAAATTAACGGTTAACAAAAAAAAATATAACAAGTTAGAAATTATCAATAAATATTGCATAAAATCAAACCTGTTAATATTGTATTCAGAAGTGTTTCCACTTCCTTTCTGCCTGCTGTAACATGTGTAGCATATGCCAACTGCAAGGCACGTCTCTGGTGAGAACTCTCTCACCCACCGTAGCGCTCATTGTCTACTCTCAACCTAACAAACCTTTAAGCCCCCAAATGGAATAGTGATATCTGGTCACAACTGCAGATCTAAATTGTGTCTCTTTCCTCGAAGGATAAGCAGGTTCAGCAACATGAGCAGGGGTCTATTTGTTACTTCAATATAAGCTTGCTTTAAGTCTCTAGCAATTAGGTGGATTATGTTCTTTCATGTGTTTCTCTTCAATTAAAAAAAGCATTGGCAATATTAACTTAACCATAATCTCATCTCAGCTGATGTGAGCCAAACATGAACAAAGCTAACAGTTGGAAAAAATGTTCTTAAACATACCATTTCTGGAGCGAGTCAATATTTATTACTTAACAGAAAAGTGCAAACAAAATTATCCTTCAACACTCCAGGTTATCAAGTAATGAATTCACCTCTGTTTACCAGCCATCATTACCCCTTTTGGGATGAATGTAAAAACAGACATTTACCTTTAACCTGCACTGCAGGAAACCAAGTCAGCTCAGAGTGAAATAATATGAATACAGTATTAGGTAAGGAGTAATTCTCCATCTACTATAAAACTTTAGGTCCCAACCAGTACAAAGACAGGTTTGTCTAGCACCCAGAGGAAGGAGGCAGAACTCCGCCCCTCCCCCCATTGTTAATGCCTGTCGTAGAAAGGGTTTACTGCCCTGTGTCCACTCTAGGTCCCCTTGCTCCGATGTGCCAAGAGTAGCTGCCCCCCCTGCCCATCCGTTGCCCCAGCAGCACACTTTACCAGTCTTCTATCCAGCTGTGAGGGTTTAATGGTATAAAAGTCACTGTTGATAAACTGGTATGTTATTTAAATTAACTTGGTTTCACAATGTTCACTTTTACTACTGTCTATTTCTGGGGAAACAAGGAGCTCAATTAAGCCTGAAGTACTTTTTACACAGAGCAACCTTCAGCAATCAAGGGACCCTTTAAGCAATGACAAAAAAAATTAAAATATGAATGACAATTTTGACACACTGAGATCAGCTCACAAATTTTCTACGTGGTCAATATGTGCAAATCCATAATCACACTCTGCCCCATGTGGCTACATCCATACCCAAGCTAAGCAGCTGCGGCTCTTTGCACTTTCTTACTATAACTGGCATAAACCAGTAGAAATTTGTTCAGATTATTTTTTTCCATAACATCTGTTCAAATAATAATCAGTGATAGTCAAATCGACAATCATTTTTGACCGTAGTTACAAGGAAATTGAAGGAGGGAAATTTTTTTTCTCAAACAAAATACTAACTTAGGGTTTCTAAAAGGTGTGTGAAAAAAATGGGTACCTATTGTAATTCACAAGTGCATCCTCAAATTGAATGTAAAATTCAAAACATTAGCAGGGCTGTCAAACAAAAATGTTCAGGGTTTTCATAACAAATTTGTAGAATACTGTTAAAAGGTCTGAAATGATATTTCTGAATTTATGTATAAATGTCCTAATGAAATTCTGCTGGTGTATGGGCAGCTCTTGTAGCCAGATCAGGGGATGATCTTGTGTCTAAGTTCCTCATGATGTTAGTATTTTAGCAGTGGGAAGGGGGGGGGGGCTGTAGGAATGATCAAACCGATTTAAAAAAAAAAAAAAAAACACTTCATAGCACACCGCAGCATCCTGCTCTCCATTCCAAACCCACACAGAACAGGTTGTGCACAGACAACCCTTAACAATTAACTTCTGTAATTTGTTATATTTAGGTCTATTAATTTTCCCATATAAAGTATTTAGTTAAATCTGTTGTATCAATGCAATAAACACCAGTTCAGCTCTGAACTACAGAACATCCCTTAAAGTTAGACAATGCTCAAAAAAATGAAAGGAACACTGAGTATAGCATCACGTTGAATAAACTTCTGGGATATTTATCTGGTCAGTTAAGTGGCAGAGGGGGGTTTTTAATCAGTTTCAGCTTCTTTGGTGTAAATGAACAGGTGCACTAGATGGGCAACAATGACCACCTCCAAAACAGGAATGGTTTTACAGGTGGGAGGCAACTGACTTTTTCCCCTACTCATCTTTTTGACTGTTTTTCACTAGTTTTGCAATTAGCCAGGATCAGAGTCACCTACTGGTAGCATGAGGAGATACCTGGACCCTATAGAGGTTGCACAGGCAGCCCAACTCCTCCAGGATGGCACATCAATACATGCCGTTGCCAGAAGATTTGCTATGTCTCCCAGCACAGTCTCAAGAGCATGGAGGAGATTTTAGGAGACAGGCAGTTACTCTAGGAGAGCTCGACAGGGTCGTAGAAGGTCCTTAATCAATCAGCAGGACCTGCATCTGCTTTTTTGTGCAAGGAGGAACAAGAGTACTGCCAGAGCCCTAGAAAATGACCTCCAGCAAGCCACTGGTTTGAATGTCGCTGACCAATCAGCACTGTGGAGCTCGACTGGCAATTGCCATTGAACACAAAAATTGGAAGGTCCGCCACTGGCGCCCTGTGCTTTTCACAGATGAGAGCACGTTCACTCTGAGCACGTGACAGACGTGAAAGGGTCTGGAGAAACTGTGGGGAATGTTATGCTGACTAACATCGATCTGCACGACCAGTTTAGTGGTGGGTCAGTGATGGTCTGGGGAGGCATATCAATGGAGAGACGCACAAACCTCTACAGGCTAGACCAGTGGTTCTCAATTCCGGTCCTCGGGACCCACTAACAGGCCAGATTTTAAGTATTACCTTGGGGGATGCAGACTAGAATACTGCAATCACTGAGCAGCAAATGAGATCACCTGTGATGTAATTTAGTTATCTTGCAAACCTGGCCTGTTGGTGGGTCCCGAGGACCGGAGTTGAGAACCACTGCGCTAGACAATGGCACCCTGACTGCCATTAGGTATTGAGATGAAATCCTTGGACCCATTTTCAGACCCTATGCTGGTGCAGTGGGTCCTGGGTTCCTCTTGGTGTATGACAATGCTAGGCCTTATGTGGGGAGAGTATGTAGCCTATTCCTGGAGGATGAAGTTATTGATACCATTGAATGGCCCCCACACTCCTCTGACCTAGACCCAATAGAACACCTTTGGGACATTATGTTTCGGTCGATCCACCGTCCCTAGGCTGTGCCTCAGTCTGTTCAGGAGCGCAGTGATGCTCTGGTCCAAACCCGGAAGGAAATTCCCCAGGACACCATCCGTCTAATTATTAGAAGCATGCCTCGATGTTGTGCATACAAGCACGTGGGGAAAATACAAACTACTGAGTGCCATTTTGAGTTGCTGCAACGAAATTTTAGCAAAATGGACCAGTCTGCATAATTTTTTCACTTTGATTTGCAGGGTGTCTTTGAATTCAGCCCAGCATGATATTTTTCCTCACTGAGATCTGATGCAGTTTCAAAGTGTTCCTTTAATTTTTTTGAGCAGTGTAGAAAAGGAGGGTATTCCGTAGTCCTTTCACACTTCCTGTGCTAGGGTGACATTTCAGTCTTTGCAGGTGATGACAAGCTATGCAGTGGACAACCTAAATGCACTGTTGAAGTGGGCAACTATGTGGCAAACTGTAAGATTCTGGTACCTCTGGTACCCTTAATTTCCATTTCCTTTCAATATGCGTCCCACCTTTCTAATTAGGTGGTACGCATACACCTTTAAGACGGATGACGTCATCGCCGAGCGCCGCTCTGAGCGGCTATTTCAACCGCTGGCGTTCTCTCTCACGTTGTTCGTTCAATGTGCCTGTGCTTATGTGCCTGTGTGTCTACATGCTTACAAGCTTGTCTCGCTGCCGGAACCTCCAGCTATTTGCTTTTACCTGGAACAGACCGGAACCTCGCTACTGATCCCTGTATCTCGCTACCGGATCACTCCCTCACTACTGGACCCCTCTACTACTAACCTTACTAGTGATAAGTACCCCACAGGGGAATCCTCCATAACCTAACTTACACTACCTACCTCTGCACATTAAGGACTGTTACTATCTATGCATACTAATTCTATCATCTATCCTTGCACTGGGTTAGCCTATCCTGTATTTGTCATCTGCTGTCCTTACCACCTGTTACCATACTCGATTACTAACCTATCTGCATTCTACCTAAATACCATCTAATACTCTCCTGAACATTTCTATCAAGTGCTTACCATCTCTGTCACTGTTCACACCTGTCCCTTCAGCACATCACCTTCATACTATCATATACATCCTATCACTCCAGGAACATCTTATGGAGTGTGTGTATATCTGTATGCTGAAGCTGACGGGCCCACAGTGATGAGTCTGGAGAATTGGATCTGGTTATTCAACACATCTCTACATGACTACCGAGTGGAGATTCTGCAGCTGCAAATCCAGCCTACTACAAAAACGCAGGAGCGTTACACAAATGAGGTTTAATTTTTATAAATGTAAAGTTATGCACATGGACTAAAAATGTGCATGCATCATACATACTAGGGGGGGTAAAACTGGGACAATCAATGGTGGAGAAGGATCTGGGGGTTTTGGTAGATCATAACCTTTTTTTTTGAAAATTTCTGTTTATTAGTTTTGCAGTTTAAACAAGAACAACCAACACAAACCGTGCCATGCAGGGCAGACATAGAAAAGAAAAAACTTGAGTGATAACAGGTCACTTGTGAGGGCATCCCCTACTGAGATACGTAGTCTTATAAAGCGGAGTCACCTTATTCACCAGACCCTTCCAAAAGAGGATGGTGGGGGCCAGCGGGCTCTTCCACTGCAGGAGCAAGGCCTTGTGGGCATAAAAGAGGAGCAAGCTTACCAGCGTGCAAAGGGCCCTCGCAGGGGCCAATCCATCAACCAACCCCAGTTAAACCTCAATAGAATTAGGAACCGGAATTTTTACCACCTCTGTAATACAGGCCTGCACAGCAGTCCAGTAATCCCGTACCACTGGGCAACGCCAGAGTATGTCCAAAATCCGCCGGTGAATAGGAGCAACGCCAGCACTCAGCAGAGGATTCTGGATATATACGGGCCATCCATGCTGGCGTATAATAGATCCTATGCAAAAACTTGTAATTAATCAGGCGATCCCTTGCAGAGACCAAGTAAGTGAAAGGGGAACACCACATAACATCCCAATCATCGCCATCTAAATCCTCCTCCACCCACCGCTCTCGGTAGATCATAAGCTTAATAATAGCATGCAATGCCAAGCTGCGGTTTCCAAAGCGAGAAAAATCCTCTTATTTCAAGAGAAATGGACTCCAAAGAGATATCATTTTATCCCTGTACATATCATTAGTAACACCTCAATTTGGTGTTATTGCTCTCACTCTCTCATACTGGTCACTGGAAGTTCAACATGGCATTTCATGGCAAAGAACACTGAGGAACTGAAAAAAAGAAATTAGAATTGTTGCTTTACATAAAGATGGCCTAGGCCAGTGTATCTAAACTCCGGTCCTCATGGCACACTAACAGGCCAGATTTTAAGTATTACCTTGGGGAGATGCAGACTATAATACTGCAATCACTGATATCACCTGTGATGTATTTCAGTTTTCTTGCAAATCCTGGACTGTTAGTGTGACCTGAGGACCGGAGTTCAGAAACACTGGCCTAGGCTATAAGAAGATTGCCAAGACCCTGAAACTGAGCTGCAGCACGGTGGCCAAGACCATACAGCGGTTTAACAGGACAGGTTCCACTCAGAACAGGCCTTGCCATGGTCAACCAAAGAAGTTGAGTGCACATGCTCAGCATCATATTCAGAGGTTGTCTTTGGGAAATAGATTTATGAGTGCTGCCAGCAATGCTGCAGAGGGTGGAGGGTCAGCCTGTCAGTGCTCAGACCATACACCGCATCAAACTGTTCTGCATGGCTGTCATCCCAGAAGGAAGCATTTTCTTAAGATGCACAAGAAAGCACGCAAACAGTTTGCTGAAGACAAGAAGACTAAGGACATGGATTACTGGAACCATGTCATGTGCTCTGATGAAACCAAGATAAACTTAAGAGTACAAAGTCAAGCGTGTCTTGCCTACAGTCAAGCATGGTGATGGGAGTGTCATGGTCGGGGGCTGCATGAGTGCTGCTGGCACTGGGGAGCTACAGTTCATTGAGGGAACCATAAATGCCAACATGACATACTGAAGCAGAGCATGATCGCTTCCCTTGGAATACTGCCCTGTGGCCCAGTCTCCGAACATGATAACGACCCCAAACACACCTCCAAAACAACTGCTGCCTTGCTAAAGAAGCTGAGGGTAAAGGTGATGGACTGGCCAAGAATTTTGGAGTTGAATGTGAAAGTATGGACTTTGTAGGCACGTATATAAAAAGTATTTTTCATACAAAGAAGAAACCTACATTTAAAAGCAAGGGAACAAACTACAATTACAAAAACATGATGTAAAAACCATAGACCCTAATAGCAACTGCGGGCGTGTGGCCAATTCCCCTAAGGGGATAGCAGTAAGTTCAGTGGCGAGTTATGCTCCTGAAGAAGCAGCATCGCGAAACATGTTGAGCTAACTACCCTATTACTACTGCATTGCGTCATGGCCACACCGATATCCTCTGAGGGGTTTGGGTAATTACTGCTATCCCCTTAGGGGAATTGGCCACATGACCGTAGTTGCTATTAGGGTCTATGGTTTTTACATCATGTTTTTGTACTTCCAGGCAGTCCCCGGGTTACAAACAAGATAGGGTCTGTAGGTTTGTTCCCAAGTTGTAGCTCCAGCCAAAAAAATTATTTTTAAGTTTTTTGGATAACATAGGGAAGGGTTAACACCCCTATAACATTTGTTTTGCTGTCAGTGCCCCTGTTCAGAAGATTTCACCTCACTTTCTGTCCCTATAAGAATTCAATTTTGAAAATTTTGGGTTGTTAGGGAATCAAGGATTGGTGATAAAGCTTCAGTGGAGACACCTTTTTCCCCATGATAACTCTTATAGGAGTAATTTTCTCTTCCTAGGGGTAGATTTCCTCTCACATCCTGTTGTCTCCCTTCGTTTGACAGTAGGATTCATTTTTAAGTCAGATGTTTGCAACCCGGGGACCGCCTGTATTTATAATTTGTTCCCTTGCTTTTAAATGTAGGTTTCTTCTTTGTATGAATAAAAATTGATACTTTTTATATACGTGCCTACAAAGTCCATATTTTCACATTCAGCTCCAAATTTCTTCATTAGGATGCGGCACACTGTTTACCCTATGCATTCAGGCTGCCAAAACTGGTAATGCATAATCCAATTAATTTCAGAATTGCGGACTGGCCAAGAATGCCACCAGACACAAACCCTATTGAGCATCTGTGGGGCATCCTCAAACGCAAGGTGGAGGAGCGCAAGGTCTCTGTGATGTTGTCATGGAGGAGTGAAAGAGGATTTCAGTGGCAACTTGTGAACTCCATGCCCAAGAGAGTTAAGGCAGTGCTGGAAAATGATGGTGACCACACAAAATATTGACGCTTTGTGCCCAATTTGGACATTTTAACTTAGGGGTGTACTTTTGTTTCCAGCGGTTTAGACATTATTGGCTGTGTGTTTAGGTATGTTGAGGGGACAGCAAATTTACATAGTTATACAAGCTGTACACCTCACTACTTTACATTGTAGCAAAGTGTCATTATTTCAGTGTTGTCATATGAAAAGATAATGAAATATTTACAAAAATGTGAGGGTGTACTCACTTTTGTGAGATACTGTACATAAGATTGTATGATTTTTTTTTTACCATTTTATTGGTTGAACTAGATGGACTTGTGTCTTTTTTAAGCCAGACTAACTATGCAACTTATACAACATTGCCGGCCCATAGATATAGTACAGCAAATTAAAGATGTACCTTTTTTTTTATAAAGAAAAGACCTTAAACTTCCAAAATGTGAACAGCTATCTTTATGGATTGACAATTTTAACTGACTTGGAAGAAAAAGTCTACAGAGTTACCTGAGAAACGTTGAAGACATTTCTGTACAATGTCAGTGAAATGTCCCAGGATTCCTAGCTTATCATAGTTTTTAGCCCCAAGCGGACATTACAACCAATCCATGACTGTTTTTACATCTAAATGAGGTGTCTAAGCAATGCATGCCTCCTGATTGTACACTCCAAAGTTTTTAGCCAATATGAAGAACAATTTTACAGGTCTCTCAGCCAGCAGTACATTTCCAGCTGTGCTTCTGAAAGCTTCAAAATGGTAACCCTGCTTCACAGAGTGAGTGTAATAGATTCATATTTGATTTAATCTGATAAAGGGAAAGGAAGGTAGAAAGGGGGGGGGGGGGGGGGAGATAAAAGAGCGGCGAGGGGGTTATGAGATCGGAGGGAGAGGGATTTTATCCCTGTACAAAATCATTAGCAAGACCTCATCTGGAATATACAGTTCATATGTGGGGGAGGGGGATATGGGGGGGGGGGTTCAACAGAGAGGAAGGGGGGGGGTTTGAGAGATGAGGGAGAGATTTGGGGGGGCATAGTGTGATAGTGTGAGGGATGAAAGGGGGGGTGATAAGCAGTCGGAGGAGAAAGAGAGATAGGATAGTTATAAAGGAAGGAGAGAGGGGGAATAAAAGGCAAAAAAAGGTAGGGAGAGAGAAAAATAAGGAGTGGAGTGATAAGGTGAGAGGAAGGAAAATGATAGCCACAGAGTGAGGGGGATAAGAGGGGAGTGATGGGGGAATAAAGAACAAAAGGAAAAAAGGAGGGAGTGATAAGGGGTCAGGAAGAGAGAGGGAGGGGGGAAGATAAAGGGGTGGTGGTGGCGGCGGGTGCTAGAAAATGACAGGCAGACAGAGAGGGGCGACTTTGTAGGGAGTAGGGATTATATCAGGGATAGGGATTATCAGGGATCAGAGATGGGGATTATATCATGGATGTTCATGCATTATCCAAGTTTTTCAGTTGCATTCAGATCCTTGCAAAATCTATAAAGTTGAGAAAGTTAATGACCCCACTAAAGTGGATTATGCGCTGTAAGCATATGCATTTAATTTACTTTTAGCTTGTATAAACCATTACTCTACATATGGATATCCGCTGTGGGAACAGTATGCTTCCCTGTCTATGTAGGTATACAACCATCAATAGATCTGCCTGGGAGCCATTATGGGACCTCCAAAGGCCCTTTGATGTTATATGAGCAGCGATCTGTCACTGGGGGGGGGGCCTTTTTAACATACTGTAGAATTAGAGGATCAGCCTTCATTAGCAATACATACAGCTGATATTTAACATACACATAATGTCCCTGCTTTTACAAATTAGTTGGGTGACAGAAGCACAGAAATATTCTTTGTTCAGAAGTTGGTATTGGGTTCAGAACTATCGCAAACACATGTGCTAATTTTCTGCTTTCAAAACCAGTTTTTAAAAAAAGGTTTTTGTGGTAAGAAAATGATACATTTTAATTTACATGTTAAACAGCTACATGCAGAACAGGGTTTGATTTAGAAGAATCTGCTCATATCTCACTCTGCTTGTGTTGAACATAAACATTTGAGTAGGATTAAAGTAATAATTCTTCCTCTGCAGATATTGGAGTTCTGACTGCAGTGAGGGCAGATAGAAGAGTCATCAATGATACAATAGTGGATCCAGTGCAAATATTTACAACCTAAAGACTGGATTTTTGTAAGAACTTACCGTAAAATCCTTTTTTTTTTTTTTTTTTATTGAAGTTCAATCGACAGACGCAGCTCTTCCTATTCATAGACTCATAGGGTTATGCTCCTCCTCCTAGGGATAGACACTAGGTGGAAAAAAAACGTGTCCACGCCTATGGGGCAGGCATAACCCCTCAGGCTATGCTATTCTCAAACAGTTTAGTTGCAAGCAGTGTTAGAAAAAAAAAACATAACTCAGAAATAGAGAGGAGGGTGCTACGTCTGTCGATGAACTTCAGAGAAAAAGATTTTAAGGTAAGTGCTTACAAAAATCCAGATTGTTCATCGACAGATGCAGCTCTTGCTATTCATAGACTCATAGGGATGTCCCAAAGCAGTATATCATGAGGGGTGGGTATAAGACAAACAAAAACTTAATTCCCCAATGGCCAAAGTAGCCAACGAGGTAAAATAGAACTCAACCAGGATCAACTGGAGCTCACCCGGAAACAATGGAACCCTCAAAGACTAACAAAAGGAATTCTCTTTAAAAACTACAGCCTGCAAAACTTTGCGGCCAAAAGAAGAATCCGTGGATGCTAACACATCTACCTTGTAGAATTTTGTGAACGTATGCACAGACGACCAAGTTGCCTCCTTGCAAGCTTGTAGCACCAACGCCTGATGGCGAAAAGCCCAAGAGGCATTCTGAGCTCTCGTAGAGTGAGCCTTCACTGGGAAAGGAAGAACCTGACTCTTCAGTGAATAGGCTTGTACCACTGTCTGCCTGATCCATCTGGAAATGGTCACCATAGATGCAGCCATACCCTTACGAGGTCCCTCAGAAAGGACAAAAGATGCGTCCGATTTTTGAAAGGACTCAGTGGTCTGTAACTAGACCCTGATTGCCCGAACCACAGCCAAAGAATGTGAAGCATGCTCCTTCAGATGCTGAGGTTTAGGACAAAGTGAAGGCAATATAATGTCTTCATTCAGATGAAAATCGGAGCCTGAGGCGTTATGCCTGCTGGGACAGCCCCCATCGGCGTGGACAAGTTTTTTTTACGCATAGTGTATCTCTAGAATGAGGAGCATAACCCTATAAGTCTATGAATAGGAGGAGCTGCGTCTGTCGATGAACGATAGAGAAAATCAGATTTATTCAGTATGATCTGCATTAGAATGTTAAAGCGGTGCGGAAGATGTCCTTTTCCATGTTCTGGATCCCCTTGTCTCGTTGCCTAACCTAATGGAGGAACTATCAGTTAAAATAGTCAAGTGCCCAACTTTCGGATCAACTATGCTAAATCTGAAAATTTGCCGGTTACCATCCCTCCAGCTCTTGCTACTACACTAAGGGGAGCTTCTCCCTTTGCCTGGGCGCCCCCTTCTATGCGATACCTAGGCATTCAACTTATTAACTGCCTGAAAACCTGTACACACATAATTATGTTCCTCTACTTAAGAAGATTCGCCAAGACCTACAGTCTTGGGATAGGGCGACCTTCACATGGGTTGGTCGCACGTACATTAAGATAACTAAGATGACTGCATTGCCCCCCATACTCTTTCTCCTGCAGATGGTACCTGTGCCCCTACCTCGGCGTTTCTTTTCAGAGCTTCGTAGCCACTTTTTCAAGTTTGTGTGGAAAGGTAAGAGACCACAACTTGCCATGGCACTGCTGCATCGGTCCAAACGGGCGGAGGGCTTGGACATACCTGATGCTTTACAACATAACCGAGCGATTGCACTGCAGTGTGTTTTTGACTTGAGGTTTCACGCTCCCTCCAAGTTATAGGTCCCCTTGAAAAATGTATTGCTGGTTGAAATTTGACATACGCACCGTGGGTTCCTCCAAGGGATAGGGGCTTTCCCCGTGGACTATTCATTCATTCTATGAAAGTCTGGGATAGACGAAATATGTCC
This sequence comes from Pelophylax lessonae, assembly GCF_965119305.1. NCBI lineage: Eukaryota > Metazoa > Chordata > Amphibia > Anura > Ranidae > Pelophylax > Pelophylax lessonae. The sequence goes on along the minus strand of NC_138772.1, from coordinate 84,916,641 downwards.
CTGGCCTTGGCACCCCCAATATCACTGCTAATGCTGGTAGGAGGCTTACCCTGGTTTCCTCCTTGTGAGCAATTTTCTTTTGGACCCTGGGTGAACGATGGGGATGTTAGTCTGTCACGCTTTATGACCTTTCACCAGGGCAATGGTGAATCCCGGCCTCAGTGCCAAACCAGCCAGAGTGTACATATTGCGGGCCACAGCCTTCGCTTCCTGTCAGTCGGATCCTTAAAGGCCAGGAACTCTTCAACCGGAATCATGGTTGCCTTGTCTGGAAACTGAAGGGTCCACCACCAGTGGAACAGTTCATTAGTTAACCAGATTTACTGCGGCAAAGCGGCTCGGCTGCGCATAATCACGTAGATCTACATGATTATGTGCACATGAATTCGACACAGCGGGAGCCAGACCGCAGGAGGAGCAGGCTCAATCTCCGCCGGCCTACCGCGATCTTCGGCTAGAATTACAGAAGAGCCGCCTGCCTATGTAAACAAAGCAGGCGGCTTTTCTGTCAGAGGCAGGAAAAGATTGTGTGCTTAGGTAAGCTGAATCCCTGATCTCTCTCTGCCTCTGTCCAATCCAGCTCTCCACACAGAAAGCACAAAAGGGAACACATTTAACACCTTGATCACCCCGTGTTAACCTCTTCCCTGCCAGTGTCATTTATACAGTAACAGTGCATATTATTTAGCACCGATTTCAGTATGGTCACTGGTTCCCCAAAAAATGTCAAAAAATTGCAAAAATGTCAGTTAGGAGCCCGATCTGTCCACCGCAAGGTCACAGTCCTGATAAAAATCGCTGATCGCCGGCATTACTAACAAAAAAATCAATAAATAATAAGTCCATAAATCTATCCCGTAGTTCGTAAATGCTCTAACGTTTGCGCAACCCAATTAATATACGCTTTTTGGGATTTTTTTTTTTTTACCAAAAATATGTAGCAGAATACAAACTGACCTAAAATGATAAAAAAAAAAAAAAAATTTAAATTTTTTTATTCGGAATGTTTTACTGTATATCAGAAAGTAAAATTTTTTTTTTTTCCAAAATTGTCGCTTTTTTGTTTATAGCGGAAAATCTAAAGACCGCAGAGGTGATCAAATACCAATCAAAAGAAAGCTCCATTTGTGGGAAAAAATGGACATCAATTGTATTTGGGTACGGCGTCACATGACCACGCAATTGTCAGTTAAAGCAACGCCTGGCCTGGTCATTAAGGATCTGATAATACAGATGAGGCAGGGGAGGGGTGGGGCGCTTTTTGCTAGTCCGTCGCCAGAAAGCCACCCCCACCTGGGACACAAAGGACTCCAGAACCACCGTCAGTGCATCGATGGATGGTTGGGACCAGGAAGCCCTGCTGGCTCAGAGATGTGCTCCAAAGACTCCATAAGTCACCAGGGGAATCCACAAAGTGTAAAACACTGCAAAAGGACAACCCCCCACCCCCCAGCAGCACAACCCGGTCATCAGGCACCAAGCGATCCTCAGCAGAGAGGGAGAGAACCCCAACAGACTCACCACCCAGCAGAAAAAGGCACCTAAAGCCACCAGGATAATCTGCACTCCACATGCAACGACTAGGAAGTGAAAAAATCCAGGAGTCAGCACCAGGGGAAGAGGAGGGGCTCCCACCGCCAAAATTGCCACCCACAGGGCTCCACTGTCATGACCACCGCTATTTTCAATGGCAAACCACCGCAAAATAGCCGCCGGACTACACAAACATGGCCACTGTGCATAAAAACACAGGCTACAGCAAAATGGCAGCACCGTGAGGCTCCCAGGGATCCCTAGGCTTCAAGGACAGGCAGGATTGGGGCCCTGGCAGGAACCCCCACCAGGTACAATCCTCCCCTGCACAGCCGATCGTCCGGTCGCGGGCACCCCAACCCCCCCCCCCTCTCTGTCCCCTATCGCCGGCATAGTGCCCTGCCCCCATCCGAGAAGGTGGACCAGACCACCCACACAACCCCAGCATAAAATGGAGAGACGGGGGAAATATGATGGAGGACCGATGAAAGGGGGGTTTCCTGACAGGAAGGAGGGGATCCCAGGGGTCTGACCGTCAAAAGGAGGGACCCACGTCATAACTACTTTGTTTTATTGCCCCCTCCAGGAGTAGGAATAGGCAGAACAAAAAACACCTGGCTACGCCCATGGGCCATGCTGAGCTTGGTATATAACTCCCCTCTCTGCTCTAGGTAATCAGTTTAGTAGTAAGCAGTATTAAATGTATCAGAACTCCATAGAGGGGTGGGTGCTGTGTTAGTCGATGAACTCAGAGAAATGGATTTTATGGTCAGTACAAAAATCCCATTTTCTCTTTCGTTCATCGACGGACACATCGCTCCATAAATCATAAATACTGGGACGTCCAAAAGCAGTGCTAAAAGGAAAATGAGCGGTGAGGAAAATAACCCAAGGCTAAACATAAGAGCCCTTATCCAGGACACAGAAGCCTTAACCGTGTCACAGTAGCCCCGTCTGAAAAATAAATGTTTTCTCCCCTCAAGAGGGAACAGCACCTCTTAAACAGCAGCCTGCAAAACCTGCGGCCAAAAGAAGCATCTGCAGATGCAAAAGTATCTACCTTATAGAATTTTGTGAAGGTATGCACCGACGACAAAGTGGCCGCCTTCCAAACACGAGCTATTGATGCCTGATGACAGAAGGCCCAAGAAGCACTCAGCGCTCGAGAATGCGCCGTGACAGGGAAAGGTGGAATCTGACCTTTAATGGAATAGGCCCAAGTCACTGTCTGATCCATCTGGAGATGGTACCCGAAGAAGCAGCCAGCCCTTTTCTTGGTCCGTCCGTAACCACAAAATGCGAGTCTGACCTCTGAAAGGACTCAGTAGCTGCCAGATACACCTAAATCGCATGAATCACATCCAAGGTATGCAAAGCAAAATCCTTGGGATGAGCCGGCTTGGGACACAAGGAAAGCAACACAATGTCCTCATTCAAAATTAAGTCAGAGACAACTTTGAGCAGGAATAATGGACAGGGACGAAGAACCACTTTATGCCTATGGACCACAAAATAGGGACTGAGACCGGATAATGCTGCCAATTCTGATAACCTGCGAGCCAAGGTAATAGCCACTAAGAATGTCACCTTCTGGGATAATGTAAGGAGGGGAATCTCCCAAAAAATTCTCAAATGGAGGTGTCTGCAGAACTGGCAGTACTAAATTTAAATCCCATGGTGGCAAAGGATACAGTACAGGTGCAGCCACATGTCAAAGCCCCTGAATGAAGGCACAAACTAAAAGAGTATGGCTAGGGGTCACTTAAAGAAGATTGCCAGGGCAGACACCTGGCCCTTGATGGTACTCAAGGCAAACTTATGATCAAAGCCCTTTTGAAGAAAGGTTAAGATTCGAGCAACAGAAAAGGATCGAGGATGAGCGCCAATCGACTCACACCAAGAAATGTACGCTTTCCACGTACGATGGTATATCTTGCTGGAAGACGACTTCCTCGCCTTCACTATAGTAGGGATCACTGATCCAGACAGACCTCTATCCAACAGTACCTGGCTTTCAATAGCTAAGCCATTAAAACCAGGGACTGTAAAGCATGATGGCTGATAAGCCCTCAGGACAACTGGTCTTCTCTGAGAGGAAGCCCCAAAGGGACGTTTATGGCCACCAGACTGATTGGAAGATCCTCGCCCTTGATTCCTCGCAGGAATTGCGGAAGAAGCCTGAGCCAAGGAGGATACTGGCCTTATTATGGCTCTTGGACGCCTACAGCATCTGCCAGAGGGACCTGTGATCTTACCACAAACCTCTGTATCCTTCTGTGGAGCCGAACCTGCTAAAAAGAAGTTGCATGTAGGACTCTGCAAACAGGACCGTCTTGAAGGTGGATACCACCAGACTTGGAAAATGTATGCAAAATGGGAGAGAGAACTATCTGTGACACAGCAGCTGCTGAATCACGGCCTGTGGTTCCTGAAGTTTCTCCAGAGGAAGGACCATCCTGGTCAGAATTAGAATCAGACCTAGGTAAATCAATACCCTGGACAGTGCTAGGGGAGACCTTAGGTAGTTTGGACATCACCTGAACCTTTGCAGGAATTACTCAAGACTCAGGACCTAAAAAAACCTTAAAAGGACAAGCTTTGTCCCCCTTCCTGGGAACCACTAAAAGAATAATTTTGTGGATCCCCTTGACGCTCTTGAAGGAGGTCCACTAGGCCGGAAACCAGCGAAGATGTCCGCCCACCCCAATAATGGGTGAGGGCAGACCTTCATGCTAAAGGGCTCTTGTCTGTTGGTCTGAAGAAGCTAGCTCTAGGCTTACCAGACTAGGGATACTTAGAACCTCCCGGGGAAGATTTGAAAGATCTATTTCCCTTATTCTCTGTCCCAGAAGCACAAAAGAATGTTCTATATGCTGAGAAGGAGAGCCCCCATCTGATGAGGCTCCATCTCTTTCCTAGACTATGGCAGCAAGGTACTCTTCTCCCCCCCCCCGATAACAGGAGCCCCCCCAAGGACTCACCCTGATCGGGAGCGGCGAGAATTCAGACCAAGCATCACCATGGACGCCATCCCTGTTCATATATCTCAGGCACATGAAGAAGAAACTGAGAAGGAAAAGGAGGAGCTTCAGCATCCCCGCATGGCTTCGGTCATTTCCAGTGTCTCCCGGACTAAGGCAAAATGGCCCCAATGACATTAGGCTACACAAACCTGGCTGCCAACTGGAGATCAGCCAGACTAAGGGAAAAAAGGCTGCCATCAGCTACAGCATGCTGCCAGGATCTTCCCTGTACCCTCTGCAATGCTGCACCCTCTGCAAGAGGACCCCTTCCGGAAGGTAGGACACACATTATGGGAGACTCCGCTGTGCACTCTGCACCGGGATCCCCATGCACTATACCCACACTGCAAACAGTAGGGTATGCACCTAGGGGGTTTCCAAACACTGGGACTCCTCCAGACTACCAGGGCAAGACACAACATCCCAGGCCCCTTACAGAGTGGGGATAGTGAGGATGACCCCAGGGGTCTCCGCTGCATCCTCTGCCCTGGGACCCCCCACCAAACTCAAGAAAGGGGGAAAGGGAGAGGGGGAAATCCAACTCACTGGAGGGATTTAACGATGGGGGGGGGGGGGAACCTGCAGGCAGGTCCGACCGTCCCTGGAGGTTACCCGCGTTCAACATCAAAACCAAAAACACACCAAAAGTGGAGAGGGGGGACTGCACTTACCCTTCCATGGTGCGGGTATTGCTCCAGACAGAACGCTCACCAAAGTAGAGTAGCTATCGGCCAAGGGTCGCTGGAAATCAGACTCCAGCTTCTATATCTGCAAGAGAGCTTGTTCTTTTGAACAACACACTTATCTGGCCAGATCACCAGGTGAAAATAAGAGAAAGAAAGACTAAAAAAAAACTAATGCAGCCACCACATCTTATAACTTGTAAGCTGCAATATAATAAAGGTTTGCCTTTGGGTTTATTACCACTTTAAAGGTCTCCAGATCCTTTCAGCCACACTTGCCAGTTTGAAAAACATCTACAGTCCTACCTCAAAGATTTCTGCACGCGGGCTTTTAAGATTAGTGCAGCCTGTGATCAGTGTGTGCTCTGATTTTCTTATGATATAGAAGTCATTGTGGTTGGTTTAATGAAAAAACAGAGGCCGTTCAATTCGCAAAGTAAATATTAGGAAATTGGGGAAAACCTGTGTTCATTCTGAATGCTCAATAATGTGCTGAGAAATCTAGAAAAACAGGAGTTTAGGTAACACACAATTGGTTGATTGAAATGAACATTCACGTTGCCAAGTGAACTGTCTCTACTCTCTTGGTAAATCAACTATACTGTGAATATATTGTGGGCCTGTCCTTAAAACGTGTTATAAACAAAATGCGGGCATTTACCCTAATACAGCTTGCCAAGCACCCCAAGGGTTTAAAAACCTGAGTGCTGCTATATGCAAAGGTTAACACTTGCCAAAGTTGAGCCCTGGGATGCCCTCCATTACCGTTTCCTATTGGACACTGTGGCTGCCCATTATTGCGAAGTGCCAAAAAGGGAGTTGCACAACAGGGGGCTGGCTAGCCTTGGACTCTGTGGTTCCCCTAGCTTAGGGGTCTTCAAACTATGGCCCTCCAGTTGTTCAGGAACTTCAATTCCCATCATGCCTTGTCAGGTCTGTGAATGTCAGTTTTGCAATGCCTCATGGGATATGTAGTTCTGCAACAGCTGGAGGGCCGTAGTTTGAGGATCCCTGCCCTAGCTCCTTGAGAAGGGGCATCAAGGTAGGTCTCTCTTTTACGGAAGACAGTTCGTGATCTTTTGAGTAATGAAGTACCACATACTGTTTGTGTTTGTGATTTTGGAATTTTACTCACCAAGCTATAAAAAAAACAGTGAGGAGAAACAAAACCACACGTTCTGGTTCTAGATGCGTTTTGGAAAGATTTCAAAAGAAACCATTAACCTGGAAGAGGGCCATAACGAAAGAGTTAGGTGGATGCATGTAGCCCACAAACCACCAGTCTGATATGCAAACACAGAAGATTTAGATGCCTGTATACCCAGGGACACCACTGCCTAGAGGGAAAGTGAATAAATTCCATTAAGACGCAGCTTGACCTCTAATTTATGCTGCTGCTGGGGTGTCGTTCTTTTGGGTAAACACAAGCAATTCTTGATGGCTAAACATTAATTTTATTCTATAATTTAAAAAAAAACTGTGGCAGAAGTTGTAATTTAATTGGATATTCTAAAAAAAATAATCCTAAATCTTAAGTGTCAAATTTAAAAAAATCTGATAAAAAGCCAACTCTTAATTGGTTAGGTTGATTTTTTTTGGTTTCCATAAAGGATTTTTTTCCCATACTGGTAAGAATATGTGATCGCTTTTCAGAGGCATTTGACAGGCGGAGAAAAGGCCCATTTTAACCCATGAATTCCACTTTATTTGTTTAACGTTTTTAGTGATGATGCTCCAGTACTAAATGCATGCATAATACTTGGCATCGGTCATACTTCTGAGGAAGCAGAATTCAGTTTCGGGAAAGCCGTTGAGTCAAGTCTCCAATCCCTTCACCTGTTCAGCTAAACAATAGTGATGACATCATCAATTATTTGGTTGCCGCTTATAATGCATTGGAGTACTTTAAAAGCAGATACACGTGGGTTGGGGACAACGTTACTCATTAAGGCAATTTAGTATACCATAATAGCAGTTTACACTGTAAGCAATGTTTTTATATTATTGTATGATTTGTATCAAGTTATCAAAAAAATGAAATGATTTTACTATACATGGCTAGTTGAGTACCCTAAAAAGTCTGTTTTGGATTAAATTCTATGTAAAAGTTTTGTCAAAGGAATATTAAGCTTTTTGGAGATGGTCTTAAAGCCTTTACATTTGACATGCTGGTCAATTTTCTTTCTAGTCCCCTAGACCAGTGATGGCGAACCCTGGCACCCCAGATGTTTTAGAACTACATTTTCCATGATGCTCATGCACTCTGCAGTGTAGTTGCGCATCATGGGAAATGGAGTTCCAAAACATTTGGGGTGCCAAGGTTCACCATCACTGTCATAGACAATTCTCTCATTTGCTTTCTTAGGTCCATGTTCAGTGGCATACACATGACGATATCATACACCATACTTTTTTTCCACTGAAATAGGGTTACTGACATGATTGGAGACGTGTGATCCTCATTACAGAAAGCCGTTTGCTTGAAATATTATGATCAAAGTATTTATGACGTCTTCTAGGCATGGCAACAAATCTGTCCAGGCCACTACAGAATCTTTGTATACTTTTTCTCTCTTTAAACCCCTATTACATTATTCTATGAAATGCCAAGAGCATTCAGGCAACATGAGACAATTGCTTTTAAGAACATGTCCTTTTAAGATGAAAGAGCCCTGGTTCAGTGCCATCTTAAGAGCATTAAAGGGCCCCGGGCAATGCAGTGCACTTGGGAGCTGCCTACACAATAAAAAGGCAAATTATCGATAAGGCCATATTTATTGGTACAGCAGTTCCAGGCTAATGACAGCTTCCAAGTTTGGTGGCTGGGTCCAGTGATCACACACACGGATGGGAGTCAGACTCAACTGTCCTGTGTGTGCCTGTTCCCGAGGAGGCAGACAGGCATTCCTGCAGTTGTGGGCTCCCTCTCCACGGCCCTAGTGGCCAGATAGCAGCGCAGGGCCAACAGGCACTTCCCACATTCGGCGGGATGCATACGGGATTCAGGACTAATGCTTGGCTGGGGCTGGGTCGCTGGGCAGGTGGGGCCCCCTGGGCAACTGCCCAGCATGCCCATTCTGTAAGATGGCCCTGCCCTGGTTCACACCAGTGCGACCCTGAAGTCAAGCTTCTTCGGTGTAATTTCATGTGCCACTTTCTGACATCTGTGTGACTTTATTTGCACAGATGCCAATGCCATGAAATTGCACGGAAATAGTGCAAAAACCTTTTTCAGATTTGCTGCGGCGATTTGAAAGTTTCCATTGCTGCAAACAGAATACGACTTTGAACTGTCAAGTTGCAGTAGTGTGAACCAGGCCTTAAGCAATGTTTCAATCAATGGTAAGCGTACCAACAAATCAGTGCACGTCTGTAAACTTCGCTTAGTTTTTGATATGCCACAGCCTATGGATTCTGCAATAAATTCTACCTAATGAAAGCAATATGGGCAGTTTAATGGAACCTAAATTCCACTGTGAAATTACTTCTATACATGCCAATTTTAAATTATACATCAGTATGCAAAGGAGCTAAGTGATAAACCGCTGTAATATTCACCGATTAAAGACTCCCAACAAATAGGCTCCAGTGCACAATACCATGTGCCCATTTATCTCCAAAGCCAAATGTTTTTATACCAACTACTTCCTTCCACGTCAGCCTTCGAGACAGCAGGAAATCACATATGCAGTTTGTAATAACTTGTTTTTCCATGCCACATGCCGAGTCGCCAGTGACATTGTTTGCAATATTCCATGACCGAAAAAAAAAAAAAATTTGCTGTAGACTACAAAATACGTGTCGAGCGCTTGTAGCATCCAAACAGAATCTAAATTATTTTCAGTAATGTTGCTTTAGAATATATAATAAACTGAATAAAGCCAACAATAGGCCTTTTTAAACAATACTCTGCTTTGAGTAACGGAGTGCGCTTACAACCATTTATTGTCGCTAGGCCACAGAAGTATGGGATGCAATTGGCTGAAAACTGCATTTTACTCACTAAATTAAAAGGTCAATGTCATCTATAGCTGCTATAACATCTCCGCCTCCCACACAAGGCCATAACAGTCCCCATACAGCACCATATGTAATATAGGACAAGCCATTGCAGAAATGTGGCACCACAATTTTTCCATTTGTGAATGTGGTCTGAACTGCAAATTCTGTTGGTGATTTTTCATCACTGGAGTCCCTAAGAGATCTAAGAGGGCACAGTGGACTTACATTGGCAGCATCAACATAAAGATATTCATTTTATATACAGTGGGGAAAATCTGTAGTTGCCCACTTACAAAGAAATGGTAGGCCTATAATTTTTATCATAGGTGTATTTTAAATGACAGACTATCAAACAAAAATCCAGAAAAAACACATGATACAAATGGTAAAAAATTATCTGCAATTTAGTGAGTAAAATAAGTATTTGATTCCCAAGCAAAACATGACTTCGTACTTGGTGAAGAAACCCTTTTTGGCAATCACAGAGGTAACACGTTTCTTGTAGTATGTGACCAGGTTTGCACACATCTCTGGCGAGTCCCCCTCCTAAAGAAGACACTTGTAAAGACATGCAAATTAACAGCTAAACAATTGAGAGAAGGATAGGGAGAAAGCGCTGTGGTCAGATGAGACCAAAATGGAGCTTCTTTGGCATTAACTCAACTCGCAGTGTTTGAAGAAAAAGCTGACTATGACCCAAAGAATACCATCCTTACAGTCAAGCACAGACGTGGAAACATGATGTTTTGGTGCCATTTCCCTGCTAAAGGTACAGGCCGACTTTGCCACATTGAAGGGCCAATGGACGGAGCCATGGATTGTAACATTTTGGATGAGAACCTTCTTCCCTCAACCAGAACACTCAAGATGGGTCGTGAATGGGTCTTCCAGCATGACAATGACCCAAAACATACTGCCAAGGCAACAAAGGAGTGGCTCAAAAAGAAGCACATTAAGGTCATGGAGTGGCCTGTCAGTCTCCAGACCTTAATCCTATAGAACATTTATGAAGGGAGTGGAAAAATCAAGTTGCCAAGAGACAACCAAGAAACCTTAAGGATTCAGAAAAGATCTGTAAAGAGTGGACCAAAATCCCTCCTGAGATGTGTGCAAACCTGGTCACCAACTACATGAAATGTTTTACGTCTGTGCTTGCCAACAAGGGTTTCTCCACCAAGTACGAAGTCATGTTCTGCTTGGGGATCAAACACTTATTTGATTAACTGAGCTGCAACTTCATTTATAGCATTTGTTTAATGTTTTTTTTTTCTAGATTTTTGTTTGATATTCCGCCTCGATCATTTAAAACACACCTATAATAAAAATTGTAGACCCTTAATTTTACTGTAAGTGGGCTAACTTACAAAATCTGCAGGGGATCAAATCATTTTCCCCACTGTAAAGATCATCATTAAACAGTAGCAAATAACAGACAGGTATAACTATTTCTACTTTAAAGTGGAACTTCAGTCAGAAAATTAAGTCCTGTTAGATCACATTAGGCTGGCCCCTTTTGCAGGTATAGCAATGTAAAACATTAAAGATAAGTGCCTATACTGTTAAAATTCCAGTAATACACAGGCTTAGCCTGCTCTGCACATGCTCAGTTGCTCTCCATTTTTAGGCACTGCTGAGTTCGTAGAGGCTGATCTGCTGACAGCCTTAAAGCAGAATTAAACTCCCTTATCCTTAACAGCCAAGAAATCTGCTTCTGTTTGATCAGCAACTGCCATGGTGCTACACATGTGATCAGTTATGACACCAGACATTTGATGGTTTGACAGTTGGTCGAAGACAAGTAAATATGACCGTTAGCAATCCCAGCATTCCAGGAATGTAAACGTTTTTTGAAACTGTTAAATCAATCGGTTTCGTTCCGCTTTATGATTTACTGCTGTTCAGGGGCTCTTGGCTTCAGCAAAATGGCAGCCTCTGGCAAGAAGAAATGAAAGCAATACTGGAGGCAATATACAGCACACACATTTTTACTAATGTGGAATGTATGCTCTTGCTAAAGAATATTTTTTATCAAGTTGTTTTAGGTAAAGTTACGCTTTAAGGCAACCTGACACAACAGACAACTCTGCTGTAATTCATAAACACCTTGTGCAAATGATCATTTATGTGGCTGCCATGTAGATTCTCTGGCCTTTCTACCAAGATCATACTATGGAGCAAGTATGCAGCTTGTGAAGTCAAACTCCTAGCTGGCATACTTGTTCAGGGTTGCGGACTTACTTAGGAAGCCAGTGGGTTAGCACGACAGCCATGGAAATGGCAATTGCTGAAGGAAGCCAGGAAAACATTTATCTCATGACAGGTTTAATGTTGTAAGTGGCAAGTACTCCATAACCAAGAAAATATGACACAGGCCAGAGAACAGAGCAAATCTCTATAACAGCATACTAGAAGTACAGAGCATAGGAACCAAAGTTTTCCCTAAGGTTTATTCACACCAGATGCAGTGGGACTATGTTGGGGGACCATTCGAGCCCCTCCACCACAAGGACAAGGCAAAAGGTCTTGCCTCCTATGTGCCCAGCTCACGCCACTGCATTGTGGTGGTGTACGGGCATGGTGCTCTGAGAAAATGTATTTTTTCATCAGTGCAGCATGAGCCAATCCACTGTCTCACATTGCCCGGAAACTGAACTTAATAAGACATATGTGTAACATCTCTATTAAAAAAGAAACCAGTGTGATCCCCCCGAGCTCAGCGCATCATCACTGCTCTGACCTCAGCTGGTTTGCACTGCACAACAGCCACTGTGCTACAATGCAGCAGGCTGGTGTGACTTCTTTAACATGTTACACTCGTATTCAGGGTGTAACATGCCAGTGCCGCAGCTTAAAGGTTTAAACGATCTAAACCCCAAAAAAATAATATACTGCAGCTTATTGGCCCTTAGATGTGGTGGCTACATTAGTTTTCTTTTTTTTTTTTTCAGCCTAAAAACATTCTTAGCAAGGACAGAAAATAAACAGACTTTGCCAGAAATGCTGTGTCCTGGACAGCTTCTGTGAGTCGACCTGGAAGCAAAAATAATCCACCATGTAATAGAGCCGAACAAAGATATGTTTTAAGTCATATGTCTTACTTATTGTCCTGGTACTCACAGGCAACAGAAACCGGCCAGCATTTGGCTAGTGTATACAGCAGCCTGTCATTGGGAGTCTGCTTAACGTCTGGCTTCTTTCGAACAGGCATGATGGAAAACCAGCAGCCAATCAGTGTCCGCTCAGCGCTAGCAGCCAATGGCTGCGAACAGGGTTCGGTGTGTTCTGGGGGGGGGGGGGGGGAGACAATCCCCCTGTCAGAACATAATAGCACAGTAGGGAGATACAGCGAGCGCGTTTTTTTTTTTCCTGTTCATCCTGCTTGGCATTAGGGACAAACCATGGATGTCTCCATAATTAAGGTGGAGAAGTGAGTGTAGACATAAAGGGATTTGAAGTGTGCTACCTGCAGCATACCAAGAAAAAAAAACATTTAAAAAAGCAAATTAATGCAGCCGCTACAACTAAGGAATGGAAAATATTTTACAACCTTTTTGTTAAAATATTTTAAAACCTTTTTTTTTTAGGTTTGCACACTTCATGTCAATTTATATTATCAATGCATGGGTAGCTTCAAATTTTACGGTAGTATGGTATTCAAATATGAAGCAGGATTTCTGCTTGAGAACCAGGCTCTGCCCCTTTTGCACCACAATTCCGGCCAGTGAGACTGCCCTTCATACAAATGGGCCAAAAGTGCAGAAAGGGCCAGAGTCTTGATCAGGAAATCTGGTTCATATTTAAATTACAGCGAGCAGTGAAATTCAGGGCAGCCCAAACAGTAAACAGCTGAGAATAGCTAACATAAGACATAATGGGGTGGATTTACTAAAGGCAAATAGACTGTGCAAGTGCAGAAGCACAAATTTTCCCCAGAGCTTAGGGACTGAGGTGGAGCTCTGCTGATTTTCATCATCCAATCATGTTCAAGAAAAAAAATGCAGGTTTTTTTTTTTATATATTTTCCTCAGACCTGATCAGGTATTCATTCTCTACAAAGTAAAGCTTTATCACCTTTAACAATCTCTGGAGAAAATTAGACTGTAATGTCTATTTGCTATTTGGTAAATCCACCCCATTGAGTGGCCTGCAAAGAAGTAGAGGTGACATCCTGGACACTCTAATGTCACTTCAGGTTCACTTTAAGTACCTGCATTTATCAGAGAGCAACTAAGTGCCAATAATGAGCAAACATAAGGAAAAACAGTCACAAGCAAAAAATAGCTGCCAGTTCTGACCTGAAAAAGCTGGCTTCATGGCTGATCCCCTGGTTTCAATATTGTTGAGGTAATGTCCCAGAACAGCTGTGGCAAAGAAAGTTTCACCTCCTGATTTTTATACATATTATGGGCCAATGACTTAAAACACAGAAGCTGCCAGATTGGAATGACAGCCAGAAAACTAGCACTTTTCAGGAGAGGTGGTTAACAGGTGCAGCCCATATATTTGTCAAAATACAGGTTTGCAGACAAAATTAATCACTTGAAATCATGTTGCAACTTGAAAATCCTAAACCATTCAATGATAGAGGGGGGACTCAGAAAACTAGAACAACCAGTTCTGTGTTGCAGAAGGCCAAAACAGTGCTGCCCATGGATTGGTGCTATGGCTCTGCAAAAGCAATGCAAGGCTTTATTTAAAAATGCCTAACAGACCTGTCATGGAAAAGAAAATCACGACTTTGCCTGTAGACACTTATTTTCATACAGCCAATATCAGCCTTTTTGCGCAAATAGTCTTCAAGTAGAATTGCTGGCAGAACCTAACTGCACTTTAAAATACTCCCTCTCCACTCCTACAGCCATTCTGACTAACCTGTGTAAGAAAGATGTATAGACCTACCAATTTTCAAGCTGCGCTGGTCATGTGATCTCCGGTGTCAGCCAGCACAGCAGTAGGGGACAGGAGGGAGCACAGGAAAACAGACGGTGTTGATAAATGGGGAGTACTCGGATTGGTCAGGTGTGGAAAGTGAAGTCCCCCAAGGAACTGTCCTGGGACCAATCCTGTTTAATTTATTCATAATTGACCTAGAGGTTGGGATACCCAGCACAATCTCAGTATTTGCAGACGATACTAAGCTAAGCATGTCAATATCTTCTATACAGGACGTGGAAACCATAAAAGCGGACCTGAACAAAATAATGGGGTGGGCAACTACATGGCAGAGGAGGTTCACTGTTGAAAAATGTAAGGTAATGCACGTGGGTGCCAGAAATACGAAAGCAAGCTACTCACTAGGGGGAGAACTCCTGGGTAATTCTAAGATGGAAAAGGACCTCTAGGGGTCCAAGCTGCTGCAAGCAAAGCCAATAGAATACTGGCATGCCTAAAAAAGGGGATTCACTCCAGAGATAAAACGATAATTCTCCCACTCTACAAGACTCTGGTACAACCGCATCTCGAGTATGCCGTCCAGTTCTGGGCACCGGTCCTCAGAAAGGATGTGCTGGAACTGGAGAGAGAGTACAGAGAAGGGCAACAAAGATAATTAGGGGAATGGAGGACATCAGCTATGAGGAAAGACTGCAAGCATTGGACGACCTCTCTCTGGAGAAGAGACGCTGGAGAGGGGATATGATATCAATGTACAAATACTGTACTGGTGACCATAGCATAAGGAACACACTTTTCAGAGTAAGGGAATACAATAAAACACGTGGTCACTCACTAAAATTAGAAGAGAAGCGGTTTAACCTTAAACTGAGTAAAGGATTCTACTGTCAGAGCAGTAAGGATGTGGAATTCTTTTCCACAAGCAGTGGTATCAGCAGGGAGCATCGATACGATAGTTTAAAAAAAAATATTAGATAGGCACCTTAAAGACCACAACATACAGGGGTATACAGTGTACAGTAAACAGCAACATAGATTGAACTGAATAGACTGGTATCTTTTTTCAACCTAACTATATTACTAGGACATCACCCATAGGCTCCTATGGCCCATATATGGTCGGTGTTCCCTCCTCTCCCCTGCAGCATCACTGGCTGACAGAGGGGAGCCAATCACATGATCGGAGCCTAGAAATAGGTTATATTTACAGATCTTTCTTACACAGGTTAGTCCAAATAGGTGCTAGAAGGGGGGAAGGGCAATTTTATTTTTTTTTAAGAGTAGTTAGGTTTTGCCAGGAATTCTACTTTAAAGCAAAACATTATTCAGCAAATACAAAGGCTTGCCTAAAGTGTATCTAAAGCCTTTTTCCCCCCCATTTAGTAAAAATTAGGAAAGGGTTAAAACTAGGGATGCACCGATACCGGGTTTTTAAAAGCGAGTACGAGTACCGACACCTTTGCAGTGCGATTTGAGCCTATACAAAATGAATGGGCTCAAAATTGGACTGCAAAGAATTGCATGCAATTTGAACATGCGATTTCAGTCTGAATCAGATGCTGTTTCCAGCACCTCTTCTATGTGAACCCAGGCTGAAATCACTGACAATTTGGGTTCACACAGGAGCGGTGCGGGAAACCAGATGCGAGTCAGACAGGAATTGAACCGCTTTCCTGTTCAATTCACTTTATATGGGCTCAAATCGCACCGCAAAAGCATCAGCTTTGGGTATTGGAGCATTTTCAGTTGTACTCATGAAAATGCTCAGTATCGGCACCGATAACGATATTGGTACAACCCTAGTTAAACCATTGCTATCCAAGTCCCATCGAGGAGATTTCTTTTCATTCCTATCCTGGAGACACAATAGGAACAGGTCCCAATCAGAATAGTTCCCCTCTAATTCTGTTCACGTGACAATGCAGAATTCTAAAACAATGTGGTGACAACAGTCCTCCCTGACAAATAGAGGAGACACAGAAGGCAATAAAAACCTGAGATGTGGTCTCTTTCCCACCCAAATTTAATGGAAAGAAAACCGTTTCGGCTTTACAGACTCTTTAAAAGATCAATACATAGAGCAATGATGGTGCGCAAACTGCAGGAACTGTGCAAACTGTGGTCAGATCAGATTATTTGGTTTGGTTCTGTTTGTTATTGGTTATTGCCTTTTGAACATGATCACTGTTTCTTGCACTGGCTTACTGAATTGTCAGTCCTTGCACTGAAGTATGTTAGCATTCAGTACACAGATCCCTCGGCAGCTGCGAGCCGATCATTACTGAGCCTGTGAGAAGAATAGGTCTTGTTCTATAGCTCAGTGGCAATAAGCGAGGATAAAGCAGGACTGCAAGATATCAAAGTGCGGGGACAAGTTGGACAGTTTATTCCTAACATGGTTCTTATTACCTTCTTTGTCAGCGACTGCTCAATTTCCTGCAGCTGGGCGCGTGAGCTGCGCTCTACGACAGACACTTTGGTGTACTCCTGCTTTTTGTTAAGCCTGTTCTTCCAGTCTTCCTCCCCGCTCTTCTTCAGTAGCGCCAGCCTAAGAAGGAATAATATGCCACATTGTTAGTGAGACATTCCACACAAGTCATGCTGTCCACAGAGACCCGGCAGAACCTTTCAATGCACTTTCTAGGACACTGGCGTCATAAAAAGCAAACAAGGGATGCCATTTGCTTGCTGATATCTGAACAGAAAGAATATTCACAAAGTGCTGATTCAAGCACTGCCAGTAACTGCTGAGGAGATGATAAAGAAGAACTCCGGTCAGAATAAATATCAACAGTAAACTTCTATATTGTCAGATCAGTTGTGCTTTCTATTGTAAGCTGCAGAATTTTAGGTTTACTAAAAATAATAAACATCCCACTACCTATGCAAGTGTCCATTTATTGAAAAGGGGCAGCATACTACTGGATAGAATGCAAGTGGAGAACCCAACAAATCTTAGGCTTGGTTCACATCTGTGTGTCGGGAATGCACGCAAAATTGCATGGTTTCATGAATGCACAGAAGTACACTGCTCTTTAGCAGATGCATGGGGGGTGCCATTAGGAGCTCTAGTCGGTTTTCTAAATTTGAAAATTTAGCAGCTACAAAAACTGTAGCTGCTGACTTTGATCAAAGAGACACTTACCTGTACCAGGATCAAGCGCTGTGCTTACCCAAGGGACCCTGGGGACCGTCTATGGCCCTCAGTGCTGGCATAGTAACTGGGGGCACCTGGCTGTTACGCGCACCCCCCCCCCCTCCACCCCGAAAGACAAAATGTCAAAAAGGAATGGGAGAGGAGGACTTAAAGCGGAACTGTTCCATTTTAATGCGTAAGGACAGCCCCATGCATTGGCAAGCATACGCAGTTTGGTGTAAATTTAGAAAAGGGTTGGAGACTTTTTTCCCCTGCTAGGTCGCACCGTACTGGTGTAAATCTTGTCTTATGATTTAATTTTAGGAAAGGAAAGGTTGTAAAAAATTTTTCTTCATTTGTTTTGAATATAAAATTATTTTCTAGTTCCCTTTGGGAAGAGATTCACCCTCATTTTCAGTCCTAGACACAAAAATACCCCTAAGCAGTAGTTGCGTCCTCCAATCTCAAAGTTTACTGCACTGATACAATCCGCGCATCCACTAGCACCTTTTCATGTGCGGCTATAGTGGAAGAGGAATCATCCTCACTATCCGAGCACTTAGGGTGCGTGGACGCAGACCCAATAGGGTGACTCGCGTCCAAATCAACCTCTAAACCCGAGGAGACAGAGGAAGCAGGCGGAGGAAGCTTTGTGGAGGGCCATATCTACATTGGACACCAGTGACTGCAGGACCGCCGTCATAGCAGACAAGGCGGACTGAGACCCTGCAGCCTCAGAGAGGGATCAGGTGGTGACACATGCTCCAGGGACTCCATGGGTTGACATGGGGACCACCAGCAAGAAGTGTAAAAATTGCTGTTAAAAGTTCCTCCTACCTCTCCACCAGCGGCACCACAAGTCCCAGCACACCAAATTATGGCTATATCAGAAAGAGGGAGCCGTTTAGCACCCACAGGGACTCACCACCCCCTCCTCAGATGCAGAGCCAGGATGAACACCGTGCAGCGAACAAAGAGAAAGAAGAAGTACAGGAACTGCCACTAGAGGCCCACCGCCAATTCACCACTCCAGAGGCTTCAAAAACATGGCCGCCATGTATTAGCAAAGGGAAACAAGAAAATGGTCGCCGGACTACATACACATGGCCGCTGATCATACAGCAGACATCCAAGACAAAATGACGGCTACACACGGCGCCCAGGACCCCCAGATACACTTGGACAATAAGTCCACCAGGACTATCCCCCCAAAAAACGTGTTTTGCGCAGCACATGTTTACAAAGTATGTGGTAACACTATTAAATTGGCTGCTGATCTCGGTGTTACACCTGTCATACACCACACCCCTACATTTACCTTTCACGTTTACCCCATTGTTAGCGCACAGGCCTCTCTACCTCAAATAGTACATAAAAATCTCTATAGGACAGACTCTCAACCAGGGTTCTGTTGAACTGTAGGTTTCCTCCAGAAGGTGCTAGGGGTACCTTGAGCAGTGAGCATTGTCAGATTGATCTCCCAACTATAACGACTACCAGTGTAAGGGGTCACTTCTACATGACCACCAGTGCTAGGGGGCTTTTTCCTATTGATTACCATGTTAAGGGGCATTTCTCCACTGACTACCAATGTAAATAGGCATTTTTCCCCTAACCAATGTAAAGCAGCATCTCTCTAGTGACCACCAATGTATAAGGACACCTTCTCTGACAAGAGGACATATAAAGATCATTTTTACAGTCCGATCCTTCTTTGGTCATTTTTAGTCATTCACTTTACTGCTCAATATTTTACATATAGAGCAATGAAGTGTTATAAATTAAATTGTTTTGGGTACCAAATGTTCTAGAAATGCCAAAATGGGATTTTTTACTTACTGTAAAATCCATTTCTCTGATGTTTGACGGAGACAGCTCTTGTTATTCCTAACCATTGGGTTATACTGCCCCCTACAGGAGTAGGACACTAGGAGGAAAAAAAGTCTGGCTATGCCTATGGGCAGTCCCAGGGGGTATACTCCCTCTCCCTGCTATAGGTACTCAGCTTTGTTACAAGCAGTGTCAGAAGAATTACAACTCCGCAGAATAATGGGTGCTGTGTCCATCTATGAAAATCAGCGAAATTGATTTTATGGCAAGTCAAAGAATCTCATTTTCTCTTTCGTTCACTGACATACACAGCTCCTCATATTCTTAACTATTGGGATGTCCCAAAGCAGTGTTAAACATGAGGGGTGGGAACAGCAAAAAAAATTCAAGGCTAAACAGTAGCCTACCAGGCAACAGGAGCGTAGCCAAAACAACTGGAGCCCATTTGAAAAAAACAAACAATACACCCTCAAAGAGGATCAGATCCTCAACACAACAGCCTGAAAAACCTTGCGGCCAAAAGAAGTATTCGCAGATGCCAACACATCCCCTTTATAAAACTTTGTGAAAGTGTGCACAAACCAGGTGGCCGCCTTGAAAATCTTCGTCACTGACGCCGGATGACAGAAGGCTCAGGAAGCACCAAGAGCCCTAGTAGAGTGTGCCTTAACAGGTAAAGGCGGAACCTGACCCTTGATGGAATAGGCCTGAATCCCTGTATCTGATCCATCTGGAAATGGTTGCAGAGGAAGTGGACAACCCTTTACGAGGCCCATCCGCGAGGCACAAATAGGGAGTCTGACTTCCGGAAAGACTCCGTAGCTGCCAGGTACACCGTAATTGCCCGGACCACATCCAAGACATACAAAGTAATTTCCTTCGGATGTTTAGGCCTGGGACACAAGGAAGGCAACACAATGTCTTCATTCAAATGAAAATCAGAGACAACCTTTGGAAGGAACTATGGACAGGGGCGAAGAACCACCTTATCTCTGTGAATCACCAGGTAAGGTGGACAGGATAGCACTCCCAGTTCCGACACCCTGTGCGCAGAGGTGGTAGCCACAAAAAAGCCCACCTTCTGGGACAGCGCAAGCAGGGGAATATCCCCAAGATTCTCAAACACAGGCTTCTGGAGGGCCGAAAGCACCAAACTGAGGTCCCAAGATAGCAACACAGACCGCACTGGAGGAACCAAACATCGGACACCCTGAAGAAAGTTACGCACCAGAGTGTGTGGCCAAAGAAACCCGCCAAAGCTGACAACCGGCCCTTGATGGTACTCAAGGCCAATTTGTGTTCAACCCACCGTTGAAGGAAGGTGAAGATCTGAGCCACCTAGAAGGAGTGAGGATGAACCCCAAGAGACTCACACCATGCAATGCAAGTCTTCCACTTACAATCATAGATCCTCCTAGAAGTATACTTCCTAGATTTTAAAAGTTTGGGAATCACAAACCTCTATCCCTCAGCACCTGGTGTTCAACAGCCAAGCCGTCAAAGCCAGCGACTGTAAAGCAGAATGGAAGATCAGTCCTTGGGACAGCATATCCTCCCTCAGAGGAAGCTTCCAAGGAACAGCAGCAACCAGCCAGACCAGACCAACGTACCAAGCCCGGTGAGGCCAGTCCGGAGCGACTAAGATGACTGTAATCCCTTTTGCCTCGATCCTGCGTAGAAGTCTTAGCAGAAGCTTGAGAGAAAGGAAGGCGTAAATCAGATGATACTAACCTCACGAGGCCACCAGCGAGTCTGTGGCGTCCGCCAGAGGATCCCCCGTGACGGAGCGACAAATCTCTGCACCTTTCTGTTGAGCTGAGATAAACAGATCCACCTTGGGATGCCCCACTGGAGACACAACTGATGAAACACCTCTGGATAAAGGGAGCACTCCCCTTGGTCCAACGCCTGCTGACTGAGGTAATCTGCCTGCCAGTTTTCCACCCTGGGAATGTGTACAATGGAGAGGGCTGGAACGAACCGTTCTGCCCACCTTAAAATGCCAGCTACCTCCAGGACACTTTGTGCCCCCTTGGTGAGTGACATAAGCCACGGCTGTGGCATTGGCCGGTTGAATGCACACTGGACATCCCCGAAGACCATCCGTATAATGGTCCAGGCACAGTCTGATCACTCGGAGTGCCAAGACATTGATCGGTAGTCTGGACTCCTCAGTGTCCAGATTCCCTAAACAGAATGCTTGCCGAGGACGCCTCCCCAGCTGGACAGGCTGGCATCCATGGTGACCCCTGTCCAATACAAGGGGAGGAAGGGTGTGCCAAGCCGAAAGCACCAGAGAACGAAGACACAATATTAGGTACTCCTTTGTTCCGATTCAGATCCGATTGTCCAGAGACTACGGAGTCTTGTCCCATTTGGCCAGAATCTCCCTTTGCAGGGACCTCGTATGGAACTGTGCAAACAAAACCGCCTCAAAAGGGAGACGCCATCAGGCCCAGCACCTGCATGCAAGCCTGGAGGGAGAGACGAATTGCAACCTGCAATTTCTGGAGTTTGTCCAGAAGAAGGAGCACTCTGGCTATGACCAAGTCCAGAAGAAGAAGTACTCTCGCTAAGTCCAGAGTCAGGCACAGATAGTCCTGCTTTGTGAACGGAACCAGTAGGAGACTCTGCTCGCAGGAGATCGTCCAAGTAGCCCAGCATCGCGATCCCTCCTTGACATAAAAAAGCTAGCACAGGGGCTAATACTTTTGTGAAGACCCAAGGATTGGAGGTTAGACCAAAGGGTAATTCCAAAAACTGATAATGCTGCTCTTCCACGACAAAGCAGAGAACGCTGGTGACTGGCACATATTGGAATGTGAGGGTAGGCATCCTTAACATTGATAGAAGGAAATCCCCGACGCAGAGATGCCACCACCATGCCAATGGACTCCATATGGAACTTCTGCACCCACACAAAGCAGCTAAGTGCCTTGAGGTCCAGGATTGGACGCATTTTGCCTTCGTTCTTGGGAACTGTAAACAGGTTTGAGTAAAAACCCTGACAATGTTCAGGGACAATCAACGTGCAGTCGGAACCGGGACAACCAACCCTTGAAGCAACAGGTCTTGTACCGCCCCAAAAAGATACTGTAAGCGGTCCGGGACAGGCACAAGTTGGAAGGAAATAAACTTGCAAGGGGACAAGAGCAAAACAATCTTGTAGCTGGACCGAGTGACCTCGTGAACCCACTTGCCTTATATCAGGGAAATCCACGGGTCCGTAAACCAGCGAAGATGTCCCCCCAACACCAATACAGTTGAGGGCGCACCTTTGTGCTGTAGCATCGGGCATGGCACAGGAGGTACAGGCATAGCACAGTAGGTACAGGCATGGCACAGTAGGTACAGGCATGGCACAGGAGATTCTCCTGTACCATGCCCGAGGCACTGCATGAGGAAATGCAGGGGCTGTGGAGGAGTCTCACTTACCTGTCGGTGAGGCGCCTTTGACCTTAAAAATCGTGCCGCCCGGCGCCAATCGTACACGTTCGGATATTCCCAGGCATGCGGCCCATGTGCGGTCACACATCGGCGCCGGGCAGCGCCATTTTTAAAAAGACACTGACTCGAGTATAAGTCGAGGGGGGCTTTTTCAGCATGAAAAAACATGCCGAAAAACTTGGCTTATACTCAAGTATATACGGCAACAGTAAAAAAGGTCTGAAGCATGTAGGCCCTTTACAAAATAATCAGGAGTGGGTGACTGGGGACAAAGAGAAGGCAAATTTATGAAATACTTTCTTCAGCTCTGTATATACAAAGGAGCATGGGGGAGCTCATGACCATAATGATGATGGTATTGACACAGCCCCAAATTATCCACAATGGCTCAAAAGTGATATGGTCCAAAAATATTTAGACAGAATAAGGGTGGATAAAGCGCCTGGACCAGATGGCATCCATCCACGCATCCTAAAAGAATTGAGCGCTGTAATTTCAAAGCCTTTTCTAATTTTTTGGGACTCGTTAAGGACTGGAATAGTACCACTGGATTGGCGTAGGGCCAATGTGGTGCCTATATTTAAAAAGGGATCAAAGTCTTTGCCAAGTAACTATAGACCTGTTAGTTTAACTTCTATAGTCGGGAAGATACTGGAGAGTTTAATAAAAGACCACATAGATGAGTTCTTGTTGGAAAAAAATATTTTAGGCAACAGACAGCATGGATTCATGAAAGACAGAAGTTGTCAAACAAACCTGATTTCTTTTTATGAGGTGGTAAGTAAACCCTTGGACAGAGGGGTGACTGTGGATGTAGTATACTTGGATTTTGCTAAAGCGTTTGACACAGTTCCCCACACACCGCTAAGGTAAAGTCTACTGGCTTGGAAAGATTGGTTTGTAATTGTACAGAAAATTGTCTAAAAGATAGAATTCAGAGTGTAGTGGTTAATGATTCTTACTCTGAATGGTCTAAGGTTATCAGTGGTGTACCTCAAGGTTCAGTGTTGGGACCCTTACTTTTTAATATCTTTATAAATGATATAGGGTCTGGGATTAAAAGTACCATTTCAGTCTTTGCAGATGACACCAAGCTTAGCAGTGGAAAAACTTCTTTACAGGAGGTCTCCAACTTACAAGCTGACCTCAATGCACTGTTTCTTGGGCAACTATGCGGCAAATAAGGTTTGTGTATACGATTGTGTATATGGGATTGTGTATACGATTGTGTATATGGGATTGTATGTTTGGGTTTTCAATACTTTTTTTTTTTTTTTGTTGGTTGAACCAGATGGACTTGTGTCTTTTTTCAACCTGACTAACTATATGTAACCCCACCAGACTAACAACCCAGCAGAAACAGGCACTTGCAGCCACCAGGATGATCTGCACTGCACGCGCGGTGATCAGGAAGTGAAAGGATCCAGGAGTCAACACCAGGGGATGAGGAGGGGCTACCACCACCGAAATTGCCACCCACAGGGCTCAACTGTCATGGCCGCGGGTATTTTTAATGTCAAACCACCGCAAAATGGCCACCGAACACCACAAACATGGCCCCTGTGCTTAGAAAAACAGGCTACAACAAAATGGTGGCACCACAAAGCTTCCAGGAACCCAAGAGGGATCCCTAGGCCTCAGGGACAGACCCAGGCATGATGGGTGGCCCCGGCAACAGCCCCCACCAGGTATATCCCACCCCCCACAGCCGATCGTCCAGTCACCGGAGGTACAACCCCCCCCCCCAGCCCACATCTCCACTGTCCCCACTCCAGGAGGTAAACCAGACCACCCAAACAGCCCCAGCATAAGTGGAGGGGGGGGGTAGGATGGGGGACAGATTAAAGGGGGGTGCCTGACGGGAAGGAGGTGAACCCGGGGGTCCGACTGTCCCAAGGAGGGCCCGACGTTCACCCCAAAACCTTCCAGGGGGAGAGGGGGGACAGCTACTTACCATACCAGGAACTGGGTGGGCACCGCTCCAGAAAGAACCCCTCTCCATCGAAATAGAGGGGCCGTCGGCCAGGAGGAACGGTGCGAGGTGGGCCGAGACCCGGCTGTATGTGACCTTGCGAGGCATTTAACTCGCAGGCCAGCCCCCATCCAGTGGAGCTATGTTGCGGCTGACCTAGTGCAGAGCGCTCACTGACCAGACTGGGGTGAACACTGGATCTAGATATTCCAGCCCGTCACCCAGTTTGGCAGTTGATTGTAGATCTCACAGGAAAAATCCAGGAGAAAAAAAATTTCTATCTAAAAAAAGAAAAAATTTCCCAGGACCAAAGATCCCGGCAAGGAACTAGGTCCTTACTCCCGACTAGGGAGAAAAAATAAAAATGGAGTACCTATAGCAGGGAGAGGTAGTATACCCCCTGGGACTGCCCACAGGCGTAGCCAGACTTTTTTTCTGCTTAGTGTCCTACTCCTGTAGGGGGCAGCATAATCCAATGGTTAAGAATATCAGGAACTGTGTCCATCAACGAACGAAAGAAAAATGCTGCTTTTTTTTTTTTTTTCAATTTAAAACTTTTAAAAGCTTACTGATCATACCTTTTTATTGTGAAATGAAGTAGGAAGATTTCTAGCATGGGTTTCCTGGGACCTCAAAATGATTTCAAGGGTCCCACCAACGTAAAGATGTTAAGAAAAACGGTTATATGATCTTGGTGCACAGACTGGTGGATGATGAATCTTGATTGACGGACTCCTGTCCCAATGGTGGCCTTATAAATCAAGTACTAGTTTCATAAATGAGAATCACTTTATGGTTGTAGGCATAAAGGGTGGAGCCTAACCATTTATATCATTGTTTTAACTACTGTATTCAGATAGAAGGAGAAATGCACTAGGATCCCCGATTCAAATCCCAGCCACGACACTATCTGCCTGGAGTCTGCATGTTCTTCCCTGTGCCTGCGTGGGTTTCCTCCTACACTCCAAAGACATGCTGGTAGGTCGATTGGCGCCTGTCTAAAAACTGACCCTAGTATGTATAAAGGAGTTAGGGACTTTATTGTATGCTTCCTGAGGGTAGGGACTAATGTGAATGTACAATAATATGTAAAGCACTGCGTACATTGACAGTGCTATACAAGTACCTGTAATAAATAGGTAAACAAATGCAACTGGCTTTGAAAAGTTTCTGCACTTTGCGTATTCTCATTGTTTTCGATACTAGTGTTCGCACGTCACAATAGAACACATTGGGAATCCCTTGTTTTTGAGTGCAGCAAAGCATTACCAGATGTACACAGTGCTGCAACCATCCACTAGACAAATGAGAAACCTCTGATTCACAGGATAATATGACTCAAACAGGACCCAACCCTGCACTCCGCTCCTGACCCAAAGTACAGTAAATGTGCTTAGCCAGCAAAACAGTACAATGTACTAGGTGACATCAGATTTCCTCAGATGACATCTTGTCCCTTTTGCCACAATCTGAACATTATAACCAGCACCAACAAACAGAGCAGCATGCAACAGAAATAAACCCGGTCTCATCTGCTTTATTCTTCTGTGTAGAATGAGTAATCAGAACATCCATAGAGTTGAAAGACTGGGCAAGGACATATATAAAGAGGGTCCTACGTGTTTGTAGTAAACACAATAACTATTTTGATTTTCAGTACACATTTTTTCATCTTTTTATATCTAGAGATTACTATTGTGAACCCATGAGCATTTACAGGGTACTGACAGTAAATGTATACACTTTAGTGCAGCCTTTCGCATTCTTTATACCCCTTGGGAACCCTAAAATTATTTGCGGGTCACAGGAAACCCCCGCTAAAAACGTATTCAGTGGGGGTCAGTGCAGAAAAAATGCCCCTTACATTGGTGGCCAGTAGGAAGAATGTTCTGACTGCTCCCCTTTAAGACAGCTAAAAATGTCTCTGATGTCATGCCGCTACCTCTGCCAAGTAGCGTTGGCTTTGTTACCATGCAGGCACCATTATAAAGGAGGTCAATCAGTAAAGACTCAAGGAACCTCCTAGGGCAGTGATGGCAAACCTTGGCACCCCAGATGTTGGGGAACTACATTTCCCATGATGCTCAACTAAACTGCAGAGTGCATGAAGCATCTGGGGTGCCAAGGTTCGCCATCACTGCCCTAGAGGAACAGCCATCACTGCCCTAGAGGAACTCTAGTTGAGAGTTGCTGCTTAAGTGGGTACATACAGTATAGGGAATGCAAATTCATGTAAGGAGATGTTTTACAGTTATAGTGTACATAACACAATAGTATAGAGAGACTAGAACAGAGAGGCTGGCAGAACTGTGGGAAAGGCAAGGAGCAAAACCAGTGGCTAGGTAGTCAAGGCAGCTAAAAAAATAAATTGAGCCTGCACCTTCATTTATTAGGTGTGCTGCAAAGAATTGGCTTACTGGCTCTTAAAATGATACATCCCTTGTAATATCACTAAAGAAGCTACAATAGGACTATGTTCACACCTCTGTTTTTTTTTCATGCTTGTTGCATCCTAGGTGTGGCTTTCAGCAAAATACTCCTTCCATGGGGATAAATGGTAATGCATGAAAAACGTGCATGAACTGCTTAAATGCATTGCATTACATTTGCTCCTTGTTAAAAAAAAAAAAAAAAACAAAGGTGTGAGTGTAGCCTTTCATAGATCACAGCGCTTAATAAATGCCATGGAGAACAGAGGTATGTGCAGTGACCAACAGCAGCTAGACATCTGCTGTCAACAGCCACAGCGCTAAAAACTGATCTGACACAAGCATCTGCAATAATTAGGACACTAAAAAAAATACAATCTCCTTTGACTTGTAGCCTGTATATATTAAGGTGAAAGCACATCTGCTGTGCAATTATATGCTGCAGCAAGCATTTAAAGGGTTAACAATCTAGAGGAATCTCAGTACCTGTCACGAATAGACATGTTTTTGATGTTGATGTCAATATCCTCTTGTGATTTGGCCTCGGTGGCAGGAGGAGAGATGTCGCCCGTCCTCTCGCAGAACTCCCCTTCGTCTTCCTCGCCTGCCTGTGGTCTGTAGGATGCCGCCGTTGAAGTGTGAGAAAGTGTCTGCGCTGTGCTGGTGCCAAGAGCTTCAGAGGCCGGCTTGACAATCTCTGCTTATTGTGAAGAGAGAGGCTCAGCATTAGTGAGCAATCACATGGCTTGCAGTCTAGTAACCCCCCTCCCTGTTTCCCTTCCCCAGCCTCACCTCCTCCTTCACTGTAATCTGCTTGCTGAGCTCATCCCTTTGGTTACACATGTGTTTCCTTAAAAACTAGTGTTTTTATATGCAGCTGACCTCTGTTTCAATCACAACATGGTAACGTGTCCGTAATCTTTCCACTCTTGTTTGCATAGACTCATAAAATGGAGGTGTGCTATCACATGCGTAGAAGGATCTTTTGTTCATGACAAAAGATCACATACTATTCCATTTTCCATATAACTGCTGAATTCATGTGGTTGGGATTCCATCTTAAATATATCAAATCGCACTGCCCAAAATGTTCATGATCTACCACTTTTGATGCATTAGCATCGTATAAAAAGCAGACAGAATTTGTCACCTAATTGTTGCACTAAGAATTGTCTACTCTCCAGAATAGCTTCCTGCAGGAAGACACGTAGAAATGCTAGAGACTTCATTTTTTAATCTCCCAGGGTAGTAAAAAAATATCTAAAACAAATTTTGCTCAAAGCCTTGATTGGCTGTCAGAGGCTCTCCCTACAGTGAGGATCCAGATTCATGTGATGCTGAGCAGCATGGCACACACTTAGGGCTTGCAGGTGACTTTTGCCATTTAGCTACCTACTCTTTTTTCCCCTTGGGGTCAGGAGTGCTCAGCAGGACTGAGAAGAGCATGCTTAGTGCTCCCATTTTTTCTTGTGTAGGCCTAAGAGAAAATTAGGAATTATATCCACTTCTTCCACAAAGTTAACACACTGGAAGACATCTACACCCGCCATTCTCAACCAGGGTCCTGTGGAATCCTAGGGTTCCTCCACAGTTTTTTAGGGGTGAGCTATGGCTGACTGGCCTCCCATTTGATGCCGCCTGTTTAGTTCCAGTGACAATGCCACTTGGCAAAGCCAGCCATAGGACACCAATGATCTTTTTAGCTCTCTAACCGTGACAATCTGACCACCACTGTAAAAGGTTTTATTCTTTCTACCAACTACTAACATGAGACATTTTTCCCATTGGCGCCCATTGAATACATTTTAGTAAGGGTTCCCTTAGACCTGAATATTTTAGGGGTTCCTTTTGGATAAAAAAAGATTGAGAAAGCCTAAAATCGGTTAGACTAAGTTCAGGAGCACTAGATCCTGATGGCGGTCAATGCAAAAGCAAGTGCTGTAGGTTCCCATTGACTCCACAGAAGTGGATCTTATGTGCTCTGCTTTAGTGCCATGGGGCTGTGATGTTTAAATTTGTCATAAAAGAAATGCAAGAGTTGCCATTCTGCAAACCTGAAAATTCGGACCTCAAAGCTTTCCAAATCTGACTCCAAAAAATCAACCAGATCCAGAAAGTCAGCATGAAGTCCAAACTCTTTACATTCACACTTATTTCAGGTCATCAATGTAGCAAGGTTATTTGTATAACAGCCAGGCACTTGTCATTTACAGAAATCAGCACTATCAGCCTTCCTGTTCCTCTCAATACATTCGGCCAATGTGTACAGCAACCTGTGTGACTTCTGTCGAACAGGCATGCTGGAAAAACAGCAGCTGACAGGCATCTGATCAGCACTTGCAGCCAATAGCTGCGAGCGCTGATCACTGTGTCCTAGAGGGTGGGCAGTCGCCCTGTCAAACCAAAATAGAACAGTGGGGAAATCACTGCACTAACATTGCTTGTGTTAGTACAGCGATCATTGTTTTTTTCTTTTTTCTTTCAGCCCATTGACTTAAAAAAACAAACTAATCGTGTGTACCAGGCTTAAGTGAATGACAGTCAAGTGTGGTCAGTTACAGGCACTCATAGAAGCAAAGCTATCATAAGGGTGTACTGAGAAATTTATCTCCTTTTCAAACCAGGGTGTGAAGCTGGCTATACGTTAGAATTTTTTTTAAAAATATGTTTGGTTTTGTCATGGTTAACAGGGACAAATTGATTATGGTTTTAGACTGCAGTGATGAGAAAAACTGAAGCCGAGGGATGGAAACATTTTATTATCAGACTAAACAAAATTTTAACTATCATCCCCAAATAGTTTCATCCAAAATCAGAACTTTTGTGTGCACAAACATTCATTTAAACAATTATGTATGCTTTAGGAGTGCATGAAAGAATACAAAGGTTTACCTATAATACATACACCTGTACATATACACACACACACACCTGTACATATACACAGACACACACACCTGTACATATACACAGACACACACACCTGTACATATACACAGACACACACACACACACCTGTACATATACACAGACACACACACACCTGTACATATACACAGACACACACACACACACACACACACACACCTGTACATATACACAGACACACACACACACACACCTGTACATATACACAGACACACACACACACACCTATATATACACAGACACACACACCTATATATATATATATATATATATATATATATATATATACACATACACACAGACCCACACCTATATATATATATATATATATATATATATATATATATATACATACATACATACATATACACACACACACACAGACACCCACCTCTATATATATATATATATATACACACACACACACACACAGACACCCACCTATATATATATATATATATATATATATATATATATATATATATACATATACATATACACACACACATATATACATATATACATACATACATACACACACACACACACACCTGTAAATACTTCAAAATTTAAATACATTTTGCATTCTTTTGTTGATTTCTTAAAAAGAACAAAATAAAACAAACCTGTTAAATCCATATGAGAATCCATCCAATCAGCAGGTCTGGATAACCTTTTTTAAAGGTCTTCAAGCAAAACTAGAGGACTCAACGATGGCATCTTTAAATGCTCTGACAAATGATTTTTTAGAACTCTGAACGAAAATTCAACCATGTATGGCCAGCCTTAGAATGTGCTCTGCTCCTATGTGATGCCAGTATGCTGCCTTACTGCATGAGAAAAATCTAAGAACAAAGCATCCTGCTGAATTCCCCAAGATAAAAGCAGTTCACGGGAAGGAAAAGGTTTAGCTGAAGCTCCGAGAACATTTAATGAGTCATTGAGAGATGGCAACATTTATATTGTTTCCCCAGGGCACTCCAACCAGGACAGCCACACTGTTACACACACACAGGATGCTGTAAACACAGAGTACATCGGACATGGGTGTGTGACAACTAACTTCTGTGTCACAAGGGCAAGTCTATCCATAGGACTGTCACTGCCGATCTGTGCTCATAGCACTGGGATTGGGCATGTGCTGCTCTCTGGGGGGAAGCCAGGCAAATAAAGAGGGGCGCTGTAGTGTCATCTCTCAGCTCAACTAAATCATTCTAGATAGAGAAGAGTTAAGCCGGCTACACCTAGCAAAGTCTAGCTTGTTACTGGTGAATCAGCTAAAATTTGCTACATGGGTGGCTTTGTTGGCACCCTTGTTCCAGACAGCCTTTTACTGAAAAGGATCCAAACAGCAGCTGCATCAAACCCAGGTGTCAGAATACAGCAGCCAGCAATGCATATCTGTCCATCCGTGCTGTATAGTGTGGAAGGAGGGATCGGTTAGAATTTTTTTTTTGTTCAGCGACCAAAAATCGATCAGTGTATGGCCAGCTTTATCTCCGACACCTGTGGGGGCTTTTTCCTTACTTCCTGTGCGATCACAGGACAGGAAATGAGGGGAAATCACCATCAACCTGACAAAGGGTCTAAGGATTTCTGCACTTTACTACCCCACCTACTACTCTTAATGACCTCAACATGGGCACACGTATCAAATATATTTTTGATGTGTGTCCCAAAATGTCTGAAAAACTTTTCTTGCCTAAATTATGCTTCAGGGCCCATTCACACTAGGAACAGCTTTTGAGTCACACAGGAATGAGCGGCTTGTTCCTGCACGATTCAAATGCAGTTCTGTGCAGTACGATTTCAGCTCTATTCATTTTGAATGAGCCGATATCACACCACACCAAAAAAAT
Source organism: Pelophylax lessonae (assembly GCF_965119305.1). Taxonomy (NCBI): domain Eukaryota; kingdom Metazoa; phylum Chordata; class Amphibia; order Anura; family Ranidae; genus Pelophylax; species Pelophylax lessonae. The sequence continues at coordinate 84,884,906 of NC_138772.1, read as the reverse complement.
GTGCATGCACTACTTCTAGAAGCGCACTGCAACCAGATTGCATGGTACTTTTTTTTACCATGCAATCTGGGGCAGCAAACCTGCATTTGGGGTGCTATTAACTTTGCACTGACACCTGCTGCAGATCGCAAGGGCAGTGCGATTCGAAAGGGAAATGCGCACAGAACGTGGGTATCCCGCACAGCATTCTAGTGTAAATTAGCCCTTAATGGCAGTACATGTAGCTTGCAATCTGCTGAGCATCCTTATTGTGCATAGGGAGTGTTTGGAGTCTTTCAGCAGCATGAACGAAGAGGTTCCTTTTGACCCTAGCATACATTGGGGTGCTGAAAAGTGCTCATATACCTTGGCAAAGCTTTTTCTAAGAACAGCAGGCAGAGAAAAATCTACTTTTCCTTGTAGCCCTGCTACGACTTCTCCCCTCAGTTTGTGAACATTTGGCGCACACGTGGTGAAGGAGCGGATTCCTTTTCCTATATGAAAAGAGAACTGCTCACTTTTGTAAGAAACTTTCCAAAACAGTAGATAATCTCTGAGAGCAGAAAATTGCTTGTGAAGCTTACTCATTATTTCTCTGCCTGCAATTGTGTTATAAGAATACTGAGCCATGTATGATGTGGTATTTATGGCACTAAACACAAAAACTGGTGAACCAGGGGACAATTTCCATTTCTATTCTTCTCCTGGTACTTAAGCAGCTGTAATGGAAAGATCTGGATATCCCCTCCATCAAACATCTCCTGTCTTAAGTTGCCAATTGTGACTAGGAAACTACCTCCGAGAAAGGTTTTGTTTTTTTGATTCCTGCAAGCTTGCAAAATCTATTCCAAGCATAACAACCTATTAAGCAATAGAGGTATATAAAAACCTTGCAGATGTACCATAAATGGCATAATACATTTTTTAGGTGTTTCCCATTTGTGAAAATAATCTAAGTGCATCTAAACAATGAACATTTAGAAATATTTTAACCAGCTTCTATCTGTCCACTGTACATAGACAGAAGGTGGATGTTACAGGGCGAAGGGTTGTTTTTAGGCTCCATGTACACGGGACGTTGTTAAAAGTCCCTTTGAATGCTGGAATTTTTAGGACGTTTGAAACGTCCGTTCGGTCGCGTTTGTACCCGCGTTTAGCGGGCGTTTAGAACCGTTCCTAGAGGTAAAAAAAATGATTCCCCTTTAAAATGGAAAAACGCGAACGCTAAACGCGGGCCATCGCGTTCGGACGCGTTCGTGCATTTGAAACGCCGGGAAACACACGTTCGAACGCAAATAATTGCGTTCTAAAAACAGTCCCTGAACACAACTGCCTGCAAATGACTGTAAACGACCCTGTGTACATGGACAGATAAGATAAAATGTAGATGGGTTCAGGGGCTTCTGAAAAAAACGCCCAACTGCTCCTAAACGGCCATTTCCAGCGTCCCGTGTACATGGAGCCTAAGACCTTTTTTTTTATCTTTACCCTTGCATTACCGAACATGCACAGGAGCAAAGTTCTGTGATCACAGAATCCACTGGACAATGCAGTTCATAAACAATGAGATGGCTCTCTACCATATGATCACTGTGACCAATCACTGCATCACACAATCTAAGCAAAGGCTGCAATTAGCACCGGGCCCTCACTTTACTCTCCCACTCTGACCCCATGTGAGAGGAAAGAAAGCTTCCTGATCTCTGTCAGCCCTCAAAGTAAAATAGTACCAGTGTTATCCAATATTAGAAACCGTCAGCCAGCCCTCTACAGCATACGTCTGCTCCATCCTGTCTATGATCTGACCTGTATATTAACCCCTCAGCTTCCTCATCCTGCCCATCTGCACAAAAATGCCTTCATCTCTATCCTTCCACTGTATGGAAGTATTTTTTAATAGAACAAGCTGTCCTGCAGATAGAGTATTTTGAGGGTTGAAACAAACCTTTTTACACTGACAGGGGTACTTACAAATATTTTAAAGGAAAAACAAACTGTTGCTATAACTGCCTATAAAATGTTAGCTGGTGTTTGATAGTGTAGCTAAATCTGCTAGTGCATCTAATGCTCTCCTCTACCCAGGCTGAAAATGCTGGTGTCTCTGTAGTGCCTTCATCCAGAGTGGGGCAACTCTAATAGAGGTGCGTTACTGGCCAGATCATCAGGTGAAAACAAAGGACGGAAAAAGCCTTAAAGAAAAGTAATGCAGCCACCACATTTAAGGATTAGTAAGCTGCAGCATATTCTTTTCGGTTTTGGGTTTAATTTTGCATTAAAATTAAAGAATAATGGCCAGAAAGACTATCCTTTAACATCCTCTTGTCAGAGAAGGAGCCCTCAAATTGGTAGTGAAAAGGAAAAACCCCTCCTTATTTTTCTTCATTACCAAACAAGTGTGGCAAAAATGGGAACACCTTGGAGTGTTTACTTTTTAAAAACAAGGCATTTCTGGGGTGTTCGCATTTTCCTGGCTTTTTCTTTTTGCTAGGTTTAGAACAGTACTTTTTCAAATAGTTTGTTTATTAAATACCTCCAAAATACAGTTTGGTCTCAAAAAAAGAAAAAAAATGATAAATAAATATTTTAGGTACAGTGTTGGGTGACAGAGTAATTGTTGGACAAACTATCACAGCACTGAAAACTCCAAAATGGCCTGGACAAGAAGGGGGTATAATATGCCAGAACTCAAGTAGTTCAAATATGTCCAGCCAAAACTTATATATTTTTTAATTTTTGGAAAAAGTGGGGAAGGATTAGAACCCCTGTGTCATTTTCACTGCTATCCACTAAACTTTATGGCTATATAATCCAAGATACACGGCAGACAGAACTGAACACAGCAGATGCAATTTGGTCTCACATCCTGAGCCAGCATCTGCAATATTTATGGATTCTTTAATCTGAAGATACATCTACTCCCTGAACATATCGCTCTAATGCTGAACAGCTTTGTTTTTGCATTTCAGACTTAGTGTTGTCATATTAGCAGGAGAAGTTGAAGTTCTGTATTCTCCAACCCTTGCTTTACCTCATCTGACACCTCCATGTGTGTAGGAGATTGTATGGTCTGAGCAGATGTCTGCCTGCAGGAATGCCTTTAACTGAAACCTTTCCTGAGGAAAGCATATAGATGTGGATGGTCCTGGTTCTTCATCAAGACACTAAAGGTACATTTACTTTACTTTTTTGTTAGCATAATTTTAAATAAGAGATCTCATTCTTGGGTCCCAAGTTTTAAAGGAGACCTGTGCCGAGAGAAAATCCCACAGCATGTCAATTTCTGTGTTCTTCTGAAAATGCTAGCAGTCTGACTGTCATGCTGATCTGTGTTATCAGATAGTCACCATTACAACTGGGAAACTAGCATTTTTACAGGGAGGTAAGCAATTTCATCTCTCTCTCAATGCAGTGTTTCTCTAAAGTAAGCTTGTCATGAGATAAATAGGGAGGCAGTCACTGAAGAACTCTTGCAAATGCTACTTGCATGGCTGTCAAGCTAGCCCCATCAGTTCAATACTTAGAGAAACTAACCTTAGAAGTTTTTAGATCAGGACTTCGGACTTTACATACTTGCTCTCGCAAAGAAAAAGCATATAGCCAACAAACTCGTACCTCCTATTCAGTGTGAAAATAAATCAGACAGCAATATTTAACTCTGCATGGTTATAATAAAAACTCCATATGGGTCCCCCGCGATGCAGTGGGAGCGCTCCCTACTCCCGGTCTCGTGTTTTAGGTCTTTCAAGCAAGAGCCAAGTCCCCACATTGGTGGGAATGTAGGTATAATTTTTACCTGGTTACCTTTAGGGCCCATTCACACTAAAAGCACTCGGTCACAAAAACATACATGTTATGGTACCTTATGACATGCGTTAACATGCATTGCATTAAGGCAGACCATTTTAATATGGGTGGGCAACCAACGCTCCAAAACTGATGAAAGAAAACCCATTGTGCTTGAGCATACACAATGCTTTTTTTTAATGCAGTGCACTACAAATGCCCTGGTATGTGCATAGCGGTGCACTGTGCTTTAATGTACAATGTGTTGGGGAGCCAATCACAATGAATGACAACGCAATGCACATAGAACAATGCACATAGCTCTGCCATGCATTTTAGCTTTGTGCTGCACCACCACAAAAAGTGTAAATGGGCCCTACGTTTTTAGCAGCAGCATCAAGATTTTCAGAAACTGCTAAAGACGAGAGAATAACTCTCTAAAATACAGCGATATGCTCACTTAGATAGACTTCACCATAATCGGTTTTCGCTCATTGGAAGATTTCCCCTCGCTTCTAATCACAGTTTTAATAAATATCAATTTCCCCTCACTGCACCAGAGACAATGGTGACCAGGACAAACATCCTGTCGTTTTCAGCCAAGGAAGCTGGCATCTTGGCCACTGTTTAATCTTCGACTGCCATGACGCTGCACTTGATCAGTTGACATCAGCCATTGGATAATTTGACAGTTTGGTTGAGAGCACAACCAATGTGACAGTTCGCATTCCGCAACTGTTTTTTTGAAACCATTAAATCAAGGAGTTTACTTCCACTTTAAAGTACTGGGGTCTTAGGATCAGCAGAACAGCCAAGCAACAGCCTCCATATTCTCTCAGTAAAGGTTGTCTTTTGACCACTTGCATCTTATAGCACCTAATTCCTTTGGCGGCATGAGAAGTCAGTGATACTGATAAATTACTGGTGTGTCAGGGTCTATTTGCAGCTGTAGAACATTTCAACAAAGAGGGGACAGAGGTCTCAGAATGATCATAATCTGATTTGCTCAAGCTACTTTGCCCACTGCTGGCAGAAAGTGATACAAAGAAAGGAGCGTACCTCAAGCTGGGGACAAGTGAAATGCGAATCCTGTACAAGGTAGAAATCTTATCTGTTAATAAGCTCAACAGGGTACTGAATGAATTTACCCTCAAATACAAAGCTACACCTTCTTATAAACCAGAAATGTAAAAGCTTCTTACCAGCGGGACTTTTAATGCTCAATGCATTGGTTTCCGAGTGCAGATTCCTCTTCTCCGGCTTCATGTCATCCACCTCTACCTGTGGGGAGCTTTCGGCTATTGGCAGCTCTCGCTGCACAGCAGGTTGTAACAGTGTCTGTGGGCTGAGCAATTCCACTGTGCTCTTACTTGAGGTAACATGCCCAAGCCTCTTCTGCTCTCTGGTTGATTCCTCCTCCTTTAACACATCCAGCACAGGATGAATGACTTCCTTCTGCACAGGGCTCCACTTTCTCAGACTGCTCTCCTCTGTGGCCAGTGCTCTGCTCTCACACAGTGGCTGCTTCCTTGGTTCAGGCTCTATGAGTTTATCAGCCTGTGGAGAGCTCCAGGACTCTGAAAGCAGTGAGCTCCGCTCTGTAGTGTTTGCTGTCTCCATCGAAGTGTGAAGCAGAGTGGAAGCGCTGGAGATACTTGATATTCTATCAATGTAATTTGATGACTTTGTGACATTCATGTCCCCAGGGTAGACAGGAGAAGATCGGGACGTCAGAGTAGCCACAGATGTTACAACGGTCTGAGACAATGGAGCGATCTTTTCACCTCCGTTCTTAAACTGCACAGGGAACAAACCAGAAACACATGTCAGATGGAAAATCGGGTTTCCCTATTTATTCTAAGCCACGAGATTTTAATTTACTACATTTAAAGAGAAACTACATATTAAAACACAAGCTGCCACAAATTCGGCAAAATAAAAATATTCATATATAGGCGTGCATTTTAGAGATGCCACTTGTTTCTGATGTAGCTTTTAAAAACTGTTGGTACACCATTTAATGGAATAGTCAGATTGGCTTCTACCATCTTTTAGGGAATCTAGTAGTTCTATCTTCTTACTCAAGCTCCCAACATTGCTGATCCTACCCTGACAAAGTCTTCAGTCTCCTCTTGCATTCTTTGCAATATAAAATTAGTGTAACAGTGAAAGTGAGATCACACCTTAAAGTGTTACTAAACCCACAACCGTAAAATCAGTCTGTATATGCAGTAAAGTATGCTGGTTATACTCACTGTGAACATAAGGGGTTAATCCTCCACACTGTAAAAAGGCTGTTCGATCCTCCCTTTCTTTTACTGCCCACAATCCATCTGCTTGTAGTACAGAGCCTTGGAGGCACTCTGCACATGCTCAGTTTTGGTTTGTATTGCCAGGAGGGTGCATGTGATCAGCACAGGGCCAATCAGCACTATCTAGACAGAAAGTCAGAGGTCATGCAGCCTCAAAGGACAGTCAGCAGTATGAAAACTATGAAAGCTTAAACCAGTGCTTGGCTGGACACTAATAGAAGTCATAAGACTGCTATATACTGCTGATGAGAAAAAGTATTTAGAAGTTCATATTTTCGAAAATATTTGCATTTCCATTTTCTGTGTACTGTGGAAGACCAGATATAGTGAAGGGTCCTGGGTTAAGTAACACTTTAATAATTGTAGCAAGGGAAGTCGGTAGAGAGTGGATATCAAGCCAAGGAATAGAACACCTGGAGAGAACATAAAACAAGAGACATGTGCAGACCGGCTTGTGTAAGGTCAAAACTGCATCTCTCCACCATATCCGGGAATGGATTTTAGGTGGAAACCCGACCAAAATAAATAAATGGTGTAGGGTCTGTAATATGTGACTAAAACTAAATTAAAATTTGTCAAAATTAACACGGATTTAAAATCAATCAGAATTGACAGTTACATTTAACCTCGATCTGACCTGCTTACGTTTATATTTAGAAGTAGGGAAACTATTGCGCTTACTAAAACCAAAATATATATATATATATATATATATATATATATATATATATATATATATATATATATATATATATATATATATATAGACCAGCTGCTGGCACAATACAATACAACTATATTGTGAAACCTGTAAAAACATAGCAAGTGCCGCGCTACAAATGTAACAATAATTGGATGGATCCAATACATGTGTTAACCCGTGAATGAAAAAATATATATATACAGTATATATATATATATATATATATATATACACACACACACACACACACATATCAAGAAAACCTAGAGATCCTACATCTCATATGGAGGGTGCAAAGTGCAAACTTGAGCAAAAATATAGGATATGAAATGCAATCACACTATAGCCTTTAGAGAAAGTGTAAAGAGTCCTCAAAGGTATAAAAATTGTATAAGGTGAATGTCCACATATAAGGTGAAATCCATAAATATGAAGACAATCTTCGGTGATCCAGTGAAGAAAAAACAAAAAACCACCAAACAGGAAAATCGCAGCAGCGCTTACCAGGGATAATGGACTCTAATGCTGTTAAAGTCGTACATAAAAATTCACATAAAAATCGCATGTAGTAGCAGATGGGCGCAATGTCAGAATATAATTTGGGTTGGAGTGAGCTTATTTTCTAACATTGCGACCATCTGCTACTACATGCGATTTTTATGTGAATTGCCTGTTCATACATGGAAAATGTAAATGGTTTACTTTTAAAAAGTCATTTTTTTGGATGGTATCACACTATGCATTTTTGTTTTTTGGAGCACTTTAAAGATCGGAAGAGGAATCTGAAACTAAAAGGTAGTTTTCGGCAAGGTCTGATCACCCTATGTTCATGCAACTCTATGGTAACATTGGAGTCCATCTCCACACCTTAAAATTGGAGGAGGAATCTGATACCAAGGGTGTACCAGCAAGGCTTTAATATCCTATGCGTGTAGAACTCTTAACAGCGTTAGAGTCCATTTTCTCTGGTAAGCGCTCCTGCAATTTTCCTGTTTGGTTTTGGAAGCACTATTGGTGTTTTTTTTTTTTTTCCTTTTTCTTCACTGGATCACTGAAGATGGGTCTTCATATTTATGGATTTCACATTATATGTGGACATTTACTTCATACAATTTTTATACCTTTGAGGACTCTTTTCATTTTCTTTAAAGGCTATAGTGTGATTGCATTTCATATTTTTGCACGTTGCACCTTCCATATGAGATGTAGTACCTCATGGTTTTCTCTATTTTCTAAAAAAAAAAAAAAAAGTCACTGAGCGGATGGAAAAAACTGAACGGACCGTGTGAAAGGACCCCAAGACTTCACGATTGCAATGTACAATTAAGCCAAAAAAAAATGTTTATAATAAAAATTCAAACAGAATTCAGCAGGTAAACCGTTGCCTCATAAAATTACGAGAGATAGAAAAACAAATTATTTATATATTTATATAATACATACACTTTCTATGGATATCAATTGGAATATAAAACCGTCCAAAGTGAACAAATGTCTATTGACAAAGGCCCTAATGAAAGCACCTAAAAACCTCTTTTTGACAGAAAAGGGTAATCAGTATGGCATTAGGTCACATGATCAATGCCAAGTCACAGGGTCTCTGGTGAAGAGGCTCTTGGGGGAACTGATGCCAATCAATCTTCCAAGTGGAGCTGCTGACATTAACTTTGCCTCAACATCTTTCGGCAGAAACCCAAATGCCTTAGCACTGGCCACAATTGAGCATCAGACAAATACAAGAATACATATTAAGATAACAGAAAAAGGTAAAGTTTTAGGCTTTTAAAAAAAAAACACTTATCACACAGGCAGAATATTTGAGAATTAAGTGTGACTTTACTATATCACTATAAGCCCTTGCCTCCCGTGAGGTATCCAAATCTGAAATGTCACTGCAGCTATGTTGCATGGAATGGATTCACTTTTTATATTTTATAAGGCAATATTTCCTCAAGGGAGAAAAGAGCACAAACATATGAAGCATTCCCAAAGGTCGACCAACATATTCTTACATCCTTATGAATATCTGTTCTAAAAACAAGCTGAAGTGAATTAAGCAAGTCTGTACCAGAATATTTGCAGAAAGAAGACCAACCAACATCTAAAAGGGCTCCCTTCTGTGTCCTAAATGTTTCTGGATTAACACACTTGACACAGCGGGATTTACCAACGGGATAGAGTCGGTTTCTCCTAACAATGTGTATATTCACTTTGCAAAGTGAATGTTCGTAAATAAGCTAAAGTGTTCACTTTTAATACCAATTCAAGTGTAAAAACGATTTTTTTTTTCCTTTGCTAGCACAAGTATTCAAAGTGAACACCATTTTACCTTCTTCACCAACACTTTGCTCACTCAGCCCCCACTTCTTTAGTAAATCAACCCTGGTGGCACCATTGTCAACTATGAACAATGGCGAGCAGAAGTCCTAACAATGGGAACCAAACAGGATGGCAAACACCCAGATGTGTGGAAAAAAACAGAATCTACTCTGAGATTTAGCACCTGAATCAAGGTACATCCGTCAGCCTTAGGGGCCAGTCAGATGTCTGTAGTGAGATTTTAGGTGAGGTAACAGTAGCTTATCCTTACTTTTTCATTTTATTTAAAGGAAACCTGCCATGAAAGCCCTGACCTACTGATAATGCCAGATTCATCAGTCATTCTGGCTTCAGTGCAGAAGAGGGGATCTGATTTACATGGCATTTGTCGAAACCTTTCCACTACCTTCTTTTTTTTTTCCATTTCTTTTAATCAACACAAGTGCCAATGTATAAAGTTACAATCCGTTATGACTGTTATAAGGGTTTCATTATGATCTAACTTTTCCTGTACACAGTTAGAATAAAGTGTATATCCAGCCAAAAATTTTACCAGTTTTGGAGAGAGTATGGAGGAGTTAGAACCCCTGTCGGTTCATACTTTGCTACCTGTGTCATGTTGGGGAGATCTGCTTTCAGTTCCGGTCTTGCATAAAAGGGAAAGAAAATCTCTACAAAGTAAGGAGAATAGACCTCTTGGACTGTATCAGGTGTCCCCATCAGAAGATTTCCCCTGCCCTGCTGCTGGGGTGACAACTTTAAAATGTGCAATCAACTTCTATTTCAGTGACAATAACCATCGGGACAAAAAAAAAAAAATTCCAACTGTCCCCAGAATGCATGCAGACAAAGAAAAAAAAATCCTGACAGAGGTATTAACTTCTCCACATGCTATCCAAAAACTTTAAAAATGCAAACAAAGCTTGAAACTGGTCAGCAAGTGGTCAACTGCCGATGAATTCTGAATATCACTGGATTGGACAAGGTGGAGAGACGGGGCCAATATCATGCTCTCAACCTCATCCAATCAGTGAACTCTTTGCAATCATTTAGCAAATGCAAAGTGTCCGTACCGAGCAGCCTCCTCTTGTGCTAAGAGTGCAGCAGGCCAGCCACTCCGCATGGGACGCAGAAGCACATAGAGATAACTGAAGCAGTGGTGTTTACTTCAATGAGTTCCAGCTTTCAGGGGCTTCAGCCAGGTGTGGTATATATACAGTTACATTGGTCCAAGCTGGACCAAAGCATTAAGATAAAAATGTGATGCCTGGAATTCCATTTTATGTCTGCACTTCAGATTCCCCTGTAAAACACTCGATGTACGGCCACACACATGCCAATGAGTCTCTTCCCCCCCTCTCATCTACTCAATATCTCAGCAGGTTAATTGTGGCCCTTGGGTGTAAAAGCTGATCGAACACATCCTTACAGGAAGATATGTTCTACATTACCATGTGCACCTTAAAGTGGGACTCCAGCCAAAACCTTGTTTTGGATAGAGTAAAGAATGGGTAGAACCTAGGTCAGGGTTCTTCAAACTACGGCCCTCCAGCTGTTGCTGAACTACACATCCCATGAGGCATTGAAAAACTGATATTCACAGACATGACTAGGCATGAAGGGAATTGTAGTTCCTCAACAACTGGAGGGCCATAGTTTGAAGACCCTTGACCTAGGTCATCTTTTTAGCTAGGTCTCCATCAGGGGACTGTCTCCTCACTTCCTTTGTGATCACTGGGACAGGAAGTGAAGAATGAGGACAAACGTTCAAAACCTTCTCCTAGCTATCGGAAACAAATATATTCTGGCAGCAATTTTAATTTAACCTTGCTCTAATTACACAGTGTAGCAAATTATATAAAAGCTTACAAATAACATAACAAAAAAAAAAAAAGAAAATCAAAAAGCATACCTGTTCAACTTCAACCAGAGTTACGGGTTGAGTCTGGTATCGTGCGTTCATTCTCCGCTGCCTGATATCTAGTCTGCTTCTGGCAGTCACTTCCTTTGTAACTGGTTGTGAAAGTTTGTTAAACAAAGCCATCTTCTCTGCTAGGGACAGTGAGGAAGAGTCTGGCTCTTGTGGTTCCTCCTGCTCCACCTTGGTTTCTTTAAGAACTTCTGTCTCGATCTTGGAAATGGCTTTCTGGTGCGCTGAAGCCTGCAAACTACAGCACATACGACAGTGTAGAGGAGGAGAACATAGAATGACATGAGCAGACAGCTGTGTTTCAATATCATAAACGCCATGCATTTACACACACAAACATGCAGGAACAATCATCAAAACGTCAACATGTATATAGTCCTCAGCACGCAAAAATCATTTATTGGACTTAATTTACCTCATAAAAGTTATTTCTGGTTTATTACCCTTATAAAGTACATTACTATTCGTAATATCCAGATATATTTAAAAAACACTTACTTTGTGTAAATTTACTGATACATTGCTACAGAGAAACATACTATAGTATAAATCATAGGTGCCATCATAAGTGGCTGGAAGGAGGACTAAATACAAAATTATTTCAATGGAGACTTGTATTTTTACTGAGTATATGATTTATTATTTATTGCATTTTTTGTTTTTTACTTGTTGATTTTTAGGACGATATTTCATACATTTTTGTGAAGTCTCCCTCTAGTGGAGTCAAAACTGCAATGAGTTTGGCTGAATGTTTCAACAAGAACTAGAAGTTTGTTAAAAAAAATAAAAATAAAATATGCAGGACAAACCCCATTAATTAAAACAAATTTTCAGCTCCTATGTCCCACACACACACACACACACACACACGAGTGAAAACAAGGAGCATTAATGCTACACCCCATTTGGGCCACGTAACACGCATTGCCATCACGGCAGGTCTATTTATCTTGGTATATTACACATGAAAATGGCAACACTGGTATACAGTGCCTTAAAAAAAAAAAAGTATTCATACTCCTTGAAATTTTCCACATTGTTCACGTTACAATCAAAAATGTAAATGTATTTTATTGGGGTTTTATGTGATACACCAACACAAAGTGGTAAATAATTGTGAAGTTAAAAGAAATAGAATTTTTTTAAGAACTTACCGTAAAATTCTTTTCTCTGAGTCCTGACAGTCGCCGCCCACTCATTCAATCTGCACGTCTAGGTATTGGCCTTCCCCACAGGAGTAAGTTAGGCAGAAGATTTTGTTAGAATAATCACAAAACCTTTGTATAGACACACCTACAGGGGGCTGTCCCTCTGGTCAATACCCCCAGCTAGCTTCATTCCCAATTCAGTTTGGTAGCAAGCAGTATAGAGATCCATGAACCCCCAAAAGAGGGGTGGGGGGGGCGGCGACTGTCAGAGGACTCAAGAGAAAATAATTTTACGGTAAGTTCTTACAAAAATTCTATTTTCCCTTACGTCCTCTGACAGTCGCCGCCCACTCATTCAATCTGCACGTCTGTGACGTCCTAAAGCAGTGAAGATGTGAGGGGTGGGAAAACGCAACCGTCAAAGAGGAAACGCAGCACCCAGGTCAGAGAAAATAATCTTTTCTGAACCAGAAAAAACAAACACTGGGCAACAAAAAAGCTCAACAGGAGCAAAACCCAGGAAAACAAACAAGAAAGAACCCCAACAGGAGGAGACAGGCAAAAAACTACCCTGTCTCCCTTAAGGCACTGCCGTACTCAAATCTTTGCGGCCAAAAGAGGCATCCGCTGATGCCAAAACATCAAGTTTGTAAAACGTATTCAAAAAATAAATGCCGTAAAACATGGGCCACACCCCTGCATTGTGTACAAAAACTGGAGACAGAAAAAGATGGGTTTTGAGGGCCCAAAACCCCATCTTTTTCTGTCTCCAGTTTTTGTAAAACTTAGTAAAGGTATGCATGGACGACCAGATCGCCGCTTTGCACACCTGAGTCACCGATGCCTGATGGCGGAAGGCCCAAGATGCACTAATCGCTCTGGTAGAGTGCGCTGTGACAGGGAAAGGTGGAACCTGATCCCTAATCGAATAGGCCTGCACAATCGTCTGTCTGATCCATTTAGCGATGGTTGCTGCAGACGCAGCCGTACCCTTCCGGGGTCCCTCAGGAAGGACAAAGACAATCCGACTTCCTGAAGGATTCAGTAGACGACAGGTAGACCATGATCGCCCAGACCACATCCAAGGAATGCAAAGCAAACTCCTTAGGATGCTTAGGCTTCGCACACAGCGAAGGCAAGACAATGTCCTCATTGAGGTGGAAGTCCGAAACCACCTTCGGAAGAAAAGACTGATGAGGTCGCAAGACCACTTTATCCTTATGAACAACCAGGTAGGGGGAGCGGCAGGACAAGGCCGTCAACTCCGACACCCTGCGAGCAGATGTGATCGCCACCAGAAAGGCAACTTTCTGGGACAGCACAGGCAGAGGAATCTCCCGGATGTTCTCAAAGGGAGGACGTTGCAAAACAGACAGAACCAAATTCAGGTCCCAAGGGGGCAAGGGTGCCCTCCTAGGGGGAGCCAGGTGACGCACCCCTTGAATAAAGGTGCGGATCAAAGAATTTGACGCCAAGGGGCGTTGAAACAGAATGGCCAGCGCAGACAACTGGCCCTTAATAGTGGTCAGCGCAAGACGCTGATCCACACCGGTTTTCAGGAAAGCCAAACACCCTCGCCACCGAAAAGGAGCGCGGATGGAACCCCTGCAACTCACACCAGGTGAAATAAGCCTTCCAGGTACGATAATAAATCTTACCGGAGGAAGCCTTCCTAGCCTTGAGCAAGGTAGGAATGACTGCCGACGAGAGACCTCTGTCTCTCTAGACCTGGCTTTCAACAGCCACGCCGTCAAAGCCAGCGACTGTAAAGCAGGATGGAAGATAGGTCCTTGAGACAGAAGATCGTCTCTTAGTGGGAGCCGCCAGGGAGGCTCGACGACCATTTGCATGATGTCCGCGTACCAAGACCAACGCGGCCAGTCTGGGGCCACCAGAATCACCAACCTTGGTTCCGAGAACAACCTGTGGAGGAATCTGGACAACACCTGAATCGGAGGAAAGGCATAGATCAGTCGATACTGATGCCAAGGCACCATCAACGCATCCGAGGCGTCTGCCAGAGGATCGCGTGTTCGTGCCACGAACCTGTCCACCTTGTTGAGACGAGACACAAACAGATCCACATCCGGGGATCCCCACCGCGCACACAGCATCTGAAACACCTCCGGGTGTAGGGACCATTCCCCATGGTCCAGGGTCTGGTGACTCAGATAGCCTGCCAATTCGCCACACCTGGAAATCGCCGGGACATGCGTCTTGGCCCAGGACAGAATCTCGGCCACTTCCTTGGCCACCCGGGCACTCCTGGTGCCTCCTTGATGATTGATGCAAGCTACTGCAGTTGCTGTACACGCACTGGGCAGCCCCGAAGTTATGCAGCGGATCGAAACCGCCGATAGTCGTGCGACTAAAGGGCCTCATCCAAGGCCGCGTCACACAGGTACAGAACGGCTTGGCCCATTTGATCCACCATCTCCAGAGCAGCAGGAGAAGCGGAGTCAGCAATCAGAGTGCGCCTAAGCGTCTTGGCCCACTCCACAACAGCCTGAGAGACCATTACCGAAGCAAACACGGGTTTCAGCAAGGAACCCGCTACCAGATAGAAGTGGCGGGAAAGCGTTTCCACCCGCCTATCCGCCGGGTCTTTAAACACCGGAGAATCCTCCACGGGCAATAAGTGGCTTTATTTAACCTGGACACAGTGTGGTTCACCTTAGGAGCTGCAGTCCAGCGAGAATCCACCGGATCCGCACAGGGATAACGATAGTGAAATCTGCGATCCTGCGATCTGTGCCTGTGTCACATAGTCCCCTCCCCCCACACACGTTAGCAAGCACCAGGCATACATTAATCCCTTGAGAACCAAGTTAACCCCTTCCCTGCCAGTGTCATTTTTATAGTAACCGTGCATATTTATAGCACTGATTACTGTAGTAATGTCACTGGTACCCCCAAAAGTGTCAAAAATGGCAGTCAAGTGTCCGATCTGTCTGCCGCAATCCCGCAAAAAAAAAAAAAAAAATCGCAGATCGCCATTACTAGTTAAAAAAAAAATAAAATAAAAATGACATAAATTTCCCGTAGTTAGTAGCTGCGATAACTTTTGCGCAAACCAATCAAAACACGCTTATTTCATTTTTTTACCAAACATATGTAGCAGAAAACAAATTGGCCTAAAATGTTAAAAAAAAATTAGATTTTTTACATTTTTTTTGGGGGGGGGGGGGGATTTCATATAAAAAAATATGAAAAATTGTTATTTTTTCAAAATTGTCGCTCTTTTTTTGTTTATAGCGCAAAAAGTAAAATCGCACAGGTGATCAAATACCACCAAAAGAAAGCTCTATTTGTGGGGGAAAAAAAGCTCAATTTAATTTGGGTACAGCGTCGCACGACCGCGCAATTGTCAAAGTAACGCAGTGCCGAATCGCAAAATATGGCCTGGTCAGGAATGGGGTAAAATCTTCTGGTCTTAAAGCGGTTAAAAATACGCTCATTGAGAATTTTTTTGTCAAAGACATGTAGCTAAATACATTTTGGCCTAAGGCTGCATTCACACTTGAGCGTAGCGTTTTACCGCGTTTTTTACTGCGATTTTACCGCGATTTTCAGGTGTTTTTGGAGGCAGGCATTGACATCTATCAAAAATGCTGGTAATCAGCCCAAAAAGAAGCTCATGTACTTTTTTCAGCTACAGGCGTTTTGCAAAACGCTCAGATGTGAACATGGGCCATTTTAATGAATGGGGTTTTACTTGTTGGGCGTTTTGGAACGTTTTTGGAGCTGAAAAACACTCAAAAACGCTCAGGTGTGAATGGAGCCTAAATATATGACAAAAATTGAATATATTGGACATTTTTTAACTGTCAAATTAGAAAAATATTGTTATTTTTTCAAAATTGTCACATTTTTTTATTAATATCGCAAAAAATAAAAATCGTAGAGATGATCAAATACCACCAAGAAAGCTCTGTTTGTGGGGAAAAAAAAAGGACGCAAATTTTGTTTGGGTACGGCGTTGCATGACCGCGCAATTGTCAGTTAAATTCGCACAGTGCCAAAATCGCAAAAAGTGGCCCAGACGTAAGACAGCAAAATCCTCCGGTGGTAAAGTGGTTAAATCGGCGATTCCCGCGATCCCCACCGCAAATGGAAACCTAGTCCCCTGCTACAGGAAACTGTAAAAATGAATGCTAGCAGGAAAGCAGGCCAGGGAATAGAGTAAAAATGTGCTATACTTGCCCACGCTGCTGAGGATCTGAAGGGAAGGAGGAAGTGACCTCACGCCCCTAGAGGCAAAGACAGCCCTGAGCCACAAGAAAATGGTTGCCAATAGACGTCTATGGGAGAAAAGCTCTGGGAAAATGGCCGCTGCCCACAAAGGACATCATGCCCACACTAAAGATGGCGCCCGATCGGCGCCAAAAGGATGACAGAAAATGGCTGCTGCCCACAGTATGAGGCTGAACAGCCTGCCTACACCCAAAATGGCGGCCGGTGGTTTAGCACTATTTGCGGCCCCAAAACGCCATGCACTGGCCCCAACAGAGTACCACAAGCACCCTAGGGACGTAGGAGACCCCCCCACACTGTGGTCAAAACCGGGACATTACAGAAACCATACTGAACTGTCATTCCCAAAACAGAGGGCCCACATACACACCCAACAAACACGGTCAGAGACAGAGGGGTAGCATGATACTCACCGGTCCAGCGAACGTGGGCACCTCTCTGCGACAGGAAGCCTCCCACCATGAGTGGGGGTGCCGTCAGCCGAAAGGGACGCTAGCAACACACGGGCGTACCGCAGTTGAGACATCCCGGCGAAGATAACAACTTCGTAGGCTCGTCCCTGAAGTCAGGGACATTGTCGTTTGCGAGGCCTGGGCGTACCAATAACCTGCAAATGCTCGATGGCAGGCTGGGAGTCCGTAAGGTTCTAGAATAACCAGTGCGAGTCCCAGCTCTGCAAACACTGTAGTCTTCTAAAGTCCGACTAACTAAGCGCAGGAACAAATAAAAAGCTATCTTTTTAAAAGAAAAAACACTTTAGAAACATAAAAAGAAGAAAAAAGCTGAGACCGAAGCCACAGCTAGGGAAAGCCAGCCTACTCCTAAGCTAGGCAGCAGAAAACTGAATTGGGAATTAAGCTAGCTGGGGGTATTGACCAGAGGGACAGCCCCCTGTAGGTGTGTCTATACAAAGGTTTTTTGATTATTTTAACAAAATATTCTGCCTAGCTTACTCCTGTGGAGAAGGCCAATACCCAGACGTGCAGATTGAATGAGTGGGAGGCGACTGTCAGAGGACGTAAGAGAAAAATGTTTTTTCAAAATATTATTACAAATAAATCTCTGAAAAGTATGGCGTGCATTTGTACCCAGCCCCCCTGAGTCAATACTTTGTAAAACGACACTTCACTGCAATTACAGCTGCAAGTCTTTTTGGGTACGTCTCTACCAGCTTTGCACATCTACAGTGTGACATTTTGCCCATTCTTTCCAAAATAGCTCAAGATCTGTCCGAATTGATGGAGAGCATCTGTTAACAGCAATTTTCAATTGGATTTAGGTCTGGACGTTGAATGGGCCATTCCAACACATGAAAATGCTTTAAACCATTTCATTGTAGCTCTGGCTGTATGTTTAGAGTCATTGTCCTCAGGAAGGCGAACCTCTGCCCCAGTCTCAAGTCTTTTGCAGACTCACAGGTTTTCTTCTAAGATTGCCCTGTATTTGGCTCTATCTTCCTATCAGCCCTGACAAGCTTCCCTATCCCTGCTAAAGAAAAACATCCCCACAACATGATGCTGCCACCACCATGTTTCATAGTGGGGATGGTGTGTTCAGGGTGATGTCCAGTGTTAGTTTTCCGCCACACAGTGTTTTGCGTTTAGGACAAAAAGTTCAATTTTGGTCTCATCTGACCTTCCATGTTTACTGTGTCCCCCACATGCTTCTTGCAAACTGGACTTCTTATGGCTGTTTCTTCAACAATGGCTAATAGTTGTCCTGTGGACAGATTCTCCCACCTGAGCTGTGGATCGCCGCAGCTCCGCCAGAGTTACCAAGGGCAGTTTTGGCTGCTTCTCGGATTAATGCTCTCCTTGCCTGGCCTGTCAATTTAGGTGGACAGCCATGTCTTGGTAGGTTTGCACTTGTGCCATACTCTGCATTTTCTGATGATGGATTGAACAGTGCTCCATGAGATATTTAAAACTTAGGATATTTTTTATAACCTAACCCTGCTTCAAACTTCTCCACAACTTAATACCGTCTGGTGTGTTCCTTGGCCTTCATGATGCGGTTTGTTCACTAGGGAATATTTTTTGTAAAGAATTTTGAAAACCATTTACCATTTTCCATCCACTTCACAATTATGTGCCACTTTGTGTTGGTCTATCAAATAAAATCCATTTATGTTTTTGGCTGCAACATGACAAAATGTGAAAAATTTCAAACAGCACGAATACTTTAAGGCACTGTAATAGTAACAAACATAATAAAAACGAACTAAGATCAAAGTTATGTATGCCAACTGCTTTGACTTTTTCTTCCCTGTTTTTACTGTCACATTGAGCCTCATTGTTCCCAAAACTTCTGGCCCTGCATTGCTGCAACCCTCTTGCAGGGCTTGCTCTCTTTCAACCATCTGCTATAGCCAATGCGAAGAGGTTTAGATCAGACTTCTGTTTTATCATGGCGTTTTTAATTTAAATGCCTTCGGTGCAATAGCAGGCTTTACCTTTAGAAGCTGCTGCATACACAATATGGAAATCATAGCACACAGGAAAAGCATAGGGGAAGATCCCATCACTATGGTGCCACATGCAGTGGTCAAATGCCTGCCACTAGAAAATAATTTTCTAACCAACAGTTTTTAGCAGAATAATGTGAATGTGATTACATTTTGTGATTTTGGAGCAATATATAAAATTCACAGGCATATGTTAACCAGAGAATGGGTGTTAAAAAGTTAGAGAAAGCATGCTTTAATGGAAACCAGTACTGAGAAAGTAAATGTAGGCTACCATTAGCCAACAAGGGCAATCCACATTATTAAGAGGACAGGTCGTCTTTAACCATCCTGCAATTCAGGACCTTACATTTTATATTTCACACCCCAAAACATGTATTTTTATTTTTATCAGGAGAGAGGGGGCAGGGCCAGGTTGCAGCTCAGTGTCTGAACGGACATGGGGAGCTGTGACTCGGCTCAAGAGCCCCCACAGCAAGCTGCGTACTGTGGGGGCACTCAACAGGAGGGAGGGGCCAGGAGCACAGAAGAGGGACCTGAGAAGAGGAGGATCCGGGGCACTCTATGCAAAGCCAACTGCACAGAGGAAGTATAACTTTTTTTTTATAATAACAAAAGACTTTATAATCACTTGAATGTATCTTTTCATGTTTATTTTAAAACTATAGTTGGGCTTTTACCCAAAATGTATCCATGACCCTAAGCAGCAGAAGAAAGGAATTGGAGTGTCGGCAAGCTGAATTGGGCCACTGGATGCACCAAATGGGAACTCTGCAAGTGGCATTACTTTTATTAATGCTGACATCAGTTGATTTTTTTTTTTTTTTGTGGTTGGTGGCTGGTAGATGGCTGACCAACAGGGCAGTGAAAGAGTCAAATTACTAGATATGTTTTCCTTTCAGTTGCATTGATACATGTTTATTTCCATTTCACATGCAGACTTGCTGCAAATTTCAACACAGCCCTGCACATGACACTAGCAATTTGGTGTGAACATGACATACAGAAAACAGCAATTTCCTGTGTGTCCTTGCAGATACCTGTGTTTTTCTAGAGGGGAATTTACCAAAACAAACAGCAGACACCTGAAGCAGTTGTATAAAGGCAACCAATCAACTTCAAAATTCTTTATTTTCAAAGCTTAACCGAGCAAACTTAAGATAGAAGCGGATTCATTGCTCCAGATTCTGGCTGCTCCAGTTTTGATCAATTTCCTTTCGAAAACTTCCTCTGCTCAATCTGTCGCAGAAGGTGGCTTTTTTAGTCGCTATTCCTTCCGCATGTAGGTCAGAGTTTGCTGCGTAGTCCTGTCGGTCGCCTTACCACACTATAATTTCTTATTTATTCACTGGCCAATTAAGGGTACCACAGTTCACCTGTGCCTGAGCCATATTCTGTATCAGTAATAAGCATCTTTGAGGAATAAAAATGGTACTTGAGATTGTAGAAGTCACCCTTCTAATTTTCACAGTAAGGTGACACAGAAGGCAGAAATGTCAATATGCTGAAATGAACAAGTAACCTATTCGGAGTTAATAATGTCACATTCAATAAAATGCCATGCTTCTGCTATAGACAAAGGGTTAGTACAAAAATGACCGCAACAGGTGGTATTAGAAAAGGTGTTACTTATTAATGAGGCATCTGCTACACTGCATGGCTGTTTCCACATGCAAGATGCTCCCCTGTAGTACCTGATACGTTGCTCAGTACTCTTAGTTACAGTAGAGCTAGAGATGCTGGCGGTGACAGTGTGTGTGGTCACTGTGTGTGCAGCAGGGCTAGGCTTGCTTTAAGATTGTAAGAAGGGGAGACAGAAGAACAGAAAATGAGCATAAAAAAAGGACAGAAAGATGTATAGAACCCAAACATGAGAAGTTTTTGAAGGAAAAATTGTTACCGATAGCAACCAGATTCTTCAGTTTATGAACAGAAACAAAGATAAAATGCATCTCACTACCTCACTAAAATGAAAATGTAGTCTTTTAAAAAGGTATATTGCAATTTGGACTTCTTGGTCCTTTAAAGAAAAATTGTGGCCAGTCTATAGACTATAAAAGTATTTACAGATTCTTAAAAAAGCAGTAAATGAGCTATTGGCTTCATGCACATGGCTGCAAGAGGGCGTACATGGAGTATACATAGCCTGTGCAAGGGATCCATAGATGCAGCCATCTACTGCAATCAAAGTACGCTGCTATATGAGGGTTTATGCACTTGTGCATGATCATGGACATACAACCCTGGATACAGACAGTGTGCATCCAGGGTTTTAACCACATGAGCAAGTTTACAAAAGCACCAGCATTAACTCTCATTGTAGCGTGCAGCCATTTATTGCAATGGGGAGACTGTATGCTGTACCTGTGGCTCCCTTACACTGGTTATTTATGCTCCATGCAGGGTTAACTCCCTTTTGTGGCTGAGCGCATGAAGCCTTAAAATGAACCCTCATTGACTTTCGGAACTGAGGAGTAGCAATCCATCTTCAAAATTTACAGAAGCATTGAGGTCTCAACAGCTCAGCTCTTCATGCTCTACACTCCCAGAGCTTCTGAAATGTTTGCTTTACAGGTTAGAAGACTGCCGAGTCTCTGCAGGGAGGGGGCACAGGGTGAACTATCATCAGTGCTTCTGCTGTAAATTTTGGGTATCAATTGCTCCACTGTACCTGTCGCTACTGGAGACAGTGAAGACTTGTTGTAAAGCTCAGTTACTGCTTGCTATAAGTTTCCTTTAAGTAGCAAAATATACAAAGTTAATATTGAAAAGACTGGACCACTTTTAAGCTTGTTTCACACTAGTGCGATTTCATATGTGACTGAGTTGCACAGCGAATGAAGTGCAGTGCAATGAAGCCTGTGCACATCAAATCGCAGTGCGATTTCGGAAAAGGTTACTGTGCTACTTGGATGCGATTTGGCCCCATAGAATATGCAAACCACTTCCAAAAGCAACCAAAGTCGCACTACATCAGGTATTTCCAAAGTTCGGTCTGCGGGACTCTTTAATACGGCCTCACAGGTAATTTGGAAAAATCTATTGCTGTGGCCCCTGTGAATCCCTGAACGCTGCTCACGACCCCCAAGATCTCTGGATCTCTCAAAGCTGCGGGACTTCACGTATGCCATAGTTTTTTTTACCATTCATTTTATATACCCTCATATATGCTATGATTTTGAATGACATACTCAAAATGTCAAAGAATGTCAGGCAAAATGGTCGGCCCTCACGCATGTTCACTTCATCAAATCTGGCCCTCTTTGAAAAAAGTTTGGACACCCCTGCACTACATCCTCACGCTGCAAATCACAGTAGTGTGATCACAATAGTGTGAGCAGAGCCGTAATAAATGTCTGCTTTTAATTGCTGTGTAGTTACAATAACCCAATTCCAGATCACCCAGCTTATGCTTTATTTGGATTACAGAGGAAGAAATAATGATGAATTTTCCTGGAAAAGCCTATACTACAGCACAACTGAAGTGATTCATGTCTCAATTCCCTTTGCAAACATGGTGTTTAGTTATCCATCATTCTGGCAGACAGGATGTGAAGTGCCCAGGTTCTTGAGCTACAAGTACTTCATACTTCCCTAGCTAATACATTGGGAGAGCAGCCTAGAATCTCAGAGCAGCAGCATGCTCACACCGTGCCAGCACTTACGATGTTGCTATCACCACTTCTTCTGTGGTGACAGGCTGTGTGCGGGACCTGTCTTGCGCCCGACGAAGCCTCCTCTCAATGGCTGTGTTTCTAGCACGTGGTTTAGGGGCTTTGGGGTCCACAGATTTTTCCATCTCCTGCAATTGAACAATGGAAAGAGATGTTAATGGGACAAACTGCAGTTTAAGTACATGACTTCATCAGTGGTTACCCAGAAATCCCAATACATTTTGCATCCAGATTATACCAAGTTTGTTGGCACAAATACAAGGCCCTTATTAAGTTAAGAAGGCAGACACACAAAATAGAACAATGAATATTTACAAAGGAACTGTTGGGTAGTTCCAGTTCACTTTTTTCCCCTTCCTATGAAGTACAACATAATATTCTTAAAAGGTGTGAGATTTCCAAGAGTGGCTGAACATAATTTTTACTCTTATAGGGGGTTATTTTTATTGATTAGTAGGTATGTACATAAAAAACAAATGCACTGTTTGGGTAACCACAACCCTGATCAAACACTCTTCAGTAGATTATGCTATAAAGAAAATATATTAGCGTTTTCTTTATTAACCCTTTCACGGCCAATGGCATAATGCATACGTCGGAACAAAACTGCTTCCAGCTGGCGGGATCAGTAAGCCTTACGTCCTTTACTGTGTGTGAGCTCATGGTTGCATCATGGAGTATGTATAATAGAAGGGTCCCCCTGAATCTGCTGATTAAATGTGGAGCGCAGGGTCTGGCAGCGAAAATATTGGGCCCAGTTTCACATCCTGCGTGCGATTTTCTTTAGTGGGATTTACTTGTGTTTGAGTGTCATGTGAAAGAAGCTTGTGCACCTTTTTCGGTGACGAGCTTTGTGCGAAATTTGTAAAGTGCATTTTGACAGGCAAAAAAATCTCGCCATATTTTTGGTGTCACCAAGAATGAATGGCACTTAAATGTGCACTTTGCTGCAATTTCAGCACGATTTAGAATTGCTATGTGTGAACGGGTTTAGGACTTTTTTTTTTTTTAAATCTTTTCTTTAATTCAGGTAATTGCAAAATCTTGCATATGAAGGACTCCTCCCCCTCTCCTCCTCACTCCCTCTGTTGGGATACAATTCAGAGATATTGTGTCTGAAAGGGGATAACTACTGCGGTGTTTACTTGAATAAACTATAGAAGTCCTTTTCAACCAGGGTGCCCAGGCACCCTGGGGTACCTTCAGATTTCTTCAAGGTTGCCTTGACAAAATGCCTAAAAATTGCCCAAAAGTGTATACAAGCCAGCAGGTGGATCAAGTCTGCCTTTTAGCTGCACACAGGGTGGATCAAAATCAATGAAAAAAAAAAAAAAAATTTGGATTTTTGACTTACCGAAAAAAACATTTTTCCGATGTTCATTGACGGACACAGCTCCTGATCTTCTGCTATAGGTATTCCATTTTGTTACAAGCAGTGTCAGAAGTAATACAACTCCATAGAGGGGTCAAAAATCCCATTTTCTCTTTCGTTCATTGACGGACACAGCTCCTGATCTTCTTAGCCATTAGGACGTCCCAAAGCAGTGTCAAACATGAGGGGTGGGAACAGCAAGAAAAAATTCCCAAGGCTAAACTGTAGCCAACCAGGTAACAGGAGCTCCACCAAAACAATTGGGGTCCACCTGAAAAAACATTACACCCCCAAAGAGGGAACAAGCTCCCTAAACAGTAGCCTGCAAAACCTTGCGGCCAAAAGAGGCATCCACAGATGCCAACACATCCACTTTATAAAATTTTGTGAAAGTGTGCACTGATGACTAAGTAGCTGCCATGCACACCTGCATTACTGATGCCTGATGACGAAAGGCCCAAGAAGCACTGAGCGCCCACATAGAGTGCACCTTCACAGTGAAAGGAGGAACCTGACCCTTAATTAAATAGGCCAGAGTCACCGTCTCTCTGATCCATCTAGAAATGGTGGCAGAAGAAGCAGATAGTCCTTTTCAAGGCCCATCCGTAAGCACAAAGAGTGAGTCTGACTTCCTAAAAGACTCCATAGCTGCCAGGTACACCTGAATAGCCCGAACCACATCCAGGGAACGCAATGCAATTTACTTAGGATGTTTTGGCCTGGGACACAGGGAAAGCAACACAATGTCCTCATTCAGATGGAAATCAGAGACCACCTTTGGAAGGAATGATGGACAGGAGCGAAGAACCATTTTATCTTTGTGGCCCACCAAATGGGGAACGGCAAGACGACGATGACGCCGCCAATTCTGACACCCTGTGCGCAGAGGTGATAGCCACCAGAAAGGCCACTTTCTGGGATAGCGTAAGCAGGGGCATTGCCCGAATATTCTCAAAGGGAGGCTACTGTAGAGCTGAAAGCACCAAGTTGAGATCCCAAGGCAGTAATGGGGACCGCACCGGTGGAGTCAAATGTCGAACCCCCTAAATAAAAGTACGCACCAGGGAGTGCGTAGCCAAAGGTTGTTGAAAGAAGACCGCCAAGGCCATCTGACCCTTAAATGGTACTCAATGCCAATTTCTGCTCAACCCTCCATTAAAGAAAGGTCAAGACCCAAGCCCCCGAAAAAGAGCGAGGGTGAAAACCAAGCTACTCACACCACGAAATCTACACTTTCCACGTACAATGGTAGATCTTCCAAGAAGTAGACTTATTAGCCTTCAGAAATGTGGGAATCACCGACCCAGACAAACCTCTATCCTTCAGCACCTGGCTTTCAACAGCCAAGCCGTCAAGGCCAGCGACCTTAAAGCAGGATAGAAGATTGGCCCTTGGGACAGCAGATCCTCCCTGAGAGGTAGTCTTCCAAGGAGCGTCAGGGACCAGCCGCACCAGGTCGGCGTACCAAGACCGGTGAGGCCAATCTGGGGCCACTAGAATAACCGGAATTCCTTCTGCCTCGAACCTCTGCAAGAGTCTCAGCAGAAGCTTGAGAGGGAAAGCATAAATCAGACGATTATGGCCCCAGGGAGCAACCAGCATGTTTGCGGCGTCTGCTAGCGGATCCTGTGGCCGTGCCACAAACCTGTGCACCTTCCTGTTGAGCCGAGATGCGAATAGATCCACCTCGGGGTGCCCCACCAGAGACACAGCTAATATAACACCTCCAGATGAAGGGACCACTCCCCTTGGTCCAACGCCTGCCGACGAAGATAATCCGCCTGCCAATTTTCCACTTCTGGAATGTGTACGGCGGAGAGGGCCGGAAAACAAAGTCTTGCCCACTGAAGAATGCTGGCTACCTCCAGAGCTTCCAATACACTTCTTGTTCCACCCTGGTGATTGACATAAGCCGCGGCTGTGGCATTGTCCGATTGGATTTGCACGGACACCCCTGAAGGCGACCTGTCCAGTGATTCAGGCACAGCCTACTCGCTCGGAGTTCCAGGACATTGTCTGGGAGTCTGGACTCTTCCAGTGTCCAAACTCCCTGAGCGGAGTGCCGATACAGGACACCTCCCCATCTGGACAGATTGGCATCTGTGGTGACCACTGTACAATACAGGAGAAGAAAAGATTAACCCTGGCGAAGAGCTGGAGAGCAAAACCACCAGATCAGAGACCTTTTTCGGCTCAGCCAGATCTGATTGACCAGAGACTTCGGACACTTGTCCCATTTGGCTAAGATCTCCCTTTGCAGAGACCTCGTATGGAACTGGGCAAACAAGATTGACTCAAAAAAGGTAGAAACAATCAGTCCCAGCACCCTCATGCAAATCCCAAGGTATGACCGCCTGCTGGACAGCAAGAGATGAATCACAGCATGCAACTCCTGGAGATTGTCCAGAGGAAAGAACAATCTGACAAGAGCTGAGTCCAGAGTCAGATCCAGATAGTCCAGTTTTGTGGAAGGAACCAGAGCAAACTTCTGAAAATTCAGAAGCCAGCTGAACTCCCTCAGAGTCCATATAGTGATGTCCACGTTATCCATCAGAGCAGCAGGAGACTCTGCTCGCAAGAGAAGGTCGTCCAGGTAGTCCAGCACTGTGAATCCTAGCTCCTCACACCGGAGCCAACACCTTTGTGAAGACTCGAGGAGAAGAGGCGAGACCAAAGGGTAACTCCACAAACTGATAATCTCCTCTTCCACGGCAAAGTGGAGAAAGCATTGGTGGCAGACACATTGGAATGTGTAAGTAAGCGTCCTTGATGTCAGAGGCAAGGAAATCCCTCCCCCCCCCCCCCCCGATGCAAGAATGTCAACACTGTGCGAACAGAGTCCATTCTGAACTTCTGTACCTGTAAAAAGCAGTTAAGGGCCTTGAGATCATGAATTGGACGCACCTTGAACAGGTTTGAATAAAACACCTGAAAACATTCCGGAGCTGGAACAACTACCCCTTGAAGTAACAGGTGTTGCTTCGCCCCGAAGAGGGCTTGCAACCGGTCCAGAGACAGACGCACATTGAAAGGAAAGAACCTCTCTGGAGGGTAAGAACGAACCCCGATCTTGTAGCCGGACCGTATCACTTTGTGGACCCACTTGTCTTGCGCCAAGGAGGTCCATGGGTCCGGCAACCAGCGAAGACGCCCCCCACCTTTGGCACAAGTGAAGGCGCACCTTCATGCAGAAGGAGCCTTGTCTGCGGGTATGGAGAAACCCGCTTTGGACTTGCCAGATGAAGTTCGCTTGGATCCTCCCAAAGAGGCTTTGAACCCCCAAAGAGGCTTTGAACCCTTTTCAGCTGACCCTGCGGGACGAAAAAAAAACTTCTGTGAGATGAGGAGAATGGGCCACGTCTGAAACGAGGTTCCTTACCCTTACTAGCTTGTGGAAGAAAGGTGCTCTTCCCACCTGTGAGACTATTAATTATGTCATCCAGGGTAGCCCCAAACAGGCGATCTCCTTGAAAAGGAGGATCAGTTAAGTCTTTTTTAGAGGTCTGGTCCGCAAAACAACATTTAAACAGCAAAA
Source organism: Pelophylax lessonae (assembly GCF_965119305.1). Taxonomy (NCBI): domain Eukaryota; kingdom Metazoa; phylum Chordata; class Amphibia; order Anura; family Ranidae; genus Pelophylax; species Pelophylax lessonae. The sequence goes on along the minus strand of NC_138772.1, from coordinate 84,857,433 downwards.
CCGAAACAGCCAGTCTAGAAATCAGGGGAGCCACATCCAAAGAGGCAACACAAAAAATCCTTGGATCCTTGGAATTCAACTCCAAGAAAATCCTTTTCTTGGAGCACATCACGGGACACAGAGCAGGAAATAATGACTATCGGGGTAATACACCACCTAAAGGTGAATGGACACTGGCGGCAACCAATAGACAGGCAGTTCCTTCCATATAACCCCTCCCATACAGGAAGAACCTCAGTTTTCGAAGCAAGCAATGAAGATCCCAGAAAAGAGGGGAGGGACCTTTGTGTCCTGTGATGTACTCCAAGAGAAAGATTTTACAGGTAAGTTGAAGGAAAAATCCTATTTTCTTTATCATACATCACGGGACACAGAGCAGGTAATAATGACTATCTGGGATGTCCTAAAGCAATGCCCTTGAGGGGAAGGGACACAGTAACCCCAAAATTGTCCCTGGGCAAAAAGAGCTTATACTGCTTCTTAAAGCATGCTACTTTCAAATTGAACTCCTTCTCGGGCTCTTACATCCACTTGGTAAAATTTTGTGAATACATGAACTGAAGACCAGGTAGCAGCTTGGCAAATCTGAGCCATAGAAACCTGATTATGCACTGCCCATGAAGCACTTAACCTCCTGGTAGAGTGATCTTTTAACCTAAAAGGTAGAACTTTACCCTTTACACTCCAGATGTCCGGATGAAGGATCAAAAAATGTCTCTTTGCAGGTAAGAGCCACCAATTTCGACACCCTTCTGGCCGAGGTTATGGCAACCAATTTCCTTCTCAAGAGAACCAAGTGAATATGCCTGGTAGGCTCAAAGGGTTGCCTCAATAGCACAAAGAGCACAAGATTTAAGTCCCAAGGATATAGGGTGGGTTGACTGGCGGAACCGTGCGAATCACACCTTGCAAAAAAGCCCGCACAAAGGAGTGTGTTGCTAATGGTTTATGAAAGAAAATAGAAAGAAAGGGCAGAGATCTGCCTCTTAATGGTTCCTGATGCCAGCTTCAAGTCCACTCCTATCTGAAGAAAAGAATTATTGCAATGACATACTTCCGAGGATGCCATCTCTTGGATTCAAACCAAGAAATGTAGGACCTCCAGACCCTATAATAGATTCTCCTAGAGACAGGTTTTCTGGCATTTATCAACATAGCCAGAGCTGGACCAGAAACTCCACGATCTCTTAAGATTCTGGTCTCAATAGCCAAACCATCAAATTCAGTGACCGTAAAGTAGGGTGGAATATGGGATCTTGGGAGTGCAGGTCTGAACGGCATGGAAGCAACCACGGCCCCCCTACTGCTAATTTAATGATTTCCACGTACCAAGGTCTTCTGGGCCAAGCCGGAGCCACCAGGATCACTGGCTTCCCCTCCAAATTAAGTCTGCTCAACAGACGTGGCAAAAGCTAGACCGGAGGGAACGGATAGATCAGGTTAAACTGAAACCAAGGAATCACTAAGGCATCCATTCCGATCGCGATCAGATCCCTGGTTCTGGATACAAACCTGTGGAGCTTGTTGATGAACCTGGACGCCAATAGATGTACATCAGAAGTACCGCAACGCAGGCAGAATAGCTGAAAGACCTCGGGATGCCAGGACCACTTCCCTGGAAACAACTGCTGGTGACTTTGAAAGTCTGCCTGCCAGTTGTCCATCCCCGGGATGAAAACCACTGACAGACATGGAACATGGCTCTCTGCCCAAGACAGGATGTGGTTCACCTCCTTCTGCACCGATTGGCTTCTGATATCCCCCCTGATGGTTGATATAAGCCACCAGAGTAGCGGTCAGACTGAATCCTGACAGGACACCCCCGCAGTCTGAGCGTCTAAGAAAACAGCACCAAATAGGTTGCCTGGATCTCAAAGATAATGATGGGATCCCTGGATAGGATATTTCCTCCAGAACCGCTCCCCAGCCCACAGGCTGGCATCTGTTGTTGTTACTACCTTCCAGGTCACAGGCAGAAAAGATTTCCCCTGGCTTATTTTGTTGAGGACCAGCCACCAGGTCAGATTCTGTCTTACGCTTGGGCAAAGAAACATTGGGGAATCCAGAGCTCAGTTTTTGGTTCTGAGTGGAAAAAATACTGTTCTGGAACAATCTGGAGTAGAATTGCGAATAAGGGACTTCTTTGAATGAGGACACCATCTTGCCTAGCAGTCTCATGCACAGCCGTATAGAAGGAAACTTTTTCCATTTTACCAACTGCACCAGACCTTTTAGGGCCAGAATTTTGATGGCCAGAAAATCTTTGCCTGGGCAGTATCAAGAATCAGACCCAAAAATTGCAGAATCTGAATAGGCCTCAAATCTGACTTTTCTAGGTTTACAATCCAACCCAGATCTTCTAAGAACTGTATGGTCAGGGAAACACCGTTCTAGACCTGGTCCTGACCGATTCTTGATCAGCAGGTGGTCTAGGTATCCCATTACTGAGATGCCCCGAGACCTTAGAAGAGCCAACACCGGGGCCAAGATTTTTGTAAACACCCAGGGAGCGGTGGCCAGACCGAACAGCAGAGCCACAAACTGAAAATGGGACTGCCCTACTGCAAAACGCAGAAAACTGATGGAGCCTGAAATTGGTACATGGAGTTATGCATCCTAAAATATCTATGGAGGCCAGAAAATCTCCTCCTCCTAGAGAGGCTACCACAGAGCGGATGGAGGGAGGGGCCCGCATCAACCCCAAAACTCTCGAGGGGGGAGAGGGGGGGGAGTAGCTACTCACTATACCAGGAACCACATGGGCACCGCTCCAGACAGAACCTCCTCGCAATCAAAATAGGGGGCTATTAGCCAGGGGGAACTTTGCGACACAGGCTGAGACCCGATCATATGCAACCTCGCGAGGCATTTACTCGCAGGCCAGCCCCCATCCGGTGGGGTTATGTCGGGCTGACATAGTACGGAGCCGAGGTCTGCACACGCAAGCGCTGGCTGCCCAGACTGGGGTGACCACTGGATCTAGATTATCCAGCCTGTCGCCCAGTCCGGCAGTTAATTGTAGACCTCACAGGAAAAAAAACAGGAGAAAGAAAAATATCTAAATATAAAATTTGCCAGGACAAGAGATCCCAGCAAGGAACTAGGTCCTTACTCCCGACTAGGCAGAATAAAAAACTGAGTACCTATAGCAGAGGGGGGTGGGGAGGAGTATACCTCCTGGGACTGCCCATAGGCATAGTCAAGTTCTTTTTCTGCCTAGTGTCCTACTCCTGTAGGGGACAGTATAACCTAATGGTTAAGATCATCAGGAGATGTGTCTGTCAATGAAGAAAGGGGAACGATAGAGGAGGAGAGGGAGAAGGAGAGGGAGGAGAAGGAGAGGGAGGAGAAGGAGAGGGAGGAGAAGGAGAGGGAGGAGAAGGAGAGGGAGGAGAAGGAGAGGGAGGAGAAGGAGAGGGAGGAGAAGGAGAGGGAGGAGAAGGAGAGGGAGGAGAAGGAGAGGGAGGAGAAGGAGAGGGAGGAGAAGGAGAGGGAGGAGAAGGAGAGGGAGGAGAAGGAGAGGGAGGAGAAGGAGAGGGAGGAGAAGGAGAGGGAGGAGAAGGAGAGGGAGAGAGGGAGAAGGAGAGGGAGGAGAAGGAGAGGGAGAGGGAGGAGAAGGAGAGGGAGAGAAGGAGAGGGAGAGAAGGAGAGGGAGAGAAGGAGAGGGAGAGAAGGAGAGGGAGAGAAGGAGAGGGAGAAGGAGAGGGAGAGAAGGAGAGGGAGAGGGGGGGAGAGAGGGGGAGGGGGGGAGAGAGGGGGAGGGGGGGAGAGAGGGGGAGGGGGGGAGAGAGGGGGAGGGGGGGAGAGAGGGGGAGGGGGGGAGAGAGAGGGAGGGGGGGAGAGAGAGGGAGGGGGGGAGAGAGAGGGAGGGGGGGAGAGAGGGAGGGGGGGAGAGAGGGAGGGGGGGAGAGAGAGGGAGGGGGGGAGAGAGAGAGAGAGAGAGAGAGAGAGAGAGAGAGAGAGAGGGGGGGGAGGGGGGGAGAGAGGGGGGGGGAGGGGGGAGAGAGGGGGGGGAGGGGGGAGAGAGAGGGGGGGAGGAGGGAGAGAGAGGGGGGGGGGGGGGAGAGAGAGGGGGGGGTGGAGAGAGAGGGGGGGGGGAGAGAGAGGGGGGGGAGGGGGGAGAGAGAGGGGGGGAGGGGGGAGAGAGAGGGGGGGAGGGGAGAGAGAGGGGGGAGGGGGAGAGAGAGGGGGGAGGGGGGAGAGAGAGGGGGGGAGGGGGGAGAGAGAGGGGGGGGAGGGGCTGTCACGCCCAGCCTGGCAGTTGCAAATGCTGCCATGATCTTGGCTGGATAGCCAATAGAGTTTTTTTTTTTACTTCAGGCTTTCCAGCCTGTAGGAGAGACCTGAGGTCTTATTGACCCCAGATCTCTCCATAAAGAGGACCTGTCATGCACTATTCCTATTGTTTACATTGTTTGTAATGGGAAAAAAGTGATCAAAAAATAAATAAAATTAAAGGGAAAGTGTAAAAATAAAAAAAATTAAAGTACCCCCATCCCCGCACGCAGAAATGAACGCATACATACGTCCCGCCCACATATGTAAACAGCGTTCAATCCACATGTGCGTTATCGCCACGAACGTTCGAGCGAAAGCAACAATTCTAGCCCAAGACTTCCTCTAACGCTAAACTGGTATCCTGTAAAAAATTTTAAAGCGTTGCCCATGGAGAATTTTTAAGTACCGAAGTTTGGCGAAATTTCACGAGTGTGCGCAATTTTAAAGCATGGCATGTTGGGTATCTATTTACTCGGTGTAACATCTTTCACATTAATTTGGGCTAACTTTAGTGTTGTGTTTTTTTTTAATTCATTAAAGTTTTTTTTTTCCAAAAAAACAGGTTTGAAAAATTGCTGCGCAAAGACCACATGACATCATAAGTTGCAATGACCGCCATTTTATTCCCAAGGGTCTCATATATAATGTTTAAGGGTTCTCAGTAATTTTCTAGCAACAAAATGACGATTTTTATATGTAGGAGAGAATTGGCCTGGTATGGAAGTGGGTAATGAGTTTTAAACCCTGTTTCCACTATTGTGACTTGTCATACAACTTTGGATACAAAGTTGCATGACAAGTCACAGCTCACTGATTTCAATGGCACCCGTTCCCATCTATGCCACTTTGAAAATCAGCGACTTTCAAAAGGTGCCTGAACTACTTTGATGCGACTATGATCCAGAGAGCGTAAAGTTGGATTAAAGCTGCAGTCCAAGTCGCACTCTAAATCACACAGCTTAAGAATCGCACTAGTGGAAACAGTCACTAGGCAGTGTTCTGTGTGTATGGGGGGGGGGAGGGGGGATTTGATTTGAAAGGGGGCAGTGCTGTAGGGGAGTGTAGAGAGCAGATCACACTACTGTGGAGGGGAGGAATTTGTGATGAGAGGGGGCAGTGATGTGGGGGGGAGTAATGTGAAAGGGGCAGTGTTGTGGGGAAGGGGGGGTATGTAAAGGAGGCCGGTGATGTGGGAGGGTGATGTGAAGGGAGCCAGTGATGTGAAGAGCGGCAGTGCTGTTGGGGGAAGGGTGATGTGAAGGGAGTGGGGCAGGTGATATGAAGAGGGGCAATGCTGTGTGTGTGTGTGTGTGTGGAGGGGGGGGGGTGCTGTGAAGTTGAGGCAGTGTTGTGGGGGGAGGGGTGATGTGGAGAGGGGACAGGAGCAGGTGATGTGAAGGGGACAGGAGTAGGTGATGTGAAGGGGACAGAGCATACTACTGTGTGGAGGGGAGGGAGATTTTTGATGCGAGGGGGGCAGTGCTTTGTGGGGGGCAGAGGACAGTACTGTGGATGGGGGGGATGATTTAAAAGGGGGGGGTGACAACTGCTTTGAATAAAGGGGTTGTGTTATGTCAAGGTGATTCGGTACACTACTGTGAACAGGGTGGGGGTGATGTGAAGGGGGCCTGAGAACACTACATTGAAGGGAGAACTGTGATGTGAAGTGGGGGGCTGATGTACGGAGGACTGAGGAGACTGATGTAAGAATGGGATTGTGATATAAGGGGGCTGTGATGTACAGGAGTCTTCACACAAACGTGCGACTCGGACCTCTGCTGGAAGAAAATTCTACTAATGGGACCTCCGGTAAATTTAATTCAATACCCCTGTGATATAGCTTTTACACAAACCAAATATTATACACTTATTGGGATTTTTTTTTTTTTTTTACCAAGACATGTAGCAGAACACATTTTGGCACAATTTATGTAAAAAAATGGATTTTTGTAAAATCTTACCGTAAAATCCTTTTCTCTTAGCTCATTGACAGACGTAGTCCTCGGTGATACACCACCTTCGGGTTATGTTGCCTCCACAGGAGCAGGACTAGACAGGAAATTAAAAAGCTCTGGCCACACCCCAGGGGCAGTCCCAGAGGGTATATCCTCTCTCTCTCTGCCTCAGCAAATCAGTTATGTGAAAAAGCAGTGCTTAGAGATTTTAACCCAACTCAAAAAAACAGAGGGGCGGGGACTACGTCTGTCAATGAGCTAAGAGAAAAGGATTTTACGGTAAGATTTTACAAAAATCCATTTTTCTCTAGCGCTCATTGACAGACGTAGTCCTCGGTGATACACCACCTTCGGGACGTCCCAGAGCAGTATCACAACTGAGGGGTGGGAAAATGGAAATCAAATCCCAATCTAGAAGGCCCAACCGGTGCCAACTAGAAGTTTACAATGCTCATCCTTAATGATGAGACAACAAAAAAAGAGAAAATTTTTTTTTTTTTTTTTTTTTCAAACAGAAAAAAAAAAACCCTCGAGGTAGACCACCGGTCTCCTCAAATTGCGGCCTGCAAAACCTTGCGGCCAAATGAGGCATCCGCCGATGCCGTCACATCAATTTTATAGAATTTTGTAAAGGTATGTACTGACGACCAGGTGGCCGCCTTACATACCTGGACCACTGACGCCTGATGGCGAAAGGCCCAGGAAGTACTGAGCGCTCGAGTGGAGTGCGCCCTAACAGGGAACGGAGGACTCTGACCCTTCATAGAATAAGCCTGTACCACCGTTTGTCTAATCCATTTGGCAATGGTCGCGGCAGATGCAGGCAAACCCTTTCTGGGGCCCTCCGTGATCACAAAAAGTGAATCCGTCTTACGGAATGATTCCGTAGCTTTCAGGTATACCCTGATTGCCCGAACCACATCTAAGGAATGCAACGCATGTTCCCGATGATGCTTGGGCTGAGGACACAAGGAAGGTAGTACAATATCTTCATTCAGATGAAAATCTGAAACCACCTTGGGAAGAAAAGATGGCTTAGGATGAAGTACTACCTTATCCCTATGAATCACTAGGTATGGGGACTGGCATGATAACAGTTCTGACACCCTGCGAGCAGAAGTAATAGCCACCAAGAAGGCCACTTTCTGGGATAAAGTAAGCAAGGGAATCTCCCTGATGTTTTCAAAAGGAGGTTTCTGTAGAACCGACAAAACCAAATTAAGATCCCAAGGCGGTAAGGGCGCGCGGACTGGAGGAGCCAGGTGCCGCACCCCCTGGATGAAATTCCGCACCAAGGATTTGGTAGCTAAAGGCTTCTGAAAGAAGATTGCTAATGCTGAAACTTGACCCTTGATGGTGCTCAAGGCTAGCTTCTGCTCAACCCCTTGTTGAAAAAAGGCCAATATTCGAGACACCGAATAGGTACGTGGAGGAAATCCTAAAGATTCGCACCACGCAATATAAGTTTTCCATGTGTGATAATAGACTTTGCTGGAAGTCGCTTTCCTTGCTTTAATAAGGGTAGGAATGACTGAAGCTGACAAACCTCTGTCCTTCAGTACTTGGGTCTCAATGGCCAGGCCATTAAACCCAGCGACTGTAAAGCATGATGGTAAATTGGTCCTTGAGACCACAGACACTCCCTGAGACGAAGTTCCCACGGAACGTCTACGACTAACATGTCCAAGTCGGCCAGGCCGGCTTGAGGAGGCCAGCCTAGAATTTCTAGGACCACTGGCGCTGATTGGATCTGAACCAGGCGTCCCTAGAGGTATCTGGCCCCGACCATCCGAGAAAGTCTGGTCGTTTTCTGTTCCCACACATTTATCAGATACCTGATAGTTATCAGGAAAGGTGATCTTTTCTGGTTGAACCTCAGGGACCGAAGTCACCCGACTAGAGGCTACTTGGCCTATCTGGTCAACCAGATCCGATTCCTGTGAGGTATCGGGACTAATCTTAGGAAAAGGTAAAGGAAAAGATCTATTCAGGGAACGGTAATTACCGCTTCCTGTAGTACTTAAATGTTGGAAGGGAAGAATCGCACCGGTAGTAGTTGTTGATGCTCGATCTAATGTCCTGAATACCGGTGAAAACGTCCCCCCACCCTGAAACCGGGTGGGGGCGCACCTTCAGGCTGTGTACTCCTTTGCTTCGGGTTTGGCTGGGTTGGTCCTTTGCTTGTCCGACCAGCCCTTCTTGAACCCTCCTGGAGGAGTCTTGCCTTTCCCGCTAGTACCAGCCGGGCGCCCTTTATGGGCGGTAAAGAAAGGTCCTCGCTTGTTGCGAGGTCCCTTAGCTTTAGCAGCCTGTGGCAAAAAAGTGCTCTTGCCCCCAGTGGCATCCTTAATGATTTCATCTAGGTTGGCCCCAAATAGACGATTCCCCTGAAAGGGGAGATTTGTCAAGGTCTTCTTGGAACCTAGGTCAGCTGACCAGCATTTTAACCACAGCACACGTCTGAGGATCACCGCTGTCTTAGATGCATGCCCTAATAAGGGAGTAGTGTCCAAGGCTGCGTCACAGATAAACTGTAGCCCTTGTATAATCTGTTCCATCAAATCAGATGTCTCCTGGGGAATATCTTTTCCCCTAAGATCTTGGCGTACCATTTTCGCCCATTCCGTAAGTGTCTGGGAAACTAGACCAATAACAATTACTGGTCTAAAAGCTGACCCTATCAGAGAGAAGATGGTGCGGGACTCTGCTTCCATCTTTCGATCCACCGGATCCTTAAAGGACGAAGTGTCCTCCACTGGAATAACCGTGGCTTTATTCAGCCTGGAAATAGGCGGATCCACGACTGGTGGTACCGTCCATTTCTTAATGATGGATTCCTCAAACGGATAGCGTCTAGCAATACGCTTGGAAATAGTAAAGGTACGTTTAGAATGCTCCCATTCTCCTTTAATCTGATTACCGAAACATTTAGGTACAGGAAAAGCCTTCATCGTCTTGATGGGCTTATTAGTACCAAAAGGAATCTCTGTTTCAGTTGCCTCTGCCGGTAAAGCCTCAAGTTTTAAGGTTTCCTGCACTGCCACAACTAGTGCGTCCACCAATGCTTCTTCCTGAATAATAGCAGGAGAAGAAGCGTCCTCCTCACTGTCTGAGGGGGCTTTACCTGGGATAACAGCCCTTGCAGAGGAACCTGCAACTGCCATGACCACCTCTGAATCTGAGTCAGAGGTGTCAGATGGTATAGGGGTAGGCGGGGGTCGCTTCCTTGACCCCCGTCCCTGACAGGCCGCCTCCACCCGAGCCACCATAGACTCCAAAATTGCTGTAAATGACTCTATACTCTGTGCACCGGCGGGTCCCGTGGCCCCCTCGAGGGAAACAGGTGGGGGAATATGTGTGGCAGGATCCATGATAACTCCAGTTACTTCCTGGATAATATAATTCAAAAATAAAACTTTTCTTTTTTTTTTTTTTTTCGACCCCCAGCGCCACAAAAGCCCCTTAGTGTTACCTGCTAGGGATCCCTATCGATCGAGAGAGAGAGAGAGATAGACCCCCAGGCTCACCACTTGATGCTCAGAGTTTAACTGCAACAGGTTACAGCGCTGTCTTAACAAACAGGAAGTCTTTTGGCTGGCTGCCCAGGAAGAAAGGAGGCGGCTCCGCCCCTCTGTACGCCTTCCGGCGCCTCCCCCAAGCTCCACGAGGTGTTTGGATCACCTCAAACATGGCCGCCCCTATGCTGGAGACACGAGGCTACGCCAAAATGGCGGCTCGTGCGATCCAGCAAAAAAAATGGCGGCGGCCCGTACTGAATAGCGGTGTGCTGCAGGGCACACAACACTCTCACTGCATGGGGATATGGCGTGGTTGGCGGTACCGGCCCTGGCGGACCGCATGGCCGTTCGGGAGGCCTGCTAATAGCTGGAGATCTGATTAGGAAGGCAGTCTACATGTCCGTGGCTTCTGACTGGTAGGTAGCTTATTCTTAACCCATAAGATTCCCAGAATGCCACAGATTACATCTTTAAAACATGTATACAATTAGATTGTTAGCTCCCAAACCAAGCCTCCTGGCTTTTTGCACACATAAAATCACACTCAAAGTAGGAGGATCTGTGTCATGTTGTAGGATAGAAAGGGACTCTATCTTACCATACAGAGAGGGGCCCGCGTTCACCACAAAACCCGTCAGGGGGAAAGGGGGAACATACTACTCACCATACCGGAACCAGGCGGGCACCAACTCCTGACAGTACCCCTCTCCACCGGGGCGGGAGGGCTGTCGACCGATACGGACACCGTGACTCATGGTCTTTGGCGTTTCAGCGAGACGTTTAACTCGCGTGGACAGTCCTTTAATGGGACTGTCGCGGCCGACCCAGCGCGGAGCTATGGCCTGCACGCGCTCGTAGGCTGAACTGGGGTGACCACCGGATCTCAACATCCAGCCCGTCGCCCAGTTCAGCTTTCTTGCTTGAAGATCTCACAGGAACACTGGAGAAAAAAGCTGTCTAAAAAAATCCTTTAAGAAAAAATTCTTGCCAGGACCTAAGATCCCAGCAAGGTATCTAGGTCCTTACTCCTAACTAGACAGAAAATAACTGATTTGCTGAGGCAGAGAGAGAGAGGATATACCCTCTGGGACTGCCCCTGGGGTGTGGCCAGAGCTTTTTAATTTCCTGTCTAGTCCTGCTCCTGTGGAGGCAACATAACCCGAAGGTGGTGTATCACCGAGGACTACGTCTGTCAATGAGCGCTAGAGAAATGTAATTTTTTTTTTATTGGATAGGTTTTATAACAAAATAGAAAATGGTGTGTTTTCCCCCCTGCAAATTAATTTTTCATTTAGAAAATAAAAAATCCAGTGGTGATCAAATACCACCAAAAGAAAGCTCCACTTGTGTGAAAAAAAATATAAAATGTTATTTGGGTACAGTGTTTCGTGACCGTGCATTTGCCAGTTAAAGTAGCACAGTGCTAAATAGCAAAAGATGCTCATCATGGCGGGGGTAAAAACCTTTCAGAGGTCAGAGTGGTTAAATTATGCAAGAGCTTACATGCTTAAAAAAAAATAAAATACACCCTGCCGACACCACAAAACCCCTATAAAAAAAAAGTTCTTCTAGAATTTGATCTGTGAAAAGACTTTTTAGCTATAAAATTGGATGAATATTTTTACTTACAATTTTTTGTTACAATATTTTAAACATATATTACTTTACTTCTTTTGGATAGACATTTTCAAATACAGCCTCTCCTATATTTTATCACACAGTGTTGTACATGACCCTTAAATGCCAGGCACCTAGACCACTTAGGTTTTTGCAGACATTTTCCTTTCCCCCCTACAGAAGATCAAAGCACGGCACAATTTCAAATTAAAGATAAAAAAAAAAAAAAAAAAACAGGGAGCCATCGGTATTCTATGTTAACCCTGGTCTATGAACAATGCAATCATCTGCTTTCTGGGGAAATGGATTGAACCACTCAGATAAAAAGTTTTCATTAAGGACATAACCTTTTTCTTTGCTGGCACCATTCCAAAGCCCTTTATCACCATGTAATCAAGGCATCTTCAGCAATAAATGCAAAAAAGTACATTGAGTCGTAGCAATAATGAAAACTGTTTATACAAACTGAAAAAAGGTACCAATCCCACATAAAATGCAAAAAGGGGGAATTTGGGACTTTAAATTAGATGCCTGGTCTAAGCCATACAATATCTCCATCCCTGAAAGTCAGACGACCAAGAAAAAAAAAGGGGAGTTAGGACTTTAAATGAGGCAATGGTAAGCAGCTGATAAAAAGTATAACAGTAATGTATAATAATCCCACATAAATGTCAGGAGGGGGTACACACACTTACCCGGAACAGAAGTCTTTTTGCAGCTACACTCAGCTTTGCCCTCTCATCCACTTTTGCCTCCTCTGTAATCATACAAGGTAAATATAATAATAATTGGATACACAGACCGTAACAGAAACATAGGTTGAACCAATTTACTATAGGTGCAAAAAAAAAAAAAAAGCAGGACCATCAACTTTAGGTCTACTGAGGTTGATGTACAGATGTACTGGAGACCTCTGTATCCGCTACCTGGTGTCCTATGCTAACAAGAGAGGTTTTAAATATGCATGTCCACTCTTAATTGCTTGATAAATATGGGTTCATTATAAATAAATTACATTTTTTGCACTTATTTATTTATTTATTTTTTTTTAAGAGACACTGTCACCTTGCCTATGTAGGGAAAAGTGACATTGCCCCAGCAAAAGGCCCCCAACAACCTCCTTCTACTGGCCAGCTACAGTACTGCCTTCATCGCAGCCAGACACTACCCATCCCTTCTAGAAAAATGGAAGCAAAGTGACCTGCCCCCACAGTGACAGTGCTCAGACCAAGCAGTCAACTGCCAAGCACTGTCACGATCCAGAGAGTGAAGTAACTGCTCCCCTAGGTCACCAATACCACTGATTTTAAGGAACAAAAAGTAGACATAAAACATCAAGCTAACTGTATAACCTAAAGTGGAGCCTAAGTCCCATACAAAAATTGCTATTAAGCAAGCTTTTTGGTTGGACTTTGCACTTCATTTCCAAAAAATACATTTTTTTCATAGTATTTTTTCAGAATTACATTGCTTGTTGTGCATGCAAAGTGCACACTCAATGCCAAAGTTTTTAGCTTAAATGCTGGGATAATAGAACTCCATTGACTGTTTAGGAAATGAATCATCACTGGCCTCCCAATGAGGAAGAAGGGGGAGGCTGGCAGCAAAAGATGTTTTTTATTTTGCGAACATAGAAGCCGCAAGGGAGAGCACAGAGCGGTTATTGCTGGAGCAGGGCAAACCCAGAGGTTAGTTTACCATAAACTAGCATGTTATTCCAAGTTCTGCTATTGTTTTCCAAGTTCCACTTTAAAACAAAAAACAAAAACACACAAAGTGCAACTATAAGGGTTTTAGGTCAGTCTTAAGTATCACGGTGCATTTTAGAAAAAAAGGAATTTTTGTAAAATCTTTCCGTAAAATTCCTCTCTCTGAGTCCTCTGACAGTCGCCGCCCACTCATACAGTTCACCAATGGGTATTGACCTCTTATCCACAGGAGCAAGCTAGGCATAAGACTTGTTAAAAACAAAGCAATTTACATAGACATCTACAGGGGCTGTCCCTCTGGTCCAATACCTCCGGCTAGCATCATTCCCAATTCAGTTTGGTAGCAAGCAGTAGATAGTCCATGAACCCCAAAAGAGGGGCGGGGGCGGCGACTGTCAGAGGACTCAGAGAAATGAATTTTACGGTAAGATTTTACAAAAATTCAGTTTTCTCTTACGTCCTCTGACAGTCGCCGCCCACTCATACAGTCTTCACCAATGGGATGTCCCAAAGCAGTGTAGACATGAGGGGTGGAAAGCGCAACCGTCACAAAGGCAACGCAGCACCCAATTCAGAGAAAGGAACCTTATCTGAACAGAAAGGTAAACCTTCTGGGCAACCGAAAAGCTCAACTGGAGCAACAACCCAGGAAAGCAAATAACCAAGGGGAAAACAACCCCAACAGACAGGGACCGCAAAGCCAGGGCCCCCTCAAGGTACTGCCGCACACAGAACTTTGCGGAAGGAGGCATCTGCTGATGCCAAAACATCACGTTTGTAAAATTCGGAGAAAGGTGTGCACGGACGACCAAGTCGCAGCCTTGCACACCTGGCCCATCGAAGCCTGATGTCGGAAGGCCCATGACGCCCTCACCGCTCTGGTAGAGTGCGCCTTGACAGGGAAGGGCGGAACCCGTTTCTTAAGCGAATAGGCCTGTACAATCGTCTGTCTGATCCATCTTGAAATGGTTGCTGCAGACGCAGCCGTACCCTTCCGAGGTCCCTCAGGAAGGACAAAGGAATCCAATCCAAGGAATGCAAGAAATCCAAGGAATGCAAGGCAAACTCCTTAGGATGCTTGGGATTCGCACACAGCGAAGGTAAGACAATGTCCTCGTTAAGGTGAAAACAGAAAACACCTTAGGAAGGAAAGATAGGTTAGGTCGCAAGACCACCTTATCACTATGAACCACCAGGTAAGGGGAGCAGCAAGACAGGGCCGCCAACTCAGACACTCTGTGGGCAGATGTGATCGCCACCAGAAAGGCAACCTTTCGTGATAGCAGAGGCAGAGAAAACTGCCTGATCTTTGCAAAGGGAGGACGTTGCAAAAACGGACAGAACCAAGTTCAAGTCCCAAGGAGGTAAAGGTGCTCTCCGAGGAGGAGCCAAATGACGCACCCCTTGAATAAAGGTGCGTATCAAAGAAGTCGACGCCAAGGGGCACTGAAAAAGGAACGCCAGTGCAGATAACTGGCCCTTAATCATGGACAACACAAGGCGCTGGTCCACACCAGATTGCGGGAAGGCTAACACCCTCACCACCGAAAAGGAGCGAGGATGAATGCCCCTGGATTCACACCAGACAAAATAAGCCTTCCAGGCACGGTAATAAATTTTACCGGAAGAGGCCTTCCTAGCCTTGAGCAGGGTAGGAATGACCGCCGACGAGAGACCCTGATCTTTTAAGACCTGGCTTTCAACAGCCACGCCGTTAAAGCCAGCGACCGTAAAGCAGGATGGAATAACGGCCCCTGAGACAGCAGATCGTCTCGTAACGGGAGCCGCCACGGAGTCTCGACAACCACTTGGACGATGGCCGCGTACCAAGACCGGCGCGGCCAGTCTGGGACCACCAGAATCACCAACTTCGGTTCCGAGACTAACCTGCGAAGGAACCTGGACAACAACTGAATCGGAGGAAAGGCATAAATCAGGCGATACTGATTCCAAGGCACCACCAGCGCATCCGAGGCGACTGCCAGAGGATCGCACGTTCTTGCCACGAACCTTCCCACCTTGTTGGTTAGCCGAGAGGCGAACAGATCCACATCCGGGGATCCCCACCTCGCACACAGCATCTGAAAAACCTCCGGGGGTAGGGACCATTCTCCGTGGTCCAGGGTCTGGCGGCTCAGAAAAATCGGCCTGCCAGTTCTCCACACCCGGAATGTGAACTGCCGAAATCGCCGGGGCGCGAGTCTCGGCCCAAGACAGAAGTTTGGTCACTTCCTGGGCCGCCCGGGCACTCCTGGTGCCCCCTTGATTGATGTAAGCCACTGCAGTGGCGTTGTCCGTCTGGACCCGCACAGGGCGGCCCCGAAGACGAGCCGACCAGCGGAGCAAGCATAATCTGATCGCTCGCAATTCCAAGATGTTCATTGGCAGGGAGGATTCCTCCTCCGACCACGTGCCCTGGGCAGACAGAATGCCCAGAACGCCACCCCAGCCTGACAGGCTGGCATCCGTGGTGAACACCGTCCACAACAACGGGTGGAAGGAGGTCTCCTCCGTCAGAGCCTGGGACAGGAGCCACCATAGAAGATCCTCTCCGACTTGGCGACTCAGATATCCTCCTTCCCAAGGATTGAGGATGCCCGTCCCACCTGGCCAAGATCTTCGCTGGAAGAGATCGTGTGTGGAACTGTGCAAATGGTATTGCCTCGAAGGCTGACACCATCAACCCCCGGGACCGCATGCAGGCCTTGAGCGACGAGGAATCCGTAGAGAGGAGTCCGGAGCATGTCCTCCGGCAGAAAAACTTTTGCTTGGGCAGAGTCCAGGACCATTCCCAGATAAGGGAGACGAACAGAAGGGGACAAGGTCGACTTCTGAACGTTAATGGTCCATCCGAACTCCTGGAGCGTCGGAACAGTAGTTGACAGGTCACGTAAGAGACTCGGGCTGGCACTCGATCTTAACAGGAGATCGTCCAGATACCAAAAGACCGCAATCCCCTGTGCCCGCAACAGGGCCAGAACAGGAGCAAGCACTTTGGTAAACACCCTTGGAGCCAAAGCGAGACCGAAAGGTAACGCCACAACTGATAGTGAGCCTCCGCAATTGCGAATTGGGGGAACCTCTGATGAACCACGAACATGGGGATGTGTAAATACGCATCCTTGAGTTCGATGGAAGCCAGGAAATCTCCTGGACTTAAGGAGGCCACCACCGAACGGAGGGAATCCATGCGGAACTGTTGAACCCGCACAAAGCGGTTCAGAGCTTTCAAGTCAAGAAATGGACGTACCTTGCCCTTCTTCCTGTGCACAGTGAACAGATTTGAGTAAAAACCCCCGAAACCTGTCCCGATGAGGCGCCGGGACGACCACCCCTTGGGCGAGGAGATCCTGAACCACCCGATGAAGATCGTGCAACCGATCTGGGGTCAAATGAAGATTTGAGGGAAAGAATCTGTCCGCTGGCCGCGAAAGGAATTCGATCTTGTATCACGATCGAATGAGTTCCTGAACCCACCTGTCCGGAACCCGGAGCAGCCAAGGGACTAAGAACCGCGCAGACGTCCCCCCACCCTTGTAATGGGTGAAGGCTTCCCTTCAGGTTAAGGCGGAAGGACCCGCCGGGCCGGCGTGGGTGGAAGTTTGCTCGCCCGCCGTGGGCTTCCTCTGACCACCCTGGCCCTTAAAGGGTTTCCCCTTGTCCTGTGCCCTGAAGGCACGAAAGGACCCCTGATTTGGTTCAAAGGAAGGGCCCTGCTTACAGAGGAAAAACTTACCCCTGGGGTTCTGGGGCAGCAGAGTGCTCTTGCCCCCAGTGCCCCCTTTAATCAACTCATCCAGGGAAACCCCAAAAAGACAGTCCAATACCGTCTTCCCGGAATTTTGGTCAGCCGGCCAGCTCTTCAGCCACATTAAACGATGGAGCAACACCGTGACACCAGACAGCCGAGCTGCTAGAGGAGCCTCCTCCAAGGCCACGTCACACAGGTAAAAAACATGCCAGACGCATCTGCTCCACCATCTCCACAGTAGTCGGAGGGGCGTAACCCGCCTCCAGAGTGCGTTTGAGCACTGAACACCAGAGAATCCTCCGAGGGCATGAGAGTGGCCTTGTTAAACCTGGACACCGTGTGATCCACTTTAGGGTACACGGTCCATCGCGAATCCGTAGGAGACGCGAAAGGGCAACGGGATTTAAACCATTTTGGTACCACAAAAGGGCGCAGTAAATTACGCCATTGTTCGTTCACCGTTTCGTGAAACTCAGCAGGACAAGGAAATACCTGTGCTGCTTTCCAGGTCCTGCAAGTCCCAAAGGAAGACTGCTTACCCGGTGGGTTGGGCTCATCCTCTAAATGTAGTGTCTCTTTAACAGAAGCAAAAAGTGCAGACACAGCAGCGCGTTCTTTAGCTGCTTCAGGAGAAGGATCATCCTCCTCCTCCTTCCCCTGCACCTCCACATCAGCATGAAAGGACCGAGACCCCTCTGGGGGGTAACTGTCCAGGGCAACCATATCAGACTCACAGAGGATAATGAAATCCTAACTCTTTTTCTAGAACCCCGCTCTGGCATCAATAAATCCACCTTTGGGCGCTAAAGTCGCAAGTGCAGTAGCAAGAGAAGGTGAAGATTCAGGAGTACCTGAATCAGTCACCAAGGCTGGGGGGGAATTTGCAGTCCTGGGACTCCATAAGAAAAAAACTATGGCGCTGGCCCTTTAAGACGCGATCGCGGAGACCCACCGCAATGCACCGCAATAGGGATTACACCAAGGGACCCCCCTGAGATGGGAAAAGCACTGAAAACAGAAGAATATTCCCCAAAACCAGCAAAAAGAACCCCCAGAAGAGTTACCACACTGCTGGAAACGATCTCTGCATACAGGAAAGGAAGTGATGTCACCTGCTAGAGGCTGAACAGGAACTGGTCTAAGGGAAAATGGTTGCCAATGCATCTGAATGGGAGGCTCCAGGAAAATGGCCGCCGAACATGTGCAAAGAACACCTTGCCACACACAAGATGGCGCCCGTAGGCGCCAAAAACACTACATAGAGAGCTGCAGAAAGTGCCCACAGTGAGGCCAGAGCAGCTGCCCATACCCAAAATGGCGGACCCGCGTTTTTTTGCACCACAGCGGTCCGCACCCTCATGTCTGCACCCCCAAACACACTGAAAGTGGACAGGGATAGGGACCCCCACAGCGATACATGCGCCAAGAGGCCCCCGCAGGGACCGGGAGGGATGCGAGCCCCGGACACAGACATGAGGGGAGAGCACAGACATCAGCAGACTGTCATCCCCAAACTGAGGCCCCACATAGAAGTTACTTACTGCTCCATATGGCGTGGGCGCCTCAATATCGCGGGAACCCCCCACCCCAGATGGTGGGGGGGCCGGCAGCCGAAATAGGATGCGTTGCACGGTCAAAACCGCATGTTGAGGCATCCCAGCGAGGAAGCCACCTCGCAGGCTTTTTGCCCCTGAGGACAGGGGCAGGTCGTTTGCTAGGCCTGGGTGCACGCATAGCCCGCTAAACACTCGATGGCGGGCTGGGATTCCATAAGATCCTCTGTCCTGGAATACCAGGACGACCAGTCCGATTCCCAGCTTCGCAAACTCTGTAGTCTTCCGAAGATCTGACTAACTCAGCGCAGAACAAATAAAAGCTAGTAGTGCAAAGAAAACACTTTTGCAGAAAATAAAAGTAATAAAACAGAAGAAAGGCTGAGACATGTAGCCCCAGCACAGGGAAAGCCTATCTTACTCCTAACTAGGCAGAAGACAAACTGAATTGGGAATGAGGCTAGCCAGAGGTATTGGATAGCCCCTGTAGGTGTGTCTATGTAAATTGCTTTGTTTTTAACAAGTCTTATGCCTAGCTTGCTCCTGTGGATAAGAGGTCAATACCCATTGGTGAAGACTATGAGTGGGCAGTGACTGTCAGAGGACGTAAGAGAAATGGGATTTTTGACTTACCGTAAAATACATTTCTCTGATGTTCATTGACAGACCGCTCCTGATCTTCATACCACTGGGTTAAATTACCCCCTACAGGAGTAAGACACTAGTTAGAAAAAGAATCTGGCTATGCCTATGGGCAGTCCTAGGAAACATACTCCCTCTCCCTGCTTTAGCTACTCAGTTTAGTTACAAGCAGTGTCTGAAGAATTACAACTCCAGAGGGGTGGGTGCTGTGTATCAATGATCAGAAAAATGAATTTTACGCTGTGTAAAAAAAAAAAAATTCATTTTCTCTTTCGTTGGGAACAGCAAGAAAAAATTCCCAAGGCTAAACTGTAGCCAACCAGGTCACAGGAGCGGCACCAAAACAACTGGAGCCCACCTGAAAAAAACAATACACCCTCAAAGAGGATCGGGTCCTCTCAACAGCAGCCTGCAAAACCTTGCGGCCAAAAGAAGCATCCGCAGATGCTAACACATCCACTTTATAAAACTTTTAAAAGTGAGCACTGACGACCAGGTGGCTGCCTTGCAAAACTGCATTACCGACGCCTGATGATGGAAGGCCAGGAGGCACTAAGCGCCTTAGTAGAGTGCGCCTTGACATGGAAAGGAGGAACCTGACCCCTGATGGAATAGGCCTGAATAACCATCTGTCTGATCCATCTGGAAATGGTCGCAGAGGAAGCGCACAACTCTTTCTGAGGCCCATCCTTGAGCAAAAATAGTCTGATTTCCTAAAAGACCCCGTAGCTGCCAGGTACACCCTAATTGACTGGACCACATCCAAGGCATGCAAGGCAATTTCCTTTGGATGTTTAGGCCTGGGACACAGGGAAGGCAACACAATTTCTTCATTCAAATTCAGAGACAACCTTTGGAAGGAAAGATGGACAGGGGCGAAGAACCACCTTATCTCTGAATCCCCAGGTAAGGTGAACGACAGGATAACGCTGCCAGTTCCGACACCCTGCGGGCAGAGGTAATAGCCACCAAAAATGCCACCTACTGACACAATGTAAGCAAGGGAATCTCCCAAAGATTCTCAAAGGGAGGCCTCTGGAGGACTAAAAGCACCAAATTGGAGGTCCCAGGCGCAACTTAGGACCACACTGGAGGAACCAAATGTCGGAAACCCTGAAGAAAGTTACGCACCAGGGAGTGTGTGGCCAAGGGTCTTTGGAAGAAGACCGCCAAACCGATACCTAACCCTTGATGGTGCTCAAAGGCCAATTTCTGTTTAACCCCCCCCCCCCTTCCCCGGAAGGTCTGTCAAGATCGGAGCCACCAAGGAGCGAAGATGAACCCCAAGACACTCCACGCAATGTATGATGGTAGCTCTTCCTTGAAGTAGATTACCTAGCTTTTACCAGTGTAGGAATCTCAGACTCAGGTAAACCTCTATCCTTAAGCACCTGGCGTTCAACAGACAAGCCGTAAAAGCCAGCAACTGTACAGCAGGATGGTGGATTCCTCCTTGGGACAGCAGGTCCTCCCTGAGAGGAAGCTTCTAAGGAACGTCGGCGACCAACCGCACCAAATCATCGTACCGAGGCCAGTCCAGAGCCACTAAGATGACCGGAATCCCTTCTGCCTTGATACTGCGTAGAAGTCTTGGCAGAAGCTTGGAGGGAAGGCGTAAATCAGACGATACTGACCCCCATGGGGCCACCAGTGCATCTGTGGCGTCCGCAAGAGGATTCCGTGACTGAGACACAAACCTCTGCACCTTTCTGTGGAGCCGAAACGCAAACAGATCCACCTTGGGGACGCCCCACCGGAGACAACTGATGAAACACCTCCGGGTTAAGGGATAACTCCCCTTGGTCCAACGCCTGCCGACTGAGGTAATCTGCCTGCCAGTTTTCCACCCTGGGAATGTGTTACGGCGGGGAGGGCTGGAATGAACTGTTCTGCCCACCTTAGAATGCCGGCTACTTCCAGAGCTGCCAGGGCACTTCTTGTGCCCCCCTGGTGATTGACATAAGCCACGGTCGTGGCATTGTCCGATTGAATGCGCACTGGACATCCTTGAAGATGATCTGTCCAATGTCCTAGGCACTAGGGCTGCCACGACGCGTCGACTACAAAAAATCGCCGACGTGCGTGAAAGGCGTCGACGCATGACGTGACACGCCCCCTGGCCGGCTGCAGCGCTGCTTGAAGTATTGCCGGCCGGGTGAAATGTGAAATCCCCCCCCCCCCGGCTCCGTCCACACCGAGGTGAGCACTGACCGTCTCCTGCTCCCCCGTACTCCGCCACAGCTTCTGCCGCAACACATTGTGGGAAGGTTTGATCTCTGGCGCCTGGAGAACTGCTGGCGATGATTGGCTGGCTTTTAGATGGAATGGGGCGTTCTGAGCCAATAGGAGAGCTGCTTTGGGTGGAACGCAAATCCGCGGTGAGACGCACACGTGGTCAGGGAAGAGGCGCCGCACTTTCTGTGAGCTTGGGACAGGCAAGTATTACAGCGCGCTGCTTATACCGGGGATACCAGAATAACCCTGCATGTCAGTAGATATTCATTCCAAGGAGCGCAGTTATGATTTCATTGCAATTAGTGTTATAGCTGAAGTGTCATCTGCTCGTCATTTGCTTTTCCCTGTTGCCCCTCCCCCCATTATGAACATTCTAATGACCTTTTTATATAAAACCTTTCCTTATTGAAGTTTGAGTGACTATATCCCCGAGTGACCCCCATCATCCCCGAGTGACCCCCATCATCCCCGAGTGGCACCACCATCCCCGAGTGGCACCACCATCCCCGAGTGGCACCACCATCCCCGAGTGGCACCACCATCCCCGAGTGGCCCCATCCCAATCTGGGGTCTGTACTGGGAGGGGGCTTACTAAGGAGTCTGTATTAATTACAGGATTAATTAGCTAATCAAAAAAACACTCAATTAAGCAAAAAAAAATAAAATAAAAATAATCGTTAGATTAGTCGACTAATCGTAAAAATCGATAGATTAGTCGACATACAAATTAATCGTTAGTTGCAGCCCTACTAGGCACAGTATGATCGCTCGGAGTTCAAAGACCTTGATCGGTAATCTGGACTCTTCCAGCATCCTGATCCCATGAGCAAAATGTTTTCAGAGAACGCCCCAGCTGGACAGGCTGGCATCCATGGTGATCACTGTTCAATACAAGGGGAGGAAGGATTTTCCCCAGACAAAGCACCGGAGAACGAAGCCACCATATCAGGGACTCCTTCGTTCCCCGGCTCAGCCAGATCTGATTGTCCAGAGACTGCGGAGTCTTGTCCCATTTGGCTAGAATCTCCCTTTGCAGGGAACTCGTACGGAACTGTGCAAACAGAACCGCCTTGAAAGCTAGACACCATCAGGCCCAGCAACTGCAAGTCCAGAGGGATGACCATCTGCTGGACAGCAGGAGACTAATCACAGTCTGCAATTTCTGGATTTTTTCCAGAGGTAGGAGCACTCTGGCTAAGGCCGAGTCCAGAGTCAGACCCAGATAGTCTAGCTTTGTGGATGAAACCAGAGCAGACTCCTGAAAATTCAGAATCCAGCGCAACTCCTGCAGAGTTTGTATGGTTTTTATGGTGATTTCCAAGTTTTCCAACAGCGGAGTAGGATACTCTGCTCGCAGAAGGAGGCAGTCTAAGTTGCCCAGTTCTGCGATCCCCCGTTGGCGTAACAGTGCTAGTACCGGGGCTAACACTTAAGAACGGAGGTGCAGAGGCAAGACCAAAAGGCTAACGCCACAGACTGATAATGCTCCTCTCCCACTGCAAAGTGGAGGAAGCGCTGGTGACGGGAAACTTATTGGAAGGTAAAAGTAAGCATCCTTGAGTCCCCCTGATGCAGGGATGCCACCACCGTGCAAATGGACTCCATCCTGAACTTCTGCACCCGCACAAAGCAGTTCAGCGCCTTGAGATCCAGGATTGGACGCACATTGCCTTCATTGCCTTCCAGCAGGTTTGAATAAAAACCCTGAAAACATTCAGATTTCAGAATTGAAGCAACAGGTCTTGTATCACCCCAAACAGACCCTGTAAGCGGTCCAGGGACAGGGGCAAGTTGGAAGGAAAGAACCTTGCCGGGGACAAAAGCGAAACTCGATCTTGTAGCTGCACTGAATTACTTCATGGACCCACTTGTCTTGTACCAGGAAAGTCCACTGGTCCAGATACCAGTGAAGATGCCCCCCAACCCCGATATGGGTGAGGGCGCACCTTCATGCTCAAGGAGCCTTGTCCACAGGTCTGGAGAAGCACACTCTCAGCTTGCCAGACCAGGATCGTTTGGATCCTCTAGGAGGAGGCCCTGAGGAAAAAAAAAAAAAAAAAAACTTTTGAGCAGAGTAGGAGGATCCACCTATGACGAGGTTCCTTGCTCTTAGCAGCCTGCGTAAGAAAAGGTACTCTCCCCCCCCACCCCCCCCTGTGAAACCTTTAATGAGGTCATCCAGGAGAGCTCCAAACAGGCGATCTCCTTGAAAGGGTAGATCAGTCAAGGCCTTTTTAGAAGTCTGGTCCGCAGACCAAAGCCAGGCACAAAGCACCAAACAATTCTTAGCAGAGAGGGAGAGAACCACACCAGACTTGCCACCCAGCAGAAACAGGCACCTTCAGCCACCAGGATAATCTGCACTCCATGTACGGCGATCAGGAAGTGAAAGGATCCAGGAGTCAGCACCAGGGGATAAGGAGGGGCTCCCATCACCGAAATCACTGCCCACGGGGCTCCACTGTCATGGCTGCCGGTACTTTCAACGGCAAACCACTGCAAACATTGCTGCTGTGCATAGAAACAGACTACAGCAAAA
The DNA here is from genome assembly GCF_965119305.1 of Pelophylax lessonae. Classification (NCBI taxonomy): domain Eukaryota; kingdom Metazoa; phylum Chordata; class Amphibia; order Anura; family Ranidae; genus Pelophylax; species Pelophylax lessonae. The sequence goes on along the minus strand of NC_138772.1, from coordinate 84,833,636 downwards.
TAGCGGCACAACGAGGCTTCCAGGCTTCTATACCTCAAGGACAGACTCCAGCAGGACAAGGGGGCCTGGCAGAAGCCCCCACCTGGAACACCCCCCCCCCCCCCCACACACAGCCAATCGTTCGGTTGCTGGCGGGACACCCCCCCGGCCCCCATCACCAGTATAGCGTCCCGCCCCCCACCACAGGAGGTGGACCAGACCACCCAAACAGCCCCAGCATAAGTGGAGGGGGGGAGAATGGGGGACAGATGAAAGGGGGGTGCCTGACGAGAGGGAGGGGAACCCGGGAGTCTGACCGTCCCAAGGAGGGGCCCACTACTCACCATATCAGGAACCAGGCAGGTACCACTCCAGACAGAACCCCTCTCCATCGAAATGGGGGACTGTCGGCCAGGAGGAATGCTGCGACTCGGGCCTGGACCCGGTCGTATGCGACCTCGCGAGGCGTTTAACTTTCAGGCCAGCCCGTCCAGTGGGGCTATGTCGCGGCCGACCTATCGCAGAACTGAGGCCCACTGGACAGACTAAGGCAGTGATGGCGAATGTTGGCACCCCAGATGTTATGCAACTACATTTCCCATGATGCTCATGCACTCTTCAGTGTAGTTGAGCATCATGGGAAATGTAGTTTCAAAACATCTGGGGTGCCAAGGTTTGCCTTCACTGGACTAGGGTGACCACTTGATCTAGATTATCCTGCCTGTCGCCCAGTCTGGCAGTTAAATGTAGATCTTACAGAAAAAAAAAAAAAAAAAAAAAGACAGGAGGAAAAATTTCCATCTAAAAAGAAAAAGATTGCCAGGACCAGAGTTCCCAGGAAGGAACTAGGTCCTTACTCCTGGCTAGGCAGAAAAAAAAAAACCTCAATACCCTATAGCAGGGAGAGGGAGTATTCCCCCCCTCGGACTGCCCATAGGCGTAGCTAGATTCTTTTTCTGCCTAGTGTCCTACTCCTGTAGGGGGCAGTATAACCCAATGATTATAAAGATCAGGAGCTGTGTCCGTCAATCGAAAGAAAGTGCATTTTTATGTAAGCTTTACATTCATTTTATGTATAGCTTTGCCAAGAAATAAAAAAAAAAAAAAAACAAAATGAAGAGGTTCATTGCAGCCACAACTCTTCACAATAGAAAAAAGGATTGCAAATGTAGACAAGTTAACCAAAAATGAAATCTGTTAGTAATAAGATTTACCAGTACTGCTTCTCTTCAAGGTCATTTCACAGATTGTCCACACATTGCATTTATTTGCACGCTGCATGACCACTTTGCAACCAAGGAGTGATCACCATCTGTAGAAAAGGGGTGTAATACCTTTTCTATGAAACTCCCCCCTGTGCACTCCTCTGATCCTGGTATAACTTTCCCTGACTTTGGGGATACTAAGGCCCCTTTAAACTAAAACTTACTCACTCTCCTCAGGGTGCTTCAGCAACCAATGAGTACCTTTAAAGTGACGATAGGTAGGTAGAGCTTAGCCCCAACATCAGGGAACATTTAGTAACATAAGTCATGGTCAGAGGCACATAAAAAGGAGACTTTTATATCCACTTTCCTACTGATACACAGGGATTTTATTCCTTTAACATTGTCAAGAGGTCTCTTGAAAATGAAACTTCAGTTGGCCATAGAGCGATTTTCTTTCCCGCAACTTACCGCAAGTCAATGTTGATGAGGGAATCCCTCCCGCAGAGCCACTGGGTTCTGGCGGTGGGGGGGGAGGTGTGTGCCGTCCCCTACGGGAGAACACAATGGCTAGCGCCTATATTAGCCACTAGCAATAGTTGCATGCAACATCAGACAGGCTATTGTTACCAAAGCTGATCGATTGATCAACTTAGGTACATTCAGCCTGCCCATACACCGTTCGAATGTTGGCTGGTCCCTGCCGAACTGGCCGAGATTAAACAGTCTATGGCCGATGTAATGCTTTGTCACTTTTTTTACATTTTGATATTGTTTCAAATTGATTTAAATGTTTAATCCCATCAAGTATACTTTGCAAATACAAAAGCCTAGAACCTGATGTAACCATGTAGCTCAAGCTTCATGCAGTGTCCTATATTGGGAGGAGGGGCAGAGTCCCTACTCCGATTCATTCATGCTTTGAGATTTCTGAATAGCAGATGACAGTACAGTCTAATTCACAGCAAAGATGGTGGATAATTGACTTGACAGCACCACCTGCTGGCTGGGATGCAAAGCCAACAAAAGCAGCACAAAATTATTCAAATTCATAATTTTAGGTGGGACAGGTTATATAAAAAAGTACTTGCCTTCAGCCGTTTGCACTGGTGGATGAAACGTGGTCCTGCGGAAGATATGACAAAATTAGCAAACCATTTGTATTCAAATAGACTGAAACATTATCTGTATGTTAAACACACACAAGACTTTAAGCAGTAAATCACACAGAACGCAGCTGTACAGTTTGTGTATCAGTTGTAAGAATTGATATGCACGTGAACACAAAACCACACACAAAACATTCCATAGTATGAAACAATAATAATTATGCATGAATTAACAAGTGAAGCTTTCTAGGTATAGGCTCAGAGGCTCCAAATGCCAAGCAAAAAAAAATAAATAAATAAGCTTGAAACACCAGACTGCTGCCCATCCACAGTGCCATGCTATTCCAAGCCTAGTGGGTATCTCCATTCAGTTTAAGTATACGGCTTTGGCTGTGCATTCCAGTGCCTACCTATCCGTTTCTTTTCGCTCAGCTGAAGTAACTGGTTGAGTTCTAAATCTTTCAGAAGTCTTTCTACTGTCACCAGGTGAGAAATACAGTCTTGGCTTTCGAGGGCCCTTTTCCCGCTCATTGGCAGCACCCAAATCAACACCTGACATTGGCATTTCAGCCTTAGGCACACTTTGTAACCAAGATGTAGGTTATTTGGGGGAAAAAAAAAAAAAAGACAAGAAAAAGAAAAAAGGAAAAAAAACTTTTTAAAACCACAAAACCAATTTAAAAATACAAACAGCATGCAGGAGTGAAGTAAAAAAATCCAAAACTAATGTGTGTTAACAATACAGTGTGAAACATTTTTGGTCACCAACAAGTGCATTTTTTTTTTTTTTTTTTAGAAAACAATGTGCAACAAGGTAAAGGGCGTGCAGGGAGTCACACAAGGAATGATTTAAAAACTTGCAAAAGTCACCCACTGGTCAACTCTTTTGCTTGAGTTTGCCGTCTCCAAATATGCACTTCTGAGCTGGGCCACAGACACCTTGGTGTTGACGGTACCAGCTTCCCCATGAGCATCATCTTCAGTGCCTAAAAATACCATGTCATTCTGTACTTCAGACTCATTCTTAAAGACCTCCATCTTCTGAGTTCCAGTCGAATCTGACATCGAGCGTACAAGCATCCTATGTTTCATGGACGAGACCTCTTTAGCTTGGCCTTGGGGTTTGAATGAAAGTGCAGCTGTTCCTCTTTGCAGATACACTGTGGCTTCACTTTTTCCCACTATTTCAGGGGATCTCCTCGGAGGTTGAATAATCGGTGAAACATGAATCAGTTGATCTTTCGACTCCAGTCTTTCTTCATGACGTTGCTTGTCGTCATGTGATATAAAAGTTGGTGTTTCATCAAAAGAGTGATATAGTTTACCAGTGCTATTTCCCAGTTTGAAGGGCTGAATAGTGCTGGTCAGGCCTGGATTAATTTGAAGAGACTTCTCAATGTTTGCATCGTTGACAGCTCGAGGATTTTTCAAGGAAGTAGTGAATGCTGAAACCATGACGTTGTCAGACTGAGTTCGAGATACAAGTTTTGGTGTATGGGCAGCATTGGCTGGCTGGATATAGCCATGCATTGGTTGGCGGTAAGGCGTTGGCTGTTTATAGACCCTATCAAAGGCAGAGTTTTCAGACTGAAAAGGCACATGGTAGACCGGGGCAGCGTGATGTTGCTTTTGATTAGAAGTCTCTGTATCGGGTTTTGGACTCCCGAGAATGTTTTCATCTCTCACCAGCCTCTCTCTAATTTTAACTCTTTAAAAAAGAAAAGTAATTAGAATTGTATAGCATAATATACAGAAAGAGGAGAATTTACTAAAACTGGAGCAGACGGAATCTTGAGCAGCTAAGTAAAGATTCTATCTTCAGCTTGTTTAGTTAAAGAGGAGCTCAAGGCTCCCCCCAAAAAAATTGAAAATCAGCAGCTACAAATACTGTATCTGCTGACTTTTTATACAAGAACACTTACCTGCCCAGAGATCCAGCAATTTCCTCCCCCGAACCGATCCTTCAATCAGCTTTGGGGGCAGGCGCTGGCATAGCACATAAGGGAAACAGAAAGTGAAGCCTTGCAGCTTCACAGCCAGTTTCCTATTGGAATATGCGTGAGCCACACGGTGCACCTTGTGAATGGTGTCAGTCTTCTGGGACCCATGATGTGTCACAGAAGACGGGGGGGGGGGGGGGCAACTTCCATCTCAGGTCACCCTGGCAAAACCAGGTAACCACCCCCAAGTGTCGATTGTGGCAGTAAAGAGGGGAGGGTGAAAACAAGGGGATCTTCCCCTTTTGGGTGGAGCTACACTTTAGGATTTGAAAATGAATTTAACTGATTGGTTGCCATGCACCGCTGCTCCAGATTCTGGCCTCTCAAGTCTTCGTAAATTCCCCTCAAAGCGTCTATAAAAGTGATTAAAGGCAATGTAAAAGGATCAACAAATACTGTTTACGAAAGGAGAGGATTTAGAAATAAAGACCATTTAGGGAACATGACCAACATTAAACCAGGTGTGTAACTTGCATCACATAAAATTAAAGTTAATCTAAACCCAAGAACAAAAATGTAATACACTGCAGTTTACCAGTATTTTGATGTGGTGACTAGAGTAGTTTTCTTTCTGGCTTTTTTACTAAATTTTCACCTGGCGATCCTTGTCAGTAACAAACTGCCTGTATTAGTGCAACTATATTAATAAACTATGTATCAATGGAGGTGCAGTGTCGTCTCCATAGGCTGCTCTCCTAAATGAAGCTAAAGAACACTCCCCCCCCCCCCCCCTATAACATAGATGGGAATCGTTAATTCACACAAGTGATCTGAGCAGGGCTAATAAGACTGCTAATGATTACAGCGCAGCACAGGCACTGCTTTGTCAGAGCAAGAAGGGAAGACAGGAATTCACCGGATTTATGATAAAATCAACAGGTAATTTTGTATTTACCAGACATAACACACTTTCAAAGCTATATTTAACAGATCAAAAAAAAAAAAAAAAAAAAGGAGTATGAGAAGTTCATAATAAGGATTTACATACACTTTAAACTACATCTTTTGGGATAAATATTGGATATCACTTGTGAAAGGGTCAGGTAAAATTTACTCTTATAGAAGCAATAATTAAAGGTTAATAGGCATAACAGTTAATTAGCATTATGAAACAGATAGCATGTGTTAAATTGTGCTGTGAAAAAAAAAAAATTCAAGAAGATATTCTAGCAATGTTTTTTGGGGGGGGGGGGGGGGTAGGTACCTGGCTTTCACAAGACAGGTACACGCTCCCAATTAGTTAGATGCGCTGCGGCCTCCCTTTCTTCCCCCGCAGCCTTCTAGGACACCTCACAAGTTCCAGGGGATGGAAGGACCATTCACAATGCGCAGCCAATTGAAGAATCGGCTCGGGTGAGGACAATCGCTGGATCCCTGGTCAGGTAAGTGTCCTTATATTAAAGTCAGCAGCTACAGTATTTGAAGCTGACTTATTTTTTGGGGGGGGTTTGGCTGAAGCTCCCCTTTAACAATACATTTACATTCTGTGGGACACAATAGATCAGCACAACCTTTTAATTGTGACTGGATATCTGACTGGCATATAAAAAGCCTATAGTTCTAGCTCCATGCATCCACATGTAGGCAAGTCCTATTCATATCAGTTGGAACGCAGGGAGAACCATCTGTCGTTGAACAAGACTCTTTCAACACCATAATAATGTCTAACTGTGAAGCCACAACTTCGACACAACCTTCCATTTCCCAAACTTATTTCTTCTGAAAGTGTAATGTTGGGACATGCACAGGAATTATTTAGAAGACAGCATTATAAATATATGCAAATGGTAAGGGAGATTTCTGTTACAATTGGTGTCAATACTTTGGACACCCACAAACCTTACCTAATACATTATAGTTTAAAGACTACCATTTCAGTGTCCTGCAGGATTTAAAGCCCCCCACCTACCTAGAATTCTGTTGTCTAGCAGTACTGAGTGTTGTATAGTAGATCTGAATGTCATAGAACAGGATCTGGAATCCTGTTCCATATATACAGGATGCTAGTTTAATCTCACAAATGTTCAGCTGATTATTAGAATGGTTGGAATTATATCTGGTTATCAAAATGCAGCCCCCAGATTTTAAACCACAAAATCCCTTTACTTCCAAACGCTGTTGGTTTCATCCAATGTTCATGTAGGAACAGATGGAGATCCACTATTGTCAATCTTACAAGGTGTAATAAGGGGAGCCTATCAGGACAGTTAAGAGGGACAGAGTAGGTTCACATCTGATGCGGGAGGCTGCCATTGTATGATTCCTGGGATGCAGTCCTAGCTATATTTCACACATTTGCTATAACTTTATGCAAACCTGTGACCGCTTAATGGCATTTGGGCATTATTTTGCTGCTTATGCAAGTCAAAAGTAAAAGCTTGGCTTTAAAAATTAAATACAAATGTAGGAGATAGTCATTAAAATATCCAAGATATCTCCTGTACTTTAGGGAACCAGATAACACTTTGCATTAACAGAGGACTTTAGGACCTCCAATCATTTTCAAACATTTGTTACCTGGCTCCCTTAGATTTGCCAAGTCCATGTAAAAGTTTAAAAATAAATCAGAAAACAGAGCAATTAAATAAGACTTCAGCCACCACCAAATAACACTTGGAGGTTTGCGGAATATGTTTAATGTGCTATAACGTCTGCTAGTTAGCACTGATGTATTGCTCTAAATCGGGCATCACTAAATGGCGGCCTGCTTCCGGCCCGAGCTGCTTCTCTATCAGGACCGACACGATCAGCTGCTAGTTTTCTTCCCTGCCTCTGCTGCTGTCTTTAGCAGAGCAGGGTGGATGGCCGGAGGCGGGACTGCCATTGAATGGAGAGAGGCAGCTGCCTGAATTAACTTTTCAGGTTGGAGGGGATTGGCTGGGAGTCACACAACCGGCTGCCTCTCTGCTTGCGGTGCTGCTGTTCCTCTGCCTTCTCGAGATTGTCCCGCCTCCTGCTCTCCGTTCTGTGTAAGGTAGGAGAGTGAAGGGAGGAAAGGGCTGTGAAGTTGTGAAGGATGATTGGGGGAGCAGGGGTCATGTACAGGGGGGTAGTGTGGTGTGTGGGGATTCATGTTAAGGGGAGCAATGCTATGGGGGTTATATGTTAAGAGGGTAGTGGGGTGTGTGTGTTGATGTAAAGGGGGACAGTGCTGTGGGGGGGGTGAAGGGGGCAGTGCTGGGGGGGGGGTGTTAACAGGGCAGTGCTGTGTATGTGTGTGGGGGTGATGCAAAGGGGCAGTGCTGTGGGGGCGATAAGGGGGCAGTGGTGTGTGGGTGGGTGTGTGTGTTTGTGTGTGTGTGTGTGTGTGTGTGGGGGGGTGATGTAAAAGGAGACAGTGCTTTGGGGGTGATATGTGAAGGGGGAAGTGCTGTGGGGGGGGGATAGGTGAAAGGGGGAAGTGCTGTGGGGGGGATAGGTGAAAGGGGACAGTAATGTTGGGGGGACGCGAGAGGGACAGTAATGTTGGGGGGACGCGAGAGGGACAGTAATGTTGGGGGGACGCGAGAGGGACAGTAATGTTGGGGGGGACGCGAGAGGGACAGTAATGTTGGGGGGACGCGAGAGGGACAGTAATGTTGGGGGGACGCGAGAGGGACAGTAATGTTGGGGGGACGCGAGAGGGACAGTAATGTTGGGGGGACGCGAGAGGGACAGTAATGTTGGGGGGATGCGAGAGGGACAGTAATGTTGGGGGGATGCGAGAGGGACAGTAATGTTGGGGGGATGCGAGAGGGACAGTAATGTTGGGAAGATGCGAGAGGGACAGTAATGTTGGGGGGATGCGAGAGGGACAGTAATGTTGGGGGGATGCGAGAGGGACAGTGATGTTGGAGGGCTAGGTGAAGGGGGCAGTGATGTTGGGGGGATGTGAGAGGGGCAGTGCTGTGGGGGGGATAGGTGAAGGGGGCAGTGATGTTGGGGGGATAGGTGAAGGGGGCAGTGATGTTGGGGGGGTGCGAGAGGGGCAGCGATGTTGGGGGGGTGCGAGAGGGGCAGCGATGTTGGGGGGGTGCGAGAGGGGCAGCGATGTTGGGGGGATGCGAGAGGGGCAGCGATGTTGGGGGGATGCGAGAGGGGCAGCGATGTTGGGGGGATGCGAGAGGGGCAGCGATGTTGGGGGGATGCGAGAGGGGCAGCGATGTTGGGGAGATGCGAGAGGGGCAGCGATGTTGGGGAGATGCGAGAGGGGCAGCGATGTTGGGGAGATGCGAGAGGGGCAGCGATGTTGGGGAGATGCGAGAGGGGCAGCGATGTTGGGGAGATGCGAGAGGGGCAGCGATGTTGGGGAGATGCGAGAGGGGCAGCGATGTTGGGGAGATGCGAGAGGGGCAGCGATGTTGGGGAGATGCGAGAGGGGCAGCGATGTTGGGGAGATGCGAGAGGGGCAGCGATGTTGGGGAGATGCGAGAGGGGCAGCGATGTTGGGGAGATGCGAGAGGGGCAGCGATGTTGGGGAGATGCGAGAGGGACAGCGATGTTGGGGGTATGCGAGAGGGACAGCGATGTTGGGGGTATGCGAGAGGGACAGCGATGTTGGGGGTATGCGAGAGGGACAGCGATGTTGGGGGTATGCGAGAGGGACAGCGATGTTGGGGGTATGCGAGAGGGACAGCGATGTTGGGGGTATGCGAGAGGGACAGCGATGTTGGGGGTATGCGAGAGGGACAGCGATGTTGGGGGTATGCGAGAGGGACAGCGATGTTGGGGAGATGCGAGAGGGGCAGCGATGTTGGGGAGATGCGAGAGGGGCAGCGATGTTGGGGAGATGCGAGAGGGACAGCGATGTTGGGGAGATGCGAGAGGGACAGCGATGTTGGGGGTATGCGAGAGGGACAGCGATGTTGGGGGTATGCGAGAGGGACAGCGATGTTGGGGGTATGCGAGAGGGACAGCGATGTTGGGGGTATGCGAGAGGGACAGCGATGTTGGGGGTATGCGAGAGGGACAGCGATGTTGGGGGTATGCGAGAGGGACAGCGATGTTGGGGGTATGCGAGAGGGACAGCGATGTTGGGGGTATGCGAGAGGGACAGCGATGTTGGGGGTATGCGAGAGGGACAGCGATGTTGGGGGTATGCGAGAGGGACAGCGATGTTGGGGGTATGCGAGAGGGACAGCGATGTTGGGGGTATGCGAGAGGGACAGCGATGTTGGGGGTATGCGAGAGGGACAGCGATGTTGGGGGTATGTGAGAGGGACAGCGATGTTGGGGGTATGTGAGAGGGACAGCGATGTTGGGGGTATGTGAGAGGGACAGCGATGTTGGGGGTATGTGAGAGGGACAGCGATGTTGGGGGTATGTGAGAGGGACAGCGATGTTGGGGGTATGTGAGAGGGACAGCGATGTTGGGGGTATGTGAGAGGGACAGTGATGTTGGGGGGATAGGTGAAGGGGCAGTGCTGTGGGGGGGATGTGAGAGGGACAGTGATGTTGGGGGGATAGGTGAAGGGGCAGTGCTTTGGGGGGGGATAGGTTAAGGGGGCAGTGCTGTGGGGGGATGCGAGAGGGAAAGTGATGTTGGGGGATGTGAGAGGGACAGTGCTGTTGGGAGGGATAGGTGAAGGGGACAGTGATGTGGGGGGATATGTGAAGGGGCAGTGGTATGGGGGGATGTGAGAGGGACAGTGCTGTGGGAGTATATCTGAAAGGGGGGGGTGATATGTGTAGGGCAGTGTTTCTCAACTCCGGTCCTCAGGGCACACTAACCGGCCAGATTTTAAGCATTACCTTGGGGAGATGCAGACTAGAATACTGCAATCACCGAGCAGCAAATTATATCACCTGTGATGCATTTCAGTTTTCTTGGGGGGGGGGGGGGGGGGAGTTTATGTGAAGGGGGATAAGCAGCTGCACAGAAAATGTGCAGGGGTACTATTGACTCTTAAACGCAATGAAATACAAGGTGCGGTTTCCCACACATGGAAATTGCATGGTGCAAACGCACCATGCAGTTTCCATGCGACTGCATTTTTAAAAAGGAGCCAGGGCTTTTTCCCCAGCAGAAAGCACAGACACAGCAGCCCATTCAAATGAATGGGCTGTCGTGCCTGCACACCTGGGCTGTGTTGTAAAGAATCCGAGTCATCACGCAAAAATGCAATCTGGACCTCTGCTGGAAGAAAATGTTACTAATCGGACCTCCATGAATTTTAATTCAATACCCCTGCTCTAAATACTCTAAGATAAGGCTTTGAGGCCGCCATCTTGATCCCCTCTCAACACTTCATAGGTTCCACATTAGTGACTAAGTCAGCCCTTCTTACCTGTTTGGCACAGGGACTGGGGCATTCATAACATATTACACCCTGAATATGGGTGTAACATGTTATGAAAGGTGAAGGGCAATGATGAGAATACTGGAGCAAGCATCACCATTGGCAGTACCCATATTCTATCCGTTTTTATTTAGCAATATTGTGCTAATCTTCATTCATCTAGCTTTTATCAAGATAGAAGAAACTCTTGGGAATTGTTATGCAAATTTTCCTGACTGCTGTGCTGCAAAGGCAGGCTAATTCTCATGGACCTTACTGTGTGATAATTCAAGAGGGCCCTAATAGTTTTCAGGAAACCTTGGACAGCCAAACTGCACATTTTCAGTGCATTGCTTTGATGTCCCAATTTTTTAGTATTGGTGCAGAGAACTGCCATTCTGTTGCTCTGTAACCAAAGTATGCAGGATTTAAAATGGTGAAGACCCCCTGAAACTAGAAGTAGATTGTCTAGTGCTTCATGAGAGGGACGAGTGCTATTAAGGCAGAGGCAACAAGTGCCTAAAGCCAGGCATTGACTGTTCGAAACTCTGCCGGTGTTTTGTCGATTACTGCAGATCAGGTAATGCCACAACAATCTGTGCACATGCGCAGATCATCGGAGGCATTATCCGATAATCTGCAGTAATCAACAGAAGAAGCATGCGCAAAGAGCGAGGCAGAATCAGACAATCAGATTCTGCCTCCGCGCTTTGCTGATGGTTTGATAATGCCTCTACAATCTGCAGTAATTGACAGAACACTGGTTCAGCATCAATGGCCGGCCTAAATGGAAGGCTAAGGTTATCACAAGTGCAAAACCTAAATAGATTTAAAGTAGAACTATAGGCAAAACTATTTCATTTTGGATAGAGTAAGGAAGGGTCATAACCCGTCAGTTTATTTTTCGCAAATCTGTGCCCCATTGGGGAGAATTCCCTTCACTTTGTCCCATCGGCAAAACAGGAAATGAGAGGAAATCTCTGCAAATGAAGGGAATTCCTAAGGGATCCCCAGGTCACCAGAACTATTGTCCCCATTGAAAGATTTCCCTTCTATTACTTTTCTGGAGAAAACCCGAAATTTGGGATTTTATTTTACTTTCAATAATGGCAAAAAGGATAAAAAGAGGGTGAATCTCCATAACAGGGGCACAGACAGCAATAAAAACATGACAGGTGTTGGAATCCATTGCCACTATCCAAAATTTAAAAAAAAAGTTTTGCATTTAGTTGTACTTTAAGTTTTGACAAGTCAGTATGCTGCATTACTTATGCTATATTTAAAACCTTTAAAAAAATAGAATAAAATAAAACCTTAAAAACCAATGAGATAATGCCAGTAAACAAACATGCTATGATCAAGATTAACAAAGGATGACAAAAATCAATGAATTAGATCTGTAAGTATTTGATTTTTAAACCCAGTTTGGCCGATTAGTTGTGCAGTAAGTTTGTGGTAGGAGATGTGCAAAATGCAACACAAACAGATGTGATGCTGTGGGGCTTTCCCAGTTCTGTGGTTTAGTGTGTTACATTTAGAAGTGGTTACATTTGGGATCCAGCAACCAAATTATGGTATGTCAGAAACAGCCACAAAACCACAAGCTCTGGTACCTGGAGGGCCAACTGATGAGAGACGATGTGTCCCCATCGGAATCTTTCTGAAGGAACCACTCTGGTTTCTGCTTCTCTGGACTGCCACATAAAAGACACAACCTTATAAAATGTGCCAGCAACACAACTTTTAGATACATAGCAAGACAACAAAACTTCAAAAATACAGTCTGCTTGTCTGGGGCTTATGTTCTGTCCATGATGCCCCACAGGCTAAAGACAACAGATGGCCCTCCCTTTTCTTAGGTTGGAACACGGAGATTTATTCCATCAATAATGGCAGTCAACTTGTTTCTGTCCTGACAGATTCCTTTTAAAACGACCATATTCCTTTTAATCTGGTGTTTTGAGAACAGCAACCAATAAGCTTTGTAAATAAATAGATTAGGTAATATATCCAGTTCTCACTCAACGTAGACTGCGTAAAGTCACAGGACAGGGAAATTCAGTTGCACGGTATCATGTGATAAGACGATGGAGTCCTACCCAGCAGCATAAGAAAGAAGATTCCACAAAACTCAGATTAAATGGAATCTGAGTAAAGCATATATCTGTAACTTAGTCCTTTTGTGACAGGATTACATGTTCCTGGGAATTATGTATGAGGTTTGATATAAATGTTGGGTTCTTTCATATACTTTTCTGTGCAATTTGTGATTTTCTTTTACTCTTGCTTTTTATGACTGAACTCTGATGATCACAGAATTCTACTTTAATTAGGTTGATGTCATACCTATATATTTGCACTTGTTTATCTTGCTGTTATGTTCTGCTTATTTGTTCAATAAAGTTTATTTTCCGATTTAAAAAAAGCATCTATCTGTAGTGTTTATTTCTCTCCGGTGCTGTGTTGGTGAGAGCTCAGAATAGAGCTAGTCTATTCAGAACACAGTTCTGTGTGGAAGGGAATGAGTTAATTTCCTTTAATCAGATACACTAACTGCAGCCTCTCGGACCCCCCCTCTATGCTCCTGACAGATGAAGAAATATTTTTTAACATAATCTACCCCTTTTGAAGGGGTGTAGGGAATAGAAGACTGCAGATTAACAAGTAAAACCTATGCAGCTAGATTTGTTTAATCTTTATCATCCGAGGCTGTTCACTTCACTGGGTATATGTGAGGGTTTACAATCACTTTAAGGTAAATGGGAGTGGCTTTCTCAAATTCAGTACACCTCCAGTATTTACTGGATTGAGTTAGCAAGTACTGGGGCTACCTAAAACCCATCAAAGGAATTTTTTTTTTTTTTTCCCCTTAAAAGACCTTGTTCACACAGGCAAATACTTGCATGCCATGTGCAGGACTACATTTTGCCGGCAAAGGGATGCACATATGCTGCGTACATCGCTGTGCCAGTAGTCCAATAGATGTCTATTGGGACACAACCGCTGTGTCTCAATGTGAAATCTGTGCCGGTGCACAGTCCTAAACACACCCTGGGTCAATTCATGGATCTGCATCCGCAAGGATGTTACATTGGAACACATTGTGTGCGTGCAGCCCTGTGCCCCATTAGACATCTATGGGACTGCTGGCACTGCCATGTACGCAGCATCTGTGCATCCCTGTGCTGGCAAAACATGGCCCTGTACAGGGCACGCAAGTATTTGCCTGTGTGAACAACTATGCTGGCAAACACAGCCCTGTACGGGGCACACAAATATTCGTCTGCTTGAAGGTGGGCAAATTAGTCTTGAAGCTGAACTCTAAGACAATATAAAAACACAAATTAATGCAGTTCTGCATTCACCAATACATCATATTTTTTATTTGAAGTATCTGAATATGACTTGGTATTAGTCTATTGCAGTCCACTTGTACAGGAGAGCAAGAAACAGCACAGGGAGCCAATCAGTGAATGTACTGACAAGTAGCATGCATATGAGAGAAAACCGTGACAGAAAGAGGAGCTCATCGCTGTGCTGCTTGACCGCTTGGGCTATGACCATGACCCCCCGGGCTAAGAGGCAGTCAGTTGAGTAATGCAGGTGTCATTCAACATGGAAGACAGGACATCTTATGGCAAAAAAGATGCACTGTGGAGGACAGTACTGGATTAATAGCGAGTATCGCAATAAATTATATATATATCTACATATATATATATATATATACATACATATATATATATATACACATACATATATATATATATATACATACATACACACACACACACACACACACATATATATACATATACATACACATACACACACTTCATATATACCCTTGTGATACCTTCATTTTTTTTGTCCTGGTCTTGCCGGGCTATGAACTGAGAATGGATCTCGAATGGAGTCACAGACTGCAATAAAACATGCCAAACTGCCCACTATATAAACAAAATGTTTTGGCTGGGGTTGGGATTTAAGGGCATCAACATTTCAATAAGATTCTCCTTGGTAGAAAAAAAAACCCAAAATAAGGCATCATGTGATGTAAAAGTTGAACGCAAGTATTTCTTGGCAAGAAGACCTGACAACCCCCAATGGGAGGGCGGCTTCATACCGATAGCTTAACAGGTTTCCTGTTCTAGAGTTCTGGGGAAGAGACAGCCCAATAATGTATGAAATAAGACAGAAAACAAAAGCAATACAAAAATAAAGGCAAAGCACATGGAATACCAAATGATTACCCCATCTAGTTTTGAAATCTGAGAAGGATATAACTGAACACAGCCTTAGCCCAATTCTATACACTGAGCAGCCATAAAATATTATGGTCACCGATATATAATGCATTGCTCATTTGCCAGGAATACGGCGATCCTCCTACCCTATGATTTTGGTGCCACCAAACATCTATAAGCAGGATTGCCAATCCTTGGGTTTCAGCTGTTCCTAACCAGCCTTTGGCTGGACAGCACACACTACTGAGATCTCGGTTTGTGGATCATCACTAATAAAGGAACCCTTCTTGACACTTCTGATCAGCATTCCTTGGTCAATGGTTTGAGCAATCTGATTACCTGTTAACACCATGCTGGCAGACTCACGATTTTAAAACAACACAGCAGAATATACCGCTACCCAAGGTCACCCCTGAAGGAGTAATAATTGTAACTCCGAAAAAGCATTGGTTCTACACCATGGGGTCTTGTGGTCACTATCTGCCTGCTGATTTGATGTATTGTATACAGCTTGCCTTATTTTAACTTCATGTATTTTTTTTCAATAAATGGTATTTTCATAAAAAATTTTGTGTTGTCTACACCAAGTATATTTTTCAATTAGTGCCTAAAAAGTCCCATAAATAGGGGAATTCTCTTTTTGCCATTCAGCTATACCAGTAGTCATCCAGACAAAGCCCTGAAGAAGAGGGTAACCTCAAAACGCGTTAGCCAATGTGTCTACGAGTATTGTGAATTTACATATATGGATTTAAGCAGATGATATGTCTAAGCTATGATGCATGCATTGGTTTGGGAGTACATTCACCTCTGTTTTATACCATTTAATAAAACATGCTTTTGAGGATAATGTGCTAGGCCCACACGCCCGCTTTGTTTCCTAGACTTACAGTCATAATGTTATGGCTGATCAGTATACAATCAGCATCCAGAAGCAGTAAAAGATCCAGCAGTTCCCCAAGTACCACAGCCTATGTCACAAATACAGACTAAGCGTGCAGCAATTGAAAGTCCAAAAGAAAAAAAGCATTCCTTAGGTCTTATCTTGTTCCAGGTTAGCGAATTGTAACCCACTGAAGCCAAAGCATTAGCATGGCAGCCAAGCGACTAGCATTTTTAGGAGAGGTCAACAGTGGAAGCCTAAGTATTCATTTGGTGACAGGTTTTCTTTAAAAGATAAGACCCTGCCTCTACTCTGCCCCATGTCTCATATGATTGACAGCAGCTCTGTAATTGATAGTCCTCTGTTCGTCAGCTCCAAGCTAAATGTACCCCTGGGACATGGACAGCAGCACAGCTAAAACAAGGCATTATTCTCCAATAAAGGTCATTTTTTAAAAAAAAGTTATTTTTTTAACATTTAACTCCAGGCATATTTATTTTCATATTTTTTTATTTTTTTATTTTTTTCACATAAAACTCATTGCTGTTTTTAAACTATCCCCACCCAGCATTGTGTCCCCCCATTTCAGTGTCACCCGTCCCCCACCCCGTCATAACCATATCATGGGTGATTGGGAGGAATTACGCCCCCATTGCTGGTGCCATCGGGAGGAATTATGCCCCCCATTGCTGGTGCCATCGGGAGGAATTATGCCCCCCATTGCTGGTGCCATCGGGAGGAATTATGCCCCCCATTGCTGGTGCCATCGGGAGGAATTATGCCCCCATTGCTGGTGCCATCGGGAGGAATTACGCCTTCATGGTTAGTGAATAAAATAATGCCCAAAGGGCCAGTTAAAAGCAAGCAAAGGGCCACACTCCGCACCCATGCTGCAGTTTGGAGACCACTGCTATGCACCTACCATTTAGGTTACACAGCTTGCCACATTAAAAATATGTGGACATGGTTATCGGTTTTGGCTAGTGTAAAATGGCAGCATTTCCTCTGCACGTTGCACTGTCTCTGCACACTGAAGTACCACAAAGGCACCGTGCTTCCATTTACAAAAATTACCCTCCATGATGCAAAGAAGCTGCCTGCCATTTTAAAACCTTCAACACATTTAGGGCAGGTAAGAAGGAAACCACAGAAGGCTACAGGACAAGCATTAAAACCCCAGTATACTGTACATAATTAACGTTGCTTATTTTTAGACTTCGATTTATAAATGTAAAAATTGAAAAACCCCACAAAGCATTCAATCAGTTGTGCAATTTTTCCGGCAAAATTTATATATTTTTTTCCCCCAAAATCAAGGTATGGTGACAACACATTTCAGTGCACACTCTCCTCAGACTGTACTGTAGCTGAGGCAACACAGAGCTGCCAAGAGCAGCTGCACATTAGGTAATTGTATTCTGGTCTCTGGGCTCCTTCATTTCAGGCAAACTATGAAATGTAACATGACCGCTATGAACACGGAGACCTGGCTTGGGAGAGGCAGTGTACTAGGAGAACGTATAATCCTTCACCTCCCTGCGAGACTCTTCCAAGGTTTAGAAAGGTGGTTCAGCTTCCAATAAACAGGGAAAGTTTCAGATTTCTGCAAGATTGGAAAAATATGCAGAAGAAAGCAGTGACTTTATCCACAATGCACAAACTTCTCTAATTTTAAGCAGGAAAAGGTCTGGTTTACAAAAGGTCCACTGGGAGAAGGAACCAAAGAGACTGCAGTTTTGGGACAGAGTATGACTATACAAGAATCAATCTGGAAACATATAGACCATGTCTGGGTGCACGCAATCCAAACCCTAATATTGAAGGTGCAGAGAAAGTGATGTAGCCTACTGCTGTTATCTATGGGGTATTACAGCTTGCAGGATGGGTACCACTGACCTCTATGCTGCACTGAGGATGTCATGCACACTCAATATACAACTCACCAATTTGTTTTGATAGTCATTTAGCACACGATGACCCCTGTTTGTCATTGCAAGGATAGAGCATCAACTTTTTCTTTTAAAGTGCACATACATTTACAATAATTTCTCATAATAAGCTAAAGCAATCATGCTTGCATTGACTGGCATCTGATTTAAAAGCAGAAGTGCAGGAACTTTTATGGCGATTGAGAAGGACCTGAGCGTTGTGGTAGATCATCGACCTAATGATAGCGTGCAATGCCAAGCTGCATTTTCTACAGCTAGCAAAATACCTTCTTGTGTATATATATTATATATATATAAAAAAAAGTGCAGACTCCAAAGAGATATCATTTTGCCCCTGTACAAATTAGTAAGACCTCATCTGGAATATGCAGTTCAGTTTTTGGGCACTAGTTCACAAAAAGGATATCGGGGAACTGGAGAAAGTGCAGAGAAGGGCAACCAAACTGATAGGAGGCATGGAGGAGCCCAGCTATGAGAAGATTATTCTCTTAAGGGGAGGAGATTAACTACTTCAGCTCTGGAAAGGTTTTACCCCCTTCAAGACCAGGCCATTTTTTGCTATTTGGCACTTCGCTACTTTAACTGACCATTGCGTGGTCATGCAACACTGTACACAAACATAATTTATATAAATTTTCTTTTTGTTCACCTTTTTTTTTTTTCTGCGATAAATAAAAAAAAAAAACCTGAACATGTGTTATAAGATCTTGTTTTGTATTTTCCCTCTCTGCTGAGCAGGGGGAAAAAAAAAACAGCAAGATCCCCTAACCGCGAACAGAGCTCTGTAATTGTTTACATTCACAGAGCTCTGTTCCTTGAATCACTGAACCAATCAGCAGATGCCAGTGACCAATCATTGGGCAAGACCCGCAGACCTGCTTATGCTGTGACGAATCACAGCACAACCGGGCCGGTGGGCGCATGAATCACATATTAGGTACGAAATTCAGTGCAGGGAGGCCACTTTGCCTTCGTACTAGTACATAAGGCGGTTGGCAAGCAGTTAAGGGGGGAATATGATCAATATGTATGAATATATAGGCGGTCTATATACTGAACAAGGTGTTGAGTTATTCACTTTCAGGTTAATACAGTGGACAAGGGGGCAGTCTTTACTTCTGGAGGAAAATACTTAACCTCCACATACAGAAGGGCTTCTTCACAGTAAGAGCTGTGAAATGTGGAATAGACTCTTTCAAGAACTAGTTCTGGCCAGCTCAGTAGCTCAGAGCTTGATGCATTCTAAAAATGCTCAAAATATGCCCGAATACTAACATTTTTAGGTAACGCCAGTGGTAGTTGATCCGGGGAATATCCAATTGCAACTGTGGGATCAGGACGGAGTCCCCCCACTGGAGCAAATTGGATCATGCTTTGTTGGAGTTTTTCTTTTTGTCCTCTGGATCAACTGTGTATAGGAATGTGTGTACATTCTAACATTTACATTTTCTTGACAGTGAGCAGGCTTTAAAACAATCCCAAACGGACCTCTGAAGCTGAAGGCACTTTAGAGCAATTCATTCTTAAACTCATAACAAGGGCACTCTGGTTGGATTGTAGTTTGGTTCCTAGCATTTAACCCTTGAAATTGCCCTAGATGTTTAAACCCTTCCCAGCCAGTCTCATTAGTACAGTGACAGTGCATATTTTTACTATATTAGTGTCACGTTTCCCACAGAGTGTCAGAAAGTGTCCGATTGTCCGCCGCAATATCGCAGTACCGCTATAAGTCACTGATAGCCGCCATTACTAGTAAAAAAAATAATTCTCTATATAGATACTATAGTTTGTAGACGCTATAACTTTTGTGCAAACCAATCAATATACACTTAAGATTTTTTTTATATATCAAAAAATACAAATACATAGTAGCAAAATACATATTGGCCTATATTGAAGAAGAAATTAGATTTTTACAATTTTTTGAATGGATAGGTTTTATAGCAAAAAGTAGAATTTTTTTTTTCTTTAAATTGTTGGTCTTTTTTTGTTCATAGCGCAAAAAATAAAAACACGCAGTGGAGATCAAATGCCACCAAAAGAAAGCTCTATTTGTGGGAAAAAAAGGACATCAATTTAATTTATGTACAGCGTTGCATGACTGCAGCAGTTGTCAGTTAAAGTAACGCAGTGCTGTATTGCAAAAAACTGCCTGGTCATGAAGGGGGGGTAAATCTTTCCTGAGGTCAAGTGGTTAAAAGTGGAGTTGATACGTTCAGATGTTCTGATTTCTCAGTCTGCTGGCCATTCTGATGTGCACTTTTTTTACCAACCTAAAAAATAGGTTGCAGAGGAAGTTTCAGTTAATCATGTTAAAATGATAAATCATGCATTTAATTACAGCAGTAACTCTTGTAGTAATCAATATACTGCAGCCAAGTGCAAATGATTTGTTATCAATGCATTTAATTTATATTCACAGTGCAAAGTCACATGCCATCAGATTTTCCTGGAAGTGCTGCACTCCTGTGTATCAATGCCCCACAACAGAAAACCATTACAAAATGTTTTAATTTTTGCAAACTGCATACATTGGTTCATTTTTTCCCAGATCAATTCTAGTTTTCAGTAAAATGGACACAATTTCCACTGTAAAAAAAAACAAAAATGCAATTTACTGCAGCTTAGCAATCAGATGTGGTGGCTGCATTCTTTTTTTCTTTTTTTTTTATAAGCAGTTACAGCAAACCATTTATTTCCTTTTGGGATAAAAGTTTTATATAAATAAAAGCTGATGATCATTGTAAACACTCAGGTCAGTAGCAAATGGTTTGTCTCATCACTGCTATACCTGCATGAAGGCAAAACAACAGACTTAACTGGCTAGATCACAAAGTGCAAATAAAGTATAAAAAAATACACCAATACAGCTTGTTCGCTGCAACATAATAAAATGTTTGCTGCTGGGTTTAATACCACTGCAGTTCCCAGTCTAATAAAAATGAAGAGTCAGCATGTACAAATCCTGTAGCTGCTGACTTTTATAGTAGGACACTTACCTGTCCATGGATCCAGCACCGTCCTCATTCTAGCTAGTTTTTCACTAGGCTTCCGGTTCCTGTCGCAGGCAACTTAAGAGTGGGCACTCAAATTACAGCTCACGGCTGCCCACTGCATGAGTTACGCTGTGTGAATGGTCTCAGAAGACTGCGGGGAGGGAGAGGGAGAGGAGAACTTGAAAACTAGGTAACTCCCTGCCAAATTAGGTGTGGGGGGGGGGGGAGGAAAAGTGGAACTTCCCCTTTTGGGTTAGGCTCTGCAAAGAAAACATGTTTGGTGATAACTATGTTTTCTTTAGGTATATCGACTAGTTGCCTATTGGGATTTGTCCAGCCCGAGAGATATGGGTCAAACAGCCAGATTAAAATATGATCAACTTGCATTAAAAAAACATCTTTCCCTTTATTAGACTCTTCGTATGACTATAGGAAACAGGAATAACCTGCTGTGGCTGCTAAGGGAATAGAATACACAACACTATTTTATTGATCATATTAATTATCGGAAAAGTCTACCCATTAAACAGTCACCGCCAAACCCCAAACCAATTGCAGAGGTCTGTTTTTTTTTTTTCATTTGCAAAGGTGGTAAACAATATCATGTTCGTGGACAATCAGCGACTGACGTGACATAATATGACACTATGGGGATTAAAATACGGTGAATGACTTACCCATGTAGCTAAAATACTGGGCACGTTCCTGACACCCATTTGAGCTGAGAAAATTATTTGTATGAGGGATGAAACATACAGGACAAGTGCAGTTGCATGTGCCTAACTACCAATAGCTATACCCTTAGGATGATGGTAATTTCCTTTACTGAAAGTAACAACAGTTTTATTGTCCTTGCCAACGTATGATGCATCCATACAGGGAGTGCAGAATTATTAGGCAAATTAGTATTTTGACCATATCATCCTCTTTATGCATGTTGTCTTACTCCAAGCTGTATAGGCTCGAAAGCCTACTACCAATTAAGCATATTAGGTGATGTGCATCTCTGTAATGAGAAGGGGTGTGGTCTAATGACATCAACACCCTATATCAGGTGTGCATAATTATTAGGCAACTTCCTTTCCTTGGGCAAAATGGGTCAAAAGAAGGACTTGACAGGCTCAGAAAAGTAAAAAATAGTGAGATATCTTGCAGAGGGATGCAGCACTCTTAAAATTGCAAAGCTTCTGAAGCGTGATCATCGAACAATCAAGCATTTCATTCAAAATAGTCAACAGGGTCGCAAGAAGCGTGTGGAAAAACCAAGGTGCAAAATAACAGCCCATGAACTGTGAAAAGTCAAGCGTGCAGCTGCCAAGATGCCACTTGCCACCAGTTTGGCCATATTTCAGAGCTGCAACATCACTGGAGTGCCCAAAAGCACAAGGTGTGCAATACTCAGAGACATGGCCAAGGTAAGAAAGGCTGAAAGACGACCACCACTGAACAAGACACACAAGCTGAAACGTCAAGACTGGGCCAAGAAATATCTCAAGACTGATTTTTCAAAGGTTTTATGGACTGATGAAATGAGAGTGAGTCTTGATGGGCCAGATGGATGGGCCCGTGGCTGGATTGGTAAAGGGCAGAGAGCTCCAGTCCGACTCAGACGCCAGCAAGGTGGAGGTGGAGTACTGGTTTGGGCTGGTATCATCAAAGATGAGCTTGTGGGGCCTTTTCGGGTTGAGGATTGAGTCAAGCTCAACTCCCAGTCCTACTGCCAGTTTCTGGAAGACACCTTCTTCAAGCAGTGGTACAGGAAGAAGTCTGCATCCTTCAAGAAAAACATAATTTTCATGCAGGACAATGCTCCATCACACGCGTCCAAGTACTCCACAGCGTGGCTGGCAAGAAAGGGTATAAAAGAAGAAAAGCTAATGACATGGCCTCCTTGTTCACCTGATCTGAACCCCATTGAGAACCTGTGGTCCATCATTAAATGTGAGATTTACAAGGAGGGAAAACAGTACACCTCTCTGAACAGTGTCTGGGAGGCTGTGGTTGCTGCTGCACGCAATGTTGATGGTGAACAGATCAAAACACTGACAGAATCCATGGATGGTAGGCTTTTGAGTGTCCTTGCAAAGAAAGGTGGCTATATTGGTCACTGATTTGTTTTGTTTTTGAATGTCAGAAATGTATATTTGTGAATGTTGAGATGTTATATTGGTTTCACTGGTAAAAATAAATAATTGAAATGGGTATACTGTATATCTGATTTTTGTTAAGTTGCCTAATAATTATGCACAGTAATAGTCACCTGCACACACAGATATCACCCTAAAATAGCTAAAACTAAAAACTACTTCCAAAAATAGTCAGCTTTGATATTGAGTTTTTTGGGTTAATTGAGAACATGGTTGTTCAATAATAAAATTAATCCTCAAAAATACTAATTTGCCTAATAATTCTGCACTCCCTGTATAACTGGAAGGATCCCAGTGGTGGTCAAGATACATCCAAATGAGTGAACTTGTTTTACATGAGGTTTTGAATATATTATGCTTATCGAAAAGGGCCAAGTTGCCATATTAGGCTTGGATCTACAAACACAGTGAACACTTTCTACTAAAAGGATTCCTTTTGTACGTGCCTCAAAATTAAATTTATTTTCAATTTGTTGATGCCTATATGAAGGATGAGCCAGAGAAATGGCAGATTGGCCAATCAAAATCTTAAACAGGCCCTATTAGAAGCACCACCTTCCTACATAACTCCTGCATCGTCTTAAACACAGAGAGAGGTAGATCTTACTGGGTTTAGGGTTAAGAAAATTGGAATTTCCCTATTATTTACTATATAAATCTTGACTGGTACTCCTGCAAAATCTAAAGAGGAGGGGAAACTAAAGAGGAATTTCATGCAAAGATACTAAGTTCGAACCAGATGCCGTTGAGAGAATAGTCACAGAAAAGCAAAGTGGAATATACTAAACCACTACAGGGAATGCACAAATAATATCATTTTAGATCTTTCATGATCAAGTACACAAGTTTTGAAGACAAAGCCCTATTGAAAACATTTTTATGAAGATAAAAGTGAATGCGGACCTTGTCTATGCCAGCTGTACAATACAACCAGATTGTAGATTTACCAAAATCTGTGTGAAGACAATTTCTACCTGATCGGACTATAACTGAATAATTTAGTTGGGCATTTACACCACATAATACGAACAGATTTTTTTGTAGTTGCCAAAAACTGTTGTGCATGTATAAAAAGATCAGATCAAAGTAACATACAGGGGAATCCTGGAAGAAAGCCTGGTGTGGTTTGCAAGAAACCTAAGCCTAGGAAGATGATCTTTGTCCCAGGTAATGTCCTGGAATGGCCAAATCCAATAGAGAATTTGTGGCTTGACTTGAAAAAAAAGCTATTCATTGATGATCCCTATGCAAACTAACAGAACTGGAGAAGTTCACTAAATAGGGAAAAAAATTGTTGTGCAAAGCTCATGTTACCTATTCACTGTAATTGTTGTGAAAGCAACATCTACTACTGTATATGCTGACTTGAAGGGGTTTTACACTTCTATGCAGTTATATATTAGTATAAGTAATTTAAATCCCTTTGCAGAGATCTGTTTTCACTTTGACATCAAAGAGTTTCTGTTCTGTTATTCCGATGGCAAACTACAAAATAAATTAGTATCGTGAGACAATAATACATGAAAACTTCTGAGGGGCTGAATACATTTTGCAGGTCCTATACTGGGTGATTAACCTGAATAGCATTCAAGAAATCTCAGCTGTAGCAGTACATACTGACACTGCATTCATATGGTGGATTTTCTCATGAGTGATATGGTAGGCCTCTTCTTTAACTGTAGGCTTATAATCCATAATGGGATTTGCTGTTGGCCATACGTAGGCATCAATAGAGTAATTTTGCAAAAATGCTATATATACAATTAGTGGCACTTGTCCACAGCACACACAGGGAAAACATCAGTAATTCTAATGTGTGTTTCTATCATACACAATACTGAACCAGGAAAAGCCCGAGCACCCAAACTAATATTTTATGTTGTGACATAAGAACTCAACCTAGCAATGATTAGGGTTTTATAGAGATTTACCCCACTCAGATTAAAGCAGCTTTCATGGCATATACCAAGAGGGAACCAAGCTCCAAGGCTGTTAAACTGGCATACCACTGGACCCGGTGAAAGTCTTTACTCTCGGCTTGGTGGTATGCCACCATGCTGAATCAAACAGTGACATAATTCAGATGTACTCAAGAAACCTCAAGTACAGTTGGGTCATTGCATGTCAGAAACCCCCCTAAGGAAAACCCTTTCCGAAATCAGCAAAATTTATCCCACACATATCCCCCCAAGCCACACATTCTACTCATTACTACCAAAAGAATGACAACATTGTACAAGAAAGGTAGAGCTTTTCACAGGTGCTACCCATGATTTTGATTGGCCAGGGTGTTTTTTGTTTTTCCTTTTCATAGGTGGTGCTGGCTCTCAGGAATACAAGCTGAAAAGGGATGTAGATAAACATTATGCATTCTTACGTTGGTTACAATTGGAGCATATTCAGAGCTTTCTCAGCACATCCCACCACTAACAAAACACTTATGTAACAAATCTCAAGTTCTAAACTGTAAATACAGAAATCACACTTACCCTTGCCTTGAGTCAGACTGCTGTTGTGGTTCTAGAGAGGAAATGGTTGGGGACAAAGGACGCTTTGGAGATGTCTGTGAACCCCGTCTAGGAAACTTTGGTGATCTCGGTGGCTCCTCCAGGTGGTTTCCTTGCCTGGACGTAGGTTTTGAACTGGGGCCATCTGTCTGTGTGATTTCATGAAACTGGTTGTTGTTTTCTAGGTTCTGGAGTGCATCTCTTGTCATCAAGTTCTCGTTAATGTCATGGTGTTTACTGTCCGTGGGACGCACTCTCCTTTCCGGACGGTAAAAATAATCAGAACTGTTATCTTTAGATTCATCGTCTTTGAACACTCCAGAACTCTTCTCAGAGGTCTCACTGTCCTTTCTTGTACGTGTGTACCTGGACTGATATTCTGAATCTGCTTCAGAGTCAAAGGGAAGTCCATATTTCTCTGCCAACTGGCGTCTGCGTTCTGCTTTGTACCGTGCTATGCGCTCTGCTTTGGATTCCTGTTCATGTACATCCATACTTGGAATACTGGAGGTCTCAGATAGATTGTCTGCTGGCTGATGGTGATATCTTAGTCTAGAATGTGCCTCTATTGAAGACTCTGAAGCTGCATCATCATTGTTGTGACCTAAAAAAAAAAAAAAAAAAAAAAAAAAGGAAAGTTTTGAAATGACCTTTCTTTAAAAATACTCTACTTTATGTAATGGATCAGATCAAACAAAACGGTTAGGTTAGCTCTTGGGGGATGCTGCAGAGTGCAATTACCCATTGGTTTCTTTCACACCTTGCAGACTCCAGTGATAAAAAGTTTATGCTTAAACTGGTTGTAAAGACAAAAAGGAGTTTTACCTTAATGCATTCTCTGCATTAAGGTAACAAACCTTATGTAATCAGTCCCAGCCCCTCCCCCAAAAACGTACCAGAGACCAATCGCGATCAAGCACTATGCCCAAGAGCAGCAGCACTGTTCTCGCTCTCCCCTCACTGGACATTGAGGCAGCAATGTAGATATTTTAGTTATGAAATGTAAGCTCACTTGAATTATGTTGACTGAAAAGATGGTTAACATCCTCCAATATAAACAAACCAAATTTGAGATGGTTTGGGATCCGTGGCTTCGCTACTTAAGGTTTCTTACCTTAATGTATTCTAGTATTTGGGGATTGAACTTTTAAGGCATTAGAACCACTATAAGTGGTCTGTGCAAGGTAGTTTACAATGGGGAGAATACACAAAACTCCAAGGTAGGAATGACCATAGGAACTATGGTATCTCACCCTTAGATTTCCCAAAAAATATAGGATGACAGCAGAAGACTCAAATATGTCTGCCAGTTTAGAAGCAGTTGGACCACAGAATCTAGTCTTAACCAGAAAGCTGCACTTTGGGTGCAGTACTGTGCTATAATACTTTCTTTAATCTGGCATCTGCCTTTCATATAGTCGAAGAGGCAGCAAGGGGCAAAAAGGGTGTGGTCAAGGCACCTACTTTAGATCACTCCACACTGACCAGTTTTAATACAGCATTTGTTCATGAGGTATGCAATGACCCCAATACTGTACCACTGTATATGGACACTTTTTAGTTTGTAATTCTCCACATACAATTTTCTCTTATTCTGTTATGTGGTTGGCCTTGACAAAAAACGCTACATCTACAAGGTTGCTGTAAGATAAACGGTGCATGACCTGCAGTGTTAAGCAATCAGTATATGTTGCTATAAAGAGTGTGAGTGTACAGACAACATGAAAACTAATGGCTGGGGCAAAGGAGCATTGAAAAGTTAGGAGCAATCAAAGGGAGATAGAAAGAGAATAGAACTGGTAGAAATGGTAAAATGAAAGGTGCAGTGCAAAGCTACAATAGGTAGAAAATGTGGAAAAAAAAGGAAGTCTGGCTTTTAATACAGTTTAACCACTTGTCGACTACCCGCCACAGATTTACTGCAGCAAGGTGGCTCAGTTGCGCCATTAGACGTACATGTACGTCGCTCGCGCGCCGACCCAGCGGTGATCGGATTCACTGCAGAACCAATCACTCGTCCGGTGAAGGCCAATGATTTATGGCCTGGACCTGCTGATCGGTTCTGGCGAATCACAGAACATCTTATGCCTGTGAAATGTGAACAGGCACAGTAAATTATGCAATCTCCCCTCCTTGAGCCCTTTTCAGTTCGAGGAGACAGCATCATACTGAATACACAAGCACTACACTGACAGTACATTTAGGCACATTTTTCAACCCCTGATGACCCCCCGTTAACCCATTCACTTTCCTGACACAGTATCACTATTATAGTGTACAGATCTTTTTTCTGATCACTATATTAGTGTCACAGGTGACGTCAGTTAGTATTAGCATCAATCCAGGATAGCGTCCGATTGTCCACCACATTGATTGCCAGTGACACACACACACACACTAAACACCTCCATTACTAGTATAGTGTCTGAACGGATCAATATCTGATCAGAACAGAACTATACTAGCGTCCCCAGTTGTTTGGTGTTCCCAAAATGCAGTGTTAGCAGGATCAGCCCCAACACCTGTCAGCACCTGTGTTTAGCCCCTCCGCCCAGCAGCAGATTACTGTCACTTCCAATACACAGCACAATAAACTGCAGCTTTATCAAAGTCAGGCCTAAATCCTGATAGTGCTAGCAGTTAAATTTTTTTGTAGGGATTCAAACAGTCCTCGTCAACCAGGGGCTTTTTTACCTTTGAGTCAAACTAGGTACCTATAATTGTATTGGCCAAAATGTCCAAACAGAGGTACACTAGTGAAGAGGGCTACACGATGCTGGGCATGACAGATGAGAGTGATGGGGAAGCCTCACTGTCAGAATCAGGCTCAGTATTCAAACCTGTAGAGAGCAGCGGCACCCTGACAGATAGGTCTGAAGACTGAATAGGGGTTCCTGCTAAGGTCAGGTGTACCCGACCCCGTTCTTGTGTTGCAGAGGTGCAGCAATCGTAGGGTTCTCGTATGCAGCAGAGTGTTGGTACTAGTGCTGCTCAACCTTCTGGTGAACTGGCAAGCACCAGCGGCCTAGTACATCTTGGTCATAGACAAGCCAGCACTGAAGTAACACTTGGTGATGTGGCGAGTCCCATAAATGCAGTTCAAGCTGGTGCAGGGACTAGCACATGTAGTATCCTGTAGCCACCAAGAATTCCCCCAAAAGCCCCCCCTCCCCATTCACTGGCCAACCCGGTATTCAAATGGAAACAGACGATTTTACTCCCCTTGGTTTTTATGAACGGTTTTTCACGGAAGAGCTGTACAGGTCTATGGTGGACCAAAGCAATTTATATGCCGATCAATTTATTACCACAAACCAAAATTCGACCCTTGCCAGAGAATTTTTATGGAAACATCATGGTTTGCGAATCTTGCAGTTCATGCATTTCAATGACAATGAACTCTGTCGTCCTCAGAATGACCCTGGATATGACCTACTCCACAAAATTCGGCCCCTCGTAAATCATGTCAACCAAAAATTTGCAGCCTTGTATATGCCCCAAGAAGCGGTCTGCATGGAGGAGTCCCGGGCGTAACCGAGCTTTGTTACCGCTGTTCTGCCTAGTGTCCTACTCCTATGAAGAGCAGCATAACCCATCTGTCAATGAAGATATGAAGCTGTGTCCGTCAATGATCAAAAGATAAATATTTTTTTATTTATTTTTTTAATTTTCAAAACTCTGGGACAAAAAGTGAGATCTGCAAAATACTCAACCTGCCTCTCAGAAAATAACTTAGGGTGTCTACTTTTTGAAAAAGGGTCATTTGGGAGGGGTTTTGTGCCATCTTGGCATTTCATGGCCTCCGTGATAGGTAGTGAGGAGAGAAAACAATTTACGCCCTTAGAAAGCCTGAAGGCGTTGATTGGTTTTCGGGGTCCTGTACGCAGCTAGATTGCCAAAAAGTCTCACATGAGGTATCCCCATACTCCGGAGAAGCAGCAGAATGTATTTTGGGGCGGGATTCCACATATACGCATGGCATGTGTGAGCAATATATCATTTCAATGACAACCATTTTCATTTTTTCTCATTTTTCAAACACCTGTGACAAAAAATGTAAATGTTCAATGAGCTCAACATGCCTCAGTAAATTCCTTGGGTTGTCTGCTTTCTAAAAAGGGGTAATTTTGGGGGATTTTAGCACTCAAGAAATGAGATAGGCAGTCCGAATGTAAAAGCGGCGTAAATTTCAGTATATACACCATAGTTTGTAGACGCTATAACTTTTGAGCATACTGATATGTATACACTTATTGAGATTTTTTTTTTTTAATCAAAGACATGTAGCTAAATACATTTTGGCCTAAATGTATGACAAAAATTGAATTTATTTGATATTTTTTATAAGAAATTTTTGGTCTTTTTTCGTTTATATCGCAAAAAGTTAAAATCCCAGTGGTGATCAAATACCACCAAAAAAAAAAAAAGCTCTATTAGTAGGAAAAAAGGACATACATTTTGTTTGGGTACAGCATTGCACGACTGCACAATTAGCAGTTAAAGTCAGAGTGCCAAATTGCAAAAAAACATACAAAAAAAAAAATAAATACCAAACATTAGGAACTATCACACCTGGAACCATGGCTAGTAAGCTATTTTTTTAGGATAATGGCTATGGATTTCCAAGGCTCAGAATAAGACAGCGCGAAAAATGTGAAGTAGCAATGGTCTCCACCAGCCGCAAAGCAGCTGAGCCTGGTAGAGAGGCTTGCCCCTTCCAAGGCAAAGTGGAGTATCTCCCTAAAGTTAGACCTGCTTTGCAGGTTTATACCTATGTGTGGACTATATGCATCTGTTGCTCTCGTGTATCTTGGTGTGTCTTCCTCCAACAGTCTGTTTTGTAACATTGGCGGTGCTTCATTTTCAATGCCTTCCAAGCGCCTCGCAATTCTTTCCTTCCTGTAAAAGAAAACAATGTTCTGGATTCCTGAAAACTCTCCAATGACACACATAGGACGAGTCAAGGCAGAGCTTACCTCTTCATTTCTGTGAAGACTTTTCTGCTGGGTTCAAACAATTTTCTTAACTCGGACACTAAAGTAACAGAGAAGCATTGTGAACTGCAGTAACTCAACTGCATAAACATACATCTGTGCAATACAAAGTTATTAAATGACAAATAAAGAATCCCTCTAGCTTAGGTGGACACATAAAAAACTGAACACATTGTTCAGGGAAGTAGTGTGTGTGTAAATTCATTTGCATCTGTCTTTTAATGGGGTTTGTTTTAATATGCATGTCACTTTCTGTACAGTAAAACCACTGTCAATAGACAGAAAGTGAGGGAAGATCTCCCTTACAAAGCCCCAGACAGCTGTAACCAAATAGAGGCTCAAATCCTTCCCAACTCTATTCAAAACCAAAAATAGATTTTTAGATTGAAATACAATCTAACTGCAAACATTAAAATTTTACTAAATAGACAAGACTGAATTAGTTGTTTGTCATTATTGCTGTACTGGTCTCTAGTAGCAAAGAAGAGGTCACTGGTCTCTCTAGGGCATAGGCGACCAGTGTCCGCAGTGATGCCATCGGCATGTTGCTGATCTCTGCTGAATGGACAGGCTATG
Organism: Pelophylax lessonae; assembly: GCF_965119305.1. NCBI lineage: Eukaryota > Metazoa > Chordata > Amphibia > Anura > Ranidae > Pelophylax > Pelophylax lessonae. The sequence goes on along the minus strand of NC_138772.1, from coordinate 84,802,787 downwards.
TTCCCAGGGACATGCCTGATCGCTAGCAAACTTATAGGCTGTGTTCTTGGTGATATGCCTGATTTCTAGTGAATTGATAGGCTCTGGTCTCATTGATGTGTCTTATCCCCAGTGACTTGACTGATCATATGTAACAAATGGCCAGGGTTCTCAGTGCCGTTTCTGGTCTCTAGTGAATAGATAGGCTATGGTCTCAGTGCTATGTCTGGTCTCCAATAAATGGATAGACACTGGTCTCAGTGATGTGTCTGGTCTCCAGTAAATGGATAGGCATTGTTTTCAATGTTGCAGCTGATCTGTAGGGAAGGGATAGGCTGGGTTCTCAATTCAGTGATTTGTAGCAAATGCATAGGGTGCATTTTCAGTAGCTTAGGTAATCTATAGCGATTGTATTGGCTGCATTATATAGTAGTAGTTTATTGCATCAACTGGACTTGTTCTGTAATCTTAAAGACATTTTGTAGCTTGTCAAAACCACCTCCTCAGTTCTAATAAATGTCAGGAAAATGCCGCAGCATTTATATCCAGAACAGGTAGTATAGACACCTTGATCCAATTACCATGGAAAGGCAGATGTTCTTGCCTGTGCATAGGATGGGAGGAAAAACTGTGGAATCACCCTATTCTAGTTATATAATCCTTATCCTTGGTGTCAGGAAGGCTTTATAAATGTTAATCTTTCAATTTACACAGCAGGTGGTGTGAACTGTCAAAACTCTAGGGTAGAGGTGTTAAAAAGGCTCATGTGGAAAACTGGTGGTACCAAAGGCCCCCACCTCTGTTCAATGGTTGTTTCAGCTTTATCTAGATGACCTCTTTCACAACTCTTATGAACTAGTCGTCCTCTGTCCATAATGTGCACCTCAAAGTCTTCAAAAGTATGTTGCTTGACTTAAAGTGATAATCTTTTTTTTTGTTTAAAAATAAACATATTACTTACCTGCTCTGTGCACTAGTTTGGCACAACCAGCCCAGATCCTCCTCTTTTCGAGTCATTTTTAGGCTCTCCTGGCCCCCTTTTCTGCGGAGTGCCCCCACAGCAAGCAGCTTGCTATGGAGGCACCAGAGTCGAGGCTGTGGGAGCCAATGGCACCCGCTGCTGTCTCAGACAATGAGAAAAAGTTCCCAGACAGCCGAGGCTCTTGTGCAACATTGCTCGATCAAGTTGGGGCTCAGGTAAGTATTTGGGGGTCTGAGGGGGCTGCTGCAAAGAGGTGTTTTTTTTTACCTTCATGCATAGAATGCATTAAGATTAAAAAAAAACCTCTGCCTTCAGAACAACATTAAGGCGTAGGAAAACTGCACCATGACCAGTAAAATTTACCGTCCTTTGCTGGGGCATTCGTTTGTTGAAAGATGGCTTGGACAAGCTGCAATTGTCTTCAACATTACACAACAAGTTCAGTTGAAAGTGACCGAATACAATAAGATATATTTTGCCCTGGATAAATGAGAAACTTCAAAAACATAGGCTGCATTCTTAGTGACGTGGCTGATGTGTAGCGAATGTATAGGCCATGTTCCCAATGCCATGGTCGATCAATAATGACTGGACAAGACTGTTCTCATTAAAATGGCTGGTCAGTAGTGAATAGGCTGAATTCTACATATTGTAGCTGTACTCTTGTGAATGGATGAATGACGATTAGCAATTACTACAGAAACAGCAATATGGCAGCAATAAACCAGGGAAACGTGGTGGTATTTAACATTTCATGTGGGCGTTTTTTGCAGCTGCATTTAGGAGCATCAGACGTTTTTTTTGCAGCCTAAAAATGCCCCTCCATATTATCTTATGACCATATGCACACAGACATTTTTGCAGTTGTAAGTGACATAAGCGTTTTCAAGCTGAAAAAAAAAAAAAAAAAACCCAGGGCCAGTGCGTTCTGAGGACCAGGGTCAGAGCTGTAAAAACGTCTGATGCTGCTAAGGGCTGCTTAACGCCGCTTATACAGCGTTAAGCCATGTTATACGATTTTTTTTTTTTTTTTTTATGTGAAAATCAATGGTTCTCTATAGGAGCCCATTGATTTGAATAAAAGTCGCATCCAAGTTGGATCAGGATGATCAAACTTGTGGTGCGACTTGCGCTCTGAGGATCATGCCAAAATGGGAAGAAAAAAAAAAAAAAAAAAACAGTGTGGGGGTCCCCCACCCCAGGCTCCAAACCCCGGCCCTTCGGGTCTGTCATGGATTTTGAGGGGAGCCCCCCCTCCCCCCCCAAAGTCCATACCAGGCCCTTATCCGAGCATGCAGCCCGGCAGGTCAGGAAAGGGGAGGGGACGAGCGAGCGGCCCCAACCCCTCCTGGACCATACCAGGCCACACGCCCTCAAAATGGGGGGGGGGGGTGCTTTAGCAGGGGGAGCTCTGCACCCCCCCACCCCAAAGCACCTTATCCCCATGTTGACGAGGAGAAGGGCCTCTTCCCGACAACCCTGGGCGGTGGTTGTGGGGGTCTGCGGGCAGGAGGCTTATCAGAATCTGGACGCCCCTGTAACAAAGGGGCCCCCAAGATCCCAGATCCCCTCCCTATGTGAATGAGTATGGGGTACATTGTACCCCTACCCATTCACCCCAAAAAAGGCAGTGTAGTGTAAATGATGAGACGGTTTTAAGAAGTCCTTTATTAAAAATCTTCTCCCTCCGGTCTTCCTCTGATGTCTCCAGTGATTATGAAGGTTCCGCTCTTTGCGGCTTCTTACATAGCCATGGGGGCGTATCCACCCTGTAATGTCAACCGGAGACCCCTGCCCCCTTATGTCGCCACGCATCGTCAGATGACGACATAAGGGGCGGGGTCTCCAGGTGATGTCACTGGGTGGCCACGCCCCCATAGCTAAAAAAGAAGCTGCAAAGAGCAGAGCCGGTATAATCACTGGAGACATTGAAGGAGGAGGACCGGAGGGAGAGGATATTTTAAAAAGGACTTCTCAAAACAGTCTCTTGTCATTATTTACACTACACTGCCTTTTTTGGGGTGAATGGGTAGGGGTACAATGTACTCCATACTCATTCACATAGGGAGGGGTCCGGGATCTGGGGGTCCCCCTTGTTACAGGGGGCATCCAGATTCTGATAAGCCCCCTTCCCGCAGACCCCCACAACCACCGCCCAGGGTTGTCGGGAAGAGGCCCTTGTCCTCATCAACATGGGGACAAGGTGCTTTTGGGTGGGGGGGGGTGCAGAGCCCCCTCTGCTCCAAAGCACCCACCCCATGTTGAGGGCGTGTGGCCTGGTACAGTCCAGGAGGGGGTGGGGCTGCTCGGTCGTCCCCTCCCCTTTCCTGACCTGCCTCGCTGCATGCTCGGATAAGGGTCTGGTATGGATTTTTGGGGGGACCCCACACCGTTTTTGCGGTGTGGGGCTCCCCACAAAATCACTACCAGACCCGAAGGGCCAGGTTTGGAACCTGGGGGGACCCCAGCACCATTTTTGTTCCCATTATGGCGTGGAGTTCCCCCTCAAGATACTCAGAGCGCAAGTCGCACCACACCGATTTGGATGCGACTTCCATTAAAATCAATGGGCAGAAAGCTGTATAAAAAACAGCTCATAGACCACTGAATTTGAATGGAGGCAGAAAAACGCTGCTACAAGCCAACAAGGCTAAATTAACGCCAATGGAAAAAGCTACTAAAAGCACGTTTTTACAGCTGCTTTTTCCTGGCATTCACAGTGGCTCTGCAGCTCGTTTTTCTAACGCCCTGTATGCATGAGGCCTTACAGTCTGCGATTGATACTGGTAAAACTGGATTTTTGACTTACCGTAAAATCCTTTTCTCTTAAGCTTATTGACAGACGCAGGACTGATATCTTGATATCCGTAGGGTTATACTGCCCCCTACAGGAGTAGGACACTAGGCAGGAAAAAAGTTCTGGCCACACCCATGGGCAGTCCCAGGGGGTATAGCCTCTCTCTCCCTGCATAGGATGTCAGTTATGTAACAAAGCAGTGTCAGAGACTCATACCAACCCAACTCAAAATAGAGGGGCGGGTACTGCGTCTGTCAATGAGCTTAAGAGAAAAGGATTTTACGGTAAGTCAAAAATCCAGTTTTCTCTGTCGCTCATTGACAGACGCAGGACTGATATCTTGATATCCGTAGGGACGTCCCAAAGCAGTGCCATAAATGAGGGGTGGGATAATAGAAATAAAATCCAATCCAGAAGGCCAAAACAGAGCCAACCAGAATAACAGAGGACTCATTGAACCAAGCAGATGAGACCCACCTGAAAAAACAAAACCCCTGAGGTAGACCAAAGGTCCCCTCAAACAGCGGCCTGCAAAACCTTGCGGCCAAAAGAGGCATCCGCCGATGCCAGCACATCAACCTTTTGTAAAGGTATGAACCGACAACCAGGTAGCCGCCTTGCAAACCTGAAGCACCGACGCCTGATGGCGGAAGGCCCAGGAAGCACTAAGAGCCCGAGTAGAGTGCGCCTTAACAGGGAACGGAGGAACCCGACCCTTAATAGAATAAGCCTGCACCACTGTCTGTCTGATCCATCTGGAGATAGTCGTGGCAGACACAGGCAACCCCTTTCTAGGGCCATCCGTGATCACAAAAAGTGAATCAGCCTTACGAAAAGAATCAGTAGTAGCCAAGTACACCCTGATCGCCCGAACCACATCCAAGGAGTGTCACGCAAACTCCCGAGGATGACTGGGCTTAGGACACAGGGAAGGTAACACAATATCCTCATTCAAGTGAAAGTCGGAAACCACCTTAGGAAGGAAGGGTGGATTCGGACGAAGAACCACCTTATCCTTATGAACCACCAGATAGGGGGAACGACAGGACAACGCGGCCAGTTCCGACACTCTGCGTGCAGAAGTTATAGCCACCAAAAAGGCCACCTTCTGGTATAAGGTAAGCAAGGGAATCTCCTAATATTTTCAAAGGGAGGTTTCTGGAGAACCGACAACACCAAATTAAGATCCCAGGGCGGCAAGGGCGCGCGCACCGGAGGAACCAGGTGCCGCATCCCCTGGATGAAGTTCCGCACCAAAGAATGAGTAGCCAGTGGCCTCTGGAAAAAGATCGCCAATGGTGAAACCTGACCTTTGATAGTGCTCAAGGCCAGCTTCTGCTCAACCCCCCGTTGCAGGAAGGCCAATATCCGAGCCACCGAGTAAGAACGTGGAGGAACCCCGAGGGACTCACACCATGCGATATAAGACTTCCATGTGCGATGATAGATCTTTCTGGAAGTCGCTTTCCTCGCTTTAATCAGAGTAGGAATAACTGAAACAGACAAACCCCTGTCCTTCAGCACCTGGCTCTCAACAGCCAAGCCGTCAAAGCCAGCGATCGAAAAGCAGGATGGAAGATCGGTCCCTGAGACAGCAGATCCTCCCTGAGAGGAAGTCGCCAAGGAGCGTCCGCGACCAGCCTGACCAAGTCGGCGTACCAGGCTCAACGAGGCCAGTCCGGAGCCACAAGGATGACTGGAATTCCCTCCGCCTCTATCCTGCGAAGAAGTTTCGGCAGCAACTTGAGAGGAGGAAAGGCATACAGCAGCTGATACTGCCCCCATGGAGCAACCAGTGTGTCTGCGGCGTCCGCCCTTGGATCGCGGGAGTGGGGTGCAAACCTCTGCACCTTCCTGTTGAGCCGAGATGCCAACAGATCCATGTCTGGGGTGCCCCAATGAAGGCACAACTGGTGAAACACCTCTGGATGAGGAGACTATTCCCCTTGATCCAAGGTCTGACGGCTGAGAAAGTCCGCCTGCCAATTTTCCATGCCCGGAATGTGAACTGCGGAAAGAGCCGGAACAAACCGTTCCGCCCAATGAAGAATGCCGGCCACTTCTACGGCCGCTAGAACACTCTTGGTGTCCCCCTGGTGATGGACATAAGCCACGGCCGTGGCATTGTCCGACTGAAGAGCCGACGGTAGCCCCGAAGATGCTCGATCCAGTGAACCAGGCAAAACCTGATCGCTCTCAGTTCCAACACATTTATCGGCCACCTGGATTCTTCCAGGGACCAGAGCCCCTGAGCAGCCAGAGACTCCCTGGTCCGCTCGCTCAGCCGGATCCGATTGTCCAGGGAATCGGGAATCCGGTTCCATTTGAGAAGAATCTCCTTTTGGAGAGTCCGCGTATGAAACTGAGCCTGCGGAGACTCCATACCAAGGAGGAGGTTGTCCAGGTAGCCCAGGACCGATATGCCCCACAGCCGCAACAGCACTAGAACTAGGGCCAAAACCTTTGTGAAAACCCGGGGAGCAGAAGCGAGACCAAAGGGTAACGCCCACAAACTGATAATGGTCCTCTCCCACAGCAAAGCGCAGAAACCGCTGGTGTCCTGCGTAAATGGGAACATGAAGATAGGCATCCTTGATGTATATGGACGCCAGAAAATCCCCCTGATGCAGGGAGGCCACCACTGTGCGAATGGACTCCCCTCCTTGTTGCATCAAGTCCTGCACTGCCCCCAACAGAGCCGTTAGGCGATTCGGGGACAATCGCATATTGGAAGGGAAGAACCGCACCGGTGGAAGCGATCGAAACTCGATCTTGTATCCCAACCGCATGACCTTGTGAACCCATTTGTCTTGAATCCTGGAGAGCCACGAGTCCGGGAACCGGTGAAGACACCCCCCCCCCACCCCTGATATGGGTGGGGGCGCACCTTCAGGCTGAAGCGGTCTTATCCTCAGGTCTGGAAGGACCGTATTTTTGCTTACCAGACCAGGGTCGCCTTGTCGCCCGCCCCGGAAGAGCGGAAAAACTTCTTGTGAGCTGAAAAGGAAGGTACCCGTCTGCGACGAGGTTCCTTACCCTTATTAGCCTGTGGTAGAACGGTGAGATCCTTGATAATCTCATCCAAGGTAGCACCAAACAGGCGATCCCCCTGAAAAGGGAGATCAGTCAAGGCTTTTTTGGAAGCCTGATCCTCCGACCAGCACTTCAACCATAGCATGCGCCGGAGGACCACCGTCGAGATCGACACACGCCCCACCAGTGGAGCAGCATCTAGTGCGGCGTCACAAACAAACTGTAGCCCCTGCACCATTTGCTCCAGCAACTCCGCCACGGCAGGGGGGAAGACTTCTCCCCTCCAGATCATGGCGTAACAGCTTGGCCCATTCCGTCAACGTCTCTGAAACCAGAGCAATGGTAGGAAACCAGCGGATCCACCGAAGGTGGCACCGTCCATTCTTTAAAGAGGGACTCTTAAAACGGGTGGCGCCTAGCAATCCATTTTGGGCATCCCTGGGGGTCGCGAGATAGCAGCCCCCGAGGAGGAACCCGCAGCAGCAGCGACTGGCTCAGGATCAGAATCTGAGGCATCAGACAAGACAGGGGTAGGCGGGAGTCGCTTTTTAGCCCCCCGTCCCTGACAGGCCACCTCCACTCGGGACACAAATGCCTCGAGGACCGCCGAAGCGCATCAATGGTGAGCGGAGAATCAGAGGGCCCTGCGGCCACCTCAAGGGGATCAGGTGGTGACACATGTGCAGCAGGGTCCATGGTAACACCAGGGGAACCCGTCAGCAAAGTATGACAAAATTGAAAAGTAAAAAAAAAAATATTTTTTTTTTTTTTAGAAATGTCACCCAGCGCTACAGCGCCCCTCAATGAGACAGCGTGCCTCGAGACCCCCGCAGAGAGAGAGAGACCCCCAAAAGGCTCACCACACGATGCACCAGAGTCCAACAGGACTGCTCTCAGCGCTGTCTACATGACAAGGAAATCCTGTGGAGCAATCTTCCCGGGTCTAGGGAGGGGCTCTGCCCCCTCACACGCCTTCAGTAACTCCCACAGCTGCCCAGCTCTGCAAACAAAACAAGCTGGGTGTACCAAGATGGCCGCCCCCATGAGCCACTCCAAACAAATGGCAGCCCCGCGCGCTGCGGTGGGAAGGGGGGTCCCCACATCTACTAACAGACGATCGATCGGCAGGTAGGCCCTGGGAAGCCAGGGAGGAAGCCCCCCGCACAACAGCCGTCCGCACTCGGGACCCCCCCACCCCCTTAGCGGCTTGCATGAACGGCTAGCCACCACACACACACACACACACACACACACACAAACACCCCCCGTAGGGGGGAAGGGAGGGGGGAGAGGGACACCACAGGGGGAGGGTGCACAGGGGAACAGAGGGGAACCCAGATTAGTGTGGGTCCGACCGTCCCAGGGAGGGGCCCGGGTCCACCCCAGAGTCAGCCATGAGGAGCAGGGGGGAAACATTTACTCACCATACTGGAACAGAGCGGGCGCCACGCCAGACAAAACCCCTCGCCGCCCAGTGGGGGGGGGGGGGTGTCGGCCAAAGGAGACGCTGCGACTCGGCCGTCAACCGGTCATATGCGACTCAGCGGGACGTTTAACCCACGGGCCAGTCCTCGTCCAGCGGGACTATGTCGCGGCCGACCCAGCGCGGAGATAGGGCCTGCATGCGCTCGTAGGCCGGCTAGGGTGACCACTGGATCTCAACATCCAGCCCGTCGCCCAGATCCGGCATAATTGCTTGAAGATCTCACAGGAACAACTGGAGAAAAAAGCTAACTAAAAAAAATGCATCTAAAAAAGCTTGCGAGGACCAGAGATCCCAGCAAGGAACTTAGGTCCTTACTCCTGACTAGGCAGAAAAAAACTGACATCCTATGCAGGGAGAGAGGATGGATATACCCCCTGGGACTGCCCATGGCTGTGGCCAGAACCTTTTTCCTGCCTAGTGTCCTACTCCTGTAGGGGGCAGTATAACCCTACGGATATCAAGATATCAGTCCTGCGTCTGTCAATGAGCGACAGAGAAAAGTATATGAGACAAGAAACATTGTATACCTTTCTTCAGTTTTGTTGGATATCTCATAACACTGCAAGATCGTATTCAGAGTATAAAATAAAATAAAAAAAAAACAATGCGCTACCACGTGAGAGGCAATCACTCAAAATAAGAACTGTGTATAACAAACTGGATAAAGCAGCCAATCCTTAGTGTCACCACATGAAAACAGAATGAAAGGCTGTGGAATGACGCTATACCAACAACAGTAAAATACAATAGTGAAACCATATTAAAATGATAAAATAAATCTAAAATTTCAACGCATAAGATCATGCATCTACAAATTATATTATGATGAAGAAAGTGCATGTGAAAACAACCAAATCAACAAGTGTTAACACATCTATCTCCTGTGAGATACTCAAAAAACGTGTCCAAGATAACACTGCAATGGTGAGGATTGATTCAAAAATAATGTGATCCAAACAGTGATAAAGTGTGTCCTTTTCCCCACAACCGACGCATTGAGTCACAATCACGAGACTTTCTCAAAACTCACGTGATTGTGACAACGTGTTGGGAGGAGCCGGGTGACATCACTTCCGGTCTACGACCGAAACTGGAAGTCCGGATTTTTTTAGCTGCCATCTTTCTGGGAACCCTTGTTTTGGTTCCTTAGGCTACATCTGTTGTCTCCTACTTAACTGTGACTATTATTTACAATAAAGCCTTGTTTTACTTACTGCACTTTGGAGATCCTCATTTTATTTTATATGAGCTGCGTTTGACTATTATGGAGTGATCCTCTTCAGCCAACTTTGAACCCCATAAAAAATGCAATACCATTACTCTGAAGGTGAGAGGTCATTGCACTCAATGTTGGATATCGGTGGGAAAAGGACACGATCACTGTTTGGATCACATTATTGAATCAACCAACAAGCTTTTCGTTTTTTCACTCCTCACCATTGCACAGTGTTATCTTGGACACATTTTTGATGTTTTTTGAGCATTAAACCGGAGATATATATATATATATATATATATATATATATATATATATATATATATATATTTATATATATATATTACACACACACACACACCTTTTGGGACTATAGATATATATTTATCTCTAGCTTTACTGGGTAACGTGTTAACACATGTTAATTTGGTTGTTTGCACATGCACTTTTTTCATCATGGTATCATTTGTAGATGCATGATCTTATGCGTTGATGCTTGAGATTTAAATTATGTCATTTTAACATTGTTTCACCATTTCACTATTGTATTATTTTACTATTATTGATATAGCGCCACTTCATTCCTTTCAATATAGTATTCCGCACACCAAAAAGTTTACTTTAGGTGGTCAGGTCTGCCAGGAGATGTGAAACCTGATGATAAATATACGTCACATCATTAATTTGGCACAGCTGATCAGACTTTTATAAAGCCTCCAGGAAGTAAACTATCCATAACTGCTGGGATCGGAGTCGTTTCCCAGTTTCCATATCTCAGAGTTTCCATGACATGTGTCACTACTAAAATATTAACCTGCTGCCTCAGCACTGGGCGCCAACTGCAACACGTTCACAATAATACAAGTGCTCCCCAGCCAGCCATAAGACTTTAGAAGAGCTGTAGTTTTATGAAATGTAACTGCGAGCTGGTAAATCATATAGGCGACACATCTGCTGTGCAGTCCAGATCGTGGCTTGCCCCTCCCTTAAGCTGCAGGACCCCAAGAATCATACACAATATATCACTTCTTACCTTTAGGAAGGACAGAAAGTATTTGAGCATCAATATCCTTGGAACGGTTCTCAAAATCACCCGGGGCTCCACTGGAATAGCTCTTCTGAAGGCTAAATTTAAAAAGAAAACGTATTTACTCAAAGCAATATAAGAAATACCCACTGCCCATTTCCGTAAAAAGGACCTCCATGTACAGTCCCAATGCTACAAGACTAGTATGCAACACAAGTGTCTGAGAATGGCCAAATTACACAGGTATTTTCCATTTATAGAGGAATTCCAATTTCTAGCTGGCTGTCTTGAAACAATACAAAACTTCCAAAAGATTACTACATATTAAGCAAAACAAGACTGGACACAAGAGGAAACTGTTCAACAGTTGTTACCATTACTCGCAGCCTCTTAGGAGCAAACATCAAAGAGCATTAAAGCCCATAAACAAAAATGCAATATAAAGCAGGTTAGCAATTCATTGAGTGGCTGCATTAGTATTTTTAGGTCCACTCTCCTCCCCCCCCCCCCCCCCTATTCTCACCTAATACTGCCAGTGTGTTATTTTTCAACTTCCTTTTACAGACCATGCTCTCTAGCAAAAGCAGTAGTTACAAGGTTGAGACAAATGCTGACAAAGGTGCTTACAATGTTCAGCTTTGATTCATTTATGGAAAGGGGAAAAAAAGAGTTTGCAGGAGTTCAGCTTTAATTTGTAAAGTCCATCCAAATTTGCAACGCGTCCAACAATATCCTCTCAGATTGACAATTATGCTGTACAAGGTTGGCAGTGTTGCTCATCCATCCAGAGGGGAGACACCCTATACAGGTAGTGTATCACTGGCCAGATCACCAGGTGAGAATGGAAAAAGCTTAAACACAAATGTAGCCACCATCACTATTACTGCTCCAGGTGAGTAGCCTCTAATGATCCCTTCAACTCCTCAAGTCAGATGCTAGCCCAGCTCGTGTTCTGCACAATGAAAAACCAGAAAGATTCGGACAGCTGCACTCCAACAATTCACTTTTTTTCTGTAAAAACATTATAACCAAATTAAAACCAAAATGACAGATGGAACAAGTTCAGTGGTGGACAAGCAGGTAGACGTGTTTTGTGCTGGAGTCACTGTTTAATCGTTACCCTATAACGGAGTGCAGCCGTCCGGATCTAGCCACCACATTCAAAGCCTGGTAAGCTGCAATGTAATAATTTATTATTTTAGGGTATAAAAATCTAGATAGATCATACCTGGATCGCGGCCACGCAGCAGCATGATGTCACAAGCTGCGTCCACCTGACAGACGATGACCGATTACTGTACCGGCCCACTGCCCGCACCATGTGACCTCTGTAACCAGTCACAAGAGGTCACGTGACAGTTGTAAACCATGGATGGCTTCCTTTCAAGCCATCCATTGTGTACAATTTTGTTGCAAGCTGTGATTGGTCAGTGAGCACATGGTACAGACTGGGCCAATCACAGCCCATCTGTGCCATGTGATCAGCTGTGGCCAATTACAGCTAATCACAACAAAAACTGAATGAAACGGTTCCCCAGAGTAGTACAACGTTATTATATTGCTCTGGTCAAAGTGTGTTAAAGAAAAAAAAAAAAAAAAAAGTAGTAAAAAAAATAAAAAATTATTATATTTATAAATTAAATTATATTGATTTTTCCCCTGATCACCGCCACACCAGTTATAGGATGACCCTGTACTGCACTGGTGACCGTACGTAAAAAAACATTTTACATTTCTTACTTTTCCAAAAAATTATGGACAAAAAACTCGCCATGCATCTTAATACCTTGGACTGTCTACATTCCAAAAAGGGGTCATTTAGGAGATATCTGTACTGTGCTGACAATTTTGGGCCTCAAAAAATGAGGCTGTCAGTACAGGATTGATCAATTTCAAGTATATACCATAGTTTGTGGACTGTCTAACTTTCCTACAGACTAAACAATACACATTGATTTGGGTTATTTTCCCCAAAGAAAGGTAGCAGAATACATTTTGGCCTAAACTCATTAAAAAAGATTTGCAAAAACTTAAATACATTTTTTTTTTTTTTTTTTATTCCTTTAGAAATAAAATAAAATACTTATTGGTGATTCAATACCACCAAAAGAATGCTCCATTTGTGTGAACAAAATGTTAAAAAATTTAGCATGGATACAGTGTCGTATGACCATGCAATTGTCAAAGTGCGACAGCACTAAAAGCTGAAAACTTGCCTGGGCAGGAAGGGGGTAAAAGTGCCCAGTATTAAAGTGGTTAACCCAGGGGGCTGAACAAAAAGCTGAGAGGTTGCCGTACTAAGCGATGTTAGCACAGCAATCTCCCCCCGCTGAGCTAATTTGTGCGGACGGGGTTGGGAGATCGGCATCTGTCGGATAGACTGCTGTACACCTGTGCCAAATGTCAGCCGGTTTCTGTTGAACTGGCTGATATTCAGCCGTGTGTACCAGTCTTAAGCCCTCTCTAGGCATAAACACCTCTAAAACTAATAAAGTAATCCACAGATAAGCAAGGTTATTTAACATAGTCATTAGTTGGGGAATTCTGCAAAACACTTAGGGACAGTAAGAGCACTGCATGAGCGGCACGCCACCTGCCATCATGCAGGAAAAATGTAAACACTGGATAGCGTAATCATTTACCAATAGAGAAAGCATGAGGAGCTGTACAGTGGATAATGCAGACATTGACATCAAGATTAGAAAAAAAATTTCAGGTTAAAGAGAACCCCCAAAGTATTACTTTCACTATAATGACACCAAATTGTTAAAGTCGATTACCATCTTCATATGACTTTTCTAGAAACAGAGAAAATTGCCCTGTTGGAAGTATCAATGTTGGACAACTCCCTATGCCTTATTGCATATTCTGTAATGTCTAAGCTGAAGACCTAAAGTATTGTAATACCCAGACACCCCAGAAGGCTCTGGATTAGAAAAATGGATCAGGTCTTTAAAAGATGAGGGTATGACCATTTATAGTACGCATAACTGGGGCTAGGCTTCACAGCCCACCCACTACAGTGTCTGCAGACAACTATAGGAGAGGGGGGGAGACAAGACCAGTCACTCTGCACAATGAGAGAAGGCAGCAGTGACCGGTCTTTATTACAGAAGTTCCTGAGCAGATGCAAAAAAGTTTCTCACTGGATTACTGGATCACTGGATTACTGTACAGATGTGGAAGAAATATACAAAAAACACAGATTCAAGTAAGAAAACACATGTCTCCAGTATTTAATTTATGCTTATCCCAAAGTTCAGTTTTAAAGCTTAAAAAACCCTACAGCTTTAGTCACCTTATGTACCTGTAATGAAAATAAGTCGCACATCATGCAGACCGCTGGAGCCTGGAGAAATCTTCTGGTGTTGATCTTCAGTCCACCCTCAGAAAAAAATAAAAAAGTCAGCAGCTACAAATATTGTGGCTGTTGACTTTAAATTAAAGGACACTTACCTGTCCAGGGATCCAGTACTTTGCCAGTCTTCAAGTCCCTGGCGCCTACATGTCTACTGAGGGAATCTGGCTGTGACTCCTTGCGGATTCACAGTCTGCTTCCCACTGAGCATCCGTGAGCCACACTGCTTTGTGAATGGTCCTGCAGCCTTCTGGCAGCTGTGATGTGTCCCAGAAGGCTGCCAAGTCCCAAGGAGGTAAAGGCGCCCTCAGAGGAGGAGCCAAATGACGCACCCCTTGAATAAAGGTGAGTATCAAAGAGTTTGACGCCTAGGGGCGCTGGAAAAGGATTGCCAGTGCAGACAACTGACCTTTAATCGTGGTCAGCGCAAGACGCTGGTCCACACCAGATTGCAGGAAGGCCAACACCCTCGCCACCGAAAAAGAGCGAGGATGGACACCCCTGGATTCACACCAGGCAAAATAAGCCTTCCAGGTACGGTAATAGATTTTACCAGACGAGGCCTTCCTAGCCTTGAGCAGGTAGGAATGACAGACGAGAGACCCTGATCTCTCAGGACCTGGCTTTCAACAGCCACGGCGTTAAAGCCAGCGACTGTAAAGCAGGATGGAAGATCGGCCCCTGAAAGAGTAGATCATCTCCTAACGGGAGCCGCCATGGAGGTTCGACAACCAGTTGCATGATGTCCGCATACCAAGACCGGCGCGGCCAGTCCGGGGCCACCAGAATCACCAACTTCGGTTCCGAGACCAACCTGTGAAGGAACCTGGACAACAACTGAAGCGGGTGGGGGGGGTGGGTGGGGTTAAGGCATAAATCAGACGATACTGATTCCAAGGTACCACCAGCTCATCCGAGGCATCTGCCAGAGAATCGCGCGTTCTTGCCACGAACCTTCCCACCTTGTTGTTTAGCCGGGACACGAACAGATCCACATCCGGGGATCCCCATCGCGCACACATCATCTGAAACACCTCCGGGTTTAGGGACCATTCCCCCTGGTCCAGGGTCTGGCGGCTCAGGTAATCGGCCTGCCAATTCTCCACACCTGTAATTTGAACTGCCGAAATCGCCAGGACCTGCGTCTCGGCCCAAGACAGAATTTTGGTCACTTCCTGGGCCGCCCAGGCACTCCTGGTGCCCCCTTGGTGATTGATGTAAGCCACCGCAGTGGCGTTGTCCGTCTGCACCCGTACAGGGCGGCCCCGAAGATGATCCGACCAACGGAGCAAGCACAGTCTGATCGCTTGTAGTTCCAAGATGTTTATTGGCAGGGAGGATTCCTCCTCCGGCCAAGTGCCCTGGGCAGACAGCGTGCCCAGAACTCCACCCCAGCCCGACAGGCTGGCGTCCGTGGTGACCACCGTCCACAACAATGGCTGGAAGGATTTCCCCTCCGTCAGAGCCGGAGACTGGAGCCACCACAGAAGATCCTCTCTGGTTTGGTGGCTCAAAGAGATCCTCCTTTCCAAGGAATGAGGATGCCTGTCCCACCTGGCCAGAATCTCCGCTTGCAGAGATCGTGTGTGGAACTGTGCAAACGGTATCGTCTCGAAGGCCGACACCATCAATCCCAGGGACCGCATGCAGGTCCTGAGCGATGAGGATTCGTTGTCCCTGAGGGACCTAACCTCGTTCTGTAGAGTCAGGAGCTTGTCATCCGGCAGAAAGACTTTTGCTTGGATGGAATCCAGGACCATCCCCAAGTAAGGGCGGCAAACAGAAGGGGACAAAGTCGACTTCTGAACGTTAATGGTCCACCCGAAATCCTGGACCGTCTGAACCGTAGTTGACAGATCGCGTAACAGACACTGGCTGGCATTCGATCTTAACAGGAGATCGTCCAGATATCCCAAGATCGCAATTCCCTGTGCCTGTAACAGGGCCAGAACAGGAGCCAACACTTTGGTAAACACCCTTGGAGCCGAAGTGAGACCGAAAGGTAACGCCACAAACTGATAGTGTTCCTCCGCGATTACGAATCGGAGGTATCTCTGATGACCCTCGAATATGGGGATGTGTAGATACGCATCCTTAAGATTGATGGAAGCCAGGAAATCTCCCGGGCTCAGGGAGGTCACCACCGAGGGATTCCATGCAGAGTTTTTGAACCCGCACAAAGCTGTTCTGAGCTTTCAAGTCCAGAATCAGACGTACCTTGCCCTCCTTTCTGGGCACAGTGAACAGATTTGAGTAAAACCCCCGAAATCTGTCTCGATGCGGCACCGGGACAATTACCCCCTGGGCGAGGAGATCCTGAACCGCCCGATGAAGATCTTGTAAACGATCTGGGGTCAAACGAAGATTTGAGGGAAAGAATCTGTCCGCTGGACGCAAAAGGAATTCGATCTTGTAACCTGATCGAATGATTTCCTGAACCCACCTTTCCGGAATCCGGAGCAGCCAAGGTTCGAGAAAACCACGCAGAGGTCCCCCCCACCCCGGCTTTTGACTTGCCCGCCCAAGGCTTCTTCTGGCCACCATGGCCTTTTGAAAGATTTGCCCTTGTCCTGTGCCTTGAAGGCACGAAAAGGACCCCTGATTTGGTTTAAAGGAAGGGCCCTGCTTACCTCGGAAAAACTTACCCTTGGGATTCTGGGGCAGCAGAGTGCTCTTGCCCCCAGTGACCCCTTTAACCAATTCGTCCAGGGAGTCCCCAAAAAGGCGATTCCCCGCATAAGGGATGTCAGACACCGTCTTTCTGGAAGTCTGGTCAGCTGACCAGCTCTTCAGCCATACCAAACGACGGGTAAGCATCGCGACAGCAGACAGTCGTGCGGCCAAAGGGGCCTCATCCAAGGCCACGTCACACAGAACAGCCTAAATAATCTGGTCCACCATCTCCAAAGTAGCAGGAGGGGCGGAATCAGCCACAAGGGTGCGTCTGAGCACCTTGGCCCAATCTACCACAGCCTGAGACACCATGACGGAGGCGAAAATAGGTTTCATCAAGGAACCCACCACCATATAGGAGTGGCGAGCAAGAGATTCCATCCGCCTATCCGTAGGGTCCCTAAACACCGGAGAATCCTCCGCGGGCATAAGAGTGGCCTTGTTCAACCTGTACACCGTGTGATCCACTTTAGGGGCCACGGACCAGCGCGAATCCGTAGGAGACTCAAATGGATGACGGAGCTGAAACCGTTTTGGTACCACAAAATTGTGCTTCAAATTGCGCCATTGTTCATTCACAGTTTCGTGAAACTCAGCGGGACAAGGAAACACCTGTGCCGCCTTCTGGGTTCTACGGGTCCCAAAAGAAGACCGCTTACCCGGCGGGTCGGGCTCATCCTCTAAATGTAGTGTATCCTTAACAGCAGTAATAAGCGCAGACATAGCAGCGCGTTCTCTGGCCGTCCCGGGGGGGGGGGGGAATCATCCCCCTCCTCCTCCGCCTCCCCTTCCGACAGAGGACTGGGACCCAGGGGGGTACACTGTCCATGGCAACCATATCAGATTCTGAATCAGAGGAGTGAGAAAGCCTAGGCCTTTTTCTAGAAGCCCGTTCAGACATCAACAGATCCCCTTTGGACGCTAAAGTCGCAAGTGCAGCAGTAATCGGATGATTCAGGCGTACCTGAATCTTCCAAAGCTGGGGGGAATTTGCTGTCCTGGGACTCCATAAATACTTTTTCGGAGCTGGCCCTTTAAATCCCGATAGCGGTGAAACCCACCGCAATGCACAGCAATAAGGACTAGACTGAGGTACCCCACAGGAAGGAATAAAACTGGTAGCAAAGGAATATCCCCCGAAAAACAGCAGAAAAAGACCCCCAGAAGTGTAGCTATGCTTGCTGAACGATCTGGCTGCATGAAGAGAGGAAGTGATGTCACACTGCTAGAGGATGAATAGAATTCGGGCTAAGGAAAAATGGTTGCCTATAGAACTCCATGGGAGGCCCAGGGAAAATGGCCACCGAACACATGTATAAAAACACCTCGCCACACCAAAGATGGCGCCCGAAAGGGAGCGATACACTACATAGAAAATGGCTGCTGAAGTGCCCTTACTGAAACCAGAGCAGCTGCCCATACCCAAAATGGCGGCCCTGCGGTTTTACACCGCAGCGGCCCTCACATGCCTGCCTGCACCCCACAAAAAACACACAACAGTGCCGGAGGGGACAGGGACCCCCACAAACCCCCACAGAGCGTCCTGGACGCAATAGTGCCCCCACAGGGACCGGGAGGGAATGCGAGCCCCAGACACACAGACATGAGGGGAGAACACAGACTCTCAGCAGACTGTCATCCACAGAACAGAGGCCCCACACAGAATGTACTCATCGATCCATGATGGCGTGGGTGCCACTCTGCGACGGGAAGCCTCCCACCCCAGGTGGTGGGGGTGCCGTCAGCCAAACAGGTTTTTAGCAACGCACAGAAACCGCAGTTGAGGCATCCTAGCGAGGTGGCCACCTCGCGGGCTTTTGTCCCTGAGGACAGGGACAGGTTGTTTGCGAGGCCAGGGCGTACGCATAGCCTGCTAAACGCTTGATGGCGGGCTGGGATTTCGTAAGGCTCTAGTACAACCAGTCCGACTCCCAGCTCCGCAAACGCTGTAGTCTTCCAAAGATCCGACTAGGCGTAGTACAAATAAAAAGCTAGTAGTGCAAAGAAAAACACTTGGCATAAAATAAAGTAATAAAACAGAAGAAAGGCTGAGACTGTAGCCCCAGCACAGGGAAGCCTATCTTACTCCTAACTAGGCAGAAGACAAACTGAGTTGGGAATGCTGATAGCAGGGGGGTATTGGATCAGTGGGACAGCCCCTATAGGTGTGTCTATGCAAATTATTTTGTATTTTAACAAGTCTTATGCCTAGCTTGCTCCTATGGATAAGAGGTCGATACCCATTGGCGGTGACTATGTGAGGGGCGGCAACTGTCAGAGGACGTAAGAGAAACAGGGGTTTATGGGTATAAGGTTTACACATAATCCCATGTTTTTCTCACACAGTTAAGAGGGAGAATCTGCTGCTGCTGAAAAGGTACTTTTATAATCAAGCAAATTAATATATTATGCTATACACCCTGAGCCCTTTATTGTTTACTGGCTTATTACTGAATATTACTGTTATATTTCTGGCTTCAGAAAATAAAGAGACATGTTCTATTTTTTCTACAATCTTTATTCACATTTTCTAGTAATACGGTTTACAGCATCAACAAAGAGGGTGACTGAAAAACATCTTAAAAAAGGGACAGCGTTTGTAAATATTTTTGTAAAAGGAGTATAACTAGTAGAACTGCAATCGCCTACATAATCTGAATCAAATTCGTAATTTGTGAACATGTAACCTGTGTGCATCTGGTTCTGATACTAGCCAGTGCCTCACCAGCCACTGACCTCACCTCACGTACCCGCCAACAGCTGCAAAACTTAGGTCAGCTTTAAAGAAAGATTAATTAGCATACAGCACCCTGCATCAATGGACCTAACCAGTTTGATATTATGGTTTACTTTTGTTCCAATTAATGCTTAGCTTTGAGACCCAAAATAACTGTCTGCTGCAGTTTACCTGCTTACAAGTTTCCTTCATGCCCCCTCCCTACCCACACCAGCCTATAACTGGATAGTGAATGGAGAAGCAGTACACTAATGAACTCTATCAGCATGCTCCAACCCCTGCAGCACAACTGAATGGCTCCTGAACACACTCTCCCCTCAGTGAGTAACTTTTTTGGACCTTCTCACTCTCCCCATGAGAGCATGCTTGACTCTTGTCTGTACCCCAGCTCATTTCTTCTTTCATCACCTTACCCTAACTTTTTCTCCATCTCCCTACTTTTCCCTCCTTCCCCTTTCACCCCTTATCTACTGGCATCTTAGTTTACCCCTTATGCCCTTTAATTGGTTCCTTGTTTACATATTTTTTCTGTCTGTATATAATTTGCTGGCAGTGCCTTTTAGTTGCATTTCGGTTCAAGAGCTCTCGGAAAGTCAGTATAAAGAGCCTTGAAAAAGGATTCATACCCCCTGAAATTTTCCAAATTTTGTCATGTTAAAACCAAAAAACGTATATTTATTTTATTGGGATTTTATGTGATAGACCAACACAAAGTGGCACAGAATTGTGAAGTGAAAGGAAAATGATAAATGCTTTTCAAAATGTTTTACAAATAATTATCTGAAAAGTATGGCGTGCATTTGTATTCAGCCCCCCTGGGTCAATACTTTGTTGAACCACATTTCGCTGCAATTACAGCTGTAAGACTTTTTTGGGTATGTCTCCATCAGCTTTGCACATATAGAGAATGACATTTTTGCCCAATCTTCGCAAAATAGCTCAAGCTCTGTCAGATTGCTGTTCGGACGCTCTCGATAACAATTTTCAAGTCTTGCCACAGATTCTCAATTGGATTTAGGTCTGGACTTCGACTGGGCCATTCTAACACATGAATATGCTTTGATCTAAACCATTCCAGATTAGCTCTGGCTGTATGTATAGGGTCGTTGGCCTCCTGGAAGGTGAACTTCTGCCCCAGTCTCAAGTCTTTTGCAGATGAACAGGTTTTGTTCAAAGATTGCACTGCATTTGGCTCCATCCGTCTTCCCACCAACTCTGACCAGCTTCCCTGTCCCTGCAGAAGAAAAGCATCCCCACAACTTACTGCTGCCATCACCATGTTTTATGGAGGGGATGATGTGTTCAGCCTGATGTGCAGTGGTAGTTTTCCACCACACAGTGTTTTGCTTTTACGCCAAAAAGTTCAATTTTGGTCTCATCTGACCAGAGCACCTTCTTCCACATGTTTGCTGTGGCCCCCACATGGCTTCTCGCAAACAGGACTTCTTATGGCTTTCTTTCAACAATGGCTTTCTTCTTGTCACTCTTCCATAAAGGCCAGATTTGTGGAGTGCACAATAGGTGGGAGAGTCTGTCCACAGGAAAACTGAGTTACCATGGGTCTCTTGGCGGCTTCTCTGATTAATGCGCTCCTTGCCCGGCCTGTCAGTTTAGGTGGACGGCCACATCTTGGTAGGTTTGCAGTTGTGCCATACTCTTTCCCATTTTCAGATGGATAGAACAGTGCTCCATAAGATGTTCAAAGCTTGGGATATTTTTTTTTATAACCTAACCCTGCTTTAAACTTCTCCATATCTTTATCCCTGACCTGTCTAATGTGTGTTCTTTGGCCTTCATGATACGGTTTGTTCACTAAGGTTCTCCAACAAACCTCTAAGGGCTTCACAGAACTGTATTTATACTGAGATTAACATACACAGGAGGACTTTATTTACTAATTAGGTGACTTCTGAAGGCAATTAGTTCCACTAGATTTTAGTAAGGAGTATCAGAGTAAAGGGGCCTGAATACAAATGCACAACACACTTTTAAGATATTTATAAAAAAAATTGAAAACCATTTATCATTTTCCTTCCACTTCAATTAGGTGCCACTTTGCATTGGTCTATCACAAAATACATTTACCGTTTTGGTTGAAACATGACAAAAAATGTGAAAAATTTCAAGGGTATGAATACTTTTTCAAGGCATTTTACCTCCACGTCTGCTTCAATCTGCTTTTTTTTTTTTCTATACTTCTGGGTTACTTGTAAAAGTTTCCACAATTTTGACCACAATGTTCTTAATGTGCCACTGTTGACAATCTCGTTTTTGTCTTCATACGACTCCTTACTGGCTAGGTTGATTTTTCTCATACTGCATGTATGACATTGCATTCTCTTATACCAATATCCAGTACTCTGTATTTACTGGTATTTTGTCTGTCTGTTTTGTGCATTATAATTGCTTAAAAGATGTATTTTTTTTTTTTTTTTAAGAATAGTTATCTAAGTGGATGCGGGATCGGTTCGAAGCTGCATCTGTTCCCCCCCGAAGCCACTAACACAGCAGATCGACCGAACACCAAACGCTGGGTACTCACAGCTCACTGAGCAGAGAGTTGGTTACTGTCAGAAAAAACTGCACTCCTGTGATCCACAGAAGAGGAGCCAAGCAAGCATTGGCTATATTTCTTCTTTGAAGAAAGGATTTACAAAAAGAAAAAAAAAAAAAAAAAAAAAAAACAGACTGGTTCCTTGTGTCACTTCACCCTTTCCAAGTCTAAGCTCTTAAGTATAGCTGTATTATTGACTATAGAGCTGCATAAATCTGTCTTTAGTTCTTCCTGGAGTTCGGCTTTAAGCTGTGTAGAAACTAAGGACGAGCATGTCCTGTCAAACCATGCTGAAAGGCTTTTCCGCAATAAGGCCAGATTTTTTGGAAGACTTTCAAGGAAAGTTAATGGAACCCCCCCAGCCAGCGGCCCAGAAATCTCAAGCTTGCAGAAAATAAAAAGGAAAGTCTCCAGGTCCCCTTATACAGCAGCTAAAGGGAAATCTCAGTCTCCTGGCATGCAGCAAGCTCAGAATCTTGCAAAGATAAGTTATTTAAGACCAATGCGAGGTGGAGGAATGTGCGTTGGAAGAGCATGAAACCCGATCAAATGCCCTTTTGCTCAGAAAAGGAAATGGCTTTGGCTTGCCCTCTCGGTGCTCCCAGGATAATGTGACCACACACATTTCGCATGGGCTTCGATTTGCTTGCTCATCAAATGAAGGGCGGATGCTCAAAAAGCACTCTGAATAAACATGAAAAACCACAACACACAGTAAAAACACCATTTGTCATAATGTCATGTAACTCATTACAAGATAAAACCATTTAGGAGAAAATTAATGGGAATATCCCCAGCAACACTGCTGCAATCTATAGTTAATGCCTGCAAAAGATCAGAAAACACATGGTGGAATATTTTCACCTTCTAAACTCATATAGTAAAAACACAGAATATGCATGTAGCACCCTCCTAAGTAGGTGCTAGTGAGCGAGTATAGTTTTTGGCTCTGTCTGCTTATCAGAAGAGCAGCAGGCAAATTTATATTGCTTTCTGCCTACCAGAGAGCAGGATCTGTGAGTTAGGTCTGCTCATGGTGCTCAGTATGTGATTCATCTGGTCTAGGGGAGTCCTTCACACTGGTCCAATAGGGAGGCATATTGGAAAGTGGAGGAAATCTGACCAATGGGTACACAAACTTTGATACAGCCCAGTGATTGGCACAGACTGATTGTCTCGGTGCATTCTGGGGTGTAGTATAAAAGCCAGGAGCACATGTGGTGCAGGGTCTTTGGCTGGGGAGCAGAGTCCCAGAGGGAGGGTGGAGGCTGCCTTCTTCTCTGTAGCAGTGGCACGTGGTCACAGGCAGTCAGCCTGGGGAGCGGGAAGGAAGGAGCTGAACCCAGAGGTCCATGAGAGCTGACTGGAGGAGTAGAGACACTGGAGACCCTCGAAAAACTATCGTGAGTACAGGGGATCTTGTCTAGGGGCCCAACCTGAGGGGGGCCACCCCGGTGTAGGCTAGTCAGAGGATGGGTGTGAGCAGGTGGAGTGAAAGGGGGTACTAGGTGTGTATCCCGAAGATAATTCCTCCTAACAAGTAATCCTAAATTCATCTAAATGGCAAGGTGAATCAGCAGCCTGGCTGCTTTTTCAGACAGTAGTCATCTACTGTGAATAGTTCAAAGATGGAGTATCCCACTTTTCCCTATCTCCCATACCTAATTTAAATAAAACCACAAAACCAACTACATCCCCTAGACTGTTCATTGACTGAGCTAGAGAGTAAACAGTTTAATTGTGCATGCTGCAGTTGCTAATGGTAACCCAGGGGGATCCCAATGTGTACAATCCAGCAGTCCTCAAGAGGGAAGTGCTACATGCAACTGTGAGTAAAGCGCAACAACACATAGCAATCAGATTTTGGGTGACTGCCACCAGCAAACAGATGATTGTCATTGCAGTTGCTTAGCACATCCTATTGGTCTAATTTTGGGAAGTTATGAAAACCGTAGCAAACAAAAACATAACTCTTGCCTGCAGTAACCTATTAATGTTGTACTTTGTTAATTAGCCTGACAAAGGAAAATCTGGCATCTACCTGAATGTGGTGACTGATTTATTGACACCGGTTGGGAAAAGAGAAGCGGATGCAATCTGGCAAAGTTTTAAAGCAAGCCTATCATAGGAAATCTAGGTAAAAGTAATCAAAGGGTGGAGCACTAGACCACTTTTCCCAGGTAAAAGGAGTTTTAATGTTTCCTTGGTTTTTCAGTAATTTTCTTTGGTCACCTCACCAGGGCATCATAGAGAGGCTTGTTTATCAAGCATGGCTTAAAAGTTTATGGAAGAAAGCGCAAGAACAAAAGCAGAACTTTTGATCTATAGCCGAAAAATGCTGATAGCAAGGTCGTCCTTGAACAACACAGTAGGTACTATCTGGGGATGAGAGGCGCAATCTTTTTTCTATTCTTTATTTAGAAGGTATTTTTTTCATTACAAAACAGGAAGATGGGAACAAATGGAACACTGCATAACCAATGAGGTTTTACATAGGTAAAAACTACATTAGCAGTGTGGTGATCAGTCCAGGCTATAGAAGCATCCTTAAGAGCTAAAAAGAAAAAACCTTTTCTAGAACGGACGAAAAAAAATCCTGAGCTCCAGGGGTACAATAGTAGGGCTGTGGGTGCAACAGTGGAGATCCAGAGGCCCTTACCAAAGGAAGTTAACATGTTACAGCCCATGTAGCGTTTGTAGCATCATGCCCAATACCCCAATAACCCACCAAACGTCATGCAATAGTCATAACTAGTGTAATGGTGTGGGCAGAAAGAAAAACCAAAAGAATATGTAAACCCATCATTTCATATTCCTGATATGTGGCTGCTAAACTATGTACTCGTATGAAAAAGTATCATGCTCCTCTAAGTCCCTCTACTTTCCAATTGAAAAACTGACCACACTAGGCATATGAGCACAGCATGATCAGTTCTCTAGCTGTGCCGAGAACTCAGCCTGCTCTCCTCCAATGTTTAGACTGGTGCGGATAATTTTTGCAAGGTGAGGGTTTGCATATACTTTTAAGATAAGGGTCTAAGTTAAGGTGTTTAATAAGACACAAGTGTATAATATTTATAGAATAAATGGGATCAGTAAGGGAGCCTAGAGGTTAGGAAAGGGGGGGAGGGGTGATTAGGGTAGTGAGGAAAAAGGGAAGGTGCTCTTAGTGGGGAGTGTGTGGGTTGGGCAGGGGCAAGGAATGCCTAGCGGTCACAGTGGTATTGTTGCTGAGGGGGGCCTGCAGTCCCATACATTCCATCCATCTCACTACTTTAAATTTGACCAGTTTAGACTATTAACCGTTGATTTCTATAGTACTGGTATGCAGGAACATGCTGCTTGACCAGGTGGTGTAATATCCATTTTTTGTGGGCAGCCATCAGAATAGAGTTAGGATGTAAAAGGAAAAACTTCAAGCATTTTTGGAATTGCCCAGTCTGAATTTTTGAGAAATGTCATGGACTCGTGTACAGAATTGATCAAGGGAGGGGCAGGATCACAACACATGATGAATCTCTCTCTACCCATGTCCACATCTCCAGAAGGTGTTCAGTACTGTGGAATGCGGCATGACTGGTATGGGATGCCAATGAGTAACTATTTTATACTCAGATTCCTAGTATCTGTTGCGTATGGAGGATCCAAAGGACATTGTGAGAATCTTTGTACCAGCTTCTGGCGACAGGCTGACCCCCAAATCTTGGTCCCAATGGTCCAAAAAGTATAGTGACGATTTAGATGGCTCCATAAGGATCCATTTGTATGTCAGAGCGGGAGTGATTTATCATACCCTCGACCTGACATTCCTGTTTAAATGGTGTCAGTTGTATTCTTGACAGAGAGGGAATGATCCTTAGGGATATATTAAATTAAAAACTACATTCGAAAAAAATGAAAACCTGCTTCAGGCACTGGTAACTGCAGTCCCCATGAGCCCTGAAATGCACTGGATGTCTTACTGTTTGCACCTTTTGAATAAAATTCTAGGCTTCACACATATCCACACACATTCCTCCACAAAATTTTAATATAAGAAATATGGGAAGCTGCTGAACTCCTAAAAATACTAGTTCCCTGCCTATCAACATTTTTGAAATCACTGATACAGAACAAATATGCAGATCAAGAATTAGGATTTTCCTCTGACCTAATTTGCAGGATGCTTAAAGTACTGAAAGTGGGAATTTTAGTGAGAAAATCAAGTCCTGTTCGATCACTTCGGTCTAGCCCATTTTGTTGGCACAGCTATGTAAAACATTACAAGTAAGGGTCTATACTGTTTTAAACCCAGTAATACACTGTTTCACCCTGCTCTGCACATGCTCAAGTTGCTCTCCATTGTTAGGCACTGCCGAATTTGTAGAGGCCGATCTGCTGACAGCCTTAAAGCGGAATTAAACCCTCCTATCCTTTAAAGCCAAGGACGCTGCTCCTGTTTGATCTGCAACTGCCATGGTGCT
Source organism: Pelophylax lessonae (assembly GCF_965119305.1). Taxonomy (NCBI): domain Eukaryota; kingdom Metazoa; phylum Chordata; class Amphibia; order Anura; family Ranidae; genus Pelophylax; species Pelophylax lessonae. Next base: position 84,776,482 of record NC_138772.1, on the reverse strand, counting down.
GCACATGATCAGTTACGACACCAGCCATTTGAGGGTTTGACAATTTGGTTGAGGACAAGCAAATGTGACAGTTAGCTTTTCCAGCATTCTGGGAATGCTGTTTTTTTAAACAATTAGAATCGATCAGTTTAGCTCCACTTTAGTGCTGTTCAGGGGATCTGGGTTTTAGCAAAATAGCAGCTTCCAGCAAGAAGAAACCGTAACAATGCTGGGGGCCATTTACAGCACACACCAATTTTGGTAGCAAAAATATTAATGTGGAATGTATGTTCCTTGCTGAAGAATTTATTTTTAACAAGTTATGGGTAAAGATCAGCTTGAAGACCGTAAAAATGAAGACACTTCATATAAAGACTAGTAAGCTGAAATATATAAAATTTTTGGTTTGGGGTTTAAATACGCTTTGAAGTAAATCCTGACCAGGACTAACACATGCCTAAAGTAATAGATCAATATTACTGAAATGTGGGTGCATCCCTGCGGAACCCTTTGAATCTTGGGTCCAGGGTGTTCACTAAGCTCTGAAACCCTTTACCCTGTCTTTCCTGTCAAACACCAAGGCCTCCACTGCCCATTCACCCATTGGCGTTTGACACGTGAATGACAACAGGCAAAACTCAGCTGGTTATACACTGTTCAGTTTTTTTTTTTTCATTCAACCAGCAGGCGAAACAAAAAAACTGAACCAATTCCGCGTTCTACACGGTCAAGATAGATGCGGGAATCCTCCCTACTGCGCTATTGTATTCTGACAGCATAGAGATTCCCCTGCTGTCAGAATACACAGATCAGCTCTGCAGCTGCAAAACGAGCAGCTAAAATCCTACAGTGGCTACACATGGAATTTGGCTAATTTAACAGAGACCTGACAAATTTCAATTCATGTATGGCCAGCTTTTGTATCGGAAAAGGACTCCAAAAAGGGTTTGTTAAAACAGTGTATATAAAAAGTGAACATTTTATTTTATACTTTGCCCTGTTTACACGGACTGTAAAATACTATTTGGAAGCTCCACTTTACACAGCAGTGCAGTGTTAACCACTTGCAGCCAGTATAATTTACTTATACAGGGGCAAGGTGGCACTGCTGCACTGGATCACGTACCTAGTATGTGATCAGATGAATCTGGGTCTGGGGCAGGAGCTGATCAGAAGGTACCATGGACTGGATGTCTGCCAGGGTGTTCCGTGAAAAAACCATACCCGTGAGAAAACCATACCCTCGTCACTTCCGGTGCACCTACGGAGGGTATGGATTTCTCACAGTAGTGTGTGTAATGTTATACTTGCCGCAAATACATTAAAACAGCTCCTCTGCAACATCAGTCATCTCCGCTCCTATCCCTGTCACTTCCCTCATCTCGGCTAATATAAAAGCGGATCACGGACCCGAGATCGCCGTCACGTACATTTCATACACCCGCCGCTTTTATATTTATTAGCCGAGATCAGGGAAGTGTCAGGGATAGGAGCGGAGATGCCCCATGTTGCAGCCGAACTGTTTTAATGTAACCGCCGCAAGTATAACATTACACACAGTGCCGTGATAATTTCATTCCCTCCGAGCATGCGTACTTGTGAACTTCTCTGATGTGCAATGACGTATCCGGCACTCTGAGCATGCGCACTGCTACGCTGCTCAGCTGTTTCAGACAGGAAGTGACGAGGGTATGGAATTCTAACGAGATATGGTTTTCTAACGTTACACCGGTACTCGCCGATCCTTCAGGACACAGGGAGAATGGCAGTCTGCCTACGTAAACAAGGCAGATGGCCTTTGTTAGGAGGTAAGGCATCGATCCTGTGTTCCTGCCAAGCAGTAAAAGTAAACCTCCAATTACCCCTAGTAAAAACCTCCAATACAGTACACAAGCACTGGCTAGGAACACATTTAACCCTTTGACTACCCGTTAACCCCTTCTCTGCCAGTGTCATTAGTACAGGGACAGTGCATTTATTTTTTTTAGCACTGATCACTGTAATGTCATCACTGGTTCCCAAAAAGGGTCAAAAGCGTCAGTTCGTATCAAATGTGTCAGCGTCCAAATTATCCTCCACAAAATCACAGTCCCGCTATATTACTAGTAATAAATAAAAATATCCCATAATTTGAAGACGCTACAAAACTTTTGCGCAAACCAAGCAATATAGGCAGAAAACCTATTGCCCTAAATTGATAAATTTTTTTTTTTTTTTACATTTATTGGAGAAGTAAAACATAAAAAAAAGTAAAAAAAAAAAAAAAAAATGTTTCAAAATTGTCGGTCTTTGTTTCTAGCGCAAAAAAAACCCCCAAAAAACACAGAGGTGATCAAATACCGCCAAAAGAAAGCTACTTGTGGGTAAGAAAGGACATATTTTGTTTGGGTACAGCTTCGTACGACCACGCAATTGTCAGTTAAAATAACGCAATGCTGGATCACATAAAAAATGGGATGTTTGACTTATCGTAAAATCCAATTCTCTGATGTTCATTGATGGACAGCTCCTGATATTCATAACCATTGGGTTATACTGCCCCCTACAGGAGTAGGACACTAGGCAGAAAATAATTCTGGCTACACCCATGGGCAGTCCAAGGGGGTATACTCCCTCTCTCTGCTATAGCCACTCAGTTTTTTTACAAGCAGTATCAGGAAAATTATAACTCCACAGAGTAATGGGTACTGTGTCCATCAATGAACATAAGAGAAACGGATTTTACGCAAGTCAAAAATCCCATTTCCTCTCGTTCATTGACGGACACAGCTCCTGATATTCATGACCATTGGGACGTCCCAAAAGCAGTGTTAACCAGTTCCTTACTGGGCCATTGTAAAATGACGCCGGCAGCAACACTTTGTCGATCCAGGCGGGCGTTATATGACGTCCGCCCGGATGCGCTGCCACAGAATGTCAACAGAGACGACGGTAACAGCTGATCCTGTTTGAGGAGGAGATTGTGGTAACAGTTACTGATCATAGCGCACCCCAAAACACACTGACTGCCCCCCCAATAAAGAGTACCTGTCTGCCATCAGAGTGCCCGAGTACCTGTCTCCAGCCCATCAGAGTGCCCGAGTACCTGTCTCCAGCCCATCAGAGTGCCCGTCTCCAGCCCATCAGAGTGCCTGAGTACCTCTCTGAAGCTCATCAGAATTCCCAAGTACCCCTCTGAAGCCCATCAGAGTACCCGAGTACCTATCTACAGCCCATGCCTCCTAGATTATGTGTTGGGGTGTTTGCTTTCCAAAATGGGGTCATTTTGTGGGGGTTTCCATTGTCCTGGTGTTCCAGGGCCTTCAAAAGTGTGATTGGTAGTAATGAAATTATTTGTGTAATTTATGCCCCTAGAACACCCGACGGTGCTCCTTGACTGGGAAAGGAGGAACCTGATCCATCTGAAAATGGTCCCAGAGGAAGCGGACAACCCTTTTCGAGGTCCATCTTTGAGCACAGAGTATGGCTTCCTGAAAAACTCTGTAGCTGCCAGGTGCACTAATTGCTTGGACCACATCCAAGGCATGCAAGGCAATTTCCTTCGGATGTTTAGGCCTGGGACACAGGGAAGGCAACACAATGTTTTCAGTCAAATGAAAATCAGAGACAACCTTTGGAAGGAACGACAGACAGGGGCGAAGAACCACCTTATCCCTGTGAATCACCAGATAAGATGAACGATCGGATAACACCACCAGTTCCGACACCGTGCACGCAGAGGTGATAGCCATTAAAAAGGCCACCTTCTGGGACAGCGTAAGCAGGGAAATCTCCCGAATATTTTCAAAGGGAGGCTTCTGTAGAGCTGAAAGAACCAAATTAAGTTCCCAAGGCGGCAACGGAGCACGCATTAGAGGAACCAAATGTCAGACACTCTGAAGAAAAGTACGCACCAGGGAGTGTGTGGCCAAAGGTCGCTGAAAGAAAAGTGCCAAAGCCGACACCCGCCCTTGATGGTACTCAAGGCCAATTTCTGTTCAATCCCCCGTTGAAGGTCAAGATCCGAGCCACCGAGAAGCAGCGAGAAAGAACCCCAAGAGACTCACACCACGCAATGTACGTCTTCCACGTATGATGGTAGATCTTCCTAAAAGTAGATTTCCTAGCTTTTAACAGCATAGGAATCACAGACTCCAACAAACCGCTATACTTCAGTACCTGGCGTTCATCAGCCAAGCCGTCAAAGCCAGCGACTGTAAACAGAATGGAAGATTGGCCCCTTGGGACAGCAGATCCTCCCTGAGAAGCAGCTTCCAAGGAACCTCGGCGACCAACCATACCAGATCGGTGTACCAAGTCCAGCGAGACCAGTCCGCGGCCACCAAGATGCCCCGAAACCCTTCTGCCTTGATCCTGTGTAGAAGTCTTGGCAGAAGTTTGAAGGGGGGGGGGCGTAATTCAGATACTGACCCCGGGGGGCCACCAGCGCGTCTGTGGTGTCCACCAGAGAATCCTGTGACCGAGCCACAAACCTCTGCACCTTTCTGTTGAGCCGAGACGCCACCAGATCCACCTCGGGGATGCCCTACTGGAGACAAAACTTATGAAACCCCTCCGGATGAAGGGATCACTCCCCTTGGTCCAACGCCTGCCGACTGAGGTAATCGGCCTGCCAGTTTTTCACCACGGGAATGTGTACTGCGGAGAGGACTGGAACGAAAAGTTCTGCCCACCTTAGAATGCCGGATACCTCCAGAGCTGCCAGGACACTTTGTGCCGCCCTGGTGATCGACATAAGCCACGGCGGTAGCAATGTCCGAATAAATAAATAAATATGTCCCTGAAGATGATCCGTCCAATGTTCCAGGCACAGTCTAATTGCTCAGAGTTCCAGGACATTGATCGGTAGTTTAGACAACCTGAGCAGACTTTGCTGAGGACGCCTCCCCATCCGGACAGTCTAGCATCCGTGGGGACCACTGTCCAATACAAGGGGAGGAAGGATTTGCACAGCTGGAGCGCAAGAGAATGAAGCCACCATATATCAGGGACTCTTTCGTTCCCTGGCTCAGTAAGATCAGATTGTACAGAGACTGCAAAATTCTTGTCCCATTTGCAGAGAATCTCGCTTTGCACGGTTCCATACGAGGTCCCTGCAAACAGAACCACCTCAAAAGGTAGACACCATCATCAGGCCCAGCACCCGCATGCAAGTCCAGAGGGATGACCATCTGCTGGACAGCAGAAAATTAATTGCAGCCTGCAGTTCCTGGAGTTTGTCCAGAGGAAAGAGCACTCTGGCTAAGGCAGAGTCAGACCCAAATAGTCCAGCTTTGTGGACGGAGCAGAGCAGACTTCTGAAAATTCAGAATCCAGCCTAACTCCCTCAGAGGTTTTCCACCAGATCAGTAGGAGACTCCGCTTGCAGAAGGAGGTTGTCAAAGTAGTCCAGTACCGTGATCTCCAGCTCGCGTAACAATGCTAGCACCGTGGCTAACACTTTTGTGAAGACCCGAGTAGCAGAGGCGAGATCAAAGGGTAATGCCACAAACTGATAATGCTACTCTCCCCACGGCAAAGCGGAGGAAGCGCTGGTGGCCGACACATTTTAATGTGAAGGTAAGCGTCCTTGATGTCGATAGAGGCAAGAAAATCCCCTTGATGCAAAGATGCCACCACCGTGCGAATGGACTCCATTCTGAACTTCCGCACCCGCACAAAGCACTTCAGCACCTTGAGGTCCAGAATAGGACGCACCTTGCCTTCCCCTACCTGGGAACTGTAAACAAGTTTGAGTAAAACCCCTGAAAACGTTCCGATGTTGGAACCAGGACAATCACCCCTTGAAGTAACAGGTCTTGCACCATCCCAAAAAAAGACCATGTAAGCATTCCGGAGACAGGCGCAAGATGGAAGGAAAGAACCTTTCCAGAGGGAAAGAATGAAACGCGATCTTGTAGCCTAACCAAATTACTTTGTGGACCCACTTGTCTATTACCAGGGAAAGTCCACGGGTCCAGAAACCAGCGAAGACATCCCCCCCACCCCTGATACAGATGAGGGTGCCCCTTCATGCCAAGGAGCCTTGTCCATGGTTCAAGAGAAGCCCACTCTTGATTTGACAGACTTGCCAAAAAAAAAAGAAAAAAATTGCCAGGACCAGAGATCACAGCAAGGAACTAGGTCCTTACTCCCGACTAGGCAGAAAAAAAAAAAAAAACGGAGTACCTATAGCAGAGAGAGGGAGTATACCCCCTGGGACTGCCCATAAGCATAGCCAGACTTTTTCTGCCTAGTGTCCTAATCCTGAAAGAGGCAGTTTAACCCAATGGTTAAGAAGATCAGGAGCTTTTTCAGTCAACGAACAAAAGAGAAAATTGCCTGGTCATGAAGAGGGGTAAATTTTCCCGAGGTGCAAGTAGTTAATTTCGTTGATGAAAATGAAAATAAATTCAAAATTTCTGTCAATTGCCAAACTAATGAAAATCAATTCTAATGGGGGGCGTGGCCGGCAGCCGAAGGAGATGGCCGCTTAGGATCCGAGCTCCGTCTCTCCCGGTATCTCCACCGACAGCCAAGCGACGTGGGTAAGCACCTCCGGCTCCTAATCTCCTCATAAGTCACTCGGGAACCTCTAGACCACCATGAGGAAGCGCAAAGACCGCGGGGCGCCCCGTAAACTGACGGACTTTTTCGCCACCTCTAGCACCCCGCGCTCGCAAGATGGCGCCGAGTCCTCCTTGCAGGCCCGAGGCGCCAGAGCCTCCGGAGGAGCGCAGGGAGATCACGAGCGGACCTCCGGCTCTGTCTCCCCCGCTGCGAGCAGCAAGTCATCCCAGGGGACCTCACCTACCCACAGCCCCCACAAATCGGCGCCCAAGAGGTCTGAAAGCCACAGATGGGCAGGAGATGAGTGGGCGGGGGAGGGGTCCCTGAACAGCACGCTGGAGTTCTATGAGAACTTTAAAGACTTTCCTACTACAGGGCAGCCTCTCACAGATGCCACTATGAAGGAAATGCTCCTCACTATTAACGGCGCTTTTCACAGGGAAATTGTGGCCTGTGTCAATGTAATTAAAACCGATGTAGTTGAACTCGGGGGCAGGGTGGACCATTTGTAATCCAAAATGGAGGAGTTCACGCTAGCGCATAATGAACTAGTTGACTCTCATAACGAGAAGGATGATGACCTGGAGGCCCTAAAGAGCAAGATGGCGGACCTGGAGGACAGGGCCCGCCGAAACAATGTTAAACTTCGGGGGGTCCCGGAGTCTATTCCCCCGTCAGAACTGAGGCCGTATGTCCAAGCCATGCTTTTGGCTCTGATGCCTGACACACCTGTGACGGAAGTAGTGGTGGATCGGGCTCACCGCTTGCCAAAGCCGCAACATCTTCCAGACAAGGTACCACGGGATGTCATTGACCGCATCCATTTTTTTCATGTCAAAGACGATCTCATGAGGTTCGCGCGGAAGCATTCACCGCTGCCGGACCCGTATCATGATATATCTGTCTACGCAGACCTGTCTCAGTTCACCATGGCGGCGAGGAGGAAACTAGTTCCCTTGACCAAGCTACTACGGAACAATAAAATTGCCTATTCCTGGGGATTCCCTACCAAGCTGCTCATAATCAAGGAGGGCCGCACACATGTTATCCGCTCAGTGCATGAGGGCTTTGCGCTGACTAAGCAGTGGGGAATTATCCCGGAGCAGCAGAGCTCACCGCCGAGTACAGATCCGCCAGCTCGACTTGAACCTGAATGGCGCCGAGTCAACAGATGAACTTCGGGTCCCTTCCAGTTGGCCCCGATGGTTCTAATGGCCTGTCCCTTTTCCCTGGAGGTCTCTTCAGCAGATCCAGAGAGGTTTTAGGGGGTCTGTCTGTTTCCCTTTTTTTTCTCCCTGACCAACATGCTGGAGTTCAAGGGGTATCCGGGAGGCCGGTGCTATTACCCCCCTTACCACTACCTGCGATTGAATCGCATGATGGAGTTTACCCCAAGCTTTTGGTTTGTTACCTTTGTTACTTCCATGTTTTGTTCTATTTTGTTTCTTTCATTTTTTCAGTCTCTTTGCAAGCTACTTACACCTGGAAACCACTCACCCTGTGACCAAGGACTCCCACGGTTCAATTATACCAGCGAGGACAAGTTGCTCAGTTCTGAACTTATTCTACATGGACTGCAGGTACTGTGACGGCCACGGCCTAGTGTTGCCCTCCAATTTAGGTCTAGTCGCTGATGATGGGAGACCATTCATGGTCCCCAACCATACCTTGCAGAGTCCTTATTTCTGCATATATATTGGACGCGGCCACTGCAATGATCATTACGGTATTATTTTAAATGGTTATTCAAATTGTCTCTATTAACGCCCATGGACTGAACAGCCCGTTCAAACGTAGGTCCCTCTGGAGAGAGGCTCGCACCCTCAAGGGTGATATTGTATGTGTACAGGAGACCCACTTTGCACGATCAAACCCACCTAAATGCACGGATAAGGCTTATCCACATATTTGTCTCTTCTGGGGACTCCAAAAAAAAGGGGGTGCTCACCGCAGTTAAACATTCCGTGGCATTTCAGCTGCATGAGGTGGTGTCAGATGAGGCAGGTCGATACATGATATTGATCTGCGACATCAACAACACTACATATACAATCGTAAATCTTTATGCCCCGAACAAGGGCCAGATCAAATTCTTTAAAGCATTAGTCAAGAAGGTGGATCGCGTGAAGAAAGGTCTAACGGTGTATTGTGGGGATTTCAACTGTGTGGTGGACCAGGAACTAGATTGTTCTCCAGCTCAGGGACGTGCAAGGGCTACTCTGCAGCGGTTCTTGCATGCCTCTGACCTGTACGATGTGTGGCGTTGCTTTAACTCCACGGAAAGGGATTTTACCTACTTCTCGGCCCCTCACAAATCTTATTCACGGCTGGATTTGTTTGTGGCCGATTTGCAATTTTTGAGGGCAGTGGAAAATTCTGTGATACATTCTATATCATGGTCTGACCATGCGCCGGTTTCGGTGGCGGTCTCGGAGTCTCACGTGACAACGCCCGTGCATTTGTGGCGCAATAATGTCTCTTTGCTCCGGGACCCCGCTCATAGGGACCGACTGGGTGGTCAGATAAGGGACTACTTTGGGTACAACGACACCCCTGGGATTGATGTTTTTCACTTGTGGTGCGCTCATAAGGCGTTCAAGAGGGTTGCTCATTCAGCAGGCTTCTAGGGCTAAAAGAGCAAGAACGGGGGCGCTTAGGGCCCTAATGGAGAAACTTAAAGCACTAGAATCAGCGCATAAACTGAATCCGTCCCAGCTCTTGTTGCGAGACCTCACGAACTGTAGACTGCAGGTTAGAGCTAAACTTATGGAGGAACATCAATACCTCCTCTTTCGCACTAAAGCGCGGCATTACTCTCAAGGGAATAAGTCGGGGAAAATGTTAGCTAACTACTTAAGGAAAAGACAACAAAAAACTAAGCTGGCCTCTATCACTGATCCCGTTTCTAGTAATCAGGTGCGACACCCTAATGAGATCGCTAATGCTTTCTCGAGTTACTATACCTCGTTGTATAATCTTCAGGATGATGTGATTACCCCACAGCCTACAGATTCCCTTATTGCTGACTTCCTGGATACCCTTCATCTCCCAGGGGTTACGGACCATATGCTGCAATCCCTTAATGCCCCCATAACCGAAGAGGAGATCCAACTAGCCATAGCTTCTTTGCCCTCCAATAAATCCCCGGGAGCGGACGGCTTTTCTTCAGAATACTATAAGGCCTTCAGTCAGGTTCAAGTAGGGTGTTCAACGCCGCTGTTCAGCGCTCCTCCTTCCCCAAGGAGATGCTCCAGGCGGTTATCGTGGCACTTCCAAAACCTGGGAAGGCGCCAGATGCTCCTCAGAATTTTCGCCCCATTTCCCTTTTAAACACCGATCTCAAGCTGTATGCCAAAATACTAGCGGTCAGACTAGCTGAGGTAACTCCTCACCTGGTCAAGGCTGACCAAGTTGGTTTTGTGAAAGGGAGACAGGCGCCGGATGGTACCCGGAGGATGCTGGACCTGGTGCAGATAGCTGAAACCCGGAAGGTGCCCTCGGTGTTCCTGACATTGGATGCTGAAAAAGCGTTCGATAGGGTTCACTGGGGGTACCTTAGAGCGACACTCACTAAATTCGGGTTGAGGGGGAACATCTTCTCGGCTATCTCAGCACTGTACACCAAGCCCTCAGCTAGGGTATTTACATCAAGTGCTTTATCATCTAATTTCAACATTACAAATGGGACCCGTCAGGGGTGTCCCCTTTCCCCCTTGATTTTCACTCTGGTTATGGAACCTCTGGCTGAGGCGATTAGGAGCGACCCCAATATATCTGGGATTTCGGTGGGAGGTAGGGATCACAAAATCGGGCTTTATTGCGGATGATGTGATCCTGACCTTAACTTCCCCTGTAAAGTCATTGCACTACGTACAGCAACAGCTAGACAGGTTTGGGACAGTCTCTTACTACAAACTCAATGTCACTAAGTCCGTGTGCTTACCACTCTCCCTGAACCCTCCGATCTTGAAGTTCCTGAAATCAAAATATCCTTTTCAATGGACTAACAAGTCCCTTACGTATCTGGGTATCTCCTTAGTGGCGCCGACATCCTTAACGTACCAGACCAACTTTGCTAAATTACAGTCCATTATTGCGGGGGACTTGCAGCACATTGCGTCCTACGATCTTTCCTGGATGGGCCGCATATCTGCCCTTAAAATGATAGCGCTCCCCAAAATATTGTACTATTTTAGGACGCTCCCTATATCGTTACCCGAATCCTTCTTTAGAGGTATGGATAAGCTCTTCCGAAAATTCCTATGGGAGGGCAGGGTACCTAAATTGTCATACTCCACGTTACTTAAATCTAGATCGGCGGGGGGGGTGGGCTTCCCTCATCTTAGGTCCTACCACTCTGCTGCCCTTTTGGACCAAGCGAAAGCTTGGTTTGACCCAATTTCGGACAAACTATGGGTGCTGTTAGAGATGGCAATGGTGGCGCAGCGAGATCTACCATCTCTGCTTCAGGCCGCATTGACGAAAAGGGAGGTGCACATTCCTAGCCTGTCCTCACTGCGGGCCACACTGGGAGCTTGGGGGGAGGTACAGAGGATGGAGGGAACCCCGATAGCTAAGAGAGAATTAACACTGGCAGCCTATCAGTTCCTGCTCCCCTCCCTGAAAATTCCGAGGACATCGTTCCCGGATACCTTCACATACCATGATGTCCGTGGGCAGGTCGGAACCCCGTCCTCCTCCTTTCATGCACAGCTACACCATTACCACATTAAGTTTCCCAACCCGATTATTGAGGTGCCCTCTGAGATCTGGGACTATTTGCACAAAGAGTATCGTAAAACGAAGGGGTTGTCGTGGTTCTACCATCGTCTGCGCCTCCAACGTGGATGGGTCAAGTCGGCTAGTATGGTGGCCTGGGAGGGCAACCTTTCAGTGGCATTTTCGGAGCTGGAATGGCGGCTGGCTATTCGCTCCTTTTACACATTTACGCATTGTACTAACCACTGGGAGATGGCTCTCAAATTTCTCCACCGTAGTTATCTGACACCTGTGAAGATGGCTAAGATGTTCAAAGATGCACCAATCTCATGCTGGAGGGGGTGTGGGGGTAAGGGTACACTATTCCATCTGCTGTGGCAGTGTAGGAAGCTGAGAGGATATTGGGCAGCGGTGTTTGCACTACTTATCTCTATAACGGGAATTTCGCTGTCCATGTCCCCAGCCCTAGCTCTATTGAACTTGGGTATTGACAAGGTTCCACGACCGTTTCGTTGTGTGACCTCTCACATTCTTACAGCTGCTAGGATGTCTGTCACCGCGGCGTGGAGGTCTGTTGATGCACCCATGGTGACAGATGTCATAAATAGGGTTAGAACCCACTAATCCTATGAACAGTTCTTTGCCAACTCCAACGATAGAAGCCTGCTGTTTGACCGCGAATGGAGTCCTTGGTTGCTAAAGTACCCGAGCTGAGGGGTTTTCCTCTTGCTCGGGCTTGATCTTTACTTGATCATATTATTAATGATGACATATTTCCATTTGAGGCTGATGTTTAGATCATCCGGTTGATGGTCTCTGTGTTCATCTGCGTGGTTATTGCAAACGTAATGTTCTACAGCATGCTAGAGTTAAGGTTCTTTGTGGACGCACCTCTTGTTAGCTTCGGGAAGCTCTGGGTGTACGCCGGGGGCGGGGTCCCAGCTCCTGCGGGGGTGGGGGGGGGGCGCGGGACCACAGTATTGATCCCCTTGGGGGTGGTCCGGGCGGCCCGAACCTTCGGCTCAGCGCGGGGGGGATAGGAAAATGTGAGTGCGTAACATTTACCCACCTAAACTTCCACTTTCCTCAGAGCTCCAACTGTCTGTTAAAGCCCCAGCCCCCTGACAAGCTATATTGGCTGAGAGATGTAGGCTCCCTCTGTCTGCCTGCTGCCTGGGAGTTATGGAACAATGCCCTGCAAACCACCTGGTGAGTTTTTTCCCCTCCCAGCAATTTAGCAGTGCTTTGCACTGTGTAAAACAACAGCCTCTGCAGACCAGTTCTCTGCCCTGTGTACTCCCTCACTCCACTTTACTTCCACATCCACACTAAGTTATTCAATTTTTTTTTCCTCCAGTAGTATATGAAGAGTTTGGACATGCTAGAGAAATGCTTAAATAATGCATTAAAAATTTAACTAAACCCATTCGATTTTAGTAGACTAAAATGTACTGGAGATTTTAGATTCCTAAAATACGACTAAAACAATTCAGATGACTAAAGCTGAATACACACTATACAACTTTTGTTGGTAGATTTCCATTAGATTTACCTTCAACTATGTAGTGCAAGGGCCTGCCTGATTGCATACAAATTGAAAGTGTTTAGGTGTGACCGCATATTATATGGTTTTGGTAAAATCTAAAGGAGAAAAAAATCAAAAGAAAATTGTATAGGTGTATCCAGCCTAAAAACTAGAGCTGCACGATTCTGGCCAAAATGAGAATCACGATTTTTTAGCTTGGAATAAAGATCACGATTCTCTCACGATTCTCTCACGATTCTCTGTGTAACAAAAAAAAATTGGGATAACTTTACTGTTACGTTTTTTTTTTTTTATTCATTAAAGTGTATTAATTGCGTTTGAAAGACTGCTGCGCAAATACAGTGTGACATAAAATATTACAACAATCACCATTTTATTCTGTAGGGTCTCTGCTAAAAAAAAATATATAAAATGTTTGGGGGTTCTAAGTACTTTTCTAGCAAAAAAAAACTGATTTTAACTTGCAAGCAACAAGTGTCAGAAAAAGGTCTAGTCTTTAAGAGGTTAAACTTCCTTTCTCCCTGGCAGAGGGAAGGAAAAGATACAATGTAATCATTTTGTTTATAGTTACTGGGAGACTAAGTGCCTGTTCACACTGATGCGGCTGCGGCGATCGCATGTAATGTTGGAGCGCACTGCTCCTTCATTACATGCGATCGGCTGTGCGGTGCGAGTTTAGCCACACACTTTGTATGGCTAAATTCGCACCGCACCCGCAGCAAAGATGCACAGGACCCTTTTTTGCAGCCGCATGAGGATCGGATCGAACAGCGGTTCACACTTGTGCGATCCGATCCTGTGCGAACTGCAAGATCGCACTGCGATATGCGATCAAACTGGGGGTGTCATTAAGATTACATTGACACCCCCAGCGTATCGCATATGGCAGTGTGAACTGCCAAGGGTGCGTTTGCGATGCGGGAACAGGCTGCGAATTCGCAGCCTTCCCGCATCGCATAAGTGTGAACCGGGGCTTAATGCTGATAGGCGTTTGCGGGAGGAAAGATACAATGTAATCATTTTGTTTATAGTTACTGGGAGTTTTCCACAGCTGTTTTCTCTGCTCCCTCAGCTATGCAAAGAATCGAGCATATGTCAGGTTTAGATCGTCAGGGGGGGTGAATAGAGATCGCGATTTTCATACGATTAATCGTGCAGCTCTACTAAAAACTAAAACCAAAATGGCACTTTAGTCAATAGACTAGGACTAAAAGGCTGCAAAAGCTCCAGTCATACACAGCAAGTCCCACCTTTCATTTTGTCAACTAGGATTTGCTGGAAATGGAGGCTAGAAAGTGACAATGGCTCTTTGTTGAAGTTGGGGGGGGGGGGGCTGTTTTTTTGGTTCTGTGTCCAAGGTCCAGAACCGATTAAGTCCATGACAAAGTATTGTTAAGCAAGCAATGGAAGTCTCCATATATGTGCATTGTGTTAGAATTAAAGCTATGGTGATAAAATACTCATCCCAATAGCCCTGCTCCTGGAACCCATGCTAGTTAACACAATGGCAAGAACAGATGGCATTCCTAGCTTTGCACTGAAGTAAACCATATTCCTGTGCATTTTATGTAGATGCAGACATAGGAGTCCCCTTTAGAAGTACCTGGGTGTTCTCCTTTGGTGAAGTCTCAGAGTTCTGTGATGAAACGGTCCTTCTCGATTAAAACCTGAAATAAAAAGGAGAGTAGTAAATATTGATTTTGTCAGATTGTACATAAAATCAGGAAAAACAAACTTTTCTTTTAAAAAGAAATATGCAAGTACATAAAGAACTCGGTTAGGCCATGTTCCCAGCTTTACTGACCATCTAACTCAATGCATTTCTAGACAAACCGTTTTTTCTGACCTCTGAGGGATTAGGCACTTTGGCCTTACAACAGGGCCATTCTGCGCACCCTACCTGTTACCTGCTAATCCTGTTAACTGGCAGGACTGATCCTCCATGGCTACACACATTTAAAAGGCCTGTTTCACACAGGCTTTAGCTTGTATAATCTTGTATATTTGTATTTATTTGAGCTCATTAGTCCACCCATTGTGGGAGAGGCTTGCACTAGAAGTCATGTTTTTGTGAGTACATAAAGACCATCTACCTACATTCCAAATCCAGCTCTAAATGAGGTGATACCCCTCGAAACCCGTCAACTCTATTTGGACGCATCATTCCACAACTGTGAATAATCAGCAGACCAAATTGAGTGCAGCATCTGGTGGACTTTTTACACGTCGCTTGACATTTTAACCTGTTTGCGAGTATGTGTATATATTGCTTTTTATAATAAATGGTCGCAAACGTAATCTGCTAGGCTGGTGCGCCCTTTGTTTTTTTAGCGTTTCATTTGGGTTTTCCCTGACCTGTTGGGAGTGGCAGCACAGCCGATGTGGTGGCCGAATCAGTGGAGACATATGCTTTTAATCAGCCGCATAGCAACTTCTGAAGCACAGGATAAGTAGCTTTTTAACAGTTTCAAATGTGGGGCTCCAGCAGCTGAGAGGCACAGAATCCCTTGCACAAAGCATCACCACTAGAAGTATTCTTACCGATTTTTCAATATGGTTCCATCCATTGAGGAAAGACAACTAAGGAGGACTTCCCTGGATAAAGGGTTCACAAACAATATAGACTCCTTTGAACAACAAATCAGTATAAACTCCACCAAGCCATCCAGCAACAACTCTGACCTTTACAGTCGTGAGGATGAGATGGTGTCACCTTTTTATAAATTGAAACATGCACTTGAGAGAAATCATCCAATGGTGGGATATACTTCTACTACAAAAGTACTTTGAGGTACAGAGAATCCCCAGAGGCCTGAGGATCACCAAATTATGCACTTTTTTTTTTTAGAAGAGGACATAAATAAGGAATGGATCGATGAACTAAGAAAGTGTAATGGACTCTGGCTTAATCTCATTATCAGAGAGGAACCATGAAAAAATGTGTTCTGTTATTTCCAACCTGCAGGAGGAATGGAGTTATTTTCATTTGATGACTGGGATAAAAATGTTAACAAATTTTGTCTTTTGAAACCAAATTAATCAGGAATAACTGGACTATTTACGAGGCAGGGAGTTCAGTTGGAAGAAAAAACATCCAAAGTGTTGACAAGGATCATGCCACAACCCACCACTCCTGTAGAAAGTTGGGTGGGGGGGGGGGGGTGTTACATGCATCTATTGTGATTAAGCCCCAACAATCGACGAAAGGCCATAAATGCAGATCAAAGAATAGGTATCGACAGAAGCATGACTTCTCACTTCCAAATAGGGCAACAAGTAGCGCAGGTCATTCCAATGACTAAAGCTAAGAAATCTTCATATCCCTCCTCCAATCAGAAGGAACGTTATCACTATACTAACACTGCCAAGTTGACCAAATCACTCACAATCTCAGGGACGTGCCCCCAAACATAGTCGATCAAGTGGGGCCCCTAAAAACCCGCTGCATGTGCCCACCCCGTGGCACATGGTCCTATGGTTCAACATACTACTGCTCGTCCCTCTACACATGGCAACACTTTCCATCACCCCTATCCTAGTACAGGATCATCAAATACGGTACAAACACCCACCAGTCCATGTCACAGTGGGGGGGGGGGGGGATACTTTAGATCAGGATATTTAAATCAGGAGGCTGCGAGTGCCAACACACCCACAGCCTCAACCAAGAAGAGAAAAGGTACACAAAACAACCCGAAAAAAGGAGAAAGTGCACAAGAAGAGGGAGGAGTGGCGGAGCAAAGACACACAAAAAGAGGGAGGAGATCACATCTGGCCCTAATACCATCAACATTTATAATCGCTCTAGTCCTGTGTTTTCCAAGGCAGAATTAGATTAGGAAAAGGCCTCAACTTTGCACCTCCTAATCACCCTAATCTATTTGAATTTTTTGTTGATTTAAACAAATTTACCCGAAACCTTACAGTTAGATACTATGCCTTAAAGAATAACCGATAGTCATGCCAGAAACCCCATAGCACTAACGGGATCCAGTGGTGCAATATCAAAAGGAATTTAAGACCTTATTAGATTTGGCTCTAGGAAATTGAGTACATAAGGATGAATACTACCTTCTGTATTTAAAAAAAAAAAAAAAATCCAGCCAAGCCCTATTTTTATCATATCCCCAAGATCAATAAGGATGATAAAAATCCCCCCGGAAGACCCATTATAGCAGGCATCGAGAGCTTTACTAGCAATTTTGGCTGCTGCACTGTCACTTACAGGATCTAGTTCAGAACCTTCCGTCTTATGTCAAGGATTCCAGCCATATTTTGGATATTTTATCTAACTATACATGGCAGGAAGGGTACCGATGGCTCTCATTAGATATGACATTGTTGCATACTTCTATTAAACATGAGTTTGGTTTATTAGCTATACAACATATTATATGTAAAGAGCAACAATTCCAATACAAACAAACCCAATTCCTATATGATGGTATTCAATATGCCCCAACTCACAACAACCACTTCTTATTAATGGGAAAGCACTATAGACAGACGCAGGGCACTGCTATGAGGGCCAGGGTCGCACCTAGCTATGCAAACCTTTTCATGGGCAATTGGGAACATCACTACACCTGGTCCTATAACGCGTTTGGTGCGAACCTGGTCCTATATGCCAGGTATATTGATGTTCTGATCATGTGGGATAGTACTGATGTGCAACTTGAGGGCTTTCTGGACCATTGTCAGAACAACCCATATGGCATTCGTTTTAATCAAGTTTTAGACCGCAACACTTTTCTAGAGCTAGAGTTGAGGTCAGAGTCAGATGGGTCCATTCTTTCTAAGATGCATTTTAAGCCCAGCGCAGGCAACTCATACCTGCATGCCAACAGCAATCACCACCCGCGTTGGATTAAAAATGTATCTTTTGGGCAATTTTGTAGAATCAAGCGTACTTGCACTCTCAAACAAGATTAAATGGAACAAGGTATTCTTAAAAATAAAATTTAAGGATAAAGGCTATTTGGATACCCACATAGAAGAGGCGTACAACAAATACCTACTCCTATGCGAGAGTTCAAACACCCACAATAACATCCATAATCAAGATTGAGGGAGTAGTCAGGTGCCTAGGAAGCATGGAACAGGTCAATTTCTGTACTCGGTTCAATAACAAGGCCTGGCAAATGCAGCAATTTTCCATAAACACTGAAATCATTAAAAAAAGATCCTATCCCAGGCAGCCAGATCCCAAACAAGCCAAACTTTATCTATAGAAAGCCCAGAGACTTGAGAAGCATAATTGCTCCTAGTAGATTACAGAAAACTAAGAAATCCCCTAACAGCCAATCGGACCAATGGTCTTCATTTTTTGACCAAAAGGGCAACTACAAGTGTGGAGTCAGGAACTGCGGCACTTGTAGTTTTATTTGGCATCGTAAGCAAGAGGTTCAAGGAACAGATGGCAAAATACTCGGCATCAAACAATATTACCTGTGGGACCCCTTACGTACTGGTTTTGTGTGGTTTACTGTACGTCGGCCGGACATCCCATCCACTCAGGGTATTGGTAATGGGAGGGACAAATATTCAGTCCCCCGGCATTTTAAAGAAAAACAAAGAGGATCCCATTGGTATGAAAATTTTTGGTACTGAAGCCATCACTGACGAACTAGACAAGGGGGGAGGAGATATCAAACTGTGAAAAAGAGAACGTTTCTGGATCTTCACCCTTGGCAGTCTGACGCCCAAAGGATTGAACAAGGATTTAGAAGTACATAATCTAGTAAATTAGCTTTGGGTTTCCAGATATTCTCTTCCTTTATGCCCGGCCAGGACTAAAACATATCAGTGATAGAAGTTAGGTTCCATGCTCTTCATGTATTAGGGTGGCTAGTCACTGTCCGTATTGGCGTATAGTTTTAATTCCTCTCAACAATAGTGGCAATAGGATTTTTAGTAGGACATGCAATCTTTTATATATTGTAATTATAGATTTATATACAGTTTGAGCTTTTAGGACTCAGCCAGGTGTCATCAGACTGGCGCCTGGAACGCAAAACGTGGCCATATTCTTACGATCTGGCCGGTGTGCGTTCCAGAAGTCAACCTGTCAGACCCCACTGTCAAGGGTATCATCAGGATTGTTGCCTGAAAGTACAGTCTGGTTCCATATGCACCCCAGTCAGTTGGACATTCTAGATGAGTAACATTGCAGCTCACAGATTCACCTGCCTTTAGGAAAAAGGTCTGAAGCCAAAATATTTGTTTTATTTTAAAATCGTGCTTCTGATTTTAGGAATGAATATAGGTGCATGTGCATTTTTGAATGTAAGGCCTATTGCAGGAGAATTACACACCTACATATTATATATATATATATATATATATATATATATATATATTTTTTTTTTTTTTTAATCTCATTAGCCCGCCTATTGTGGGAGGGGGGCTTGCACTAGAGGTCACATGTTTTGTGAGTATATATAGACCAGCTACCTGCATTCCTAATCCAGCTCTGAAGAGGGGATACCCCTCAAAACATGTCAGCTCTATTTGGAGGTATTATTTCACAACTGTGATTAATCAGCCAACCAAGCCGAGTGACCTTCGGGTGGCCTTTTTACAATTTTTTATAATAAATGGTCGCAAAGGTAATGCGCTAGGCTGGGGCGCCGTTTGTTTCTTTTTAGAGTCTCATTTGGAGTTGCATTCCCATTAGGATCAGTGTTCAACATTTATAAACTGGAGCCGAATAGTACTTTAAAAGCTTTAATAAAGTTTCCTGAAAGCTCCGCAAATGCTTGCTGCTCACACTGCCCTTATAAAAGCTGAAGCCTGTGTGAAAAAGGCATAAGAATCTTTTGGCCAGTTCAGTGACCTCATGGATCCCTCTTCTCCTTCAGTTGCATTGGGGGCAGTCCGTATTTTTGCACTGAGCGCCCCTCATGCAAGTACTGTTCAGTGCAGTAGTACACCAAGTCTGTGTGATCATGCTGCCCTCGAATAGAGGTCAGTGAAAACCTGGGCTCAGGGGAAGTGGATTGAATGATATTGGTCATCATTTAACCCAGAAGACTGGGGTATTAAGTGGTAAGCCATTACTGTAGTGGATGGATCTGGATCGAAGGTTAGTTTTTTTTTTTTACTGGACAGTTTCCAACATGTAAGTTATATTACCACACTTGCAAGTTAACATTGCACTGTAAAATTACTACTAACAAAAATAAAAAGAATATGGTCCTGCTTAAATCATGACCTATATTTGAAGAGGATATAAACGTTGTGCTGGTATGTTGCTTTATATTTGTACAACAGGTAACAGGTCACTGAGAATTGTGTCACTGTGAGAGAATGCTGGCTTTGGAAGCCAAGAGATGATAGAGCAATGACAGCAAACCAAGGCTGGAGTCTACACTCCATTAGGATAGGCTCATGGGACACATTTCTGTGCTATGATGGAAGTCAAATTCTTAGTAACTATATTAAAACTGCGTTCTCAGCATGGACATTTAACCTCTGAGCCAAGACTTGGGATAAAATAATTATTTCCATAATGAGGCTATCTGGAATTTATCGAGTCACTCAAACAGGCAATTTAAAACCACATGCTTGTATATTTAAAATGTACACTTCAGTCACACTGGGAAAGGTAGTCTTATGTATACAAAGAGTACAGTCTACCTGCTCAGTGCTCATTACATCATATGCCTGCTGGTGACCCCCGACGGTGCTGGCCACAATAATCAAATGAGCTCAGCTGAGCTTATAAGTTAATAGGCACACTGCTGAGCTTTGTCGGAAGCTTGACCGGAGGGAGGGTCGAATTATGCCTGTAGGCTCAAACACTCTAAAGTACCTGGGCAGATTTGGCCTAGCCATAGACCTACTGTTATTTTCCAAAAAACAAAACGGCAGGGATAAATCTTCCACCCTTAACAGGATTCACAGACACTCATTGCTGACAATGGTTTATGTACTTGAGTTTATCTTCTACACAGAAGGGTAAAGCATTGGAACTTGCTAACAGGGCAAGGATGAGCAGCAAAAGGACAGGCAGGAAGTAAAAGCCTAGACTAAGCGCTAACAGCACTCAGTCCCCCATGATGGCATAAAAAAGATGATCATTATTGTGAAACTTAGTTCATGCAAATAATGTGTGCCAGTGCATCTCCGCACTGAAAATCTATAAAGAATGCATTAAAAAAAAAAAAAAAAGTGTGTGTGTGTGGGGGGTTGGTACAAAATGTAAGCCAATCCAGGCAAGAAGTGAATACATTACTGTTGGGATTCTACTTTGCCAATCACATTTCAACGTTAATGCCTGAGATTGTTTACTTTCAGCACAGGCATTTATTTTATTATTTTTACTATCAGGCAGAGTTTGCAAGTATGGTGATCCAGCATTACAACAGGAGTGTTCTAGCATCACCAATATAAAGAAAAAAAGGAGATGGGTTAACCCCTTTGCATTGCAGTTATACCTGGATGAAGAACTGAACTGCTTAGCAGGGAGGCTTTGCTCCCTGGAAGCATCTCAACATGTCATTTCCAATTCTGAATGCAAAGTACTTCTAAATCGTTATCACAATAAACATACATCAGGTTTAGGACACAATTTGACTGTGCAAGATGTTAGACATTTAAAAATCACTGACCATTCATGACTAACGACTGGCACATCACACGCCTCCATTTTGGCCTGTCTGGAATTTAGCTAGATGGGACAACATTCAATTTGGAACTAAAGGGTTATTATTAGTTCACACCAGACCCATCAATCTCCCTGTGTGACGTATCACTATGACCTTCACCTATGGACAGCTGCCAGAACACAAACTATGCATCAGCTTAATGTCCCACTTTCCTGCACGCCTCTACGGCTTCATTCACAAAGCTTGGTCACTCTTCCTTTCCTTCCTACGCGGATTTCATATGAATGGCACATCAACAACGTCATTCTTTGGATAGGGCAGGAAAGGGTCGGGAACCTCTTTGTAATTACCGCCATCTATTTCCGTATTGAAAGATTTCCCCTCATTTCCTGTAAGGATATGAAGTGATAGAAAATCTCTCCAACAAGACACAGAGAAAAAAAAACATGTTTAGAAGAGTGAGGTTGTACTAAAACTCAGATAGACAATGTTTTTTGTTGTCTGTGCTCTGCCCCGATAACCATACAACCCATTTCTTGTAGAGTCGTCAAAGGGACAGGAAGGGAGGGGAAAATACGGGGCCACACACAGAATTATAAACCTAAAATAAGTGTTCGGCCTGGTTCACACTGCCACGACTTTGAAGCCAACATCCCAGCGCAACTTGCATACAAATTCTTTATAGAAGTCAAGCCAAAGTCAGGCCAAAAGTAGTGCAGGAACCTTTTTCCAAGTCGGAGCGATTCACGTTGCTCCTATTAGAAAAGTTCCATTACACTTAATAGGGTGCAACTTGTGATGCGGCATGTGCTCTCAAAAGTCGCATGAAGTCGTGTGAACCGGGCTTTAGGGTTCACGCACACTGGGTCCTAAATGCCAGTTGTTTTGGCAGAAAAAGACTTGTATAAAGCATTATTGTGCAGGCGTTTAGGAGTGTTTAGCTTTATTCCTGCCAGAAAACTCCCAAAAACACGGAGCTCAAAATCTGCCTCTAAACCTCCTAATGTGCATGGACACATAGGAGAACATTGAGCTGCTTCTACAGGCAAAATGCAAAACTCCTGTAGGAGCAGCGATATTTAAGCTCACTTTGCATGGACCCTTAAACTCTTTCCCTCACTATCCAAGAAAATGGGGTGGAATTCAGGAGACGTGACTGGGCTTGCATACAACTCATGGGTATTCACACCTATGCGATCCGATTCATGTCCGAACTGACAGTTTACAATGCGATATGCGAACTGATCTGGGGTGGGGTGGGGGGTGTTAAATTTGTATCGACACCCCCAGCAATTCGCATATGGCAGTGTGAACTGCCTGCGAGTTCAATGCGATGCAGGAACCCGCAGTGGATTCGGGGTTCCCGCATTGCATATATGTGAAACGGCACGGACGCTTGTAAAAAAAGAAAAAAAAGTCTAAGGCCTCTTTCACACGGTCCGCCTCCGTAGGCGGATCCGTGTTGCTCAGCGGGGATCGATCCGCGATCCCCGCTGAGCCGGCGGATGACAGCTCCGTCTCCGCTTGCAGAGCGGAGAGGGAGGTGTCTCAGCCCCCGCTGCCCTCTATGGGGGACTGGATGAGAGCGGACCGCCTGTCCGCTCTCATCCGATCCGATCCCTGAACGGATGGAAAAAAAACTGAATTTTTGTAAAATCTTACCTGTAAAATTCCTTTCTCCGAGTCCTCCGACAGTCGCCGCCTCTTCATATTCGTCACTAATGGGGTTATTGACCTTTGCTCCGTAGGAGTAGCTAGGCAACAGAATATATTAATATCAAAGCTTTTAGCATATCCCACCCCCAGGGGGTGGTCCCCTCAGTCAATACCTCCCTGCTTCCTGCATTTCCAACTCAGTTTCAGTAGCATAGCAGTAGAGTACATAAACAAACCCCAAAAGAGGGGCGGGGGCGGCGACTGTCGGAGGACTCAGAGAAAGGAATTTTACAGGTAAGATTTTACAAAAATTCCATTTTCTCTTACGTCCTCCGACAGTCGCCGCCTCTTCATATTCGTCACTAATGGGGACGTCCCATAGCAGTGTAGACATGAGGGGTGGGAAAAAAGCAGCCGCGCCTAAAGCAACGCAGTACCCACATCAGAGAAAGGAACCTTACCAAAAGTAAGAGAACCAACTGGGCAACAGGAAAACGTGCTCAACAGGAGCAACAACCCAGGAAAGAACAAGTAATCTAGGGGTAAAAACACCCCAACAGCCAAGGGCCCAAACAAGGGACCCTAAGGCACTGCCGCACTAAGAACTTTACGGCCAAAGGAAGCATCTGCCGATGCCTGAACATCCACTTTGTAAAATTTCGAGAAGGTGTGAACGGACGACCAAGTCGCCGCCTTACACACCTGGGCCACAGAAGCCTGATGACGATAAGCCCAAAACGTACCCAGAGACCTGGTAGAGTGCGCCTTCACAGGAAAAGGAGGAACCTTCCCCCTCAAAGCATAGGCTTCAAAATCGTCTGTCTGATCCATTTTGCGATGGTCGCAGCCGACGCCGCCATGCCCTTCCGAGGTCCCTCAGGAAGGACAAAGAGAGAATCCGACTTGCGAAAAGGATTCAGTCGAGGACAGGTAAACCCTGATCGCCCTAACAACATCCAAGGAATGCAAAGCCACCTCCTTCGGATGCTTAGGCTTCGCGCAAAGCGAAGGCAGAACAATATCCTCATTAAGGTGAAATTCCGAGATCCTCTTCGGAAGAAAAGACGGGTTAGGTCGCAAGACCACCTTATCCAAGTGAATCACCAAATACGGAGATTTGCAGGACAAGGCCGCCAGCTCCGACACCCTGCGAGCTGAAGTGATCGCCACAAAGAAGGCAACCTTCTTGGACAACAGAGACAACGAGATCTCCCTGATCTTTTCAAAAGGAGCGTGTTGCAACACGGACAGAACCAGGTTCAAATCCCATGGAGGCAAAGGCTCCCTCCTAGGAGGGACCAAATGTCGCACCCCTTGAACAAAGGTGCTAACCAAAGAGTAAGACGCCACAGGGAGTTGAAAGAACGGCCAGCGCAGAAATCTGACCCTTAATCGTGGACAACGCCAAACGCTGGTCCACGCCCGTTTGAAGGAAAGCCAACACTCTCGATACAGAGTACGAGCGAGGGGAATACCCCCTGGACTCACACCAGGCAAAGTAAGCCTTCCAAGTACGGTAGTAAATCTTCCCCGAAGAGGCCTTCCTAGCCTTGATCAAAGTGGGAATGACCTCAGGGGAGAGACCCCTATCCTTCAGGACCTGGCTTTCAACAGCCAGGCCGTTAAAGCCAGCGACTGTAAAGCAGGATGGAATATCGGTCCTTGAGACAGGAGATCCTCTCGAAGTGGCAGACGCCACGGAGCGTCGACCGCCAGATTCACGAGGTCCACGTACCAAGACCGGCGAGGCCAGTCCGGTGCCACCAGAATCACCGTGTGCGGTTCCAAGGCCAACCTGCGAAGGAGCCTGGACAGCAGTTGAATCGGTGGAAAGGCATACATCAGGCGATACTGATGCCAGGGCGCCACTAACGCATCTGAGGCGTCTGCCCGAGGATCGCGCGTCCTTGCCACGAACCTTTCCACCTTGTTGTTTAGACGAGACGCGAACAGGTCCACATCTGGGGACCCCCACTTCGCGCACAACATCTGGAAGACATCCGGGTGAAGGGACCACTCTCCCTGGTCCAGGGTCTGGCGGCTCAGATAATCCGCCTGCCAGTTTTCCACCCCTGGAATGTGAACTGCCGATATCGCCAGGATGTGCGTCTCGGTCCAAGACAGAAAGTCGGCTACTTCCCGAGCCGCTCGGGCACTCCTGGTGCCCCCTTGGCGGTTGATGTAGGCCACCGCTGTGGCATTGTCCGTCTGTACCCGGACGGCCCTGAAGCCTGTCCGTCCAACGCAGAAGACAGATTTATCGCTCGCAATTCCAGAATGTTGATCGGAAGGGAGGATTCCTCCTCCGAACAAGTTCCCTGGGCGGACAGAACGCCCAGAACACCACCCCAGCCCGACAGGCTGGCATCCGTGGTGATCACCGTCCATGACAAAGGACGAAAGGACTTGCCCCCCGACACCGCCGGGGACTGGAGCCACCACAAAAGACTCCTGCGGGTGAGACGGCTCAACGACCGCCGCAGATCCAGAGATTGCGGACGCCCGTCCCACTTGGCCAGGACCTCCGCCTGAAGCTCCCTTGTGTGAAACTGGGCAAAGGGAATCGCCTTGAAGGCCGAAACCATCAAACCCAGACACCTCATACACGTCCGGAGGGACGAGCACTGATTGTCCCTGAGGGACCCGACTTCGCACTGAAGCGTCCGAAGCTTGTCTTCCGGCAGGAAGACCTTCGCTTGAACAGAGTCCAGAATCATCCCCAGGTAGGGAAGACGA
Source organism: Pelophylax lessonae (assembly GCF_965119305.1). Lineage (NCBI taxonomy): Eukaryota > Metazoa > Chordata > Amphibia > Anura > Ranidae > Pelophylax > Pelophylax lessonae. The sequence goes on along the minus strand of NC_138772.1, from coordinate 84,750,688 downwards.
ACCGACGGACGTTGACTTTGGGAAATTTATCGTCCAACCGAATTCCTGCAGAGTCTGCATCGTGATGGACAGGTCGTTCACCAGGCCCTGACTGGTCGCGGACCGAATCAGGATATCGTCCAGATACCCCAGGACAGAAATGCCCTGGGCCCTCAATAAGGCCAGAACCGGTGCAAGCACCTTGGTGAAAACCCGCGGAGCCGAAGCGAGACCAAAGGGCAACGCCACAAACTGATAATGATCCTCCGCAATGGCAAATCGAAGGTACCGCTGGTGACCCTCGAAAATGGGGATGTGAAGGTATGCATCCTTCAAGTCGATGGAGGCCAAGAATTCCCCCGGGAACCAGGGCAGCCACCACCGAGAGCAGGGAATCCATGCGGAACTTGCGAACCCGCACAAAGCGGTTCAGAGCTTTTAAGTCCAGAATCGGACGTACTTTGCCCTCCTTTCTGGGCACAGTGAACAGATTGGAATAGAACCCCCGAAATCTGTCCCGATGAGGCACCGGAACCACCACTTCCTGGGCCCGCAGGTCCCGCACCGCCAGGTGCAGATCCTGCAAGCGCTCCGGAGTCAGCTGAAGGTTTGAAGGGAAAAATCTGCCAGCCGGCCGAGAGAGAAACTCGATCTTGTATCCAGATCGAACGATTTCCTGAACCCATCTGTCCCGAATGCGGTCCAGCCAGGGTTGAAGAAAACCGAGCAAACGTCCCCCCACCCTAGAAACGGGTGAGGGCGTCCCTTCAGGCCGCATTGTTATGGGCAGCGGATCCGGACTGGCCGGACTTCTGCTTACCCGTCCACGGCTTCTTCTGGGAGCCTTGGCCCTTGAAGGGCTTGCCCTTATAGTGCGACCGAAAGGCACGAAAGGACCCCTGAGAGGGCCTAAACGAGGCATTCTTCTTACCATGAACAAACTTATTCTTGTGAGATTGGGGAAAGAGTACCCTTACCCCCAGAAATACCCTTTATCAGAGTATCCAAAGATTCGCCAAAAAGGCGAGATCCCGCGTAGGGCAAATTAGCCAAAGTCTTGCGGGAAGACTGGTCAACCGACCAACATTTCAGCCATATCAGGCGACGGTTCAAGACCACACTAGAAAGACGCGCAGCCAAAGGGACCAAATCCAAGTCCGCATCACACAAATACATGACACCCTGATGAATCTGATCCACCATAGCCAAAGTTGTCGGCGGGGCAGAGTCAGCCACCAGAGTGCGCCTGAGCACCTGCGTCCAATCCGCAATAGCCTGGGCTGCCATAATGGAAGCAAAAATAGGCTTCAGCATAGAGCCAGCAACCGTATAGGCATGACGGGCCAGAGATTCCAATCTCCTGTCCGTCGGGTCCCGGAACACCGGGGTATCCTCAGCAGGGATCGCCGTTGATTTATTCAAAATCGCCACCGCGTGATCCACCTGAGGCGGCACACACCAACGCTCATCAGTAGCTGGTGTAAAGGGATAACGCAGCTTGAACCTACTTGGCACAGCAAAAGGCTTTTTTAAATTGCGCCATTGCTCATCAACAGCGCGCTGAAATTCCGTAGAGCAAGGAAAAACCTGCAATGTTTTGCGTTTCCTTTGCGTCCCATAAGAGGACATCAAAGCAGGAGGACATGGTTCATCCTGCAAATGCAGCGTTTGCTTGATAGAAGCAACTAACTCATCCATGAGTGCAAGCTCTTCAGACGAGCCAGGGGGAGAATTATCAGCCCCTTCCACCTCAGCCTCCCCGTCAGACCCCACAAGGTCTAGAGATGAGTGAGACCCTGAGAAGGGCACTCCAGCCATAGCAGCCCCATCGCCCTCCGAATCAGAGGAAATAGACACCCTGGGCCGTTTTGTGGATCGATCAGCCACCAGCATTTGCACTTGAGCAGCTAAGTTTGCCACAATAGTGGCCAGATCAGCCCCCTCGGGGGAAGCAGCAGCCCCTTGGCCCCCCACCAAGGTGGGAGGAAACTTGCATTCCTGAGAATCCATGTCCCAGCAATATAAGGAAGAAAAGGGTACTGCCCCTTTAAGATCGCGGCGAGCGTAGCCCACCGCACCCACTGAATACACCGACCCCCACAGGGACAAGAAACTGGGCAAGAATACAGGAAAAAAGGGAAGATAAAAACCTGGAGAGATCACACAGGCTGCTGCACCGACCGCTGTCCCAGAGCAAAAAGGGTGACCGCCCCTATGAAGCCTATGCAAGGCTACACAAACATGGCCGCCCGGCTGAGGATTCCTTGGGCAAATAAAACATGGCGCCATGTGGCCTGATCGATCGCCGCCAAAATGGCGGCGTTTTGCATTACCACACAGGACCGGCCAGCGTGATTTTGCCTCAAAAAAATGGCGGGTCGCCGCACAGCATGCCTCAAATCTGACTGCTTCATGCTTACATCCAGCAGAGCGGGAGAGCCCCCCCTTCACAGCCCACACAGGCAGCAAGTCCACACAGGAACTGACAGGGAGCACAGCAGCCACACAGACATGCAGGGTCACACAGTCCCAGACTGACACCCAAATAGACAGGTCCCCACATAGAGTTACATTTACCAGTCCGGATGGCGTGGGGAGCCTGCTCCAGCGACCAAACCGCTGCACTGAGGACAGGGAGTGTCGCAAGCATGACGCAGCGGAACTGCAGTGCGAAACCGCAATGGCGTCCAGTGAGGTAGCCACCTCACCGATAGCATCCCTGCAGCGAACAGGGATGGGTCGTTCAATGTGCCAGGGCAAAACCTAGGCTGAACGCTCGATGGCAGGCTGGGAAGCCCCTGGCCCTGAGCCCTGGGATCCAGGGTGGCCAGTCCGAGACCCAGCTCCGCACGATCATCTTCATCAGAAGAAGCTAACTAATGCTGAAAATAAACAGCTAAGTAAAAGAAAGAGAAAAAAACTCCAAATAAAATCAAAAAGAGAAAAGAAGCTGAGACTAAGAGCCCCAGCACAGGAACAGCCCAACCTACTCCTGAGCTAGGCATTAGAAACTGAGTTAGAAATGCAGGAAGGTATTGACTGAGGGGACCAACCCCTGGGGGTGGGATATGCTAAAAGCTTTGATATTAATATATTCTGTTGCCTAGCTACTCCTACGGAGCAAAGGTAAATAACCCCATTAGTGACGAATATGAAGAGGCGGCGACTGTCAGAGGATGTAAGAGAAATAGAGTTTCCATCCGTCCAGACTTCACGGACAGGATCGGACACGGATGGCAGCGGGTGTCAGCGGAGGTGTCTCCGCTGACATCCGCTGCCCCATAGAGCTGCATGGAGGATCCGATCAGATCCGCCTAAAAAACTGAAAGACGGATCTGATCGGATCGCCCGTGTGAAAGGGCCCTAAAGCTTTTAGGTGCGTTTACAGGAGTCAAGAGCTTGGGTGTTCATTCATTTCAGTGGCCAGAATATATTCTGGCTATTAAAATGAATAAATGCTCAAGTGATAAACGTGCCTAGCATTTAGATGAGTCAAGCATTTTTTTCTACTAAAACTTTGCTGCTCCTGGATGCAGTGGCATTGAATTTTTTGTTCTTGCCTCTAAAAGCCCCTACCTTTGAACACTGCTAAAACCCTACACGATATTGTCAAAAGTATTGGTACGCCTGCCTTCACACACAAACCTTAATGGCATCCCAGTCTTAGTCCGTAGGTTATTATATTGAGTTGATAACCGCTTCAACCCTTCTAGGAAGGCTGCCAACGTTTAGGAGTGTGTCTATGGTAATGTTGGACCATTGTTTCAGAAGCGCATTTGTAAGTTCATCATAAACCTCCTTTAAGTATTACAGTAACAAAAGTGACTAAACAAGTGAAATTAATAAGTATTTTCAACAGCCCATGCTATGTGATCCTGCCATGAAAGTAACTGGTCTTTGTTATGGAGTGGCAATGCTCTGTCCCTGGTCTCCAAGCTGTAGTCCTCTGTTGTCACCCCGTCACATCTGGTGCAGGCTTCAAGTGGCTGTTCTGAAGTCCATTGCACAGGTATATTTGGCTGATTTCACACTGACAAAACCCATCTTTAGCACTGATGTGCAACCAATGCTGTATGTATCCATTTGAGAAAATGTAACCCACACTAGAGGTAATGTATCAGAAAAAAATGCTGGAGTGCCGGTTCACACTATTGCAATGCAGGAACACTGCAAATATACTGCGTGTTCCCGCATCGCATCCGCAGCACAGGCAGTTCACACTGCCATATGCGATATGCTGGGGGTGTCAATTCAAAGTTAACGACACCCCCAGATCAGATCGCATATCGCAGTGCGATCTGACAGTTCGCACAGGAATCTAATCGCACTGGTGTGAACCACCATGCGATCCGATTCTGCTGCAGACCAAAAAAGGGTCCTGTGCGTGTTCACTGCGATTGCGGTACGATTTCAGCCATACAAACTGTATGGCTGAACTTGCACCGCACAGACATCGCATGTGATTTTAGGAGCAGTGCGCTCCGAATCATATGCAATGTCTGATCGCAATAGTGTGAACCGGCACTTATTCCATTTCACCAGATCAGATAGCAATACAAAACAAAGTACCCTGTCAAAAGTACAGTGATGTTATGGACCACCCTGGGCTCCCTCTCAAGACAGACACTGAACAGTTGGTTGGTAAGGTGGATGAGCCTAGCAGCATTCATGATAGACTGAAGGGGGGATTGTCTATATAAAAGTAAGCCAATGCGGAGGTGAGGCGGGAGATGATCAGGGAGTGAATTAGAAGCTTTGTGGTGTCACTGGTTAGGAAGTGGCGTATCTCGGAGAGGTTGTGTAAGTTACAGCAGCAAGCTTTGGACAGTGATTGGATGTGGGGCTGAAAGGATAGTCCAAAGTCCAGGATAACACCTAGGCATGCGGGAACGGGTCGACAGTTGTGCCAAGGATCTTGATAAAGAGGTCAGGGGAAAAAAGTCAACCTCGGGGAGGACATTTTTCCAGGTTTTGGATAGTTTCTCCAGAATAACAGAATTTGATTGGTCACTATGACTAATGTCACCTTTCCTACTGCCCTAGTTTTTAGAAGCAGCAAGCCTCGGAAATTGTTGTACCCAGGACCATGTGATGCTGCCCTAGGGCTGCACAGGACAACTGATCGATCGAGGACAGCTGATAAAACACATCCAGCAAGACAGCATGTAAACAATATCCATTACTGAAGTCCTGGAATCAGCAGTCTGTGCGCCCCTTCTTCATGTGGCAGCTCCAGAGCAAGGGGGTTAATCAGTGCCATTAAAATATGAGCCAGGGTAATATTATACGGTTCTGAACATTTATGGTAACATTTACATGCGTATTTCATTAGGAAGTACAATAGTTAAAGATCAGGTGAAAAACTGTAGCACAGAACTGACAACTTGATTTCGAGTCTCATTGGGTGCCAGAAGATTTGCTGTGTACTTCGCACACTGCTATTTGCTTTACTGCATGAATTCATTATCAGTCTAATCATATGAATTATCTGAATATGAATGAAGTCTATCATTAAAAGCAAATCAGCAACATCTACTTTGACTGGAAAGTACCTCGAGAAACAAACCTAAGTCTGAACAACCAGCATGTGAACATCTAGTCATGGACATGTTACATTTATTTAAATACCTCCTCCTGCTTAGCGCCATAACTACTCTTTTTGTCAGACATAAGGCACTTGAAATGCACATACAATATAACCACCCCAGAAGCATGTCTATTGGCTGGCTGTAACCATCATGGAGTAGGGTGGTGGGAAAGCAGATTGACTCCTCCTGATGATGGCTTATCTAGTGAAAAAATCTGCTTGGTTTATCGGTTTAGTGGCCAGGGGAACTTTGCATCTTGCTATTACCATAATGACAAGGTTGTCACCGCTCAGCTTAAAAAGTCCAGATAGGATGGCGACCAACATGTGTATGGCCAACTTTAGGCTTGCCATATCCACACAGAATTGGCCATCCACCCCACAGAGTGAGGAAAGACAACATCCCCTGGTCGCTATTGTGTTTTGATAGCCAGTTCAGGAGACTGTCAGAATATCTGATCATCACCTGCATCTGACAATGCAGCTGCTGTTCAGTCAACATTTTTTCACCTGGCTGCTTTGCTTTTTCAACGAAGAGTGTTGAATGGGAGGGTGCCAATATTAGGAACCAGCTGAAATTTACTCAATGTATGGCTAGCTTTAGACTAGTGCTGCAGAGTTGTATAAAGTACTCGAAACCCATACTTGAGTAAAAGTACAAGTGCTCGATCAAAAAGTAGAAGTACTAAAGTATTCAACATTTTTTGTACTTAAGTATTGATAGTAGTTTTTTTTTTTTTAATTTTGCTACTCAAGTACTGAAAGTAAAAGTACCAGTAGTTTTGAAAAAAAAAAATGCTACTCAAGTACTGAAAGTAAAAGTACCAGTACTATGTTATGTAGTTATTAAACAAAGAAGTCAAAAGTTTGAACATCATATTGTTTTTTATTATTTCAAATGCAGCTTTTATTTATACATACATACAGTAGCATTTATTTTGCGCTGATAATACACGTTTTGAGCTTCATGAAACCTGCCATCTACTGTTCTGGCAGTGGTAATTTTTATAATTGTAACGAGTAACTATGTAGCACAAAAAAAAATATTGGAGTAGAAGTATTGAAATCATTGAAAAAATGTAGTGAAGTAAAAGTGGAAGTAGGAGAAAAAAAATTCTACTCTAGGAAAGTACAGATACCGCCTTTCGGTACTTAAGTACAGTAGTGAAGTAGTTCTACTTAGTTACTATACATCTCTGGTTCCAAATTAGTAAGGTAACTCTAAAGGGATTCTAAAGCCTCAACATTTTTTACCTCAATGCATTCCCTGCATTCCCGACGGCTAAAAAATTTTTTTTCCCATTTTATTTTTTTTACTTTATCACAGGTTTTTAAAAAAAAATAAAAATCTGATCACTTTTTTTCTGTCACAAGCAATGTAAACATCCCTTGTGACAGTAATATGCAGTGACAGGTACTCTTTATGGAGGGATCGGAGGTCTAAAAGACACCAAACCCCTCCATTACACTTCCATGTATTCAAAACGTTGAAAACGGCATTTTTGAATACACTAGTTTTTTTAATCTGCCGCCTTTAGCAGCAGAGTAACACGGACGTGACATCATGAACGCCGCCTCCGGGTTACGTCATTGTAGACCCGATTTAAGCCGTTTCTGGCTTCATCCAGCCGGTGGACGTGCCAGCTGGGTCCTCGGGTCTCCTGGTGGGACGGGAGACCCGGGCAAAGCCACGGGGGGGGGGGGGACGTCCCCTCCTGCTTGTCAGGGTAACGATCGAGCGGCTCCCGCATCGGTCATTACCACCGGAAAGCCGACCGCCGGCTGTAAACAACGGTACTAGAGGCATCACCCCCGGTATAACACCGCAAAGTCTGCCGACGTAAATATACATTACTTTGCGGTAAGTGGTTAATCAGTACAGTTTTCGCCCAAAAATACAGATACACATCACTTCCGAAATTTTGTACTGTCGTACGCAAATTTTCATATTTTAGTAGCCTATTTGTTATGGTAGGTATGGTATGATATGGAGGCTAGCAAGCAAAAAAAAAAAAAAAAAAAAGAAATGGACGATCATGCGTCTGATAATTTCATCGTGTGTACTAGGCTTTAGTCACCCTTTTTTGCCTCAGTTTTTGATAGTGTGGAAAGATTAGAAGATTTTTTCATTGCATTGCCCCAACTGCGTGAAGATTAAGGCCCCTTTCACACTTGTGCGACTTGGGACTGCGAAGTTGCATGACATGTCGTTCCTCTTGATTTCCCATGAGTACCATTCATACCTCTGTGACTTCAAGTCGCAGCGACTTCAAAGTAGTCTAGACCAACCCCTAGACGACATCACATATGACGATGTAGGACATGGTTTATGGCGGTGACATCACGTTCTTAGTTTCTGGTGGATTACCGATTCCTTTCAGAAGCCGGGACTTTGAAACGAACTCTGCAGGAATGCCACAGCACATGATCTTAAATGCCTGTACCTTACGGGTTGCTGTAAGTGCATTATTTGTTAGCCTGATTAAATGCTTTTTATTACACTATGGGAGCGCTTTTTTATCTTTTGCTTTCCATGACTCATGAGTTTGTTGACGGCTGTTCCTTAATGTACCCATGTTTTTTGGAGGGATGACTGGCCTAATCATTTGATTGCCCATTTAGACCACCTATAAATGAGTGGTCATTGTGATCTGGTAAGGAGATTGTCTTATACCATGTAGGGTGTGAAGCCATTTTCTGGTTTCCAGTCACCCTCTTCCTTTTTGTATATGGTTCTTCTGGAAATGCTGGTGTCATCTCCCTTCTTTCTCCTGGACTTTTTTGTACGATTAACATTTATTGTCATATACTATGTACATCTTATTCGCTGGTTCTATTATCTATGATTAGCGCTGCACTGTCTGCTAGTGTTTTGTTTTTGGAAGCTTGTATCTCTATTCCAAGTGCTCGCTGCTTACCTCATAGTGCAGCGTTTTTCTTTGACTTCAAAGTAGTCCCGGCACTACTTTGGTCTGACTTTGATGCGACTTGAGGTCCATAGACCTCAAGATTACACCGGCATTGCTTCAAGTCGTGGCAAAGTCACTCAACTTTCAGGTCATACAATTGTGAAAGGGGCCTCAGCCTTGATTTCAGTTTCTGTGACACCAGCTCAAACAAATAGGGGGAAAAGGTGTCATCGGGACAGAGGACCAGATGGCAATATGTTGCTGTACATGTCACCATTGAAGAGCATTCCCCTCAATTTCAGTCCCTGTGACTTCTCTTTAGGCAGTTGAACCTGCTCTATGTAAAATAACCAAAAAAAAAAAAGGTGTTGGAGTTGGGCTTTAAGCATTTCAAATAATGTGCATATTCTTTTCCAAGCCTAGCAAATGATTAGCTGCAATCACTTCAGTTAAAGGCTTGTGCAGCTTTACAGCTGGAATTCCATGCATACACACACACCTGATTCCACACACGTCTGTCACAGGGCACAGATTACATATGAACTGAGTAAGCAGGATTGGTCTGCACTCACCTATCATCGCTGACACTCAGTTGTAGCCGCACTGTGAATCCGCCACACAGCTCAGTACACAAATCACACACCCGAGTCTATAGATAAAATAACTGGGCCACGCCAAAGTCATTCATGTCAGTTTCAATGAAGCGTTAGAAATGCTAAATTTGCAGGCCTGGCACACAAAAAAAAAGAAAACCCTTGGGGTTTTTTATGTATGTCAACCTAATTAAATAGGACGGAGGTTTCAAGCTTTAAAACCTGTAGATTATTTAATCAGAAAACCAGTCACAAACCCTAGCAATTAAAACTGAGCACAAATAGGAACAAAAAAGTCACCTTCAGTGTAAATCACATGTGGAAGTGAACAGCAGATCCAGGGATATTAGCAGCTGAAGTCATATGCACATCCAAATCTATGTAAGAGAAGCCCAAGACCTTTCCAAACCTCCCTATTGGTCAACAAGGCTGTCTATAACACCGCTATAACACCGAAGGACTAGAATCAAAGTCTAGGGAAGCAATTCTCATCCAGGGTCCCTGCAGGGGTTTCTTCAGCAATGAGCAATTTCTTCCTCAGATAAGTTCCCACTGACACCATTGAACTTTTTAGCTAGCTGTAAGGGGGTGATTCCTCTTCCCAATGACCACAAGCGAATGGAGCCTTCTTTCCATTGAACGTCACACGAATGTAATAGAAGTTGTAGATGTAGTAATTTTGCAGGAGTTCCCTTCAAGTGTTCCTCTGTGTTAAAAAGGTTGAGAAAGGCTGTAGAAATCTAGCTTGGTCTCACTCAAATGCAAGATTTTGATACAACTTCAGCTGCTGAATCAACTTATTTTTGACTAAAGATTTCATTCAGATTTACTTGAAATACTGACTGAATTGATATGACTGTCCAAGCGAGCCCACTACAAAGCCACCATTGACAAATGCTCAAAAAAAGGAATGGACTTGGCCTTGGCATTGCTTGCAGGAGAGATAATCCATTGCTGATGGATCACTGGGTATTCTGTCCAATAATACATGTTACTGGAGGGGTGCTGCACTACCATAGGCTACTCAACCATGACCATCCCCAAGCCTAACCTTCCACTGAGACTACACTGCCAGAACAGGGATATGAGTGGGTGGGCAGGTGATACTGTATGGAAAGAGTAACCTAACTGTAGATACTTCCCGCTGTCATCTGTCTGCAGGCAAAAATCACCAGGATGACTGCAGGATACACAGACCACAACCACTGCTATTGAGATATGAAGCTCCTGAAGGCAGACAAAGATGTCATCTAATGTACGATTTTTGATTAGTATATTCAAAATAATGGACGGCCTATAATAGTGCAAACAATTGCTACAAGGGGGTTAGGAGTTCCAAAATAAGTAAATTAAGCATCCAAGTTGGGAATTTGGTGAAAACACACCACAGGTGGTCAGCCTACAGGGCACTTTTAGGCTCCATGTACACGGGATGCTGGAAATGGCCGTTTAGGAGCAGTTGGGCGTTTTTTTCAGAAGCCCCTGAACCCATCTACATTTTATCTTATCTGTCCATGTACACCAGGCCGTTTACAGTAATTTGCAGGCAGTTGAGTTCAGGGACTGTTTTTAGAACGCAATTATTTGCGTTCGAACATGTGTTTCCCGGCGTTTCAAACGCACAAACGCGTCCGAACGCGATGACCCGCGTTTAGCGTTCGCGTTTTTCCATTTTAAAGGGGAATAATTTTTTTGACCTCTAGGAACGCTTCTAAACGCAAACGCCCGCAAACGCCGCTAAACGCGGGTACAAACGCGACCGAACGGACGTTTCAAACGTCCTAAAAATTCCAGCATTCAAAGGGACTTTTAACAACGTCCCGTGTACATGGAGCCTAACTGTTACAGCTGAATTCTTCTGCAAATGTTAGTTGCCTGTTTTTTATCCAATTGCTTCAGTACTATGATAGTGACCCAGGACAAGCATGCAACAAGAAAAAGTCAGAATTCCTACATCCTTGTCCTGGGTCAACGACCCAAAATATTTAAGCCATTAAGACTAGCCAGACAGCCAAGCAACCGGCAATTTTTGGAGGGCGACAACAGCAGAGACTACGTATTTATTAACACTTTACCAATTAACATGGTTTAAAAAAATATGCTCCCAAATATAATCACTATAGTGCCTCAATCACATTTATTCCCATCCAGCAGCTACTGATATGTTTCACATGGTTGGATATCTCCATTGCAAATTTGATTATCTCAACACGTTTCCAAGATGAACTCTGCTTCCTCAGGAGTGTAATTTAGGGGATTTCAATGATTGCAAGCTCTAGGAAGTAGAATAATTTAAACTTTCCCTGGGGTGAGTGCAGGGGCTCAATTACCTGCTCATATCTCTCCATACCCACTGAGACATGATTTACTTTCATTTAGTGTACTGTAATATTGGGGTAGTATATTTGAGGGGTGCTAGTGATAATGGGTCAAGTCGCGAACACTAATCCCAACACCCCAAAACAAGATATGGAAGGAGGGAGAGTCCGATCCCACAAGACCCCTCCCCCCCCCCCATCCATGGCAGTGTGTGCGCGTGCATGTAAAATAAACACACACAAACATGACACGGGGCAGCCATATTTTTGTGTTCCATATGCAACTTCTACTTCCCACTTAGTAATGCTGCACAGTGTTTTACCTGGTTTTTGCTTGCAGGTCTGCTAGACTAGACAGGCTCTGTCCAAATGAAAACCTACTTTAATGGCATAAAAAAAAAAAAAAGACTCAAAACTCTTGGCAGCTACTGACCATGGGATCTTTGCCTAGGCTGTAGGTAACATAAAGAAGCATATGTGAAGAAGTTTTCTAAGTGAATGAGTATTTTGGTATTTTTATTTCAAACAATAATGTGATTTGCTAATGTTAGCCATTACCAAATCACATTTTTGTTTGGAATAAAGTACTAAAATAAAGTATTAATTTTAATGACATGTTATCAGATCATTTTCAAACCACCATCGTTTTATTTATTTAATAGCACATTTTCTCCATCCTGCAACCCAAAAAGGTTGTCAATTTTTCTGTGTTTGCACACAGAGCGACGAGAACTGGAGCAATGTGCATGGCAGCTGCAAGGTGCATAGAGCAATTAGCACACGACTCCCTTGTGATTTAGCCTCTCTCTCTCTTCTAGAATCTGCAAACAGTCGCTGTGTACTGAATGGGTGGCACCTGGAAGCACACACTCCAGATAAACCCAAGTCTGATGCTTGAACAATTGAATCACAGACAGCAAGTAGTGCAAAAGTAGTCTGGAAAAGCACAAGATACAACTAAATCTGGATTAAGCATTCTGACATATTTAACCCTAATGAGGCAAAGTCCCCTTAAGCTCATTAACAGATCTATCTAATCTACAGTCTGTGGTATACAGGGAAAGGAAGGAAAAAATGTTAAAGATACAAACCTTGTACTGTAGAGGTTTCAATATATAAGCAGTTCAAAGTGATGATGTGCAAATCACAATGACCTACAGCAACCAGATTCCAGTTTAAAGCTATGGGATCAGTAGGTCTAATCCTGACAGGTTGCTACAGGTTTCTACACTTTGCACATTGCACCTTCTTCATAGCGAACAAGCCTTCAAGTGGGCTACATGTATTAGGCCAATAAAGCAATGCATACTCATTTTTCTCAAGACATAAGAAGGCACTAACCTGGGTCCTCAGGACAGAGGACACTCCCCATATAACTGGAAATCCATCGGTTCCTAAACATTGTTCCTCTGCCAGTAGCACAATGTCCTTTATGTCAGACAGAACCAAAGCCTCAGGCCGCTTCCAGAGAGCTTCAGCGAGAGCAATTTCCCAGCACTGCACTGAGCCTGTCAGGCTGGAGAAGCTGAGCACAGCGAGTGCATAGCAATGGGCTGGAAAGCTGGAGGAACCCAAGCCAGTAATCAGATTACAAACAGAAATTAGGCACTCAAATGCGGATTGGGTCATAGGGATGGAGAGATGCTGAAAGCTCCAGCTCCAGCCAAATTAAAACGCATGCTTCAGAAATGACACAAAAAAGAAAAAAAAAAAAAAAAAACAGCAGGAAGTACAGGAGACTTGAAAATAAAAAGGAGTGTACTGGGCTCCTCCTAGCTATCAGTTTATCACTCTAGTGCTACAGCCAGCCACAGATATTAAAGTCCAGTTCAACTTTCAGTTTAAAATCAGTTAAATGAATTCCACGTGATTCATAACAAAAAATGGTGTGCAAAGTGCTTGTTTATTTTCTTTAAAAAGCAGCCACAGTGAATATAAAAAGCTAATACTCTGCCAGCATGCTAAAATGAAGGAGCCGTATTCTGTTTGTGGAAGCAGCAGTCTCATGCACAGGTCAGAAACACCCCCCCCCCCCCCCCCACTTAGTCAGACCTATAGCTCTACAATAGTAAAGTTTGTGCTTCCTGCGGTCTTAAGAGATCTAGCTCTGACTAAACGGGGGGGGGGGGGTTGCTTTTGAATAGTGCATCTGTTGAATAATTCCTCCAATGATCTGCACATACGCCGTACATAACGTTACTCCAGCTGATCTATTAATCAGCTGGCATGACATCAATACTGCGCATGCACACATTGTCGGAGACATTATCCAACAATCTGCAAAGCGCAGAGGGAGAATCTAATTGTCAAGATTCTGCCTCGCTCTCTGCGCTCTCTCTTGTTGTTCGGCGGATTTGGGTGTGTTGTAAGACAGATCTTGCAGTGCGGACATGGGTGTGTTGCAAGGTGGGTTCCATCACTCAAGCGAGGAAGGATCTTATAATTCGATTCTCCCTTAACACTTTGCAGATCGATGGATAATGCCCCATGACGTCAGTGTTGATGTCCCGCCAGCTGATCGATAGATCAGCTGAATGACATAACATACTGCGCATGCACAGATTGTTGGAGGAATTATCGGACAGGATGAACTATTTGATAGAACACGTTGTGTTTTGGAATGATTTCATTCTTTACTGCATGCTGTTAGAGGTCTACTCAGGCCATGGCTGCTGTCTAAAGAACACATACTAAGGCCCCTTTCACATGGGGAGAATTCCGTTAGAATCCATAGGGAATTAGCTCACCAATTCCCTGCTGATTGGAGCAGAGTGAGCAGGTGGAACATTCCTGTCTGTGCAGCTCCTGCAGAGGAGACATGGACAGCCCCCGCTCTGCTGCATGGACAGTATAACCGAACTCTGACCCACACAGTACTTGTGGTCTTCCGTCAGACGGCTTTCTCCCAGTCATGAACACATATACCAGATTTTCCCTGCCGCCCTACATACAAAGCTAGCCGACAACTTCACTTGTACTGGAATCTCTTTTTATTGAACAGTCACACAGAATTTATATACAGCATGGGCCTCCCCCTCCTGATCAGATTATCACACACAGGTCAGGGGTTGCCTGATTACATCATATGCAGATGAAATTGTATACAGAAATAGAACTAACCTGAACTAATCTAGCCATCTGGACAGAACAATGTGAGGTTATTAACATTTAGCAATGGAACAGACAGACTTAACACAATCCACATCACACCTCAGTAGATATACAATAGGGAGAGCCTGCCAATGACAGTCTGTCCATCTCCTACATTGAAGTACATGGAATACACATCTAGTATTTAGGGATTAGAGACTTCATGGCAACAGGCTATAGGTCTGAGGTCTCACAGTGTAAAGTGGGTTCAAATGTTCATATTTCTTGAGAGATATTGTGAATATTACTCTCCCATTTGAAGTTATCCAAACCATATTCTCAGTGTCCATTAAGTATCTGTCTTTGACTCCCAGTGATGGTGAGTACAGTCACAGGTGGCCAGGAGTAAACTGACTCAGTTGTCCACTTACACCCGACTACTCTCCGATCCACCTAAACGAAAGGACGGAGGCCTTTTTTTTGCAGGTGTAAGTGGACACAAGTCCATAGAAATGCATGGACCTTCCGATCAGGTTTCCCTGAAACTGACATATAATTGGATTGCCCATGTAACGCGTGAAGCATGTCGCCCAAAAGTAGCTCAGAACTTTTTTTGGACGACAAGCTTATTGCGATGCGGGTTGCCACAATTGCAGCTCGACAATCGCGGCAGAACCGCACCGCGATTTTAGGTGCCATTCATAGTTAAATAGTAGTTGAGGTTGAATAAAGACTATAGTCCATCCAGTTCAACCTGTGTAGGTGTGTGGGGCCGTAATGGGTGTGGCCGTCAAGTTTTTAAATTTCATTCAAATCTGAGATTTGCCATTCACACCACGGTGCTTTGAAATCAAAACGTTGAGATGTGAATGCAGACTAAAGCCCCGTACACACGTACTGATCGGCCATCTTTTGTCCAGGGCTGTCGTGTCTGTTGAAAACTGCAAAAGACTGCACACGAATTTTGTCGGCCAACAGCCGACTGCAGAAGTGATGTCATGTGATGGTTAACTTTCCTTGTCTTTTTTTCTTTTCTGAGCATGCCCAGTCTTGCTAATCTGCTGTCTGTCAGCCGAAATCTGTACTGACTGGCGAACAATCGGCCGTTCTGGTGACGGACAACAAAAATTTTAAAGTCTGCACGACAGATTCTGTTCGGCCGAAAATGCGCTGTCGGCTGTCTAAAGCATCATACTAACAAGCCTACAATCGGCCGAATATTTACGGCCGACAATCAGTATGTGTGTATGGGGCTTAAGACTCTAAACTGTTTGCTTTTATGCACCTGGAATGTATTTAGCAGATTTAAACTGCTCAGTTGGGATTTAAAGAGTTTATTCACCTGGACCAAGAAAGCTGCCTATGCAGATAAGGTGTGTCCATAGATAAAAATAAACTGTACAACTTTGACTAAAGTTGAATAAAGCCCTTTCTATAGGGTGTAGGCCAGTTACTTACCTCATAAAGCCTGACTGGAATACTCCCAGGACATTACTAAGAGAGCCTAGCTGATACTGTTCACCTTCACAATCACAGGAGTGAGCTCTCAGATTCTGATTCAAACCTCCTTACATCCATTTTCTCTCCCTTGATGAGGTAGCTCTGAGCTCAGTCTGAGAGCACGCTCCTGTGATGGTGACCAGTAATAACTAGGCCTCACTTAGCAATATCCTAGGGGTTTTAAGGTCAGGCTTCATGAGGTATGTAAATAAATTACACCTATAGCGAGGGCATTATTCCATTTTGGTCAAAGATGCACATCTTGTTTTTCATTTACAGACATCCCTTATTTATATAGACAGTTTTTTGGTAAATGTGAACTAACCCTTTAAAGCCCAACTCTAGAGAAAGTAAAAAGCCTCCCTTGCACTGGCCTTAATGCTTGTTTTGGACTAGGGCAGTAGTCTCAGAACTGCGGCCCGGGAGCGATCCTTTGCTTGCCTGAATCCAGCCCTTGGGGCAGTGTCCTCTCACTAATACTAGACACTATTCCAACCACTAACACCAACGATGGGGCATAATTCCTCCCACTGATACCAATTATGGGGCAGTATGCTTCCTACTGACACCAATGACAGGGCACTCTTCATCCCATTGACACCAACATTGGGGTGTTATCCTTCCCACTGACATTGATTGGGCATTATTCCTTCCACTGACACCGTTTGCGCGCCCCCCTCAAACCTGAAGGGCATTAAAAACGGTTTGTTTAGAAAGTTTGCAGACCCTTGGACTAGGGAATGGGAAAAGTAGTTCTACTTACCTAAGCCTTCGCTTCCGCAGCAGGTGGTACTCACCTATACTCCAGCAGAGGATTGTTCCTTGGCGTCATCATGTCCAGTGTCAGGCTATGGGTCCTGAACTGGTCTTGATGTAGTCAGAGGGCCAACACCTGACAGAGCACAGGGGAGAAGAGGTTGCAGGGACCTGTCCTTCAGAACAGAGGAGCCTGTGGGAGTGGAGGATAAGGTGAGTAAAACAGCTTTTCTTGATCCCGTAGACCCAAACTAGTATTTTACCCTTGCAATGCAGGGGCAGCCCAAGTGAAAGGGAGCAATCTAACTTTCCCCAGAGGTCATAAAACTTTTAGCAAACTGTATGCCAGAAACACTTTTGCCAAATGTTATGTCGGAATCATACAAGTGAGCACATCCCCGCCGACTAATATTGGCTGGTCGCTTTGACAGCTTCTTGGCGGGATAGTTCAAGCGAGTTTAGATTCATCCCTGTCCTTGAGAGAACACTTCTGAGTGCATAGGACAGCACTGGATTTTTGTCAAGAACAGGACATTTTTTTGCACTTATTGAATAGATATAACAAACTCCTTTCATTTTTTTTTTTTTTTACAGACAAAGGAAACAAATTAAGAAAGTTCACATACCCTTTAACCACTAGAGATTTTAGTAATACAAACCACCTATGTGCTTCTGCATTAAGCGCGGGTCATGTTCTCAAGTGACATAGGGGTCAGCAGCCACCCAACACAAACGGTTTTGTAACAGTAAAATTTATTTAGAAATTTTGAGAGAAGTCCAGGAGAAGAGCATTTTGTGTTTATGAAGTGGGTCATATTCCAGGGTTAGTGCATCATCCTTGTCCCAGTGGAACAATAGCGATCAGCTAAAGGTATCCAAGCAGATGATTTCAACAAATGTACAAACACCTGGCCTGGAAATAACAAATTAAATAATATAATCTCTGTCATTTTATATTTCCCATTTGAATTCATTAATGCTTGCCAGGTGGATAAAACCCTGCTGACTTAGAATGCTTCCTCTTAAAGCTGGCTGATTGCCTCTCTAATAACTCATAGCGTTGCCTCTAGCGGACACATGAGGCTTTGTGGCCTGGCAGCACAGCTTATGTTGCGGGCTATTTACTCCAATGTGTACACTGTATTTAAAGGGTAACTCCAATTCCATGGCATATACAATTGCGACTCAAGTCTTATAGTAATTGAATGTTATTAAAACATTACCTTTATTCAATCTGCAGCTCTGTAATTTTCTGTAAAACGCAATGCAATATGGCTACTTGGAGGTGTTTTGTATCCAGAATGTGTACTGAACACACCCCAGAAACAATTTCCGGCTTGTGTAAATGGCATACTGATTTTCCCAGAAGTCTGCACTAAGATACAAGATTTTGGGCATTCCCTGCAACAAAAATGTCATTTTTGGCGAGATGCTCCCAATAGGAAATCACATCTAAAAGGGATGCAGACAATTTTCCTTATTGGAGCCCTGCAGGTGATTGAGAATTATGAAACCACTCCCATTAGAGGCACTTTCCACAGGCAAAGACTTCTTTAGAACAAAAGGTAGAAATATGCAACAAAGTTTGTTAAAATCCTTGTAATTTACATAGATCACACAGAAATGGGTTTCTTTAAATAAAAGTGTAGTTAGGCTTTAAACCTGTACCTCACGTCTGACAACCAAGCACCATTTTATACCATGTGCACTTATTGGTCAGAAAAACCTTGGGCATTTAGAATATGTTTTTACATAAATTTCTCATATCTTTATACATTTGATGCACATTTCTTATCTCAATAATTGCAGTTGAGTTGAGCGTAACAAAGTCTGTAGCAAAAACACAATTTGTATTACCATAAGTCATCATACGATACATTACTTCCTTTTGGGCCACCTAAAAACATTTCTAAAAGTGGGGAAGATTGTGCCGTTTGGCTACATTCACATGTGTGCATGGGCGAGGATAATTTGCTGCAACACTCTATGGCCGCATGCAATCTAGCCAATTAGCTGCGGCCAGAGCTCTGGGGCGAGGTGCAATAAAATACTGACAGTTCATATCTTACAAGAGTGGAGCCAAAATCAACCCTCTTACATACCTCCCAATTTTCTGAGATGGGAATGTGGCATAGGACACACCCCCTGGCATGCCCCCTTAACCACTTCTGGAACAGAAGGATTTGCTCCCTTAATGACCAGGCCATTTTTTGCAATTCGGCACTGCGCTAATTTAACGGACAATTGTGCGGTCATGTGACGCTGTACCTAAATAACATTGATGTCCTTTTTTCCCTCCACAAATAGAGCTTTCTTTTGGTGGTATTTGATCACCTGTGCAATTTATTTTTTTTGCGCTATAAACAAAAAAAGAGCGACAATTTTGAAGAAAAAAAAATAATTTCATAACTTTCTGCTATACAACATTCCCAAAAAAAAAATTAAAAATCGAAATTTAACATATTTGGCCAATTTGTTTTCTGCTACATATTTTTGTTAAAAAAAAAAAATATATATATATATTTTTACTAGTAATGGTGGCGATCTGCGATTTTTTGTGGGACTGCAACATTGCGGCGGACAGATCAGACCCCTGGCATTGACACTTTTGGGGGGACCAGTGACATTACTACAGTAATCAGTGCTAAAAATATGCACTGTTACTGTACTGACACTGGCAGGGAAGGGGTTAACACTGTGGGTGATTAAGGGGTTAAATGTGAGCCTAGGGGAGTGATTCTATCTGTATGGGGGGAGGAACTTGTGAAATGATCATAGGAGACCTGTGTTCCTATATAGAAGGATCACATGCACTCGAACTGTGTTTACAACGGCTGACCTACTTCTCTCTCGGAAGGGAGCGATCGCGGGTGTCAGGCGGCAATCGGAGCTGCCTGCCCCATGCATCGGAGTCCCCACTGACGAGTGGGGGCGAGAGCGCGTTGCGTGCGTGCCCTTTAGCTGCAGGCGCGCGACTGACAGACCTACGTCGGTTCACACAGGAGGGACTGCCTGCCACAGTAAATCGGCGGCAGGTAGTCTGGAACTAGTTAAAGGAAAATGATGCAAAAAACTGACTTACAAGCGCTCTTTTTAAGTTGGCTTGGAAAAGCCAACTTACTGATATTGTATTTAAACTTATTATTAAGTTGGCTTGGAACAGCCAACTTACTGATATTGTATTTAAACTTATTATTATTCTTCTTCTTCTTATTATTTTTCTGGCCGGTAAATTTTTGGACACTAACTCCTCCTAGACCGTTCAAGCTACATACTCCAAACTCGGCACAGACCTTCATACTGTTCTGACTCGGTGTGCTATATCTTTTTAGACTGGTTTGAGTTACGGTTTTCCTAAAAATTAAAATTAAAAACCCCAAAAATGCCCATAGACTTTCATTGACAGGATGTTCAGATGACCCAAGCTCCAAATCGCATTAGACTCAATCAACATGCTAGTAACTTTGATAATCATGCTTGTCTTTAAAAAAACAAAAACAAATCCGATGACTTCTATTGCTGTCGCAAGGCAGCCAGACAGACAGACAGACAGACCGCGGGTGGGGGTCGGTAAAATTTTTTATTTTTTTTCTATTTAGCTTGTCTTTAAAAAAACAAAAACAAATTCGATTACTTCTATTGCTGTCGCAAGGCAGCCAGACAGACAGACCGCGGGTGGGGGGGCGGTAAAATTTTTTTTTTTCTATTTAGCTTGTCTTTAAATAAACAAAAACAAATCCGATGACTTATATTGCTGTCGCAAGGCAGACAGACAGACCCCGCGGGTGGGGGGCGGTAAATTTTTTTTTTTTTGTTTTTTCTATTTAGCTTGTGTTTAAAAAACAAAAACAAATCTGATGACTTATATTGCTGTCGCAAGGCAGCCAGACAGACAGATAGACAGACCGCGGGTGGGGGGCGGTAAAAAATTTTTTTGTTTGTTTTTTTTTGTTTTTTCTATTTAGCTTGTCTTTAAAAAAACAAAAACAAATCCGATGACTTCTATTGCTGTCGCAAGGCAGACAGACAGACCCCGCGGGTGGGGGGCGGTAAATTTTTTTTTTTTTTTTTTCTATTTAGCTTGTCTTTAAAAAACAAAAACAAATTCGATGACTTATATTGCTGTCGCAAGGCAGACAGACAGGCAGACAGACAGGCAGACAGACAGACCCCGCGGGTGGGGGGCGGTAAAATTTTTTTGTTTTTTCTATTTAGCTTGTCTTTAAAAAAACAAAAACAAATTTGATGACTTATATTGCTGTCGCAAGGCAGCCAGCCAGACAGGCAGACAGACCGCGGGTGGGGGCGGTAAATAAAATTTCAAACCTTTTCTATCTATCTATCTATCTTCAAACCTTATCTATCTATCTATCGATCTTCAAACCTTATCTATCTATCGATCTTCAAACCTTTTCTATCTATCGATCGATCGATCTAAACTTTTCAAACTTTCTGGTCAGGCTTTCTCAAGCCAACTTAAAGTTTGTCTCGACGAACTTTTTTTTCTAGTTCTTCTTCTTCTTATTATTTTTCTGGCCGGTAAATTTTTGGACACTATCTCCTCCTAGACCGTTCAAGCTACATACTCCAAACTCGGCACAGACCTTCATACTGTTCTGACTCTGTGTGCTATATCTTTTCAGACTGGTTTGAGTTACGGTTTTCCTAAAAATTAAAATTAAAAACCCAAAAAATGCCCATAGACTTTCATTGACAGGATGTTCAGATGACCCAAGCTCCAAATCCCATTAGACTCAATGAAGCTTTGATGCTAATCAATGTAAACTCATTCAAACTCATCTAATCTATCTATCAATCGATCTTCAAACCTTTTCGATCGATCGATCGATCTTCAAACCTTTTCGATCGCAAGCCTTTTCGATCGATAGATCTTCAAACCTTTTCGATCGATCGATCTTCAAACCTTTTCTATCGATCGATCGATCTTCAAACCTTTTCTATCGATCGATCGATCTTCAAACCTTTTCTATCGATCGAACTTCAAACCTTTTCTATCTATCGATCGATCTTCAAACCTTTTCTATCTATCGATCGATCTTCAAACCTTTTCTATCTATCAATCGATCTTCAAACTTTTTCTTTCTATCGATCGATCTTCAAACCTTTTCTATCGATCGATCGATCTAAACTTTTCAAACTTTCTGGTCAGGCATTTTCAAGCCAACTTAAAGTTTGTCTCAAACTTTTTTTTCTAGTTTACAATTACTATTCTTTTATACTGCATTTTGAAATTTACAACTTGGGTAAAAAGTTTAGCACTTGGAAACACAGAGGTAAAATAGTGCATCTTATATACAACTATGTCGATCAGACCGGAAAGAGGGACAAATGAGGAAAGAGGGACAGAGTTCAAAATCAGGGACAGTTGGGAGTTATGCTCTTAGCTTAGCGAGACCCTGGTGAAAACAGATTGCTAAATTTTCTCAGGTGCATTCTTAAAGTGGTACAGAGTGCTCCAAATTCAAGTACAAGTTCCAGACAGGTACGTGCATTTGGTAAACACTGTGCAACTTTTAGGAGCCACACAAAACTCTCATAATCGGTCATCAGTCTTTATGAATTGTAGGAGTGTGTGCAGGCAGCTTTATAACCGCCAGCAAGAATGTAACGATTCTTACTGGCAGCCATGCCCTATGCACTCGTGTGAATGCAGCATAACACTGCGCAGCAAGCTCAGAGAGAAAATATAATTTTTGTAAGAACTTACCGTAAAATTATTTTCTCTCGAGTCCTGACAGACGCAGCCACTTCATAGTTTCCTCACAAATGGGTAATGCGCCACCTACTGGAGTAGACTAGGCAGTGAAACTATTTAGAAAAAAACTTTTCACTTGACACGCCCTTAAGGGCTGTCCCCTTAGAAATTACCCCTAGACACATCCAGCTTACTAATCCGTTTTGTAGCAAGCAGTGAAGGAAAAAGACAACCAAACCCCAATAGAGGGGCGGGGGCTGCATCTGTCAGAGGACAGAGAAAAGAATTTTAGGGAAAGTTCTTACAAAAATTCTATTTTCTCTTACATCCTCTGACAGAAGCAGCCACTTCATAGTTTCCTCACAAATGGGATGTCCCAAATCAGTGTAGTCATGAGGGGTGGGAAGAAACGCAACTAAACGGTAACGATCCATCAAGGCCCGAAAAAAACGTAGCCAACAGGGCAACATAAGCTCCACCAACAGGAGCCAACCCCAAAATAAAAATTCACCCCAGGAAAAGAAAAACAAGTCTCTTCAGCAAACAGCAGCCTGCAAAACCTTGCAGCCAAAGGAAGCCTCCGAGGATGCCAATAAGTCAATCTTGCAGAATTTAGTAAAAGTGTGTACAGACGACCAGGTCACCGCCTTACACACCTGAGTCACAGAAGCCTGATGGCAAAAGGCCCTAAAAAGGCACCCATGGCTCTAGTAGAATGCACCCTCACAGGGAAAGGAGGAACCTGACCCTTTTGTGAATGGGCCTGAACAATAGTCTGTCTGATCCACTTGGAAATGGTTGCAGCGGACGCAGTCCAACCCCTACGAGGTCCCTCAGGAAGGACAAACCAGGAATCAAACTTCGGAAAAGATTTTGTGGCCGACAGGTAAACCCTGACCGCCCGGACCACATCCAGAGTGTGCAGAGCAAATTCCTTGGGATGCTTCGGCTTTGCGCAAAGCGAGGAAACGATATCTTCATTGAGGTGGAAAGCAGACCCCACCTTAGGGAGAAAAG
Source organism: Pelophylax lessonae (assembly GCF_965119305.1). Lineage (NCBI taxonomy): Eukaryota > Metazoa > Chordata > Amphibia > Anura > Ranidae > Pelophylax > Pelophylax lessonae. Next base: position 84,727,223 of record NC_138772.1, on the reverse strand, counting down.
ATTGGTTGGGTCGCAGAACAACCTTATCCCTATGATCGACCAGATAAGGCGTACAGCAAGACAGCGCCACCAACTCAGACACCCTGCAAGCAGAGGTGATAGCCACCAGAAAAGCAACCTTCTAGGACAACACAGGCAGAGAGACTTCTCTGATATTCTCAAAGGGAGGCCGTTGCAAAGCAGACAAAACCAAATTCAGATCCCAGGGAGGCAAGGGGTATCACCGTGGAGGAGCCAGATGACGCACCCCTTGAACAAAGGCGCGAATCAAGGAATTAGTCGCCAAGGGAAGCTGGAAGTAAATGGCCAAAGCCGACACCTGACCCTTAAGCGTGCCCAAAGCCAAATGTTGCTCCACACCCTTCTGCAAGAAGGCCAAGACCCTTGCCACCAAAAAGGAACGAGGATGCAACCCTTGCAACTCACACCAGACAACATGCGCCTTCCAGGTACGATGATAAATCTTCCTGGAGGTAGTCTTTTGAGCCCTCAACAAGGTAGAAATCACGGCAACAGAGAGACCTCTATCCCTCAACACCTGGCTTTCAACAGCCACGCCGTTAAAGCCAGAGACCGTAAAGCAGGTAGGAAGATCGGTCCTTGAGAAAGCAGATCTTCCCTCAGAGGCAGCCACCAGGGAGGCTCGACGAACATCCTTACAAGGTCCACGTACCAAGACCGCCGAGGCCAGTCTGGGGCCACCAGAATCACCTGCACCCGTTCCAACGCCAATCTGCGGAGGAACTTGGACAACAGTTGAATTGGAGGAAAGGCATAAATCAGCCGATAACTGTGCCAAGGCACCACCAACGTGTCCGCCAGAGAATCTTGAGCCCTGGCCACGAACCTGTCCACCTTTGTTGAGACGAGACGCAAACCGATCCATGTCCGGTGTTCCCCACCGGAGACTAAACACCTCCAGATGCAGGGACCATTCCCCCTGATCCAAGGACTGACGACTCAGATATTCCGCCTGCCAGTTCTCCACGAGGATCCCCCTGACTATTTTTTTTCTCATAGAAAAATAAAAAACTGAGACCGGCAGGGAAACCTAGGTCCTACTCCTGAGCTAGGCAGCAAGAAACTGATTAGTAAGCTCTATGTGTCTGGGGGTAATCTTTGAAAGGACAGCCCCTAAAGGTGTGTCTAGTGAAAGTTTTTTAATGAAGTTTCACTACCTAGCCAGCTCCTGCAGAGGGCACCATTACCCAATAGTAATAAAACTTGGAAGGGCTGCGTCTGTCAGAGGACGTTAAGAGAAACTCTGTTCGCAGGCTTGTCCCTGTCCGGCGGGACACTGTCGTGGCGAGGCCTGGGCGGATCACAACCTGCACACACTTGCTGGCCAGGCCGGGAGACCATAAGGATCTAGATTATCCAGTGCAAAACCTCAGCCCGGCTGTCACTTGTAGTTCACCAGGAGGATCCCCCGACACTAGCTAGCGATAGTGAGTAAAGAAAATGAAAAACATTTCTCAAAGAAAATAAAAAACTGAGACCGGAGTCCCAGCAGGAAAACCTAGGTCCTACTCCTAACACTAGGCAGCAAGAAACTGATTAGTAAGCTGGATGTGTCTGGGGGCAATGTCTAATTTTAACCATCTTCCCTGTCCCTGCTGAAGAAAAGCAGGCCCAAACCATGATGCTGCCACCACCATGTTTGACAGTGGGGATGGTGTGTTCAGGGTGATGAGCTGGGAGACATATCTTCATGCTACACCGGCCCGATCTCTGGCTTGCACCAGTTCGGGGAACTTGTGAAATGTTAGTAACAGGTTCCAATGCACCGGTGCGAACCGGCTGAATCCCACCACTGAGTATTTACCATACTTTGGTAGATCATATATAGAGGTAGGTAAAGTGGAGAACCACCAATTCATGAGAGTAGAAGTGTAGAGCTCAGACTCCGAGAATCATGCAATTTAGGAAATTGTAAATCACCAGTTGCAAAATGTTCTGCAGATTGGCAAGATCTGCAGGCAAATATCGTGCATCCCTATTTACATACCAGCATCACAATTATTGTACCACATATACTGTCATGACACTGCTAGGATTGTACTCACTATATCCATTTATACTTACCTCCCAATGGGGAAAGTTGAACACCTGTTATTACCAAGTAAATGGGCAAAAAGGGACAAGCCCCCATTCAGGTTGACCATGAGGAAATTCACACACAAAAACCCATAGGTACATGTATTTTCAAGTGGCTATAAAAAGGAAAAGTGGTGGAAAAAGTAACCATTTGTGGATCGAAAAAAGTTGTGTGCCACAACTACATTTAAAGTGATTGTAAACAATCGCCTTGTAAAACCACACATTCAGTTTAAAATGGAAATGAAAGGCAAAACATTCGTGTATTGATATAAAAAAAGGGGGGGGGGGGAAGGTATCTGATTATTTATTTTTTTTTTTTTTTATGTTATCACCCCCCCCCCCCCTCTGTTCCCAGCTGCATAAGAGCTGGGGGAGGAGCAGCAGTACACTGCTCTTCCCTGTGAAGGGGAGGCCTGTCAGGACAAGTCTGATCATTGGAGAGCATACAGAGTTCCCAGCATCGCTAGAGACCTGACCATGTTGTTCTATCCTGCTTAATGTGGTCAGTTTTTAACAGGAAAGTAGAGGGACGGGCTGGAGCACCAGGGATTTCACACACACAGGAAGCAATAGAAAGAACAGGATACTTTTTCATACTAGTACATGGTACAGCAGACCTATATCAGGAATATAAAATGTTGAGGTAACAAACGCTTTAATGTTTAACCACTTCCGGACCGCCCGCCGCAGTTGTACGTCACTACTTTGACGTTAAATACCGGGGTTACAGCAGCAGATAGCTGCCAGAAACCCTGCATTTTTTTTTACTCCGCGGGCGGTCCTCGTTCGCATAAAAGCGGTCCCAGCGGCAGGTTCGCCACGGGATCACCACCCCGGTACAAAGTATGTTTACATCTATTATTCTGAATGATCTTTAAACTTGTAGACTACAAATAATTGAAATACAAAGTAGAAATTGTGGAAAGTACAATCCTACATTTTGACCATAGATAATCTTTAGGAGGTGTATGAAAAAGGGTCTATTGGTTTTCCCCAATTTACATTGGACAACGAGGAATAACATTCTTCCATCTACTGCCTAAGGAGACAAAGCCCATCTGAAAGTTACTACTGCCTGAGAAGCAAATATTTAAACTGGACAGCTATGAAAGGAGTATGAACTTTAAAAATTAGTTATAGCAACAGAATGGCTACACAAATGACAACAGGGGGGGCAACATAAGTTGCAAAACGGTCAGCGGCTTGTTAAAATTATTTTAATGAGTAATAATTATGTCTAATTGCTTGCCCATTTTATAGGACCATAACTGGAATCTTTAAGCAGATCTGTGTGCCAAGTCACGTAATGGCTGGATTTTAATGAGGCGTGTAACCCTGGGCACCCAACTACACTGCTAAAATAGGCAGACATGAAAAAAAAAAAAAAATCACACAAGGGATTTACACTTTATGCAATTCCTACCCCAAATGTGGCTTTGGTGCCAATAGGTATATTCATATGTGGCAAGACATATCCCAATTGACTAAAGGCTATAATTAAAGAAAAAGGTGGTTTAAAAAAATACTGACATAAGGGGGAGATCCTTTCGAGCTCTGTTTTTATTTTTAAGCCAGTGTGCATAGAGACAAAATGCCACACAAAACTGCGTGTACCAACCCCTTTGGCTGCCAGGTCAGGTTTTAGGTGGAGTGATAAAAACTGGAATCAACCACCTGTTCTAGCTGTCTGTGTGATTAAGACTCCATTCAAACTAATGCAACTTGTCAGGCGACTTGGTCAGCCTGACAAGTCGCAGTCCATTGTGTGGTACAGGAACAGTTCTAATAGGAGCGACACAAGTCGCTCCGACATAGAAGGTTCCTGTACTACTTGGGGGCGACCTGGAGCGACTTGCATAGAGATTCATTTTATGATGTCCGTGCAAGTCGCGCTGCACGCGACTTCACAGGTTGCCCCCGAAGTTGTGCCGCTGCAGTGTGAATGCGGTCTTAGGCCTCAGAGTCTAATCACAGGGGAGAGGAGACTAAAGATAAACTTCATGCTACCTGCAGCAGACTGATTATCTCATCTTCTAGTCTGGGCAAAAATTGCGGACTGGAGCTCAAGGACTGTTTCTAAAAAGTTACAACTTTATTAGGAAAGACCAATTTTTCTTTTTGACGGTCATGAACAAAACAGGATAGTTACCCCCTCAGTGCTTGCAGGGACAATGAGGTTGGTTTACTAAAGGCAAATAGACTGTGCACTTTGTAAAGTACAGCTGCGCTCTGCAAGAGCAGTTGTTCCAGAAGTTAGGAAATGAGCAAAAGCTCTGCTGACTTCCATCATCCAATCTGTAGCCGAAAATGTGATTGGGTATTCTCTGCAAAGTGAAGCTTTACCTCATTTACTAAGGAGTAAATCAACTCCTGTCCCTGAGCTAGAAAAAGTTAATCTTCCCAAAATTAAAGCAGTTGAGAAAAAAAAAAAAAAACAAAGATCAGTGTTCCAACTGTTCCCCAATTTACCTAAAGATTCACTGTCAGGGTGATAAGGATGTGGGATTCTCTTCCACAATTGGTGTCAGCCGGGAGTAATGATATTTTTAAAAGCCTCTTGGACTTGCATCTTAGCAAACATAATATAAAGGGATATGGGAAATTATTTTCGACACTGACACCTACACAGGTTGAACTGGATGGACTATGGTTTTTACTCAACCTTACCTACTATGTAACTGAATGAAAAAAAAAAAAGTTTTGGATAGAAATACATTTCAAATTATGTTCCATTTTAATAAACAGCTGTTGCATATGGTTTAGTGGTCTTTAAGGTTTAGAACTCAAAATGTTAGGTCTTCCAATAAAAAGTAAACACATTAGAAATTTTGCAAAAGACAGAAGCCGCCCAGAAACCTCAGAGCCTTCCGTCTCCCTGTCCATTTACAGAATGTTCCACTGGCATTCTCACTTTCCTCATTAGATGTTATTTATGTCATCCTAAAACACACTTTGGAAATGCTTGGCATGGGAGTGAGATCATCCCATTGCTAAGAATCCCTCCCCCACCTTCCCTCTCCATATATGAATAATGGCCTTGTGACACAACATCTCAGCTCATCACATCAAAGAAATAGAACAGAAAGCACAGCAGAGCTCTTCTCATGTTAAAAAGGGACATCATACCTACATCACTAAGAATGACTAGGGGTTATCACCAAAAAAAAAAAAAAAACATCCATTATATGATTGTGATACTTGGGAATACTTGCCAGTATAATAAAAATATCAGTCGATATTTTATTACATAAAAAAAACAAACATTTTTTTTTAAATTGACAGGTACTCTTGTGGAGGGATCTGGGGGTCTAAGAGACCCCAAACCTCTCCTCTGCACTTAAAAGCATTCAAAATACCAAGTTTGGCTGTTTTGAATGCTGTCATTTTTTTTAAATCTGGCGCCATTCATGACATCACTTCCGGGTTTTTGCATGGAGACCCGATCAGAGCCGAATGCAACTTTGATCGGATCTTCGGCAGCCGTGTAGGCTGGTTGCCCCGGTCTCCCGGTGGGACGGCGGAAGGCGGCAGGAGGGGGGGGTGGTGGTGTCCCCTCCCGCAATTTGTAATGACAGCCGAGCACCTTCTCAGCCGCATCGGTAGTCATTACAAGACAGCTGACCATCGGCTATGGACCGGTACTGGGGTGATGCCTCTAGCTGCAGGCATCACTCCGGTACAAGCACTTTCCGAAATATTGGTAATATCGGCCACCTTGGTGGAAGATTCCGATATATTGGGGAAAGTACATATCGGCCGATATATATATATATATATATATATATATATATATATATATATATATATATATACATACATACACACACACACACACACACACACACATACATATATACATACACATACACACACACAATAAATATACATACCGTATATACTCGAGTATAAGCCGACCCGAGTATAAGCCGAGGCCCCTACTTTTACCACAAAAAGATGGGAAAAATCATTGACTCGAGTATAAGCCTAGGGTGAGAATGCAGGGCGGTGGGCATGGTGCAGGAGAATGCAGGGTACTGGCATGGTAGAGGAGAATGCAGGGTACTGGCATGGTAGAGGAGAATGCAGGGTACTGGCATGGTACAGGAGAATGCCAGGTACTGGCATGGTACAAGAAGATCCGGGGTTGTGGGCATACTACAGGAGATGCAGTGCTGTGGGCATGGTACAGGTGGACCATGCCCGCAGCACTGCATCCCTTGTAGTATGCCCGCAGCCCTGCATAATGGCAGGTAGTGCAGCTGTTTCACCTACCTGTTCCAGAGGCGCCTTCATTTTAAAAATGGCGCCGCCTGGCGCCGACACGTCATTGCGCACGTGCCAGACCACATACTGCATCAATTAGAAAATCATGGCTTTGTAGAAGGATTTGGGTACTGAAATGGCCAGCTTGCAGTCCAGATCTCTCACCCAAAGAAAACATTTGGCGCATCATAAAGAGGAAGATGTGACAAAGAAGACCTAAGACAGTTGAGAACCGAAGAAGTTCAGTGCGCCTGCACTGTTATACAAGCTGTACACTCACTACTTTACATTGTAGCAAAGTGTCATTTCTTCAGTGTTGTCACATGAAAAGATAATAAAAGATTTACAAAAATGTGAGGAGAGGTGTACTCACTTTCGTGATATCCATCTAATTAATTTGCCTAACTTTGGTCAACATGGCAGTTAACATATGGCTGGCTGTAAAACACATTTCAATTCTCTCCAATTTTTAAAAAAAAATATATATATATATACTTAAAATTTTTATGTTTTAGATTATATATTTCTTAAGACAAACATTTTTTAGTTTTTGATAGAGTAGAGAGGGATTAGAACCCCTGTCAGTTTTTATTGCTGTCTGTGCCCCATTAGGGAGATATCACCCTTTCCATTTTTCCTGTTTACCATCATCAGCATCATTGAAAGTGAATGAAAAACCCAAATTTTGTGCTGTCCCCAGAAATAATGGAGGGAAATCTTTATATGGGGACATCCGTTTTGGTGACCTGGGGGGCTCCAAAGGATTTCCTAAATGTTACAGGGATCTCCTCTCACTTCCTGTTTTGCCTATGGAAGAGGAAGTAAAAGTACACGTCAGGAGTGAGACACAGACGGCAAAAAAAAAAAAAAAAACCCCCTGACAGGGGACCCTCCCTTACTCTATCCAAAATGAGAGGAAAAAAAAAAAAAGTTTTGCCTGTGGTTCTACTTTAACATACCAACAGTGAATATTCGTATAAGTTATCGCGCAATATGCACATAAGATGCCTTTATTGTTTGGTCATTGCAAATGGAATGGATGCCATATTGGTTCATAGCCAATAGAAAAAATAAATAGATAAAACTAATACTCCATTCATTGCCCCAGTAAAGCTTCACAGAATGGTAAATTCTAAGAGCACACGTTTCTGTTATCGCCAGATAACCATTAGGCCTCATGCACACGGGACATTTTTACAGCGGCTGTTTTTGGCATCAAGCATTTTTTTTCTGCAGCCAGTAAACTCCCCAGCATGTTATCCTAGGTGTCCATGCACACATAGGCTGTCATCAGCAGTTTTTGGCAGGAAAAAAAAAAAAACAACCTCAGAACTAGTGGGTTTTGAGAGTAGTCTTTCAGCTGTAAAAACACACTGATAGCTTAAAAATAGTGATGTCGCGAACCTAAAATTCGCCGTTCGCGAACGGCGAACGCGAACATCGGCAAATGTTCGCGAACCGGCGAACCGCCATAGACTTCAATAGGCAGGCGAATTTTAAAACACACAGGGACTCTTTCTGGCCACAATAGTGATGGAAAAGTTGTTTCAAGGGGACTAACACCTGGACTGTGGCATGCCGGAGAGGGATCACGCAAAAAAAAGTTCTTAAAAATTATAATTTTTTGATAGAGAGCCAATTATTGGAAAAATTAAAAAAAAATAAAAAAATTTCTTTGGATTTAGCATCTGGGGGGTCTAAAAAGTGTACCTGTCAAGTTTCAGCTCTGTAGCATGTCCAGAACCCCTAAAAAACAGCATTTTTCTTATATTTTCAGGAATATGGCTTCTCTGCGGCTGGCTTTTTCTCTTGCAGGCATTTATCGGGCATTTTTTTAGGCAGGCATGTCATTTTTTGTATTTAGTGTCTGGGGGGTCTAAAAAGTGTACCTGTCAATTTTCAGCTCTGTAGCATATCCAGAACCCCTAAAAAACAGCATTTTTCTTATATTTTCAGGAATATGGCTTCTCTGCGGCTGGCTTTTTCTCTTGCAGGCATTTAGCGGGCATTTTTTTAGGCAGGCATGTCATTTTTTGTATTTAGTGTCTGGGGGGTCTAAAAAGTGTACCTGTCAAGTTTCAGCTCTGTAGCATGTCCAGAACCCCTAAAAAACAGCATTTTCTTATATTTTCAGGAATACGGCTTCTCTGCGGCTGGCTTTTTCTCTTGCAGGCATTTATCGGGCATTTTTTTAGGCAGGCATGTCATTTTTTGTATTTAATGTCTGGGGGGTCTAAAAAGTGTACCTGTCAAGTTTCAGCTCTGTAGCATGTTCAGAACCCCTAAAAAACAGCATTTTTCTTATATTTTCAGGAATACGGCTTCTCTGCGGCTGGCTTTTTCTCTTGCAGGCATTTAGCGGGCATTTTTTTAGGCAGGCATGTCATTTTTTGTATTTAGTGTCTGGGGGGTCTAAAAAGTGTACCTGTCAAGTTTCAGCTCTGTAGCATGTCCAGAACCCCTAAAAAACAGCATTTTTCTTATATTTTCAGGAATACGGCTTCTCTGCGGCTGGCTTTTTCTCTTGCAGGCATTTAGCGGGCATTTTTTTAGGCAGGCATGTCATTTTTTGTATTTAGTGTCTGGGGGGTCTAAAAAGTGTACCTGTCAAGTTTCAGCTCTGTAGCATGTTCAGAACCCCTAAAAAACAGCATTTTTCTTATATTTTCAGGAATACGGCTTCTCTGCGGCTGGCTTTTTCTCTTGCAGGCATTTAGCGGGCATTTTTTTAGGCAGGCATGTCATTTTTTGTATTTAGTGTCTGGGGGGTCTAAAAAGTGTACCTGTCAAGTTTCAGCTCTGTAGCATGTCCAGAACCCCTAAAAAACAGCATTTTTCTTATATTTTCAGGAATACGGCTTCTCTGCGGCTGTCTTTCTCTTGCAGGCATTTATCGGGCATTTTTTTAGGCAGGCATGTCATTTTTTGTATTTAGTGTCTGGGGGGTCTAAAAAGTGTACCTGTCAAGTTTCAGCTCTGTAGCATGTCCAGAACCCCTAAAAAACAGCATTTTTCTTATATTTTCAGGAATACGGCTTCTCTGCGGCTGTCTTTCTCTTGCAGGCATTTATCGGGCATTTTTTTAGGCAGGCATGTCATTTTTTGTATTTAGTGTCTGGGGGGTCTAAAAAGTGTACCTGTCAATTTTCAGCTCTGTAGCATGTCCAGAACCCCTAAAAAACAGCATTTTTCTTATATTTTCAGGAATACGGCTTCTCTGCGGCTGGCTTTTTCTCTTGCAGGCATTTAGCGGGCATTTTTTTAGGCAGGCATGTCATTTTTTGTATTTAGTGTCTGGGGGTTCTAAAAAGTGTACCTGTCAAGTTTCAGCTCTGTAGCATGTTCAGAACCCCTAAAAAACAGCATTTTTCTTATATTTTCAGGAATATGGCTTCTCTGCGGCTGGCTTTTTCTTTTTTTACTTTGCAAGCTGCTGTGCCACCTTATATATCAGTGGTGGGTGGGCAGTGGCACAGTACACTCTCTGTGGACCTGACAGCAGTCACTGGCACCCAGGCAACTGCAATTTAAAAAAATATATATATTTTTTTACTTTGCAAGCTGCTGTGCCACCTTATATATCAGTGGTGGGTGGGCAGTGGCACAGTACACTCTCTGTGGACCTGACAGCAGTCACTGGCACCCAGGCAACTGCAATTTAAAAAAATATATATATTTTTTTTACTTTGCAAGCTGCTGTGCCACCTTGTATATCAGTGGTGGGTGGGCAGTGGCACAGTACACTCTCTGTGGACCTGACAGCAGTCACTGGCACCCAGGCAACTGCAATTTAAAAAAATATATATTTTTTTTTTACTTTGCAAGCTGCTGTGCCACCTTATATATCAGTGGTGGGTGGGCAGTGGCACAGTACACTCTCTGTGGACCTGACAGCAGTCACTGGCACCCAGGCAACTGCAATTTAAAAAAAATATATTTTTTTTTTACTTTGCAAGCTGCTGTGCCACCTTTTATATCAGTGGTGGGTGGGCACACAGTGGCACTGCAGTGGGCACAGTACACTCTGTGGACCTGGCAGTCACTGGCAGCCCAGGCAACTGCAATAATAAAAAATATTTTTTTTTTCAATTTATTGCAACAAGATGCTGTGCCAACGTATATATATATATCAGTGGTGGGCAGTGCACTGCAGTGGGTACAGTGCACTCTGTGGACCTGACACAGCACTCACTGCAATTATGACAGAGGAAAAAAAATATTTTTTAAAATGCCAGGTACTGTGCCTGTGCCACCCGAAATGAGTGTGGTGTGCACACAGTACAGTCTGTGGTAGGTCTGTGGCCTCTCACACACAGCGGGCAGGCAACTGCAGTGTACAATAGATATATATATATATATATATATATAAAGAAAAAAATCTATTACCTTACCAGCCCTTAAAAGGGCTTTTGGGGACACTATATATATATATATATATATATATATATATATATATATATATATATATATATATATATATATATATATATATATATATATATATATATATATATATATATATATGTGTGTATATATATAAATAAAAAAATCCTCAATTACCAGCCCTTAAAAGGGCTTTTGGGGACACTAGATAGATATAGATATATATATATATATGAAGAAACAACTCAATTACCAGCCCTTAAAAGGGCTTTTGGGGACGCTAGGTATATATATATATATATATATATATATATATATATATATATATATATAAAAAAAAAAAAAAAACACAAATACCAGCCCTTAGAAGGGCTTTTTGGGGTGCTGATATTACAGCAGTAGTGGACCAAGAACACTGCAAGACCAGGAACACTGACTAACTGTCCCTAGCTTAACAGCAGCAGCAGCTCTCTCCCTATTCTCACTACACACACTGCTTCAGAATGATCTAAGATGGATGCTGCCCTTGCTTATTTATAGGAGGTGGGAGGGTGTGGGAGGGAGGTACGCTGATTGGCTGGAAATGTGTCTGCTGACTGTAAAGTTCAGGGTCAAAGTTTGCCTCAATGATGTCTTATGGGGGGCGGACCGAACATCGCATATGTTCGCCGGCAGCGGCGAACGCGAACATGCTAAGTTCGCCGGGAACTGTTCGCCGGCGAACAGTTCTATACATCTCTACTTAAAAACACCAAAAAACACAGCTATTCAGCGTTTACCAACATTTTTGAGCCATTTTTGTGGGAGTATCGTTTTGCTAAAAAAGGTAAAAAAAACGCTCAAGCTAAAAAAAAAAAAAAAAGTTAAAAAAAACGCAGAAGAACACTACTGCAACAAAGCTGAAAAAGTCCTACAGCTTTCTGACGTTTTTGATAACATCCAGTGTGCATGAGGCCTTACTACTGTCTAACACACACCCCACTGTTACACAGCCATGGGACAGGTACTGCATATCAGTTTGGTTCCAGTGATACGGAGTTAATTCAGGGCTTTAGTTCTGGATCCATTTAAAACCCCGCATTTGGAGTCTTGAACAGAAGGTTACGAGAAAAAAAAAAAAAAACATTTTCACCCAAGCACCAATACTTTTTTTTTTTGTTTTTACCATTTATAGAACACAATGCTTACACAACACACACACTTATAGAACACACAAGCACAACGCTTCATTTTCTTAGTTTGCAGACGGAACAAGTCAAAAAAAAAAAAAATCAGCAGCAGAAACCCTCTTAATTGCTCATGGGATCAAGAATACGTCTATGGGGACCTACTGTACAGGTGTGGATAGCACAGAGAATCTGCTTCCCCATAGAACGTATATTCTGCAGGAGATAGGTATACCCCCGGGGAGGAGAAGAGGGGCACAAAGGAAAGGTACACTTTGACAGTACCATGCCATGTATAGCTTGTCAGGGGCTATTAACAATGGCTTTTCTGTAGTATGGTGTTCCATAGAGCTTGTTACCTCTATGTGCAGTGACGGGTTTTTCTGCATCTGAGCAATGCCAGTCAAAGCAAGGGCAAAAAATAGTTTTCTGAATACCCTGTTCACACCACAATGCTGGTGTAATGTGTGGTAAAGTGCAGAAAAATGCAGACCTGCAGCTTTTTCACATAAACATTGGAAGATACCGCCCGCAGGTTATTCCAAAATGGAGCACCTGAGCTCAATTTTGAGTGTCGTGGCAAAGGCTGTGAATACTTACAGTATATGCATGTGATTTTGTTTTTTTTTTAATTTTAATAAACTTGCAAAGATTTTAAACAAACTGTAGAAAAAGTGAAGCGCTGTGAATACTTTCTGGATACACTGTATAACACAAGTGCCTTTTTCTGGCTAATGTGAATGTGGCCCTTTGGTTTATAGAAGCTGGAGGGTGCTACCACACATATCCCATCGTCTCATACCCAGAGAGGTATTAACCACTTGCCGACCGCCGCACGACTATTTACTGTGGCGGTCAGCCCCTCACAGGCAAAGTGACGTAGGACTGTCGCCAGCCTATGAGGCTCTAGGGCCGGAGGCGCGCTCCCGTTCGGTCACGGATCCCCCCCCCGCGCGTGCGTGTGTGGCACTCGCGATTGTCCGTTACACCGGGAGAAAGGCAGATGGCTAATGTAAACAAAGCCACCTGTCATTCTTCCCTGCGTAAGAATGGAGATCACACGGTTCTACTATGTAGGACCGTTGATCTGTTATTACACCAGTAGCCACATCCAATCACAGTTAGAATCACGCCCCTAGGGACACACACCACCCCTCCCGGTAAAAAAAAAAGTTCACCCCTTCACTGCCAGTGTCATTATTACATTATTACAGTAACAGTGCATATGCATAGCACTGATTACTGTAGTAATGTCACTGGTAACCCTAAAAGTGTCTAAAAGGTCAATCAAGGGTCCGATCTGTCCGCTGCAATGTCGCAGTCCCGCAAAAAAAAAAAAAACGCAGATTGCCGCCATTACTCATTAAAAAAAACTATAAAAATGACAAAAATCTTTCCCTTAGTAAACGCAATAACTTTTGCGCAAACCAATCAAAATACGCTTTTTGCAATTTTTTTTACCAAACCTATAATGTATCATAAAACAAATTGGCCTAAAATGTTAAAAAAATTTGATTTTTACAGTTTTGGGGAATTTCATATAAAAAAAAATGTGAAAAATATTGTTATTTTTGCAAAATTGGCGCTCTTTTTTGTTTATAACGCATGATCAAAAAAATCGCACAGGTGATCAAATACCACCAAAAGAAAGCTGTTTGTGGGGAAAAAAAGGACGTCAAATTCGTTTAGGTACAGCGTCGCATGACCGCGCAATTGTCCGTTAAGGTCACGCAGTGCCGAATCGTAAAATAGGCCCTGGTCAGGAAGGGGGTAAAATCTTCCGGGGCTTAGTGGTTAAGCCCATAATTGAAAACAAAAAATGAACATGCAGTGACTGGCTACAATAGGGTGGAAGTTTTACAGCTGGAGAGGACCATCATTAACCCTGTAGCTCCCTTCGTGTTACACCATTAATGTAGGCTGAGGACAGACTGGCTGCTATCAGCAACAAACCCACAGCAAAGTTTACAAATTATTTATATTGGACAATCTGGTTAACATCGGATTTTTGTATCTGCTTTAGTTTCATGTAATAAATATCAGAAACCTGAGGCCTCATCCGAACATCCCATCAGATAGAGCGTCCCCATATGAATACAAGTCGCAGTGCTCAGATTATTTCTTCCATTCACAAATCAGGCCAGGAATCTTTATTAGAAACAGAAGGTCCAAAGGTCGTTTAGAGCAAAAACTGTTTATTTTATTTTTGTCCTGTTATCTACACACACAAGGTTTATATTACAGAACGCTAGCTGAAGAAACATTTTCCCCCAGTATTAACAGCTGAACTTGTATATAGTTTTATATGTCATCACCTTAGCATGGTCCAGGTGATGACATCTCTGGGTCTACTAGGGCCATCATTTCTCCAACCTAGTATTAAACCCAAAAATGTAATAAGTATTATCCTACCAATCAGATGTGATGGCTGCATTAAAGTGGTTATAAAGGTTCTTAGAAGGCTTGGTCTCTTAATGCATTCTATACATTAGGAGGAAAAAAAACCTGTGTGCCACAGCCCCCCCAATACTTACAGTACCTGAGCCACTCTCAATCCAGCAATGTTGCCTGAGAGACTCTGGAGTCCGGGACTCTCCCGCCTCACTGGCTGAGATAGCAGCAGGCGCCAATGGCTCCCACTGCTGTCAAAGTCAGTGAGCCAATAAGGAAAGAGGGGGTGGGGTTGGGCCAAAGCTGTGTCTAAATGGACACACCGAGCAGTGGCTCGGGTGCCCCATAGCAAGTTGCTTGCTGTGGGGGTACCCGACAGCAGGGAAGGTGACGGCAAGGGACCTGAGAAGGAGGATCCCAGCTGCTCTGTGTAAAACCAACTGCACAGAGCAGGTAAGCATAACATTTAAAAAATCATGAGACTTTAGTATTAGTGCTTAAAATTTCATAACATCCCTTCTGTAAGCGCCGGTTCACACTGGCGCGACGCTACTTTCAGGGGCGACCTCCAAGATCGCGGTGCGAGCAGCGCGCCGTGACCTCGGAGCGGCCGCCACAGACTTCATAACATTGAAGTCTATGGCGGTCGCCTCCTGGTCGCCCCAAAGAAGCTCCGGACCCTTTTTCTAGGTCGGAGCGACTTGTGTCGCTCCTATTAGAACGGGTCCGTAGCTTCCCTACGGGAGGCAACCTGCGGCGATCTGTGAGGCGACCAGGTCGCCCTAGTGTGAACCGGGGCTAATACAGTCCCCCACTCTTTTGGAAATCTGTGTTAGTCGGGGTGGAGGGTACTGTTCGGGTGTCTAAATCTGCTAGTACATCTAACAAACTGAAGCCAACACCTTCTAAGAAGTCACAGCAACAGTTTTTTTCCTTTTGAGTAAGATTTTCTATAAATAAAAGCTGGCAATTGTAAGCAGACCTGTCAGTGGTAATTGGTTTGTGTTTATCCTCTAACTGCTTCCACTGCAGTACAGCTTTTTTTTTTTTTCCCAAAAGAACAGACTTACTGGCTTGATAACCAGGTAAAAATATAGGAAAGCCTAAAAAAAGAAAAAAAAAAAATGCAGCCACTACATCTAAGAATTGTTGAGCTGCAATATATTAAAATGCTTGCTTTAATAAGGGTTTAAGAACCGAAGGGTTTAACCACTTTATCACCGGAGGATTTTGCTGTCTTACGTCTGGGCCACTTTTTGCGATTCGGCACTGTGCGATTTTAACTGACAATTGCGCGGTCATGCAACGCCGTACCCAAACAAATTTAGGTCATTTTTTTTCCCACAAAGAGCTTTCTTTTGGTGGCATTTGATCAGCTGTGCGATTTTTACTTTTTGCGCTATAAACCAAGAAAAGCGACAATTTTGAAAAAATAATATTTTTCACATTTTTTTTTTATATGAAATTCCCCCCCAAAAAAATGTAAAAATCTAAATTTAATCATTTTAGGCCAATTTGTTTTCTGCTACATATTTTTGGTTAAAAAAAAAAAAAAAAAATCGCAATAAGCGTATTTTGATTGGTTTGCGCAAAAGTTATTGCGTTTACTAACTAAGGGAAAGATTTCTGTCGTTTTTGGTGTGTTTTTTTTTTTTTTTTTTTAACGAGTAATGGCAGCGGTCTGTGATTTTTTTTGCGGGACTGCGACATTGCGGTGGACAGATGGGACCCTTGACTGACATTGACACTTGGGGTACCAGTGACATTACTACAGTAATCAGTGCTATACATATGCACTGTTACTGTAAAAATGACACTGGCAGGGAAGGGGTTAATTTTTATTGGAAAGGGAGGGGTTAATATATGCCTGATGCTTACTGACGTGTGTGGGGGGAGGTGACTGAGTGACACAGGGACAGCTATGCTGAACCCTGCCTGTCCCTTAGGAGATCCACCCGCTTTGTTTACACAAGCGGGCGGATCTCCCCACTCGATTCCCCGACGATCGGGGAAGAGCAGCGGTGATCACCGCCGCTCCTCCCCTGGCCCGACTACCACTGTGACTGAATACAGCGGGAGCGAGCCTCCGGCGGCGTGCGCGCGCCGCCGAGAGAGGGGAATGTCTGGCGACGTCGCCAGACGTCATCGAGCCACTTTGTCGCGGTAGAGCTCTAGTGAACAGCAGTAAAGTGGTTAATAATGCTTTAAAACACAGCTTCAGCAAAAAGCTTCTCTTGATTTTGTTAAAAGGGATAGCATTGCTTCCCTTTACAAGCATGTTCTACTTGCCTGTTCTGTGCAATGGAACCCCAATCCTCCTTGCCCCCCCCCCCCATAATTCTGTCTCCTTCCCGAGGCGGGCTGTTTGCATCTATTCAGACAAACAGCCCGGCTCGGCCCCACCTCCTACGCTGGATCGAGATCAGGCTCAGGTGATATTTAGGGGGGGCTGCATGTAAAAGGTTTTTTACCTCAATGCAGAAAATGCATTCATGTTAAAAAAAAAAAATCCTTAAATTGTGGACAGAGTGAGAATGGGCTAAAACTGTTGAGTTTTGTGTTCCCACTGCGGAGGGCTCCTCACTTTATGGCGAAAAAGGAAGCGATAGGAAATTTCTTCAGTGGGCACACAAACTGCAGCAATCATTTAAAGTTTGACTAAAAAGGCCAAAGCTAAGTTGTTGGATGGAGTGGAGAGGGTTTAGGACACCTGTCAAGTTTGCATTGCTATCTTAAAAATGGGAAAAAATGGGAAAACAAAAAAATCCCCAATTTTGGGTTGTCACCAAGAAATAAAAAAAAAAAAGGAGAAATCTTCCAAATCGCGACACTAGTTTTGGTGATAGCTGGGGATTTCCCTCACTTCCTGTTGTGGCTATCAGACAGGAAGTAGAGGGAAATCTACCCAACAGCACACCGATGTTAAAAAAAAAAAAAAAAACACCTGACAGGTTATAACCTTTTCTATTCTATTCAAAATGCTAGAAAAGAACATTTCCTTAAAGATTAACTTTGGGTTGGAACGAAAAATATCCTTGCATTGGGCTGCTGGAACTGGGAGCAAGATGAGAAATCCTGCCTGTTCCTCTAACCCCTAAAAACAAACAAAGCAGTTGTAAACCCTATTTTTTTTTTTTCACCCTAAAATAAAAAAAAAACAGGTTTATACTTTCTTGCTCTGTGCAATGATATTGCACAGAACAGCCCTCAACCACCTCTTATGGGGTCCCTCACCAGTGCTCTCTGCTCTTCTGTGATAGCCCCCATAGCAATCCACTTGCAATGGAGGGGCACTCCTGTGGACGCGTTCCAAAGCCTGGTGGTGTGTGCCCATTGACACACTGTGCAGCTCGGCCTCTCCCTTCGCTCTTGCCACTAGTTTTCAGTCCGATCAGGAGAGAAGAGTTGCAGCAGACAAGCACAAGGCTGGATCAAGAATGGACTTAGGTAAGTGTTTTAAGGGGGTAGGGGAGCGGGCACTGGGGAGCTGCTAATACCTTATGCAGAGAATGCACTAAGGGGGAGAATTAAAAAAAAAAAAAAAAAAAGAAAAAAAAAAAAACACACCACACTTCTGCCTTTACCATTGTGTTTCCCTGTTCCAGTAGAATCTGATCCTCATTTTGTACATGCACAGTAAGGAAGGTGTAAACTCCCAAAGTCGATCATGGACAGCAATAAAAATGCGACAGAAGGCAATTTCTGTGCATTTTTACTTAAGTTCATGTATATTCACCCCATGTATTCTATGTGACCATATATCCTGTTTTTTGTCTTTTTTGAGATCTTTCTGAACTAAAATTCTTGTGAAAAAAAAAAAACTTGGTATAAAAAGGTTTCCCCCCTAAGGGCCCATTCAAACTGTGTGCAGTGACCTGTATTATCTGAAGAGAACATGGCAAGCTTTTATTTTTAAAAGATCCCCTCTTACTAGTACATTTGTACAATAATTCTGGCGTGTTTGTCCAGTTTTCTGATCTTTAGTGGGATTAAATCAACATTTGTTTTTGAAGGTAGTGATGAAAAACAATTTGAAGGATCAGCATTATTGTATGAACAAAATTCTAACAGTGAATGTGGTTTTCATTCAGCAGAAAATCCTATACATTGGAATGGAACCTGTGTAATACATCTGGGTTTCCATTCAAATTGAAGGTCTGGAGTCAACGTGAAGAGATTTTAAACCAAAGTTTGTTGGCTCGATGGCAAGAAAGAACGATCTAAGAATGATCTAAGAATGTTCCGACTATAAATTTTGCTTGAATGTTCGTATGAGATTCTACCAGTGTATGGCCAGCTTTTAAATGTTTTCACCAGGACAGATGTCCCCAGGGCAGAAATAAACTGCAATAAAAACTCAGGCCTGGGCTAGTGGCCCAGGTACAAGGTTCTAGCAACAACCCTGGCGGATAAAAGTGATCATCCAAAAGTTTGCAGAGTAAAGACAGAACATCGATGTGATCAGCTATGCACACAGGCCCGAAGGTGGATGAGGCCCACTGTGCACTCTGACTGCACACACTGAGAATTCGGGTCAGCAGGGGCCGTCTTTGGTCTCAGCGTTTCCCACTTACAATCTTCAGCAGAACCAATGATGCTGCACAGCCCCGGTACATGGGTGGCACGGCTCAGTGCAGCACTTGCCCCAGCATTTAGAAGAGGATTAAATTCAGTCATGGAAGGAACGCATCAGGAGCCCACCTCTATATAGATCTGCTCTGCCTCCTGCTCTCTGCCACACTGCTATGGGGTAGTGAAGAATCTTCACCAAAAATAGATGAAGGTATTCCAATCCTTTAGGGCTAATTGTGGGATATTAAATGAATACATGTGCATGGGTGCTTCCCCCCCACTCACGTACCAGCTCTGCCCGGTGCTCAGACTTGCAGGCTGCCAAAACACGAATCACAGGAGAAGTCGGCACTCAGAATGGCATCCAACAATGGTTATCCTTTAGTGCAAAAAAACATTTATAACTGTAAATCAGCCTATGCATTTTGGCTGTCGGGCCTTAGTCATGAGCCAAGGCCTGATGGCCAAAATGCTGTTTTATAGCGGTTATACATGTTTTTGCAATTCGAGATAATCATTGTTGGATGCCATTTTGAGTGCCTACTTCTCCTCTTGTGATTTAAGTTGCAGGATATCATTTTACTAGCATGACATGTTGCTAGGTAGGACTGGCATATATCCAGGGGGATCTGGGAGTCCTGACTGACCTGTTCACAAGCTCAAACTTTAGGGCATACAGTTGTACATACCCTGGCCAAGTTTACATACCCTGGCCAAATTTATCTTAGCCATTTTTCAGAGAAAATGAATAAACTTCTTTAACTCATGGTTAGTGTTTGGTTAAAGCCATTTATTATCAATCAACTGTATTTACTCTTTTTAAATCATAATGACAACAGAAACTACCCAAATTACCCTGTTTAAAAGTTTACATACCCCAGTTCTTAATATTGTATTAAATATGTGTATTGCCCCCTTTAACATCAATGGCAGCTTGAAGTCTTTTGTGTTATTTGGGATGAGGCTCTCTTCTCAGATAGTAAAGTTGCCCATTTTTCCTGGCAAAAAGCCTCTAGTGCCTGTAAATTCTTGGGCTGTCTTGCATGAACCGTACGTTTGAGATCTCCCCAGAGTGGCTCAATGATATTGAGGTCAGAAGACTGAGATGGCCACTCCAGAACCTTCACTTTATTCTGCTATAGCCAATATCAGGTCTACTTGGCCTTGTGTTTAGAATCATTGTCATGTTGGAATGTCCAAGTAAGTCCTGTGTGCAGCTTCCGGGACTAAAGAATGCAAATTTTCCTACAGTATTTTTTAATAACATACTGCATTCAGCTTGGCATCAATTCTGACCAAATGGTGCCTTTTAGCTTACACATCCCCAAAACATCAGCGATCCTCCTCCGTGTGTCACAGTAGGAATGGTGTACCTTTCATCATACCCCTTGTTGACTCCTCTCCAAATGTAGCGTTTATGGTTGTGGCCAAAAAGCTCAATTTTGGTCTCTTCACTCCAAATGACTTTGTGCCAGAAGGTTTGAGGCTTGTCTCTGTGCTGTTTGGCATATTGTAAGTGGGATACTTTGTGGCATTTGCGTAGTAATGGCTTTCTTCTGGTGACTCGATCATGCAGCCCATCTTTCTCATCCTTCATGTGGATCTTGAAACAGTCACACCACATGTTTTCAGAGAGTCCTGTATTTCACCTAAACTTTTTTGTGGGTTTTTATTTGCATCCTGAACAACTTTCCTGGCAGTTGTGGCTGAAAATGTAGTTGGTCTACCTGACCGTGGTTTGGTTTCAACAGAACCCCTCATTTTCCACTTCTTGATTAGAGTTTTAACACTGCTGATTGGCATTCTCAATTCCTTGTAGAGATGTGCCGGTTTTCGGTAATGCGATAAATCGCAATACTGCATACGTATAGTATTATAGTATCGTTATCGTGGGCATTTTTAAAATACCGTATTTCCACCCCCCCAGTCTTTTTCTCTCAAAACACTGCCCCCGAGTCTCCATCTCTCCATACACTGCCGCAGAAAACTTTTATTCATATTCTCGGAAAAATGGCCAGGTCGTCAAATTCTGCCAGGTTATGAAAACCTATAAGCACAACCATATTTGGGAGAAAGAAAAAGTTAATTTGATGCAATGTTTATGGATTGTGAGAATAGAAAACACCTACAGAAAAACCTCACCCACACAATGAGATAATACAAAAATAGTTTGCTTTATGGGAATTGAACTCCAACCTCAGAGCTGCAGGACAAGCTAGCTAAACACAACAGTCACCATGTTCACTACTTTGGAAACAAAGTAGAGGATGGAATCCATACACAATTTGTACACGGGTGCCCTCTACTGCCACCAAGGGTCTCATTTTGGGTTTGCAGTTTTTTAAACCCCCTGTTGCTTGCTTTACTACTGACAAAATATTTCCTCATGCACAAAGTGTGATTTCTGTCAATAGGAACCTGCACAGAGTAGATACTTGCTGCCAGAGAACTGAAAGAAGATACATGTTTACACAAAGGTTTACCTCCTTTCAGCTGAGCCCTGCAAGACCTGTGCCATCCAAAAATGCTGTCTTGAGAGATAAAAAAGCGATGGATGGTGGTTGCCTGGATGGAAAGTTGCCTGGAAAGCGCATCTGAATGAACAAGAACATCCAATCAACACCTTTGATTAGACCCAGGATACAAATACGTAGGAGTCCAGGGTGACCAGATCAGAGCACATACAGATTGAACGTTGTAAAGTATCCAATGTGCCCATAGCCCACATTTGTGCCAAGATTTGAAACGAGATTATGGATCTGGATGCACCACTACAAGAGGCCTGTGTGAATGTAGCTTCAGTTTTCCTTTTCTTGAGGAAGAGATTCCAAGTTATGATCTTGCAAACAGGCCCACTGTATTCACATATGTCCCGGTCGCATGCATTACTAATAACATTTGGCAGAACATTTGTAGCATTGTCTAGGTATTGTCAGATTTTATTGGCTATCTACATTTATTTATACATTTGTTACTGCTGTGGTGCATGAGAGCAATGCCCAAACAGAATGACGTCACCCTGGAGTGCGTCATTTAACATAAAATAACTTTCCAGTAACTGGGAGGCTACCACCAAAAATATAAAAACTTAATGCTCTGCCTCTGTACCAAGGATTCAAACCTCAATGTCAAACAGACTTGTTTTTCACAAACTGTAGAGACCATCTTGATTTATTGACGGTACTCACACCTTGTAATCGTGGCAGTCAGAAACATTTCCTTTAAGAAGATAGAATAAGAGTGTCCTTGCACTGATCAACATTACCTAAGAGCAGTAAGAGTGTACTTGATTTGGTTTTATCCATAAATTAAAGCAAGATTCAAGAACAAAGTTTTTTGCAACTTATATCTTATGTATCGATCCATGCTAATGTATCCATTTAAGAGAAGACAACAGCTCCCTGGGAGGACACTGTATGAAATATTTATAGAAACTGTATTACAAATACTGAAAACTAAAAGCACTTGCAGGGAGTATGAATTCAGAAATCTTGTCTAAATACCTGGTCATACAGTTCCTGTACAAATAAAACACATGGCCTTCATTGGCCGTGCACCATCTGCAAAGCAGATCCATCTGAGCCAATATTCACCCATATTGTAAGACACAAAGTAGTTCATGCCCCGGGTTCAGAAAAACAGTAAGAAAATTAATATGAAACCAAACTAGCAGAAAGGGGACTAAAAGCCAACAAACAAAATAGCATTTTTTTCTGGGGGGGGGGGGGGGGGGGGGATTGGAATAGAGCTGGTGGAGATTAGAACCCCTGCCAGGTTTTTATTGCCATCTGTGTCTTTCCATTTGTACTGGTGAGCACAGTCTAAGAGCCCATTCACACTAGCACGACTTGTGAGGCGACTTGTGTAGCCCCAGGTCGCTTGACATAACAAAAGCAATGTTAATCAATCAGTGCTGTCTTAATTGGCAATACTGAAGTCGCTCCGACTTCAGAAAAGGGTCCTGTACTACTTTGAGGCGACCTCTATCCGACTTGTCCCATCCATATACTTCAATGGGAGTCGCCTCCTTATCTTAATTGAAGCGACTTGTTATCAGACTTTCCAGGAAGAAGAAAGATTAGCCAGGCATTCCCCACATTGCAGCCATGCCTATATGAGATTATATATATATTCCATTATCTCGGCTTGGTCTGTGTGAGTGGCACTGGTGGACACCGATTCATGGCACTGATACGTGGCACTGGTGGACACTGATATGTGGCACTGGTGGACACTGATACGTGGCACTGGTGGACACTGATACGTGGCACTGGTGGACACTGATACGTGGCACTGGTGGGCAGTGGCACTGGTGGACACATACGTGGCACTGGTGGGCAGTGGCACTGGTGGACACATACGTGGCACTGGTGGGCAGTGGCACTGGTGGACACATACGTGGCACTGGTGGGCAGTGGCACTGGTGGACACATACGTGGCACTGGAGGGCAGTGGCACTGGTGGACACATACGTGGCACTGGAGGGCAGTGGCACTGGTGGACACATACGTGGCACTGGAGGGCAGTGGCACTGGTGGACACATACGTGGCACTGGTGGGCAGTGGCACTGGTGGACACATACGTGGCACTGGTGGGCAGTGGCACTGGTGGACACATACGTGGCACTGGTGGGCAGTGGCACTGGTGAACACATACGTGGCACTGTGGGCAATGAGGAAAGGAGTAAAAAAAAAAAAAAAAACAGAAAAGGGGAATTAGGTCACAACACATCATATTCTGATTGGCCAAACACAAAGTCGTCTGTCATATAAGTCACGGTAAAGTCGCGGTACAGTCGCGGTAAAAAGTCGCTCCGACATGGGGCGACTGGCAGTGTGAACCGGCTCTATGGGAAATGAAAATGTTACAGCTATCACAAAAATAACAAATATACCAAATGGCAGCTTCTGTTCCAGTAAGATTCGCTCTCCCTTCCTGTTGCGTCTCAAGGTTTGAACATAAAGCAAGATAAACACACTGAGTTTTATTTTATCCAACCAGTAGGTTGAACGTTAAAAAGAAAACCTTGCAGATGCCCGCATCAACACAAGTGATGCTGATGAAGGGATCTCTCCTGTTGTGCCCCATAAAAAGATCAGCACTTGCAACCATTAGCACCGACCGATGGTGCAAATGACTGTTCAACAGAAGCTGGTTGTTACATTGGCATTTGTTGCACAGATAACGCTACACATGGACCAAAAACAGGAACCAGACAACTTTCAGTACGTGTACCCTGCTTAAATCTCCCCAAATGAACATAGGATGCAAGAAATACAATTTGCTGGGGTTTTACCATTCTCTATTCCAGCCATTCTCAACCAGGGTTTAATAGCACCCTAGGGATCCTTGAGAGGTTACTAGGGTTTACTTGAGCTGTGCCCTATTTTCCTCATATGTGATGGTGCAAAGTTGGTGGATTAATTCAAGGGCCATTGCCACTTGGCAGATACCAAAGCATGACACCAGTTATCTTTCTGGCTGTCTATAGGGGATGGGCATTCTTCCCACTGACACCCAAATAAATTGGTTTTATACCTGGGGTTCCCTGGTTTCCCAGAGACCTGAACATTTTTTTTTTTTTTTTTTTTTTTTAAGAGTTCCCCTGGGGAAAACCGGTTGAGAAAAACTGCTCTACTCTACATACAATTAGAACAAGGTTTTTGGCTATACATACACTTTAAATCAGTTTTCTAATTTTTATGGATTCAGGGGAATGCTATTCTGCAGATGCCTGTGCTCTCACCATAACAAAGGAGTCACCTTATCGCTGTCCTGAAGTACAGGTTTAATCTAAATTATTTGAAATCCTTCATGGGATCATAACTCATACGGAACTTGTAGTACAGCCATTCGGCACAACTTGAAAAATACTGGTGTAAAAAAAAAAAAAGCGCTTTACCTCTTCACCCTATACCTTCTTGTAGAATTCTGGTTCCATTGCAGGGCTCATGTTAGCCCATAAACCAAAATTCAATATGCAATAAGCCCTCTGCTGTAGATCCTTATGAAAAATGATTTTTGAAAGGCATATCAATCCCATAGCTAAGGAGCAT
Source organism: Pelophylax lessonae (assembly GCF_965119305.1). Classification (NCBI taxonomy): domain Eukaryota; kingdom Metazoa; phylum Chordata; class Amphibia; order Anura; family Ranidae; genus Pelophylax; species Pelophylax lessonae. The sequence goes on along the minus strand of NC_138772.1, from coordinate 84,702,291 downwards.
TTTGGCCTCTGAGGCCTTTTGATAGCCGTCTGACCCTTTGTATAAACTCCTTTAATATCCCCAATATTAAAGGCAAAGCGAGTAAAATGCCCAACATCAGCTGCAATACTTTGGAACCTTTCATAAAAGCACACATTTATAATCATATACAAAAATAATAGCAAAAGAATTTTAAACATTACAGGCAGAAAGTACCGAGGTAAGAATAGGACAGCAACATTCATAGTGAGGGACAACATTCCAAAGAACTAAGCAGAACTTGGACTTTAGGTGGAGATCTCTTTCCATTGATGTCCTCAAGAGAACAATTTAGCATGTAATTCAACTTGCTAATAATCACACAAAATGTAACCATATTAAAGGCTACCAAAAAATGACAAATACTAAATGTACATCAGCCCTCAGTGCTATATCTTAGTCCAGTCTAAACGGCAGAAAGCAGATTTCTGATTGGTGCCCATGGGTTCTTGCAAAATGCTGCTCTTATTAAATACCATGTTATTCAAGATATGCTCCATATGTTTTGTAAAATAGAAAATGTACAGGTAATGATACTGCTAAATACACCAAAAAGGCAACCATCCACGAAGCTTGACAAACATTGGTTAGACTACCTTATGTAGGTTATCCTTTTTGTTACCTGTTAGGTCTTTAGATTTATTTGTTAATTTTTGATTCACATATTGAACCAGACAACACTAAAAAGGGAACCATTACTGCAGAAGCTCATTACTTTTCACAACAACTTTAATACTGAATTGCTGAATCAAGTTTTTCCAAGATGGCTGCCAATAAGACACCGAAAAAACTTGTGTGATAGCAACATTCCAAAATAGGACAATACCCTACCAAATTATCTGAGAAACCGCAGTACAATATAAATGCTTGTTCTGTCAAAACAATCAAGACAATATGTGTTCAGTGTATCAAGAAATTCAACAGATAAAAGCTTAAGACGTGTTTTCATATAGATTTAAAAAAAAAAAAAAAAACACAACACAAAACTTACTGAATTGTCAGGACCAGTCTTCCTTTAAAATTTGGACCGATAAAGCTCAAAGACCATAATAACCCAAATAAAACAAGCCACAAATGGGAGTCACTTTCAGGCAAAAAAAAATGTGGCTTGATAATGAGTGAATATTAACATGCAGATATTTTTGCTGTCTGTTGCCAAGAGAGTTCTATGAGGAGTAATTTCAGACGGCAGCTAAATTGCACGCACATCAAGCATGTGACCAAAGGACAATCCCAACACCGCTGTGGAAAATTCTGGATTGGTCGGAGAAGAAAAAAAACTTTTGGGGGGGCAAAATAAAAGTTCTCAGCTGCAAGATGTTAGACAGGCTGTAAATGTCGGCGTTGTCTTTATCCATGCCTGTGTTTTGCCTGCATGAAATTAGAGGATTGCTACAAGCTCAGAACACTCGAAGCCAAATGCAGTGTGGTAACATTACAGATGAGCAACCATTTATGGCTTGAAGTGAGGAGCACATGCTTCAGGCTAATCTACCATAAATAGCTCTGCAAACGGCTAGGATCAAATCAGCTGTTCTCATCCTCACAGCCAGTGGCCACCTTTTTCATTGTACATTCAATTCTTTTGAACTTTTTCAGCTTCCTGTTACCTTTTTGTTTTTTTATTTTACAAAAAGGCAGAACAGTCCCATAAAGCTTACAGTTAATATGTAAAGCGGATCGACAGGCAAAAAAAAAAAAAAAAACAATTAGTGTATTCATTTAAATGTGTAAATGCAAATAAAAATGAGTGTAAGTGTAATGTGTCTTTATATCAACTTCCTGTAGTCTGTTAACGCAAAAATCAGGAAGGAAGGGCGGGACTAGTAACCAACTATGTGCAGCATGCAAAAAATTTATATGCAGACTAGGCTTGTGACGGTATCAGATTTTCATGCTGCGATTAATTGATTAAGGTTTTGCCACGGTATACGGTATTATATTATTAAATTTAAATTATTAAATTTCCACCTCACTTCAATTTCATTGCTGAATTTAGGGGCTTTGGTTCACTTATGCACATTATTATATAGTCAGTCAGTACAGACTGTGAACCAGGCCTAAAATAGGTCATCAAGCAGTGTCTGGCCTAACTGGTGATAACTGGTCCTGGCGCTCGGCTCCGATCCGATGGCCTGGTCATTAAGAGGGCAAATCCTTGTGGTCAAGAAGTGGTTAAACCTGAAGGAGGTGTTGTTTATAAATTACTTTACTATTGCTTTAGGCCTGGTTCACATGTATGCGGGTTGGCGGTTCACATGTATGCGGGTTGGCGGTTCACATGTATGCGGGTTGGCGGTTCACATGTATGCGGGTTGGCGGTTCACATGTATGCGGGTTGGCGGTTCACATGTATGCGGGTTGGCGGTTCACATTTGCACAGGCATAGCAGCCCATTGATTTGAACGGGCTGCTATGCCCTCATTTTCCGCAGAAAAAAGGTGCATGCAGCATTTTTTTAAAATTCGGTGGCCTTGAAATCCATCCTGCTTTTGCACCATGCGACTAACCTGCAGTTCCTGCTCTGGCAAGCTTTCTGCATTTTTTGTATACGTGGGCACGGCATTTAAAAACAGTTTGCGTGTGCAACGGCAGGTAAGTCGCATGGTGCAAAAGAAGGATGGATTTCATGGCCACTGCATTTTTTTAAATTCTGCATGCACCTTTTTTCAGCTGAAAACGCAGGCATAGCAGCTCAAGCCCATTCACATCAATGGGCTGCTATGCCTGTGCAAATGTGGGCCCCACACCGGCATACATGTGAACCAGGCCTAAAGCAATAGTAAAGTCATTCATTGGTTAAACCTGCAGGAGGACCGGTGTTTTTATCTATTAATGACTTTACTATTGCTTTAGGCCTGGTTCACATGTATGCGGGTTGGGGGCCCACATTTGCACAGGCATAGCAGCCCATTGATGTGAATGGGCTTGAGCTGCTATGCCTGCGTTTTCAGCTGAAAAAAGGTGCATGCAGAATTTAAAAAAATGCAGTGGCCATGAAATCCATCCTTCTTTTGCACCATGCGACTTACCTGCCGTTGCTGCACACGCAAACTGTTTTTAAATGCCGTGCCCACGTATACAAAAAATGCAGAAAGCTTGCCAGAGCAGGAACTGCAGGTTAGTCGCATGGTGCAAAAGCAGGATGGATTTCAAGGCCACTGAATTTAAAAAAAATGCTGCATGCACCTTTTTTCTGCGGAAAATGAGGGCATAGCAGCCCGTTCAAATCAATGGGCTGCTATGCCTGTGCAAATGTGGGCCGCCAACCCGCATACATGTGAACCGCCAACCCGCATACATGTGAACCACCAACCCGCATACATGTGAACCAGGCCTAAAGCAATTGTAAAGTCATTAATAGATAAAAACACCGGTCCTCCTGCAGGTTTAACCACTTCTGGACCGCAAGGATTTGCCCCTTTAAAGACCAGGCCATCGGATCAGAGCGCCAGGACCAGTCATCACCAGGTAGGCCAGACACTGCTTGATGGCTATATAATAATGTAATGTGGGCTGCTATGCGTGTGTGTGTATGTGTGTATATATATTAGAGCTGCACGATTCTGGCCAAAATGAGAATCACGATTTTTTAGCTTGGAATAAAGATCACGATTCTCTGTGTAACAAAAAAAAAAATTGGGATAACTTTACTGTTACGTTTTTTTTTTTTTATTCATTAAAGTCTATTAATTGCGTTTGAAAGACTGCTGCCCAAATACAGTGTGACATAAAATATTACAAACAATCGCCATTTTTTTCTGTAGGGTCTCTTCTAAAAAAATATATAAAATGTTTGGGGTTCTAAGTACTTTTCTAGCAAAAAAAAACTGATTTTAAACTTGCAAGCAACAAGTGTCAGAAAAAGGTCCAGTCTTTAAGAGGTTAAACTTCCTTTCTCCCTGGCAGAGGGAAGGAAAAGATACAATGTAATCATTTTTGTTTATAGTTACTGGGAGACTTTGCTGATAGGTGTTAGCTGTGTGAGTGAATGAGTCATCCAGCTCACTGAAATGTATCAATTCACAAGTCAGACCCAGGTGCAGAGAAACTTGGTATTTTAAAAATGCCACAATAACAATACCGTGGCTATGCAATACCGCGATATATCGAATTACCGAAAACCGGCATATGTCTAATGCAGACAGGAGGAGAGAGCAGAGGGATGGGCTCAGCAGACCCACTGCTTTTCATTTACTGTCCAGTCACAGGCAGAGAGGAGGGAACCTGTAGGTGTTCGCTATAACTTGTCCTGGCATACACCATACACATACATTATTATTATACAGGATTTATATAACGCCAACAGTTTGCACAGCGCTTTACAATGTGAGGGAAGACAATACAATTCAATACAGGAGGAATCAGAGGGCCCTGCTATTTAGAGCTTACAATCTAGAATATATATATATATATATATATATATACATATACACACACATACATACACACACACACATATATATATATATATATACATATATACATACACACACACCTGGATTTTTGTACTTCCCATAAAATTATTTTCTCTGAAGTTAATTAACAGACGCAGCTCCATATCTTCTTGACCATTGGGCTATGCTGCCCCCTCTACAGGAGTAGGACACTAGGCAGGAAAAAGCTTTACCACGCCTATGGGGCTGTCCCTGCAGACATAACCCCACACACACACACACACTGCTACAGCCCTCAGTCTCGTTGCAAGCAATGTTTAAATGACAAAAACCCCATTCCACTCAAATAGAGGGGCGGGTGCTGCGTTTGTCAATGAACTTCAGGGAAAACGATTTTACGGTAAGTACAAAAATCCAGTTTTCTCCATTGTTCCATTGACAGGAGCAGCTCCATATCTTCTTGACCATTGGGATGCCCCAAAGCAGTATTTGCATGAGGGGTGGGGAAACGCAAAGAACATACAGTAAACCCCCCTCCATTGCGGGGGTTACGTTCCGGACCCAGCTGCGAAAAGTGAAAATCCGCGAAATAGAAAAACCCTATTAAAATGCATTGCAGGCATGTTTTTTTACTGTCACTGTACGTGTAAAAGCATTTTAAGGTCTTTAAACACACTTTTAAAACAATAGAAACTCATTTAAACACATAAAAATGGATTTTTGTAAAATCTTACCGTAAAATCCTTTTCTCTTAGCTCATTGACAGACGTAGTCCTCGGTGATACAGCACCTTCGGGTTATGTTGCCTCCACAGGAGCAGGACTAGACAGGAAATTAAAATGCTCTGGCCACACCCTAGGGGCAGTCCCAGAGGGTATATCCTCTCTCTCTCTGCCTCAGCAAATCAGTTATGTCAAAAAGCAGTCTTTAGAAATTTTAACCCAACCCAACTCAAAAACAGAGGGGCGGGGACTACGTCTGTCAATGAGCTAAGAGAAAAGGATTTTACGGTAAGATTTTACAAAAATCCATTTTTCTCTATCGCTCATTGACAGACGTAGTCCTCGGTGATACAGCACCTTCGCAACGTCCCAGAGCAGTATCACAAATGAGGGGTGGGAAAATGGAAATCAAATCCCAATCTAGAAGGCCCAACCGGTGCCAACTAGAAGTTTACAATGCTCATCCTAATGATGAGACTCAACAAAAAAGAAATTTTTCAAACAGAAAAAAACTCTCGAGATAGACCACCGGTCTCCTCAAATTGCGGCCTGCAAAACCTTGCGGCCAAATGAGGCATCCGCCGATGCCGTCACATCAATTTTATAGAATTTTGTAAAGGTATGTACCGACGACCAGGTGGCCGCCTTACATACCTGGACCACTGACGCCTGATGGCGAAAAGCCCAGGAAGTACTGAGCGCTCGAGTGGAGTGCGCCCTAACAGGGAACGGAGGACTCTGACCCTTAATAGAATAAGCCTGTACCACCGTCTGTCTAATCCATTTGGCAATGGTCGCGGCAGATGCAGGCAAACCCTTTCTGGGGCCATCCGTGATCACAAAAAGTGAATCCGTCTTACGGAATGATTCCGTAGCTTTCAGTTATACTCTGATTGCCCGAACCACGTCCAAGGAATGCAACGCATGTTCCCGATAATGCTTGGGCTGAGGACACAAGGAAGGTAGTACAATATCTTCATTCAGATGAAAATCTGAAACCACCTTAGGAAGAAAGGATGGCTTAGGATGAAGTACAACCTTATCCCTATGAATCACTAGGTATGGGGACTGGCATGATAATGCAGCCAGTTCTGACACCCTGCGAGCAGAAGTGATAGCCACCAAGAAGGCCACCTTCTGGGATAAAGTAAGCAAGGAAATCTCCCTGATGTTTTCAAAGGGAGGTTTCTGCAGAACCGACAAAACCAAATTAAGATCCCAGGGCGGTAAGGGCGCGCGGACTGGTGGAGCCAGGTGCCGCACCCCCTGGATGAAATTCCGCACCAAGGACTTGGTAGCTAAAGGTTTCTGAAAGAAGATTGCTAATGCTGAAACTTGACCCTTGATGGTGCTCAAGGCTAGCTTCTGCTCAACCCCTTGTTGCAAAAAAGCCAATATTCGAGTCACCGAATAGGTACGTGGAGGAAATCCTAAAGATTCGCACCACGCAATATAAGTCTTCCATGTGTGATAATAGACCTTGCTGGAAGTCGCTTTCCTTGCTTTAATAAGGGTAGGAATGACTGAAGCTGACAAACCTCTGTCCTTCAGTACTTGGGTCTCAATGGCCAGGCCATTAAAACCAGCGACTGTAAAGCACGATGGTAAATTGGTCCTTGAGACCACAGACACTCCCTGAGACGAAGTTCCCACGGAACGTCTGCGACTAGCCTGTCCAAGTCGGCCAGGCCGGCTTGACGAGGCCAGCCTAGAATTTCTAGGACCACTGGTGCTGACTGGATCTGAACCAGGCGTCCCTAGAGCTATCTGGCCCCGACCATCTGAGAAAGTCTGGTCGTTTTCTGTTCCCGCACATTTATCAGATACCTGATTGCTATCAGGAAGGGTGATCTTTTCTGGTTGAACCTCAGGGACCGAAGTCACCCGGCTAGAGGCTTCTTGGCCTGTCTGGTCAACCAGATCCGATTCCTGTGGGGAATTGAGACTAATCTTAGGAAAAGGTAAAGGAAAAAATCTATTCAGGGAACGGTGACTACCGCTCCCTGTAGTACTTAAATGTTGGAAGGGAAGAATCGCACCGGTAGTAGTAGTTGATGCTCGATCTAATGTCCTGAATACCGGTGAAAACGTCCCCCCACCCTCAAACCGGGTGGGGGCGCACCTTCAGGCTGTGTACTCCTTTGCTTCGGGTTTGGCTGAGTTGGTCCTCTGTTTGTCCGACCAGCCTTTCTTGAACCCTCCTGGAGGAGTCTTGCCTTTCCCGCTTGTTCCAGCCGGGCGTGCGAACCCTTAATGGGCGGTAAAGAAAGGTCCTCGCTTGTTGCGAGGTCCCTTAGCTTTATCAGCCTGTGGCAAAAAAGTGCTCTTGCCCCCAGTGGCATCCTTAATGATTTCATCTAGGGTGGCCCCAAATAGACGATTCCCCTGAAAGGGGAGATTCGTCAAGGTCTTTTTGGAACCTAGGTCAGCTGACCAGCATTTTAACCACAGCACACGTCTGAGGATTACCGCTGACATAGATGCATGCCCTAATAGGGGAGTAGTGTCCAAGGCTGCGTCACAGATAAACTGTAGCCCTTGTATAATCTGTTCCATCAAATCAGATGTTTCCTGGGGAATATCTTTTCCCCTAAGGTCTTGGCGTACCAATCTCGCCCATTCCGTAAGTGTCTGGGAAACTAGACCAATAACAATTACTGGTCTAAATGCTGACCCTATCAGAGAGAAGATGGTGCGGGACTCTGCTTCCATCTTTCGATCCACCGGATCCTTAAAGGACGAAGTGTCCTCCACTGGGATAACCGTGGCTTTATTCAGCCTGGAAATAGGTGGATCCACCACTGGTGGTACCGTCCATTTCTTAATGATAGATTCCTCAAACGGATAGCGTCTAGCAATACGCTTGGAAATAGTAAAAGGTACGTTTAGAATGCTCCCATTCTCCTTTAATCTTATTACCAAAACACTTGGGTACAGGAAAAACCTTCACCGTTTTGATGGGCTTGTTAGTACCAAAAGGAATCTCTGTATCAGTTGCTTCTGCCGGTAAAACCTCAAGTTTTAAGGTTTCCTGCACTGCCACAACTAGTGCGTCCACCAATGCTTCTTCCTGAATTATAGCGGGAGAAGAAACGTCCTCCTCACTGTCTGAGGGAGCTTTACCTGAGGTAACAGCCCTTGCAGAGGGACCTGCAACTGCAGTGACCATCTCTGAATCTGAGTCAGAGATGTCAGATAATATAGGGGTAGGCGGGGGTCGCTTCCTTGACCCTCGTCCCTGACAGGCCGCCTCCACCCGAGCCACCATAGACTCCAAAATTGCTGTAAATGCCTCTACACTCTGTGCACCGGCGGGTCCCGTGGCCCCCTCGAGGGAAACAGGTGGGGGAATTTGTGTGGCAGGGTCCATGATTATTCCAGTAACTTCCCGGATAATATAATTCAAAAATAAAAAAACTTTTTTTTTTTTTTCACAGACCCCCAGCGCCACACAAGCCCCTTAGTGTTACCTGCTAGGGATCCCTATCGATCGAGAGAGAGAGATAGACCCCCAGGCTCACCACTTGATGCTCAGAGTTTAACTGCAACAGGTTACAGCGCTGTCTTGACAAACAGGAAGTCTTTTGGCTGGCTGCCCAGGAAGAAAGGAGGCGGCTCCGCCCCTCTGCACGCCTTCCGGCGCCTCCCCTAGCTCCACGAGGTGTTTGGATCACCTCAAACATGGCCGCCCCCATGCTGGAGACACGAGGCTACGCCAAAATGGCGGCTCGTGCAATCCAGCAAAAAAAATGGCGGCGGCCTGTACCGAATAGCGGTGTGCTGCAGGGCACACAACACTATCTCTGCATGGGGATTTTTGGCGTGGTTGGCGGTACCGGCCCTGGCGGACCTCATGGCCGTTCGGAAGGCCTGCTATAGCTGGAGATTTGACTAGGAAGGCAGTCTACATGTCCGTGGCTTCTGACTGGTAGGTACCTTATTCTTATCACAGTAAGATTCCCAGACTGCCACTGATTACAATCTTTTAAACATGTATACAATTAGATTGTTAGCTCCCAAACCAAGCCTCCTGGCTTTTTTGCACATAAAATCACACTCAAAGTAGGGGGATCTGTGCCATGTTATAGGATAGAGGGGGACTCTATCTTACCATACAGAGAGGGGCCCGCGTTCACCACAAGACCCGTCAGGGGGAAAAGGGGGAACATACTACTCACCATACCGGAACCAGGCGGGCACCAACTCCTGACAGTACCCCTCTCCACCGAGGCGGGAGGGCTGTCGACCAATACGGACGCCGTGACTCATGGTCTTTGGCGTTTCAGCGAGACGTTTAACTCGCGGGGTCAGTCCCTTAATGGGACTTTGTCGCGGCCGACCCAGCGCGGAGCTATGGCCTGCACGCGCTCGTAGGCTGAACTGGGGTGACCACCGGATCTCAACATCCAGCCCGTCGCCCAGTTCAGCTTTCTTGCTTGAAGATCTCACAGGAACACTGGAGAAAAAAGCTGTCTAAAAAATCTTTTTAAGAAAAAAATCTTGCCAGGACCGAAGATCCCAGCAAGGTATCTAGGTCCTTACTCCTAACTAGACAGAAAATAACTGATTTGCTGAGGCAGAGAGAGAGAGGATATACCCTCTGGGACTGCCCCTAGGGTGTGGCCAGAGCATTTTAATTTCCTGTCTAGTCCTGCTCCTGTGGAGGCAACATAACCCGAAGGTGCTGTATCACCGAGGACTACGTCTGTCAATGAGCGATAGAGAAAAGATACTGAGAGACATAGCAAGAGCTATGGAAAACACAAAAATATTTCATTTTTAATGATTTATATAGTAAAATAACATTACAAAAAAAAAAAAAAACGCAATATACCAGGACCGCAAAAACAGAACCGCGATGGAGCGGGGGTTTACTGTAATTCCCAAAGGCTAAAAAAACTTAGTCAACCAGGTAACAGGGAGCGCACCTAGAAAAAACATACACCCTCAAAGAGAAACAAAGGTTCTCTTTTAAACAGCAGCCTGCAGCAAAACCTTGCGGCCAAAAGAAGAGCATCCGAAGAGGTCAACACATCCACTTTGTAGAACTTTGTGCATGTTTGCACAGACAACCAAGTCGCTGCCTTGCAAACTTGCATCACTGACGCTTGATGGCGAAAAGCCCAAGGAGGCACTCAGTGCCCTAGTAGAATGTGCCTTCACAGGGAAAGGAGGAACCTGACCCTTCAGTGAATAAGCCTGAACCACGGTCTGTCTGATCCATCTAGCTATGATGGCAGCAGACGCAGCCAATCCCTTACGAGGTCCCTCGTCAAGGACAAAAAGAGCATCTGATTTTCTGAAAGACTCAGTAGCCGCTGATTGCCTGAACCACAGCCAAAAGATTGCAAAGCAATTTCCTTGGGATGCTTGGGCTTAGGAAAAAGTGAGGGCAGCACAAGGTCTTCAGTCAAATGAAAATCAGAAACCACCTTACGAAGAAAAGACCGATTAGGTCGAAGTACCACTATCTCTTTAGACCACCAGATAAGGAGAGCAGCAGAACACCGCCAATTCAGACACTCTGCAGGCAGAAGTGATAGCAACCAAAAAGGCAACCTGAGACTGAAAGCAGAGAAATTTCCCTAATGTTCTCAAAAGGAGGCTTTTGAAGAACAGAATACCAAATTCAGATCTTACGGAAACAGCTGGGATCGCCTCGGAGGAGCCATATGGCGCAGCCCCTGAATGAAAAGTGCAAATTAAGGCATGCATAGCTAACGAGCGCTGGCAATATATAGCCAAAGCCGACACTTGGTGTTTGATAGTGCCCAAAGCCAGCTGCTGTTCAACCCCTTTTTGCAGAAAGGCCAACACCCTAGCCACCGAAAACAAGCGAGGGTGCACCTTCAGCGATTCACACGTACGATGATAGATCTTCCTGGAAGTAGACTTCCTGGCCTTCAATAACATAGGAATCACAGATTCAGAAAGACCTCTATCCCTCAACACCTGGCTTTTACCAGCCATGCCGTTAAAGCCAGCGACTGTAAAGCAGGATGGAGGATCAGACCTTGAGACAGCAGATCTTCCTTGACAGGAAGTCTCCAACAAGCATCGGCGACCAACTTTACTAGGTCTGCGAACCAAGGCAGATGAGGCCAGTCTGGGGCCACCAGAATGACCGGAATCCCTTCCACATCTATCCTGCATAGAAGCCTCGGCAGGAGTTTCAATGGAGGGAAGTCATAAATCAGCCGATACGGACCCCAAGAAGCCACCAGTGCATATGTGGCGTCAGCCAGAGAATCCTGAGACCTGGCTACGAATCTCTGAACCTTCTTGTTGAGCCAAGAAGCAAACAGATCGACCTCGGGTGTCCCCCACTGAACACAGAAGATGAGACACCTCTCCCGTTGAGCCAACACCTGACGACTCAGGTAATCTGCTTGCCAGTTTTCCACACCTGGGATGTGCACAGCAGAGAGCCAGAAGAAACTTCTCCGGCCAGGCCAGAATCTCGGCCACCTCCCTGGCTGCCAAGACACTCTTGGTGCCACTCAGGTGATTGATGTGAGCCACAGCCGTGGCATTGTCTGATTGAATCCGAACCGGACAATCTTGCAGACGACTCGACAAGTGGCTCAGACAGCGCTTTATTGCTCTGAGCTCCAAAACATTTATAGGCAGTTTGGACTCTTCTACTGTCCAGGTTCCCTGGGCACAGAGCTTCCCCAGCACCCTGCCCCAGCCCGACAGGCTGGCGTCCGTGGTTACCACCGTCCAAAACGGAAGGAAGGACTTGCCCAGGCATAGTGCTGGTGTATTAAGCCACCACAACAGAGCAGACTTTGTGGTGTGACTCAACCGAATCAAAGTGTCCAAGGACTTTGGATCTTTGTTCCATTTGACAAGAATCTCACTTTGCAAAAGGTCTCATATGGAACTGAGCAAAAAAACGGAACCGCCTCGAAGGTTGATACCATCAGACCCAAGGCCCGCATGCAAGTCCACAGAGAGGACAGATTGCCAACAGCAACCGAATTGCGCCCGGGCAAACTTTGCAGCTTGTCCGGGGGAAGAAAAACCCTCGCCAAAGCAGAATCCAGAGTCAGGCCCAGATAATCCAGTCTCAAGGAAGGCATCAGGGATGATTTCTTGAAATCCATGTTCCAACCGAACTCTTGCAGGGTTCTGACAGTGAACGTCAAACCGCCCAGCAGGGCTGAATGAGAGTCTGCTCTCAAGAGGAGATCGTCCAGATACCCCAGTACTGAAATCCCCTGTTGGCATAGTAATCGCCAACACCGGGGCCAGCACCTTGATAAAAACTCTGGGGGTGTAGGCGAGACCGAAGGGTAACGCCACAAATTGATAATGCTCCTCTGCTACAGCAAAGCGCAGATAGAGATCTGTAGATATGCGTCCTTGATATCTTTGGAGACCAAAAAGTCTCCCTGGTGTAAGCACGCCACTATCGTTCGAATGGATTCAATTTGAAACTTCTGTACCTGCACTAAGTGATACAGAGCCTTGAGGTCTAGGATAGGACGCACCTTCTTTCCTGGGCACAGTAAACAGGTTTGAACAAAACCCTTGAAAGCGTTCCTGAGCGGGAACCAGCACAGTCACCCTTTGTGAAAGCAGATCCTGTACCGCCTCTCCTGGATCCCTTAACCTGGAGATAGGCGAAGATTGGGCGGGAAGAACATGTCCGACGATCGAGACCGGAATTCGATCTTGTACCCTAATCTGACCAGTTTGTGAGCCCATTTGTCCTGAATCAAGGAAGTCAATGGTTCCGGAAAGAAGCAAAGACATCCCCCCCCCACCCCAGAAACGGGTGAGGGTGCCCCTTCATGCAAACGAGGATTTGTCTGCAGATCCGGACTGGCCGGTCTTTGATTTACCCGACTGTCCTCCTGGAACCCCAAGAAGACCTGAACGGCTTCCCTTTCTCTTGCGACTCGGAGGTACGAAAAAGCCGCCTATGAGCAGTAAAAGAAGGTCCCTGTCTAACACATGGTACCTCCCCCCCTAGAGGACTGAGGGAGAAGAGTACTCTTCCCACCCGTAAGGCCTTTGATCAACTCATTGGAGGATCCAAACAACCTCTCCCCCGTAAAGGGAAGAGCAGTCAGAGCCTTTTTGGAAGCCTGGTCCACAGACCAGCTTTTTAACACACCATGCATCTAATCGCAATCCCCACTGCAGACACTCTGGTCACTAGGGGAGCCGCATCTAGGGATGCATCCCACACGAACAGAAGGGCTTGAGCCATCTTATCCATTAATTTAGGTAGCGCCAGAGGGAGCTGCTCTGTTTCCAAGTTACCTTTAAGTAACTTCACCCATTCAGAGACCGTTTCTGACACCAGAATGTTAAGATATTGGTATCAAAATGGAGCCCGTTACACGTGTAGATGGCGGGACAGAGACTCAACCAGTCTATCCAGGGGATCCATAAAAGCGGGGATTCCTCCACCGGAACAACAGTAGACTTATTCAGTGTGGAAACTGGATGATCCACCTTTGGCGGCACAGTCTGAGGGGAAACCGCAACTGTAAAAGGATAACCGCGTTTAAAGCTATTGGGCACCACTAGTATGTGCTTGATGCACCGCCACTGTTCATTAACAATATTGTCAAAAAGTTCTGGGCACAGAAACACCTTGCCCGATTTCTGGGTCTTGAGGGTGCCAAAAGACACCTGCGAACCTGACGCTGTAGACTCATCTGCTATTTATAAAGTTTCTCACACTGAAACTAAGTGCTTCCACCAATGCAATTTCCCATGTGGCGGCTAACAAGGACAGGTCCTCTTCACCAACAGAATGCGAGGACACCGATCCATCAGGATGGGGTGCATCCAGGACGGCCATATCTGCCTCAGAATCTGAGGATACTACACCAGGAGGTGAAGGCAAAGGGCGTTCACAGTTGACAGCACTTTTTAACACTAAATCAACTTTTGGCACCAGGCTTTCCAAAACTGTTGTAAAAGCAGACAGGGGCTGCGACCCAGAGGGTCCCACAGCCGCACCGAGGGGGTCTGGCAGTGAAAATTTGGCCTGGGACTCCATTTATACGGAAAATAAAATAATGCAGTGTCACTTGAAAAGTCGCAAAAACACGCTTGCACCGCTGCACTAGCAGTATTGCAAGTCCCAAATAAGCACACTCTGTTAGGAGAGTGCTGAAAAACCTACAGGGCACCCCAAAAACATTACCAAACCGCTCAGGAGGCTTGCTTTTATGTTGTGTAACAAAGCAAAAAATGATCTGACACAGGAAATAGAAAAATGCCTGGGTCATTGCTAGATTTTTAGTGTCATGCCTTTTGCCTATCCAGCGATCGTGGACTACAAAAACATGGCCGCCCATGCATTTTCAATGGGAAAAAAATAGAATGAATCTACAGCAAAATGGCACGCCTCCCTGACCCCCAAACTACCTCCCACCCAGGATGGGGGTGCTGTCAGCCAGGGGGTATGCTGCAACTATTTCTGGACTATAACCACGCAGATGGCCAGGGTTTGGAGACCTTAAGGATCTAGATTATCCAGTCCGAAACCCAGCCAGCCGTTGCTTGTAGTTCTCCAGGAACTCCAACTAGTAAATAAAAAAATTACATATAAACAAAAGTTTCCCTATTAAATGGCTAAGGCTGAAGTCCCAGCAGGGAACTAGGTCCTACTTCTAAACTAGGCAGAAACAAACTGAGGCCTGTAGCAGAGTGTGTGGGGTTATGGCTGCAGGGACAGCCCTATAGGCGTGGTAAAGCTTTTTCCTGCCTATTGCCCAACTCCTGTAGGGGGCAGCATAACCCAATGGTCAAGAAGAAATGGAATTGCGTCTGTCAATGAACGACAGCAGTGTTCAGAAGAAATCCAACTCCACAGAGGGGTGGGTGCGGTGTCCGTCAATGAACATCAGATAAATGGATTTAACGGTAAGACAAAAATTCAATTTTCTCCATTGTTCATTAACTGGTAAAGCTCCTGATCTTCTTAACCATTGGGACGTCCCAAAGCAGTGTTAAACATGAGGGGTGGAAACCGCAGAAAACAATTCCCCAAGGCTAAACCATAGTCAAACAGGTAACAGGAGCTCACCTGAAAAAACAAACAATGCGCCCTCAAAGAGGACCAGGTCCTCTAAACAGCAGCCTGTAAATCCTTGCGGCCAAAAGGAAGCATCCGCAGATGCCAATACATCCACTTTATAAGATTTTGTCAAGGTGTGTACAGACGACCAGATAGCCGCCTTGCAAACCTGCACTACCGACGCCCGATGGAAGGAACAGGAGGCACCAAAAGCCCTAGTAAAGTGCGCCGTAAGAGGAAAAGGAGGAACTGGACCCTTAATTGAATAGGCTTGAAACAGTCTGATCCATTTGGAAATGGTCGCAGCAGAAGCAGACAACCCCTTCCGAGGGCCATCCATGAGCACAAACAGTGAGTCTGACTTCCTAAAAGACTCCGTAGCTGCCAGGTACACCCTAACTGCCTTAACCGCAACAAAGGAATGCAAGGCAATTTCTTTAGGTGTTTTGACCTGGGACACAGGGAAGGCAACACAATGTCTTCATTCAAATGAAAACCAGACAACCTTTGGAAGGAACGACAGACAGGGGCAAAGAACCACCTTATTTCTGAACCACAAGACAATGCTACCAGCTCAGACACCCTGCGCGCAGAAGTGATTGCCACCAAAAAGGCCACCTTCTGGGATAACGTAAGCAGGGGAACCTCCCTAAGATTTTCAAAAGGAGGTTTCTAGAGGACTGAAAGCACCAAATTGAGGTCCCAAGGCGCAATGGAGACCGCACTGGAGGAGCCAAGTGTTAAACTCCCTGGATAAAAGTATGCACCAAGGAAAGTGTGGTCATGGTCATTGAAGACAGCCAAGGCTGAGACCTGGCCCTGGATAGCATTTACGGCCAGGCGCTGCTCAACCCGCCATTGGAGGAAGGTAAAGATCCTAGCCACCGAAAAGGAATGAGGATGAACCCAAAGAAACGTCCTATTTCTTAGCTTTCAACAGCGTACCAAGACCGGCGAGGTCAGTCTAAATTGAATCCCTTCTGCTTTGATCCTGCACAGGAGTTGTGGCAGAAATTTGAAAGGGGCTGGAAAGAACCAGTCAGCCCCCCTTAGAATACGGTACTTACCGAGCCCGCCAGGACACTACTTGAGCCCCTAGAGTTCCAGAACATTAAATTGGCAGTCTGGACTCCCAGACCACCTGAGCACATCTGTGCTGAGGACGCCTCCCCACCAGACATGGGAGTAAGTCACATGTGCAAGTCACAAGCAAGTCTCAAGTCTTAACCTTCAAGTCTCAAGCAAGTCCCAAGTCACTGTGGCGAAAAGCAAGCAAGTCAAGTCCCTGCTAGAAGTCAAGCAAGTCCAGTATTTTGACTTGATTTGTGACTTTACCAAAATAAAGGACTTATCTACCCCAATTCTAACCTTTAAATCAGTTAAAAGTCAGTGGTCAGGAAAGGTTTTGTTTTATTGTCAACATTAACAAAACTGCTTAGTGCTTTATTCTTGGCATATTCAAGAAACACTTTGAATGCCCAAACAGCTCAAAATCCTTCGTCCGGTCATGTTTCAACACCACAGTCACTAAAAACATGTTAAGTATTTCCATTGTTAAACAGCCAGTGTCCTAAAAATCAGAACACACTGAGGTGTTTTAAGTGACTGTGGTGTCAGAAACCTAACAGGCACATTATTTTGATTTAACACATCTTGAGAAAATGCAAATATTTAATAACTTAAAAAAGTAAAGTCATTTCGAGTCATATGTCTAAAGTCAAAATCAAGTCTCAAGTCATGAATACCAAGTCAGTCAAGTCGAATCTTTTATTACTTTTAGTCAAGCAAGTCTCAAGTCCTCAAACTGGTGACTTAAGTCTGACTTAAGTCAAGTCATGTGACTCAAGTCCCCCACCTCTGCTCCCCACCCAGACAGGCTGGCATCTGTGGTGACAACCGTCCAGTACAGGGGGAGAAATGATGAAATGATCGGCATCCTTGATGTCATGCCGATAGAAGAGAGAAGAAATCCCCTGACAGAAGGACGCCGCTACCATGTGAATAGACTCCACACAGAACTTCTGTACTTGCACCAGCAGTTTAGCGCCTTAAGGTACAGAATTGGACGTACCTTGCCTTCTTTCCTGGGAACTGTATAGAGGTTTGACTAAACCCCTGAAAACATTCCAAAATCGGAACAATCAACCCTTGAAGGAACAAGTCTTGCCCTACCCCAAAGAGACCCCCCAAAGAGACCCATAAGTGATCTGGGGACAAGTGCAGGTTGGAAGGAAAGAATCTTACCGGAGAAGACTGAACTTGATCTCTTAGCCTGACCAAATAACTTTGTGGACCCACGTGTCCTATACTAGGAAGGTCCATGAATCCGGAAACCAGCAACCCAGATGCAGGCGAGGGCGCCCCTTCATGCAGAGGCAGCCTTGTCCGCAGGTCGGAAGAGCCTGCTCATGGCTTGCCAGACCAGGTCCTCTTGGAACCTCCGGTGGAGGCCCTGACTTTTGATCTCTTGTCTTGTGATCCTGAGGGACGAAAAAAACCTCTGAGCCGAGGATAATGGCCCACGTCTGTGACAGGGCTCCCATGTCCTTGGTAGCCTGCGGAAGAACACTACTCTTAACCCCCCCCCCCCCCGTGAGACCCTTAACAATGGCATCCAAGGAAGCTCCAAACAGGCAATCCCCTGCAGGGGGGGAATCAGATAAGGCCTTCTTAGAAGTCTGGTCTGCAGACCAGTATTCCAGCCAGTAATACGCCGAAGGACCTGCTGATAGAGACCGCCTAGAAATCAAAGGAGCCGCTTCCAAGAGGAATTACAGATAAACTGTAGCCCCTGGACCAACTGATCTGCCAGCTCCGCAAAGACAGGGGGGAAGCAGTTTCCCCTCCAGGTCCCAGCGTAAAAGTTTAGCCCACTCAGTCAGAGCTTGCGACCCCAGGGCAATAGTAAATACCGGTCTAAGTGCCGAACCAGCCGCAGCGAATATATGGTGGGCCAGAGCCTCCGCCTTCCTATCAACGGAATATTTAAAGGCCGGGGAATCCTCAACCGGAATGAAGGTAGCTTTTTTTTTTAACCTGGAAACTGACGAGTCCACTACAGGAATACTGTCCACCTTTAACGCAGTTAATCCACAAAAGGACACCGCAAGCAAAATGCGCTTAGGAACCACTGCATTTTGGACAGCCCCACTGTTTCGTGACAATTATGTCAAAGTAAGCGGAAAAGGGAACACCCTCTCCGCTTTGGAGGGCCTATGGGTGCCAAAAGGGACTGGCGCCTCCGACACAGCATCAACCGCAACCTCCTTTTTTAAAGTGCCCCACACTGACGCAAACAGTGCATCCACCAGTGCCTTTTTATGCGTGACTAGATGAGCAGAGGCGATCTCCTCACTATCTGAGCACTCAGGGTGCGTGGATGCAGACCCAGTAGGGCTCACCCGGAAAACATCAGGTGAGGTCGCCAACTACGATTCCACAAAGGGGATGCCGACCAAGGGCCCACGAATGGATCACCTACTGGACCCTACAAAAAAACAGGAGGGGGAGGGAGGGGGGGGTTGCCCTCCGAGCCCTCCATAGGGGGCATAATAGGAAATAGCCCCCTTAAAAGGGGCCGCCAATCATGACGCAGACGAGCAGGCAGGGTACCCTGATGGTCCCGCAGCGCTAAAAGGGGCAGGTGCCCCACACAATAATAGTGGCAAGGCTGTCATTAAAAAATGAAGCGCCCCCACTTCCAAGGGAGGCGCCAAGCTGACCACATGGCCTTAGCAGGCCGCGGCCTACATTTTTTTGGAGGCCCAGCAGCAAGTGCACAGATCCCAGCCTGGTAGATGCCCATAAGGAAGAGTGGGGGCTTCAGCTAAATTCACTGGGGCCGCCCCCAACTGAGTCACCCAACTCGGATGCATGGCCTAATAGGCCGCAAGCCGTGGCCTAAGTTTCTGTGGGCGCCCAGCCGCTTGAATGCAAGCCCCCATGGAGCCGAATACACAGGGGAAGCGGAGGATAGGGCGGATGCCCAGAGGGAGGCAGTGGCTTCAGTCATCCTCACAGGGGCCGACTCAGTTTCCGACTATTAGGCCACAAAGCCGTAGCCTAAAGTTTTGGCCGCGTGAGGTGCTATCCGCAGATGGTGGAAAGGCTGTCATTAAAAAAATGAAGAGCCCCCACAGCGCCACCCCTTCCAAGGGAGGGGCCAAGCTGACCACATGGCCTAGTAGGCTGCAGTCTAAATTTTTGTGGAGGCCCAGCCGCAAGTGCATGGATCACAGCCTGGCAGATGTCCAAAGGAAGAGTGGGGGGCTTCAGCTAAACGCACTAGGGCCGCCCCCCCAACTGAGTCGTCCGACTCGGTCACATGGCTTAGTAGGCCGCGGCCTAAATTTCTGTGGGCTCCAAGTCGCTTAGAGGTGAGCCCCTGTGGAGCCGACCACCTATGGGCAGCGGAGGGGAGGGCGGATGCCCAAACAAGAGGCAGTAGCTTCAGTCATCCTCACAGGGGCCGTCTCACAGTTTCAAACTAGTAGCTGCACCCTACATTTTCAGACGCATCCGGTCACCTGAGGCGCTACCCATGGATGCTTAACTATCTGCTTCCCCAGCCCAACAATCTGCCAGTAGGCAGATGAGGAGCAAAGTGTCCGCAGGGACCCTTGAGAGACAAGGGATGCTGCATGAGGAGGAGAACTCAGGGGTCCACATCCACCCCAAAACCCTAAGAGGGGGCAGCTACTTACCATACCAGGAACAGGGCGGGCAGTACTCCAGATAGAACCACCTCTCCATCGAAATGGGGGGCTGCCAGCCATGAGTAATGCTACAAATTCCTCCTGGACCACAGAATAAAAAAGAAAAAAAAAAAAACTGTCCCTCTGCTTTGGCAATACATGTTCCCTTTAAAGTATTACAGCCATTACCAGAAGCCCTTTCAGGAGTGGTCCACTACAACCGTTTCTATACATATTACCGAAAAAGAAATACAGAAAAACAAAGAATTTTACAGGCTGTCAGTCAGCCTGCGGAGTTCCCCTTTCAGCACATGCCCGCCGCTATATTTGTCACATTACCCTCCTATCAGTCCTATCCTTGTATGATAACCCTTTTAACAGTATAACGGCAAGGCCAAAAATAGGACAAGTCCAGCAATGGCTAGGAAAGCAAAAAAAAACCCACAAGCCTCGAGGGCTCATCCTGAACACAGCATATTATTGTTCACACACAACACTTCCCCATAGGATACAGTATAGTGAGGAGCATTGTATCTTTTTAGTGACACTGCACATTCTACAGAATAAGTGGAAAGGATCACCATCCACCGTGTGATGTGAGAATCTTTTAGGAATTACTATTTTCCTGGCTGTCATTCAGTTCCACTTGTTCTACTACTTTGGGTCATAGAACAAGTATGCAAATCCAGAGTTCAGACTTCACTATCACTTTAAATAAAAAAGTTTTGTTTTTTTTAAAACACGCCAACTTTTGGACCCTATGGCACCACAGGGTCTCTGTGCTTTTCTATGCAATGCAGACCAGATGCTGGCTATTAGGAGGGGATGGCAGGGTGTTGTACATTGCTTCCTGAAATAATCCCAACACCCTACCTCAAGAGCCCACAGTCCAGGTGTAAGCAGTGGTGAGGTATTCAAAAATCGAAATGTCTTGATGGAGGAAGGCAAGTTTGGATGGAGGAATGGGTACTCGTGGGAATGCTGCATTTGCAAGCAGACTACCCTAAATAATGCCCACATGTGACGCTAAACCTCCATGACTGAACAGAAATCCAATGAAAGAAAGAGGTGGCCCAGCAGTCAGGCTGGAAAGGAAATATATTAGACATCCTACATTTAATGAATTAGTCAGGCTCCGATTTTCTGCAGCTTCTAATACATACTGTAGAAAGCTCACAGTGTGCAGTGAAGCAATTTTAGAGAAAGGAGCCTGTATGGCCGTGCAAGGCAAGGCTGGAATTCAGCTTTCAAACTGAACCCAACAAATATGTAATGTATTGAGGCTTACCAAACCTTAGATGCAGTCCGTAGATGGGTGGTGGCTGCATTCATTTTCTTTTTTTCCTGCAAGTACAGAAAAATACTTATTGATCCTTCAAGAAACCCCGTGTGCATGGAACATTCTGTGCACTAAACTGAAATCTCAACAAGACAGTATAGCAGGTGAGCGGTGTCACCCTCAAGCACCCCAGCAAAGTATTTCTGGCAGGATCAAAAAGTGAAAAAAAAAAATGAAATAAAAAAAAAAAAAAGGAGACCACATCTATGAACAGGTAACGTGTATTGTAAAACATTTTACTCTTGCCTTTAGATATAATTCACGTCATATGAGCTACTTTGAGCTTCAAGCTCTTTCAAGATTTTTAACTTGTTTTGGGCACTCCGGTATCTTTTCTGCTGGAAATATCCTCTCAAAAAGGTAAGTTTGGTGGGGTTTTTTCTGCCTGTAGGAGCATATGCCTGTAAACGCCTGAAAAAGCTATAGTGTGCATGGACACATTGGCTAACATGGAGGGACGTTGCCAAGCAGGAAAGAAAATGAGCTCATAAAAAGCTCAAAAGCCTGTAGCAGCATCTTCTTTAAGCTCCTTTGAGATACGGTGTGCATGAGTCCTTAGGGTTGACTCAAGCAATGGCTGAGGAATATCAGTAGTTTATTGCCGGTATAGATAAACACTGCATGCACACACTGGGGTTAATTCACTAAAATTGGAGTGCGCAAAATCTGTGGCAGTGCTGCATAGAAACCAATCAGCTTCCAGGTTTTTTTATTGTCAAAGCTTAACTGAACAAGCTGAAGTTGGAATACAATTGGTTGCTATGCAAAGCTGCACCAGATTTTGCACTCTTTAGTTTTAGGCCCCTTTCACACTAGTGCGACTTGTCCCGCGATTTTGGAACGCAAAATCGCATGACAAGTCGTTTTCCATTATTTTCAATGAGCCCCATTCATATCAGTGCGTTTTGAAGTCGCACCGACTTCAAAGTAGTTCCTGCACTACTTTGCCACGATTTGATTGCGTTTTGAGCCATAGCTTTCAAAATCGCGGCAAAGTCACGTCAAAATCGCACCGCAAAATCGCGGTAAAATCGCGTCGCATAAGTGTGAAAGGGGCCTTAGTAAATCAAACCCATTGTGTGCAAACAGCTGTCAGATTTATACTCTGTACAAATCAAAGGTTGGCGCCGCCACTATTCTTATGTAAACATTCATCCAAATTTAAACTAATAGAGCTTCTGACCAACCCTGGATTCAGTGTGTGCCCAGGGGCAGCATGTCTGCGTAGTTTCTGTTAATAGCAGAGTCCAACTGCGTCCACGGTCAGCATTAGCCTCCTCTGTAAGCAGCAAACTATCCGCCCCTGGTTGTCCAAGTAAATATTACCCAAGACCATTGTACTGGGCTGTGCTATCCCAGCTGCCTCAAGTTTTGCGGGTAGTAAACAGCCAGGTTACCAGCATGGAATAATTCTGCATAGATGCATCAGAATGAGAATAGCTGTTACCTTCTTGTTCTTTGTAGTAAAAGCAGAGATATGCCAGCAAAACTGTCCATTACAACACAAAAATTATTATTATATATACAATGCTTCCTTCAAGTTCATTTAAGAAAACCGATTTTTCCAGAAACATCCAATGCATTTACATGAGGTCATTTATTCCAATTAAAATCCAATCAATGCAACAAGCCCAGAGCTGCAAAGACTGGATACCCAGCAGAGAAGGGTTAACCCCTCTGAAGAGGTTAAGTAGCTTTAAATAACCTGGGCATGTTGTGGACTAGGCTGTAGCCAAGAGCATACACAAAAGATAAACAGTGATCTATCTTTCTCTGCCTGTGCTGGTGTAGCATGATGAGTAACCTTTAACATCCTTTTATAACCCAAATAGATAAGTACAAAGCTATGTCATGGAGCTCACCTGCAGACTGTCTGCCTTATTGAAAGCTGAGCTCTGGGCAGATCTTTAAAAGACACAAAATTAATGCAGCTCTTTGTTCACTAATAAATCTTTTTTTTTTTTTTTCTTTCTTTCAGCTAGTGTAAACTTACTAGATAGGAGTTGATATTGCCCTTTTGCAATGCAGTGGTCCTCAACCCTGGCCTACAGGGCCCACTAACAGGCAGGTTTTCAAGATAACAGAAATACATCCCAGGTGATATAATTTGCTGCTCAGTGATTGCAGTATTCTAGTCTGCATCTCCCCAAGGTAATACTTAAAATCTGGCCTGTTAGTGGGCCCCCGAGGACCGGAGTCGAGGACCACTGCCCTATACAACAGAAAGGGCCTGTGAGTCAAACAGATGGGCTGCATGCAAACATGCTATAAAGGAGGAAAACAAGTTAGCAAAGGGCTGACTTCATGGGTCCACTGCTGCTCTGTTGCTATCCATTCAGCAGGCTGGGGGAGGGAGGACATCACAGTCCTTTTGGAGCATGTTACACCAATATTTCGGGTATAACCTACAAACATGCTCCAGCAGTCAGTCTTTAACTACAAGTAGACAGTAAAGCCCCGTACACACACACCGATTGTCGGACGAACGATCGGCCGTCTTTTGTCCAGTACTGTCGTGTAGGTTGAAAAGTGCTAAAGAATGCACACAAATTTTGTCGGCCAACAACAACCGACTGCAGAAGTGATGTCATGTGATGGTTAACTTTCCGTGTGTTTTTTCTTTTCTGAGCATGCCCAGTCTTGCTCATCTGCTTTTTGTCGGCCGAAATCTGTACTGACTGACGAACAATCGGCCGTTCTTTGTTGGTCTACAAAAATTTTATAGCCTGCACACCAGATTTTGTTCGGCCGAAAAGTCGCAGTCGGTTGTCGGAAGCATCATACTAACAAGCCGACAATCGGCCAATCGGACGTTGGCCGAATATTTACGGCCGACAATCGCTACGTGTGTACGGGCCTTTAGTCGTGCTGTGTGATGGGGCTGCTTAAAAGCAGAGTTCCAGTCCTTTTTGCTGAATAAAAATTCAGCAGTTACAAAAAGTTTAGCTGCTGACTTTTACCACACGCTCACCGGTCCCACAATCAAGCGATACAGCCGAACCCTTGGTTCCTTCCCTACCCTCTCTCCGGCATCACAAGCGTTGGCACACGCGCGAGTCGCACTGCGCCTCCTCAATGGCCGAGTAATCTTCTGAGACCCGTGACATGTCCCAGATGATGGGAGGGAGAGGAGAGAACTTCCGCACGAGTCGCCTAGGCAGCCCGAGTGGAAATGGGAGCTGGGTATCTATCAAAACTAGATAAACCCCCCCCAAAAATAAAATGACATGCCAAATGTGGCATGTAAGGGACTGAGGACTCTTTAAAGCAGAACTTCCACTTTTGGGTAGAACGCTGCTTTAAATCACTGGACTAGATGGACAAACATCCATCATTTAGCTAGTAGAACAGATTGAATTTCATTTCAGCTTTAAGACCTATATAAACTTCTACCGAAATGTTCAAAACAAGTATGCAAGAGGAAAACTGGATTTTAAACGGTGCGGACACAAATTTGTATAAAAATTTTTCAAATTTTATTACACACATTTTAAAATCATGAAAATTTGATAAACCATTTCAGAACATCCACACGGCTAGACAGCGGGATGCAGTAACTTCAGCTCATGTTTC
Organism: Pelophylax lessonae; assembly: GCF_965119305.1. Taxonomy (NCBI): domain Eukaryota; kingdom Metazoa; phylum Chordata; class Amphibia; order Anura; family Ranidae; genus Pelophylax; species Pelophylax lessonae. The sequence goes on along the minus strand of NC_138772.1, from coordinate 84,677,503 downwards.
GCCAGACACATTTACATATGTATGGAAGTAATGAACAACAAAGTAATATTGTTGATAATTACTTCCATACATATGTATACCAAACTTGGATGGAGCTTAGAGGCTTCCTTGACTAATGTATTGTTTTTCAATTTTAGCGATTTTGTACGCAGTATGTGCTATAGTCTCCTGAAGTCGTCAGACTGGCCAAACATGTTGAGCTGAAATTACTGCATCCCATGGTTTAGCTGCATGGACATTCTGTAATGGTTTCATATGAATTCTTTACGATTTTAAAATGTGTTTAATAAAATTAGGAAATTTTTATACTAATTTGTGTCAGCACCTTTAGAGCCGGTTCACACTTCTGCGTGTGCCGGGTTCGCATGTCATGTCGGAGCGCACTGCTCCGACATGACATGCGATCAGCTGTGCGGTGCGAGTTTAGCCATACAGTTTGTATGGCTAAATTCGCACCGCACCCGCAGCAAAGACGCACAGGAGGCATTTTTGCTGCCGCATCAGGATCGGATCGCACAGCGGTTCACACTTGTGCGATCCGATCCTGTGCGAACTGCACGATCGCACTGCGATATGCGATCAAACTGGGGGTGTCGTTAAGATTACATTGACACCCCCAGCGGATCGCATATGGCAGTGTGAACTGCCGGGGGTGCGTGTGCGATGCGGGAACAGGCTGCGAATTCGCAGCCTTCCCGCATCGCAATAGTGTGAACCGAGCCTCAAAATCCTGCTTTGCTCTTGCATACTTGTTTTGAACTTGCTACAAGGTATTGTGGTGCTTGTCATTTTCAGATACCAGACACTTTTATATTGTTATTTTCTACCAAAATTTATCTACAGGTCACAAGCATTTTGGTAAATTGAACAATTTTTCTCCCCCTGAAGGCATTCTACACTTACATGTATGCTGTATACTCTTGCACATTATCGATAGAGCTCACCCTCACCAATGAGAGTTTAGTTTTGCTTAGTTTGCCAATGCAGTACATAAGAGATCAAACTTCAGCAGGTAACTGAGCCAACCGCCAACTTAGTCTGCAGCAGATGTACCATTATGAGCACACCGGTCCCTTCAATAAATGGATTTTTGTAAAATCTTACCGTAAAATCCTTTTCTCTTAGCTCATTGACAGACGTAGTCCTCGGTGATTCAACACCCTCGGGTTATGCTGCCCTCTACAGGAGTAGGACTAGACAGGAAAGAAAACGTTCTGGCCACACCCTAGGGGCAGTCCCAGAGGGTATATCCTCTCACTTCCTGCTCTAGCAAATCAGTTATGTCACAAAGCAGTGTTTAGAGAATTTAACCCAACCCAACTCAAAAACAGAGGGGCGGGTACTACGTCTGTCAATGAGCTAAGAGAAAAGGATTTTACGGTAAGATTTTACAAAAATCCATTTTTCTCTATCGCTCATTGACAGACGTAGTCCTCGGTGATTCAACACCCTCGGGACGTCCCAAAGCAGTAAATGAGGGGTGGGAAAATGGAAATCAAATCCAATCTAGAAGGCCCAACAGGTGCCAACTAGAAGTTTACAATGGTCATCCTCAATGATGAGACTCAACAGAAATTTTTCAACAGAAAAAAACCCCCGAGGTAGACCACCGGTCTCCTCAAATTGTGGCCTGCAAAACCTTGCGGCCAAATGAGGCATCCGCCGATGCCATCACATCAATCTTATAAAATTTTGTAAAGGTATGTACCGACGACCAGGTGGCCACCTTACATACCTGGACCACTGACACCTGATGGCGATAGGCCCAGGAAGTACCGAGCGCTCGAGTGAAGTGCGCCCTAACAGGGAATGGAGGATTCCGACCCTTAATAGAATAAGCCTGTACCACCGTCTGACTGATCCATGTAGATATGGTCGCGGCAGACGCAGGCAACCCCCTTCAAGGGCTATCCGTGATCACAAAAAGCGAGTCCGTCTTACGAAAACAAGTTCGTAGTAGTCAAGTGTATCCTTCTTCCTTCTGAACCCCATCCAAGGAGTGTAATGCAAACTCCCAAGGATGGCTAGTCTTAGGACACGGGGAAGGTAACAATACTTTTATTCAGATGAAAAACTCTGAAAACCACTTTAGGAAGGAAGGATGGATTCGGAAGAAGAACCACCTTATCCCTATGAAAGCACCAGATATGGGGAACGACAAGATAATGCGGCCAGTTCTGACACCCTGCGTGCAGAAGTAATGGCCACCAAGAAGGCCACCTTCTGGGATAATGTAAGCAAGGGAATCTCCCTAATATCTTCAAAGAGAAGTTTCTGAAGAACCGACCACACTAAATTAAGATCCCAGGCGGTAAGGGTGCGCGCACTGGCGGAGCCAGATGTCGCACCCCCTGGATGAAATTCCGCACCAAGGAATGAGTAGCCAAAGGTTTCTTGAAAGAAGATTGCTAACGCCGAAAACCTGACCCTTGATCGTGCTCAAGGATAGTTTCTGCTCAACCCCTTGTTGCAGACAGACCAAAATTCGGGTCACCGAATAGGTATGTGGGGGAAATCCAATAGATTCACACCATGCAATATAAGACTTCCATGTGCTGGAAGTCGCTTTCCTTGCTTTAACTGAAGGTAGGAATAACTGAAGCTGACACTCCCTTGTCCTTCAGTACCTGGGTCTCAATGGCCAGGCCATTAAGCCAGCGACTGTAAAGCAAGATGGAAGATCGGTCCCTGAGACCGCAAATCCTCCCTGAGAGGAAGTCTCCAAGGAGCGTCCGCGACTAGCCTCACCAAGTCGGCTTACCAGGCTCGACGAGGTCAGTCCGGAATTTCCAGAATAACTGGAATTCCCTCCACCTCTATCCTGCGAAGAAGTTCCCGCAGCAACTTGAGAGGATGGAAGGCATGCCGTAGCTGATACTGCCCCCACGGGGCGATCAGCGTTTCTGCTGCGTCCGCTAGAGGATCGCGGCGCGAGCTACAAACCTCCGCACCTTCCTTTTAAGCCAAGGTGCCAACAGATCCACATCCGGGATGTCCCAATGAAGGGACAGCTAGTGAAAAACCTCTGGATGAAGGGGCCATATGCGATTGGATCCGAATCGGGCTGCTCTAGAGCTGCTCGATCCAGTAAATCAGACAAAATCTGATCGCTCTCAGTTCCGATACCCTTATTGGTAATCTGGATACTATCGGAAGAAATGACTTCCCCTGGTTGAGCATCGGAGACTTCCTGGTCCGCTCGCTCAACCGGATCCGATTGTCCAGGGAATCGGAATTCTGATTCCATTAAAAAAGAATTTCCTTCAGGAGAATTCGGGTATGAGACTGGGTATACGGTACTGCCTCTAAGAAGGCCACCATCAGTCCCAGCCAATTGACGGACAGCAACATCCGAATCGTTGACTGAACCTTCTGGAGTTTCTCCGCAAGGAGAAACTCTCTTGCCCAGGATGTATCCAACCTTAGGCCCAGATAGTTCAGTCTCCTGGTGGGAACCAGGGATGATCTTTGGGAAAGCGAAAAAACGCTGATGTCCTGCGATGATGGGGATATAAAGATAGGCCTCCTAAATGTCTATGGACGCCAGGAAATCCCCCTGATGCAGGGAGGCCACCACTGTACGGATGGACTCTATTTCTTCCCAAGTCCAGATTTGGACGCACCTTGCCCTCTTTCCTGGGCATTGTGAATAGGTTCGAATAGAACCCCTGAAACCGTTCAATGTTAGAAGGGAAGAATCGCACCGGTGGAAGTGATCGAAACTCGATCCTGTGTCCTCCAGAAACCGGTGAAGACATCCCTCCCACCCCAGAGATGGGTAGGGGCGCATCAGGCTGTATCTTCAGGCTTGGCTGAGCCGGACTTTTTGTTTAGCCGACCAGCGCCCTTTGAAACCCCTCTAAAGGGGCTTTGGAGGGTTTCGCCTTATCGCCCGCCCTCGCGGAACGAACAACTCTTTATGAGCAGAAAAGGAAGGTCCTCGTTAGTTACGAGGTCCTTTTATCCTAACAGTCTGTGGCAAGACAGCAGGTGGTACCGTCTATCCTATAAAGAAGAATTCCTCAAACGGATAGCACCTAGCCATGCGTTTGGAAATAACAGGGGTTCGTTTCAAAACAACCCCACTTGGGTAAAGGAAAATCCTTCGCCCTTTTGGTAGGCTAAAAAGTACCAAAAAGGAATCTCAGTCTCAGCTACCTCTGCCGGTGTAACCTCAAGACTAAAGGTTTCCCGGACTGACACAACTAGTGCATCCACCACTCTTGTGCTATGGCGGAGGCAGAAACGTGCTCCTCACTGCTGAGGAGATATTACCTGAGACAACAGCCCCTGAAGTATCTGATAAACAATAGGGGTAGGCGGGGGTCGCTTCTTGACCCCCGTCCCTGACAGGCCACCTCCATCCGGGATACCAAAGACTCCAAAACTGCCGATAATGCATTAAAAACAAGTGGGGTACTGGAGGGTCCTGCGGCCACCTTGAGGGGATCAGGTGGGGATACCTATGCGGCAGGGTCAATGATTATACAAGACACTTGCCAGCGACAAAAAATGACAAAGTAAAAAACTTTTTTTTTTTGTGTCCCCCAGTCGCAACAGCGCCCCTCAGTGTTACCTGCCTTTTTGGACCCCACAGAGAGAGAGAGAGAGATAGAGAGAGACCCCAAGGCTCATCCCTGATGCACAGAAGTCTTCATCAGCTTGCTCAGTGCTTGTCTTGTTACAGACAGGAAGTCTTTGGCCCTATTTCCTGGGTAAAGGAGGCGGCTCCGCCCCTTAACACGCCTGCCAGCGCCTCCCCCTGGCTCCATGAGGTGTTTGAGTCACCTCAAACATGGCCGCCCCCATGCTGGAGACACGAGGCTACACCAAAATGGCGGCCTCGTGCGATCTACCAGACAATGGCGGCGGCCTGCACAGAATAGCGGCATGTCTGCAGAAGGATCTCGGCCTCACAACCCTTCACCCTCATGGTGGTCAGCGTGGTCGGCGGTACAGGACCCTGGCGGGCCGTATGCGGTCCGTGGCCGTCGGGAGGCATCTGCTTAGCTGGAGGAATGATCTGGAAAGCAGTATACATGTATAGACATCGCCCTGTGGCTTCTGACAGGTAGGATACCTTATACTATCACAGTAAAGTTCTAGTACTGCCACTGACTACAATCATTTTCACATTTTTACAATTAGATTGTCAGCTCCCAAACCAAGCCTCCTGGCTTCTTGTACACAAAAATCACACTCAATTAGGGGGATCTGTGACATGTTATAGGATAGAGGGAACCCATCCTTACCATTACAGAGAGGGGCCCGCGTTCACCACCAGACCCGTCAGGGGGAAAGGGGGAACATACTACTCACCATACCGGAACCAGGCGGGCGCCAACTCCTGACAGTACCCCTCTCCACCGAGGTAGGAGGGCTGTCGACCAATACGGACGCCGTGACTCATGGTCTTTGGCGTTTCAGCGAGACGTTTAACTCGCAGGGTCAGTCCCCGTCCAGTGGGACTATGTCGCGGCCGACCCAGCGCGGAGCTATGGCCTGCACGCGCTCGTAGGCTGAACTGGGGTGACCACTGGATCTCAACATCCAGCCCGTCGCCCAGTTCAGCTTTCTTGCTTGAAGATCTCACAGAAACACTGGAGAAAAAAAGCTGTCTAAAAAATCTTTTCTAAGAAAAAAAATCCTGCCAGGACCGAAGATCCCAGCAAGGTATCTAGGTCCTTACTCCTGACTAGACGTTTTCTTTCCTGTCTAGTCCTACTCCTGTAGAGGGCAGCATAACCCGAGGGTGTTGAATCACCGAGGACTACGTCTGTCAATGAGCGATAGAGAAAAATAGATTTACCTATACAGATTTGGAGCCCAAACGTAAAAAAAAATAGATAACATATCCCTTTAGCAGGGCATTCCACACCGCAGGGGTTAAATGTGCATTAAAGTAGAACTATCAGCAAAACTTGTTTCCACTAAAACCCGCCAGATTTTTTTTATTTTTTTTTTGTCATCTGTGTCCCATTCTGGAGATTTTCTTTCACTTTGTCCCAAAGAAACCGGAAGTGGGAGGAAATCCCTGCAAATTAAGAGAATTCCTTGGGGACCCCCAGGTCACCAGAACTAGTGTCCCCACTGGAAAATTTCTCCATTATTACTTTTCTGGAGACAGCCAAAAATTTGGGATTCTATTTTACTTTCACTTTCAATGCTAATGGTAAACAGGACAAAAATCGAGAAGATGAATCTCCCTAACGGGAGCACAGGGCACAGAAAAAAAAAACTGACAAGCATTCCAATCCCTCTCTGCCCTATCCAAAATTAAGAAAAAAAAAAGTTTTGCCTTTAGTTATACTTTAAAGTGGTTGTAAACCCTTCCATATACCCAGTGAAATGACTGGCTTCAGATGATACACAGTTGAAACAAATCCTCTACATAAGTTATACCTGTTCAATTCTTCTCTACATCTGTTCAATGTCCAGAATTTATAAAGTTTGTCTGAGCTTAAGAGGGGGGGGGGGGGTCAGGGGAAAGACAAAGAACAGGGAGCTGAAGTTACACACTAAAGAGCTCAGTGAGGAGAGCCCTAAGAGGTAATTGGATGGTCAGGACACGCCCCCCTTCACACAGGAAGAGCCAGAGTAGCATGGACTCCACCATGCATAATGCAGATTTATTAGCCCTGCACCTTACACATAGACTGCCTACAGACAGGAGCTTCCAGGGGAGGAGGAAAATGGAAAAAAAAAAAAAAAGTGACGGAGCCTGCTGAAGCAGGGACTAGGGTAAGCAATGGAGCCTTTTCTGCAACCTCCTAGGCTTAATGGCAAAAGGGGGTGGGGGGGGGGGGGGCAGTGTGGCACTGCAAGGTTTTTTTTTTTTGTGCTTAGTTTTTAAAAAAGAGAGATTTTTTGCATAGGAAACCAGAACCATTTGGTTGAAAACATGGCAGTTTAACTTGGTAATGAAAGAAAAAGGTCTGGCCAGTACATTAAAGGGCTTGTAAAGTCAGAAGGCTTTTTATCTTAATGCATTCTATGCATTAGGATAAAAAGCCTTGTGTGTAGCAGGCCCCCTCAGCCCCTCCTAATACCTGCCTGAGCCCCCTCTCTATCCAGCGATGTCCACGAGTGTCTAAGCTGTCCAGGACACACTCTCTCTCTCCTGATTGGCTGAGACACAGCAGCAGCGTCAATGGCTCTCGCTGCGGTCAAACTCAGCCAATCGGGGGGATGGCAGCTCCGGGTATAAAATAGAAACACAGCGCTGCAGCTCAGCTTGGTTGCCCCCATAGCAAGCTGCCTGTTATTTTTATAGGGAAAAAAAAAAAAAAGACACAAGACTTTTCAATCACTAAGGAAAATGCACAAGAGAATGTGGGACCACCTAGGTGTGACCTGAGAAAGGAAAGGAGGTGAAGCCAAACAAAAGCCCCACTGCTCTATAGAGTCTGATATCCATCTTTAGCTCGATATAAAATAAGGACGGGACTAATGCTGAAAAGGCTAGTTGCCAGGCTGTTCTAATGACCACCAGCTTAAAGTGTTACTAAACCTATTACCCTGCATTCACTATATCTGGTCTCCCACAGTACACAGAACATAGAAATGGAATCATTTTAGTAAATATAAACTGCTAAATGCCTTTTCTTATCAGTATATAGCAGTCTTGTGACTTCCATCAGTTCCTGATTGAAGATCCCATCAGGATCCAGGACCTCTGACCCTCTGTCCGGACAGTGCCGATTGGCCCTGTGCTGATCACATGCACTCCCAAGAAAAAAAAAAAAAAACTCTCCAGCAATACACACCAAACTGGACATGTGCATAGTGACTCCAAAGGCTTTGTACTCTCCGGACCCATTCTGGAGTCCGTGGAAGAAGGAGGATCTGTGCATACAGGATCAAACCACCTTTTTACACAATGCAGAGGATTCACCCCTCAGTTTCCACTGTGGGTATAACAAGCATGCTTTACTGCCTATACAGACTGATTTTACTGTTGCAGGACCACATGCCAAGGTCTTAGGTGTTCTGAACTCTCCTTCAAGCCCCACATCCAATCACTGTCCAAATCTTGTCTCAACCTCCGCAACATCTCCAAAATACACCCCTTTCTAACCAATGACACAACAAAGCTCCTATTTTACTCCCTGGTTAGCTTGCGCCTCAACTACTGCAATTCCCTTCTCATTGGCTTACCTCTACATAGGCTATCCCCCTTTCAATCCATCATGAATGCTGCTGCCACACTCATCTACCTCACCAATCTCAGTGTCTGCTACTCCTCTGTCAATCCCTCCACTGGCTTCCACTCACCCATCAAATTAAATTCAAAATACTAAAAAACAACTTACAAAGCTATCCACAATTTAGCCCCCAGCTACATCACTAGCTAGTCTCAAAATACTAACCTGCAATTGTGACGGTACTAACCGTCACTATGAGTAAAAACAGATCCTTAATGGTTTAAATTGCTTCAGATGGGACGATCATATTTGCCAGCAAAATATCCATATAGGAATATGAAGATTTATTCCCATTTGCCATGAAATCTGTTCTTCCTAAATGCTGTGTATTACATATCTTTCAAGGTCAGACAGGTTTTCCTTTTGTTGTGTATTGGGAGGGAATGTGGATTGCCCTTTCACATTGTTAAGTGTTAATGACCTTCCATTGTTCTGTGTCTGGCTATTGTGTACATTGATTGCCCCCCTGGGGCTTCTGTTTCATTACACATAACAGTCCTTCTAATCAAGCTATCGGACCAATCCCTGCTGACTCATTTTCAAGTCCTCATTTGCATGGCTAAGGAGGACCTGAAGGAGGCCTACATGTACTTTACGATTGACCAATAGGAAAATGGTTGTTGGGGGGCGGGATGTTCCAAATTCTGTATAAAAGTGTGTTGTGTACTTCCAATAAATGTCTTCCTGTTTGAAATTACATACAGCCTGCCTGGTGTTTGTTGTAATGGATTCCGAATGGCACATAGCTGTAGTTCGGATCCCGGAGCCTTGGATGAGCGAACCATCAGACGTGATCTGCAAGCTGACTCACTAGTAGCAGAGGAGTGTTGGGAGAGCGGAAGCGATCGAGCAAGGTCTTGTTACAGTAATCACTTTCTTCCTTCCACTGAAAACCTCCTGCTCTCTAGCTCCTTTGTCACCTCCTCCCATGCTCGCCTCCAGGACTTTTCCATAGCCTCTCCAATCCTATGGTACTCCTTACCCCAATCTGTCCAATTATCTCCTACTCCATTAGCTTTTAAACTATCCCTGAAAACCCTCCTCTTCAGAGAAGTCTAGCCTACCCACACCTAACAAGTATTTTCCTTTTCTCCATCAGCTCATCCCCCACATTTATTACCTTTTGTATCACTTGACCCTCTTGTCTAGATTGAAAGCCCTAAAAGAGCAGGGCCCTCTAATTCCTCCTGTATTGAATTGTATTGTAACTGTATTGTCTTCCCTCATATTGTAAAGAGCTGCGCAAACTGTTGGCACTATATAAATCCTGTATAATACAACTTTAAGAAATTTCTATATTACAGAGCCAAAACTAAAAATCGGTCTATCAGGAAAGTTTGAGTTATGGCATTTTACTTGTCCTGAGTCAGTGACCCAAACTATGAAAGCCAGAGTGTCAGCATGACATTAACAGAATAAGAACTCCAATGCCAGCTCCATTATTTTCCCTCATAAAAGTTATTGTGGTTCCCAGTCTATGGAAATTGGAAGAATCTGGCTGCCTTGAGTGACACTTCCTTCAGTTTTCAAACCTCATTGGAAAATGAAGAAAGAGAACACCCCTGTTAGTCACTGTAACATCTCATAATCAAGGGTTTGCTCTTTCATTGCCTGTGGTAATCCTTTCATTGCACACTACTAAATCATTGCCGCAGCAGCCAGGCAGACAAGGAGGAGAGCGCTCTTCAATCCTTTATATAACAAGCTGTGCAAAGTAACAGTCATTCAAAACAGCTGTGCAAAATATTCCCCTGAATAATTCAATCAGCCTTTCAGGATCTGATCCTGTTGCTTGTATTATCATATCCGCTGCAAAAACACAATTTGCTTTATCCTATTTCAACGCCAAGTGCGCAGGAGGAAAAGTTCATGTGAACCGGAGCGAAGAAAAATGTTATAATAATGATTCCCATAATGCACACATTTTTTCAGAGTATAAACAAATACATTATAAACACGGATAACAATAACCACATACATCCTTGCAAACTAATCCCTGCACAGAATGAATGCAGTTCAAATGCTTCCCGCACAGCATATTTATGTCAAATGGTTGAAGTGTTACTAAAACCACAACAGTAAAATGTCTGTATATGCAGCAAAGCATGCTCGTTATACTCGCTGTGGAACCCAAGGTGGTAATTCTCTGCACTGCGTAAAAAGGCTGTTTGATCCTCTCTTCTCTGAACCTCCCCTTCTTCCACAGTCCCCAGTCCCTCTCCCGATTGCCCGCAAGGCTCTGTACTCTCTGCACATGCTCAGTTTGGTGTGTATTGCTAGAGCACAAGGCCAATCAGCACTGTCCAGACAGAGTGCAGCCTCATAGGACAGTCAGAAAGAATGAAAACTCCTACAGGCTTCACCCAGTGCTCAGCTGGACACTGATCGAAGTCACAGGACTGCCATATACTGCTAATGAGAAAAGATTTACTAAAATAACTGCATTTCCATGTTCTTTGTACTGTGGGAGACCAGATATAGTGAATGCAGGGTCTTGGGTTTGGTAACACTTTAAACAGAACTGAAATGGATAACGTTTTATAGCAATAGTAATGGTCACAGAAGAAAATCATACAAGTCCCAGCCTCAGAGGAACGAACAAACTATCATACCAGCAATAGTCATAAGGGGACACACACACACACGTCAATTTAGGCCTAAAAGAAAAAAAAATGTAAGCCTAAAGCTGACCACGATTGGAAAGATTGATAGAGAGAAGCTAATGAGGGTTCGGCTTCTCCTTCACTGTCCATGCAGAGGGTGGGGTTGGGAAAAGACCTGTACATGAAAGTGAAACTGCATAAAATAGATCGGGTCTCCTCTCTTGCCAGTTAAGACTGTGCTGTGTTCAGAGGGCTGTGTAGATTTCATGACTGGATTGAAAATCAAATCCTCTGGCAAGTAAATATTGAATGCTGCACAGTTTAAACGTAAAACTATAGGCAAAATATTTTTCTTCATTTTGGATAGAGCAAGGAAGGGTTAAAATCCCGTCAGATTTTTTTCTGCCATCTGTGTCCCATTGCGGAGATTTCTCTTCACTTCCTGTCTTCTAGCCAAACAGGAAGTGAGGAAATCTCTGCAAATTAAAGGGAATTCCTTAATTTTACCAGAACTAGTGTTCCCATTGGAAGATATCCCTTCTATAAATTTTTTGGGGACAACCTAACATTTGGGATTTTTTTTTACTTTCAATTTCAATGATCAAGGTAAAAAAAAAAAGGAAAAAATGGAGGATGAATCTCCTTAATGTGGGCACAGGCAGCAATAAAAAAACTAATAGGTATTCTATCCACCTTTACTCCATCCAATACTTCAAAAAGATTTTTTTTTTAATTAGTCAACGCAGATCTACATTCCCCTAGTTAATAAAGGGGGAATAATAAATCAACTATCCCCTAATAAAGAAACAATGTATTTGTGCTATATCCCTGAAGTGCTGGTGCAATTATTGTAAACAATTATAACAATCACTCTCATACAAGTCGATGGAAGGATCACACAGGGTGTTTGTACAAGATGTCCCTGTTGAAGATTTTTGCCGATTGCTATATGTACTTCTTTACTTTTTATCTGGGACTTTACGAAATATGGGACAATTGTTGCAGTTTCTGATTTTTAGATCACTTTATTACGTTATTTAACTTTGGCTTTACAGCATATATTGGTCATGCACTATATAAATTTGTAGCTTTATATGCAACATTTATTTTGCTTTGTGGCACTTCTTGATCACACTTATCGTAAACAATTATCAATAATCCCTCTCATATAATTGAACCAGCACTTTAGGATATAGCACCAATACATTAATAAAGCAAGAAACAATGTATTGGTGCTATATCCTAAAGTGCTGGTTCAATTATATGAGAGGGATTATTGATAATTGTTTACGATAAGTGTGATCAAGAAGTGCCACAAAGCAAAATAAATGTTGCATATAAAGCTACAAATTTATATAGTGCATGACCAATATATGCTGTAAAGCCAAAGTTAAATAACGTAATAAAGTGATCTAAAAATCAGAAACTGCAACAATTGTCCCATATTTCGTAAAGTCCCAGATAAAAAGTAAAGAAGTACATATAGCAATCGGCAAAAATCTTCAACAGGGACATCTTGTACAAACACCCTGTGTGATCCTTCCATCGACTTGTATGAGAGTGATTGTTATAATTGTTTACAATAATTGCACCAGCACTTCAGGGATATAGCACCAATACATTGTTTCTTGCTTTATTAAGGGATAATTTATTTAATTATCCCCCCCCTTCGATAACTAGGGGAGTGTAGATCTGCGCTGATTTTTTTCATGACTCTGTTTGGTATACCTGCAGATAGTTCGCAGCAGTCATAGATACTAAATAAGCCCCTCCATTTTTTGGTTGCTTGTAACTTTTGATAACCTAGGAGCCAAATCCATTTTCTGTATTACAAAAAGTGCTTCGCCTTTAGTTATACTTTAAGTACAAAAATCACAAATCAGTGTAATACAGATGGAACCCATCACAAGCAGGCCACAGATAATGTCATAAACCTTCGGACTTTTATTTGTATTTGTAGTTAGCCATTTGCCTAAAGATCAAAATATTAAGAAAATGAAAAAAAAAAAAAAAAATAAAGGTGATTTTCAGGTGAAGAGCTTCCATACGTTGCCATTTTGAGGGGGGGAAAAAAAAAAAAAAAAAAAAACGCCAGGAGACGGGTGCCCAGCAGATTTAAACTGCAAGTTCAGTTGGGCACTAAAAAGTCGGTTTGTCTCCCAAAGGTGAATAGATGGGTTATGGGTTAAAAAAGAAAACAGTAAACCATTCAAATATGCAATCTTTACTATCCATTAGATTATTAATCCCAGTAAAACTATGCATGCAATATGGATATTACCATCTGCCCACACAGGAACTTACTTTTGCAAACTTCTCAAACAAGGTCTTGCTGAGGCATCCGACATCAAAGGAAGTTATTCATTACGGCCAATAACCTGAAAGACACAAAAAGATGTTCTAATCAGTTATTCCTAATGGAAGGAAATATCTACACATTGTCAGAAAAAAACAACAATGACTTGTTAAAGACGAGACATGAGTGAACTGTTGAAGCCAATTCCATAACCAGTTTATAAAGCCAGAAGGCCAGCTTCCCGAGTTGTACAACATGTAGGGATAGGTCAGATGCCAGACAGAGCAGGATCAGCCAAGAACATGTCCAGGACATCCTCTACATAGCTGTCGTTCTTCTGGCTGTTGTGAAATTTTACTTACTGATAAAATGTACCCTTACTTACAAAGCAGTGTTAATTTTGGCAGCAAATTTCAATTTAGTTTTAGTCTTAGTCTTAGGACTAAAATGGCATTTTAGTTTTAGTCCTATTTTAGTCTTCTGCAAGTGTTTTAGTTTTAGTCGTATTTAGTCGACTAAAACTCCAGTATATTTTAGTCGACTAAAACGCCCTACATTTTAGTCGACTAAAACTCATTTTAGTCATCTATAATCAAATGGGTGTAGTTCAATTGTAATTTGTAATGCATTATTTAAGCATTTCTCTACAATTTCCAAACTCATATATACTGCTGGTCCTGGAGTGAAAAATCTAATATGTTATTATTTATGCTTTGAGCATGCACCAGTGTTAATTTTTGGCAGCAAATTTCGATCTAGTTTTAGTTATAGTCTTTTGACTAAAATGCCATTTTAGTTTTAGTCGTATTTTAGTCTTAAGACTAAAATGCCATTTTAGTTTTAGTCGTATTTTAGTCTTAAGACTAAAATGCCATTTTAGTTTTAGTCGTATTTTAGTCATCTGAATTGTGTTAGTCGACGAAAACGTTTTAGTCTGTTTTAGTCGACGAAATTAACACTGTTACAAAGGCGTTCTCCAAGAAAAAGTACATATGCAAAGATAAAAAAAAAAAAAAAAGAAGGTGTCCTGCTTGCAATGGTCATGTGTACTGGGCCTGCAAATAGCTGTGTATGTAGCAGCAATTTTGTCAGGTCTCAGCCATGTCATGTGAAGGGCATAACCACAGCGACCTTGCCACCCACCTTTTTCTTTCAGTTATAGAATACACAAACTGTTAACTGATGCCAGGACCTTATCAATCCATTAAAAATCGGACACACACAGACCCTCTCCATTAACCAATCTACATTCCCATCTGGAAACCTTAATAAAAACTGTCACCCTGACAAGCTGAGCGATTCAGAGAACAGACACTGGTCGTAAAAAGCGTAGTTGGACGGGAAGGGCAATACACATATGCAGATAGGTTAGCAGTTATAACTCAAACTTCAGCACGTTTCATAACTCCTGAAATAGCACAGCAAGAATATAGACATTTACTTTCCTCAGTTAATTAGTAAAATTTCAGGTCCAGACACCCCTATGTCAGACCATATAGGGAACCACTGGAATTCCTCATCTCTCTTAAGTAAAGTAGACATCTGAAACCTGTCATTATTCAATATTCAAAGATAAGAATACTTATCAGAGACATGGTGATAAACGTAGTGACCTCCCAACAACCAACACTTAGACCAAATGATTGGTCAGATGGTCTCGGTAAACACTTCTTTGATCCCAAAGAAAAGGGTGATGCCAGGACAAGGAGTTCTCATGTACCATCAAACCAGGAATATCTGTCAAGTTTAACCACTTTAGCCCCCGGCGCATATGGCTGCTCAATGACCAGGTCCTATTTTGCGATTCGGCACTGCGTGACTGACAATTGCGAGGTTGTGCGACGCTGTACCCAAACAAAATTGACGTCCTTTTTTTCCCCACAAACAGAGCTTTCTTTTGGTGGTTTTTGATCACCTCATTTTTTTTGCGCTATGAACAAAAAAAAAAAAAAAACAATTTTGAAAAAAATATTTTTCACTTTTTTTAATATGAAATTCTCAAAAAAAAAAAAAAATCAAAAATTTAACATTTTAGGCTAATTTGTTTTCTGCTACATATTGTTGGTAAAAAAAAAAAAAATTGGCAATAAGCGTATTTTGATTGGTTTGCACAAACGTTAATGCGTTTACTAACTACGGCAAAGATTTGTCATTTTTATTGTTTTTTATTTTTACTAGTAATGGCGCCGATCTGCGATATTTTTTGCGGGATTGCAACATTCCGGCGGACAGATCAGACCCTTAACTGACATTTTAGACACTTTTGGGGGTACCAGTGACATTACTACAGTAATCAGTGGTAAAAATATTCACTGTTACTGTAAAAATGACACTGGCAGGAAAGGGGTTAACTGTACTGGTGATCACGGGGTTAAATGTGTCCCTAGGGGCGTGATACTGTCAGGGGGGCGTGGCTAGTGAAGTAATCAGAGACAAGCGATCCTATATAGCAGGATCACATGGCCTCTGATCACTTCAGGGAGAATTACAGACGACTGTTTACATCAGCCATCTGTCCTCTCTCTGCTGCGGAAGATTGCGAGTGGCCGGCGGCCATCAGAGCCGCCGGTTCACACGCGCTGGCTCCCCAGCTAACGAGCGGGGTCGGGAGTGCACCGGTGGCGCGCGCTCGCCCCCTACAGTCTCCTGAGTGATCGGCGTAGGGCTATATAGCTTTGCCCAGCAGCGGCTGAGTGCCGCAGTAAATGAACTGTGGGTGGGGCTGCAGCGGTTAAGAATCAATAATACCTGGCTCATTGACTGAACTCTGATAAAAACCAAGGAGACTGCAAGTATTTTTCTCTCTCAACTCTTATTTCTCTGTTGCTGTATTGTTTCTTTGGAATACCCCTTTTTCTGTTAAATATTTTATTTGCACCAAATGACCTTTTCATTATTGAACCTTATTTTGGAGTGTTAAAACTGTCTAAAGCTTTTAATGCAAGCTAAAAGAATCCCCGTCTCCTGAAGAGGGCTACGGGGTACAAAAAATCTCTGCACATACCCGCCTGTGGTGACTGTTACAGACGTTTATTCTAAAATCATATTTAGTATTGCTAAGATGAGTTTCAGTCTGTCAAAACACAGTGGTGATGGCTAAAGGGCTAATGGTTTAATTAACAAAGTTCAGTGACAATCACTCAAACTGCTGGCACCTAGATTAGGTCCCACAAACTGAAATCTGAGCAGGGTGCAGCTGAGAATGGCATTGTTATGCAAGTGAAAGTGTGGGTTGAAATTGGCCAGTTTTTTTCACAAGTTGGTGAGAAGGACAGGGATCGGATATCTTTCTTTCACACTACTGCCTCTCTATCAGCCTCGCTCAACCTTTCTAACTCAGAGGAACCCGAAAATAAAAAAAACTTTCTGGTCTCAAGGAACCCCTGGTAAGAATTAGATCTACAACTCTTGATACATTCATGTGATGGTCAGTGGGAAAAATGCTCCTTACACTTGTGGTCATTGGGAAGAATTTCCCCTTACAGATAGCTAAACAGATAATTGGTGTGAAACTTACATGAGAGAGTCAAGAATTGGTCATTGCTCAAGCAACCGTTCGAGGAAACCTGGTTGAGAAATTCTGCTCTATATCAAATATTACCAACAAGAAAAGAGCCCCTTACTTCTATTCTGGGGGGTCTCTATTTCAGGGGGCCTCTTTACCAATTTTGGTTTTGTACACTGCAAACTCAGGTTGGTTGTCAGGAGATTACTGCTTGGCACATATACAAACAAAAGGCAGCCCAGCACCAAACAAGCCAGCCCAGGCATCAACTGAGCTAATCGCTTTAGAATTAAGAGTCCTTCACTAATGTCTCTCAAAAAAGTACTAAAATGTTCTAACTGTGTTTAGCAGGCAGTGCTCTACACCCACCCCTGGAATTGGTCTTACATTGAAGTACTAAAAGTCCACTGGGCAAATTCAACCTGGTCCATAAACCACATCTCCCAACAATATTACATTGTGCATAATCATGTTGTGTCTATAGACATCTTGTGGACTTTAACACCAATTGGCCTTCTGTTGAGGAAGAAAGTTTATCAGCTGCCTCCACTGTGAAGTCTATAAAGCTACAGTTTAAGACCAGCTGGTCCTGATTTTTAGACAATATCACAAACAGGATAAAGATCATCAACACACAGCAGTCATTAAGCTTACAAGAGAGCTGTAACATGCCTTCAATAAAGCAAAACATCCACACCACATCACGCCCCCTTAACCTGATTCCTGTATTAGGCTGCCTAAAATATGGCCCATTATAGGAAATCAGTGGTGGCAGTATTGGGGTACCCTAAAAGCAGGGCTTCTGTTAGAACTCACAGGGCCCTGTACAACTTACCTGGCAGGGACTCCCCGGACCCCCCCCCCCCCCGAATATATCAAGATAATATTTTCACTAAGAATACATCTTTTTTAGCGGACACAAACCTAACAGAGAACCTGTGTGATATAGCCCTTAATTTATGTTAAAATATTTACAATTTTATTTTACAATTTTTAAAAATGATTACAATGTTTAACCACTTCAGCCCAGGAAGGTTTTACCCCCTTAATGATCAGGCCATTTTTTGCGATTCAGCACTGCGTTACGTTAACAATTCGTGTGCGGTCGTGCGACGCTGTACCCAATTACAATTGAGGTCCTTTTTTTCCCCTTACAAATAGAGCTTTCTTTTGGAAGTATTTGATCACCTCTGCTGTTTAAGATTTTGCGCTATAAAACAATAAAAAAAGTGTGACAATGTTGGAAAAAAATATATATATATATACATTTTTTACTTTCCGCTATAAAACATTCCCAATAAAAAAAAAATGTAAATATATTTTTTTTTATTAGTTTAGGCCAATTTGTAGTCTGCTACATATTTTTGGTAAAAAAAAATTCCAAAAAGTGTATTTTAATTGGTTTGCGCAAAAGTTATAGCGTTTACAAAATGATGGAATAGTTTTTTGGACTTATTTATTTTATTAGTAATGGCAGCAATCAGTGATTTTTAGCAGGACTTCAACATTGTGGAGGACAAATCTGAAACTAAGTGACACTTTGGGGATCAGTGACACCAATACAGTGATAAGTGCTAAATATGCACTGTTACTGTATAAATGACACTGGCAGCGAAGGGATTAATACTGAGGGTGATCAAGGGGTTAAATGCAAGCCTAAATGTGCCTACTGACTGAGGCAGGGGGGGCTCTGTGACAGGCACACAGCTTAGCTGAAACACAATCTCACTGTGCCTGACAGGAGAGCCGCCTGCTTTGTGTACATAGGCAGACGGCTCTCCTGTCAGTTTCTCTGAAGATCGCGGGAGTGCTCTCCTCCCATTGTCTGACTGTGTCTAATCACAGCTGAAGAAACTGCAGGAGAGGCCTGTGGAACTTGTGATAAGAGACCGCTCAGAGACCTGCCAGTGTGTTTCCATAAGAAACAGAGAAGCTATGAGAGACTGCTAGCGCGCGCCCCCCTCAGATAAGCCAAGACAGGACCTGGACGTCTTCAAAAAGAAAGGATTCCCAACGTATTCCTGCCCCAGGGGAAGTGACCAATTCAGAAGATCCATAACTTTCAGGAAGCAGTTTCCATCAGTCTACGGGAAAACTGATGTACACTGACATTTTGGCACTACTACAGTGATGGCTGTGATGTTTCACAGGTACGCTATCACTAACTATACAAGGATCATAACTGGAGTTTCGATTTAATTTAATGCAGAGCTGCCTTAAAGAGGGGTTGTAAAATAAGAAGTTTTTTTTATCTTAATGCATGCTATGCTTCAGGATATAAAGCCTTCTGTGTGCAGCAGTTCCCATCAGACCCCCTAACACTCACCTGATCCCCATCTCTATTCAGCAATGTCCATGAGTGCCTCAGCCATCCAGGACCCTCTCCTGATTGGCTGAGACAGCAGCAGCGCCATTGGCCCCTGCTGCTGTCAAACTTTGTCAGCCAATCAGGAGAGAGCGGTGAAAGAAGAATTTTAGCAAGAGTTCTTTATTAGTTTGTCTGAGCAATAGTTCAACCATTTTGATTCTCTAGCCGACATTTTATGAACATTGAAATAAGTGTATTTCTCATGTATTTTACTAAGAACAAAATAAATAGTTAGGTCTCAGTGTTCTTTATTCCACTTATCTTTGTTAAACAATAGTTGTATAGTTTGTACACAGCTGGTTTAGTCGTGAGAAACCAGGCAAAATCATTTCTTCTTCTAGCAGAATGATACAAATGTATACTTTTGGGAACATGTCAAGGAGGCATAACTGTGTTCCCATTGCTTTCCTGTTGGGGATATTTTATCATATAAACTGTATGGAATGAATAAAGCGTCAGATGACTCTGAACAAAGAGACATCCGAAGCGTATAATTGCTCAGAGTAATCTCCAGGCCCGCTGAGACTTGTGGTGCACCCAAGGCAGTCTATTAATTCTATACTTCACTGGGAGTGATCTAATGCCAACACGCGGGAGGGAGCAGGGCTGAATGGTAGCTCTATGTCTGAATGGATACACGAAGCTGCCCCCATAGTAAGCTGCTTGCATTTGGGGGCACTCAACAGGAGGGAGGGGTCAGGAGCTCCAGCAGGGGACCTGATGAGAGGAGGATCTGGGCTGCCCTGTGCAAAACCAACTGCACAGAGGAGGAGGGAAGTATAATAGGTTTTGTTTTTTCTTCACCATAAAAACAGACTTCACAATCACTTTAAAAACCAAAAAATAAATAAAAAGGTTTGAAAACGAAAAAGCATTTCATCACATACATAAAAATGTGACCCTGCTACATTTTTGCACGTTTATCTAGTAACCTTGAACAGGAATGGTAAATTCTGAAAAAATGTTGCCTATCCAATACACAGAGTCCTGGGCTCAGACACGTAAACAAGCTGTAGGTTGTGTGCTTTCACTGTACAGCCAGCTGGAGATTTGCCTACAAGATACCATTTATAAATATGAAGGCAATGTGTAACCTTACGGGTAATACACCTCTCCACGCTGGCCTTGCAGCCTATACAGACAACAAACATTAGTCATCCAGTCACTGTTCTAGCAAAGCATCTCTTTAGTTTAACTCTGTCTCACTGGGGAGAGGGTTAACTTTTTAAAGTTTCAATAAAATAATGCTGAAATAATCCGGCGTAACCAAACCAGTAGTCTCACCAGGACCCGGCACTGCTGAGTCAATTGTCTGGTTATCAGTGTGATTTACAGAGCAGTGAAACGCTCCAACAGTGACACCCAATGGCAGCTGTCATATCGGTTTCTGATAATGCAATGAAGAGCGTTCTATCAACATTTTGTTTTGGTAAATCAGACTTATGAAGGAAGTCAATGTGCAAGAAAGAGAAAAACACTCTTCAATGGATGAGAACAGATCTGTTATGGACCTGAAAGATCAATTCTAAGAGAACAGGTTTATAAAGCTTACTCTAATAAAGCAGAACAAACAGAGGAACTGCTAATCAATGGCTTACTAATAGTAAAATCAGTCTGTATATGCAGTAAAGCATGCTTGTTATACTCAATGTGGAACCGAAGGGGTTAATCCTCTTCATTGTGTAAAAAGGCTGTGTGATCCTGTCTTCTCCTTACACTGTCCCCAATCCTGATAGTACAGAGCCTTTGGAGGCTCTCTGCACATGCTCAGTTTCGTGCGTATTGCTAGAGTTTTTTTTTTTTTGGGGAGGGTGCATGTGATCAGCACAGGGCCAATCAGCGCTGTCCAGAGTGCAGCCGCATAGGACAGTCAGAAGAGAATGAAAATTTTTACAAGCTTTACCCAGTGCTCGGCTGGACAATGATAGAAGTCACAGGACTGCTATACTGCTGATGAGAAAAGATTTACTAAAATAATTGCATTTCCATGTTTTGCACTGTGGGAGACCAGATATAGTGAATGCGTGGTTTTGGGTTTAGTAACACTTCAACCCCCAAATTATACAACTGACCTAACAACTGAACACAGTTGTTACAACTGTTACATGCATTCATTAAACTGTACATATCACAACTACTTTGTGAACCCAGGTGAATTATTGAATTCTACCTTTTTTTCTGGACAGGTCAGGCTTTCATTTAGGTGGCAAACAGTAGTGGATATTCTCCTGATTTTTTATTAATCAAAAGAAAACTGGCACAACATAGTAAAAAACAAAAAAAATTATTGGGCAGTGTTCCGCAAGGAAAAAACGTAGGTCCTGCCATTCTGGTACTTGACATATCACCTACCTAAATATTGCTGACTAAGTACACCCCTTCATGGAAATGATGTTCCCTAATGTGCCCCCCTTTCAGCAGGATAACAAGCCCTGCCACACTGCATCTTGGCACTGGAAGGTTTAATATAAAAAGGTAAGTTTAACATAATGACCTTACCTTGCAGGTACAAAAAAATAAAATAAAAAATGTCCAGCAGTTTACAACTGCTTCAAAGGATTTAAAGGATCTGCTACTGATGGCTTGATGCCAGATTCCACAGCATACATTCACAGGTGTAGTAGCATCCAAGCCTCGATGGGTCAGGGCTGTTTTGGCAGCAAAAAGGAGGACCTAGGTATATTAGGTGGGTGATCATAGCTTTGCATTCTCTTTTTCTTGCCATTACCATGACCAAAGAACAACCCAAAACTAATTCTCTTATTCCTGAAAATCACAGCAATATCACATATGTGTAGATTTGTTGTTTGTACCTATAGTAGGTCCAGAAACAATGGTGCAATTTTTACCCAAAATACACTAGAAATTGATACCAAATTAAAAAATGCTTTTAATCATCTCACCTAAAATACACTCACCCTGGCTGACTATGACCTTTGACTCTTTAACCTAGCTTAAACCCGAATCTAGCGGTTTTTTTTTTTTTTTTAAACTTGCCTTGTATAAGTAGTGGTAATAATATCAGTGTGTGGGGTACGCAGACTGCGCAGACAGCAGAGCTGTGGGAGGGACCCAGCAGGTCTCCCTTATACAGGCTGCCTGCAGAAAACTGCAGGGGGGCGAGACCAGACACTCTGCACAATGAGAGAGCATCAAAGACCAGTCTTTATTCCTGCACAGAGAGAAAAATAGCAGGAATCATTTCATGTGAAGGCCTGCATGAAATACACAAAGGACATCAAGATTCAAGACAATACACATGGCTCTAGCAATTTACCCTACTTGTAAACCGCAGACATGTAATATGGACAAAGCATATTCCTCTATAGTGTGTCTCAATCCAGAGCAAGGTCATTTCTGTCTTCTGCCCTATTCCTCTGCTATTAGCAAGTGTTTGACAGAGAAAAAAGGGTGACAGAGGAGGGAGCTCCAGCACACAGCCTGTGATTTGACATCCTCCAGTCGGTTTCTGTGTGCTGCATTAGGAGGTGTGTCCCTTCCTGCCAATCACCTCTCCTCATTAAGCTCTGTGTGACTTCAGTTTATGTAGGAGGATTTGTTTTATTGTAAATGACCTGAGGCCAGTCACTTCACTGGGTATATATGGAGTTTACATTCTCTAAGCTAAATTCCTACACTTGCAGGATTCGCTGGAAAGCATTAGCGGTGGAAGACTAGCCAGAAGTCTTTACTTCAGTATTGGGGGGTTAGAATGTTGCCTGTGCCCCAGTTGGGGAGATTTCCCTTCACTGCCTATGTAAAAATATAAATGCAGATGCTTTACAGTCATTCTAGAGGAATGAATCTGGTAGCTATTTCTGTGCTTTTAATATTACTCAAGGGAATAGCAATTATTTACTTCTGAATTATACCATACAAGTTCAGTTACCCAACTTTACAGTAATCGCCTTACTTTCTATGTACAAATCAATACACTGCACAGGGTTTAGTAACTTCCCTAACAGTCCATCCTACACAGTATCCTATTACTTTCTGCAGAGGCCCATAAAACAGACCGCATTTAAAAATACAGGCTGCATACTTAAAGTTGCAAGGGATGCATAAACTCCAAAAAATAAATCCAACATTTCAAACCACAATTTGCTGCTCTAGTTCACAGAGCTAACTATATAAGGACATATTAGATATATTCCATTTTGCCAACATATGGTATTTTCCCGCAAATTCATGGTGCTAATAAACCCTCAGCGTATTTTAGCTTAACACATTGAGTGCCGGGTCACACTTGTGCGATGCGGGAAGGCTGCGAATTTGCAGCCTGTTTCCGCATCGCAAACGCACATCTGGCAGTTCACACTGCCATATGCAATACGCAGGGGGTGTCAATGAAATGTTAACGACACCCCCAGTTTGATCGCATTTCACAGTGCGATCTGACAGTTCGCACAGGATCCGATCGCACAAGTGTGAACCGCTGTGCGATCCGATCCTGATGTGGCTGAAAAAATGCCTCATGTGACTTTTGTGCGGGTGCAGTGCGAACTTAGCCATACAAAGTGTATGGCTGAATTCGCACTGCACATCCGATCGCATGTAATGAAGGAGCAGTGCGCTTCCGATATTACATGCGATCGCCGCAGACGCTATAGTGTGAACCGGCACTGAGCACAATACATTTTAAATTCCCCATTAAACAATTTCTTACCACAGCACTTGCAGTTTAAATGCTTCTGGCTCCTGCTCTTAGTGCAGGTTCTATGAATTTCCAATCTTCATAAGGAAAGAGTTAACAGTGGACAGTGCAGTCATTAGTCAGTCTGTTAGTTTGGAAAAGGTAAGTGGTAGGGGAAAAAGGGATGGCCTTGACATCTAAAGCTGGATACACACTATACAATTTTCTCCATTTTACTTTAGATTTACCAAAACCATAGAATAGGAGGTCAAACCTAAACACTTTCAATATGTGTGCAATTAGACAGGCCCTTTGCACTACATAGTTGATGGTAAATCTAAAGGAAATCAAAACAACAAAAGTTGTATAGTGTGTATCCAGCTTTAGTCCAAGTTTCTACTGATCAGGAGACGTTGGAGAGGGACAGCTGATCTGGTAACACTGGTCCGAGTTAGTATTTCCTTTTACTTCCTATTGTGTCTATTGAACAGGAAGTAAGCTTTAGTCTGCCCCCAAATGCATCAAAGAAAACTTTGCTGATGATTTAATCAAAAAAACCTACAGAAAAATTGACTGCAGTTCCACGGCTCGATTCACACTAGCCCAACTCCAAAGTCGCGTGAC
Organism: Pelophylax lessonae; assembly: GCF_965119305.1. NCBI lineage: Eukaryota > Metazoa > Chordata > Amphibia > Anura > Ranidae > Pelophylax > Pelophylax lessonae. The sequence goes on along the minus strand of NC_138772.1, from coordinate 84,653,270 downwards.
TTTGTGCAATTTTGGAGTCCGACTTTGATGTCACTTTTCACATACTGTGGCATTGAAGTTGTATCAAAGTCGAACCAAAGTACTGCAGGAACCTTTTCTAAAGTTGGACAGGTGTAAAGAATCAGTTAGGAGAGCTCTCATATGGAAACATTGAATTTCACATCATCCAAATTAGGATCTCACAAGACAAATCCTTTGTCACATCAGTGTGAACTGAGCAGAATGTGAACCTGCACTTAAAGGGATGAGGATTTGCTACATTGTAGTAACTGTTAAATGTGAAATGCTCTACATGCCTAAGCAGTAACCTGAAAAATCTTTGGAATTTTGCCTAAAAAATAGCAATGCACTTCCTGGTATATGAGTGTACCTAGGGACTCCTGTACCTACAGCTTTCTAGCTATATTTTTTAATGTGTGAGATGTAAGGCATTGCTGCCCCTAACTGCTAGTCTCAGGAGATTTGGTGATGTCTCTGCTATGCTGCTTTTCCTGAAGGCTCCAACATGAGGAAACAAAGCCCTGCTCCTCTACCAAGATGGCCATCTACAAAAAGACAGCACAAAACAACAATGTGGCAAGACAGTTATGGAGAAAGATCAGCTGCAGGAAGACCACAGATCTTACCTAATCCTTTGCCTTGCCTGTGTCGTTTAATGCACAGCTTCCAGGGTTCAGCTCTTCTTTAAACCCTTAAGGCAAATCTATACACGTTTTTACAGCTGGCTCTTGTACTAAAAGCACGTCACCACACCACCTCAACTGTACTGTCACCAACAGCTCCCATTCACAGTTTACAACTGGAAGCCAGGGACGAGCTCCTAGTTATGTGATCACAGTGAAAGTCCATTACACTGGTCACATATCGGGCAAGACTGCCTCCAGCACCTGGCCCTAACCCCTTTACACATGTGCGGCGGCAAAAAGGGTGTGGGTGAGGCCCGTGGCTTACGATGTTACACACCTGCCAATGTTCTGATGTGGTGCTAGGAGATGCTTTAATATTTTTGAGTATATATGCTTTTAATCAAATTGTGTGATTTTAAGCAATACTCCTCTATGGTGCTTTTGCGCTTTCCTCCACTTATCCCTATTTTGAGGAGTGGTCATTCGATAACCAGTGGGGTGAACCTGGTGGCCTTTGATTAGATTATGTCTGCACTCCTGATTTCTTATCATTTGGAGATTACCATTTGGTAAGGGTACTGGCACACTTGTTTTCAAGGTCCTTTGGTACAGTTGCAGGTGGATTTTCACTTATTTGAGACTTCACAATTGGACTTGAATAATGGGATTTTTGTACTTACTGTAAAATCTATTTCTCTGAGTTTGAAAGACAGTGCTCCATAAATCAAAACTAGTGGGTTATATTGCCTCCTCCAGGAGTAGGACTAAACAGAACAAAAAACACCTGGCTATGCCCATGGGCCATCTTCAGCTGGTATATAACCCCCCCTCTTTGCTCTAGGTAATACGTTTAGTAGCAGTATTATAAGTATCAGAACTCCATAGAGGGGTGGGTGCTGGGTCCATTAAACTCAGAGAAATTGATTTTATGGCAGGTACAAAAATCCCATATTCTCTTTTGTTTAGCGACGGACACAGCGCTCCATAAACCATAACTAGTGGGACGTCCAAAAGCAGTGCCAAAAGGAAAATGAGAGGTGGGGAAAATACCCAAGGTTAAAACAAAAGAGCCCTTAACCAGGACACAGGAGCCTAAACCAGGTCACAGGAGCCCCGTCTGAAAAAATAGCGGTTCAATGTAAAAAACACCCCTCAAGAGGGCACAGCCCCTCTTAAACAGCAGCCTGCAAAACTTTGCGGCCAAAAGAAGTATCCGTAGATGCCAAAGTATCTACCTTATGGAATTTTGTGAAGGTATACACCGATGACCAGGTTGTCGCCTTGCAAACTTGCAATATTGAAGCCTGATGACGGAAGTCCCAAGAAGCACTCAGCGCCCGAGTAGACTGCGCCGTGACAGGGAAAGGTGGAACCTGACCTTTAATGGAATAGGCCCGAGTCCCCGTCTGTCTGATCCATCTGGAGATGGTAGCCGAAGAAGCGGCCAGCCCTTTCGTTGGTCCATCCGTAACCACTAAAAGCGAGTGATCGCAAAAGACTCAGTAGCTGTCAGATATACCCGAATCACATCCAAGGTATGCAAAGCAAATTCCTTGGGATGAGCCAGCTTGGGACACAAGGCAGGCAATACAATGTCCTCATTCAAATGGAAGTCAGAGACAACTTTGGGCAGGAATGATGGACAGGGACAAAGAACCACTTTATCCCTATAGACCGCCAAATAGAGACTGCAACAGGATAATGCCACTAATTCCAATACCATGAAGGCCGAGGTTAATAGCCACCAAGAATGTCACCTGCTAGGATAATGTAGACAAGGGAATCCCCTGAATATTTTCTAATGGAGGTTTCTGGAGGATCAAAAGTACTAAATTTAAATACCATAGCGGCAAAAGAGATCACAAAGATGGAGCCACATGTCGAACCCCCCGAATGAAGGTAAGAACTAAAAAGCGCGTGGCTAGGGGTTCGCTGAAAGAAGATTGCCAGGCAGACACCTGGCTCCTGATAGTACTCAAGGCCAACTTCTGATCAATGTCCTGTTGAAGAAAGGTTAAGATCAGAGCTACAGAAAAGGATTGAGGATGAACGCCAATCGACTCACACCAAGAAATGTACGCTTTCCACATACGATAGTATAGCTTGCTGGAAGACGACTTTCTTGCCTTTACCACAGTAGGGATCACTGATCCAGACAGACTGTTATCCCTCAGTACCCCTGGCCTTCAATAGCAGCGCCATAAAAACCAGTGACTAAAGCAGGATGGTAGATCAGCCCTTTGGACAACTGGTCTTCTCAGAGGAATTTCCCAAAGGGACGATTACAGCCAACCAGATGATTGGAAGATCCTCGCTCTTAATTCCTTGCAGGAACTGCGGAAAAAGCCTTGGTTGAGGAGGATACTGGCCTTACCGTTGCCCTTGACCTCATCACGAACGTTGGCATTCTCCTCTGGAGCCGAACCTGCTAAAGGAGCTGCATGTAAGACTGTGCCAACAGAACTGTCTTGAAGGTGGATACCATCAGACTCTGAACCTGTAAGCAAAATGGGAGAGAGAACTATCTGTGTGACAGCAGCCTGTGAATCACGGCCTGTGGTCCCTGAAGTTTGTAACAGCGGAAGGACCACCCTGGTCAGAAATAGCATTAGACCTAGGTAAATCAATTCCCTGGACAGGGATAGGGGGGACCTTAGGTAGTTCAGACATCTGAACCTTTGCAGGAATTAAATCCGCACAAGGAGACTCAGGACTTAAAAAAGGACAAGCTTTGTCCCCTCAAAATAAACATTTTGTGGAACTCCTTGACACTCCCCAAAGTAGTCCATGGGGCAGAAAACCAGCAAAGATGTCCCCCGCACCCCAAAAATGGTTAAGGTCATGCTTCATGCTGCAGGAGTCTTGTCTGCTGGTCCAGGGAAGCTAGCTCTAGGCTTACCGGACCAAGGTTGCTTGGAACCTCCCGGGGAAGATTTAAAAGATCCATTTCTCTTATTCTCAGTTCCAGAAGCTTAAAAAAAAGTTTTCTATGGGCTGAGAAGGAGGGCCCCCGTCTACCGAGAGGCACCTTCCCTTTGCCTAACTGGCAGGAAAGTAGGTTTTCGATTATATAAAGACATTATTACTGAGGTATTGATATTATAGTTTTGCGCGCTTTTAAAGACTTCTGTAGATCAAACTTGGGGGAAAAAAAAAAAATGTAAAAATTAAAAAAAAAGGATCCCAAGAGCCTGACTGGTAGAGGAATACCTTTGTTAGTACACTCTTCATAGTGTATCCTATCAGTATATAAATTATAGAAGATACGCTCATTCCATTATCGCATACTATTATATTTTCTAGCACAAAAAGTTAAAACAGTATGGTCTTTTATTTAATGCAGCAAAGAGCAATAGCCACAGAAATGCAGAAGCAATTTTTCTGACTGCTGTAACGGGGTGTAAGATGCACCCCGATGATAACATATTACTGCTCATCATTCTCAGCTCCTTTGACCTGAATAAATCTGTATCTCGGGACTGGACATTTAGAAACACATATGGATTCAATTACCTTCAGTGCATAATAAACCAGAGCTACAAAGTATCACTGCAAACATTCATAGATGACCTTTCTTTAGTTACAGGTTAATAAACCTGAACTCCAGACAAGCAGCTGCACAGATGAAATACATATTTGGGAACTGCTTTACCTGCCAACGATTTGAAATTCCATGCAGCCAGTCCTGTGATCACCATGGATGAGCATGGTTTAAACCCCAAGCGCAGGCCTACATAGCAAAGCAATATTAGGCCACATTCACACAGTCGATAAATGCAGCCACCGTATTCCAATGGCAATAATCAATGGATTCTTGTGACTGGAATGACGAGACACGCAAATAGCATGTGGTTTGCATGTAGCTGGATAAAGAGCAGTTAAGGATGGCTGTCGGGGTCTACAAGCAGTCAGCTGTGTCCAGGCTGGGACACATCTGTCCCTAACCTCTGGTAACTGCTGTGTGCGGCTACATGCAAACAGCAATCATTTGTTTAAATGGGCTCCTGCCGCTATTTGCATTTCTCGGTCATCCCAGCCTCAAGAATCTGGTGGCTGCATGTAAATGGCCATGTGAAGGAGGCCTTAAAGTGGTATTTAACCCAAAAGCAAACAGAGCAGCTTACCAATTCTTTGATGTAACAGCTGCTTTTGTTCTCTTTTTTTTGGGCTCCCTTTCTATTTTCATCTGATGATATGGTCAGTAAGTCTTTTTCAAAAGAAGAAGTTCTCTTGCTGTTTGAGGGATAAGAAACCATCACTGGTAAGGGTGCTTACAATGATCATATTTTATGTAAAATCTTTATCCCAAAAAAAAAAACTGTTTGCTGTAGCGGCTTATAAAGTATTTATAGCAGATTGGCTTCAATTTGTTTAGTGTATTTAAATCTGCTGGTACATCTAGCCCTCCCCACAGACTGACAATGGTACTGTCCAAATGTGCCCCTGTACTGCTTCATGCAGGGTGGAGGCACTCCAATACAAGTGTGTCACTGGCCAGATCACCAGGTGAAAAAACAGAGGGAAACAAGCCTAAAGAAAACAAAAATGTAGCCACTACACCTAATGATTGGTAAGCTGCAATATATTACGTTTTGGGTTTAATACCGCTTTAATCACAGAAGGTTCTTCTGGACAAGAGAAGCCAGAGTAGATGTACTGAGATGCCAGATCTTAGGCAGAACTTTGACAGCAATTCGATATAAAGGTTGTAATTTTTCTTCTGGTGTTATGACCGTATTCAATCCTGTTTGCACAGGAGCAATTTAAAAGAGAATTTCCTTCATTGCTTAACGTCAAGGTTCCAATTATAACTAATGCTGCTTTAAAATGAACATGAGCTTCTTTGGGGCACATTAGCGGTTTTTTAGTCCCAATTGACTTCAATAGAAACGCCTGAAAAACACATGCAAAGCACATTTTTCATGCAACTTCTCTCCCCTTCTTCAGTAGCACTTTGTAGTGGCTAAAAACAAAAAACTCTCAAGCCTGAAAACTTGGGAAAATAAAACCCAACCACAGGTACAAATCTACATCTAAAAAATGCTCCAAAAATGCTTGAAGAAGCTCAAGCAAGAAGAAGCCTAGTCTTACAAAAAGGACTGCGCCCAATTCATGAAGGCTATCAGACATGTGAAATGGGCAGCCGGATGAGGGCGTAAACCTTTCTTCTCGCTCAATCTGCTGCCATTAGTGCAGTCAGGAGATGTTGGTCTTCACTAAGCCTTAGCACAGGTCCCCCCTAGTACGTGGTCATGATTTTATTGACTGACACACATACAAGTGCATCTGAAAAAATTAAAATATCAAAAAAGAATTTTAGTAATTCAATCCAAAAAGTGAAACCCTATATAGGATACCGCACACCAGTGTGAACCTAGGCTAAACATTTCGAAAAGCCCTTCATGTGGGATGAACTTTTATACCAGGAGCTCCTTTGTAAACACCCTAAGTGCTTCCTTTGCTGCTATCAAAATTCTTTCATGGAGCTCAACCAGGAACAACTTGAGCTCACCTGGGGGGGGGGGGGGGGGGAACACCCTCAAAGAGGAATAGTCCTCTCAACAGCAGTCTGCAAAACCTTACGGTCAAAATCAGCATCCGCAGATGCCATCTTTGTAAAATTTTGTTAAAAAAGTGTGTACAGACCACCAAGTGGCCGCTCCAGGCGGCACCAAGCACCCGCGTAGAATGCGCCTTAACAGGGAAAGGAAGAACCTGACCCTTGATTGAATAGGCCTGCACTACCGTCTGTCTGATCCATTTGGAAATGGACGCAGCAAATGCGGTCAACTCCTTGCGAAGCTCATCCGCAAGGACAAAAAGGGAGTCCCGTTTACTAAAAGGCTCAGTTGCCGCCAAGTTCAACCTGATCGCCTGAACCACATCCAGGGAATGCTAGGCAATCTCCTTAGAATGCTTAGCCCACAGGGAGGGCAACACAATGTCTTCATTCAGATGGAAACCAGATACAACCTTAGGAAGGAATCACTGACAAGGGCAAAGCACCACTATCTCTGAACCACTATAGAAGGTGAACGCCAAGGCAGCCAGCTCCAACACACTGCGTGCAGAAGTAATCGCCACCAAGAAGGCTACCTTCTAGGACAATGAAAGCAGAGGAATCTCATGAATATTTTCAAAAGGCGCTTTCTGAAGAACCAACAGTACCAAATTGAGGTCTCACGGAGGCAACTGAGACCGCACAGGTGGAGCCAAGTGGGGAACCATGGAATGCATAGCCAAAGGACGTTGAAAGAAATCTCCAAGGCCGAAACCTGGCCCTTGATAGTACCCAAGGCCAGGCGCTTGTCCACACCTTTGGGGGTTTCTCCCTGTTCCTTCTCAATGGCTCGAATTTTGGCGTTCCTCCAGAGACTCACACCACGCAATGTACGAATTCCAGACAATGGTAAATCTTCCCAGAGGTAGATTTTCTAGCTTTTAACAGCATGGGAATCACGGAGTCAGACAACCCCCTATCCTTCAGCACCTGGCTTTTTAACAGCCAAGCCGTCAAAGCCAGCGACTGTAAAGCAGAATGGAAAAATCGGCCTTTGGGCCAATAGTTCTTCTCTGAGAGGGAGTCGCCAAGGGACATAGGCGACCAGCTGAATTGGATCCACGTACCAAGACCGGCGAGGCCAGTCTGGGGCCACTAGGATGACCAGAATTGCTTCTGCCTCGATCCTTCGCAGAAGTTTCAGAGGGGAAAAGGCATATATCAGATGGTACTGGCCCCAAGGAGCCACCAGTGTGTCTGTGGTGTTGGCTAGAGGATCCTGAGACCTGGCTATGAATCTCTGCACCTTCCTGTTGAAGCGAGAGGCCAACATGTCCACCTCGGGAGTTCCCCACCGGGGAGACAGCTGATGAAGTGACCATTCTCCCTGGTCCAAAGCCTGTCGACTGAAGTAAACCGCCTGCCAATTTCCACCCCTGGAAAATGTACAACAGAGAGCTGGAACGAAACGTTCCACCCACCTTAGAATGCCGACTACTTCCCGAGCCGCTAGGACACTTTGTGCCCCCTTGGTGATTGACACATGCCACGGCCGTGGCATTGTCCGATTGAATCCATACTGGTCACCCTTGAAGATGAACCGTCCAATGGGCCAGACAAAGTCTGATCGCCAGAACTTCCAGTACAGTGGAGTGGAGGAGTCCAGACTACCAATCAGGGTCCAAACCCCCTGAGCACATTCTGTGCCCAAGACACCTCCCCACCCAGACAGGCTGGCATCCGTAGTGACCACCGTCCAGTATAGGGGAAGGAAGGATTTTCCCTGTGGAAGAGCCGGAGAGCGAAGCCACCAGAGCAGAGACCCTCTCGAACCCTGGCTCAGCAGGATCAGATTGTCTAGAGACTGGATTCTTGTCCCACTTGGCAAAAATCTCCCTGCAGATGTCTCATGTGGAACGATGCAAAGGGAACCGCCTCCAAGGTAGACACCATCAGGCTCAGCACCCGCATGCAAGTTAAGAGACGACCGACTGCTGGACAACAGAAGTCCAATGGCATCCTGCAGCTTTTGGAGCTTGTCCAGTGGAAGCAACACCCTGGCTGAGGCTGAGTCCAGAGTCAGACCCAGATAGTCCAACTTAGTGGACAGAACCAGAGCAGACTTCTGGAAATGAATGTCCAACCGAACTCATGCAGAGTACGCAGTGATGTCCAGGTTGTTCGTTAAAACAATCAGGGACTCTGCTCACAGAATATGATCGTTCAGGTACCCCAGTACCGCAATCCCCCACTGTCGCAACAATGCTAAAACCGGGGCCAACACTTTCGTTAACAACCGAGGAGCTGAGGCGAGACCAAAGGGTAACGCCACAAATTGATAATGCGCCTTACCCACAGCAAAATCGGAGGAAACGATGATGCCCGACATATCAGTATATTTATGATCATCAATAGAGGCAAGAAGATCCCCTTGATGAAGGGATGCCACTACCATACGAATGGACCTTATCCGGAACTTCTGTACCTGCACAAAGCAGTTCAGAGCTTTGGAGGTCCAGGATTGGACAAACTTTGCCTTCCTTCTTGGGAACTCTAAACCAATTTGAATAAAAACCCCAAAAACGTTTTAAGTTTGGAACAGGTACAATCACCCTTTGTAGTAGCAAATCTTGTACCCCTTGAAGAGACCACGCAGGCGGTTTGGAGACAAATGCTGGTTGGAACGGAAAAACCTCTCTGGAGGAGAAGGCCGAAATTGGATCTTGTAGCCAGACCGAATCAACTCGTGGATCCACCTGTCTTGAATCAGAGAGGTCCACGGGTTCAGATATAGGTAAGGGCGCCCCCTTCAGGCAGAAGAGGGATTGTCTGCAGGTCTGGAAGGACCTGCTCTCCACTTACCAGGCCAGGGCCTCTTGGAACCTCCGGAGACGGCCCTAACAGATATGGATCCTTTTCCTTGAGACCCTGAGGGTCGAAAAAGCCGCTTGTGAGCCAAGAAAAAAAAAAGAATAAAGCACCACGTCTGCAGCGAGACTCCTTGCCCCTGGAAGCCTGTGGGAGGAGAGTACTCTTCCCTCCTCTGACTTCCCTGTATGATTTAAATCCAGGGAAGATGCAAACAGATAAGGCCTTCTTGAAAGCTTGGTCCGCAGACCAGCATTTCAGCCATATCATGCGCCGAAGGACCACTGCTGTCACAGCCAGCCTAGAAACGAAGGGTCAGAAAAAACAAAATAAAAGAAGCAGTTGCAAAGTATGGCTACAACAAGGGTGAGGTATGTTGAATCACATGAAGCTTTATTGAATAAGAAAATGTTTGGATAAAAAATGAAACAACAACATCAACATTGCATGGAAAGGTATTAAGGAATAACCCACTGACATGAAGGTAAAGGGTCCTGTCTAGTGAAATTGCCGCCACTACACTAGGATCAGACTCCAACCACCACCCAAATGGCAGACTCACCACGGCCGGACATGCTCCTGGACTGACCCTCCTAAACTGACGGACGGTACACAGTACATACTACACGGATCCATACTACTCATACGGTCAGTAACCGGCTTTGCCCCTGTGATTTTATGTCTGCATACCTGTCTGCCCTGGCGAGACTCACATAAATGGAAGGCTGACTGAACGATCTGAGATGTACCATGTGTGTCCATCAGTGAGCACAGTCTCTTATCCCGGACTGTTATACCTACAGACCAGAGGACATTTCACCTACTAAGTGTTCTGACTGCTCAGACACATATACTGACTGAATATCAGGTCGTGTATGCTAATCACTGTTAAAAGCCGCCTGTCTGTCTTCTTGCTTCGCTTTCCTGTCTGTCTGCTTAAAGCCATATGTCCGTGCTGCTTTACATGGTGTTCATTGCTGTGCTCTGTTTATATGGTGTTTGAAGACTCCATCTGGAAAGTGCAGCCATTTAACTACATGTCCATTTGCCAGAGAAAGTTTGTGGTAGAGCAATCAACTGCCCTTTATACCAATACAGGTGTGAGGACCCTGCATCTAACGGTCATGTGTGGAGATCTCTGCATTACCACGGACTAACATTTTTACACCATCAACTTGTTTAATATCCCCAACTGGGTATCTCAACAAACCTGGAGGTGGTTTTCTCCACATATACAAATGTTCATAATCCAAGAGTGTTTAAAATCAATTTAATTACAATCATGATTATCCTTTGATCTCCAAGTGAACGGTGGATTTCCTCATATGCCATTTGGGTGGTGGGTGGAGTCTGATCCTAGCGTAGTGGCGGCAATTTCACTAGACAGGACCCTTTACAGCTTTTTATCTTCATGTCAGTGGGTTATTCCTTAATACCATTCCATGCAATGTTGATGTTGTTGTTTCATTTTTTATCCAAACATTTTCTTATTCAATAAAGCTTCATGTGATTCAACATACCTCACCCTTGTTGTAGCCATACTTTGCAACTGCTTCTCTTTTTTTTTTTTTTTTTCTGATTCTTCTTAGTTGCTTGGCACACAGGCTATACGCTGCTGGGTTTGAGGTAATATATTTCACATATAGGTCACACCCCCACGCCCCGCAAGGGTCCTGAGTGGTTTTTCTAAGGTCCAGTACCCCCCCCCCCCTTTCCCTTGGTATACATAGAAACGAAGGGTGCCTCATCCAGAGAGGCATCACAGATGATCTGTAACCCCTGGACCAACTAGTCCGCCAGTTCGGGAAAAGCAGGGGGAAGCTGTTCCTCTCCGCCCGGCCCCAATCCAGATCCTGGTGCAAAAGCTTAGCCCATTCAGTCAAGGTCTGGGACGCCAAGGCAATGGTGAACACCGGCCTAAGGAGCGAACCAGCCATAGTAAACATGTCCTGGACCAAGGTCTCTACTTTCCTATCAAAAGGGTCCTTAAAAGCTGGAGACTCCACCAGAATTATAGTGGATTTGTTCAGCCTGGAAACCTGAGAATCCACCACAGGTGGGACCGTCCACTTTAACAGGGACTCTTAAACGGGTACCATCTAGCGAAGCGCTTAGGAACCACCACATTGCGTTTAGGGCAACCGCACTGATTGACGACAATTTTGTCAAAATAGGCAGGAAAAGGAAAAACCTTTGCCGCTTTTGAGGATTTTTGGGTACCGAAGTTTTACCGGCGCCCCCGACGCAGCTGCATCCTCCATTTTTAAAAAGTTTCCTGCACTGATACAATCAGTGCATCCACCAGCGCTTTTTCTTGCGGGGCTGTAGTGGAAGAGGAATCATCCTCACTATCAGCACTCGGTGTGTGGATGTAGACCCAGCAGGGTGACTTGAGTCCCCAGTGGCCAGATCAGACTCAGGAGGCAGGTAAAGGCGGTGGACGCTTTTTGCTGGTCCTTTTTTGCAGGACCAAATCAACCTTGGACACTAAGGACTCCAGAGCTGCCACCATTGCAGACAGGGTGGACTGGGGATCAGGGGGTGAAATTTGCTCCAGGGACTCCATGTTAACCAGTGATCACCCAGGCAACAGTAGAAAAACACTGCTGAGTGACCCGCCGCCACGCTAGCGGCACTACAGGTCCCAGCAGAACTAAATCACTGCTATAACAGAGAGGGAGAGCCGCAGAGCACCCCCAGGAACTCACCACCCCCAGTACCCCATGCGGCGATCAAGGATAAAAAGGAATTCCAGGAGTCCGCACTACAGGTCCACCGCCACAATCACCGCTTACAAAGCTCCAAAAACATGGCCGCCGTTCTATTCAATGAGAAACCACAAGAAAATGGCCACCGGACTAGACCAAAATGGCCGCTGAATATACAGCTAGCCATCAATGACAAAATGGCAGGCCCACGAGACTCCCGGGACCCATAGGGGACACCAAGGGACATCTGTACAGTAATTCGTAGGCCAGCCACCGTCCAGTGGGGCCAAGTCACGGCCGACCTAGCGTGGAACTGAGGCCTGTAAGCGCTCGCTGGCCGGACTGGGAAGACCGTAAGGATCTAGAATATCCAGGCTGTCGCCCAGTCCAGAAGTTGATTGTAGTTCTCACAGGAACAGAAAATAAAGAGGAAAAAAATAGCGGTTTAAAAAAAAAAATGCTAGGACCAGAGATCCCAGCAAGGAACTAGGTCCTTACTTCTGACTAGACAGAAAAAAAAACTGAATGCCTATAGCAGAAAGTGGGAGTATACCCCCTGGGACTGTCCCATAGGCGTGATAAAGTTTTCCTGCCTAGTGCCCTACTCCTGTAAGGAGCAGGATAACCCAATGGTCAAGAAGATTCTGGAGCGGTGTCCGTCAATGAATGAAAGAGAAAGGAAGGTTTGAAAACTCAAGGAGGATATTACAAGAAGGCTGAAAAAAACACCAAGAAAGAATTTCATGAGAAGTACTTTGGGTAGTGGAAGTATATGGATTATTTTTAGACAATAATACTATGGCTTAGTGCCACTTTAAAAAGTCATAAAAAAAAATAAAAAAAAAAAACTTTTCATTCTAGCAGATTACAGGGCTCCCCAGAACCTTGCACTCTGTGTGCTTTCAGGGGGGACATAGTTACGTTCCTGCACCTATTCTCTGAGGGAAAAAAAAGCCCTGGCCATAGTAAGACATGGAGAACTGAGCAGAACCATTACACAGCATTAAGCCAAATACATCTTGTTACGGCTGCAGAGTGGGCAAGGAGAGACAAGAGATCCTTGAAAACCCCACAGGAAAACAACTCTGTTGGGCTTTCAATCCAACTGGTTGCTCTGTTAAAAAACAGAGCAGCTGATTGCTTTTGATCCGTAGCTGCATGAGTGTTTTATAATTTTATCTCTCCAACCAGAAGTCCAAATACTGTAATTACAGCAGATCAGATTTCAGTGTTCTATGCAAAGAACAAAAGATTCCTGTACAACAAAAATTACACAGCACGAGTCCCTGCAGTACATTCTGTTAGCTAGCAAAGCAAATCTTGCTCATATTCTCTAAATACAGCAAACTGACCAGATTGTATGGAGAACCGAAGTCATAACAGATTCTGAAATTCACGTTTAATTTAACACCATCTAAAATTAGTAGCTGGACATTTTCTACGCTTCTTTTAATTTGCCTAGTAAATATCAAACGTATATAAATATGTATATTATATATATATATATATACACACACCCACACATACATAACATACATATACAGTTTGGGAATGTCTGATTTTTATGCCCACTCTGGGACAGTCTGAGAAATAATCCCTAAACTCATGAACATTTACCTAGGTTTAGCAAAATCTTTTTACACCTCCACAAATTTCGGACATCACTATAAGAACACTTCCTGGAGGATTATTCCAAAACACACCCACTGCAGGCTATGTAAAGTGGACCTGAAAGCAAAAAGATTTGCTGTTTTATAGGAACATCTAGGAATAACTGTGTCCCGGCCTTAGTCACCAAACAAGCCCAGATACAGACAATGTTGTACTTTTTTTTTTAAACCTAAAACCACACAGGTAAAATTATGATAAATAGATTTTTTTTTTCTCTCTTAATACACAAGGAAGAGATTCATATTCACACTGCTCTGAAAATTAGAAAATGCTTACATATGGAGGATGTTGAACTTCAACATAAGCATTCAATTAGCAAACGTCATGTTAATATAAAAATAAGCAAAGGAAAAGAGCATTATTCCCTTTATAAAATAAGAAAATTCCACATCCTGTAAGAGGAAGGAAACACGGGATTCTGGGAAAATGCACATGGGAAATTTTCACTAAAACACAACACCCAAGAGAAAAGTCTACTACCGCCATACAATACACTGAAACATTAACCTTTATTGGAAAAAAGGCATTTCTGCACAACGACCTGGGCAAAGTAAAATATAATTGTAATGACAGAGTCAACAGTATAGCTTTTTAAGAGGAAGAAGTCTTCCTTTTTTTTTTTTTCTTTCCCTGCAAAGTAAATGCATAATGTGCACTTAGGCTCCATGTACACGGGACGTTAGAAAAAACGTCCTGCAAAGCTATTTCTGACGCCGGGAAAAAGCAGCTGTTAAACGTGCTTTCAGTAGCTTTTTCCATTGGCGTTATTGCACGTTTGGCCACATTGCTTTTAGCAGCGTTTTTCTGCCTCCATTCAAAATCAATGGTTCCCTATGGGAGCCTATTGATTTGAATGGAAGTCGCACCGCAAGTCGGATCCGACTTGCGGCGCGACCTGCACTGTGAGAATCTTGAGGGGGAACTCCACGCCAAAAATGGGAAAAAAAAAAAACTGCGTGGGGGTCCACCCCAGGCCCTTCGGGTCCAGTATGGAATTTGAGGGTAGCACCACGCCGAAAAAACGGCGTGGGGTCCCTCCCAAAATCCATACCAGACCCTTATCCGAGCATGCAGCCCGGCAGGCCAGGAAAGGGGAGGGGACGAGCGAGCGCCCCCACCCCCCCGGAACACACCAGGCCACATGCCCTCAACATGGGGGGGTGTTGGTGCTTTGGGGCAGGGGGAGCTCTGCACCCCCCACCTCAAAGCACCTTGCCCCCATGTTGATGAGGACAAGGGCCTCATCCCCACAACCCTAGCCAGTGGTTGTGGGGGTCTGCGGGCAGGGGGCTCATCGGAATCTGGAAGCCCCCTTTAACAAGGGGGCCCCCCAGATCCCGGACCCCCTCCCTATGTGAATGGGTATGGGGTACACTGTACCCCTACTCATTCACCACATAAAAGGCAGTGTATGAAAATAACGACAGGAGACGTTTTGGAAAGTTTATTAAAAATCTTCATCCGGCTCTTCGGGGTCTTCTGCTCTTTTGCTGTCCGCTCTTGTGTTCTCCTCTCCGGGGTCTTCTGCTGTCCGCTCTTCTTGTGTTCCCCTCTCCGGGGTTTTCTGCTGTCCGCTCTTCTTGTGTTCTCCTCTCCGGGGTCCGGGCATAGTAAAGCGGAGTCCCAGCCACGAAAAACATTTTTCAATTAAAATACCCCCGGGACAGTCAGGGCTAGTACATTCCACAATGGCTAGCCTCTGTACTGTCCGGGGTCGCAAGAAATACTTACCTTTAAAATTTCTTCTCCAGCATTGCCATCTCAGATGTGGGCAGCTGAAGCCAGCGCGATCCTCTTCTGCGTCCTCTTCTCCCAGAATGCGCCGTCACCGCACCGGAAGTGACGAGGGTGGCCGGTGCCGGCGCATTGATTCCTGGGAGCGATGACGTTCAGCTCCCAGGAATCATTGCAAACCGGAAGGGACGGCGCGGGCGCCGCCGAGAGAGGAGGTGAAAGAAAGGCGAGTATATTTTTCTACAATAACAAGTAAAAAAAAAAGAAAAAAAATCGTAACTATCCACTTCTTTTTCAGGTGACAAATAGGAAGCGGATGGCCACAAAATCGATTAGGTCGATTTTGTGGCCGGAACTCCGCTTTAAGACGGCTCTCATTCATTTACATTGAATTTGTGATGACAAGAGACTTGGGGGCGACTTGAGGGCACAGAAGTCGTGTCCCAAGTCGGAGTAGTGTGAACCGGCTCTAAAGCCTTGTACACAATCAGATTATCAGACAAATTTTCATATGTTTTTTGTTGCATGCTAGTCTCATATGGAAAGTGAAGAGGTTGCTTTCATATGAAAATTTGCATATGACAGAATTCAACTTCAGAAGTGATGTTTTGAATTATTTTGTATGTATTCTTTCATTTACATGCCTAGTCTGGCTCGTATGATTTTTTTCAGACGAAAACTGTACTAATTAAAACGAAAATCGGACGTTGTGTTCATGTACGATAAATGTTATAGCCTGCACATTCAGTTTTTGTCGTCCAAAAATTCGTAATCAGCTGTCGAAAGCACCATACTAACGATCCGAAAGTTGGCAGATCGTTCGTTGGGATGAAATTTTACTTCTGATTTTCTTATCGTGTTTATGGGCCTTTACTCATAATGAAAGTAGTATTGATGACAAAGATGCCATATAAAAAAGGTTACATCTCCACTGGGGTCTCTACAGCATACATTTACACCATTTTCTTCTAAAGAAATTGTTCTTTTGTGTAAGAATGGGCAATTTTTTTTTTCCATTTCAATTTTTGCGACCTGTGTACCATTTGGTAAAATTTCCCTTCACTTCCTGTCCTAGAAACTGAACAGGGTGTTTGAGGAAATCTCCCAAAAATCTCTGAATGGTGCCCGTGCCAAGCGAGTGATCCACTTTCCACTTGGTTACTATGCAGCAGCTGGACACAGACCAAAGACCGTGAGGATCACTGTATTAGAAACGGCTACAATGATTCTGTGCTTCCACAGGGATCGGCCAGGTATTGAATACGTAGATTTACATCTTACATTGTTCCAAGCTTGCAAAATATACCTGAAATTCAGCTTTAAGGCCACACCCCCCCCAGCTGCGTCACTGATTGACAGGACGATGTGCATTGAACACTACAAGGCCCGGCAGCCTTTGCGGTTGTTGGCTTGTAGCTTTCTAAGAACTGTAGAGCACTGTGGTAGTTCATTCATGCTTCCTGTCAGATTGTATCTGCTTACCCGTTCGTACAGGCACACAGATACACTGGCAGATCTGCAGGAGACCTGTATAGCACCAGCGATCTG
Source organism: Pelophylax lessonae (assembly GCF_965119305.1). Classification (NCBI taxonomy): domain Eukaryota; kingdom Metazoa; phylum Chordata; class Amphibia; order Anura; family Ranidae; genus Pelophylax; species Pelophylax lessonae. Next base: position 84,636,615 of record NC_138772.1, on the reverse strand, counting down.
CTGACCGCTGGTTTAATGCTTTACAGGCTTCGAAATAAATGAAAAATTTACCAGCAAAAAAAAAAAAAAAAAATGTGCATTTATTATTTTCCAAAAAGTGAACTTATCCTTTAATGGGCTAAGTGTGATTTTAATTTTAACTGGTTCTTGAATTCTGCTTTAAAGCAATCCTGTACTTTCTAGAGTAGGGAGGATAAAAAATAAAAACCACACGTACCATATAGTTGCTCCCTCATCTGGTCTACACTTTGGAGCTCATGCATATAGAACATCTGGGTAAATGATTGTTACATGTGACCGCTCTCCTGACTCCCCCATAATACTGCACCCAGTGCTCAAGTAGCCAATTGCCAAGCACGAATGTTTACAGTCAGCGGGTCTTTAGGCCTCATGTACACTGCTGCTCTTAAATGCACATTTAATAGCTTTGCCGCCATTTTTTGCCTAAGCCCCTGAACTTAACTCAATAAAATCGAATGTGTCCATACACACATGCTTTTAGCAGGATTTAGGAGCAGCACAGTTTAGAGTCAGTCAAAGGTCCTCTCTTGAATGCAGAATAATAGTGTTCAGGAGAGGAGATTGAGGAGAAAAGAAAAAAAAAAAAAAAAAAGCACCTAAAATGCTAGGCGTATTTAGCACTTCAACCTTTTTCTCTTAAATAGCCAGCAGCTAAACTGGTTAAAAAAAAAAAAAAACGCAGCTTACTTGAGGTTTTAATACGGATTTTCTTCTGTACATGAAACAGCGTTTACAATAAACCAGTGTGAATGAAGTCCTGTGTAAGCCATTACCAAGCGCTGGATCAGAACTAAAATGGTCATGGCACTGTAAGGATTGGCAGACCCTCCACAGTCCGGCAGCGGCGGCAGTGCCAATCTGTTACAGCTGAGAATAAGCTTAGATCATACACAGTTAAGCAGCCAGTAGTTTAAAGCCTTGTGTTGCCTGTAGCAGCAGCTGGCCGACCTGCGGACACAAGAGGCTGGCAGCTGGTGAATACTGGACTCCTCTTGAACAAGCTGTCACTTTATCCAAAATACTGCAACATGTTTAAACCCAGCACAATGGCAGAGACAGAAAGTGGCTGCCAGGCCGCATGCACAGCAGCTGTTCAATTCTTCAGCTGTACAACCGTCTACAAGTGGCTGCAGACTGCACACATACATTAGGATGTCTTCTTCCAAAGCATTCGTTTAACCTCTGGGACATGCAAATAAACAATGTGTCTGAGTAGGACTGAATGTGATGTATTGTAAAAAGGCACCATAGCACAGGGAGCCTGCACAAGATATTTAAAGTGGAACGTCACTCTCCCAATCAACATTGATTATTTTTAATCCTCATGCTGCTAGCATTAGTAAATGGATAGGAAAGCATATCATATTTACAGTATCTCAACAAAAGTGAGTACACCCCTCACATTTTTGTAAATATTTTAATATATATTTTCGTGTGACAACACTGACGAAATTACACTTTGCTACAAAGTAGTGAGTGTACAGCTTGTATAATGGTGTATATTTGCTGTCCCCTCAAAATAACTGAAAACACAGCCATTAATGTCTAAATCGCTGGCAACAAAAGTGAGTACACCCCTAATTCTAAATATCCAAATTGGGCCTCAATATTTTGTATGGCCATCATTTTCCAAACACAGGAAGATAGACCGCACTCCGAAGTGAAGATCAAACTGACTTTATTGAACAAAAATAATGTTCCACGGTACAGACATCAAGGAATAAAACACGAACAGGAGCAGTTGACGCGTTTCTCTAACTAAATTTGCTTACTCATAACATTTTCCAGCACTGCCTTGACCCTCTTGGGCATGGAGTTCACCAGAGCTTCACAGATTGCCACTGGAGTCCTCTTCCACTCCTCCATGGCGACATCAAGGAGCTGGTGGATGTTCGAGACCTTGCGCTCCCCACCTTCTGTTTGAAGATGCCCCACAGATGCTCAATAGGGTTTAGGTCTGGAGACATGCTTGGCCAGTCCATCACCTTTAACCTCAGCTACTATAGCAAGTTCGTGGCCATCTTGGAGGTGTGTTTTGGGTCGTTATGTTAGAATACTGCCCTGCGGCCCAGTCTCCGAAGGGAGGGGGACCAGGCTCTACTTCAGTAAACCAGTCACAGTATATGTCGACATCCATGGTCCCTCAATGAACTGCAGCTCCCTAGTGCCGGCAGCACTCGCGTACCCCCAGACCATGACACTCCCACCACCATGCTTGACTGTAGGCAATACAAACTTGTCTTTGTACTCCTCTCCTGGTTACCGCCGCACACGCCTGACACCAGCTGAACCAAATGAGTATCTTTGTCTTAGAGCACAGGACATGGTAATCCATTCCTTAGTCTGCTTGTCTTCAGCAAACTGTTTGCGGGCTTTCTTGTGCATCATCTTTAGAAATTACTTCCTTCTGGGACAACCGCCATGCAGACCAATTTGATGCAGTGTGCGGCGTATGGTCTGAGTACTGACAGGCTGACCCCCCCCCCCACCCATTCAAACTCTGCAGCAATGCTGGCAGCACTCATGCGTCTTTCCCAAAAACAACCTCAGGATATGACGCTGAGCATGTGCACTCAACCTCTTTGGTTGACCATGGCAAGGCCTGTTCTGAGTGGAGCCTGTCCTGTTAAACCACTGTATGGTCTTGGCCACCATGCTGCAGCTCAGTTTCAGGGTCTTGGCAATCTTCTTACAGCCTAGGCCATCTTTATGTAGAGCATCAATTCTTTTTTTTTTCAGATCCTCAGAGTCCTTTGACATGAGGTGTCATGTTGAACTTCCAGTGACCCGTATGAGAGAGGGAGAGCGATAACACCAAATTTAACACACCTGCTCCCCATTCACACCTGAGACCTTTTAAAAACGAGTCACATGACACCAGGGAGGAAAAATGGCTAATTGGGCCCAATTTGGACATTTTTACTTAGGGGTGTACTCACTTTTGTTGCCAATGGTTTAGACATTAATGGCTGTGTGTTGAGTTATTTTGAGGGGACAGAAAATTTACACTGTTATACAAGCTGTACACTCACTACTTTACATTGTAGCAAAGTGTCATTTCTTCAGTGTTATCACATGAAAAGATAAAATATTTATAAAAATCTGAGGGGTGTACTCACTTTTGTGAGATACTGTACTTGTTTAAAACTTTACATTTCTTCTGTTACTTCCTGGTTTCATGCCTAGGCAAATTATGTCATACATCCCAGGAGTCTTCAGGAGGGGTTTTCACAGCTCAGCACACTCTCCTGCATGAGGAATTGAGCTAAGGGCAGGAAGTAAATGCTACATGAATGATTTGCCCTTACTCAAGATGGCCACAGCCAGAAATGCTAGGGGTTGCTTTTCAAAGTGATTTCTCACCATGATAAAGCATGGAGACATGGATGGGGGAGTTTGCTTTGAATATTAAAAATTAGATCGTGTTTTTGGTGCTCAGATACGTTGAAGATCCACTTTAAAGGCCAGCTGAACTCTCTATATTACTGTAATACAGTCAGGTAGAATGTACTGGAATACATGATGCTGTAGTTTTAGTTCACAGAAAAAAAAAAACCCACACAGCTACAAGAAGGGTTAAACACCCTATGCTGGCAGTTAATTGGACAGTTGGACGGCAGTTACACAGAACACAATGGAACAGGTCTCCAGCGGTCTGGAACAAAAAGAGGGGAATCTTCCAACGGAGGACACTTGCTTCAGTGTCAACTAAAGGTGCTTTTCCACTGCATGGAACCGTAACGGTTCGGCACACTTTTGTGCTTTTCCACTGCTGGTACCGCATGGTATATGGTCGGAACGGTTTCGTTACGGTATAGGTTTGCTTTTCCACTGCATGGAACCGAACGGTACGGCTCTGAAAAAAACAGTACCTACTCGATTGTGGTTCCAACAGGTACCAAACTGGTACCATATCCCACAATCCTTTGCATGCAGTCACTACTAGCCACTGATTGGTCAGAGAATCCCACCCACCCAGTTATCCCACCCACTTAACTTTAGTACTACTTTAGTGGAAAAGCAAACCTATACCGTACCGTACCGTTCCGACACTATACCATGCGGTACCAGCAGTGGAAAAGCAAACCGGGCCAAGCAGGGCCGAGTAGACCCGAGCCGGTACTAGCCGGTACTTGCAGTGGAAAAGTGCCATAAGGGTATGTCTCTTATTTGGGAGCCATTTCCCCTAATTCCTTTTGTGTCTCTGGAACAGGAAGCAAAGCAAATTCTCCCCAGTGGGACCCAAATGGCATTACCTACTCTATCCAAGATTAAAATACAAGATTAAAATACAAAAAAAAAAAAAAAGTTTTGGCTTTAAATATATTTTATTGAAGAACCTCTTTAGAGCTAAAAGCAAAGTTTTAGGACTGTCACAATGCAACTCAGTGAGCCCTTTTGATAACACAAGACATTGCAGGACATTACACAACAGGAAACAAGCATCTTCCAAGTGTACCACCCGCTGTGTACAGTATGTTAACTTAGTTGGGCTCCTTTGTAGCCAGAGAAGCCAGGGTTAAATTGTTTAGAGAGTTAGGATGGCAGAGCTCCAAGGGCTGAGTTTGTTGCCTCCCCCTGGCTTCTGGAAGCTCCTGGAGAGTTCTAGCACTTAGAGGGCGAAGGGGTAGAGATGAGGCCTGAATATTTATGAAGTCTCCTCTCCAAAGAAAGTGGAGAGATAGGCCATAAGAATTCTGAAGCCTGGCCATGTGGGAGCATGGGAGTCCAGGGACCAGTTGCCCGGAGGGGACCCCTATGCTAGGGAGATCTGGGGAGAGGGAGCCCACATGAGCTATACGATCTTTACAGGGGACTGAGGGAGTAAGTTCAATTCTACCACTTCAGAGAATAAAGGGGAGAAGCTGCCAGGTGCAATAACCAGCTAGCTATCTACAAGGGACAGCTTAGAGTCAAAGCCCATACAGCTACATGGTACCTCATGCTTGGGAATTCTACAGAGACGCCAGGTGCCTTAGCATTAATTTTACACCGAGAGTACCTGCAGACAGAAGTTGTGCTTTACCAGTTGGGCTGATCAGTTGTCCTCGGTGGAAACAGCCCTGTGATCTTTTTCAGCAAAGAGAGACAGTTTTCCTAGTGCTCAAATTCCATTTAACAGTATCGTCCCACCCCCATCACGTTTATTCCTCAGTAAACTAGAAACAAAAACCTAAAAACACCCTGGACTGGTTTTTGACTATAAAAGTGGAAGATTGAAAATTCCTGTTGCTTGGCTGTGCTTGCAAAGGGGGACCCAAAAATCCAGTGGCTCCTACGGAGGTAGCACTACACAAGTACCTTGAAGCACCCCATATGCTATAGAATGGGATGTGAAAGGATGCTAGGGAATTGCTATACACAACCTCTTGCGTGAACAGGCCTAATACAAAGCAATGTCCAAATGTATTGCTCACATTTCAAAACAAATGCTAAGAACACTTGTATAGCAGGAACATGTCATATACACTATATTGTCAAGAGTATTGGGGTGATCGCCTTTAAATGCACATGAACTTTAATGGCATCCCTGTTTTAGTCCATAGGGTTCAATATTAAGTTGACCCACCCTTTGCAGCTATAACAGCTTCAACTCTTCTGGGAAGGCTGTCCACAAGGTTTAGGAGTGTGTCTATGGGAATGTTTGACCATCCTTCCAAAAGCGCATTTGTGAGATCAGGCACTGATGTTGGACGAGAAGGTCTGGCTCACGTTCTCTGCTCCAATTCATCCCAAAAGTGTTCTATAGGATTGAGGTCAGGACTCTGGCCAAGACCAGTCAAGTTCCTCCACCCTAAACTCGCTCATCCATGTCTTTATGGACCTTGCTTTGTGCACTGGTCCAAATCATTTGGTTGGGGGGGGGGGGGGGGGATTATGGTGTGGGGTTTTTAGGGTTTGTTATTGGCCTCTTAGTTCCAGTTAAGGGAACGCCTAAGGCGTAAAGAGCATGAAATTGTCCAAAATGTCTTGGTATGCTGAAGCCTTGAGTGTTCCCTTCACTGGAACTAAAGGGGCCAAGCCCAAACCCTAAAAACAACCCCACACCATATTCCCCTAACCCCCCCCCCTCTTTGGACCAGTGCACAAAGCAAGGTACATAAAGACATGGATGAGCAAGCTTGGGGTGGAACAACTTGACTGGCCTGCACCGGACCTCAAAAATGTCCCCAATGAATGGGCAAACATTCCCATACACACTCCTAAACCTTGTGGACAGCCTTCATAGCTGCAAAGGGTGGGCCAACTCACTAATGAACCCTATGGACTAAGACGGCTTTAAATTTCATGCACGTGTAAAGGCAGGTGTCCCAATACTTTTGACAACATAATGTATTATCCATCAGAGCCCACAGGAACAGAACCTTCTCATCTACAGAAATCGCCATGCTCCCTTGAAAAGTTTGCCATCGGCAACTGTCAAGGTGACTATATTCTGCTACAATATGGTCTCATATATAAACCCCCAGTAATAGAACCAGTGATAAACGTTCTAAATATTGAAAAACACTGGGGTTGATTTGCTAGCTGGAGTAACTATTCATATTCTAGGGGTAAAAAGCTGTCTTCACTCTGAATCATGTCTAAGGTAGAGCTGCATGATTCTGGATAAAATGAGAATCACGATTTTTTTGCTTGGAATAAAGATCACAATTCTCGGCGTAACATCTTTCACATTATACAAAAAAATTGGGCTAACTTTACGGTTTAGTTTTTTTAATTCATTAAAGTTTTGTCCCCCCAAAAAATTGCGTTTGTAAGACTGCTGCGCAAATACAGTCTCTCTCACCTTCTGTGATAAGGTAAGCAGAGGAATCTCCCAAATACTTTAAAAAGGAGGTTTCCGGAGAACCGACAGCACCAAATTAAATTAAGTTGCCAAGGTGGCAACGGAGGTGCCAAGTGTCGCATCCCCTGGATGAAGCTACGCACCAGGGAATGGGCGGCTAGTGGCCTTTGGAAGAAAATTGCCAAGGCCGAAACCTGACTTGATAGTTCTCAATGCTAACTTTTGATCAACTTCCCATTGAAGGAAAGCCACGATCCGAGCCACCGAGTAAGAGCGAGGGGGAGACTCACACCACGCAATATAAAAACGTACCACATACGATGATAGATGTTCCTGGAAGTTGCTTTCCTCGCTTTAAGCAGAGTGGGAATCACTGTAGCAGACAATCCCCTGTCCTGCAGCGCCTGGCTTTCAACAGCAAAGATGGAAGATTGGCCCTTGAGACAGCAGATCCTCCATGAGCGGAAGTCTCAAAGGAGCATCTGCGACTAGCCTGACCAGGTTGGCGTACCAAGCTCGGCGAGGCTAGTCCAGAGCCACAAGACTGACCGGAATATCCCTTCTGACTTGATCCTGTGAAGAAGTCTTGGCAGCAACTTGAGCAGAGGAAAGGCATATATCCGCTGATACTGACCCCACAGGGCCTCCAGTGCATCCGTAGTGTCGGCTAGAGGGTCCCAGGAGCTGGCCACAAATCTTTGAACTTCTCTGTTGATCCGAGACGCCAACAGATCTACATGTGGAGTGCCCCAATGAAGGCAAAACTGCTTGAACACCTTCGGATGGAGAGACCATTCCCCTTGATCCAAGGTCTATCCACTGAGGAAATCCGCCTGCCAATTTTCCGCTCCTGGAATGTGAACAGCGGAGAGAGCTGGAACAAAGCGTTCTGCCCATCGGAGGATGCCGGCACCTTCCAAGGCCACAAGGACACTTTTGGTGCCCCCTTGGTGATTGACATAAGCCATGGCCGTGGCATTGTCGGATTGAATGCGCACTGGACAGCCCTGAAGGTACTCTGTCCAGTGGACTAGGCAAAGCCTGATCGCTCTCAGCTCCAGAACATTGATCGGTAACCTGGATTCTTCCAGGGACCAGACTCCTTGAGCAGAAAACCTGCAGAGAACCCCTCCCCACCCAGACAGACTGGCATCCGTGGTGACAATTGTCCAATATATAGGAAGGAAGGATTTCCCTTGTTTGAGCATCGGTGGACCGAAGCCACCAGATCAGGACTCCCTGGTCACCTAGCTCAGCTGGATCCGATTGTCCTACAGATATGAAGATCAGAGACTGTGTCCATTAATGAACGATAGAGAAATACAGTTTTAACTTGTAAGCAACAAGTGTCAGAAAAAGGCTTGGTCTTTAAGAGGTTAAACTGACCTCATTTACAAATGGAAGTTCAACCCTTTGATCTAAAAGAACTAAATGATACATTGTAAAACATTGCATCTATAGTTATCTCGTAGCCTTAGCATTATTGATAAACATTTGCTTTTTTTTTTTTTCCCCTGACAGCAGCATGTGAGCAGAGAACAACTCTGCTCTATATGAATAGAGAAAATGCAGTTTTAAAGCGTTCCCAAAAAAAAAAAAAAAAAAAAAAATTATTAATAATAATAATAATAATAATAATAATAATAATAATAATAATAGGGATGCACCGATCCGATATTTGGATCGGATATCGGCACCGATATGGCCATTTTAGATGGATCGCTAACATTGACTGATCCACTGGCCAATCCGTTTTTTGCTTGGTAACGGCTCAGCCATCCCTTACTAGGTGCAGTAGTAGTAGTATGGGATGGGAGCCGCTACTTCCTGTATAGATCCGGCTCACAGGCCGAGTGATATCAGATGCTCTCCGCCTGTGAATGGAGGAGCCGTACACATAAAGCAGCGGCTTTGCTCTGTACTGCAGCCGCTTGCTTTCTGTGTAGCTCCGATATCGGTATCGGGTCCAAAAAAGTTGGATCGGTGCATCCCTAATAATAAAGATCCTGTTAAATCCTTTAAAGCATGTTAAACAGCACAGTGCTTGTGCTGTGTCATTTGGCCCCCTGTATCACCTGAAATACCTGGCTGATCCTGCCAGTTTCTAGCCTCACCCTGTAAACTGACCACGGCGTGCCGCCACAGCTCTCCTGTCCTCTGTCTCCCTCAGCCCTCATCCCCCCTCCCCTCCTTGCTTTCTACTCTTGTGTCAGGTGCCGTCCCCCTTCCCTTCTGCTGCTAAAAAACCTTTTAATATGTTCTATAATCCTATTTTTCCTAATGCTAGGTGCTCGTCACTGTTTTAAGAGAAAAAAAAAAATGCAGTTTCCACCCTTTTTTTAGAGCGCCGCTGGGCTGGCACGTGACTGGCTCTCTTCTCCTCCCTTCCTGACGTCAGCGGGGGAATCTCGTTCCTGCCCACTGCAGCTGTCAGACGGGAAAAGGAGAGAGTAGGAAGGCAGCGCATCTCACATGAGGGCCGATCGGTGCTCTGAAAACAGGCAGAAACGGTGACAGGAGCACCCATTAGGAAAAAAAAGAGGATTTTATAAACTTAGTAGTGTGGGTTAACAACCACTTTAAAGAGGTTGTAAAAAAAAAAAAAAAAAAAAAAAAAAGACAAAAAGGCATAATGAGCTAGTATGCATCGCATACTAGCTCATTATGTAATACTTACCTTAGAACAAAGCCCCGCAGTGCCGCCCACTCAGCAGTGACACGGCTGACATTTTCCGCTGTCCTGCTTTACGTCCTCCTGCCATCTGATTGACCGGAGGCGTGATGACATCACTCCCGCATGAAAAGTAAATATCTCCTAAACGGTGCAAGTTTGGGAGATATTTACAGTACCTATGGGTAAAGCCTTATTATAGGCTTACCTATAGGTACAACTTACAGAGGGGGGTTTACAACCTCTTTAAGATCGTGAAAGGGGGGGGGGGGACTGAATCGAGATCGCAATTCTTTAACGATTAATTGTGCAGCTCTCGTCTAATGTCAAGTACATTTTTGCAAGAATACGAATAGTCTTATGAGGTGAATAAAGCTTCAACTTATTCATTAGACTCAGTGAACATTCAATTTGATAAGTGAACAATCTATTGCTTTAGTACATCCGCCCCACTGTTAGTCAATGCTGAAAATGTCATTAGAAGGAAGATACTGCACATGGGTTAAGGCTTATCCCATAATCCTCCTCCCAGTTAGTTATGAATGGGAGTTTTGTGTGTTCGGTAGGCTCTATACGTGGGATGAAGATCATCATTTCATAAAGTACATTACCAATTCTCCCAGCAAACACCTCCTGTATACAAAAGCTCATGGTGTGCTGCACGAAAAGAGGAAGCTCTGACCCTTTTGCCACTGTTGTCACCACCCTAGCAACCACCAAAAAAAAACAAACTGAATGACAGGTGGGTATGGCTGCTGTCAGCTGCCACAGCAGACTCTTCGCTCAGTGCTTGTACAGTCACATCAACAGGTCTCCAGGCATGTATTTACACATTTGCAGTGCAATCTCAACTATGTGGGCACAGACCATGAAGAAAAAACTAGTGATGGAAAGACACGTGTGGAAGGTATTTTAACAAAACAAAGTCTGAGCCTCATCCAAAAAGGAGTATAGCTTGCATACATCACCTTCTTTATATTTGTTACATGTTCTCATTCAAACTTACACAAAAACTAAAAATTGCTGCATAAATTTTACTTTTTCACTGCAAAACTGAAGTTGGGCTCTGTCCTAAGAAAGCTTTAAAGAGCTGGAAGTCTGGAGTCAGTATAGAAATAGAGGCTTTCAGGCAGCAAGGTACAATGAGATATTGAGAGAAGCATGGAGGTGTTTTTTTTTTAATCATACTGAGCTAGCTGGATGCAGTGTTGGTCCAAAGCTGCAACTTTCCCCTGGTGCCTCTAAAACTGAGAACCAAGAGAACACTGCTGATCGCTTGGTTCAAAGCACCCTGCACCCCCCCCCCCTCCACCCCACACTTACTGGAGCGCTGGGCTGTGGAGGGGGCGGGAGCAGCCGGCTCAGGCCCTCAGTTGTTTGCCGAGTGGCTGGGCCGGTTGCTGGTCCAAACATGTGGGCAGATCCTTGAGGTCAGCCGACAGCGGGATTCAGCCCACTGTTTGCTGAAAATGTGCCACAGGAGTGCAAAAAACTGCAAACGAGCTTTGGCTGAACTACTCCTTTATAGTAGAGGAGAAGCTGCAAAGCATGCAGGGAATCCAGGAAGTTTGTGGAAAGATGCCAGCAGACAGGCAGCACTCACAACATGAAAGGAGGTTTTGGATTGTCAATAACTATTATAACTATTGTTTGTATTGTTGTTACAATGGCGATGTTATAAAATGAAAGTACGCTGTGACCAAAGAGCTCCTTCATTGAGGGGAAGATCAGGGGGCCCCTCTGTCAGTGGAGGTAGATAAGAGTTTCCTCACATATCAAATTGTTCTGACTAGTTGGTGGTCTGCCAAACCCTTGCTCCAAACACCTAGACAGGAAAGTTATTTTTATATAAAAAAAATATAATAAACCAACCGCACAGAATACACAATATAAGTAGGTAATATGTGGCAAGGTAGTAATGTGTGAAACCAATCTGTGGCAAATACAAAAGTGTCCAAAGAAGTCCAACCAGAAGTAAATAGCTAATAAAGACGCAGCATTTCTCTGTAGTGCGACTTGGGCAGCGCTCCACCTCCACCACCAATACAAAACTTCCACTGCTTACCAGATAATTAGACCTCTAGGATAAGGAGGTCTAACAGTGCATGAATGAATGGGAGTAATCCAAACTAACATGAATTCTCTGCCATTAAAGGATTTCTCAGCCAGCTGACACTATCCAGTATAGAGGAAAAACAAGGAAGTTCCAAAGTATTGTAGTTAATTATCAACATTTTATTGTAAAGAAAGGTACTTGCATACATAGGACAGCACGTAATGCGGCTCTGCTCAGCACAGTGGGCATGATGATGTCACGGGAGCCAAGCCGGGACATGACGTCTGCTTTGCTAAGCAGAGCTACAATTACATGCAGTCTCTCCTATATTATTTGGAAGTACCTTTCTTTACAATAAAACGTTGAAGTTTCAAACTACTAGAACTTTTGTTTTTCCTCTATATTGCATATTGTCTAACCTGGCTGAGAACCTTTAAGGCTGAAATCACACTGTGTGGGGACTGCTGTTTTACTTTATTGTAAATCTCCAGTCACTTGCAAGGACACACAGATAATTGATTTCGGTGTGTCCCTGTTAGGACCATGGTCTGACCCTGCAATCTCTGTGGTGTCTGGCTGTAGCTCCTCATTAAGCCACCAGGGATGCTTGACAACTCCCTGCCCGATTCCTTGGACAACCTTTGTCCGTTTTTTTTTTTTTTTAACCTTGAACCCTTTGCTCCTCCCATGAACTTCCTGATTTTCAGCCAGATCACTTTATGGCACTTTTCCACTGCAAGTACCGGCTCGGCTCTACTCGGCCCTGTTTGGCCCGGTTTGCTTTTCCACTGCTGGTACCGCATGGTACGGTGTTGGAACGTTTTGGTACGGTACGGTATGGTTTGCTTTTCCACTAAAGTAGTACTTAAGTTAAGTGGGTGGGATAACAACGGGGTGGGTGGGATTCTCTGACCAATCAGTGGCTAGTAGTGACTGCATGCAAAGGATTGTGGGATATGGTACCGGTATGGTACCTCTTGGAACCACAATCAAGGTGGTACTGTTTTTGAGAGCCGTACCATTCGGTTCCATTCAGTGAAAAAGCGCCGCCGTACCATACTGAACTGTTCCTACACCACACCATGCGGTACCAGCAGTGGAAAAGCACATCACTTGTATATGTAGAGCAATTGGTTTTGTTTTATTTTGTTTTGTTTTTTTTTTAAGTTTAGCCCGCAAAAAAAAAAAAAAAAAACACAACTTTGTGTGTACCAGGCTTTAGTGCTTAGACCCCGTGCCTCAGATGAGCCCACATCATCTTTTAGGGGGATCTGCCTTTACATTTCTACTACTTCTGAACCTCTACTGCGACAGCCACTGGTCTCTGAGTCGGACCCTAGATCGTGACAGTCCCATTCACACTGCAACGCAGCCTGGAGTGGTGATGCAGTGCAGACATCTCGCATTTCATCACAGTGCACTGTAAAGAACCACGTCACTGCAGAGCAGCACAGCGCATTGTTCTGCTATACAGTCACACGTTTTACTTTTGTACACTTCAAATAAAGTTCAGTGAACAAAAAAATTAGTGCGATCTGCTGAATCGCGCACCACACCACCCCCTACTGCAGCCGAAACAGACAGCTGCCAGTGAGGAAACCGCTGCAGTATCTCTCTCCAGCAGCTGTCTGTTCTGTGTAAATTAGTCCCCAATGGCAGAGATCGATTCATGTTACAGTTTGGATTAGGCTGATTCATTCATGCACTGTTAGACCTCCTAATCCTAGAGGTCTAATTATTCGGTAAGCAGTGGAAGTTTTGTATTGGTGGTGGAGGTGGAGCGCTGCACAAGTCACACTACAGAGAAATGCTGCGTCCTTATTAGCCATTTACTTTTTGGTTGGATTCTTTCGACACTTTTGTTGTATTTACCACAGATTGATTTCACAGATAACCGCATCATTTTGTGGATTGTTTATTTACCCTTATTAATTTCCTTTTTATATTATTGTATCCTATATGGTGGATTTATTATGCGATAGGTTTTAAAGGGGAGAGCGCAACATTTCTTTTACTTTATGGCTCACTTCTATATCTAAATTTACATATGTGCTGCTGTCCAGTTTTCTATTAATTCAATTTGCACTAAACAAATAATTTTTTTTATATTAGTTTAGGTTAACCATTTGACCAGAAGATTTACCCCCCTTCATAACACGGCCTTTTTTGGGATACAGCACTGTTACTAACAATTGCGAGGTCATGCGATTCTGTACCTAAATAAAATATATGTAATTTTCCCCCCCCCCCCTTTCTTTTGGTGGTATTTGATCACCTCTGCATTTAATTTGTTGCGCTATAAACAAAAAGGACCAACAATTTGAGAAAATAATTTTTTTTTTTTTGCTATAAAACATATCCAATAAAAACAAAAAAAAAATTAAAACAGTCAAATGTCTTCATAAATTTAGGTCAATATGTATTCTGCTACATATTTTTTGGGGGGAAAAAAAAAAATTCCAATAAGCGTATATGGACTGGCTTGTGCAAAAGAGTCTACAAAACTATGGGATATTTTTATTTATTTTTTTACTAGTAATGGCAGCGATCTAATAAGAGACAGGCAGACATTCGGACACTGATATTAGATACTTTTTTGGGGACCAGTGACAGTAATACAGGGCTTAAACCAAAAAAAATAAATAAATTATAATATATATGCACTGTCACCGTCACTGTACTAATGACACTGGATGGAAAGAGTTATCAGGGCCGATTAAAGGGTTAACCATGTTCTTAGCAAGTGTTTTTCTACTGTGTGGAAGGTGCTTTTACTAGGGGAAGGCATAGATCCTTGTCCCTGCTTTGTAGCAACACAGGATCCATGCCTTCCCATACCAGTCGATAGTCTCCTGTTGTGTGATCACAGTGGGAGAAAACCTGCAGCAGCGCTCATGGGTGCCCCCTACCCGGAAAAGCCGGATCATGCAAACAGTTTAAAAATACACAGTATGGAGTTCTCAATTTTGACTGGAAATATGCTTCATATTTATATTGCATTTGCCCTGCTGCTGTATTATCTGAAAAGATACTAAACCAGAACTGCAGGCAGTGTTCAGAGGCTGAGAAGCTCCTGTAACATTTCTGACAGTGGCAGCTGCTTTAAGCAACAGGTTCTGTAAGAGAAGGAAAAATGTACACCGCACATCAACAAATGCTTGTGTCACCACGTGTAATAAACAGGAGGATTTGCGAGTTCAGCTGTGGGGTCTGAAAACACCCTCATTAACAAAAACTTTCCTTGGACTGATTCAATAAAAAGTACTGTAAAGTCCACGCTGCTGCTGCTTTCATGGCAGAAAACGGACAACAGAATTGGGATGAATGCTCCAAGAGCCTGTTCAACAGCAACACCACGGCATAATCAATAAATACATTATATGGCAAATGTGTGTGGACACCGGACCATCCCACCTATATGAGCTTGTTGGACATCCCACTCCAAAACCACAGACAATGATGCGTCAGTAAACCTATATCATGAAAATCAAATGATGTATTACATACTGTTCATACTCACTATGAGATTAGATTTCTATATTCTGCAAAAAAAACCTTCTCCCCACCTTCTGTCCATGTCCTCAATTCAGCAAGGGATTTTGCAGCTGTGGTGGCAACTCACTCTGCACATGCTCAGTTTTCAGTGAGTTTCTATGCTGAGCATTTCCTCGCTATCACATCTGAGCAGCCCATGTGACTATAGAGTGACATATGTGGGCGTATACACAGTGGTAAATGACAGCCCATTCCCTCCTCCTCCTCCATTGCCCACTAACCATAATAGGGCAGGATATTACATGTAGATTGATGGAGGCTTCACCTCTCTTATTCCAAGACACAGGCTGGAGGGGCGTTACACAGCTTGTAACTGGCAGAAATCTGCCCACACCATGCTATTTTCACAGTTTGATATTTATTTTCATACTCTAATCTGAAGGATTTTTAATTTATTTTTTTTTTTTTTAAACATGTAACCAGCAGCAGAGGACTTTCTTATGTTTCCCTGCAGACAGGCTGGGAAAGATCTAGGTAATGTTAGCTGTGTATCAATTAGGAAAAAGGTACTCAGATTTTTATTATATATTTATTTTTATTTTTTTAATTTAACCACTTAACGACCAGCCACGTAGACCTACAATCGAGCTAGACCTACAATAGACCTAGCCGGCGGTCGGTTTTCCGGCGGTAACTACCAATGCGGCTTAGGAGCTGCTCGATCGTTACCCCAGCGAGCGGGAGGGGACGCCCTCCCGCGGCTCTGCCCGGGTCTCCCGCCGCCTGGATGGAGTCCCGATCAAAGCCGGATGTGGCTTGGATCGGGTCTCCGATGAAGTAACCGGAGGCGGCGTCCATGACGTCACATCTGGTTTACTCGGCTGCTAAAGGCACCAGATTTAAAAAGTGAATGTATTCAAAAATGCAGTTTTCGGCATTTTGAATACAGGGAAGTGTAGTAGAGGGGTCTGGGGTCATTTAGACTCCGATCCCGCCATAAAGAGTACCTGTCACTGCTAATTGCGGTCACAAGTGATGTTTACATTGCTTGTGACAGCAATAAAGTAAATCAGATTTATTTTTTTTTTAAACCTGTGCTAAAAAAAAAAAAAAGAAATTTTTAGCCGCCCCCATCGCCGTGAGCTCGCACGCGAAAGAAAACGTATACGGAAGTCACACCGCAAATGAAATCACTGTTCAAACGACACGTGAGGTATCGCCGTGATCGCCAGAGCAATAATTTTAAGAGCTACTCTCTAACACTAAACTGGTAACCGTAGTTTTTAAAGCGTCGCCTACGGAGATTATTTTTGTGTAGTTTGTCGCCATTCTGCGGGTGTGCACAATTTTAAACCGTAAAATGTTAAGTATCCATTTACTCGGCGTGACATTATCTTTCACAATATACAAAAAAATGGGCTAACTTTACTGTTTTATTCTACAGAGTCTTTGCTAAAAAAAATATATGTAATGTTTGGGGGTTCCAAGAA
This sequence comes from Pelophylax lessonae, assembly GCF_965119305.1. Lineage (NCBI taxonomy): Eukaryota > Metazoa > Chordata > Amphibia > Anura > Ranidae > Pelophylax > Pelophylax lessonae. The sequence continues at coordinate 84,620,092 of NC_138772.1, read as the reverse complement.
GTTTTCTAGCAACAAATACTGATTTTAAAGCGGAGTACCGGCCTCAAAATCGACAATCGGTTTTGGGCCATCCGCTTGCTCTAGGTCACCTGAAAAACAAATGGATAGTAACGATTTTTTTTTGTTTACTTACCTTATTGAAGAAAATATACTCTGCTTTCTTCCACTTCCTCCGTCTGTGGCCGCAGACCGCGCCGTCACTTCCTCCTTGCATTGATTCCAGTTTCGGTACAGGCGCCTCATTCCCTGCTAAACAGCTTCTGGGCATGCCCATAAGCTGTGGAGGGATGACGCGCCCGCACCGGAAGTGACGAGTGGGGCCGGTACAGGCGCATTCTGGGAGAAGAGGACACGGAAGAGGACGCGCTGGCTTCAGCTGCCCACACCTGAGATGGCAGCACTGGAGAAGAAATTTTCAAGGTTAAGTATTTCTTCTAAAAGGTAAGTGCGACCCGGGACAGTACAGAGGCTATCCATTGTGGAATGTACTAGCCCTGACCGCCCCGGGGGTATTTTTAGCTAAATTTCACCCTGAGGCCGAAACTCCGCTTTAACTTGTGAACAAAATGTGTCAAAAGTGGGCTTGGGACTAACGTGGTTAAATTAATTACATTGCCATCATCCACATACAGAAAGAGGGGACACTGTAATTTGTGTTTATATCATTGTTATAGCTGCAAAGAAGGGATGCCACTATTCTGGGAAGACTTTAAAGATGGTTTTGGAGCGTGTCTGTAGGAATGTGTGCCCATTTAGCGAAAAGAGCATTCGTAAGGTGCCAACGATGGAGAAGACCTGGCTTTCAGTCGGAATTCCAATTTATCCCAAAGATTGTTTAGTAGGGTTGAGGTCTGGGCAGACCACTCAAGTTCCTCTACACTAAACTGATTAAACCTTGTGTTTAACTTGGTGATGCTGGTGTAAAGTCATGCTGGGAAAAAAAAAGGCAAAATCTCCCAAAATTGGTGCCACAAGGTTGAAATTGCTAAATTACAGTATTATCAATATCCTTCGCTGAAAACTCCAAAACTCAGTTTGGTGGCAGATATGAGGTGCCAACCCTTTTTCCATGACTGGGATAAAGTTCAGAACCTGCTTCTTTTTGACCCGTTTACCTGTAGGCTTGGTACGGACAGTTCAAGCCGAATAGGCTGCACGTAACTACAGGGATGTACACAAGGCTTCGTATATCAATACATGGATGAAAATCCAAGGCACTCTGCAATTAGGCTCCGCTACTTGTGTCTATTTAAAAAAGCAGACTATAGTGCCAGACTCGTGGACATTTGGTCTAGCTTTCACAATGCAGTTTGTAGACTTAATATAAAACACTGCACTCTTGGAAAAAGCACTTCCCCACCTGCCTCTTACCAAATTATAAAAAGTACAGCTTAATAGTATCAGATGGCAAATCTCTACAGTCTTCTGTTCTCGTTCAGCACCGAGGCAGAGGGGTTAGACTGTCGCAGCAGCTGAGTAAACACCAAGAACAAAACAGCTGAATGCTAAATTAAACAGTTCCCTTTGGGTTTCACTGTACATCCATGAAAGCAGGTAAAGTAATGAAATGCCTCAACATAATTTATACAAAGCGGAATATCAAAAGGGCACACACACCACCCCCCACCCCAGTCCCACCAACCCCCGCCCCCCCCCCATTCACAACATCTTTACATAAAGTGACTATGTATGATAGCAAACAATATAATCACAAATCCTACTGACCTATGGATTGCTATGGGCTACTTTCTACCAATGCTCTTGAGATGTTATCTACATAAAGGCAGGCCTTCTGATACCGATGAGCATGTGCATAAGGCAGGCTTTCTATATCCATGGGCATTAGCATGTGCATAATGCAGGTCTTCTGATACCCATGAGCATGTGCATTAGGAAAGCCCTCTCATACCAATGGGCATGTGCATAAAGCAGGACTTTAATACCCATGGGCATGGAAAAGGCAAGCCTTCTGACAGCCATGGGCACTGTGCAGAAGACAAAGGAATGTGCATTGTCAAGAAGAGAACGGTATGCTCCTTAACAAAATAGATAAAAAATACAAAAATAGAAAAAAAAATAGAAAAAATACAAAATAGAGCAGAGGCAATTTTCCAAACAAGTTTCAGAATCATGTCACACAATAGATTTTTAACGAAACCCATCAGCAGTATAATCTTTATAAACTGGCCCCAGGCACATACACTTAAAAAGGAACTTTCCTCAAGTGCCAAACCCCAGGAAGTCCAATATGCAATACTTAATTCAAAATAGTGTCACAAACTAGCCCCTCTCCTTCCACAATTCATACCTTTCTATTAGCTCAGAGATGAGACAAAAAAAAGTATACAAGGGGTGGACCAGCATCCAGGGCCACTAGGAATTGATTAAATTTACGTGTTACAATTACCCCAATTTTGAAGCTCTTTGTTAGTTCAAAGAAAATTTTGAAAGATGTACCATTTTGTCCTGGGACCGGCTTAGAAATTATTCTATGTGGTGAATTAGGAAAGTTTCTTTTTTTTGTATTCTAAAGTAAGACATGTTTCCCCACAACATAAAAAAACAAAAAAAAAAAAAACAAAAAAAAAAACACACAACTATATTTTCTGGAAGAGAACGGTCATATTATTCAGAACGCATCTCCAAACCTGCATTACGACTAATTCACTACTGAATAGTGATTGTTAAAATAAAAAGTAAAGGCAAAAAGCAAATTTTAATTTCTGTCAATATTGCCATTGGAGATTTACCCTAACTTATTTTGTGGTGAGACCAAGAAGATGTGAGGGGAAATTTCTTTAATGGAATTCCACATAGCAGCAAAACCCAACAGGGGTGTTCACCATTCCACACTCAAAACATTTTGGATGGACAAAACACCAATAGTTTAGCTTAAACCACAGCTACTGGGGGGTCCAAGGTTTTGGTTAAAAGGTGTCTAACTGGCAGCCATGGAGTATTCTGGACCCACTTAGCTGATAAGCGTGGGCCCCTTTCAACACTCAAGGCTGAATATCAGTTTGGACATGGAATGGCCAGTATGAAATATTTGCGCCTACAAAAAGGCCATATTGGTGTATGTGTCCCTTATGTGACCACTTCTAGTGAACTATTTAAAAGGAGTGCTTGAAACCGGAACCAAAATTTCTCACACAAACCACATCTTTCTACCACAGATGGTAAATCTGTTTCAAAACCATCCATAACCACATTAGTTAAGGGTACATTCAAACCAGCTCCGTGCTAAAACGATCCGTTTTAGCATGCAGATGGTGACTGCTGTGTAGCAGTGCTGTTGAGTCGTGACTTGTGGTAAATTCAGTGTCCCCCACATTTTTCTACACCGCACATTACACGCATTGTGGTGTGAACAGGGCACATAGAAAGCAACCCTTTCCTACGTGCCCTAGTGGGGACCTGTGTTGATTGAGGAAAAAAAAAACAAAATATAAAAAAGACCGCAGTATACGTGAATCGGCCCTATTTCTCCTACTTTGGCTTCAGTACAGAACACTTTTACTACATGTGTAAACAGATCCCTTGTACTAGCAGGATAGATGTAAACATGTTTAATGTTGCACAAGAAAATGCCATACAAAATTACATTTCTGTTTTGCATCAAATTAAGCAGCCAGATGGGACTCTACAATTAACAAAAACAAATTCATCAGAAGTGCAAGAGAAAAAACCCCAACGCAGGCATAGAAACAACAGTTGCATACGCAGGAACCAAATGTTACATTAAAAAGACATTCAAGGCCATCTCTTGTGCAAAGTAAATGTTTTGCTGATGACTCCAAATGCTCTTACAGCACTGGATCTTTGGAAGCTACTTGGGAGGAAATGGTGTTCCTAGCAAATCTTAGATATGACCAAGAGACTAATGAACTTTGACTCCAGATTGCAAATAGAGAATTAATTTGTACAGATTCCCTCACTCCTCAAACAGGACTCCCAGCCACGTGACTTCTGTGCTTCTGTGTTCAGATCCTTGCTCCAGGATTGGGCTAACACAGTAGCACTGTTACCAAAGTAAGTCCCATAAGAACTCCCTACATTTTGAAGATCCAAGGATACCGCACACAAATGCAGAAATACAATTTAAAAAAAAAAAAAAAACAACCAGTCTGAGGATCAGCAAAATAAAACACATACCAGAAGAAGCGGATTCCTGCCGGTGACCTTCATACACCAAGCTATTCTGGTGAAGAGCTGCTCTCCACTCCGTGCTCCATCAGGCTGGAGCAGCCATTACACACATGACACTCGCAGCTGCCGATTTGTATCATCAAAGTGGGCATGCAACGCTGTTTGTGTAGCTGAGAAAAAACTTAGGACACCGGCATGCAAACATTCCCTCAAGCTTTATCAACAACCAACTTGTGGACACAATGTACACAGTTCTTTCCACTTCTAACCAAACCACATTATTTTGAAAAAGTATTGTTGAGAGAATAGAACATTAGAACCAATGAATCTCAGAAAATTCATATTCTAGAAATATGAAAACAATACATTGTATATAACAATCCGCTCATCCATGACTGGATTTTAGGTCTCATGCACACTGAGCTTAAAAGGAGTTGTAAAGGCAGAAGGTTTTCTATCTTAATGTATTCTATGCAGTAAAGAAGATAAGCCTGTGTGTAGCAGCCCCCTCAATACTTACCTGAGCCCATCTTGATCCAGTAAATTCGCAGGAGAGACCCCGGCTGCCCGGGACTCTCCCTCCTTATTGGCTGAAACCGCAGCATGGCACCACTGACTCCCACTGCTGTCAAAGTCAGTGAACCAATGAGAGGGGGTGGGGCCGAACCACAGCTCCATGTTTGAATGGACACACAGAGCAGCAGCTCGGGTGCCCCCATAGCAAGCTGCTTGCTGTTAGGGCACTCAGGAGGGAAGGGCCAGGAGCGCCGAAGAGGGACCCAATAGGATGCAGGCTGCTCTGCGCAAAACCACTGCACAGAGCAGGTAAGTACCATGTGTGTGGTTTTTAAATATAAAAAAAAAAAATAAGGCTTTAGTATCACTTTAACCACTTGCCAATAAAAGTACTGTTGGCGGGCGGTAGCTACAGGCTAAGCAACGTACCCGTTTGTTGGGTTAGCTTCTGGGTTTTCAGGCGCACAGGTGTGCCCCCTGCAGGCCTATGCCATTATTGGCACACCACGAGTTTGTCAAGTTTCAGCCTATGATTTTGGCTCTATATTTGCTGACTGGCTGTGGCAAACACACAGAACTCTGTACAAAAACAGCAATCTGGCTGTTTCGCCTTCCTGAAACCAACTCCGGGAGAAAAAACAGCACACATTACACATGTTCGGCACACAGTTGACCACTTGCTTACTCGACACTTCACTTTCTGCCCAGGCCAATTTTCAGCTTTTAGCACTGTTACTCTTTGAATGACAATTGCGCGGTCATGCTACACTATACCGAAATTACATTGTTTCTTTTTTTCACACAAATAGAGCTTCCTTTTGGTTGCATTTAATCACCACTGTTTTTTTTTTTTGCTAAACAAAAAAAAAAAAAAATTTAGAAAAAATTTTTTTTTCATTGTTGGTTCTAAAATTTTGCAAACCGGTAATTTTTCTCCTTTATTAATGTGGGCTGAGGAAGCTGCACTGACAGGCACTGATATGCTGCACTGATGGGTGGTACTAATGATCAGTGCCCACCAGATCAGTGTCCATTAGTACTGCCCACCAGTGCCACCTGATCAGTGCCCATTCGTACCGCCCACCAGTGCCACCCGATCAGTGCCCATTAGTACCACCCGATTAGTGCCCATTAAAACCACCCATCAGTGCAGCCTCATCAGTGGCCTATATGTGGGTGAGACAACACAGAAGGTAAAAGATGGGATTGTCAGACATAAGTATTCAATAAAAGGGACAAACTTACTAAATTACCACTCGCTAGACACTTTGTGGAAATGGGACATACAATCTCACAATTGAGATATATGGTTATTGATGCAGTCCCTCAAAATAGAAGAAGAGGTGGGAATCGGGAATTGAATCTACAAAAATTAGAAGTACAGTGGATTAATCGTTTGGATACATTACAACCTAGGGGCTTGAACTCGGATTTTGACCTGCATTTGTTTCTATAATTTGGTTTGATAAATGGGAACTAAAAAAAAGTTTCTCCCCTTGGATTGATTTAAATTTTGATTTATAATTTATGGGCATCTTTATCTATAGAGAGATGTATATAATATGAATACATTTGTGATATTTGGTGCATGAGAAATCTATATGGATAAAAAGGAATTTAATCCCCTTTTTAGGGGATAGAGATATACATGTCATACACACACACAAAAGTTTGGGATCACACCAGACAATTTCATGTTTTCCATGAAAACTCACTTTTATTCATCAAATGAGCTGCAAAATGAATAGAAAATATAGTCAAGACATTGACGAGGTTAGAAATGATTTTTATTCTAAATAAATTTTGTCCTTCAAAATTTGCTTTCATCAAATAAATTCTCCATTTGCAGCGATTACAGCCTTGCAGACCTTTGGCATTCTAGCTGTCAGTTTGTTGAGGTAATCTGAAGAAATTTCACCCCACGCTTCCTGAAGCACCTCCCACAAGTTGGATTGGCTTGATGGGCACTTCTTACTTACCATACGGTCAAGCTGCTCCCACAACAGCTCGATAGGGTTAAGACCTGGAGAATGTGCTGGCCACTCCATTACAGACAGAATACCACCTGCTTTTTCCCTTAATAGTTCTTGTATATTTGGAGGTGTGCTTTGGGTCATTGTCCTGTTGTAGGAAGAAATTGGCTCCAATCAAGCGCTGTCCACAGGATATGGCATGGCGCTGCAAAATGGAGCGATAGCCTTCCTTATTCAAAATCCCTTTTACCTTGTACAGATCTCCCACTTTACCAGCACCAAAGCAGCCCCAGACCATCACATTACCTCCACCATACTTTACAGATGGCGTCAGACACTCCTCCAGCATCTGTTCACTTGTTCTACTTCTCACAATGTTCTTCTGTGTGATCCAAACACCTCAGACTAAAGCCTCGTACACACGATCAGATTATCGAACGATCTGTCGTCCGTTTTTTGTGGCATGCTAGTCTGATGTGGAAAGTGAAGGTTATTTTCATACGAATTTTCCCATACGACAGAATGCTACTTCAGAAGTGATGTCATGTGTTGGATTTTTTTTTATGTGTTCTTTCGTCTCTGAGCATGCCTAGTCTTGCTCTTAAGATTTTTTTCAGTCAATAAGTAATGAGACGAAAATCGGACGTTGCATTGGACGATAAAAATTTTATAGCCTGCACATCAGGATTTTTTCGGCCGAAAAGTCGGAGTAGGCTATCGAAAGCACCATACTAAATCCGAAAATCGGCAGATCGGTCGTCGGACGAAATTTCCCTTCAGATTTTCTTATCGTGTGTACCGGCCTTTAGATTCGTCTGTCCAGAACACTTTTTTTCCAATCTTCCTCTGTCCAAGGTCTGTGTTCTTATGCCCATCTTAATCTTTTTCTTTTATTGGCCAGTCTCCGATATGGCTTTTTCTTTGCCACTCTGCCGAGAAGGCCAGCATCCCCGAGTCGCCTCTTCACTGTGGTCGTTGAGACTGGCGTTTTGTGGGTACCATTTAATGGAGCTGCCAGTTGAGGACCCCTGAGGCATCCATTTCTCAAACTAGAGACTAATGTACTTGTCCTTGCTTAGTTGTGCAACGGGGCCTCCCACTTCTCTTTCTATTCTGGTTAGAGCCCGTTTGTGCTGTTCTCTGAAGGTAGTAGTACACACCATGGTAGGAAATCTTCAGTGTCTTGGCAATTTCTCGCATTAAATAGCCTTCATTTCTCAGAACAAGGAGACTCAAGTTTCAGAAGAAAGTTCTTTCTGGCCATTGTGAGAGTATAATCAAACCCACAAATGCTGATGCTCCAGATACTCAACTAGCTCAAAGGAAGGCCAGTTTTATAGCTTCTCTAATCAGTACAACAGTTTTCAGCTGTGCTAACATAATTGCCCAAGGGTTTTGTAATCATCAATAAGCCTTTTAACATGATTAGCTAACACAATGTACCATTAGAACACAGGAGTGATGGTTGCTGGAAATAGGCCTATGTACACCTATGTAGATATTCCATTAAAAAAAAAAAAAAAAAAATCAGCCGTTTCCAGCTAGAATAGTCATTTACCACATTAACAATGTGTAGACTGTATTTCTGATTAATGTTCTCTTCATTGAAAAAAAAAGCAGTGCTTTTATTTAAAAAATAAGGACATTTCTAAGTGACCCCAAACTTTTGAACACATATTTAATTTATTTATGTTTTTGATAATAGGTTATTGGAACATTTTCTATGGGGATGTTGGAGGGTGACTACACTTTCGTTTATTGTCTATCTAGGATTTATGATGGAGTTAAAAAGAAAGTTTTTTTGTTATCCGATTGAGGTTCTTTGTTATCGGATTACCTGATGCCTAGTTGATTCCTGGTGTGATATGTATTTAAATAGAAGGAATGTAGGAATCGTATTGTCACTTCATATCTGTTCCTACCTGAAGAAGGGCGTAAGCTTTACAGCCCGAAACCATTGTGATGTGAATATGCAACTTATCTGTGAACCTTTATTTAAATAAATAAGTACAGCAATCCCTGGACTTTTTCTATATATGGCCTTTGGGATGGCCTGATTGCTTGCACTGAAAGAATACTGTGTGATTTTAGCCTCACCTGTGAAATACAAGATAGGGTCTGTAGGTTTGTTCTGAAGTCAAATTTGTTTGCAAGTTGGAACAGATACATTTTTTAAGTGTAGCTTCAGCCAAAAAAAATTATACTTTTTTTGGATAGCATAGGGAAGGGTTAACACCGCTCTCTTTTTTTGTTTTGCTGTCTGTACCCCTGTTCGGAAGATTTTTTCTCACTTTGTCCCTATGACAATTGGATTTTGAAAATTTTGGGTTGTTGAAGAAGCAAGGGTTGGTGATAAAGTTTCAGTCGAAACACTTTTGCCATGATAGTTTTGTTTGGGTTTGGTATTTTTTACCCTCACTTGCAGTTCCAATAAGCAATTGTTTTTAATTACATATTCATAGAAGCAGCACTAGTTCCTGATGCGACCTAGAAACCTGAGGAAAACCGTTTCACACATGAATCAGACAAAAGAGAAAGATGTATGTAACATAAAGCACATTGCATAATTCTATTTGAAATTCTGCATATGTGCCTTTATCAACTTACAATTTATTATTGTTCTTGTTATTTGTAGACATGGTGACTTATCCTTGAAAAAGGCTTGAACATATATTGCCGAAATGCGTAGGATAATCTGCTGAATATTTTCTCGGAATAAAGTTCCAAGCCTGAAGTACATGCATAGAACAACAGACTAATGTCCCCCAAAAGTCATCAATTTTCACCTTGTCACTTACCTTCTCAACTTCCTCACTTCTTCCACTGTTTAAATTTTATCTTAATGCTACAAGACTTTACTTACTCTTGCCCTCAAAGTCCCAACTTACTTGGTTTGAGGCACCAAACAAAACAATTTTCACAGGGACGGTGGCAAAAACTATACTATAGGGCTTTCCTGAGATCACAACCCCTCCTCTAATCACTTTTGCCATGATAACTCTTACAGGAGTGAATTTCACTTCCTAGAGGTAGATTCTCTCATTTCCGGTTGTGTCTCTCTGTAAGTAGGAGTCATTTATAAGTCAGATGTTTGTAACCCGGGGACCGCCTGTATACCTTTCAATATACACTTATTAGGTTTTTTTTTTAACCAAAGAAATGTGATCAAATGCAATTTGGCCTAAATGTATGAAGAAATTTGATGTTATTGAATAGGTTTTATGACAAAGTAGAAACTAATGGGGGGTTTTCCTAACTTTTTAGTCTTTATTCGTTTATAGAATAAAAAAAAAAAAAACCCAGTGGTGATCAAACAACACCTCTTTGTGAGAAAAAAAATAAAACGTATATAAAAATGTAATTTACTTACAGTATTGCATGACCACACAATTGCCAGTTAAAGTAGCGCAGCGCTGAATAGCAAAACAAAAAAAACAACGCAGCTTTTACTGCCATCTGGCTCTCCTTTCAGCCTTTAAATGCACCTCTATTTTAGCCTATGTGGCCATGAACACATGGGTGTTTACAGGCGTATTAGAAAAAGGAGTGTTTAGAGAATGCAAAAAAACAAAAAAAAAAAAAAAAACACACCAACAACCCATCACTAATGCTGTCCATACACGTACAGAATTTCAGCCGTTTGCAGACTGAACGATTATTCTTCGGTCGAAAGCGAATTGGCCACTAACTTAACAGAATAAACTTTTACATAATCGTTCTCATGATCATAATGATTGTTTGATAACATGCACAATATGAGTCAGATTATTTTCGTTTCAATTTTACCGTACACAAAAACTTTCGTAGAAACTAACATTTTTCGCTATGGATTCATCGACATTAGCCGGGCACACGATCGAAATCGTCGGTAAACTTGTGTTCACTAACGGCCCGATTTTCGAACGATCTTTCCTAAAATGACCATTTTCGGCTGAAATTCTGTACGTGTGTTCATGTTTAGGTGAGAGGAGGAAAGCTCTTGGGCAGAAAAAAAAAAAAATGCTGAGTTTACCTAAACACACTGAATGCTTGATGTGCATAAAACTATGTGCAAAATGAGGCTTTAAGGCACTTTTAAGCTGCTATTTTCCTGCCCGAAGCAAAGGTGTCCTGGGGAGAGAGAAAAAAAAAAAAAAAGTCCTTTATTTTAGGTAGATGCCAATATGTCACATTACGTGCCAGCTGTCTTCTGCTTTTTGGGAATTCTTGTAGTTAGATTTCCCCCCACAAGAGTTCCTAGTTCTCCCTGTTGCTACCACATGGGCCATCTCTGGCCACATTTTGGAAGAAAACCCACCAGAGGATAAGAAATGGACAGGTGGGAGGAGCTGGGAATTCAAGTGCAGACTAGAGTATCAAATATAGGAAGCTGGCCATTTATCCAAAACTTAAGTTTAAAAATAAATAAATAAGGGTTTGCACGACTGACCTTAGACAAGGACTGCAAAGAATTATCCTTACCAAACTGATGAAAATTGTTCTACTGTATATACTTTGAAGGGGAAGTTCACTTTTTTGAGAAACATAGAATGTGTCGGCAGATAAGAACCATTTGGCCCATCTAGTCTGGCCAATATATCCGAATCCTATGAATAGTCCCTGGCCCTATCTTATATGAAGGATAGCCTTATGCCTATCCCATGCATGCTTAAACTCCTTCACTGTATTTGCAGCTACCACTTCTGCAGGAAGGTTATTTCATGCATCCACTACTCTCTCAGTAAAGTAATACTTCCTCATATTACTTTTAAACCTTTGCCCCTCTAATTTAAAACTGTGACCTCTTGTGGTAGTTTTTCTTCTTTTAAATATGCTCTCCTCCTTTACCGAGTTGAATCCCTTTATGTATTTAAAAGTTTCTATCATATCCCCTCTGTCTCTTCTTTCTTCCAAGCTATACATGTTAAGGTCCTTTACCTTTCCTGGTAAGTTTTTTCCTGCAATCCATGTACTAGTTTAGTAGCTCTTCTCTGAACTCTCTCTAGAGTATCTATATCCTTCTGGAGATATGGCCTCCAGTACTGCGCACAATACTCCAAGTGAGGTCTCACCAGTGTTCTGTACAGCGGCATAAGCACTTCTCTCTTTCTACTGCTTATACCTCTCCCTATACATCCAAGCATTCTGCTGGCATTTCGTGCTGCTCTATTAAATTGTCTTCCCACCTTTAAGTCTTCTGAAATAATTATTCCTAAATCCCTTTCCTCAGATACTGAGGTCAGGACTGTGTCAAATATTCTATATTCTGCCCTTGGGTTTTTACGCCCCAGGTGCATTATCTTGCACTTATCCACATTAAATTTCAGTTGCCAGAGTTCTGACCATTCTTCTAGTTTTCCTAAATCCTTTTCCATTTGGCGTTTCCCTCCAGGAACATCAACCCTGTTACATATCTTTGTATCATCAGCAAAAAGACAAACCTTACCATCGAGGCCTTTTGCAATATCACTTATGAAGATATTAAACAAAATTGGTCCCAGTACAGATCCCTGAGGTACCCCACTGGTAACATGACCTTGTTCTGAATGTTCTCCATTGACTACAACCCTCTGTTGTCTGTCACTCAGCCACTGCCTAATCCACTCAATATGGGAGTCCATGCTCAATGACTGCAGTTTATTGATGAGGCTTCTATGTGGGACAGTGTCAAAAGCCTTACTTAAATCTAGATATGCAATGTCTACTGCACCTCCACCGTCTATTATTTTAGTCACCCAGTCAAAAAAATCTATAAGATTTGTTTGACATGATCTCCCTGAAGTAAACCCATGTTTTTCATCTTGCAATCCATGGGAATTTAAGATGTTCCACAATTCTATCCTTTAATAGGGTTTCCATTAATTTGCCTACTATTGATGTCAGACTCACTGGTCTATAGTTGCTCGATTCCTCCCTACTACCTTTCTTGTGAATGGGCACGACATTTGCCAATTTCCAATCTTCCGGGACGACTCCTGTTACTAATGATTGGTTAAATAAATCTGTTAATGGTTTTGCCAGCTCACCACTAAGCTCTTTTAATAATTTTGGGTGCATCTCATCAGGACCCTGTGACTTATTTGTCTTCACTTTAGACAGCAATCTTAGAACGTCTTCCTCTGTAAAGACACATGCATCAAACGATTCATTAGTCATCCTTTCAAGTGGAGGTCCTTTTTCTTCTGTAAAAACTGAACAGAAGTATTCATTAAGGCAGTCAGCTAGCCCTTTATTCTCTTCTACATACCTTCCGTCCTTTGTTTTTAATTTAGTTATTCCTTGTTTTAAATTTCCTTTTTTCATTTATATATCTGAAGAATGTCTTATCCCCCTTTTTCATAGACTGAGCTAGTTTTTCTTCTGCCTGCGCTTTAGAAGTTCTTATAACTTCCTTGGCCTCTTTCTGCCTAAACTTGTAGATTTCCTTATCTTCATTGCTCTTGGTTTTTTTTATAAATTACAAAATGCTAGCTTTTTATTTTTAATGATTTTGGCCACTTCTGCTGAGTACCACAGTGGTCTCTTCCTTTTTTTGCTTTTACTGACAAGTCTAATGCAATTTTCTGTTGCCTTCAATAATGCACCTTTTAAGTAGTCCCATTTCTCCTGGACTCCATGTAATCCGTTCCAGTCTGATAAGGACTCATTTATGACTAATTTCATTTTTGAAAAGTCTGTTTTTCTAAAATCTAAAACTTTTGTTTTTGTGTGGTGTGACTCTTTCACAGTTCTTATATTAAACCACACTGACTGGTGATCACTAGATCCCAAGGTTTCGCCTACAATGACATCATATACCAAATCCCCATTTGTGAATACCAAATCCAAAATGGCCTCCCTCCAGGTTGGCTCCTCAACCACTTGTTGCAGAGACAACCCCAGTAGGGAATTTAGAATATCTGTACTCCTGGTAGAACTTGCTATTTTGGTTTTCCAGTTTATATCTGGAAGATTGAAATCTCCCATAATGATAACTTCTCCTTTCATTGTCATTTTAGCTATTTCTTCAACTAGTAGATCATCTAGTTCTTTAACTTGACCAGGTGGTCTATATATCACACCTACACGAGTTACTGCATGATTAGCAAACTGCAACGTAACCCAAACTGACTATGTTGGCCTCACCAACTTGTATTAGGTTAGATTTAATGCCATCTTTCACATACAGGAAAAAAATGCTAATTTTTCTGAAGGAAAAAATAAAACAAAAAAAAAAAATAATATTCGCATACATTTTTTGGGAGCCTGTAAAGCGACAGTAAAAAAATAAAAAAAGTAAAAAAAATAAGTATATATTAAAAACCGTAAAACAGCAACTGTTCCAAACATGTGAGGTATAACATGTCAGATCATAGGCATCTATTTACTCAGCATAACATTATCTTTTAGAGCCGGTTCACACTACCACGACCAGAAAGTCACGTGACTGGAAGAGAGTTGGAAGAGACCGGCGACTTTATCTGTGGGGAATGCCTGGCTAATCTCCTTCTTCCTAAAAAGTCTGATAACAAGTCGCTTCAATTAAGATAAGGAGGCGACTCCCATTGAAGTATATGGGACAGTCTGGATCACAGGTCGCCTCAAAGTAGTACAGGACCCTTTTCTGAAGTCGGAGTGACTTCAGTAGTGCCAATTAAGACGGCACTGATTAACATTGCTTTTGTTATGTCAAGCGACCTGGGGCTACCCAAGTCGTGCTAGTGTGAATGGGCTCTTAAAAAAAAATTGGGTTAGGTTTTGTGTTTTTTGCATGAAAATTCAAAAAAGTCTTTACCTATATAAATTGCATTTGAAAAACCTCTGCGCAAATACGCAATCAAAAAATTGCAAAATCCACCAATTTGGTCTATAGGGCTTCTGCATGCATGCATGTATGTATGTATGTGTAATAGGAGAGAGAGGGGATGGGGGCCGAACAGCAGCTCCGTGCCTGAATGGACACACTGAGCTTCAACTCTGTTCAGGTGCCCCCATAGCAAGCTGCTTGCTGTGGGGGCATTCGGCGGGAGGGAGGGGCTAGGAGCAGCGAAGAGGAACCAAGAAGAGGAGGATCCAGGCCACTGTGCAAAACCAACTGCACAGAGGAAGTATAACAGGTTTGTTAAAAAAAAAAAAAAAAAAAAAAAAAAAAAAAACTTTACAATCACTTTAAAATGGGGTATTGGAAGGCCATCCTCCTTTAGTACGCCAACTTTAAAATGTCTTGTGACAGATGATTATTTATATTTATTTTGGGTTGGGTTTTTGGTCAGTATATTCACTCATGTTTAGGTTCAGCAGTACTTAAGGACCGGTCCCCCACCACAATGAAGGTCATTAAGTTAGGCAGCCCTATCATTTTAATCAGAATGCAAACACACTTCAAGTCGCAAATTTAAAAAATAAAAATAAAAAAATATAGGACCTGCTCTATTTTCTAAATGCAGCACAATGCAACAATGAAATAGCATTAGTGTATTGTGGTGCATCATGGTGTGTTGCAGTAATTCACTATACGATGTTTGTTATGATGCTCGTTATTGTGTAAGGGTTAATGCAAATTTGTCTGCAGTCTATACACCTACTGCTGGTAGGACAAGTGTTGCTTCATAGTAACAGTTTTCCACACAGCAGAACACATTTTGTCACAGCATGCACATGCTCTCTGTAAATAATGTGTAGTGATAAGTTGTCAAACACTGCTGAGAGATTCTCCACACTGAGTGGCAATAACAATAAAGGAATAAAAGTTGATAGCACAAGTCAGCCATACAGCGGTAGCTCCAGATTTCTCTAACAGTAATAAGCTCATTGCCCAGAAGACAAATAATCTAGAGGACGCACTCCACGGACCGAAAAAGAATACACATGACTTGTAATGACAGATCAGGTACCAGCGAAAAAGCAATAAGTCACAGGCTGCGGACAATGACAATCAACGCCTGGTTCTTTAACTAGCCATGCCCTGTGATCCATGTCCTACAGAGCTTACCAACTAAGCAAAGGTTTGCCCACATAGCGGTTGGGACCAAAATGCTAAATTTGACAGCAGAGGTCCCAATCTGTTCAGCAAAGCTGTCATATGACTTATGTAATTGGCCAACATGGTGTGCACATGCACAGGTAAATGCCAACACACAGAAGCATCACGTTTCCAAGAGTAGGACAACGAACAGCCATTCACATGCACCCTGGGTGCAAAAAAAATAAAATAAAAAAAGCCTAGAATTTTATTCCCAGCACATTTGAATTTCTTACTGTCTGTATGTAATGAGGCCTAAAGAGCAATTTTATCCCTGATCAGCAGATATGGGCGTTTCTGCTTGAAACTTGTTGCCATAAAAGCAAAACTTGATCCATTATAGTTAGCTGTCACTTTAAAGCGGAGTTCCAGCCTGTACAAACAAAAAGTCAGCAGCTACAAATACTGTAGCTGCTGACTTTTTATACAAGAACACTTACTCTACCTGCCCAGGGATTCCACGAGGTTGGCACCCCAAGCAAATTCGTCTATCGGCTTAGGGTGCAGGTGCCGGCATTGCAAGTAACGGAAACCGGCAGTGAAGCATTGAGGCTTTTAAACCGGTTTCCTACTGCGCATGCGTGAGTCAGGCTGCACTTTCTGAATGGTCCCGTCATTTTCTGGGACACGTCCCAGAAGGGAATTTCTAAAGAGCAGCGCTGATGTACACCCCTAATTAAATGTGCTCAAACAGTGTAAATAAGTTGCATAAATCAAACCACCTATGTATAAAAACTGTAAAAAAAAAAAAACTAATAAAACATGATAAATGTGCAATAAGATCATTAACAAAAAGTACTAAGAGCAAAAAAAGTGCAATACGACATACAAAAAGTGACAGATGCCAAGTGAACCAAAATCTGAAAAAGTGAAAGTCCAAAAGAGACACCATAAAAAAAAAAAATAAATAAAAAAATCTATTATAAACGTGTCACCACAATTGATAAAATAAAGTTAAAGCAAAAAGTCCCTAAAGAATATGTTCTCAAACATATGAGATATCCAAAACACGTAAAACATGTCCTCCCACGGTGCAGCACCCAAAGGGATTCCGCCATCGCTCTCACTAGAGATTACTTACCAGAACCCCATGCTAGT
This sequence comes from Pelophylax lessonae, assembly GCF_965119305.1. Taxonomy (NCBI): domain Eukaryota; kingdom Metazoa; phylum Chordata; class Amphibia; order Anura; family Ranidae; genus Pelophylax; species Pelophylax lessonae. The sequence goes on along the minus strand of NC_138772.1, from coordinate 84,603,376 downwards.
CCGATCATAAACGAGCACACAAATTATTCAGCGAACAGTCTCCTCTGTCATGCCAAGTGCTCATGGAGCGGCAGGTGTGAACATCGCATGGCGAAACACGTAGGGCAGGGCAAGGACGCTGACGTCACCACGGAAGCTGTATTGTACTCACGGTCTGCAGAGAGATCGGAGACGAACGAGCCACAATATTCAGAGATATAGCCTAGTGTCGGGAGGACACTCGTGACATGAGTGAGTATCATTTGTTTTTAAAATAAAAGCCTGTTTTTACGATTCACGCGATGGGAGCTTTCTAGCTTTCTTCCATTTCTCCTGCACTGAGCGCTGTGGTTTAAATAAGAGGAAAGCAGATGGGAGCCTGACTGGGGAGGAGTGGGGACTGTTCGCTGGATACTTTTTGGCGTGTGTGCTGGTTTATATGACCAGCCTTGGGGCTCCGGTGGTGATCTCTAGTGAGAGCGGTAATGGAATCGCTTTGGGTGTTGCACTGTGGGAGGGCACGTTTTCAGTGTTTGGATAGCACATATGTTTGAGGATATAACATATTCTTAAAGGAATTTTTTGCTTAAAAAGCTATCAAATTGTAATGAGACTTTTTTTGGTGTCACTTTTGGACTTTCAACTTTTTTTTTCAGATTTTGGTTCACTTGGCATCAGTCACTTTTCATATGTCGTATTGCACTAGGCACTTTTTGTCAATTATCATACATTTTATTTTTTTACACACGTATAATTTATGCAATTCATTTACACTGTTGATGGAGCACATTTAGATAGGCGTGTGGATCAACGCTGCTCACTGAACAATTTCTGATTTATTAATTGGTTTCCAATTCATTAGGGCAGCAGTGATCCATTAGATTGGTCTACACTGAGATGTATTATTTCTGTGGCTCTGTTACCCTAATAGACAGGTCCCAGAAGGCAGCAGTGGGAAGGAGGAGGGGCCGGAAATGACAGATTGTCATGCAGCGATCTTACCAGGAAGTAGGAGCGGGTACCGACTCCCCCTTTCGCCCCTAAAAAAGTGCCAAATGCAGTACCTGTGTGTAGATGAATTTGCTCCTCCCTTACGTCAACACTCTCTAGCAATTCCTATATAGCAGCTGAGCACTGCATCCTGGGAGGTAGGGGAGGCGGTCACATACTTCCCAATATCCAGGAACTTGAGATTTTGGTTTCTCAAAACAGAGTGGAGAGCATGGTTAAAGGAGACAGACATGCAGGAATACAGACATCAAACATCTTTACTCACCTCCCTGCTGCAGCTTTTGCCTGTTAGTTCTAAGTAAGAGAACAGCCATCACATGACCGCTTACTTTAGTCCACTCCCAGCAGAGAGCAGAGGCTCTAAGTCATCGGCTCTCTGCTCTGCCCCTCCGGCACAAGTGTCTGGCTGGGGAGGGGTCATGAGCGGTTGGGCCCACGCTCTTAGTGGGGCAATAATAAGAGGCTTAGCCAGCTGCCGTAGCATTCAGTGGGATCCCGACAATCTTATGATTCATCCAGATCCTGGATCGTCTACCACATAAGCTCATAGCTGGCAATAGCCCACTATTAGCAGACACTGGGTCAGAGGACAGTAAAAGAAAATGCACTCATGTGACCCAAAAGAGAATGACCAAAAAATATATAAACAAAGAAAAAATAAAATGTTTGACATTTTTAATAAATGCGGGTTATATGTTGTCCATATTGATATAAAGTGTTCAAATTACAAACTTCAACTAAAATTTCACCTACTGATAAAACAGGTAATTGCACAGAAATAGAATAGATCTCTATGGAAGCAATAGTTCAGTATTGTCCTTCAATTTACCAGCTATGGCAAATAGTGGAAGAAAGAATCTCCATGCCATTCACAAGGTACTAAGGGGAGTGAATGCCCTGTGCTGCTACAGAGAGAGATCCCAGACAAATGGAGAATTTCCATTTTTCTTGGAAATCCCCTTTATTTGCTGCTCTTCTTTTGCACAGCAGGCAAAGACAGGCTGCCATTGTATAGAATGGAATTTTCAAGCATTGAAATCCTCGCTGTACTAGACTAACCCTCTCAGAACGCAACAAAACCGAACACGACTTTACTAGGGATCGCTCAGGGGCAGTTTTGTGCTCGACCCCTCTTAGCAGTCTGAGATCCTGTGACATTCATTCATTCTCTGTCTGCTCCATTTTATAGGCAACAAGTAAATATTACACACAAATACAAAGGCTTCTTGTTCAGATTTAGTGGTTCTTTTTGTACATTTTCCCCAGCAGCAGATTGTTTACAGATGGACTCCTTTTCACTGGAGGCAATCCAGCACAAGGCATCTCACCATACGAACCTCCAAATGACCCAACACGTTTCCTTACAGTCTCTGCTACAGAACTTTATTAAAATTTAACTTCTATGGTGTTAAAGTAAACGTATTCAGATCTAAAGACACAACCTCTTTGAAATTGCATCTCTGAACATGGGAGATTTGATAGCATGTGTAAGTGCCACAAAGAGCAGCTTGAAGCATATTCTCTACACAGAACATCAAGATTGTTGTCAAATAGGACCCCTTTTCTCATCCCTTACACCATACTCATTGAAAATTATACAGCATAACCAGAAAAAAAGGAGCACAATCTCAGCTGCAAAAACTGCTGCTCTGGATCTCACATCGGCTTGTTAAATGATTGGGCACTTGGATTCTGTGATATCTGCTGAAAGGGAAGAATAGAGTTAAGACTGATCCTCGGCTTCAGCAAAAATTATAGGACCAAATGCTTAGACCCCTTTCACATTGGTGCACATTTGCCATGCTTTTTTAGGGCAACAAGAGCACATGCAAAACTATTTCCCATTAAAGCCCAATTGTTCCCACTGTAGGTGAGCAGGGCTTTGGAAAAGTCCTGCATGCTGCATCTTTGGTGCAGTTTTTCAAAAGTGGCACCTTTCCATTGTAAGTCAATGGGATGCATCAAAAGTGCATTAGTGTGAAAGGGTCCTTAGGCTGTGGGATTCCAAATGAGTTGCTTCTATAGTAAGGATAAAGGGAGCAGGGTGATTGGTCTTAAGAGAGACAGGACCACTGTAAGCCTTGCTAGCCATAGAAGCATAGATTTACTTTATTCCCTAAACAGCATGGATGGAGAAATCTCCCCTACTGACTGCTGTATTCAGGGGGCCACAGAACCTGCAGATGTCTGAACACCCAAACAGTGACTGAATTTGATTAAATGCAGTCAGTCACTGTTCAGCTAGCAAGTCATTTTCCACCCAGCACCTTAAATTTTTTCAGTCGAAGTCTTGAGCCGAGGGGTGCTAATCGGGGCATCATGGTGCAAAATACAGCCAATTCAACAGAAATAGTCTACAAAATTAGAGCCGTGTATGCCAGCCTTCTACTGAGCAATCACCAAATATCAGACCTGGGACTATGAGCTTGGTGACCACTTCAGTACCACTAGTGAATCACATTAGGGATAAACTTCCTGTCCTAATAAAGAGGGAAGATAGTAGAGTTTACCTAAAAAGTCCAATTTTTTTTTTTTGATTAAGTGAGAAGGGTTTCCTATGTAGGGTTTGGTTGTTGTCTGTGTCCCTGCTGGGGAGAGATCCACCATTCTCTCCAAGATTTTTACAGTTAAGTTCACTGGAATTGGAGGGAAAGGAAAATTATACAAAATGGAGACACTTGTTTAGTGACAGCTGTTTTATGATGGTTTTCCCTAAACTGGAATTAAAGTCTAGCACTAAGCCTAAAACTGCTCCTTCCCCCTAACACTTACTATGGTAACTACCTTGCAGAAGGAAGATACACTCTACTCTCAGGGCGGTCCAGTCATGTGATCTCCCCAGTGGTCAGCTTAATAGAAGAGAGCGCTGTCCAGATGGAATGCCTGAGCAGGGAAGTCACCCATAGGGCTACTATGGGGCATCTGTTTCCAGCTGTCCCTCCTCTCCCCTGAAGCCGGCCACTGGGAGCAGATCATGTAACCGGACAAGAACGCCCTGAGAATAGGTAAGCAAATGCATCTTTCTTCTACAGGGTAGATAGTATAGGTGTTAAGTGTGGGATGAGAGCCATTTTAAGCTTAGTTAGTTCTAGACGGGAATTCTACTTTAACTGTAGACCGATTTCCTCTCACTTCCTATTGTGTTTCTGGGACAATAAGGAGCCAAGCCAGCAAAAACAACCGGTGTTTCACTATTCCCCAAACTTTCCAAAAAAGTTAGTTTTTTCTAGCAATACACTTCATTAGCTATATTGGAAAGACCTGAAAATGTCCATGTTCTAGTGCTGTCTTGCTAGAAGGCATGAAGGAAGAAGAAGCACTGGGTGTGCCCACGCCTCCTACTCAGCACGTTACACATGATAGGTTCCAACCGACCATGAATGCTTTGTTCCTAGAAGCTGTGCTGTCAATCAGCATGATGTGGTTGAGTGGGTGGGCACAGGCGCAAAATCTTTCAAGTTTTCAGATAATTGGTCTGCATATTAGGTGCTACACCACTGCAAGGAAAGGAAATAAAGGGTTAACTGCTAATATATATTGCATTACCCATTTTAAAGAGTAACTGAACTCTGGAAGTGGTGTCCATAGAAAGACAAAAAGGGCATTGCATGTGATCTTCCTGCAGCTGATCGTTCCCAATTACTGGCTTACCATGCCTAGTTCTTCCCTGTGTGGAGGGGACCCTCTTTGTAGAGGAAGGGCTTTGCTTCCAGCAAGGAGGAGAACAGTAAGCAGCACAATACTGACATTACTATATTAACCACTTCAATACTGGACACTTTCACTCCCTTCCTGTCCAGGCCAATTTTCAGCTTTCAGTGCTGTCACAATGACAATTGCGCAGTCATGGAATGCCGTACCCAAACAAAATAGGTTTATCATTTTTTTTTTTTTTTTTTTTTTAAAGACAGATAGAGCTTTCTGTTGGTGGTATTTAATCACCATTGAGTGTTTTTTTTTTTTTTGCTAAAATGCTACAAATGCTAAACTACCAAACATTCTGAAGGGGAAAAAAAAAGTTTTTTTTCAATTACAAAATTTTGAAAATCAGGAATTTTTCTCCTTTACTGATGTGCGCTGATGAGGCTGCACTGACAGGCACTGATTGGCATCACTGGTGGGCTGCACTGATAATCAATGCACCGATTATTAGCACATACCCCCCCCCCCCGTCAGGGGAGCCGCTTATTAGCTCTCCTCATGCCCTGTCAGCACTGGCACTTTCTATTTACACTGATCAGCTGTAAGGCATCAGTTGATCTCATGGTACGTCATAGGCTCTTTACCGAGATTGAAGATGCAGTGTGTCAAAGCGACACACCACACATTGGCGCGCACAGCAGCTTGTTCTGAAGGACATCATAGGACATCCAGTTAGGACAATAGAGCCCCTCTGCCCGCCCGTCATTCTGCTATAGGCCGGGCAGGAAAAACTTCACATCTCACACTGCAGATACTAGGGGTTGACCGATTAACGGAAGGGCCGATATTCACTTTTTTTGAAGCATCGGTCACAATATTGCCAAAATTTCTTCAAGTGGTTTTACCGGAATGATGCCTGCAGCTAGAGGCATCAGCCCGATACTGTTGATCAGAGCTGAGGGTTGGCTTTCTTGTAATGACAACCGATGCGGCTAAGCTCTCATTACAAGAAGCGGGAGGGGACACCCCCCCCACAGCTCGTCCCGGGTCGCCTATTTGGCCAGGAGACCTGAGCCACCAACCGACACATCTGCCAGCTGGCTGAAGATCCGAACAAAGCCACATTCGGGTCTGATCAGGTCTCCGATGTAAAAAGCCAAAAGGGGGGTCATAACATCACTTCCGGGTACTGGAGCCTTAAAAAGCACCAGATTTTTATTTTATTTTTTTCAATCTGATGCCTTTAAGGCTCCAGTACCCGGAAGTGATGTTATGACCCCCCTTTTGGCTTTTTACATCGGAGACCTGATCAGACCCGAATGCGGCTTTGTTTCGGGTTTTCAGCCAGCTGGCGGACGTGCCAGTTGGTGGCTCAGGTCTCCTGGGCGAGCTGTGGGAGGGGTGTGCCCTCCCACTCCTTGTAATGACAGCCGAGCTGCTGCTTAGCCGCATTGGTTGTCATTACAAGAAAGCCAACTGTCAGCTCTGATCAACGGTACCGGGGTGATGCCTCTAGCTGCAGGCATCACTCCGGTACAACCACTTGAAGAAATATCGACAAGTTTGTGACCGATGCTTCAAAAAAAGTGAATATCGGCCCCCAATGATAATCGGTAAGCCCCTAGTATACAGTATCTGCAGTGTGAGATGTGAAGTTTAACACCTTCCTGCCCGGCCTATAGCAGAATGACGGGCAGGCAGGGGCTCTATTGTTCTGACTGGATGTCATATGATGTCCTTCAGAACAAGCTGCTGTGCGCGCCGATATGTGGTGTGTCGCTTTGACACACTGCATCTTCAATCTCAGTAAAGAGCCTATGACGTACCATGAGATCAACTGATGCCTTACAGCTGATCAGTGTAAATAGAAAGTGCCAGTGCTGACAGGGCATGAGGAGAGCTAATGTGGCTCCCCTGACAGGGGGGTATGTGCTAATAATCAACACATTGATTATCAGTGCAGCCCACCAGTGATACCAATCAGTGCAGCTTCATCAGCGCACATCAGTAAAGGAGAAAAAATTCCTTATTTTCAAAATTTTGTAATTGAAACAAACTTTATTTTTCCTTCAGAATGTTTAGTAGTTTTGCATTTGTTTAGCAAAAAAAAAAAAATGGACAGCATTCAAAACAGCCAAACTTTAAATTTTGAAAGCTTTAAAGGGCAGAGGAGGGGGGTTTGGGGTCTTTCAGACAAAAAAAAAAAAAAAAAGGAGTACCTGTCACTGCCTATTACTGTCACAAGGCAGGTTTAAATTCTTAGTGAGAGCAATAAATGTAATAAAATTTATAACAAAAAAAAAAAACACCAAAAAAATAAAAATAAACGTTAATGTGCAGAATATCGGCACCTAATATCAGCTATTGGCCTGAAGGGAGGCCGGAAAATCAGTATTGGCCCTGAAAAAACATTGGTCGATCCCTACTGTATACAGACTTAATTTTCAGGCTTGGACACAATTACCATTTTTACATATTCACTATATGCCAGGCCTTTTTGAGATCAGGTCTACTCCTTTTCTCCAAAATCAGACATCTTTATTCATACAGTGCCTTGCTCCATTTAAATTTCACAGAACTTTCACATACACACTATCAATACTTTTCCAGATGTTCCCGTTTCTCATAATCTTGAGTGTACAGTAATCATGCAAAAATAGCATTTCTAAAACCGTAACAACATATTCATGGCTCTATTATCAGCCAGTTAAATTTCATGGAAAACAAATCTCTTCTTGCTATTCTAACAGCAAGACTCCTGCCAAGATGCAAGTAAACTCTTTACCTCCCAAAGAACATGCTCTTTTGTCTTGATACCAGGGAGCCTTACCCTGCACCTGTTTCCTCTACCTCACATCTTCCATCCAAATCCTTCATCCAGCTCTGCTGAGGAATCATCCCACACTCCAGACTCAACACACCACCTTCACTTTCCATATGGATAATGCTGCTGAAATGCTGTCAAGATGTCTGACTCACATTTAGCTAATGACTCCAGACATGCTTGACCTTCCCAACAGCCAAAATTTAAAAGGGAAACCATGATTTTTCTTTTTTTTTTTGGGGGGGGGGGGGGGGGGGGGTTAGTTCACACAAGTGTACTATAGCGTACACCCATTCAAGGGATGAGTTTACCCTCACGGGCATACATCGGTGTCCCGTGCATCCCTGTGCAGGCAGTCGCATTTATGTCAATAGGGACTGCCTGAATGGTAATGCACGGAAAACGTGTAATTTGTGGCTTAACATGCAGGTGGGCAGCTAGGTCAGAGCAGGCTGGACTCCCTGCTTGGCTGCACTATATGCTATAATTCTCTGCTTCTCTCAAATCAAGTCTCAGTCAGGTGTTCTAATGCACAATCTGGCCACCCTGACACTCACTAAGGATACAGACGTATTTCAAACTGTCAGCCCACACTGTCAATGTTCTCCCAGATTTTTGGGAAGCAGGTAAGCAATGCAACCCATGCAAGAGTATGCATTACCCATTCAGTGGGGAACAGTGCCATTTGGATTTTTTTTTGGTTAAAATAATAAACTACATAACCACTCTGTGCACTGCTAAGGCACAGAGTAGCCCCAATCATTTTCTCAAATCCCCCGCTGGCACTCCTGGCTCCACCTCTACAGCAAGTGCCCCCAGAGAAAGCAGCTTTCTATAGGGCCTCAAGCTGCCCCGTCTGCTTCTATAGATAAGGGAGAGAGCGGAGAGAGCCACTGCTCTCATGCACAACACTGGATCAGGTAAGTGGGCCCGGGGGGGGGGGGGGGGAATGCATACAAAAAAAAAAAAAAAAAAAAAAAAAACTTTACAAACACTTTAAGGCTGGCCATACACAAATCGAAATGCGTCCGGTTCAGCAAGGAGCAGCCAAATATCGGTCATTGTGTTGCTATCCCTGCCCAGCAAAAGTTGATTGTTTTATCTACTTCTGTGGAAGGGATATGCTGGAAATTATTTTTAATAAGCTGCTAATCAGTGTATTTCGAAAGCGCCAGGGGGGTTCATCCATCCACACTGCTTGCTGGCTGAATGAAAAATAAAAAAATGATCCATGCCCATCTTTATGTAGCAGCCGTGGGTGCTTAGCAGGGATTCAGATTTCCATTTTAATTAGGGATTGGTTTAAATCCCTGACTTTGTAATTTGAATAACTTTAGGGTCAGTTTTCCCCCCAGATATACTTTGAAGAGTAAACTCCACTTTTGTGAAGAAAAAAATAAAATTTGCATTTTATTTTATTTTTTGATCCTGTAAAGCAGGGATCCTCAAACTACGTCCCAGCTGTTTCAGAACTACACATCCCATTAAGGCATTGTAAAACTGACATTCACAGACATGACTAGGCATGATGGCAATTGTAGTTCCTGAACAACTGGAGGGCCATAGTTTGAAGACCCCTGCTGTAAAGCATTGCACCAGAGATCTGTCAGTGTATCTCTGTTCGTACATCCCATACAGGCAAGCAGATACACAGACAAAAAGAATCAAACTACCCCCGCACTCCACAACACCATAGTAGTTCACGGAGAACAACAAGCCAACCGCCACAAAAGGATGTTGGGGCTGGTAGTTCACACACAGAGCCGATTTAAAAAAAAAAAAAGTGACAGCCAGTACAAGGAAAATCAGGCAGCAGCTGCAGCATTGGGAACATGTTACATGTTTCACCCTAAAAACAGGTGGAACATGTAACCTGTTCCCAAAGGTGAACTTCTCCTTTAACAAACTATGTTGCAGATTCCACACTTTATTATTCTGAAGAAATCACTGTTTGCCTGTATATTTGGTAAGTGAATCTAATTGGAGTGGTTTCATAATCATTAATCAGCTGCTGCACCTGCAGGGCACTATTAACCACTTAAGCCCCGGAGGATTTGGCTGCTGAAAGACCAGGGGGTATTTTGCGATTCGGCACTGCGTGACTTTAACGGACAATTGCGCGGTCGTGCGACGCTGTACCTAAACAAATTTGACATCCTTTTTTTCCCCACAAACAGAGCTTTCTTTTGGTGGTATTTGATCACCTGTGCGATTTTTTGATCATGCGCTATAAACAAAAAAATAGCTTCAATTTTGCAAAAATAACAATATTTTTAACATTTTTTTTATATGAAATTCCCCCAAAAAAAAAAAAATGTAAAAATCAAAATTTTTTAACATTTTCGGCCAATTTGTTTTATGCTACATATGTTTGGGGGGGGGGGAGGAACAAAAAAAAAAAAAAAAAAAAAAAAAAAAAAAAAAAAAAAAAAAAAAAATCGCAAAAAGCGTATTTTGATTGGTTTGCGCAAAAGTTATCGCGTTTACTAACAAAGGGATAGATTGTCATTTTTGTTGTTTTTTTTACCGCGTAATGGCGGCGATCTGCGATTTTTTTTTTTGTGGTACTGCGACATTGCGGCAGACAGATCGGACCCTTGACTGACATTTTTGACACTTTTGGGGTTACCAGTGATATTTCTACAGTAATCAGTGCTATACATATGCAATGTTATTGTAAAATTACACTGGCAGTGAAGGGGTTAACTTTGAGAGGGAGGGGCTGTGTGTCCCTAGGGGCGCGATTCTAACTGATTGGCTGTGGCTTGAGCTGTAGGAACAATGATCAACGGTCCTACATAGTAGAACCGTATGATCATTGTTTCTACACAGGGGAGAATGACAGGCGGCTTGTTTACACTAGCCGCCTGCCTTTCTCCCTCTCCCCCGACGATCGCTGAGTGACCAGCGGACATCGGCCGGCCGGTCACACGCGCGGGGGGTCCAGAGCCTCCCCAGAGCTCCCCGATACGTCACTTTGCCTGTGAGGGGCTGACCGCCACAGTATATGTACTTGCGGCGGTCAGCAAGTGGTTAAGGAACACTGCAGGGTCTTATGGCTGGGTTAACACTAGCTGCGACTCACAGCAGGGGGTCCGGTGCGTCCCTGCTCTGTTTCAGGTGCAAATCCGGTCCGCATTTTTGGCTGAATTCGCACCTAAAAAGGGACCAGTAGACGCACAGGAAAATTTGAAAATTTTTGTTGCAGGGGATGCCAGATATCTGACTTGTATTTAGGGCAGACTTCTGGGAAAATCAGTAAGCCAATCACAAGCAGGATAAAATGTTTCTGGGTGGGGTTATGTACATCTGTGTACAGAACACCTCCCGGTAGCCATATTGCATTTACAGAAAATACAGCGCTGCAGAGTGAAAGGAAAAGTCCCAATTGTATATACTGTAAAAAATTTTTTGCAATTTATTTTCCCCTACGAAAGTAGATACCCTTTAAGGCAGAAAATACATTACATCACTTATTTATTTTAACTGTAGGTAGGTCCCATGTTTGGTCACCACTCCTCTGCATGCCAACAAAACATACATTGAGTTTACTGGGGAAAGTCAGCTTCAAGAATAAACTGAATGTGAGCGCTCTAAACAGAACAGTGTCCATTGTTGAGGCTCAGCTAAAGGAATGGAAAGGAATGGTAATGTGCCGTAAACGTTTGATCTCACAATTCTATGGAAAACACATTCCCTATGCTCAGTTTGTTGTCAGTTTGTTTTGCTTATGTGCAATATAAAAACATGTGGAACGCTGAAAACTCAGCAATCACAGCGGTTTGTTTTATACTTTCTCCACAGATTTCTTCATCTTTAAAACACACCAGGAACGCAAAACAAATTCCAATTCCATGCTAATTTAAATCTCACTCCCTTCCCCTCCCAGTGAAAATTACATTAGTTCTTATGCATGAAAGTATCTAATGAAAAGAATCTACACTGCAATCCAAGTCTCTCTTTGTACCTGCAATAGAAGCGAGATATAAGAGATGATAAATTCAAGTGGTTGATAGAAGTTCATCACAACACTCATTGACTTATTTATGTTACAGATTCTAGTTCTGTTTGCTCCAGTGTCTCAAATATCTAATATATCAATTGCTGGCCCGTTCTCTATGTAGGGCTTATCACAGGGGAAGTGTAGGAAGACAAAAAAACAAAAAAAAAAACAAACAAAACCTATATAAAAAACTTGCCTCCCTGCTGCAGCATTGGTGTGATAATGCAGCTGTCACCCACCAGCTCTAAGCAATCATATGAACATTCAAGTTCTCTGGGTGAGCCAGCTGCTGAACAGGCATCGGGGTGGATCCCGACACTGTCCGGATCCTACCTGAACTTGGACCTTCTCGGTGAGGTCAGCCGACAGTAGGCTTTAGTTCTCTGTTGGCTGATCTTGTGTCACAGGAGAGAGCACAGTCCTTTGACCCACAGTATGACCAAAAAAAAAAAAGTTTTGGCCATACTTCTCTTAACCACTTAAGCCCCGGAAGATTTTACCCCCTTCCTGACCAGGGGGGTATTTTGCGATTCAGCACTGCGTGACTTTAACGGAAAATTGCGCGGTCGTGCGACGCTGTACCTAAACAAATTTTACGTCCTTTTTTTCCCACAAACAGAGCTTTCTTTTGGTGGCATTTGATCACCTGTGTGATTTTTTGATCATGTGCTAAACAAAAAAAGAGCGTCAATTTTGCAAAAATAACAATATTTTTCACATTTTTTTATATGAAATTCCCAAAAAAAAAAAATGTAGAAATCAAAATTTTTTAATATTTTCGGCCAATTTGTTTTATGCTACATGTTTGGGGGGGAAAAAAAAAAAAAAAAAAAAAATCGCGAAATGTGTATTTTGATTGGTTTGCGCAAAAGTTATCGCGTTTACTAACAAAGGGAAAGATTTGTCATTTTTGTTGTTGTTTTCTTTAACGCGTAATGGCGGCGATCTGCGATTTTCTTTGCGGTACTGCGACATAGTGGCGGACAGATCGGACCCTTGACTGACATTTTTGACACTTTTGGGGTTACCAGTGACATTACTGCAGTAATCAGTGCTATACATATGCACTGTTACTGTAAAATGACACTGGTAGTGAAGGGGTTAACTTTGAGAGGGAGGGGATGTGTGTGTCCCTAGGGGCGTGATTCTAACTGATTGGCTGTGGCTTGAGGTGTAGGAACAGTGATCAACGGTCCTACATAGTAGAACCGTATGATCACTGTTCCTACACAGGGGAGAATGACAGGTGGCTTGTTTACACTAGCCGCTTGCCTTTCTCCTGCTGTCACGGACGATCGTGAGTGAGTGGCGGACATCGGGTCCGCCACTCAAACGCGCGGGGGGGGGGTCCGTGACCGCGCGCTCGCTCCCCAGAGCCCCTCAGGCTAGTGACGTACTGGTACGTCACTTTGCCTGTGAGGGGCTGACCGCCGCAGTATATGTACTTGCGGAGGTCGGCAAGTGGTTAAAAGGGTCACTAAACCCACAACAGTAAAATCAGTCTGTATATGCAGTAAAGCATGGGTGTCCAACCTTTTGGCTTCTCTGGGCGACATTGAGTGTAGAGAAATTTTCTCGGGCGGCATAAAATATATACTATAGTTAAGGTATAAGTAATAAAATGCTGTCGCGCCCTTCCCGTGCACCCCCCCCCCCCCCCCGCACTAATTTAACACAACTAGAGGATGATCAAATGAAATGGAATCAGTATACAGAGGTTTACTTCTTCTGAGAGATAATAATGGAACACTCTAACCACCATGACCACTTCAGTGATTTGAAGTGGTCATGGTGGTAGGAGTCAGAAACCCTGCACATGGTTTTTATTGTCAGTCGATTCCCCCACCTACATGCTCAGTGTTCATCTGCCTCTTCTCCCTTCTGGAGCCTCCAGTGATGAATCTCTTGACATGGGGTCTCCTCGAGCTGGGCCCTCTTCACTCGTCTTGCTGGCAGCTCATCAGCTGACTTTCTGCTCCAGTGTCCATCTCATTGCATACTGCAGTGGGCGGGGAAGGGGAGGGGGCTTTATTCACCAGGCAGGTTCTGCTTCGGTTTCTCCAGGAGAGGCAGAGCACCGCACAGGGCGCAGGGTGACATCGGCAATCGATTCAGCCGACTCTCAGCATCGATGCAGAATCGCGAATGTCTGAATTGTGATGCAGCAATTATATTCAACACCCTTAAAAGCCAAGATAACAAAGTTAGCCCAGGGCTTCAGGAGCTAGGCAGTGGATACATGACAAGCACCATCTTCCCAAGCACATGGCAGCATTGCAGTCTGAGATATCTTATGGAGTGTTCATGACAAAGCGAATAAAAGCAAAACCAAAAGAAAGCTAAGACAAAAAAAAAAAAAAAAGGAAGACTAGAGGATACAGAATATAGGAAAGTGTTCAGATTAGTGACTGAAACGCAATTTTCAAGAGCACATTTGCAGAAATTTCAGTAACAAAAAGACTACTAGTAATAGCATAGTAAATGGAGACATATAAATATCAAAATTATAAAAAACGCAACACATTTGTGCCCCCATTTTTCATGAGCTAAACTCAAAAAAAGATCTAAGACTTTTTCTATGTACACAAAATGCCTATTTCTCTCAATTATTGTTCACAAATCTGCCTAAATCTGTGTTAATGAGCGCTTCTCCTTTGCCGAGAGAATCCATCCACCTCACAGGTGTTCCATATCAAGATGCTGATTAGACAGCATGATTATTGCACAGGTGTGCCGTAGGCTGGCCACAATAAAAGGCCACTCTAAAATGTGCAGTTTTATCACACAGCACAATGCCAAAGATATTGCAAGTTGAGGGAGCGTGCAATTGGCATGCCGACTGCAAGAATGTCCACCAGAGCTGTAGCCCGTGAATTGAAAGTTAATTTCTCTACCATAAGCCGTCTTCAAAAAGGCGTTTCAGAGAATTTAGCAGTACATCCAACCGGCCTCACAACTACAGACCACGTGTAACCACACCAGCCCAGGACCTCCACATCCAGCATCTTTACCTCCAAGATCTTCTGAGACCAGCCACCTGGACACCTGCTGCAACAATCGGTTTGCAGAACCAAAGAATTTCTGCACAAACTGTCAAAAACAGTCTCAGGAAAGCTCATCTGCATGCTCGTCGTCCTCATTAGGGTCTCAACCTGACTGCAGTTCGTCGTCGTAACCGACTTGAGTGTGCAAATGCTCACATTCGATGGTGTCTGGCACTTTGGAGAGGTGTCCTCTTCACGGATGAATCGCGGTTTTCTTTGAGATCTTTGAGTTCAGCTCATGAAAAATGGGTATATATATATATATATATATATATATATATATATATATATATATATATATATATATATATATATATATATATATATACACACACACACACACACACACACATATATACATACACACACATACACACACACATACAAAATTTGGATCAACTAATGTTCTAAAAATGGCCTGATACGGGTCTTTACTGTTGCCTACAGAGGATGGCAAAATGCCATAATCTCTGTATTGCATGCATTAAGAGCCCATTATTACCAGGGTGTATTGTTGTGCGTCCTCAACACTTTACCATAACATGCACAGTACCATTGTGTTATGTAGCCCACTGCTTGCTTCATCTTCAAAAACTGAAGTCAAAAGAGACCCTACACTTACCTCTGCACTGTGTTGATTATTTCAATGCAGATTTGCAAACAGCAATAATATTGGTGCACTTGCAACATGACTAGTAACTCCCCTTCACTCTGACTTCAATAGACAAATAAGAGCCCCCTTTCTGGGGTAAAGTAAAATCTGCTTCCAAAAAAAAAAAAAAAAAAAAAAAACACAACTTATGTGCAGTAAAAGGTACATATATACAGTATCTCACAAAAGTGAGTACACCCCTCAGATTTTTGTAAATATTTTATTATATCTTCTCATGTGACAACACTGAAGAAATGACACTTTGCTACAATGTAAAGTAGTTCGTGTATAGCTTGTATAACAGTGTAAATTTGCTGTCCCCTCAAACTCAACACACAGCCGTTAATATCTAAACCGCTGGCAACAAAAGTGAGTACACCCCTAAGTGAAAATGGCAGAATTGGGCCCAAAGTGTCAATATTTTCCAGCACTGGCTTAACCCTCTTGGGCATGGAGTTCACCAGAGCTTCACAGGTTTCCACTGGAGTCCTCGTCCACTCCTCCATGACGACATTATGGAGCTGGTGGATGTTAAAAAACCTTGCATTTCTCCACCTTTCACTTGAGGATGCTCCACAGATGCTCAATAGGGTTTAGGTCTGGAGACATGCTTGGCCAGTCCATCATCTTTACCCACAGCTTCTTTTGCAAGGCAGTGGTCGTCTTGGAGGTGTGTTTGGGGCAGTTATGTTGGAATACTGCCCTGCGGCCTGGTCTCCGAAGAGAGGGGGGGGGGGATCGTGCTCGGCTTCAGTATGTCACTGTACATGTTGGCATTCATGGTTCCCTCAAAGAACTGTAGCTCCCCAGTGCCGGCAGCACTCATGCAGCCCCACACCATGACACTCCCTCCACCATGCTTGACTGTAGGCAAGACACATTTGTCTTTGTACTCATCTGGTTGCCACCACACACGTGCGACACCATCTGAACCAAATAAGTTTATCATGGTCTCATCGGACCACAGGACATGGTTCCATAATCCAAGTCCTTAGTCCACTTGTCTTCAGCAAACTGTTTGCAGGTTTTGTGCATCATCTTTAGAAGAGGCTTCCTTCTGGGATTACAGCCATGCAGACCACTTTGATGCAGTGTGCAGTGTATGGTCTGAGCACTGACAGGCTGATCCCCCACCCCTTCAACCTCTGTAGCAATGCTGGCAGCACTCCTACATCTATTTCCCAAAGACAACCTCTGGATGTGCGACACTGAGCATGCATACTCAAACTTCTTTGGTCGACCATGGCGAGGCCTGTTCTGAGTGGAACCTGTCCTGTTAAACCACTGTATGGTCTTGGCCACTGTGCTGCAGCTCAGTTTCAGGGTCCTGGCAATCTTCTTATAGCCTAGGCCATCTTTATGTACAGCAACAATTCTTTTTTCAGATCCTCAGAGTTCTTTGCCATGAGGTGCCATATTGAACTTCCAGTGACCAGTATGAGAGAGTGAGAGCGATATCAAATTTAACACACCTCCTCCCCATTCACACCTGAGACCTTGTAACACTAATGAGTCATATGACACCAGGGAGGGAAAATGGCTAATTGGGCCTAATTTGGTCATTTCCACTTAGGGGTGTACTCACTTTTTTGCCAGCAATTTAGACATGAATGGCTGTGTGTTGAGTTATTTTGAGGGGGGACAGCACATTTACACTGTTATACAAGCTGTACACTCACTACTTTACATTGTAGCAAAGTGTCATTTCTTCAGTGTTGTCACATTAAAGATCTAATAAAATATTTACAAAAATGTAAGGGGTGTACTAAATTTTGTGAGATACTGTATGCTTACACTTAGCATGATCGGCACTATCTTCTCCAGACCATCATGGACTACAGCAACTACTGAATGAATTACCTCAACACCACAAGGTTAGAAGCTCTTCCATTAAAAAAGTTCAATATACAAATACCAACTTAGAAATTGGAGTGTTGTTCTCCATCTTGCAAGAGGATGAATGCTGTCTGACAGAGCTTGGGCCTCCAGTGTATTCTGAAACACTTAATGAAGGCGAGGGCAGACATCACTATCGACTTTTTTTTTCAGATCCCAGTGTTAGTTAAAAAAGACTGTCACTTTAAAGTGGTTGTAAACCCTTATGTATACCCAGTGAAGGGACTGGCATCAGGTGATACACATAAAAAAAAAGCCTCCTACATACATTGTACCCGTTTATCTGCAGGCTTCTCTTCTCTACATTCCTTCAAAGTCCAGAATTTATAAAGCTTGTAGAGCTGTGGTCAAAAAAAGGGGAGAGGGGGTGGAGCTGAAGTTACACCCTGCAGAGCTCAGTCAGGAGAGCTCTAAAAGCTGATGGAGGGGAGGGTAAGGGGCACCCCCATCACACAGGACTACAGCAGAAAGAAAAGACACTTCGTGCTCTTAACAGAAACAAGTACACACTATAGAGGGATAGGTTTTATTCATATTTCATGCCAGAGATTTACAACCACTTTAAGATTACTACTTCCAGATATGACTTGCAGTAAACCAGAGGCACCCTGCAGATACCTTCAGAGATGTTACCTTCCTCTGCGTCACCCAAATCTTAGATATTTCGGAGTCTGCAAAGCTGCCCCCCCCCCCCCCACCCCTACTACATGTGAGGAAAGAAAAAAAAAAAAAAAGATAACTTTTCAACCATGGTGCCCAGGCACCCTGGGGTACCCTTGAGGTATCTCACGGGTACCTTGGAAAATGCCTAAAAATTGCCCAAATATAGTATACAAGCCAATATGTGGATGAAAGCTGCCTTTTTAGTTACACAAAGTCAGAGGTTTGCATTGTGCACCATTACAACCTTCTAGCTGCCGGCATCCTAGCGTCCAATGGCATCATAAGCTGAAAAGAAGGATGTCAGTTGCCTGCATAGCATCCTTGTTTGACTCTCCCCTGCCCCTCTCTATCAGCTTTTGGGTCACATTAGCTGAGTGATGGGAAAAAACTGAGGTAGAAGAGAAACATTGGAATACAAGTCAGTACCAGTTTGCAAAAGTATTTGCTTTTGAAGAATAAGTCACCTCTATGTTGGGTGTCCTAATTGGAATTGTGGATCTTGCTACATTATGTAATACTTTTTAAATAGTTTTTACATTTTAGAATGGGACGCCTCAAGACTGTGCATATAATTTAAAGGGTGCCTTGAGATTGTCCTTAATTTTTAAAGGGTGTCTTGACAAACAGGGCTGAGAAACAATGACCTAAAATGTCTGAACTTTGCCAAATCAGAATGGCTTAAGGGCCGTACACACACTCTGATTTCTCTGTCTTCTCAGCATTCATAACCGTTTTTAGTCGACAGTGCATAAATGTTCACAAAATTTCTCGTCCGATTTTTCTTTTTTTTGGCACATTTGTTCCTAGACTTCTGGGTCATCAGCAACTTCAGATCATGTGCGGTGTTTCGTATCCGATTTTTCACGGACGTACTGCATACACCTTAAACGAAAATCGGTCGTCTGGGTACGGACGAAAAAATTTTTGGTGTTTGTCCATCAGCTGCTGAAAGTTGTGTACACACTAGGCGAAAATCGGACGATTTTACCTCGGACGGGAATTTTCGGCAGATTTTCTACTAGTGTGTACCCTGCTTTAGCAACAAGTTAACGCTTCACCTCTAGCATCATTGCAATTAGAAGAGAAGTGATCAAGGAAGAAGTAATGCTGAACTAGGACGAAGTAGCTAGATCTTCCAGGCTGTGATGTCTGGCAGGGAGAGGTCTGGATCACAAGGTTAGCCAAACAAAAAACGACAAATGTTTTGAAAGGCAAAGCAGACAAAATACAGGTATGCCAATTGTGCATTTAGAAGTTTGCTCTATGGGTAGGGCCCTCCTTGTAACTTGTTTTTTAACCTTAATTTTCGGTTTAGTTAAATAACACATTTGAAGAATTACAAACCTCTATATTAATCCTTTCTTGCAAAATATGGTTTGTACAGCGCCAAAGAAAACATTAATACAAACAGCATATGTAGGGCAAGCACACACCCAAAACCTAACAAAATGCAAACAGGATCGCATAACTATTTATAAGGGTTCAGGTAATTCATACACAAGGGCAAACAAGAGGGTTCCTGTTCAGAATGCTAAATAGTTGACATGCTCTCATGAAAAAGGATTCCCACTCAATCATATCTGGCTGTTGCACCCTTTAGCACAGATACAGAAGCAATGTAAAGAACCAAATCTTTGATGTCCTGTAGCCTCCAATGAACACAGATAAGGTTATAATGGCAGCCTGGAAGGGTGACACTGTCCTCGCCTAGGAAGAGGAGCCAGTCACTACTGCAGTTTAGTCACTGTTTACTTGAGCTACAATCTCTCCTGCCAAAGACTCCTGGTGTTATCTGCAATTCCCAGCATGTGTTATTTAGGTCAAAATAACTAAGGTGGGATGACAGGGCAGCTGGAACAAATGACCTCCCTCATTGTAACATACAAGCCTGTGATTTGCCTGGAAAATGGACCTTCATCTCACAATACTGCGCTTTATGGCCTCATTTACTTATCTAAATCAAAGATTCAAATGACAAAGTGAAAACCAGATCAGAGAGAGTGAAGCAGACTGCAGGAAAACAACAGAATCTACATTGATTACTCTGCTCTGATCAGCATTGTGAAAAAAATTTTAGCTATTAGGTTTTGGTGTGAAGAGCTGGATGGTCCCACAACATTTCCCAATTACATTTCTTCATGTCTCCGTACCAAGCTGATAAGACGACAGATCTCCTGATCTGCTGGTCATTTCATGTATAAAGTCAGGGCTGGAGTCAAAGTTGCTGGAGACACATTGGTGCTTTTCCACTGCATGGAACCGTACCGGTTCGGCACGCTTTTGTGCTTTTCCACTGCTGGTACCGCATGGTATAGGGTCGGAACGGTACGGTATAGGTTTGCTTTTCCACTGCATGGAACCAAACGGTACGGCTCTGAAAAAACAGTACCTACTCGATTGTGGTTCCAACAGGTACCAAACTGGTACCATATCCCACAATCCTTTGCATGCAGTCACTACTAGCCACTGATTGGTCAGAGAATTCCACCCACCCCGTTGTTATCCCACCCACTTAACTTTAGTACTACTTTAGTGGAAAAGCAAACCTATACCATACCGAACCGTTCCGACACTATACCATGCGGTACCAGCAGTGGAAAAGCAAACCAGGCCGAGTAGAGCCGAGTCGGTACGAGCCGGTACTTGCAGTGGAAAAGTACTACTTTAGTGGAAAAGCAAACCTATACCGTACCGTACCGAACCGTTCCGACACTATACCATGCGGTACCAGCAGTGGAAAAGCAAACCGGGCCAAGCAGGGCCGAGTAGAGCCGAGCCGGTACGAGCCGGTACTTGCAGTGGAAAAGTGCCAAAAGAACAGACAAGGTACCATCTTCATGTAAACACAAAGAAGAGACTGCTGGTATAACCAAATCTGATCCATTCTCTGGTTTTCCTTTTACAAGGTCTCCAAAAACAGGAGATGACAAATTCTGTGGTGCCAAGAGGAGGGTCTTTAAAATCCTCTGGACAGACCTGGGTACAGGTGAGGAGGTGCTGCTAAAAATAAATGAAAAAAGCCACATCTGTTAGAAAGAATACAGTTTATAAAAAAGCAAATTTTAGTGGGATTTCAGATACACCCAGGAGTGCAGAGAACTTGCTGACTTTCCATTACAATGACAGTTTGTGGTCTTTGGTACACCTGGAACCTTCCACTGACGCTTTCCACTTGGCTCAGCCTTTTTCCAGGTTAATATTCTGCTTTACATTACAACTGCTTGTCATTCCCTGGATATCATAAATCCACCATATTCTTTATCTCCCCCTCCCTTTATTTGCATTGCTCACTTCCTCAAGCTTTCATAACTTCTCTACAGTTGCCTTTTTTGAGAATTATTCTTTTTTAAAAATCCTGTTTTCCTCAGTACAAAAGTTCAATACAGTTTTATGCTACTGAAAATGCGGACATCTAAAACTAGCAACACTAGGTAATCAGTGTTAATTTTGTCGACTAAAACGTTTTCGTTGACTAAATTAACACAATTTTAGTTGACTAAAGTATGACTAAAACTAAAACAATTCAGATGACTAAAATACAACTAAAACTAAAATGACATTTTAGTCTTAAGACTAAAATACGACTAAAATGGCATTTTAGTCAAAAGACTAACTAAAACTAAATCGAAATTTGCTGCCAAAATTAACACTGGTGCATGCTGAAAGCTTAATACCACCATAAATAACATTCGATTTTTCACTCCCGGACCAGCAGTAGTATATAATGAGTTTGGAAATTGTAGAGAAATGCTTAAATAATGCATTACAAATTACAATTGAACTACTCCCATTCGATTATAGATGACTAAAATTAGTTTTAGTCGACTAAAATGTAGGACGTTTTAGTCGACTAAAATGTACTGGAGTTTTTGTCGACTAAATACGACTAAAACTAAAACACTTGCAGAAGACTAAAATGGGACTAAAACTAAAATGCCATTTTAGTCCTAAGACTAAAACTAAATTGAAATTTGCTGCCAAAATTAACACTGTAGGTAATGTCACTAGAATACAAAACTAAAAAATTATTCAGGAACAGTTTTTTCTTTCCATTGTGTGGTCATATTACATTGCCATAGATATTGCACTTAGCTGTACCCAAGGGCCATCAGAACCAAGACCCTCCTCTAAACTGATGGCCAAGCAAAAGACCTCTGCTCCGTGTACCAAATCACAGCTAGACAGAACTGCAGTCTCCAAGTCTACATAATATTGAGTAGGGGCCCAGCAACCATTTATAATAAAATGGGCCCCTTAAAGAAGGCCTTCAGGCAAACCGCTAAATACACAGATGACATGCATTCATGGGTGCCGCTTTACCTGCCTTTATTTCCCTCCAGTTCCAAGGTTCGCATAGCTATGCCCTACAGCACAGCCCTCTCTAATTGGATAAGGGGGGGGGGGGGGGGAGAATACTTTTTGTACCCTAGCTACAGTTTCACTTTTGCTTACAGGTACACCCCACCAATGAGTCATTCTGCCCTCTATCAGCATGCTTCTTGCACTGCAGCACAGCCGATTGCCTCCTTGCACTTATTTCCCCTCCCCCTGTAAACTCTGCTGTAGTCACTATACAATAGACCGCAATAGGCTAAAACAAGCTAAAAATGCCAGTACCTGATTTAAAAAAAAAAAAAAAAATTAAAAAAAGTGCAAAAGGTTAGAATATAGTCCCAGTCCCTATTAGTACCTCTATGGTGGCCAAACATGGTCACATGTATGGTTCTGTAGGATATTAAAAGAAAAAAAAAAAAAGTAGATCACTTCCATTACATTTAATGTCTCACAATCCCCAGCAGATTGGTTGAGAGGAAAGTAGAAAATTTGATCTCAGACCAAAACTGTAAAATGTTACTACAAAGACAGAAAATGGCAAATCTACCCGTAGAGTCACTGTGCCTCTATGTGCAGGAAAAAGATCCACCCTTCAAGCCGGTCAGATCCACCCTCCAAGCCGGTCAGAACCACCCTCCAAGCCGGTCAGAACCACCCTCCAAGCCGGTCAGAACCACCCTCCAAGCCGGTCAGAAAATAACCAAACGATAAGCATTCCCACACCACTCCATGCTAAGCATCTCCCTTCAGACTGCAACAAACCTGTTTTTATATCAAACGTCTGGGCATGGGATTGGGACTGGAACACAGATTACACTTCAGTCAAAAATGACAAATTACAGGAAACCTTTATATATATATAGAGAAGAATGAAGGCTGCTAACTGCCATACAGACTCTTCAATGTGATGAGTGAATGACCCAAAATTATGTAGCTAAGGAGATCTGATATCCCTAACAGGCACATTTATTCCAGATTGGGGACTCAAAATGTACTGAAGTCCATCAAAACAGCCAGGAAACTAGCATTTCCATGAGGAGCTCAGCAATACCAGACCCCTCCTTTAATATCACACCACCGCTAAAGTCTTCAGTACATGTGAGGACCTTGCCAATGGTCAATTGATGGGAAGGGTCTACATCTCCAGGCAGTGACAAGGACACCTAAAGAAGAACCCTCCAAGTCTGCAGTCTAGAAGGGTGAAGTTTCGGGACCTAGCACGTCACACAGCTACAGAATTAGGTAGGTTTTTTTGGCGCTAATACAGAACTCCAAGAATTATCTTTTTTGCAAACTTAAAACTCCAGGCACACAAATGTACATTTAAGGCCTCATGCACACTGGAAGTAATAAACACACCAGCAGCGTTAGCTGTAGAATGATTTTTGCAGTGGTGTTTTTTAGCAAAATTATACTTCCACAAAAGCTTATGGCTCAAAAAATGCTGATAAATGCTGAATGGCCGAGTTTTTTCAGCGTTTTTCAGCATTTTTAAGCTTTTATCAGAGTTGGATCATTTTTACAGCTTAACCACTTCCCGACCACCCGCCGCCTTTTTACTGCGGCAGGGTGGCTCTCCTGCGAAAACTGACATAGACCTACGTCGGTCGCGCCCCGCCAGTGGAGCGCTTCCGCCCCCACTCGGCAGCGGGGAAGCCAATGCACGGGTCAGGCGGCTCCAAATGCAGCCTGACACCCGCAATCGCTCCACGCTGAGAAAGGACGGTCAGCTCTTGAAAAAAACAGCCGACTGTCCTTCTCCCTGAAATGATCACAGAGCTCATGTGATCCTTCTATATAGGATCACGTCTCTATGGTGATTTCACAAGCCACGCCCCCCCAGTTAGAATCACTCCCCTAGGCTCACATTTAAACCCTTGATCACCCATAGGGTTAACCCCTTCCCTGTCAGTGTTATTACAGTAACAGTGCATTTTAGTACTGATTACTGTAGTAATATCACTGGTCCCCCCAAAAGTGTCAAAAATGTCAGTTAGGGGTCCGATCTGTCCACCGCAATGTCGCAGTCCAGCAAAAAAAAAAAAAAAAAAAAAAAAAAAGGAGAAAAAAAGAAAAAAAACAGACAAATCTTTCCCGTAGTTAGTAGATGCGATAACTTTTGCACAAACCCAATTGAAGTACGCTTATTGGGATTTTTTTTTTTTTACCAAAAATATATATGTATCAGAAAACAAATTGGCCTAAAAAAAATTAGATTTTTACATTTTGTTTTTAGAGGATGTCATATTGCAAAATGTGAAAATTTTTTTTTTTTTTTTTTTTTTTTTTTAATTATCGCTTTTTTTGTTTATAGCACAAAAAAAAAAAAAAAGTTGCACAGGTGATCAAATACCATCAAAAAGAAAGCTCTATTTGTGGGGGGGGGGGGGGGGGGGGAGAAAGGACATACATTTTATTTGGGTACAGAGTCACGCGACCGCGCAATTGTCCATTACAGTAACGCAGTGCCGAATCGCAAAATAGGGCCTGGTCAGGAAGGGGGCAAATCCTTCCGGTCTTAAATCGGTTAAAAACTCGTCTTAAAACCCACTATTTCTGGGGGGGTTTTTTCCAGCCAGAAAACACTGAAAACAGCCTATGTGCGCATGGACATAGGAATACATGCTGGGGAGTTTATTGGCTGCAGGAAAAAAAAAAAAACCTTAAGCCAAAAACAGCAGCTGTAAAAACGTCCAGTGTGCATGAAGCCTTAGGCCCATTTCACACATGGACTCTGTTCAGATCTGCCTGTCAGTTTTTTTGGCGGATCTGAACGGACGCCCCATGCATCCCTATGGGGCATCGAATGTCAGCGGACAAATGCCCGCTGACATTCGATCCGATCCGTGTAAACCGGACAGATGGAAACCCTATTTTCCATCAATCTGGCGGATTGGATGAGAATGGACAGACGGTCCGTTCCCATCCGATTCCCCCAAAGAGATGAATGGGGACCTGCCTGTGTCTCTGCACACAGCACGGAGACAGCTGTCATCCGCCTGCTCAGCGGGGGATCGGCGGATCGATCCCCCACTAAGAAAAACGGAGTCCGTCTGACGGACTCCACTGTGTGAAAGAGCCCCAACATGTATTCCTGAATAGTCACAAAGGATATAAATCTACTTTGTGTGCACCAAATGCCCTCCCAAACACAGATATTACTTTTAAAAGTATTGGTGACATCACTGTGCATAACCTGTGCATAGAGCGGAGCTGTGCGAGGGACCTGGCAGGCTTCACCCACTACACACTACCTCCGAGAACTACAGGGGGGGGGGCAAAGACAAGACCAGTCACACTTCACAAGGAGAGAGAACAGCAGTGACCAGTCTTTATTACAGGAAGAACACATCACAACAGAATAAGAGCAGCGGTTCAGAGCCACAAAGGACCTCTTCTCCAGGCATGTGAAGGGGGCTCTGATCATTGCACTTATCCAGTTTCTATGTGATCTCTATGCAATAAAAGTTTCGCACTGCAATTGAAGATCCATGCAGATCTTTGATATATCCAATGTCCAGCTGGTAATCGCTACAACCCCCGTTACAGATGAGCCTGTAATCCAGGAACATGTGTGATGGGAATATAGACAAGCCTATTACAGGAAGCGCTGCACAGAAGTAAAGTTTCACACTGAATTACTACACAGATCTGAAGGAAATACACACAAAATGACTTTACAGTGAGGGCCACCCATCATCTGGGTGCTCCTCCAGTGCCTCCCCTCTGCACACTGGAAGTTGCTTGATTGTCACTGCAGCCATTCAGAAGACACCTTGTATTTTTTCTTCAAGGAATACAAGGAGATCTGATTGGACAATGTGGGGAGGAGAGGCAGATGGAGTAAGGGCCAAGCTGGACCAATGTAAGTAAGCAAAAAAAAGATAACGCCAGAAGTTTTACTTTAACAACCTAAGCCCTGGAAGGTTTACCCCCTTCAACCAGGCAATTTTTTGTTATACATCACTGCATTATTTTAGCTGACAATTGCGCGGTCGTGCGACGCCCTACCCAGATACAATTTAAGTCCTTTTTTCCCCCCACAAATAGAGCTTTTTGATGGTATTTGATCACCTTTGCGTTTATGGAATTACTAGTTATGGCGGTGATTTTTTAGCGGGACTGCGACATTGCGGCGACAAATTGGACACCTGACACTTGACGGGACCAGTGACACTAATACTGTGATCAGTGCTTAAAAAATAAAAAAAAATAAAAAAGGTGATAAAAGGGTTAAGGGTGCTCCTAGGGAGTGCTTTCTAACTGTGTGGGGGATGCAGAAACAAGATCTCCATCTACCTCGAACAGAACTATGTAAACGAGGCAGATCCCAGTTCTGCCTCTCCTGTGGATGATCAGCAGCTCTCATTGTGTCCAATCACTGTGGGAATGGGTCACCAGCGGCGTGCGCACCCCAGACCCTGTGCACAAAATCACATACAGTATACCTGCGTGGGGCGGTCCATCACTGCGTAATCATTTTATTGGACTGGGGATAAGCTAGAGGGGGTAAAGTTTAGTGGCAGTGGTTCCCTGGCCAGAGATTAGCTGAAAGTGATACTGCAACTTTATTTTAGTATTATGCAAATTCTGTACACAAAGCACCCCAGCCTCATGAACTTTACCTTTCAGAACATGTCCAGGAGGAACCAACTGACAAATGATCTTTAATGGTCTATACTGCAGGAGCGGTCATCACTAGTCTCTTGTCTTCCCCGAACTCCATACATTCACATCTCCGCTGTGACAAGAAGCAGAACTAGAGAGACGGGAAATATACGCAATATCTAGAGAACAGCATTTATGTAATTTCCTCACTATAATGAACTATTAGCTGCCTAGTAAACAACCTAAACGTACAAAACGGAAGCATTGTGATGTAAACAAAACCTTCTGATCTATTTAATATGATGTAACTACCAAATGACAGATCGTACCTCTGCATGACGGCAGTTACTCTCCATTAATGACATTATCATAAACCAATTCCTGTAAAGGGTTTTAATAACATTAATGGATAAATACATTGATGTCTCAGGAGATTATAGAAGAGAAGTCATTTTAAATGAAGGAGAACTGGTGAGGGAGGAGCGACACTTTTTGCAGCATTCAGATAAATTCATGTACAATAATCCCATAAAAAAACACATCACTTGTATAAAATAACAGCAATAGACATCAGTATAAAGCTATGGTATGTCTGATCACACTTCTGTACTGATGTTGTGTCCTCTTCTATACACAGCTGAGGAGGTGAACAACGCGTCACAATCTCTGTCACTTTTATGTTTTTTAGCGCAGAGGTTTTGTATGTCATCCAGTCCTAAGATTTACACAGTTATGCCATTCAGCACAGTCATTCTGGTGACCCGACTTCAATATTGCAATTAAAGTGACACCTAAAAGATTTCCTTATTCTACAAAAGTATTCATACACATCAAATGTTAAGGCCTCATGCACACTGGACGTTTTTACAGCTGCTGTTAGCAGCGTCAGACGTTTTTTTTTGCAGCTGCAGAACGCCCATCCATGTTATTCTATGGCCTCATGCACACATAGAGCTTTTAGGAGCTCCAAGTGGCATAGGCGTTTTACAGCTCCAAAAAAAACCCAGGAACTGTGGGTTCAGGAGCTCCAGCGTCAAGCTGCAAAAAACGTCTGACGCTGCTAAAGGCTCCATAACGTTGCTTAACGTGCGTTAAGCCACGTTATACGTTTTTTTTCTTCCATTCAAAATCAATGGTTCCCTACGGGAGCCTATTGATTTGAATGGAAGTCACACCGCAGGTCGGATCAGGGTGATCCGACTTGCGGTGCGACCTGCACTGTGAGAATCTTGAGGGGGAACTCCACGCCAAAATGGGGAAAAAAACGGCGTGGGGTTCCCCCCCAGGGTTCCAAACCAGGCCCTTCGGGTCTGGTATGGAATTTGAGGGTAGCCCCACGCCGAAAAAACGGCGTGGGGTCCCCCCCAAAATCCATACCAGACCCTTATCCGAGAATGCAGTCCGGCATGCCAGGAAAGGGGAGGGGATGAGCGAGCGGCCCCACCCCCCCTGGATCATACCAGGCCACACGCCCTCAACATGGGGGGGTGTGGGTGCTTTGGGGCAGGGGGGGCTCTGCACCCCGCACCTCAAAGCACCTTGCCCCCATGTTGATGAGGACAAGGGCCTCATCCCCACAACCCTGGCCGGTGGTTGTGGGGGTCTGCGGGCAGGGGGCTCATCGGAATCTGGAAGCCCCCTTTAACAAGGGGGCCCCCCCAGATCCCGGACCCCCTCCCTATGTGAATGGGTATGGGGTACACTGTACCCCTACTCATTCACCCCATAAAATGCAGTGTATGGAAATAACGACAGGAGACGTTTTGGAAAATTTATTAAAAATCTTCATCCGGCTCTTGTCCTCTCCGGGGGTCTTCTCCTCTCCGAGGGTCTTCTGCTCTTTTGCTGTCCACCCTTCTTGTCTTCTCCTCTCCGGGGGTCTTCTGCTGTCTTCTCTCCGAGGATCTTCTGCTCTTTTGCTGTCCGCCCTTCTTGTCTTCTCCTCTCCGGGGGTCTTCTGCTGTCTTCTCCTCTCCGAGGGTCTTCTGCTGTCCGCCCTTCTGCTGTCCAATCTTCTTGTCTTCTCCTCTCCGGTCTTCTGCTCTTTTGCTGTCGGCTGTCGGCTGTCCTTCTTCCTCCGGTCCTCCTCCGACGACGTCTCCAGCGATTATGCCGGCCTCTGGTCTCTGCAGCTTATTATATAGCCATTAGGGGCGTGGCCGCCAGATGACGTCATCGGGAGACCACGCCCCCTTGTGTCACAGATGACGTCATCTGTGACACAAGGGGGCGTGGTCTCCCGATGACGTCATCTGGCGGCCACGCCCCTAATGGCTATATAATAAGCTGCAGAGACCAGAGGCCGGCATAATCGCTGGAGACGTCGTCGGAGGAGGACCGGAGGAAGAAGGACAGCCGACAGCAAAAGAGCAGAAGACCGGAGAGGAGAAGACAAGAAGATTGGACAGCAGAAGGGCGGACAGCAGAAGGGCGGACAGCAGAAGACCCTCGGAGAGGAGAAGACCCCCGGAGAGGACAAGAGCCGGATGAAGATTTTTAATAAATTTTCCAAAACGTCTCCTGTCGTTATTTCCATACACTGCATTTTATGGGGTGAATGAGTAGGGGTACAGTGTACCCCATACCCATTCACATAGGGAGGGGGTCCGGGATCTGGGGGGGCCCCCTTGTTAAAGGGGGCTTCCAGATTCCGATGAGCCCCCTGCCCGCAGACCCCCACAACCACCGGCCAGGGTTGTGGGGATGAGGCCCTTGTCCTCATCAACATGGGGGCAAGGTGCTTTGAGGTGCGGGGTGCAGAGCCCCCCCTGCCCCAAAGCACCCACACCCCCCCATGTTGAGGGCGTGTGGCCTGGTATGATCCAGGGGGGGTGGGGCCGCTCGCTCGTCCCCTCCCCTTTCCTGGCATGCCGGACTGCATGCTCGGATAAGGGTCTGGTATGGATTTTGGGGGGGACCCCACACCGTTTTTTCGGCGTGGGGCTACCCTCAAATTCCATACCAGACCCGAAGGGCCTGGTTTGGAACCCTGGGGGGGAACCCCACGCCGTTTTTTTCCCCATTTTGGCGTGGAGTTCCCCCTCAAGATTCTCACAGTGCAGGTCGCACCGCAAGTCGGATCACCCTGATCCGACCTGCGGTGTGACTTCCATTCAAATCAATAGGCTCCCGTAGGGAGCCATTGATTTTGAATGGAGGCAGAAAAAACGCTGCTAACAGCTACTGTGGCCAAACGTGCAATAACGTTAGTAGAAAAAGCTACTGAAAGCACGTTTTACAGCTGCTGTTTCCCGGCGTTATGTAAACAGCTTTGGAGCACGTTTTTATGACGCCCTGTGTGCATGGAGCCTTACTGGCCCTGTAATTATTTTTCCTTTCTCCTCATAACATTCTCCATGAGCTCCTGACCACCCCCCCCCCCCCCCACACACACACACACTTGCGATTGTTTGGAACAAGGAGTACATGTTAGATTGTAAGCTCTAACGAGCAGGGCCCTCTGATTCCTTTTGTTCCAAATTGTAGTGTAACTGTAATGTCTGCCTTCATTTTGTTAAGCGCTGCGCAAACTGTTGGCGCTATATAAATCCTGTATAATAATAATGTTAGTTGCAGTCATGTACACTGATCTATGCAGACTACAAATCCCATAGTCCATCCCTGGAGCAAGAAAAGGAGGGTGGCTGCATCCCTACATACAGTGGGATCATGGAGAATAAAACGTAGCCACCCTCTAAAAGAAAAAATACCAAAGCAGCAAAGAAAAAAAAAAATTGGAGACAGAGCAATAGAAAGTACTTTTCAAGATTAAGGCTCGGTTCACACTGATGCGATGCGGGAAGGCTGCGAATTCGCAGCCTGTTCCCGCATCGCACACGCACCCCCGGCAGTTCACACTGCCATATGCGATCCGCTGGGGGTGTCAATGTAATCTTAACGACACCCCCAGTTTGATCGCATATCGCAGTGCGATCTTGCAGTTCGCACAGGATCGGATCGCACAAGTGTGAACCGCTGTGCGATCCGATCCTGATGCGGCAGCAAAAATGCCTCCTGTGCGTGTTTGCTGCGGGTGCGATGCGAATTTAGCCATACAAACTGTATGGCTAAACTCGCACCGCACAGCTGATCGCATGTCATGTCGGGGCAGTGCGCTCCGACATGACATGCGAACCCCGCACACGCAGTAGTGTGAACTGGGGCTTAAGGATTTGTAAAGGCAGAAGTTTTTTTTTTTTTTTTTTTTTTATCTTAAAAGGTTGTATCCTCGAGGAAAAAAAAAAAAAAAACCCTGAAGGACAGACATAATGAGCTAGTATGCATCGCATACTAGCTCATTATGAAATACATACCTTAGAACGAAGCCCCGACACAGTCATCTGGAGAACGGGGAAGGCGCCATCATGTTCCCTCAGCGTCTCTTCTGGGTTCGGCGGCACCGGCGCTGTGAGTGGCCGGAGCCGCGATGACGTCACTCCCGCGCATGCATGCGGGAGTTTTACTTTCCGGCAAGGGGCTCTGAAAGGCCGACGGACCTTCAGAGCACATGCACCGCTGACGTCCGGCTGCATGCAGGTTGAATATCTCCTAAACCATGCAGGATTAGGAGATATTAATTGTACCTACAGGTAAGCCTTATTATAGGCTTACCTGTAGGTAAAAGTCAAATAAAGGAGTATACTACCGCTTGAATTCATTCTTTGCATTAAATAAAAAGCTGTCTGTGTGTAGCAGCCGCCCTAATATTTACCCGAGCCCCCCTCTCCATCTAGCGATGTCAACGACTCCCTCTGCCATCCGGGACTCTCCCTCCTGATTGGCTGAATCACAGCAGCGGCGCCATTGGCACCTGCTTCTGTCAAAGTCAGTTAGCCAATCAGGAGAGAGGGGGCAGGGCCAAGCGGCAGCTCTGTGTCTGAAAGGATACATGGATCTGCAGCTCAGCTTGGGTGCCCCCATAGCAAGCTGCTTGCTGTGGGGGCACTCTACAGGAGGGTGGGGCCAGAAGCAGCAAAGAGGGAACAGAGAAGAGGAGGATCCGGGCTGCTCTGTGCAAAAGCAGCTGCACAGGGGAGGTATTAGGGCCAGTTCACACTGGTGCGATGCGGGAACCCTGCAAATCCACTGCGGGTTCCCACATTGCACCCGACTCACAGGCAGTTCACACGGCCATATGCCAACTGCTGGGAGTGTCAATATGAAAAGTTAATGACACCCCCAGATTAGTTCCCATATCGCAGTGCAAACTGTCAATTCGGACAGGAATCGAATCACATAGGTGTGAACACCCATGCAATCCGATTCTATTGCGGACCAAAAAAAAGGGGTCCTGCACGACTTCAGTCCGAACGCAATGGGAATTTAGCCATACAACCTGTACGGCTGAATTCGCACTGCACAGACATCGCATGTGATTTGCAGAGCAGTGCAAATTACATGCGATGTCTTCTATCGCACCTGTGTGAACCGGCACTAACTTGATTTTTTTTTTTTTAATTATGAGACTTTACAATCACTTTAAGGCCCCTTTCACACTATTGCGATGCAATTTTACGGCACGATTTTTGCCGCGATTTTGAAAGCAATGGCAAGGCTATATGCCTCAAAACACATTAAAATCGTGGCAAAGTAGTGCAGGAACTACTTTGAAGTCGGTGCGACTTCAAAACGCACTGATATGAATGGGCTCATTGAAAATAATGGAAAACGACTTGTCATGCGATTTTGCGGTCCAAAATCGCGGGACAAGTTGACTAGTGTGAATGGGGCCTAAGAATACATACAGTGATTCAATAGAATGTTTTTTTTTTTTTTTTTTTAAAAGCAGACCTTAGTGTCCACTTTAGCACTTAAGTGTTTGTAAACCTCCGACATGAAATATGAGCAAAGCATATCCCTCTATATTGTGTACTGGTCTCAACCCAGAGCTCTAAGTGTCATTTTTGTCTGCTGGCTTCTTCCTCGGGTATCAACATGCATCACTTCTGACAAGTTTTCCTGACAAAAAAAAAGAAAAATGGTGACAGGGAGGGAGCTCCAGCTGATTGACAGCCTTAGCCTGTTCCTGTGGGCAGGGGGTGTCCCATCCAATCAGCTCTCTCCTCATTGAGTAACTACAGCTGGTTGTCCTTTTTTTCTGATAGCTCAGACAAGCTTTATAAATTCTGCACTTTGTACGTAGAGAAGACTGCAGATAAACAGGTAAAACCTATGGAGGATTTGTTTCATCTCTGTATCACCTGATTACAGTCATGTCACTGGGTATATGTAATGGTTTACAATTACTTTAATAACTCCAACCTGGTCCCCTCCCTGCTGACAGCCTGTCACTTTACAGTAAAGCAGCAAAATTTGGCAGAGGATGTCATCCCTCTTCTGTCAGCACATGTGCACTGCACCACACTTGATTGGATCCTCAGTGCCATCCATCTGTATCCCAATCTGAACTCTACTATAGTGTGGGTTACAAAAGGTTGACACCAAGTCAAGTAAGGGCCTTTATACAAGTAGAACATAAACACATTAATGGTCAGTGTTAACCATCCGAGGACCAAGCCCATTTCCGACACGTGGTTTACAAGTTAAAACCAGTACTTTTTGCTAGAAAATGTACTTCGAACCCCCAAACATACATACATACACACTTTTTTTAGCCAAGACTCTGGAGAATAAAATAGCAGTCATTTTGAAATAATTTTTTGTCACGCGGTATTTGTGCAGCGGTCTTTCAAACGCAATTGTTTTGGAAAAAATACACTTCACTGAATTAAAAAAAAAAAAAAACACTAAAGTAAGTCCCGGTTCACACTACCACGACTGGTCAGCCTGACAAGTTGCGGTCCATTCTGTGCTACGGGAACCGTTCTAATAGGAGCAACTCAAGTTGCTCCAACTTAGAATATTTCCTGTACTACTTCGGGGCGACATTGGAGCGACTTGCATTGACTTTAATTATGTGAAGTCTGTGCAAGTCGTGCCAAAGTCGAGGTGCACGAGACTTCACAGGTCGCCCCTGAAGTCGTGCCGCGGTAGTGTGAACGGACACTTGGATCAATGTTTTTGTATATTGTGAAAGAGGACATCACACCAAGTAAATAGATACCTTGCATGTTACAGGTTTTAAAATTTGCGCACACTCATGGAATGGCGACAAACTACGGTACTTAAAACTCTCCACAGGCAACGCTTTAAAAAGTTTTAACGGTAACCAGTTTAGAGTTAGAGGAGGTCTTTTGCTAGAATTTTTGCTCTCACTCTAACGATTGCGGCAATACCTCACGTGTGATTTGAACACTTAACATTTGCGGGCGCGACTTACGTATGAATTTTCTTTGGTGTGCGAGCTCACGGGGACGCTTTACATTTGTTTCCATTTTATTTTTAACAATGTTACTCCCGTTTGCTGGGATAAGGGCCGAGTTATTGGGTTTATGCCTGCAGCTGCAAGCATCACCCTGGTACAACCACTTCTTCATAGCTGACATACAGGTAGTTTTATTCACCATAAAGTCTATAGGAATGCAAAAGTAGCTGAAGTAGGTCAACTAAACCTGCAATTAGTTATGAATGATCCCAGAAATGTCTCAAAATGATGTCCAATACAATCTGCCTTTGCCTATTAGCACAGGCCATTAAAGCTTTTTTTTTTATATGAATACCCATCTGCATGTCCCGGCTCCTTGGGCTGCTTCTGCTTTTTTTCAAGTGTTGGTTTAGGTTTTTAAAGCTGAACTCCAGAAAGATATGTCACACATTAATGCAGCCCTGTCTATAGTAATACTTTTAGTATCTAACTCTGACCTTGTAATAGGCTCTTACAATCCCAGGTACAACATAGCTCAAACTGGAAGAGGAAGCAGCAGGACTTGGGCTCCAGTGTTAATGTGCCAACAAGGGAAATGCCAACAGGAAGAGGGCAGAATGACAATGAGCTTTAAGGCAGCCCATTTTTTTTTTTTTTTTGTTTAAGGGTCCTTCCACATAGGCGGTCTGATCAGGTCCACCTGTCAGTTTTTCAGGTGGACCTGATTGGACCCTCCATTCACCTCTATGGAGCAGCATATGTCAGCAGTGACATGTCCGCTGACACCCTCCGCTATTCGATCCAATCCTGTCAGAGCCCCGCTCTTCTCTATGGGGGAATCGGATGTAACGGACCGCCTGTCCGTTTTCATTTGGTACTATCCGATGCTCCAGACAGATGGAAAATAGGATTACCATCTGTCTGGATTTCATGGACAGGATCGGATCAGACCGCTGACATCTGCCGCTCCATAGGGGTGCATGTAGCATCTGATCAGATCCGGCTGAAAAACTGACAGGCCGACCTGTTCGAAAAGCCGTGTGAAAGGGGCCTAACAGCGTTGAAAAAACTGACCGGATTTCCCCAGCCACACATTTTATGTGGATGAGGGAATCCTGCTGTTAAGATTGTATTCTGGCAGCGGGGAGACTTCCTGCCTTCAGAATACACTGAGCAGGTTATAGCC
The DNA here is from genome assembly GCF_965119305.1 of Pelophylax lessonae. NCBI lineage: Eukaryota > Metazoa > Chordata > Amphibia > Anura > Ranidae > Pelophylax > Pelophylax lessonae. The sequence continues at coordinate 84,568,269 of NC_138772.1, read as the reverse complement.
GGCAGCACTGATCGAGCAGGGAAAATCAGACAGGGCAGTTGTACAGAAGTGGATCAGTAAATTGACTTCACATCCTACCTGCCCTGCTGAACCGGCTGAATTTTGATCCATATATAGCCACTTTAGTCTGCTTCTTCCTTCATCGTCCAATCAAAGGCAGGGTGAGGGACATGTCCCATGAGATTAACCTAACTGCAGCAGAGGAAAACAAGGCCTCCTGTCCTGCCAGACAGGGCTGTACTTTGTGGCAAAGTTGTGTATATTTTATTGCTAGATGGACAAAAAAATAAAATCTTTGGCGGGTAAACTGGTCTTTTACACATTGTATATGCTTTACTCTATGAAAGTGGTAGTAAAGTCCCCTTGGTATACTTGTACATACAGGTAAGACTAAAATAAGGCTTACTTGTAGGTACAGTAAATCTACTAAATGTGCACAGTTTTAGGAAATATTTACTATAATAGCAGCAGGCGACATGACCAGCGCATGGGCACTGTGCTCTCAATGGATGGCATGCCCTACAATGAGAGAGCTGAACCGTGGCAGTGACTCCCGGGTGCATGCGCAGGGTTAATGTCATCGCAGCTCAGCCAGTCAAATAGCTGAAACCCGCAAACCCAGAAAGAAGACCGGGTGAAGATGGAAATGCCGGGGGGCCGTGGCAGTGCAATGCAGGAGGGCTTCGTTCTAAGGCAAGTCTATGATAAAGTGCTTTAATGTGGATTATGCCATTATCCTGCAGGGACCCAATATGTTGGAATTTTGCTTTGGCAGTTTACTACTACTTTAAATTGATTGTAAAGTCTTGTTTTTTTTTTTGGGGGGGGGGGTTTAAACATGTTATACTTACCTCCTCTGTGCAGTAGTTTTGCACAGAGCAGCCTAAATCGTCCTCTTCTCAGGTCCCTCCCTCCTGTCGAGCTGCAGTTTGGCCCCACCCCCCTCTCTCTCGTGACTGGCTAACTGACTTTTGATTAACAGCAGCGGGAGCCAATGGCGCCGCTGCTGTGTCTCAGCTAATCAGGAGGGAGAGTCTTGGATGGCCAAGGGACTTATGGACATCGCTGGATAGAGATGGGGCTCAGGTAAGTATTAGGGGGTGCTGGGGTGGCTGCTACACGCAGAATGACACATGTAAAGGCCGATGGATTTTTTATCCTAATGCATTCTCCTTTAAGCAGGACAAAGATTTCAGACCATGCAGGTATAAGATTACATACCAGTGGGGGGGCTGAATGGAGCAGAGAATGGGGTGCATAAAAAGGGGAAACATGTAGGAGCAGGTTTTCTAAAATGCTCTACTCAAGACAAAAAAATACATATATGCTTTAACCACTTTACCACTAGAGCATTTTGCTGTCTTACGTCTGGGCCACTTTTTGTGCTTCGGCACTGTGCGACTTTAACTGACAATGGTGCGGTCATGCAATGTGGTACCCAAACGAAATTTACGTCCTTTTTTTCCCACAAACAGAGCTTTCTTTTGGTGGTATTTGATCACCTGTGCGATTTTTATTTTTTGCAATATTAATAAAAAAATAGCGAAAATTTTGCAAAAAAATGACATTTTCAACTTTGTCTTTTAAAAAATATCCAATATACTCAATTTATGTCATTTTTTTTGGCCAAAATATATTTAGCTACATGTCTTTGACAAAAAAAAAATTCAATGAGCGTATTTTTATTGGTTTGCGCAAAAGTTATAGCGTCTACAAACTATGGTGTAAATACTGAAATTTTACGCAGCTTTAATTTCTGACTGCCCATCTCATTTCATGAAGTGCTAAAATGGCAGGGCAGTACAAGACCCCCCCAAATTACCACTTTTTGGAAAGTAGACATCCTAAGGAATGTTCTGAGAGGCATGTTGAGCTCATTGCATATTTCATTTTTTTGTCACAGGTGTTTGAAAAATAAATTTTTTTTTTTTTTACACAAAGTTGTCATTGAAATGATATATTGCTCACACATGCCATGGGTATATGTGTAATTACACCCCAAAATATATTCTGCTGCTTCTCCTGAGTACAGGGATACCACATATGTGAGACTTTTTGGGAGCCTAGCTGTGTACGGGACCTCGAAACCAATCACAACCATCAGAATTTCAAAGGGCGTACATTTTTCATTGCATTTTCTCACTACCTATAACGGTTTAGGAGGCCCTGAAATGTCAAGATACCACAAAACCCCCCCAAATGACCCCATTTTGGAAAGTAGACACCCCAAGCTGTTTGCCGAGAGGCATGGTGAGTCCATGGAATATTTTATATTTTGCCACAAGTTTTGGGAAAATTACAATTTTTTTTTATTTTATTTTTTTAACACAAAGTTGTCACTAAAAGATAAATTCCTCACACATGACATGGGTATATGTGGAATGACACCCCAAAATACATTCTGCCACTTCTCCTGAGTATGAGGATACCCCATGTGTGAGACATTTTGGGAGCCTAGCTGTGTACGGGACCCCGATAATCAATCCCCATCTTTAGGTTTTCTAATGGCGTAAATTTTTGATTTTACTCCTCACTACCCATCACAGTTTCGGAGGCCCTGAAATTTCAAGATAGCACAAAACCCCCCCAAATGACCCCATTTTGCAAAGTAGACACCCCAAGCTATTTGCTGAGAGGCATGGTGAGTCCATGGAATATTTTATATTTTGCCACAAGTTCCGGGAAATATATTATTATTATTTTTATTTTTATGTTTTTACACAAAGTTGTCACTAAATTATATATTTCTCACACATGCCATGGGTATATGTGAAATGACACCCCAAAATACATTCTGCTGCTTCTCCTGAGTACAGGGATACCCCATGTGTGAAACATTTTTACAGTCTAGCCGAGTACAGGTCCCCGAAAGCCAACCTCCACTTTCAGGCTTTCTAAGGGCATAAATTGTTGATTTCACTCCTGACTACCTATCACAGTTTCGGAGGCCATGAAATGCCAAGACAGCACAACTCCCCCCCAAATGACCCCTTTTCCGAAAGTAGACACCCTAAGCTATTTTCAGAGAGGCATGTTGGGTGTTTTGCAGATCTCACTTTTTGTCACAAAGTTTTGGAAATTGAAAAAAGAGGGAAAAAAATGCATTTTCCTGTTTTTTCTTCATTTTCAAAAAAAAAATGAGAGCTGCAAAATGCTCACCATGCCTCTCAGCAAATAGATTGGAGTGTCTACTTTGCAAAATGGGGTCATTTGGGGGGGTTTTGTGCAATCTTGGCTTTTTATGGACTTCAAAAGTGTGATAGGTAGTAAGGAGTGAGATCAACAATTTACGCCCTTAGAAAGCCTGAAGGTGGGGAGTGGTTTTCCGGGTCCTGTACGCGGCTAGACTGCCAAAAAGTCTCACACATGGGGTATCCCTGTACTCAGGAGAAGCAGCAGAATGTATTTTGGGGTGTCATTTCCCATATACCCATGGCATGTGTGAGCATTATATCATTTACCGACAACTTTGTGTAAAAAAACAAAAAAAAAAAAAAAATTATAATTTTCCCAAAACTTGTGGCAAAATATAAACTATTCCATGGACTCACCATGCCTCTCAGCTAATAGCTTGGAGTGTCTACTTTGCAAAATGGGGTCATTTGGGGGGGTTTTGTGCTATCTTGTCATTTCATGGCCTTCAAAAGTGTGATAGGTAGTAAGGAGTGAGATCAACAATTTACGCCCTTAGAAAGCCAGAAGGTGCGGATTGGTTTTCCGGGTCCTGTACGCGGCTAGACTGCCAAAAAGTCTCACACATGGGGTATCCCTGTACTCAGGAGAAGCAGCAGAATGTATTTTGGGGTGTCATTTCACATATACCCATGGCATGTGTGAGCATTATATCATTTACCGACAACTTTGTGTAAAAAAACAAACAAAAAAAAAATTATAATTTTCCCGAAACTTGTGGCAAAATATAAACTATTCCATGGACTCACCATGCCTCTCAGCTAATAGCTTGGAGTGTCTACTTTGCAAAATGGGGTAATTTGGGGGGGTTTTGTGCTATCTTGGCATTTCATGGCCTTCAAAAGTGTGATAGGTAGTAAGGAGTGAAATCAACAATTTACGCCCTTAGAAAGCCAGAAGGTGCGGATTGGTTTTCCGGGTCCTGTACACGGCTAGACTGCCAAAAAGTCTCAGACATGGGGTATCCCTGTACTCAGGAGAAGCAGCAGAATGTATTTTGGGGTGTAATTTCACATATACCCATGGCATGTGTGAGCATTATATCATTTACTGACAACTTTGTGTAAAAAAAAAACAAAAAAAAAACAAATGGTCATTTTCCTGAAACTTAGGGCAAAATGTAAAATACTCCATGGACTCAATATGCCTCTCAGCAAATAGCTTTGGGTGTCTACTTTCCAAAAAGGGGTCATTTGGGGGGTGTTTGAACAGTCCTGGCATTTTAAGCTCAATTTTAGCAACACATCACCCACTCTTCTAACCACTTGAAAACCAAGCCTTTTCTGTGACTTTTTGTTTACATGAAAACATTTTTTTTTTTACAAGAAAATTACTTTGAACCCCCGAACATTATATATTTTTTTAAAGCAGAGGCCCTACAGAACAAAATGGTGGATGTTGCAATTTTTTTTGTCACACGGTGTTTGCGCACACATTTTCCAAACGCAATTTTTGCGTAAAAAAAAACACTTTTTTTATATTTAATGCAGAAATACACTATATAATTCCAAATTGTTTGGTAAAATTTAAAAGATGATCTTATGCCGAGTTCATAGACACCTAACATGACATGCTTTAAAAATTGCGCACGCCCGTGCCGCGGCAACAAACTACGTACGGTTTTAAAAGCCTTTAAAAGTCTTTACAGGTTACCACTTTGGACTTACAGAGGAGGTCTACTGCAAGAATTACTGCCCTCGACCTGGCGTTCGCGGCGATACCTCACATGCATGGTGCAATTGCAGTTTACATATGACACTAGACCAACGCTTGTGTGCGCATTTGCGCGCAAGCACAGGGGGACAGGGGGGTTTGATTTTTTTTATTTTTTTTATTTTTTTTTTATTTGCTTTTCTATGTTATTTTGACACCTTTTCTTTCTTTTTTTTTTTTATCATTTTTATTGTTATCACGGTGAATTTAAATTTCCCCTATGATAGCAATCTGTAGTGACAGGTACTCTTTTTAAAAAAAATTGGGGTCTTTTAGACTCTAGATCTTTCCTCTGACCTTAACGCATCTGACCACACCAAAATTGGTGTGATAAAATACTTTCTCAATTTCCCAATGGCGCTGTTTATTTCTGGTGAAACAGAAGTCATGAAATGCTCGTAGCCTCCGGTATCTTAGGCCATAGAGATGATTGGAGCCATTCTAATCTCCAATTAGCTCTATGGTTAGATAATTGAACCACCGGCTGCACTCTCGGGTTAACCGGTGGGACAGGAGAGCCCGAGAAAAACCACGGAAGGCTGCGGAAGGCGGCGGTGGGGGGGGGGGGAGGCCCCTCCCACTGCATGTAAAAACAGTCTAGCGGCCAATTACCTGCTAGGATTGCTTTTACATGTAAGCCGACCGCTGGCTGTAAAAAACGATACCAAGATAATGCCTAAATCTGCAGGCATCATCCTGGTATAACCACTCAAAGTCCAGCAACGTACCAGTACATTCCTGGTCCTTGTTTGGCATATAGGTTTTTTTTTTTTTCATGCAGCCTGTGGGCTGAACGAAAAAAAAGAGAACCTATCAGAAATCAGCACAGGAATAATGCGTGGTATTACTCATCATTAACCGCCCAAACAACCACCCACTGAATTTAATGATGGGTATACACGACACTATCCATGTATACCAAAATAGGATTTTAACTGCAGTGCTGAAATCAGAAAATCACCACAGCTGCTATCAGCAAAGGTATCCATATATGCTGAGCGCAAACGCTGTTTGTGTCAGAATATATAAAATCAATGCATGGTAGCCGACGAGTACCTGCAAGAGAAACAGGTCACAAAGGAATGAAAAAAAAAAGTACATTAAAAAAAAGTACATTAAGAAGAGTAGGACATATAAAATGACTGACACAACAAAAGTTTTTGGATTCTCATCATTAACCGCCCAAACAACCACCCACTGAATTTAATGATGGGTATACACGGCACTATCCACGTATACCAAAATAAGATTTTAACTGCAGTGCTGAAATCAGAAAATCACCACAGCTGCTATCAGCAAAGGTATCCATATATGCTGAGCGCAAACACTGTTTGTGTCAGAATATATAAAATCAATGCGTGGTAGCCGACAAGTACCTGCAAGAGAAACAGGTCACAAAAGAATGAAAAACATACAAAGGACATTAAAAGTACATAGGAAGTGTAAAAGAACATAAAAAATGACTGAGACGACAACTATTTTTGGCTTTTATGTATTTTTTTTTTTTTTCTTCAAACGTCGAGTTCCAGGTTCCAGGTTCGGGTCTCTCAAAATGATGATAGCCATCGAACATCTTTTGAGACCCTGTGTAAATGTGCCCTAAACTGTGCCGTGCTGTACCCTACGCTAAAAATCTAGTAGTGTGTGGTAGCGACGGAAACAGTCACCGTGGCAAAGACCAGGTCGGTCAGGACAGTCGGGACAATAATTCCGGGTGTCACGCCTAAATCCGCGCTTGCTGCAGACACGGCATCTTTTTTGGGGGTATCTTTGTTTAGGGGTACTCGGGAGGTATTGCGGAAAATGCCTCTCATGCAGCCGGCTCACTGCATCTGGTTGGGGAAGTTGGGCAGGAGCACCAGCTGGATACAGGAGGGCTCTGATTATCTCTTCTTGGAATTGAAAGGATAATGTTCCGACAGACGCTTTGTATAAGACAAAAGCGTTGTAAACAGCCAATTGAAATAGGTATACAGACACTTTTTTGTACCAGCGTCTGGCCTTACGGGCAATTAAGTACGGTCCCATCATCTGGTCGTTGAAGTCCACCCCTCCCATTTTACGGTTATAGTCGTGGACACAGAGGGGTTTCTCAACAACAACACCGGAGACCGTAGTAATTTGGACTGCCGTGTCTGGGTGAATGGAGGACAGCACGTAAACGTTTCTTTTGTCCCTCCACTTCACTGCAAGCAATTCCTCGCACCTCAAGCAGGCTCTCTCCCCCGAGCTCAGTGGGGCATTCACTAGCCGTTGGGGGAAGCCCCGGCGATTAGATCGCACGGTGCCACAAGCGCCAATTTGCAATTGAAAGAGGTGTTTAAAAAGGGGCACGCTTGAATAGAAATTGTCCACGTACAAGTGGTACCCCTTTCCGAATAAGGGTGACACCAAGTCCCAAACTATCTTGCCGCTGCTCCCTATGTAGCCTGGGCAGTCGGGGGGCTCCACAGTGCTATCTTTTCCCTCATAGACACGGAAATTAACTGTATAGCCTGTGGCCCTGTCACAAAGCTTATACAACTTGACCCCGTATCTGGCACGCTTGCTGGGGAGGTACTGTTTGATAGCAAGGCGACCAGTAAACTTAATCAGGGACTCGTCAACGCAGACATCTTGTTGGGGGGTAAACAAGGCTGCGAACCGCTGATTGAAGTGGTCTATGAGGGGCCGAATTTTGTGGAGCCGATCATATTCAGGGTCTCCCCGAGGACGACAGAGTTCATTGTCGTTGAAATGCATGAACCGAAATATTTGTTCGTATCGAATCCTGGACATAGCAGCAGAGAACACGTGCATTTGATGAATTGGGTCAGTGGACCAATATAACCGCAATTCATTCTTTCTTGTAATGCCCGTGTTGAAGGAAAGGCCCAGATAGGTTTTAAACTCCTGAATCGTAATAGGATTCCAGGCAAATGGTCTGGCAAGAGGTGAATTTGGGTTGGCGGCGATAAATTGTTGAGCATACAAATTTGATTGGTCCACAATAGATCTGTAAAGATCTTCAGTGAAAAACAGCTCAAAAAAGTTTATGGGATTAAAACCAGCTGTTTCCACTTGGATTCCGGGTTGGGCGGTGAATGGGGGAAGTACTGGCGCTGTGGAATCTGTGGGCTGCCAATTAGGATATGCCAGCGCTTCAGGGAGGACACTATGGGCTCTACGGGCCTGTCTTCGGATACGCGGTGGCTGCGGGCCACGACTCGTGCTAGCCACCGCACCAGCTTCAACTGCACTCAGGTGACTCGCCACGTCACCAGGTGATACTGCAGCGCTGGTTGAAGGTCCAGGATGTACTAGGCCGCTCGTGCTTGCCAGTTCACGAGAAGTGTGAGCGACACTAGTACTGGCACTCTGCTGCATACGAGAAACCCCCGGTTCTTGCAAGTCAACAACTCCAGAATGGGGTCGGGTACGCCTGACCCTAGCAGGGACCCCTCTGTCGGAGCTATCTGTCAGGGAGCCGCTGCTGTCATCTGGTTCGTATATTGACCCTGATTCTGCCGGTGAGGCTTCCCCATCGCTCTCACCTGGCATGGTCATTATACTGTAAATATCTTCATCACTGAACGAACGTTTTGTCATTTTGGTAGCTAAATTTACCCGTACAGTGATGCGACTACTAGGTAATAAAAGCACCTGGTTGTCGAGGACTATTTGGTCGCTACAAAAAAAAAACTGCTAGTGCTAACAGAGATCAGGCCTGACTCTGCTAACGCAGCGGTTTTGTGTGATGTGTTTTTTGGAAGTGTCAGTAATCTATTGATTACTACACTTGCCTGGGTAAGGTGGTCTGGGCAAGGGGGCTAAACGCAGGTGCTAGCAGGAATCAGTGCTGATTGTGCAAACACTGAGTTTGGGGAACACTAAATTATGAGGACGCTAGTATAGTTCTGATCAGATCAGATATTGATCTGTTCAAACACTATACTAGTAACGGTGGTGTGTGTGTGTTAGTGTACTTGACTCTGACGCTAAGTAACGGTTGTGTAGTGGGACCCTGACGCTAACTAGCTAGCCTAAGTTGTGTCACCCGTGACGCTAATACAGTGATCGGTAATCACTGTATATAGTGAACACTGTGACAGGGAAGTGAAGGGGTTAAACTGGGGGAGATCAAGGGGTTAAACCGTTATAGAGGATAGACGGCGGGTGGCCTAAACCTATTCGGGCCTAGCGCAAGCGCAAATTAGGGTCACAAGTGACACTAAATACAGTGATCAGTAGTTATCTGATTTACTGTATATATTAGTGCACTGTGTTATAGAGAGTGAAGGGGTTAACTGGGGAAGATCAAGGGGTTAAACCTTTATAAGGGATAGATGGCGGGTGGCCTAAACCTATTTGGGCTTAGCGCAAGCGCAAATTAGGGTCACAAGTGACACTAAATACAGTGATCAGTAGTTATCTGATTTACTGTTTCTATTAGTGCACTGTGTTATAGAGAGTGAAGGGGTTAACTGGGAAAGATCAAGGGGTTAAAAGTTTTTTAGGGGATAGGTGGCGGGTGCCCTAACCCTGTCTGGGCTTAGCGCAAGCGCAAATTAGGGTCACTAGTGACACTAAATACAGTGATCAGTATTTACCTATATACTGTATTTAGTGCACAGAGTAATAGGGTGTAAAAGGGTTAACTGTGGGTGATCAAGGGGTTAAAACTTTATTAGGGGATAGGTGGCGGGTACCCTAACCCTATTTGGGCCTAACGCAGGCGCAAACTACGCTCACAAGTGACACTTATACAGTGATCAGTAAAATATCTGTATACCACTGTATATAGTGTTCACTGTGAGGGGTTTTGGGGGTGATCAGGGGGTGATCAGAGGTGATGAAGGGGTTAAATGTGCCTATGTGAGGTGTGTCAGTGTAGTGCTTAGTGGAACTCACGTTTTTGCTGTGTCTCTGTCTTCTCCTGGAACCGAAAGGACTCCAGAAGGGACAGTGACATCACTTCCCCTGTCTGTGTTTACATTACACAGACAGGGGAGAGTTAACCATTGGCTGGGACCGATCGCCAGACACTGACCAAAAATCATTGGTCAGTATCTGGTGATTGATCGGTTCCCAACCGAATCCTATCAGAATCGGGACCCGCGGCGCGCGGGTGCGCGCTTAGGGAGCCGAGAACGCGCCGACGTAGGTCTACGTGACCAGACGGGATCGTGCCACTTTGCCGCAGTACTATTCCAGTACTTAGCGGTAAAGTGGTTAAGTTTCAATTTTTTTTTTTCTTTTTACATTCTGTGTAAATTTAGTCCACATACTGTAAATATCATAGAATCATTCTAGAGATTCCAATCTGCATTCATTACTGTGATGCCTGTGTCTACAATTCATTCTGCTCTCAATATCTCCCTTTGCAGTCACACATTCAGATGCACTGAGAGCAGATAGTAAGTGATAAGGAGTGATGAACCCGTGTAAAAGAGAGCACACCCCAGGCAACCCTCATTTTCCCTTCTGCTGGCCACTGGGTGATGCAGACGTCAGCTGTGCTCTGCTGATCAGTTGCTTCATTACTGTTCCAGAAGCAGGTCTGAGAATGTAACGAAGCAACTTACAGGCAGACTGCATAGCTAAAGTCTACCATACAGTGTCCAGCTCCCTCCTTGGAGCATACACGTCTAAAGGGTGCCCAGGGATGTGTTTTTCCACTTTTGCAAATCAGCAGCAAGTTGATATAGCACTCCCCCGGCTACTTATGAAGAAACAGCCGCTGCTACAGAGATGGCCTGAGGATATGCACACATTTTCAAGTGCAGAATAGCATTGCAACGATCCTAATATAATGCATTGTATTTAATAATTAATGCAATAAATGTGACTTTAGTGCTTCTTTAACCTTCTCTTAACAGTGTAAGCCAACTCAGGGCCCCCCAAAAAGACAAAAGTTCAACATAAATTATAGATGATCCACCCATCTTTATGGCTCCTGCAACTGCTGCAAGCTTTGATAATAAACAGTATAAACAGCCCCTTTAGAATGTTTTAGTCCATAGACTATTCGTCCCAATAGTTTCAAGCTGCTATTTCCTTGCTATATCATCTGCTATTTCCATAACGGAAGACACAAGTACAGATGTTTACCATGAGGATCGGCCAAGAAGATCTTTTAGATGCTGAACTATATCCTGAAATCTAGCTGCTGTCATATCTACAGCCTGCTCAGTATCACTGGAACTCACACATAAGAGTGACAGAAAAAAAAAAAAAACACACAACAGCAATGACTTTTTCCTTGATTTTTAGAACATTTTAAAAATAAATAAATAAAAATAGTTGGAAAGAAAAAAAAAAAAAAAAAAAAAAAAACAACTGTCTGTATTGACCCTGCCAGGGAGTGTTGCAATATTGCTATGGCCCATGCTGACTCGTCCAACCATAGTGGGAGAGCAGAGGACGGAATGAAGATTGCCACAAAAGGGATCACAGCCATACTTCGGAATATTTGTGCAGTGAATCAGTTGGTTTTCCCCTGGGAAGTCTAGAGCTCCACTCCTGGCTCGTTCTCCAGGTATGTGGAGATCAAAACAATAACCAAAGCACATAAAAGGAGTTTTCAAAAGACAATTTAACACAAACCGATGACAAAGTGCCCCTCTGCCTGAAAGCATTCAATAGATCCGTGGTCTCCAAACTGCGGCCCGGGGGCCAGATACAGCCTTTTACTTGCCTACATCCAGCCCTGGGGGCACCACTCCTCCCACTGACACCCAAGGATGGGGCACTATTCTCCCCCCCCCAACAACTGACACCCAAGGACGGGCCACTATTCTCCCCCCCCCCACAACTGACACCCAAGGACGGGCCACTATTCTCCCCCCCCCCCACTGACACCAAAGGATGGGGCACTATTCTCCCCCCCCCACAACTGACACCCAAGGATGGGGCACTATTCTCTCCCCCCCCACAACTGACACCCAAGGACGGGCCACTATTCTCCCCCCCCCCCCACTGACACCAAAGGATGGGGCACTATTCTCCCCCCCCACAACTGACACCCAAGGATGGGGCACTATTCTCCCCCCCCCCCACAACTGACACCCAAGGATGGGCCACTATTCTCCCCCCCCCCCCCCACTGACACCAAAGGATGGGGCACTATCCCCCCCCCCCACTGACACCAAAGGATGGGGCACTATTCCCCCCCCCCCTCCAACTGACACCCAAGGATGGGGCACTATTCTCCCCCCCCCCCACTGACACCAAAGGATGGGGCACTATTCCCCCCCCCCTCCAACTGACACCCAAGGATGGGGCACTATTCTCCCCCCCCACTGACACCCAAGGATGGGGCACTATTCTCCCCCCAACTGACACCCAAGGATGGGGCACTATCCCCCCCCCCCCACTGACACCCAACGATGGGGCACTATTCCCCCCCCCACTGACACCCAACGATGGGGCACTATCCCCCCCCCCACTGACACCCAACGATGGGGCACTATTCTCCCCCCCCCCCCTGACACCCAACGATGGGGCACTATTCTCTCCCCCCCCCCCCCCTGACACCCAACGATGGGGCACTATTCTCCCCCCCCCACTGACACCCAAGGATGGGGCACTATTCTCCCCCCCCCACTGACACCCAAGGATGGGGCACTATTCTCCCCCCCCCCACTGACACCCAAGGATGGGGCACTATTCCCCCCCCCACTGACACCCAAGGATGGGGCACTATTCCCCCCCCCCCCCACTGACACCCAAGGATGGGGCACTATTCCCCCCCCCCCCACTAACACCCAAGGATAGAGCATTTTCTACTCCCACTGGCCCTAGTCCAGCCCCCCTAAAATCTGAAGAATAGTAAACTGGCCCTTTGTTTAGAGAGTTTGGAGACCCCTGCCATAGAGGAACATACATCATGCTGCTCTCAGTCCCGGTTCACACTATTGCGATGCTGGAACACTGCGAATCTACTGCGGGTTTCCCCATCGCATTCGCAGCACAAGCAGTTCACACTGCCATATGCGATATGCTGGGGGTGTCAATTCAAATTTAACGACACCCCCAGATCAGATTGAATATCGCAGTGCGATCTGACAGTTCACACATGAATCAGATCGCACTGGTGAACCACCATGCGATTCGATTCTGATGCGGACTAAAACAAGGGTCCTCTGCGAGTTCACTGCGATTGCGGTGCGAATTCAGCCATACAAACTGTATGGCTGAATTTGTACTGCACAGACATCGCATGCGATTTTAGGAGCAGTGCGCTCCGAATAACATGTGATGTCTGTCATCACTATAGTGTGAACCGGCACCTAAGTCTGTATTTTTGATATCTTTAGTGGCTCCCCAAAGATGAAAAGATTAATCCACCCAGATTTCTGTTGTAGGTTTGGTAGATCACTGAATGTACGGCTCCTGCTTTGAGTGTCCCCTCATTTCTTGTTGCCTTTATCACAGTATAAAAGTTATTCAAATTCCAAAAAGGCCACCCTGTAGTTCAGTAGGAGAGCTTGGGTTCGGTCCGAACCTAGAAGGAAGCGGTCAGTGCTGGGCCAATCAGCTGCAGGTGGGGGGGGGGGGGGGAGATTCCCCAGGGGGGGGGGCGGAGATTCCCCACCCCACAGCTGCACTACACAAGGGGGGGGGGATTCTTGTGACATCACTGACCCCACACTACTGCCTGCAGCCTCATCGCTGTATATCCAAGTATGATATCCAAGGCACCACTGCCTCTGAGGGCTATTCTGCTCACCATTCTCCTTGCTTGGACATTGAGGGAAAAATCCTGCCTGTACCAATATGGCTGCCATCATACACTCTGCAGGACGGCGCACAGTCAGCAGTGGAGGAAGTTTGCTGATCACAAGCAATACTGGTCACAAGTCCTTTGCCCTCTGCGCTGCCTTTATTTTGGGTGCAACTTCAAAAATCAAGTTCCTCTTACTCTTCAGATAGTATATCAACCACACAGTGGGTGCATTGTTTTCAATATGCCAACCAATTTATTCTGCAAGATAAAGCAGTAAAAAACACAACCATTGTGTAGTGCTGCAAAGCAGAAAACACAGCCTGACTATAATCAGTAAGTATGGATTCCTCGTGTACATATAGGACTGCACATAGATTAGAAAAAACACCAATAAATGTGGATAATCATTAACACAATGTGTATTTTATATAGTGCAAGTACCTACATTTGCCCTGCAAGAAGACTCTTGTAAGCCCCTGTGCAGCAGAGCCAAGTCTGGGAGAGGGAGCAGCCCAAGGAACCAATCAGTTGTGCTAAACGCAGATGTGCCGCCAATTCAAGTGAACATGTGCTTTTGTCTGGGTCCCTACTGAAAAGATGTTCCATCCATTCCATACAAGAGGGGAGGGTAAAGCTCCCCAAAAGGGAGACAGACCACAAAGTTTAACAAAGACTTTATCACCATCCTATCCCTATTGTCTGGAATTAACGTGGAATTCAAAAACCACAATCTGCGTGTCAATAAATGCATAAACCACCTGACAATGTTTCACTTTACACCCATATTTAGGGTGCAAGATGAAACCTAGTGCTAGTCTGCAGTCCTCCGCGCCACAACCACTCTGTGCGCCCTCCCCCGCCGCCACAACCACTCTGCGCCACCCCCACCGCCACAACCACTCTGCGCCCTCCCCCGCCGCCACAACCACTCTGCGCCCTCCCCCGCCGCCACAACCACTCTGCGCCCTCCCCCGCCGCCACAACCACTCTGCGCCCTCCCCCGCCGCCACAACCACTCTGCGCCATCCCCCACAACCACTCTGCGCCACCCCCACCATCACTCTGCGCCCTCCCCCGCCGCCACAACCACTCTGCGCCCTCCCCCGCCGCCACAACCACTCTGCGCCATCCCCCGCCGCCACAACCACTCTGCGCCATCCCCCGCCGCCACAACCACTCTGCGCCATCCCCCGCCGCCACAACCACTCTGCGCCATCCCCCGCCGCCACAACCACTCTGCGCCATCCCCCGCCGCCACAACCACTCTGCGCCATCCCCCGCCGCCACAACCACTCTGCGCCATCCCCCGCCGCCACAACCACTCTGCGCCATCCCCCACCGCCACAACCACTCCGCGCCCTCCCCCACGCCACAACCACTCTGCCCTCTTACTGAATCCATAGGTTCTCCTCCCTGCAGGCCCCAGTCTTTCAATCTGGCATGGCTGTGTGTGGCTCTGTCCACGCAGGTGTGTCATCCGTTCACTGAAATCTGTGAATGGAGAGGCTACAATTCTCATCTGTCACCAGGGCAGAGGGATTTGTAGTTCTCAATGCAACACAGTGACATCACCACACTTGTAGACCATTTATATACATTGTAACTGTTTGTCAACTGATGTATTGTTTTTAATGACAAGGAGGTACTTTTGGTGATTTGCTTGATGTTTATACTGCTGAATAATTACAAATATTTCCTGTAATTAAACTATTATTATACAGCACTAAGCCAATGCAAGCAACACAGGCCTGTCAGTCAGAAAGTCACAACTTTTTAAAGCCCCAGATAGTCAAATATGGCTTTCTACTTCAAGAGCATTTAATGAGAATCTTTTGGGTCTGAACACTAGCCTACTGCTATGGGAACCAGAAAAATTAAAGTGACTTTAGGGATTATAAAATAAATACTCTGATCTCACAGTCACCACCTCATCAGCACTATATTTTTTTCCTCAACAATTCAAAAAGTTGTTCAAAGTTGGATGGATGAATGTTCACAAGAATAAATATCAGTCTGATGAAATGGTTTAGTGACAAGGTTTACTACGCCTGAGATTAGCACAGAGGAACTTCTCTAGCCCTGGGAAAGTCTTCACCTGCAGCAAGTCACATTCAGATCAGGTGTCATTCATGATTTAGCCTGTGTTTACATGACATCATCGGATACACCATCTCCTGGGTGGAACACATTCAATGTCAGTGAATAAAAATACACAAATACACATGACTGGGCGGCAGGCTCACATTACACACAACTACATTACCCAGACTGAGGACCAAACCACAACCCCGGGTCAACATCCAAATCAATAAGATCAAAGGGGCATATAATTGTGAAGTGTAAGGAAAATGGTAAAAACTTTAAAATTTTTTACAAATAAAATGTGAAAAGTGTGGCGTGCATTTGTATTCAGCCCCTTTACTCCGATACCTCTAACTAAAATCTAGTGGAACCAATTGAAGTCACCTAATTAGTAAATAGAGTCCACCTGTGTGTAATTTGTTCTCAGTATAAATACAGCTGTTCTGTAAAGCCCCCAGGGCCGGTTCACACTGGTGCAATGCCAGAAATCGCATGCGAGTCACACCGCATTGCTGTGCAGATCACATGCGATGTCTGTGCGATGCCATATAAACTGTATGGCTGAATTTGCATCAAACTCGTGCAGGACCCTTTTTTTGACCACACAAGAATCGAATCGCATGGCGGTTCATACCCATGTGATCTGATTTCTGTCCAATTTCACAGTCTGCACTGCGTTCTGCAAACTGATTTGGGGGTGTCATTAACTTTATATTGACTCTGAGGAAGGGAGCGTGCCTCCCGAAATGCGTCAGCTGTCCAATCACAGGGATGTGTCCTCCTCAACACTGGAGTTGCAATTGATATGAGTTTTTATCAGTTTTATGTTTGAGTATGTTTTTGGCCTTTGTAAATAAACAATTTAAATGTGTCTAAAAGGTAATGCACTGGGCGTTTGTATCCTAGTCTTTTCTTTCTATTTTCAGCTTTATAATGAGCGGTTTGCAGAGCACAGGGTGAACTGACAGCGATTCTGATGCAGTGCGGAATCTGAAGCCATTTTGCTGTGAATTTGCACCGCATCCAGTGTGAACCAGGCCTTAGAGAAGCGTGGAAGGTTTAGGAGATCCCACTGCCAGTATTGGGGTGCATGAAAGGCTTCTAAGATCCCCCTGTAGTATCAGGGTGTCTAGAAGGTTTGTAAGATCCACTGCAATATTGGGGTGTAGGTGATTTTTGAGATTTCCCTCTCCCGCAGTATCGGGGTGCATGGAAGGTTTGTGCGATCCCCTCCGCAGTGTCAGGGTGTATGGAAGGTTTGTGCGATTCCCCCTCTGCAGTATTTGGGTGTATGGAAGGTTTGTGATATCCCCCCCCCCCTCGCATTATCAGGGTGTATGAAAGACTTTGTAAGACCCCACAGTATTTGGGTGTATGGAAGGTTTGAGAGATCCCCCCAGCGGTATCGGGGTGAAGGAAGGCTTGTAAGAAGGCTTGTAAGATTCCCCCCCCCCCTCACACCCTGCAGTATCAGGTTATGTGGAAGGCTTGCGAGATCCCCCCTAGGGGTGTGTGGAGGGCATATTGTACCTCCCTAGTATCAGGGCATGTGGAAATTGTATAGGACCCAAAATAGAAGGGAGTAAGAATTCTGAGGCCACCAGTAACAGTGTGGAAGGCACGCGAGACCCTCAAAATTTAGGGCCCATGTGACCCCCTCCACCAGCATCAGGGCATGTGGAAATTGTGTGGGAGCCCCAATATTATGGTGAATGTGAAAGGTTTGGGAGACACTCCTCCCCCCCCCCCCCCCCCAGTATCAGGGTGTGGATCCCACCCACAGCATCAAGGCATGGGGTACCCCCCAGTATTAGGGTGCATGGATGGTTTGTGGGATCCCCCAGTAATGGAGTGTGTGGAGGGCGTCTGCAACCCCCTCCTTCCACATCAAGCAGTGTGGAAACTGTGTGGGAGCCCCAATATTATGGTGTATGAAAGATTTGTGAGACCCCCGTATCAGGGTGTGAGGGGACCCCCCCAATATCAGGTGTGAGGATGGTGTGAGGGGACCCCGCCCCCAATATCAGGTGTGAGGGGACCCCCCCCCAATATCAGGTGTGAGTGGACCCCCCCAATATCAGGTGTGAGGATGGTGTGAGGGGACCCCCCCCCCCAATATCAGGGTGTGAGGATGGTGAGGGGGACCCCCCAATATCAGGGTGTGAGGATGGTGTGAGGGGGACCCCCCAATATCAGGGTGGGAGGGGACCCCCCAATATCAGGGTGTGAGGGGACCCCGCAGTGTCAGGGTGTGAGGATGGTATGAGGACCACCACCCAGTATCAGGGTGTGAACCCCCCTTCTCCAAGACCTCTCTATGGTGGTGACTGAGATACCCCCAATGTATGGTGCAGGGGGGGGGCGTCTCTCTCTCCCCCCTCCCGGTAAAGAGGAAGGTCTCTCTGCAAGCAGCTGCTGCAAACCCTCCATGGTCCCTGTTGCAGTCGTCACCCCAACTTCTGTCAGGACCCCCCATACCTACCCATGTTGCGGTGTGCACAGCGCCCCCTATGTGCACAGCGCTTACCTGTCCCCCGCTCTCTCACACACACCTGCCCCTCACCCCGGACAACTTCCAGCTACACAAACCAACTTTCCCCACCGCTCCCATCACTTACCCACCGGGCGGAGACTGAGCGAAGAGCCGCCAGCACCGCTCTCCCCGGGCTCTGACACTTCCACAGATCCCACTTGTAGAGCTCCGCTCCCTCCTCCTCCTCTACACGCCCCCGGACCTCCCAGACACCGGCTCTGCGCGCTCCCGAACACGCTGCGCGCAACCGCTAAAGTTTCCGGACTGCTAGTGCATGAGAGAGGTGGGCGGGGCTGACAGCCTGACACTTATAGACAGCCGAGAGAGAGGCGTGTGTGTGTGTTTCTCGGGTCACTTCCAGGGACAGTCTGCTGAGCTGAGACACATACAGACAGACAGACAGACAGACAGACAGACAGACATACAGACATACATACATACATACATACATACATACATACAGACATACATTATACATACATACATACATTATACATACATACATACATACATACATACAGACAGACAGACATACAGACAGACATACATTATACATACATACATACATACATACATACAGGGCCGGTGCAAGGATTTTTGGCGCCCTAGGCAAAATAAAATTTGCTGCCCCCCCCAAAAGCACAAAAAAACATAATGTAAAATAAAATGCAAATTTTAATAGTTTAATACATAAACATTCTGAAAGTGCAATACAACATACACACTGCCATATGCGATACGCTGGGGGTGTCAATTGAAAGTTAACGACACCCCCAGATCAGATCGCATATCGCAGTGCGATCTGCAAGTTCGCACAGAATCGGATCGCACTAGTGTGAACCACTATGCGATCCAATTCTGCTGTGGATAAAAAAAAAAAGGGTCCTGTGCGTGTTGGGTGCGGATGCGGTGCAAATTCAGCCATACAAACTGTATGGCTGAAATTTGCACCGCACAGAGATCGCATGTAATTTAGGAGCAGTGCGCTCCGAATTACATGCGATCTCTGTGATCGCACAAATGTGAACCGCCCTGGCACAGGACCCTTTTGTTCAGCCGCATCAGGATCGGATTGCACAGTGGTTCACACTTGTGCGATCCGATCCTGTGCGAACTGTCAGATCGCACTGCGATATGCGATCAAACTGGGGGTGTCGTTAACATTTAATTGACACCCCCTGCGTATCGCATATGGCAGTGGCTCGGTTCCCACTTGTGCGATGCGGGAAGGCTGTGAATTCGCAGCCTGTTCCCGCATCGCATCCGCACCCCTGGCAGTTCACACTGCCATATGCGATACGCAGGGGGTGTCAATTAAATGTTAACGACACCCCCAGTTTGATCGCATATCGCAGTGCGATCTGACAGTTCGCACAGGATCGGATCGCACAAGTGTGAACCACTGTGCGATCCAATCCTGATGCGGCTGAAAAAAGGGTCCTGTGCGTCTTTTGTGCGGATGCACTGCAAATTCAGCCATACAAAGTGTATGGCTGAATTCGCATCCGCACAGGAGATCACATGTAATGAAGGAGCAGTGCGCTCCGAATTACATGCGATCTCCGCAGCCGCAATAATGTGAACCGGCACTAGGCAGAATACAAATTGGGAGCACAAGAGAAGTAGAGAAGATTTTTTTCAATAAAAAACAGCCACAATAAAAAAATTATATTCCATCCCCAGGATAAATGTAATGTAGCCCCTCCCTCACTGAATATACCCATTTAAAATGCCAATTTTCACTTACCATAAACCATGTTTTTATATGTGTTCACTTCAAGTGGCACCAGCACTGGGTCAGACAGGTCCTCTTCTCCTGGATCTTCTTCCTGGATCTGGGGACTGGTCTGGGGTCCTTGCTTTCTTGTGCAGATTCAAAATGTCCCTTCCCGCTGTCCTGGGCTGGATGTGATGTGTCCCGCCCGCCCCCTCCTCCCATCTCCTCCACCCGTCTCCTCCACCCGTCTCCTCCACCGGGTGACGTCATCGGCAGGGCAGGGGAACCTAGTGCGCATGCGCGGCCACCGCTGCAGAGCTTTCAGACGCTGGGGCCAGCCAGGACAGGAGACTTACGCTGCCTGTCTGTGTCACACAGACGTGAATGATGATGATGACGCACGCAGCCGAGCCGAGAGGGCGCCGCCAAGCCGACACAAGGTGGTTAGCACGGCAAGAGGGGAGCAGGCGCGCCGCCCGGCCGGCATATTCATTGCGGACGGTGAAGCCGTGAAGGCAGCAAGCAGGATGCTGGCGCCCTCTACTGAGTTGCGCCCTAGGCGACTGCCTGGGTCGCCTTACAGGTGGCGCCGGCCCTGCATACATACATTATACATACATACATACATACATGCATAGCGCCCAACTGTCCCTGATCCGGAACAATGTCCCTCCTTCCTTCTCATTTCTCCCTCATTTTTCTCTGCTCTATATAGTTTCATATAAAATGAATTTTTCTCTTTCGTGTTCCACCCATGGGCAGTGCCAGGGGTTATACTACAGCTATAGCCACTCAGGAGTAAAGACTTAGTTTCTTGCTGGCATCTTTGGTCCTGGCAAATTTTTTTAGATAGAATTTGTTTTCTCCTGGATTTTTCCTGTGAGATCTACAATCAACTGCCGGACTGGGTGACGGGTTGGATAATCTGGATCCAGTGGTCACCCCAGTCTGGCCAGCAAGCGCCCGCAGACCTCAGCTCCGTGCCACGCTAGGTCAGCCGCAACATAGCCCCACTGGCCAGGGGCTGGCCTTTAATTTAAATGCCCCGCGAGGTCGCATACGACCGGGTCCCAACAGCCCCCCATTTCGATAGAGAGGGGTTCTGTCTGGAGCAGTGCCCGCCTGGTTCCTGTTGTGGTGACTAGTTATCTCCCCTGGAGGGTTTTGGGGTGGACGTGGGCCCCTCCTTGGGACAGTACGACCCCCGGGTTCCCCTCCTTCAGCAGGCACCCCCCTTGCCAAGTCCCTGTTCCTGCCCCCTCCACGCTGGGGCTGTTTGGGTGGTCTGGCCACTTTCCTGGGATAGGGGCCGGGGCGCTAACTGGTGATGGGGGGTAGGCCGCCAGCAACTGGCCAATCAACTTACAGGAGGAGGAAGGTTGTACCTGGTGGGGGCTCCTGCCAGTGCCCTCCGTCCTGCCTGAATCTGTCCTTGAGGCCTCATCTCCCTCCTGGGTCTCTGTAAGCCTCTAGTGCTGCGCGGGGCCACCATTTTGTTGTAGCCTGTGTGTTTCTATACACAGCGGCCATGTTTGTGTAGTCGGGCGGCCATTTTGTTGTGGTTTGCCATTCTAAATAGAAGCGGCCATGACAGTGGAGCCCTGTGGGTGGGGATTTCGGCAGTGGGAGCCCCTCCTCATCCCCTGGTGCTGACTCCTGGATCATTTTACTTCCTGATCGCCGCATGTGTAGTGCAGATTCCCCTGGTGGCTGCAGGTGCCTGTCTGGGGGGGTCCTCTCCCTCTCTGCTGAGGATCGCTTTGTGCCTGGGCACTGGGTGGTGCTGCCAGTGCGGTGGGGGTTGTTAGCAGTGTTTTACACTTTTTGTGGGGTCCCCCTGGTGACTCATGGAATCTTTGGAGCACGTTTCCCCACCTGATCCCCTCTCTGAGGCTGCAGGCCCCTCAGGGTCCCATCCATCCATGCACTGACGGCGGTCCTGGAGTCACTTGTGTGGAGGTGACTTGCGGGCGACAGGCTAGCAAAAAGTGACCCACCTTCCCCTTCTTCATCTGTCTCATCAGATCCTGAATCTGATTCAGCCACCGCGGTTGCAGACCCTGCTGGGTCTGCAACCACGCGCCTGGAATCCTCTGATAGTGAAGATGATTCCTCCACGCCTGCGACCGCACACGATAAGGCTCTGGTGGATGCACTGATTGTATCTGTGCGTGAGACTCTGAAGATGGAGGACCCAGTTGAAGCTGCGATGGAGGCGCAGGTACCCTTTGGCACTCACAAGCCATCCAAAGCAGCAAAGGTGTTTCCTTTCTCTGCCTCCCTAAAGAGTGGGGATGACCAAAGCGTCCCCGTGGGGTCCCTAAGCTCTTTACTAGGCGTTACACCTATGAGGAGTCCCTTCTTATGAAGTGGACTGTGCCACCGGTGGTGGACCCTTCAGTTTTCAGATTAAGCAAGTGAACCATGATTCTGGTTGAAGAGTCCCCAGCCTTTAAGGATCCGGCTGACCGGAAGGTGGAGGCTGTGGCACGCACTATGTACACTCTGGCTCAGGGGTCTTCAAACTACAGCCCTCCAGTTGTTCAGGAAGTACAATTACCATAATGCCTAGCCATGTCTGTGAATGTTGGAGTTTTACAATGCCTCATGTGACGTGTAGTTCCGCAACAGCTGGAGAGCCGTCGTTTGAGGATCCCTGCTCTGGCTGGTTCGGCAGTGAGGCCGGTATTCACCATTGCCCTGGTGTTGCCTCCTGGCCCTCCTCTCAATCTTTTGCCCAGACTTCTATGCAGGATCGATGCAGAAGGGATTCCGGTCATCTTAGTGGCTCCGGACTGGCCTCGCCGGGCTTGTAAGGCTGATCTGGTGCTGCTGGTCACCGACGTTCCTTGGCAGCTTCCACTTAGGGAGGACCTGCTGTCCTGATCTTTCATTCTGCTTTACAGTCGCTGGCTTTGATGGCTTGGCTGTTGAATGCCAGATGCTGAAGAATAGGGGTTTATCTGAGTCTGTGATTCCTACACTGTTGAAAGCTAGAAATCTACCTCTAGGTAGATCTACCATTGTACATGGAAGACATACATTGCGTGGTGTGAGTCTCTTGGGGTTCTTCCTCGCTCCTTCTCAGCAGCTCAGGTCTTGACCTTCCTTCAACAAGGGGCTGAACAGAAAATGCGCTTGAGTACCATCAAGGGCCGGGTGTCAGCTATGGCGGTCTTCTTCCAACCACCTTTGACCACACACTCCCTGGTGCGTACCTTTCTTCAGGGTGCCTGACATTTTGGTTCCTCCAATATTCGGAAGATTTCCCTGCTTAAGCTGTCCCAGAAGGTGGCCTTTTTAGTGGCTGTCACCTCTGCGCACAGGGTGTCGGAACTGGCAGTGTTATCCTGTCGTTCACCTTACCTGGTGATTCACAGGGATGAGGTGGTTCTTCGCCACTGTCTGTCGTTCTTTCCAAAGATTGTCCCTGATTTTCATTTGAATGAAGACACTGTGTTGCCTTCCCTGTGTCCCAGGCCTAAACATCCGAAGGAAATTGCCTTGCATGCTTTGGATGTGGTCTGGGCAATTAGGGTATACCTGGCAGCTGCAGAGTCTTTCAGGAAGTCAGACTCTCTCTTGCTCACAGAGGGATCTCGAAAAGAGTTGTCCGCTTCCTCTGTGACAATTTCCAGGCGCTTAGTGCCTCCTGGGCCTTCCGTCATCAGGTGTCAGTGACGCAGGTTTGCAAGGCAGCCTCCTGGTCGTCAGTGCACACTTTAACAAAGTTTTATAAAATGGATGTGTTGGCATCTTCTTTTGCACGCAAGGTTTTTCAGGCTGCTGTTTAAGAGGACCTAATCCTCTTTGAGGGTGTGTTAATTTTTTCAGGTGAACTCCAGTTGTTTGGTTGAGCTACTGTTGTTTGGTTGAGCTACTGTTGCCTGGTTGGCTAATGTTTAGCCTTGGGAATTTTTTTGTTGTTCCCACCCCCATTTTTAACACTGCTCTACACACTTCAAATCTACAAGGCTCTGGTCCGGCCACATCTCGAGTATGCCGCCCTGTTCTGTGCACTGGTCCCCAGGAAGGATGTGCTGGAATTTGAGAGAGTCCAGAGAAGGGCAACAAAGCTAATAAAGGGACTAGAGCAGGGATATGCAAACTGTGGCCCATGGGGCATAGCAAGATTCTGACAGCCAGAAGCATGACACCCAAAGGCAGCGGCATGATGGGACTTGAAGTTTTGCAACAGCTGGAGGGCCACAGTTTGCATATCCCTGGACTAGAGGATCTCCGCTTTGGGAAAAGACTACAAGCATTGAACTTATTCTCTCTGGAGAGGAGAGGCTTGATAGGGGATATGATATAATTATAAATGGACAAATACCGTACTGGTGACCCTAGCATAGGGGACAAACTTTTCAGTAAAGGGGAATTTAAAAAGACATGCGGTTTTTACTAAAATTGGAAGAGAAGTGGTTTAACCCTAAACCACATAGAGGGTTCTTAATTGTCAGAGCGGTAAAGATGTGGAATTCTCTTCCACAAGCAGTGGTATCAGCAGGGAGCGTCAAAAGTTTAAAAAACTATTAGATGAGCACCTTAATGAGCACCACATAAAGGGGTACTATTGACATAAACACACACACACACATACATCATAGGTTGAACTGGATGGACTGGTGTCTTTTTTTTAACCTTACCAACTATGTAACTATGAATATAGGAGAGAGCTGCACATGTGTAAAAAATCATTTTATGGCTGACAGTTTTGTAAATTTCACAAACCTTATATACATTCTAAAAGCAGGCACCCCAGAGAGTAAAAGAGTGGTAGTATCACATAATATTAAAAAAAAAAAATCCACAACGGAGAAAGTGGGGAAGAGGGTGCAGCCTATCAGTGCCCATTAGTGCAGTCCCATCAGTGCAGCCTTTTAGTGCCGCCTCATCCGTGGCAAACAGCACAGCCTCATCAGTGGCCATCAGTGCAGCCTCATTAGTGGCCATCAGTACAGCCTATTAGTTCCCATCAGTGCAACATATCAGTGCCCATCAGGGCACCATATCAGTGCAGCCCCATGAGTGAAGCTTATTAGTGCCGCCTTGTGCCCATCAGTGCAGTCTCATCAGTGTCCATCAGTGCAGCATATCAGTGCAGCCTCATTAGTGCCCATCAGTGCAGTTTATCAATACCCACCATTGCCACCTCATCAGTGGCCATCAGAGCAACCTATTAGTGCCCATCAGTGCAGCCTATTAGCGCCCATCAGTGCCCATCAATGCAGCATATAAGTTTCCTTATCAGTGCAGCTTATCAGTGCCACCTCATCAGTGGCCATCAGTGTAGCCTTATCAGTGCCCATTAGTACAGCCTTATGTCACTGGATTAGTAAGATTACTCCTTTCTTTTAAGATATTTCGACTTGTGTTTGCTTCCACTGATTGTAATCATAGGATTATTTCACTTATTTGTATAATGACTAGGAAGTCCATACTCATTAAAGCGGAGTTCAGGGCACAAAATCGACCTGATCGATTTTGTGCCCATCCGCTGGCTCTTCTTCACCTTAAAAGGAATTGGATAGTTAGGTATATATTTTTTTTTTTACTCACCTTGTAATTGTAGATAGAAAATACTCACCTATTCTCCACTTCCTCCCTCTGTGCCGCGGCTCCGCCGTCACTTCCTCTTTGCGATGATTCCTGGGAGCTGAACGTCATCGCTCCCAGGAATCAATGCGACGGCACCGGCCCCGCTCGTCACTTCCGGGGCGACGCCGCATTCCCCTGCTAAACAGCTTCTGGGCATGCCCAGAAGCTGTGGAGGAATGCGGCGCCGCACCGGAAGTGACGAGAGGGGCCGGTCTGGGAGAAGAAGACACGGAAGAGGACGCAGAAGAGGATCGCGCTGGCTTCAGCTGCCCACAACAGAGATGGCAACGCTGTAGAAGAAACTTTATAAGTAAGTATTTCTTCTTGCAGGTAAGTGCGAACCGGGACAGATCAGAGGCTAGCCATTGTGGAATGTACTAGCCCTGACTGTCCCGGGGGTATGTTTATTGAAAAACTGTTTTTGTGCCCGAAACTCCGCTTTAAAGAAATAGGTGAAATAATCAGTGGCAGCAAACACAAGTCCAAATATCTTATAAGATAAGAGTAATCTTACTAATCCAATGACATATTGCGATAGCACATATGAGGTGAGCAGGTCCAAAATATTATTGCCATCATATAAAATTAAAAGTCGTAATTGTATATGATGCAATTCAATATGCTCGCTCAAGGACAAGGATGTTTAAAGAAATGAAATGTTATTATTGATATGATGCCTGCCATACCTGGGGGCGGAGGAGGGTAGGCAGAGCCAGAGCATTAGGCTGCAGTGCCACATTAGCATTGGCGACTGTCGTGCCAATTGTATTAAGTGTGGTCGGCAGCCTGCGCTCTGTCTGAATGTCCTCACCAGCCGCTATTATCATACCCACAGGTAGCAGTGTGACCGCTTTATGGGGCTGCCAGACTGATTTGCCTCCTGGACCCTGCCCTCCAGCCCAATTCGCCCCCTAAGACTGGCACTATACTAAAAGTGTAGTGCAAGTCGTGGGGACCTTTTTCGTGCAGGAGCCGGGAAAAGGCTGTTTTTTTTTTTTCTTTCGGGGTGCAGCTTTTTTGCTGCCCCCCTTCAAAGTGCTGCCCTGGGCCTGGGCCTTCTGGCCTATGCCAAAATACAACACTGCCTCCATGGGACTTGGTGTGACTCTTCCTGCAAGAATGTACCCATCCAGTGGCTGGTATTTCCCAGCTGGGGAATACCTAGGGAGGTCCTAACACCCTGAGAGGGATAAAAATTAGGGACAGGACAAGCTGAGTACCAAAATGGGGAGAGTGCCTACTGCATTCAACCAAGAAGCTAAATAAGGAGCGTCTAATGCTCTGAAGTGATGTGTAACATAATTGTGTATTCTGGAATTGGATGCCATTAATTCATAAGTGCTATAATAAATGTCCACCCTGAAGTTGTCCACTTTAGTTATTTGGAATGTAAAGATTTTGAAAATGCATTGGACTTGCCTCCATTACTTCTTGTGGTCTATATTGGAAGTGGTTAACCAGTTCAGCCAGGAGACTGCAGGGCCGAGTGCAGGGCATGGAACTGTATATGTGCTGATAGAGGTACACATTATGGCTCCCTTCTGGAGCAGGGACACACACTAACATGAGATAAGGAAAGTGAGACCTGTTAGTGGTACCCATAGAAAGAATTCATTGCCCATGTGGAGATGGCTCTGCTTGCAAGTTGCAAGCATTTTTCATCGTCCTTGTGCTGGACACCTCTTGCCAAAAAATGCAAATATTTCTGATCAGGATTGAAAAAAATTATTTGTGCATTAACAATTAGATTTCAAAGACCGGAGCTCATCATTATGATTTCTTACAAAACTCTACATGGGCAGATTGTCATTTGAGCTGCTTAACCACTTAAGCCCCGGAAGATTTTACCCCCTTCTTGACCAGGGCCTATTTTGCGATTCGGAACTGCGTTGCTTTAACGGACAATTGCGCGGTCGTGCGATGCTGTACCTAAACGAATTTCATGTCCTTTTTTTCCCACAAACAGAGCTTTCTTTTGATGGTATTTGATCACCTGTGCGATTTTTTGATCATGCGCTATAAACAAAAAAAGAGCGTCAATTTTGCAAAAATAACAATATTTTTCACATTTTTTATATGAAATTCCCCCAAAAAAATGTAAAAATCTAATTTTTTTAACATTTTAGGCCAATTTGTTTTCTGCTACATATGTTTGGTAAAAAAAATCGCAAAAAGCGTATTTTGAGTGGTTTGCGCAAAAGTTATTGCGTTTGCTAACTAAGGGAAAGATTTTTGTCATTTTTGTTGTTTTTTTTTTAACGAGTAATGGCGGCAATCTGCGATTTTTTTTTTTTTGCGGGACTGCGACATTGCGGCGGACAGATCGGACCCTTGACTGACATTTTTGACACTTTTGGGGTTACCAGTGACATTACTACAGTAATCAGTGCTATACATATGCACTGTTACTGTAAAAATGACACTTGGAGGGAAGGGATTAACTTTATTGGAGAGGGAGTGGTTAAGTGTGTCCCTAGGGGCGTGTTTCTAACTGTGATTGGATGTGGCTTGATGTGTAAGAACAGAGATCAACGGTCCTACATAGTAGAACCGTATGATCTTCATTCTTACACAGGGGAGAATGACAGGCGGCTGTGTTTACATTAGCCGCCTGCCTTTCTCCCGCTCTAACGGACGATCGTGCACACGCGCGGGGAGGGTCCGCGAGCAAGCGGGAGCACGCCTCCGGAGGCGCACGCTCGTTCCCCAGAGCCTCACAGGCTAGCAACGTAGACCTACGTCGCTTTGCCTGTGAGGGGCTGACTGCCGCAGTAAATATACTGACGGCAGTCGGCAAGTGGTTAAAGGTTAGTTCCCTCTTGTGCAATAGAAAAAAAATGTACCAACATTGGTCAAATAATGTGGATTTATTATTATTTTTGCATTGGAGCCTGCATAGCACTGTGATAATGATCACTGGATTGTGGCTGCAATGCTTGTGATCCTGCAGACTATTCCTGCCAAGGTTCATACTGTGGTACAGACCTTTGGTTACAGGGTTGGGGAAAGTATCAATAGACTATGGGTGCAGCAACATCACAACACTTGTACACAGTGGAAGATGGGACTTGTAGTGTTTTTATTCACTGAGTGTATCAGGAAAGAAGGGTGGTTTGGGGGTGGAGGGCTGCAGGATGTGACCACAATTTACCCTAAATATGGGTGTAACATGGAACATGATCAGATAGATGGACTAAAGTATAATACAAAACATTTTTTTTAAGTTTTGCAAACAGTGAAGGCTGTTTATGTCCCTGTTAGGAAGATTCACCCTTTCTATTTGTCCTGTGTACTGTTATCACTGAACGTGAAAGTGAAATTAAATAACAAATTTTGGGCTGTCACCAGAACAGGAATAGAAGGCAAATCTTTTGACGGGGACACTAGCTCTGGTGAAAACCAGGGATTCCCTCACTTTGGAGGGATTTCCTCCTGTTTTGGCTATGGGACAGGAAGTGAAGACAGACTGGCAAAAAACATTGACAGGGGTTATAACCCTTCCTTACTCTATCTAAAATGAAAGACAAACAGTTTTTCCTTCAGTTCTACTTTAAAGTGGTTGTAAACCCTTACACATACCCAGTGAAGTCACTGGCCTCAGGTGAAAACACAGAGATGAAACAAACCCTCCTGCATAAGTTGTATCTGTTTATCTGTAGTCTTTATTTCTCTACTTCTGAGCTTTCAGAAAAAAAAGGGGGCTAAGAGCTGAAGTTACACTCTGCAGAGCTCAGTGAGAAGAGCTCTGACAGATGATTGGATGGAAGGGACACACCCCCCTTCACACAGCACAGGAACAAAGTTGAGGCTATCAACCAGCTGGATCCCCTTCCCCCTGTTTCCTTATTTCTCTTGGCGTCAGGAAAATTTGTCAGAACTCAGAAGTGATTCATTATGATAGCAGAAGAGCAAGGCAGAAGACAGAAATGACACTTAGTGCTCTTATTTGAGACAAGTACACACTTTAGAGGGATATGCTTTGTATATATTTCATGTCTGGAGGTTTACAACTACTTTAAATGCAACAAGGTTCAGGCCATATATGACCAGTTGGTCACCCAAGACCCACAAAACAATATCTGGCTGGCTTAAGCTATATTAGGCTGCATTCACACTTGAGCGTAGCGTTTTTTACCGCGATTTTTACCGCGATTTTACCGCGATTTTTTCAGGCGTTTTTCATTGACATCTATCAAAAACGCTGGTAATCAGCCCAAAAAGAAGCTCATGTACTTTTTTCAGCTACAGGCGTTTTGCAAAACGCTCAGATGTGAACAGGGGCCATTTAAATGAATGGGGTTTTACTTGTTGGGCGTTTTGGAAGCATTTCTTTTGAGTGTTTTTGGAGCTGAAAACGCCCAGGTGTGAATGGAGCCTCAGGGAAGCATTTGTTTTGTTATTTTTGTTCAAACATTAATTTTACAAAATACATTCTTGTAAACAAATGTCACCAGAAAAATAGCTTTGCAAAACTGCAATTGTTCTTTTGGGTAATCAGATGTAACTGAAGCATTGTTTTGATTTGTTTATATAAAAAAGTGTACAGCAAGCACTGTCTTATGGCTTTGGGCAGCCTTGGGCTACCTCTGTGTCCTGTGATTAGAGAGAGGATGACTGCTGCAATGGATCGAGAGAAAGGACACCGGTAGAGGCAAAGCTTGAAGCTTGTGGGCCCAAATGCAAAAGCTGATTTGGAACCCCGCTGCAACCACCCGCCGCTTCACTTAGCTGCCAGGTGAAAGCAGTGGGCTTATATGTAAAAAGAAAACTCAGTGTGCTCGGCCTGAGAACTGATTTTCAGTGTTGCCTGCCCCCACCTAGTGTGCATGTGCAAGGTTGAGCAGGTCAGGGTGGCTGAGCAGATGCTCCTCTTGGGGAAGAGGCTTGTACCATCATCTTATGTAGGGGAAACCAGGAACTCAGAGGGCTCAGAACCTATGCAGGGTGAATTCCCCTGGAGCATAAGTGTTGTCGCTATTGTGACCCCTGTGAGCCCTCAAGCTCCCCCTATGGTGAATGGTGTCAGTAGCTTTTTCATTTTTATTTATTTTTTATTATTTTTTACAATTTTATTTTTTTTATTATGTTTTACTTTCTCTTAAACAGCCCTGTTGGTGGGCTTTGGTGACATATCAGGGGTCTAAACAGACCCCTGATGTCTAGTTTTTAAGACAGAGAAAGGTAGGGAGGACACAGATTCTACAATTCCTTTCTCTGCAGCCTCATGACTGAACAAGGGAGCTCTGTATGGAGGCTCCTGTTCATTTATATACTGAAGCATAGTAAACACTGTTTACTATACTTCAGTTATGGATGAACACTGTACCAATCACTCACTCTGTTCATTCAGAAAGGGAAGGGGCCAGTAAATGAGATATTTAATGGCCCCTTTCCCCGCTCTCCATACCAAAGTCCTCCCGCAGCGACTAGCAGGAGTTGAAAGGAGGGAAGCCGGCAGCTGCTGGTAGGGGGGCACAAATGGGGGCAAGGCAGGCATCGGTACTTGTAAATGCCCTCCTTATGGGTTCCCTAAGATCTGAAATTTATTGGAAGAGTTCCTCCATGTTAAAAAGGTTAGGAAAGGCTGGTGCATACTGTACAATCGTTTCTTCAGAGTGAAAGGCACAAAAAAAGAAAATTGTTTTTTAATTTAAGTTAATACAGCTTTAAATTGGTGTGACATCTACTGTACTTACAGTTAAGAAAACCTCAAGTCATTGCAGTTGAGTCACTCGGTAATTAAAAGCCACTTCTGAGGATATTGCTCACTTGTGACTTTCAGAGCTGCATTGTCCCTCATGGCTGTTGTATCTACTGAGGCAATGAGTTACTGGAAACATTCTCATACCTCAGGTGCTGACGAGATCTCTTGATACTATTAGTCTAAACTGAAAAAGAAAAATGCATGCTGCCACTGATCAGCAGAACAAAACAGGTGATGCCAACACTTCGAACACTGGTATTTTTGTATGGGTGGCACATTGCATTATCAGTGTTACATAACTAAACTAAATTACACTTTACAAATAAACCTGATCCCAGAGAGGAATACTGCCAAATTATCACAGCAAAAAAATATAGCCATGTACTTGGCTGACGACCAGTGTTGTCTCACCAGAACAACAAGGATCAGTGTCATGACAGTAGGTAAAGAGGTTCCATACTGCAAAACCTAGAGACAGTATCAATAATTTAATAGAGGCAGTGTCACCTATCACAGTTACAAAACATTGTTATCTTAAGATATTTCAGAAAGTGTTTTGTCTTATAAGGAGAAAAGCATCACTATGGAGTGGGAAAGCAGAGGAGTGCAGCGACACTATGGAGAAGCGAGGTGGAGAAAAGCAAGAGCACTATGGAGTTGGAAGGTAGAGTAGAGCAGCTAAACTATGGAGAGGGGAGGTTTCAAGAGAACAGCAACGCTATGGAGAGGGGTGGAGATGAGAAATGACATTATGGAGTGGGGAGGTGGAGGAGAGCAATGGCAATATGGAGGCAGGGGGTGGAAGAGATCAGCGACACTATGGGGGGGTTTTGAGGAGCACAATGACACTATGGAGAAGGGAGTTGGAGGAGAGAAATTACATTATATAGAGAGGAAGTGGAGGAGAGCAATGACACTATGGAGACAGGTAGTGGAAGAGTTCAGCGACAGTATAAAGACTGAGGGGTGGAAGCGATCAGCGACACTATGGAGAGGGGGAATTTGAGGAGAACAATGACACTATGGAGAGAGGAGACGGAGAAGAGAAGAGAAATGACACTACAAAGTATTGAGATGGAGGAGAACAATGACACTATGGAAAAGGGAGTTGGAGGAGAGAAATTACATTATGGAGAGAGGAAGTGAAGGAGAGCAATAACACCATGGAGACAGGTAGTGGAACAGTTCACTATGGACACTATGGAGAAGAAAGGATTGAGGAGAAGAGTGGCACCATGGAGAGGGAAGGATTGAGGAGAAGAGTGGCACCATGGAGAGGGAAGGACTGAGGAGAAGAGTGGCACCATGGAGAGGGAAGGATTGAGGAGAAGAGTGGCACCATGGAGAGGGAAGGATTGAGGAGAAGAGTGGCACCATGGCGAGGGAAGGACTGAGGAGAAGAGTGGCACCATGGAGAGGGAAGGACTGAGGAGAAGAGTGGCACCATGGAGAGGAAAGGATTGAGGAGAAGAGTGGCACCATGGCGAGGGAAGGATTGAGGAGAAGAGTGGCACCATGGAGAGGGAAGGACTGAGGAGAAGAGTGGCACCATGGAGAGGGAAGGACTGAGGAGAAGAGTGGCACCATGGAGAGGGAAGGACTGAGGAGAAGAGTGGCACCATGGAGAGGAAAGGATTGAGGAGAAGAGTGGCACCATGGAGAGGGAAGGACTGAGGACAAGACTATGGAGAAGGGAGGCAGAGGAGAGCAATGACACTAAAGAAATGGTGGGGGATTGCAGGAGAGAAATAATACCATGAGGTTAGGAGACAGAATGGACCAACAACACTATAATGATTGGAGGTGAAAATGAGTAATAATACTATGAAGAGTGGAGTCAGAGAAGAGCAACAATACTATGGAGAGGGGCGGTGGAGGAAAGCAACAAAACTATTGGAAGCGGAGGCAGAGGGGAGAAACAACACTATGGAGAAGGGAGACAGGGAAGATGTATGACACTATGGAGAGGGGTGTTAGTATGCTAAAAATTGCACTAAATCCCTCCTACATATGGGAAGTGGATCAGAGGAACAACACTATGGAGAAGGAAGGTGGAGAAGGTGCGCATTGGTATGGAAAGGGGAAGTCTAAGAGATAAGCAGTGGCATTGAGAGGAGAGATAAAGAATAGAGAAGACTATAGAGTGTGAAGTGTAAAGGGGATGAGCAGAATTATGGAAATAGGAGATGGAGGCAATGAACAGCACTATTGTTGGAGAAGGTACAGAAGATGAACAACACTATGGTGAAGGAAGAAAGATAAAGTCAGCGCTGGTAGACAGAGATTAGGTGGAGTGGGGAGATAGTTTAGTGCTATAGCGAGAGGAGTGGCAGAAGATGAGTGCTGTTGGCAAATACAGTTTGCACTTCTTTTATTAGTGGGCAAGAATCAGGTTTTCCGGACTTGCCTAAAACAATGCACTTTAAAGAAATCAAATAAATAATATAGAGTAACCAAGGGCAATTGCGCTTTTAAAAGAAATGATGAAAAAAGGCTAAAAATCAAAAGGTTGATTAATAGTAAAGAACTCTTTTGAAAAGGACCAAGGGGAAAATATTTATCTAATTTTTACATAAAGCCTCACCCAATTAACACTTTGCCATTCTTGTACATGCCAGCAATAGCAACCCATTGTGAAATTGGTGCAAATACAGTAAGAACTAACTGAATCTGTAACGCCTGTCAAAACTGCTAACAAAACTGGCCCTCACTGGCTTGTTAAACGCAAGGCTTTCACAAATTTGGGCGGGACCCATACCACCTGAAAAGTGTTGCAAATGTTTTATTAAATGCAACCCCAGGCTATTTTCTGACCAGTAATGGAATAAAAAAAAATGCACAAATAAGTATAATACCATTTACTGCATATTATTTTCTTGCTTATTTATACAAGTTATTGTGTTTAGCTTGATATTTTTAGTTATTACCAATTTTTATGTTTTGCGTGTATAAGTAAAGCTCCAAGAATAGCTCAGTGAACTATTGTAAGGAGTGACACAAAATTAGCCAGCTTAATAATAGCTCTTTAATTCATACTTTCATCTACTGTTCTTAATCTTGCAGTGCTTTCTAAGTGTTGGCACACCTGTTGATGAGTGGTAGACCTATACATCCTTTGATAGATCTAGGCTATAGTGCAAACACTAATGAGTTACATACTGTATCTTTGTTTTGCGGTGTATACATACTG
This sequence comes from Pelophylax lessonae, assembly GCF_965119305.1. Taxonomy (NCBI): domain Eukaryota; kingdom Metazoa; phylum Chordata; class Amphibia; order Anura; family Ranidae; genus Pelophylax; species Pelophylax lessonae. The sequence goes on along the minus strand of NC_138772.1, from coordinate 84,533,830 downwards.
TAATTATTTCATTTCCAGGACTCTTGATAAAAATTTTAAAATAACAAGAGATAGCCTGAACAACAGATAGCCTATCGTGTTTACACCCCCAATAATGGACCCCCTAGAAGTGGTTCCATTTTTCCTTTACTCTAATGGGTAAGCAGTCTCTTCTGAAGGTATACCTTTCAACCCAACCTACTGAGTGCAGGATTGCAATCACTCACACCATAGCCACTTGCCGACTGCATAACGCCATTTTATGGCGGCAAGGTGGCAAAGCAGGGAACAAAATCCAGCACATACTTTTGGAAAAGCACCACATAATAAACAGAAAAACACTGGTTAGGCACACATTTAACCCTTTGATTGCCCTAGATGTTAAACCCATTTCCAGCCAGTGTCATTAGTACAGTGACAGTGTATATTTTTAGCACGGATTACTGTATTTGTGTCACTGGTTCCCACAAAGAGTCAGTTAGTTTCAGATTGGCCGTCGCAATATTGAAATCCCGCTTTAAGTCGCTGATAACCGACATACTAGTATAAAAAAAAGTAATAAAAATTCCAGTACATATACCATAGTTGGCCTAAATTTATGAAGAAATTTGACTTTTACAATTTTTTTTATGAGATATGTTTTAGTAGAATGTAAATAATATTTGTTTGTTTTTTTCAAAACTGTCAATCTTTTTTTGGTTATAGCGCAAAAAATAAAAAAGCCAGTGGTGATCAAATACCACCAAAAGAAAGCTCTTTTTATGGAAAAAAAGAACATAAATTGAATTTAAGTACAACGCTGCACGACCGTTCAATTGTCAGTTAAAGTAATGCAGTGCCGAATAGCAAAATAGGGCCTGGTCATGAAGAGGCTGGAGTGTATAGACATATCTCATTCACGCACGCCAATGTCTTTAAGGGCTCCAAGGTAGCCAGCAGAAGAATATTGTTAAGAATCGTATTCAGATCACTTTATCCTTAGGTCAGATCCATATTTTCCATTGATCCAATTACCACAGACCTAGGCATAGTCTCTCATTGTGATAGCTCCCAAGTGGCCTAGTCCATATACAGTTTTGTTACACTTTTGTGTCACTTGCTGCTTATATGAGGAGAGCTATAGCTTACAGTGTTGGGGGGTCACAGTATGTGCTAGTATTTAAAATCACTGCATGGAAATCTGTGAATCAAGTTGTGTTCCCATTACTATGCTTTATGTTGGCTGACATGTCGGAGGACAAAAACTGGATGTGCAGGCTATAAATTTTTTATTGTACGTGAAAACAACGTCAGATTTTCGTTTAATTAGTACAGTTTTCGTCCAAAAAAAGAGCAAGACTACGCATGCTCGGAAACGAAAGGATACATACAAAACAATTCAACACGTGACATCACTTGTGATCAGCATCACTTCTGAAGTTGAATTCTGTCATATGAGAATTTTTGTATAAAAGAAACTTCTTCCTTTTCCATATGAGACTAGCATGCAACAAAAAACAGACGAAAATTTGTTCGATAATCTGATTGTGTGTACGAGGATTTAGGCTTTATGTACATAGGACGTTTAAAAACCTCTTGTGAACACTGGAACTTGACAGCTAGTAACCGAGGGTTAAAAACAACCGTTTTGCCACTTTTACATGCTGCAATCTAGCGGTGTTTATGAGCGTTTGCGTTTAGAAGTCTTTTTTACAGATAACCTCAGTAGACCCTCCAAAATGCCCACAATGCAGGTAAAATCTCTCTCTTCTCTCTCTCTCTCTTTTGGAAAGTATGTTTTTTCCCATTGTAAATGGTCAGAAAATTTTCCCTATTCAAAACACCTATAAACGAAAACACTTATAGATGGGAGTTACTGCGTTTGCACGCTGTTACAAGCATTTGGCGTTTCAGATGCCACTAAACTACTGTCCTGAATGCAATTTTTTGCTTTCAGAAAATAACCTCCACTTCCTGGCTGTTACTGATTTTGGCTTGTAACCTGATTATGTTCCTGTCACCTGCTCTGGTACCCCGGTGTTCCTATACCTTCGTTCTGTCCAGTGGTCTACAGTTGCCTGGCCCACACACTTGACAGCTTCAACAGATGTGCACAGTTGGGAACTTGTTGAAACCAGATATCACCCCGAAAAGCTGGCTATTTTATTTGGGTGACAGGTTTTGTAGTAAAATTTCTTAAATGTTTGTAAACAAACTGATGTCACATGGCAAAGGCGCAACCCACCGACTGCCAGAGATGAGTAGAGGAGGGTGGGTCAAGAGGATGAGAGAGGGGAGGGGTGCACTAGGACTGCCCTACACCTTAGGTAAGGAGGAGAGGATGACATCACGCCGCAATCTGAAGTCAGCATTCCACCATCTTGTGAGTACCAACAGCTTAAAGTAGAAGTTCAACCAACACCTAAATAACTCTAAACCTACTGTGACCTACTGTGGCTCGTGTATGAGCGTCTCAGGCTAGGAAAGGGTGCTAGTCCTGTTACACTGCTGTGAGCACTGGATGGGAGGGAGCCTGTCCACAAGATGGTGGAATGCTGACTTCAGATTGCGGCATGATGTCTTCGTCTCCTCCTTACCTAAGGCGTAGGGCAGTCCTAGTGCACCCATCCCCTCTCTCATCCTCTCCTCCCTCCCTCCTCCACCCATCTCTGGCAGTCGGTGGGTTGCGCCTGTGCATGTGACATCAGTTTGTTTACAAATATTCAAGAAATTTTACTACAAAACTTGGCACCCAAATAAAATATTACTCTCTAGTACCCCTACCCAAAGAGCACCCCAAAGAGGATGTTGTGTTTGTAGAAAACTCGGATATCGGCGTGACACCCACTTTTTTGTGCCTCCTGTCCTGGCCACCCTGGTCTCTGCATTGGGATTGTTTCCGTCACTACCATAAACTAGTACAGTAATAGTATAGGGTGCAGCATGGCACAGTCTTGGGCACACTTTCACACGGGTCTCGAAAGATGTTAGCTATCCCATTTTGAGAGACCCTATCCTGGAACAGTTTTTTACAGTTACAAAAAAAGTGAAAAAAAACAGTTACAAAAAAAAAAATTACAGTTACAAAATAAATAAATAAAAAAGCCAAGAGCAAAAATAGTTGTCGTTTTATTGAGTTTATTTTCTGTTCTTACTCTACTTTTCTACTCTTTCTAATTTTACTGTACTTTATAATATACTGTTATACTGTAATGTTTTATTGTTACTGTTTTTCATTGTCAACCATAGTTTTCTTGCAGATGCCACCATTCTATTGTACTGTATGCTATTATATGGTAATGTTTTATTGTTGCTGTGTTTTTCACTGTTAACCATAGTTTTCTTTGCCGATACCACCATTCTACTGTTTTACTGCACTGTATACTATTATATTATAATGTTTTATTGTTACTGTATTTTATTGTTAACCATTGTTTGCTTTGCAGGTACGCCCATCAGCTGCAGCACTGATTTGTTTATTCTGACAGCAATAGCGTTTGCTCTCAGTATATACGTAAATCAATGATTGCAGTGCTGTAGGAGGTGATTTCACCACTACAGTTAAAAAAAAAAAGCATATATGGCAAAGCATAGGGGATGGGGTGAACACAGAGGGTGGATCTCCCCTATGCTTTGCCATATATTTTTTAACACTTTTCTTGGCAGAGATTTCTTCATCCACATCAATCAATGCGAATGGAGGAATCATTGCATGTATGCCCAGCATTAGAAGTGGGTGGATGCTGGGAGGTCTAATGGTGGATATACCACACACTTTCTGGCAGAGATATTTTTATCCATATCGATCGATGTGAATGGAGGAATCTGTTAGGTTCTCTTTTTTCATTCAGCTCACAGGCTGCATGAAAAAAAAAAAAAAAGAACCTTACAATATATGCCAAAGAAGGACCAGCAATGTACTGGTACGTCGCTGGATTTTGAGTGGTCATACCAGGATGATGCCAGCAGATTTAGGCATCATCCTGGTATCACTTTTTACAGCCAGCAGTCAGCTTTAATGTAAGAGCAATCATAGCAGATAATTAGCCGCTAGACTGCTTTTACAAGCAGTGGAAGGGGACTCCCACCCGCCACCCCCACCCCCTCCTTCTGCTTTCCACGGTTTTCTCTGGCTCTGCTGTCCCACTGGGTAACCCAAGACTTCAGCTGGTGGTCACGTCAGCTGACCATAGAGCTGATTGGAGACCAGAATGGCTCCAATCATCTCTATGGCCTAAGATACCGGCAGCTACGAGCATTTCATGACTTTGGTTTTGTCAGATATAAACAGAGCCATTGGGAAATCGAGAAAGCATCTTATCACACCAATGTTGATGTGGTCAGATGCTTTAAGGGCAGAGAAGAGATCAAGAGTCTAATAGACCCCATTTTTTTTTTTTTTTTAAAGAGTACCTTTCACTACTCATTGCTATCAGAGGGGATATTTAAATTCCCTGTGATAACAATAAAAATTATTTTAAAAAAACAAAATGAAAGGGAAGGTGGCAAAATAAAAAAAAAGCAAAATAAATAATAAAAATAAAAAAAATTCAAGCACCCCTGTTACCCCGTGTTTGCGCACAAAGGATCAGTCTGGTGTGATATGTAAATAGCAATTGCAGCATGCATGTGTGGTATCGATGCAAACGTCAGATCGAGGGCAGTAATTCTGCGCAAATACCATGTTGCAAAAAAAGTTTCAACACCCACCATTTTGTTCTCTAGGGCCTCTGCTTTAAAAAATATATCATGTTTGGGGGTTCAAAGTAACTTTCTAGTAAAAAAAATAGAAAATATTTAATGTAAACAAAAAGCGTCAGAAAAGGCTTGGTCTTCAATTGGTTAGAAGAGTAGGTGATATGTGGCATAAGCTTCTAATATTGGGCATAAAATACCAGGACAGTTCAGACACCCCCCAAATGACCCCTTTTTGGAAAGTAGACACCCCAAGCTAATTGCTGAGCGGCATGTTGAGTCCATGGAATATTTTATGTTTTGCCACAAGTTTTGGGAAAATAATTATTTTTTCTTTTTTACATTTTTTTACAAGTTGTCACTAAATGATATATTGCTCATATATGCCGTGGGTATATGTGGAGTGACATCCCAAAATACATTCTGCTGCTTCTCCTGAGTACAGGGATACCACATGTTTGAGCAGGACTGGCCCAAGACATTGTGCTGACTCAGTCCAAGAATGAAATGCTGGCCAACCCCCCCCCCCCCCCAAGAAAAAAATCACACCCAACAAAAGGCCCCCCATCCATTATTTTATATAAATATAACCTTTAGAAAATAATATGTATACTGTTATCTTCTTCCATAACTCACCACTGAACTGGTCCACCAAACACCCGCTGTCTGTCGTCAGTCCTCCTGTCACTCCTGTGTCTGCAGTGCCCACCATGCTAGAAGATCCAGGCTGCCCTGCATGAGATGGAGTGCGCTGATGTCTGAGGTCATTGCGCACACCACGATCACGTGAGGGAAGTTCCCCGGAGGAGACACTCTGCCTCCTCATACTCATCAGTTTGCACTACAGGCAGCAGTATGAGATGGGGAAATGCCACCCGTAACACGCCGCAAACTTATGACACACAAAACTGCTGGAAAAAAAAAAATTTGGGAGTTAATTTGCTGCCCCTCTCCAAGTGCTGCCTGGGTCCAATGGACCCATGGTAGGGCCGGCCCTGACTGTACTGTATCTATGGAGGAGTAGCATAGTCATTTAGGTCTGTGCTCCTGATTAGAACTACAAACACATGCACCTCGCCTCTCCTCCATTACATGGAAGGGTGTTGCTTTGTAGTTCATAGATAAAAGCTGATTGCTTGAGATCTTAGTTCAGTGCACAGGAACTTAAGGGACACTGAATTTCTGACATGATTACCTAAGAAAAGTATTGCAGCCACCACATAAAAAAATAAATAAAAAAAAATGAAGAAAACGAATGCAGCCATCACTTCTAAGAATGTGGCTGGCACATATGACATTCACAAAGCGCAGGGCGCTTCACGCATGTGCAGCAGGGAACAGGCTGTAAAGCCGCAAGGCTTTACTGCTGGATTCCCTTACAAGAAATGGCGGCGACAGCACCCTAGAGCCGATTGAGAGCCGAGTAGGGTGCCTACATCACGAATTCCAGAACAGGTAAGTGTCCTAATATTAAAGTCAGCAGCTAGTATTTGTAGCTACTGACTTTAATTTTTTTAGTGGGGGGGAGCTGGAGCTCTGCTTTAAGTTTGTATTTAATTGCGAAATTGAATACTTATATAAGGAAAATTATTGTTTCCTAATAAGAAATCGTTTTCTGCAGCAGTCTGACATCAGCAACTGAGATAGTGAAAGAGTCTATTTATGTGTGCGTCCTTTTCCCCCTAATGTCACACCATATACCCTATCTACAAAGAACATCTGTATATAACTAGGTTACTCTACCAGAAGTTCTGGCATTCTTAAGATCTTTAAAGCTTGCTTTGATCTGAACATTTTCATCTTCAGTCTAGGGGGTTTTCTGAAATAGGAATGTGATCTGGGCTCTGTGGGACAGCTTTCCTCTGCAGCAGGGTAACTGTTCCAAAGAGCATACTGTAACTTGAGTTTATAGATGTTAGAGGCAAGATTTAGTGGTTTTCACTATTTTCCATTTTTTTTTTACAGTGTAGTGTATATAGTAATACAGTGGTCTTCACAATTTTCTTACATATTTTTTGTAGTTGTATTAAAATAAAGAAATGTGAAGATTAGCCACAAGGGGGAGCCCTGTGTGAGGGTAGAAATCATGGAACGGTTGTCACGACCTCCATGTTTCCCTCCTCCATTGACCACCATGCAAGGGTAACATGAGAGCCCTACCCTGGGGTGTGTTTTTTTTGGGCTACGCTAGGCAATTTAGATAGGGTCACTGCATTACACATGTACTGGAACAGATGACTGAACTTGAATAAACTATCTCAATGTACTAAACCTTACCACAGGTACTTGTGCATTTAGGAGGGACACACAGAGCCCTTGCCCTCTCCACCTGTCCAGCGTATTACCTCTACCTAACTCCCAGTAACAATATGGAGCCCTTTCGCGCACTTAGCGTGGACTCCATGCCTGCATTCACTTAGCTCTTGCTTGTCCGCACCAGTTTACAGGCTGAGGGCTCCAGCAGTGCAGATCTGCTCTTGTTGCTATGGGAGACGGATTGCTGCTAACCACATCTTCCTGGCTGCAAGAGGCTATCTCACCTGACACATGTACACACTTATCGACCTGCTGCTAGAGAAACCTTTGTTACCCTTGGTAACCACATGTGTCTTCACACTGCATCCTCTCTTGTACTATTATCTTCGTACCCCAATGTGTGTAGTGACCCGAGCTGTAGACTATGTGTGCCCTTTACTTGCGTTACATCCCTTTAGTAACTTCACATCAAGCAAAGGAGAACGTTTCAAAAGCTTTACTTAAATAATTTAGCATTATGACATTCACAAGATAACAGTTCAAAATAAAGTGCAGTTTTTTCCTACACCCCTAGTCCCTATCTTCAGGCTTGTGGCTGCCCCAACATACCTGCACAGGATGAAAGTCCATACTTGGTAGAGTCAACCACAATAGGTTTCTTCAAGGAGCACTGAAAGTCCCAGCAGCCTCCCCTAACAGCCGGAATTTAGATACCAGCATGGTACTGCGACCCAGGTTCCAGCAATGGCGTTATCTCTAGTTCTCTAGCTCAAAATCCCAGGCCCCTGGGGGGCTCTCTGGGTGCGAACCCCCTGTTCCTTTTATAATGCACAGAACCAGTGGGTCAGACCCAACAGAGCCCACTAGAAAAAAAATCTGGGAACACAACTAACTACAGTATACCCTTCCAAACTGGGGCAGCGTTAACCTCTACCTTCCTACATCTGTATGTCACTTCAATCACTCAGCCTCCCTGCTCATCAGTTGCCAAGATCTCAGTGGTACTGTAGATTATACTATAAGGTCCAACAGCAAATATTTATACATTTAATATATATATTTTGTATTTAAAAGCAAACATTTATTATATTGCAGATTACCAATTCTTAGATGTGGTGGCTGCGTTAGGTTTTTTTTCTTTTTTAGGCTTTCTTTCTTTTATTTTCGCCTGGTGCTCCGGCCAGTAAGTCTGCTGTTTTTTAACAGACCAAGCTCTCCTGCAGATACAGCAGTTACAGGGTTGAAACAAACTATTTAACACTGACAGGGGTGATTACATTGGTTAGCTTGTATTTATGTATGTAAAACCTTTATCCCAAAACTGTTGCTGTATCTGCTTGTAAAGTATGAGTTGGAGTTTGGATTTAAATAGTTATTGTATCTAATTCTGCCAGAACATGTAACACTATCCTCCCCCCAGACTGACAATGCTGCTGTGCAAAACTGCCCCCTGTGCTCCTTCATCCAGAGTGGGGGCACTCTAATACAGGAGGTGTGTTATTGGCAAGATCACCAAGGGAAAACAGAGAGGAGAAAGCCCAAAAAAGAAAGTGAGTGCAGCCACCACATTTATTGATTGGTAAGCTGCAAACTATTAAGTTTTTGGTTTTGGGTTTAATATCGCTTTAACTCCCCCTTAAACAGGCATTTAAAGTCCAACTCCAGGATATTAGCAACGCCCACTAGCTAAAAACGAAAACAACTATCCAAATGCTTGTTTACTTACCTGAAGCCACAGTCACGTGACAATCCTCTCTTCTTCTGCTTACATCCTGGGGTACTTTTTCAGGTGGCTACATAACTGCCTGCACTATGTGGACACCTCCCATTGGTGGAGGGGACACTTCCAGTGGTTAGGTCCTGTCTCATGGAATCCACAGGCAGGAAAACTCACCTGGGTGGTGAAGGCACCATTGCCCAAGAAGATACCATGCAGAGAAATATGTCTGGTCCCTAGGGAAGGATTTTAGCTTGGCTCATAGAGGAACCTGTGACTTTGTTCCATTACACTGCAGGATGGCCTAAGCTGGCCATAGACAGATCGAAATTTGCCTGCTTCGGCAGGAAGGTAGGGCAGGCTGGCCTGGATGTACTGAAGTTAAACCATCGATCGACTTCAGTACAACCAGCCTGTCAGGTTTTTTTTGCCTGATCATTGCTAGCAGCTTTAGCCACCAGCAGTGATAATTGTTTTCTGCTGGTGGGGAAGGTTCCCTGCTGGCAGAATACAATAGCTCTGAGGGAGGGATTCCCTATCAACAGTAACTGCATTGATGGGAGAATCAAGCAATTTTCTTTCCTTCTACCTGTGGTTAAACGACAGAAAATTGCATAATGTATGGCCAATTGATGCACAATATAAGGAATAAGTCCTGCGAGCGACCCTGAGGCTCTAAATCGATCAGTTATTTGCCGCAGACACTCCACTTCTCATAATAGTGTGCTGAATTGAAATAAATATATAGTGTTGCGCAAATAAAAAATTATTACATTCATTAATTTGTGCTTAAATTATTAAAAACCCAACATATTTATATGTGACATAATATTAAAGTGCCAATAGTGCTAATAAAGTGATAAATATAATATAATATAATACTCATAGAAAAGAGAAAATATAAAATATATAGATATAAAAGTCCAGTGTGCAAAGTGCAAAAAGCCAATAAACAAAGTCCAAAATGTAATCCTAAAGTGATCTGTGCTCCCAGAGAGAAGTGACCAGATTGTCACAGTGGACAGCCAGCCGTGCACCCCCTTGTGAATGGGTGCTCACCTCAAATCCTTAAAAAGAGCGCATAGATTGTTATCCCAAAAAGATCATCCATCCATATCCTTCAGGGCTCCTCTCATTCACAGGAGTTGCAGCGTCAATCAATGCAGTATATATGCAAACAAAAAGACTTGCAATAGTGTATGAAATCCTTAAACAATCAGCTTTTATTAAATAAAGATGGATAAATCTCACTCACATTTGTAGGTGCAACACATGCACTTGGACAATAGCATCAAGTAAATGGTGGAAATTGTGGAGGTATAGTGGGAGAGACTGCACAGCGCCGCAGGTCTCCACAGCGTGCACCGATAGCTGACAGCCTCACCTAGACAATAGTGTATTGCTCCATCCGTCCTGTCCCCTCCCCTACGCGTGACGACACAGGGATCACGTGTCTTCCTCAGGGGGATATGATTTAGGATTACATTTCAATTGATGCACAATGCCCTGGAGCTGGGCTTTAAACACTTTAGCCCCGGAGGATTTGGCTGCTCAATGACCAGGCCCTATTTTGCGATTCGGCACTGTGTTACTTTAACTGACAATTGCACGGTCGTGCGAAGCTGTACCCAAATGAAATTGACGTCCTTTTTTTCCCACAAACAGAGTTTTCTTTTGGTGGTATTTGATCACCTGTGCAATGTTTATTTTTTTGCGCTATAAACATAAAAAGAGTGACAATTTTGAAAAAATAATATTTTTCACATTTTTTTATATGAAATTTTTTAACATTTTAGGCCAATTTGTTTTCTGCTACATATTTTTGGTAAAAAAAGTTGCAATAAGTGAATTTTGATTGGTTTGCACAAAAGTTATTGCGTTTACTAACTACGGGAAAGATTTATGTCATTTTTATTGTTTTTTATTTTTTAACTAGTAATGGCGGCGATCTGCGATTTTTTTTTTGCGGGGCTGCGACATTGCGGTGGACAGATTGGACCCCTGACTGACATTTTAGACACTTTTGGGGGTACCAGTGACATTACTACAGTAATCAGTGCTATAAATATGCACTGTTACTGTAAAAATGACACTGGCAGGGAAGGGGTTAACTTTACTGGTGATCAAGGTTTTAAGTGTGTACCTAGGGGCGTGATTATAACTGTCAAGGGGCAGTTTCAGAAGATGTCAATCTATCTATGGCTGTTAGGCCCCTTTCACACGGGAGGTGCGCCAAGCAGACTCCGTTTTTCTCAGAGGGGATCGATCCACCGATCCCTGCTGAGCAGGCTGATTACAGTTCAGTCTCCGCTTACTTTGCAGAGACGGAGCTATCAGAGCCCCTTTCTCCTCTATGGAGAAAGACCGCCTGTCTGTTTTCATCCGATCCAATCCTCCAGATGGATGGAAAATAGGGTTTCCATCCGTTTGGATTTCAGGGACAGGATCGATCAGATAGCAGCGGGTGTCAGCAGAGATGTCTCCGCTGACATCCGCTGCTCCATAGGGCTGCATGGAGCATCCAATCAGATCTGCTTGAAAAACTGACAGGCGGACCGGATCAGAAAGCCCGTGTGAAAGGGGCCTTACTGCTAGAGAGAAGTTGACTAATGATTGTCTTCCCTCTAACGGGAATGCTGGAAAGTTTCCATTCGATCAGTGCATGCAGCCAATCGGCTGCAGCACTGATCAGTCTATTCTGACAGTCAGGTAGTCTTGGCTGTTAGAATACAATTGTGTATTGGGAAGTAATCCTTTATTGCCCTCAATTGCGTAGATGGGGAATCCTTGCGCTTTTTTTTTTTTGATCAGCTGGCTGGCTGAAAAAAACAAACAAACAATCCATCAATGGCCAGCTTTACTGCTTGTACCCAGCATAACACATGCTACTCATACAAGATTAAAACATGCAGCTGACTGACTGGGAGGGCATGGGAATAGACCTGTAACAGCAAAATAGTCTAAAGCTGAACACAATATAAGTCTGGTGTTAAGTTGAATTAGTCAGTGTTCACACTATTAGTGAGACTAAAGACACATTGTACAAGATCCACACTACATAACTTCAAACACATCTCACAATACAAAGAGTGTCCTGTGTACTTTTCACAAGGATAAGGCTGCAGTAGCTTCAGGAACTCCAAAGTTAAAGCCAAACTCCAGGCAGATAAAAAATCAAAGTGTGTGACCAATAAAAAACAATAAAACTAGTAATAAACCCTCCGTTTTCTAGTTTAATACATTAAGCAAAATAACAAACATTCCCCAGTAAACTATCAACATTCTTTTCCTAACACTTGCAGTTTACAGCTTTCAATGTTGCTGGCTCCTGCTCTTTCAATGCTGCTTTCCTGAACTTCCAGTCTTTAGGGCATGGGTGTCCAACCTTTTGGCTTCTCTGGGCCACATTGAGTGTAGAGAAATTTTCTTGGGCCACATATAAAATATATACTATAGTAAAATATATACTGTAAGTAATAAAACGCTGCCACGTCCTTCCAGCGCCACCCCCCCTGTCTATCATAGGAGCCAGTCCAGTAAGCGGGGCTTCGTATGACCCCCTGCGTAAGCAGGAGATCCCCGATCTGCTTTTAATCCGGCAGTGCTCCCCCTTCCCTCCCCTCTGTGGCAGCCTCTGCCTACAGTTAGTTGGAAGCCGCTGTGGCTGTTCCCCCGACTCGACTTCCTTCCTCCCCAGCAAAAAAAGAATAATTGTCAGGGGGCAGTGGGCCGCATTGCCTGCGGTTCCGGGCCGCATGCGGCCCTCGGGCCGCAGGTTGGACATGCCTGCTTTAGGGGAAAGAGCTAACAGTGGACAGTGCAGTCTCCAACCAGTCTGTTAGCTAGAGGAATTTTCTGCTACAATGTCGAAATTCATGGGCAGGATATCTGGCCTTGTTGAGACCCTTGACAGCAACAGTCACGACCTTGCCCTTTCAGCCTCCCCTCTTGAGTCAGTCTTTAACTGTTCCCTAGACAATGTTTCAATGCAAGCAAAAGTTATGTTGGTTGAGAAAGATTCCTCACCTTATGAGGCATCAGTTTAGGTGGATTTAAAATGGGCAATTCCTGATGTGGATGCAGCCATTTCTTATCTTTGTTTTTTTTCTACACAAATCACCTCTCTCCAAAAAACAAGTCCCCCTCCTAGCACAACTCCTCTAGCACTCAAATGTCCTCTCCATGCACAAATCCTTCACCCACCACTCCAAATCCCCCCAATATAAATTCCCCACCCCAATTCCCCTCCTAGAAGAAATCCCCCCCCCCCCCCAAAGTTCTTCTCCTAACATATTTGTAGCACTGCCCCTAGAGGACTGCTGAGAATTACACCTTCTGGATTCCCCTCGGGTTACCCTTAGCAACAGACAGCAGATATTAGCATTAAAAGTTCTTGGCTCAATCAAAAATCAATCCAGGGGATGTTTTTTTTGTATTTTATTTAGAACTTGGATAGGAGAAGGGAATAGTAACTATGCGCAATTCTGAGGACAACTGATTGTAGAATGCAGCAAGGCCGCTGCTTCACCTTGCCACTGAAGTGAAGATAAGATTACTGTTCCCACTTGAATACTCTCTTTAGGGTTAATAACCTGGCATCCCCTTTACTCTCACTGCCTGTGTGCTGACACCCGTCCACTGACTCTTTACTCCACTGGTCCCCTTCCTGAGCAGACCCCTTGGCAAGCTTCCCTGTACTCACAGACACTGTTTTTCCAGAGTTGCTCTGCCTTCACCCCCACAGTCAGCCTCCACTGGACCTCTGTGTTCAGTCACACTTTTTGGTTTACTAGGCCGACTAGTCATCACACTCCTTCTGGGACTTGGCTTCCCGCCCAAAGACCCCCTGTCACATGTGCCCGTGGCTTTTATAGCCTATCCCAGGATGCACCACTGTCTGTGCCAACCCACTGAGACAGCCACAAAAGCCTGTGTGTCACTGACTGTGTTTCCTCCACTGTCCAACAGGCTCCCCTATTGGACGCAGTGGGGACACTCCCTCAGCCCAGATGAATCACACCCTGGACACATGCAACAGCCTAACTACAAATCCTGCTCCCTGATAAGCAGAAGAGCCACAAAGTTTTGCCTGTCACTCTCCTGATAGGCAGGCAGAATAAAATATACTACCTATCTAGCACTTACCTAGGAGGATGCTACATATTATACCTCCCTAATCATCCCTAATAGCACAAACCCCCCCCCCCCCCTCGAAAAAAAAAATTCCTCTCCTGGCACAAATACCTTCCCCCCTTCCTCCTAACACCCCCCCCCCCCAAATCACCACTCCTAGCTCACCTCCCCAAATTTCTCCTCCTAGAACCATTCTTACCCCCTGCCGCCCCCAAAAGTCCTCCACCCAACAAAAATCCCCCCCCCCCCAATGTCTTTGCGGTGGTGCCCTCACAGTGCCTAGGGCATCCTCGCCTTCTGCCCAACTCTTGTCCTGGCCCTGTGTCTAATATTGGCACTGTATCCACTGGAGCATTTTCATTTTGCAGAGTGAAGTAGGGATTGGCCAGAGAGGGATTACTTTGATGCAGTTAGCCAGATTAAACATAAACACGTTTCTCTCCCTCCCCCCCAGCCTCCTCTGATGCTGTCATCAGTGAACAGCAGAGAGCGGGAGGCAGCACAACTCAGGACGGAGGGCGGGGGGGGGGGGAGCTGGCCAAACTTACTTTTTAAGTTGACCCACAGGTGATAGGTTGCTAGGACACAGGGCAGTCCTGAGCAACCAATCACTAGCGTGCTAATATGAAAGTCACTCTGCCAGCTCCCGCTCCAGCTGTGCTGCCTTCTGCTCTGGGCTGTGTACACAGGTAGGACACTGCTATGGGAGGGAAGGGGGGGGGGGCAGAGGTTACTCCTATAGGGGAAATGGGGCAGAGGACACTACTGTGTGTGTGTGTGGGGGGGTTATGTGAAGAGACAGAGGACACTGTTATGGGCAGGGTCACCCCCACTCCTTAACCCTGCATTTTGAGCATTACGCTTATTCCTGCATTCTGAGTGCAAAGCACTTCTGAGCCCTGCATGCTGAGCGTAATGCACTCCTGATCCCTGCATTCTGAGAGCAACGCACACCTGATCCCGGCATTCTGAGGGTAACACACTCCCTAACTCTGCGCTCTGAGCGTAGTGAACTCCTGGTTCCTGCATTCTGAGCACAACGCACTCCTGATTCCTGCCTTCTGAGCATAACACGCTCCTTAACCCTGCATTCTGAGCTCAAAACACTCCTTAACCCTGCATTCTGAGGGCAACACATTCCTTAACTCAGCATTCTGAGCACAACACACTCCTTAACTCTGCATTATGAGCGCAATGCACTCCTGATCCCTCCATTCTGAGCACAACACACTCCTTAACTCTGCATTCTGAGCATAACACACTCCTGATCCCTTTATTCGCAGCGTAATGCACTCCTTAACCGTGCATTCTGAGCGCAACACACTCCTGAACCCTGCATTCTGAGCACAACGCACTCCTGAACCCTACATTCTGAGCATAATGCATTACTGAACTCTGCAGTCTGAGCGTAATGCACTTGTGAACCCTGCATTCTCGGCATAACGCACTCCTAAACCCTGCACTCTCTTGTAATACTAATCTAATCTTATTTTTGTTCTGAGTAAAAATATTTTATAAAGAAGAAAAAAGATCAGTCTTACTGATGTTTGTTTGGGGGGGGGGGGGGGGTGCTTCAGAATTCTCTGCCTATAGACTCCTGAGATGTAAATCCAGCCCTGGCTTCAAATTGCATCAGAGTGCACAAAAAGTGCATGCACTACTTTAAAAAATGCACTGTGCCAAATTGCATAATACTGCAATATCATGTGATCTTGTGTCCACAAACACACTGTGTTTGCAATCTACACTTGGGGTTAACAATGTATTATCACCCTCAGTACATCACAAGGGAAGTGCGTTTTGAACACGGTGCAGGAAACATGGGACATGCCTTTCTGGAACCACGTTCTGGTGTGAACTGCCCCTAACAACAGGACACTGTGCCCGGTGATCTTTGACTTCATCAGTATTGTTCAAGTAGATCTCCATCTCTCAAAGGTTGCCTGCCCCTGTACTGGAGTATTTGCATTTTGCAGAGCACAGGAGGAACTGGCCAGAGAGTGATCACTTTGGTGCAGTTGACCAGCTAAAATATGTATTGCAATGTATGTAAACAAAAAATTCCTGTTTTTGTGCAAAGTTCACTAGAAAGGGTGTATAGCAGTTTGCAGAGGGTTCATTCAGAATTTGTAGGGGAAGAACACTTGCACCACTACCACTAGGTCTTCTACTCACAGGATTAGGAAAGTTTCCTTTCATTCCTTTGAGTCTTCCTCTGCTAAATCTAAGACAGGAACATACAAGAGTATTCCTATTGGTTCAAGGGAACATGATAAATATATATTATTCAAATTGTTCAGGTATGACATGCTGTGGAGGTGACCAAACCCAGGACTTAATTTTTTAAACCCTTTTATTGATGTATGCAGCGTTAAAGACATGAAGTCCGCATACATTTTAAAAATGATTTTATACATTTAAAAAAGAAACTGCACTGGGCTTAAGCTATGTAGAGCTGCGCAATTAATTGTTAAAAAATTGTGATCTCGTTTCAACCCCCTTCACGATCTTAATCCGGCATTTCCACGATTAATGTAAGGCCTCATGTACACTGCTACTTGTAAACTGACGTTTAGAAGCAGTTGGGCGTTTTTTTCAAAAGCCCCTGAACCCTCCTCTATGTTATCTTATCTGTCCATGTACACAGGGTCGTTTACAGTCATTTAGAGGCACTTGAGTTCAGTGTCGTTTTTTGTAAAGCAATTATTTGCGTTCAGGATGTTCAGAACGTGTGTTTACTGGCGTTTCAAATGCAAAACGCGTCCGAACACGACCGAACGCGATCACCCGCGTTTAGCGCTTGCGTTTTTCCTGTTTAAAGGGGAATGATTTTTTGACCTCTAAAAACGGATCTGAGCGCAAACGCCCTCTAAATGCCGCTAAACGCGGCTGCAAACGCGACACAACGGACGTATTAAAGAGGTTGTAAACCCAATTTTTTTTCCCAACCTGAAAGAGAAACACATAATGAGCTAGTATGCATCGCATACTAGCTCATTATGAAATACTTACCTTAGAACGAGCCCCCGCCGTGCTGCCCGCTTACCTCTATGACGGGAGACATGTTCAGTCGCCCGTCTTCCGGGATCGCGGCATCCTGCAATCTGACTGGCCGGAGTCGCAGTGACGTCACTCCCGCGCACGTGACCGGGAGCCGACGGTCACGACACGGGGCTCTGAAGGAATGGCACCAGCGGCCGTTCCTTCAGAGTGCATGCACCAGTGACGTCACTGGCTGCATGTAAGGTAAATATCTCCTAAACGGTGCAAGTTTAGGAGATATTTACAGTACCTATAGGTAAGCCTTATCATAGGCTTACCTATAGGTACAAGTGTCAGAGGAGGGTTTACTTCCTCTTTAAACGTCCTTTACATAGCTGTTAAATTCCAGCGTTCAAAGGACTTTTTAAAACATCCCGTACACATGTAGCCTAAGGCCCCTTTCGCACGGTCCGCACTGTCTATGGCACTGTGTGCGGAGAGGGAGGTGTCAGAGCCCCGCTGCTCTCTATGGGGAATCGGATGAGAGCGGACCGCCTGTCCGCTCTCATCCAATCCCATCCGATCCGATCCCCAGGAAGGATGGAAAATAGGGTCTCCATCCATCCGGTATTCACGGACAGGATAGGATGCGGATGGCAGCGGGTGTCAGCGGATATGTCACCGCTGACATCCGCTGCTCCATAGGGCTGAATGGGGCATCCGATCAGATCCACCTAAAAAACTGACAGGCGGCTCTGATCGGAACGCCCGTGTGAAAGAGCCCTAACAGTGCAGAGCAGTTCCGTGCTCACAGCTGTCAAAGAAAAGAAAAAAAAAAAAAAACACCTGGCAAAGTTTATCACAACATTGCTCAGCTCTGAGAGATAAAGAGAAACATTGTATCATCTGGTTCTTTTAGATCAAAGGAATGAACTTTGGTCTGTAAATTAGGGCAGTTTAACCACTTAAAGACTAAGCCTGTTTCTGACATTTGTTGCGTACAAGGTAAATCAGTATTTTTCGCTAGAAAATGACTTAGAACCCCCAAACATTACATATATTATTAGCAGAGACCCTAGAGAATAAAATGGCGGTCATTGCAATATTTTATGTCACACTGTATTTGCGCAGCGGTCTTTCAAACGCAATTTTTTGGGACATAATACACTTAAATGAATTTTTATAAAAACAAAAACAAAGTTAGCCCAATTTGTTTGTATAATGTGAAAGATGATGTTACGCCGAGAACCGTGCAAGAATCGTGATCCTTATTTTAAGCAAAAAAAAATAGTGATTTATTTTTTAGAGTTATTTTCTAGATAGTTGCAGATATTTTTCAGAACCTACTACTTGGAAAGTATCCTGTGGAGAAAAGAGACAATCAGGAGCTCAAGTCTTTAGCTACTTATTTTATGCCCTGTATCTTTCATAAACTATCTTCACTATTAATGGCAGGAAAGACTTAGACACTCACTTGAGAAAGCACTGCTATTAAGAAAGCACAAATAAATCACACAGAGTAAGCTAGTCTTGGAATATACTTCATAACTCTGCGTTTTATATTACTGTGGTTTTCCAGACTGTCTGTCACTAATGGATTTCCTGGGATTAAAGAACTCTACTGGTGCGCGTCTATAGTTTTGTTTCTTGTAAGTGATCAGCAAAATGTTTTTTTTTTTATATCATTTTCTAATTTTGTGGATGCTAATTTAGGTACAGCTTCTTTTTCCTGACTGTTGCGGTGAACCACTGTCATGTGTAGGCGTGAACGCAAACATATATGTGTGAAATCTCACACGTCTGGCTAATGACTAAAATTTGTGTTTTCCCATAGCTTGTTTGGTCTACGGGTATACAACATGTTCTTCAGACGTATGAAAAGTAAAGAAAATCAGCATCTTTTGCATTTTAAATTTCATTACTTGTTACACTCATAAAAAAGTAAAAAAAACTATAATAAAAAAAAAAAAAAATTATAGTCTAGAACAGGGGTGGGGAACCTTTTGCTGGCTCAGGCTGATACTGCTGGGGGTACTGCTGGCTGGTACTGTGCTGTAGGTACTGCTGGCTGGTACTGCTGTGGGTACTGCTGGCTCAGGCTGGTACTGATGGCTGGTACTGTGCTGTGGGTACTGCTGGCTGGTATTGCTGGCTCAGGCAGGTACTGCTGTGGGTACTGCTGGCATGTACTGTTGTAGGTACTGCTGACTCTGGCTGGTACTGCTGGTTCTGCTGTATGTACTGCTGGCTCTGGCTGGTACTGCTGTGTGTACTGCTGGCTCTGGCTGGTACTGCTGGCTCTGGCTGGTACTGCTGGCTAGGAGAAGTGTAGCAGCGCCACGCTGGAGGAAGAGGTGATGTTTCCTGTATTGTTCACAGGCGGAGTGCATTTGATATCACTCCGCCTGTGACTCACTCAGACTGTAATAATGGAGAAGGAACTATATAGGAAGCATCGGCTCCATTCTGACAGATCAGCTGAGAGACACAGACTCAGCTGCATGGGGGGCCGGACCAGATGACTTCGGGGGCCTCATACGGCCCCCAAAACGTAGGTTCCCCACCCCTGGTCTAGAATTTAACACTCAGGGTAAACTCTTACTATACTTCTCATGTGGGTGTCCATGTCGGTCAAACTCCAACTCCAACTCTTTATCCCAATCCCATCACCCCCTGCTTTCCCTCCCCTACTCTCCTTAGGCCGGCCATACACGATTCAAACCATTAATAGGCATGCTAAATGTACCAAGTTGATCAATCGATCGCCTTGGGTACAACCAGCCTGCCGGATTCGCTTGGCGGCTGCAATAGCAGCTAGCAATAATCATTGTCTTCTCCTGGCGGGGACGGCATCCCCCGCCCGCCATTGCTCCCCCCCCCTTCCCACCGGAAGAAGACAATTCCTCAGCAGGAGGGACACCCCTGTCAGCACTGTCTGTATTGATGGGGGAATCGAGTGATTGCAGGAAAGAAATTTGCACTGTCTATGGCCCACCTTACCCTGCAAACGTTCTCTTCTTTAGCTCATCCTTCCCTTTTGAGGGTCTATTACCTTTACCTTTAAAGCCCGATGAAGAGAGGAGTGTTCCCTGACTAGAGCCCCCCTATCCCCACTACAGTACTCAAGGCTTGATAGGGGTATTATAAGGCAATATTAAACCCAAAAGTAAACATTTATTAAATTGCAGCTTACCAATTCTTAGATGTGATAAGAGCATTCCTTTTTTTTTTTTTTCAGGCTTTCTTTCTTCTATTTTCATCTGGGGATCCAGCCAGCAAGTCTGCTGTTATTTTCTACAAAATAACAAGCTCTCTAGGAAATGTATCAGTTATGGAGATGAGACAAACCATTTAACACTGACTGGGTTGCTTACAGTGATCAGCTTTTATTTATTCATGTAAAACCTTGAAATGAAAAAAAAAAAAAAAGTTTGCTGTAATTGCTTATAAAGGATTAGCTAGAGTTTGGCTTCAACTTACTATGCAAATCTGCTAGTACATCTAACACTCCCCTCCCCCCATACTGACAATGCTGCTGTCCAAAGGTGCCCCCTATGCTCCTTCATCCAGAGTGGGGCCTAAAATTAAAAAAGAAGAAAATGAATGCATCCTCTACATCTAATCTGCAAGCTGTAAACTGCAATATATTACATTTTTTTTTTTTTAATACTGATTTAACCACTTGCCGATCACCGCACGACTATTTACGGCGGCGGTCAGCCCCTCACAGGCAAAACGACGTAGGTCTACGTCGCTAGCCTGTGAGGGTCTAGGGAGCGAGCGCGTGCCGCCGGAGGCGTGCTCCCGCTTGGTCACGAACCCCCGCGCGTGTGCCCAGAGGACCTGATGTCCGCCGGGCACTCGCGATCGTCCGTTACACCGGGGGAAAGGCAGGCGGCTAATGTAAACAAAGCCGCCTGTCATTCTCCCCTGTGTAAGAATGGAGATCATACGGTTCTGCTATGTAGGACCGTTGATCTCTGTTCTTACACATCAAGCCACAGCCAATCACAGTAAGAAACACGCCCCTAGGGACACACGTAACCCCTCCCTCGCAAAAAAGTTAACCCCTTCACTGCCAGTGTCATTTTTACAGTAACAGTGCATATGTATAGCACTGATTACTGCAGTAATGTCACTGGTAACCCCAAAAGTGTCAAAAATGTCAGTCAAGGGTCCGATCTGTCCGCTGCAATGTCGCAGTCCCCCCAAAAAAATTGCAGATCGCCGCCATTACTCGTTAAAAAAAAAAATAACAAAAATGACAAAAATCTTTCCCTTAGTTAGTAAACGCAATAACTTTTGCGCAAACCAATCAAAATACGCTTTTTGCTAATTTTTTTACCATACATATGTAGCATAAAACAAATTGGCCTAAAATGTTAAAAAAATTTTGATTTTTACATTTTTTGGGGGAATTTCATATAAAAAATGGGAAAAATATTGTTATCTTTGCAAAATTGACGCTCTTTTTTTGTTTATAGCGCATGATCAAAAAATCGCACAGGTGGTCAAATACCACCAAAAGAAAGCTCTGTTTGTGGGAAAAAAAGGACATCAAATTCCTTTAGGTACAGCCTCGCACGACCGCTCAATCGTCCATTAAAATCACGCAGTGCCAAATCGCAAAATAGGCCCTGGTCAGGAAGGGGATAAAATCTTCCGGGGCTTAAGTGGTTAATTGTCACCAGTTTCCATGCATTATCATGATCACATAGGACCCCCTTTGGAGGAAATGTTCATCATTTATAATGTAACAAGGGCCTAAAATGTTTCTATCACGTGCAACACCTTGATTTCTGTACCTTTGTTTTGTACACCATGTCAAGATGTGTATTCTTATGCAACTGAAGTCTATCTAAGCTTTGATAGCTTTGTTTATGGTAATTCTTTCAATTTCAAATTTATTAAAACAGAAAATCTTAGTATACAACCTTTATATCTATCAACAACTATGAAATGCAAGGCCCTGTCTGATTGGATACAAGTTGTCTGCTTTGTTAGAGTAACGGGAAGCTGTGAGCAAACAAAAGGTCGGAAGAGGGCAAAGGACCAGTCACCAGTATGGCCCATGGTCTCCCTGCTGCTGATCTTTTCCCCATTACTGACTTACCATGCCTTGTTCTGCATTGTGTCCCTGTGTGGATGCGATGATCTTAGTAGAGGCAGGCTTTTACTGCCTGATGTCAGAGCCTCCAGCAAGGAAAACAGTGGGCACTACAGTAGTGACATCACCAAATCTCACTCCCAATCTCCTGAGACTAGCATTCAGCAGCAGTAGTGCCAAAGATCTCAAGCTGCAGATGTACAACTATGAGGCGCTAGTCACAAGAGTGCCTAGGCACTAGACAAGTACAGTTCATTTCTTTCCGAATTGAAATTCGGACAAGTTTTTCATTATTCGGAAATTCCGATGTATCCGAATTACAGAATTACAATAGTAACGATTTTAAACAAACCTAAAATAATGAACCAAAATTTGGATCGATTTCAAAAAGAAATTCAAATCAACTTCTAAATCAAAATCGAATTAGAAAAAAATTTGAATCAAATTTTTTGAAAAGGAATACAATAAAATAGAGTATAAAATATTAAAGAATAAAAATATTAAAGAATAAAAAAAGAATAGTAAAAAAAAGAATAGACTAAAATAAAATAGATCATGACTGTCTTCCAATTTTTTTGAATTTTAAATAGAAAAAATATGAATTTGTAAAGGATAGATTAGAATAGATTCCAAAACAATGGAAACCAAAAAAATAGAAAATAATAGAATAGAAAATAAGAGATTAGATTAAAAAAGAAATAGAGTAGAATAAAATAGAAAGAATATAACCTTCTTCTGAAATTTGAATTTCGATTAGAATACATTTAAATTAGTATAGAATAGATTAGAATAGAATCCAAAACAATAGAATGGAAAATAAGAGAATAGAATAGAAAACAATAAAATAGAAAAACAATAGAATAAAATATAAAGAATATAACCATCTTGAGGAATTAAAATTTTGAACAGAATGAATTTGAATAGAAAAGATTAGAATAGAAAATAAGAGAAAATAATATAATAAAAAATAAGAGAATAGAATAGAATAGAAAAAAATGAAAAACAATTAATAGAGAATAGAATAAAATTGAAGAAATATAACCGGTATATTCTTTCTATTTTATTCTATTCTATTGTATTGATTTTCTATTCTATTTTTTTCAATGCTATTCTGTTATTTTCTATTCTATTCTCTTATTTTCTATTCAATGCTATTCAAATTCATTCTATTCGAAATTCGAATTTCGGAAGATGGTTAAGGCACACTCACATACCAAGAAATGCACTTCTATTTTTTTGGAAGCATTGAAGACAAAAGTTGATTTTTTCGGAGTGCTTCTTAAGCGCAATTACAGATACACTATCTAGTTCAATACATCTGACAATGCAGCCCCGCCTGATCTATAGTCTCTATATGTACATGGAGAATGCAGCAAGGCTTCATAGGGATCTGACCCAGTGCTCAGATTTTTAATAGAAAGGTATGTCAACGCACACAGAGGAAGCAGGTAGGTGGCATGAAAATAACCGTCACTGAGTTCTTGGAGAGAATTAACAAGGTGACAGGATTAGATGGTGTTCAGTCAGCGATTAGTTATTATGATATTCTATATGCTAATAATCAAATTGGCTAAGCTGGTAAACAAGACTCTTTATGGATGTATTTATCAAAAATTGCCCAGCAGTTCAACCATTAAAAGTGCATGTACTTACAGTGCCTTGCGAAAGTATTCGGCCCCCTTGAACTTTTCGACCTTTTGCCACATTTCAGGCTTCAAACATGAAGATATAAAACTGTAATTTTTTGTGAAGAATCAACAACAAGTGGGACACAATCATGAAGTGGAACGAAATTTATTGGATATTTCTAACTTTTTTAACAAATAAAAAACTGAAAAATTGGGCATGCAAAATTATTCAGCCCCCTTAAGTTAATAATTTGTAGCGCCACCTTTTGCTGCGATTACAGCTGTAAGTCGCTTGGGGTATGTCTCTATCAGTTTTGCACGTCGAGAGACTGAAATGTTTGCCCATTCCTCCTTGCAAAACAGCTCGAGCTCAGTGAGGTTGGATGGTGAGCGTTTGTGAACAGCAGTTTTCAGTTCTTTTCCACAGATTCTCGATTGGATTCAGGTCTGTCTTTGACTTGGCCATTCTAACACCTGGATATGTTTATTTGTGAACCATTCCATTGTAGATTTTGCTTTATGTTTTGGATCATTGTCTTGTTGGAAGACAAATCTCCGTCCCAGTCTCAGGTCTTTTGCAGACTCCATCAGGTTTTCTTCCAGAATGGTCCTGTATTTGGCTCCATCCATCTTCCCATCAATTTTAACCATCTTCCCTGTCCCTGCTGAAGAAAAGCAGGCCCAAACCATGATGCTGCCACCACCATGTTTGACAGTGGGGGTGGTGTGTTCAGGGTGATGAGCTGTGTTGCTTTTACGCCAAAGTTTGATTTTGGTTTCATCTGACCAGAGCACCTTCTTCCACATGTTTGGTGTGTCTCCCAGGTGGCTTGTGGCAAACTTTAAACGACACTTTTTATGGATATCATTAAGAAATGGCTTTCTTCTTGGCTTTCTTCTTGCCACTCTTCTATAAAGGCCAGATTTGTGCAGTATACGACTGATTGTTGTCCTATGGACAGAGTCTCCCACCTCAGCTGTAGATCTCTGCAGTTCATCCAGAGTGATCATGGGCCTCTTGGCTGCATCTCTGATCAGTCTTCTCCTTGTATGAGCTGAAAGTTTAGAGGGACGGCCAGGTCTTCGTAGATTTGCAGTGGTCTGATACTCCTTCCATTTCAATATTATCGCTTGCACAGTGCTCCTTGGGATGTTTAAAGCTTGGGAAATCTTTTTTTATCCAAATCCGGCTTTAAACTTCTCCACAACAGTATCTTGGACCTGCCTGGTGTGTTCCTTGTTCTTCATGATCCTCTCTGCGCTTTAAACGGACCTCTGAGACTATCACAGTGCAGGTGTATTTATACGGAGACTTGATTACACACAGGGGGATTCTATTTATCATCATTAGTCATTTAGGTCAACATTGGATCATTCAGAGATCCTCACTGAACTTCTGGAGAGAGTTTGCTGCACTGAAAGTAAAGGGGCTGAATAATTTTGCATGCCCAATTTTTCAGTTTTTTATTTGTTAACAAAGTTTGAAATATCCAATAAATTTCATTCCACTTCATGATTGTGTCCCACTTGTTGTTGATTCTTCACAAAAAATTACAGTTTTATATCTTTATGTTTGAAGCCTGAAATGTGGCAAAAGGTCGCAAAGTTCAAGGGGGCCGAATACTTTCGCAAGGCACTGTATGTTCTGTGAAAATGGGGCATACAAATGTTATAAGCTATTTCCTGTGCTGGACAAATGCTTTTCATTGATTTAAAACAAAAAATACCACATTTGGACGTTAGATGGCTAGATGAGATTTCCTATGATACTCTGCCCCATCTAGTGGCCAAATGTAGTATTTTCTGTTTTAAATCAATTAAAAACATTTGTCTAGCACAGATAATAGTCTAATAACATCTGTTTGTTTTTTGCCCTATTTGCACAGAATGAGTGAACATACACTTTCACTTATGATTTTTTTTTTTTTTTTTTTTACAAATGCACCCCTCAGAAATCTTACAGGACATATAGGATAGCAGAAATTTTTAGGGGTTTTGATTCAGATCTGCTAGGCTTCGAAAAGTTGAGATGAAAGAAGTGGCATTTACAGATTAGAGCCACAAATACCAGTTTTTTTTTTTTTAACAAAAGGACTGAGTGTTTTCTAACATGACTAATAGGTAGGTTTTGTGGTAAATTTAGAAGAGTGGAGTTCCTCTTTAATTAGAAATGTCAGTGAGCACAGTGTAATGTTTTTGATGTTTAAAAGTAAAAAAAAAAAAAACTCTTGCCAGGAAACTTCAAAAGGCATTCGTTATTTTTGTCTTTTGACATATTTTCCCATCATAACACATTCTGCCTTGTCATCACATGTATACTTCAAATGACAGCATGCTTGGGTACAACTTATGTCAATCAGCAGACTCTCTATGAAGCTGACCCATATTAAAGGACATCAATAAAAGTATATTTACTATGTTGAGGGTGACTGATTAACTCCTATCCTTATGTTTTTGGGACAGGAGGTATATTAAAGCCACAGCTGATCCCAGAAGGTTATTATAGCCCCAGGCTAATAATAACACTAAAAAGGAAAAAAAAACCTTCTTTCTTTCATCCCTGACACCAGAAACTAAATTTGAATTTAATATTTTAACTCAGATCTTTTCTTTTTTGGAAGTCATTGCATATCACCAAGCAGAATGTGAATATTCCTCTGGATGGGGGTTAGCCTTAGGGAACAAACATTGACTTTGTGTAACTTGAAAGGCCTTGTCCAGAATCTTGACTGTAAATAGAATGTGCAAAGATTTATATCTAACCTTCAATTAATGTTGTATGTATCTTTTTGAAGAATGTGAAGGAAACAAAGTTGGTTTGGATGACATTGTGATATACACTATATTACCAAAAGTATTGGGACGCCTGCCTTTACACGCACATG
This sequence comes from Pelophylax lessonae, assembly GCF_965119305.1. NCBI lineage: Eukaryota > Metazoa > Chordata > Amphibia > Anura > Ranidae > Pelophylax > Pelophylax lessonae. Next base: position 84,507,469 of record NC_138772.1, on the reverse strand, counting down.
AACTTTAATGGCATCCTAGTCTTAGTCCATAAGGGTTCAATATTGAGTTGGCCCACCCTTTGCAGCTATAACAGCTTCAACTTTTCTGGGAAGGCTGTATACAATGTTTAACCACTAGACGACCGCCCTCTGCAGATTTACTGCGGCAGTCAGCCGCTGCTGCGCGAACCGACGTAGCTCTACGTCGGTCGCACGCAGGCAGCTAGGGGGCGAGCGCGCCGCCAGCGGCGTGCTCCCGCCCCCGTTCGTCAGTGGGGAAGCTGGCGCGTGTGTCAGGCGGCTCCGATTGCCGCCTGACACTCTCGATCACTCCCCGCTGAGAAAAAAGCATGGACGGATGATGTAAACACAGCCGTCCGTCCCACTGCCTGCAATGAACACAGAGCCCCTGTGATCCTGCTATATAGGATCGCATGTTTCTGTGATAATTTCAAAAGCCCGACCCCCCCACAGTTAGAATCACTCCCCTAGGCTTACATTTAACCCCTTGATCACCAACAGTATTAACCCTTCCCTGCCAGTGTCATTATTACAGTAACAGTGCATATTTTTAGCACTGATTACTGTAGTAATGTCACGGATACGCCCAAAAGTGTCACAAATGTCAGTTAGGGGTCCGATCTGTCGCAGTCCCGCAAAAAAACGCAGATCGCCGCCATTACTATTAAAAAAAAAAAAAAAAAACAATAAAAATGACATAAATCTTTCCCGTAGTTAGTAGACGCAATAACTTTTGCGCAAACCAATCAAAATACGCTTATTGTGATTTTTTTTACCAAAAATATGTAGCAGAAAACAAATTGGCCTAAAATGTTAAAAAATTCTGATTTTTAAATTTTTTTTTGTGGGGAATGTCATATAACAGAATGTGAAAAATATTGTTTTTTTTTTTTTTTTTTCAAAATTGTCGCTCTTTTTTTTTTTTTTTATAGCACAAAGAATAAAAATTGCACAGGTGATCAAATACCACCAAAAGAAAGCTCTATTTGTGGGAAAAAAAGGACATCAATTTTATTTGGGTACAGAGTCGCATGACCGCGCAATTGTCCCTTAAATTCACAAAGTGCCGAATCGCAAAATAGGGCCTGGTCATTAGGCAGGAAAATCTTCCAATACAGAAGTGGTTGATAGTGTGTCTATGGGAATGTTTGACCATTCTTCCGAAAGCCCGTTTGTGAGATAAGCTACTGATGTGGACAAGAAGGCCTGGCTTGTAGTCTGCGCTCTAATTCATCCCAAAGGTATTCTATCGCGTTGAAGTCAGGACTCTGTGCAGGCCAGTCAAGTTCCTCCACCCCAAACTCACTCATCCATGTCTTTATGGACTTTGCTTTGTGCACTGGTCCAAATCATATGGTAGAGGGGGGATTATGGTATTGGGTTGTTTTTCAGGGGTTGGGCATGGTCCCTTACTTCCAGTGAAGAGAAGACTCTTAAGGAGTCAGCATACCAAGACATTTTGGAAAATTTCATGCTCCCAACTTTGTGGGAACAGTTTGGGGATGGCCCCTTCCTGTTCCAACATGACTTTGCACTAGTGCACAAAGCAAGGTCCACAAAGATATGGATAAGAGAATTTGGGGTGGAGGAACTTGTCTGGCCTGCACAGAGTCCTGACCTCAACCCGATAGAAAACCTTTGGAGGGAATTCGAGCGGAGACTGCGAGCCAGGCCTTCCCATCCAACATCAGTGCCTGACCTCACAAAAGAGCTTTTGGAAGAGTGGTCAAACATTCCCATAGACACACTCCTAAACCTTGTGGACAGCCTTCCCAGAAAAGTTGAAGCTGTTATAGCTGCAAAGGGTGGGCCAATCAATATTGAACCCTACGGACTAAAACTGGGATGGCATTAAAGTTCATGTGCTTGTAAAAGCAGGCGTCCCAATACTTTTGGTATTATAGTGTATCTAAAGGACCTTTCTCAAGATATCTGTTAACAGGGTGTTTGAGTGGGACAGTTCAGAAAAAGAACCGACTGTCCCAAAATTAAAGCGGTATTGAACCCAAAAGCAAACACTTATTATATCGCAGCTTACCAATTCAAAGTAGAAGTATAAGCAAAACTTTTTTTTTTTTTTCATTTTGGATAGAGTAAGGATGGGTTATAACCCCTGTCAGATTTTTTTTGTCCCCATTTGTGTCCCATTGTGGAGATTTCCATTTACTTTCTGTCCCAGATATAAACAGGAAGTCAGAGGAAATCTCTGTAAATTAAGGGATTTCCGTGGGGACCCCCAGGTCACCAGAACTAGTGCCCCCCATTGGAAGAGTTCATCTCTATTATTTCAATAATAATGGTAAACAGGACAAATAGATAGGGTGAATCTCCTTAATGGGGGCACAGACAGCAATAAAAACTGACAGGTGTTTTAATCCCTCTCCACTCGAACACAACGAAAAAAGAAATTTTGCCTTTTAGTTATACTTTAAATGTGATGGCTGCATTAGTTATCCTTTTTACACATTCTTTCCTTTATTTTAGCCCCTGGTGATCTGGCCAGTAAGTCTGTTGTTGCTCAAAAGAACAACCTCACCTGCAGATGTAGTATTTAGAGCCCTGGTGGTGCCCAACCTGCAGCCCTTTGGTATATGATGTGCTGGCCTCAGAGCTCATTAGTCTGTAGTGGGAACACGGATTAGGGTAATAGCAGTGATCTCTAATAGCCTCATGTAACATTTTCTAGTTTCATATTGTCTTCTGGAGCATATCCCTAAAATGTAGCATGTCCACACTCTCTGACACTCATTTCCTTTATAAGGTCTGCAGTTTCTCACAGTCCTCCCAAGCATTACATATATTGAACATTATGTGCAGCCCTTTGGTGATGCCAGGGGCCACATTTGAGGCCCCCTTTAGCTCATAATTTGAAAACCTCTGAGTTAGAGGGTTGAGACAAACCATTTACCACTAACAGTGTCCTTACAATGATGAGCTTTTATTTATTTATGTAAAACATTTATCCCTAAAGGAACAAATCTGTTGTTGTAACTGCTAATAAAGTTTTAGTTGTGGTCTGGTTAGTGTATCTAAATCTGCTAGTACATCTAACACTCCCCCACACTGACAGTGCTGCTGTCCAAAGGTGTCTCTGTTGCTCCTCCATCCAGAGTGGAAATACCTTAAAGTGGAGTTCCACCCAAAAGTGGAACGTCCGCTCATTTGCCTCCTCCCCCTCTCCGGTGCCATATTTGGCACCTTTCAGGGGGGGGGGGGGACAGGTACCTGTTTTTGACAGGTGCCCTTCCCCACTTCCAGGAGATGTCGCCGTGGCGCCGTCCCCCTTCCCCCGCCGCCAAGCGAATCTGAATGCGCAGCGCGCTTCGTGCATGCACAGTAGGGTCCCGCCCGTGAAGCCAAAAGGCTTCACTGCTGGGTTCTCTGACTGGCAACGGCGGCAGCAGCACCTGACAGCCAATGGAAACATCGGCTGCGGTGCCGACATCGCTGGACTCCAGGACAGATAAGTGTCCTAATATTAAAAGTCAGCAGCTACAGTATGTGTAGCTGCTGACTTTTAATTTTTTTGCGGGGGGCGGAACTCCGCTTAAAGATAGGATGTGTGTTACTAATGTAGCACTCTCCACGTAGGGCTTGTTGTATGATGACTTGTTGGTACTCCTCTGATTACCTGCAGTCACTTAGGGTACAGTTCACACATCCATCCTTACTCCCAATGGCTCGTTACTCAATAAACAGTCCAGGGAGTTGGTTTTTGGTATTTATTGTGGAACTTGAATAAGAGAAGGGAATAGTGGGATACTCCAACTGGAACTATATACAGTTGATAAGGATAACTCTCACTTGGCCTCACCAGGTTACTTGTGGAAGCAGTCACACTGCTTGACCATACTGCCACTTGTATGGAAAGGGTTAGGTCTCTTTGCTCTTTCTCCAGCAACAGACTTAATGAACTACATTATCTTCAGGATACTCTCTATCATTCCCTTTACTGACACCTGTCCACTGACTCTTCTAGCTGCAGGGATGGCCCCTCTCAGGTCAGGCCCCTTGACACAGATCTGTACTCACTGTATGCAGAATCAGATCCTTCCAGTGTCTCCCTTCCAGTCAGCTTTACAGGACCTCAAGGTTCAGTTCCTCTCTAGCTCTTTAGGCCCTCAGGTTGACCACCTAAGGCCGCATGGCAACTTCTACAGAGCAAGAGGCAGCCGCCCCCTCCCTCCGGGACTCCGCTCTCCAGCTAAAAGACCCCAAGCATGTGAGCTCTTGCCATTTATACAGTATCCCAGCATGCACTGAGGCACCTTCCTTTGCCAATCACTAGGGCTGTACTAAATGCCTGTGCAGTCATTTGTCCGGTTTCCTCCCACTGTTCAATATGCCTCCCTATTGGACCAATGTGAAACACTTCAGACAAGCTGAGCTGCACCTGAGCACAATGAGCAGACCTCACTAGCAGATCCTGCTCTGTGGTAGGCAGAGAACAATATAGATTTACCTGGCAATCCTTCTGGTAAGCAGAAAGGATCCAAAACTATACTCTCTCTCTAGCATCTACCTAGGGGGGTGCTACACCAGCTAGATCACCAGATGAAAATAAAGCACAAAAAAAATAAAAAAATAAACCAAATATAGCCACCACATCTAAGGATTTGTAAACTGCAATAGGCTGAAATGCAACACTCCACTGTTGGGTCTATTCACATGGGTGTCGGCGGCTGCAGCTATTCGTGGCTAATAATCTCACAGCCAGCCATTACCTGCAACAATCATTATTTTTATTTTGCTCAGAGTTCCACTTTAAGTTATACTATTTTGTTCAAATAGAAATCAGAGACATCTTTTAAAATTAAATCTTATAAAAATCAAATTGTATAAACAATCTAAGGTAAAAATAGACTATTTGGAAAAACACAGACATAAAAACAGACTTTGCACTTGAAGTATTGGTCTTTGGCCAGCAGAATATAAATAGTCCACACATACACACAGATTATCAGCTCACGCTATTCCTACAGAACAAGGAAGAACGTTGGATTTGACAATTTGTGGGAAAAATATGAATTGGTGCTTCCTTGTTTCTGTGTTTCCTTAACAGATTTAGACCCGGTTCACACTAATGCGAGTGCCGGGTTCGCATGTAATGTCGGAGCGCACTGCTCCGACATTACATGCGATCAGCTGTGCGGTGCGAGTTTAGCCATACAGTTTGTATGGCTAAATTCGCATCGCACCCGGTGCAAACACGCACAGGAGGCATTTTTGCAGCCGCATCAGGATCGGATCGCACAGCGGTTCACACTTGTGCGATCCCATCCTGTGCGAACTGCACGATCGCACTGCGATATGCGATCAAACTGGGGGTGTCGTTAAGATTACATTGACACCCCCAGCGTATCGCATATGGCAGTGTGAACTGCCGGGGGTGCGTGTGCGATGCGGGAAAAGGCTGCGAATTCGCAGCCTTCCCGCATCGCAATAGTGTGACCCGAGCCTAAGACATAACAAACATCTGCCTGATGGGCTCAGATAAACATTGCAGACATAGGGGATGAGGAGATAAGGGAAATATCTTTATTATATGATCTAATACAAAAAAAAACAAAAAACAAAACTATTTTTTGTGAAGTAGAACTCCAGCCTAAACTTTTAGGACCTGCATGAGAATCGCAGAGGATTGTGCTGCATGTTCCTGTACAATTTACATGCAGTTCTGTGCTGTGTAATTTCAGCCCATTAATTTTGAATGGGCTGAAATTGCACCACACTGCACCAAAAGTTGTGAATGCACTACTTAATAAAACGCACTGCAACCAGATCGTATGGTACATTTTTACCATGCAATCTGGTGCGGGCAAACGCACTGCGTTTGTGACCTGCATTTAGGGTTTCATTACTTTTGCACTGACATTCACTGCAGATCGCAAAAGCAGTGCTTTCAGGAGCTGCCTGTCTCTTCCTGGTTCAGGCAAGCACGTCCCCTAATGGGATGCCACCAGGACCACCCTTCTCTGATTACAGAGCAGAACTAAGCCCTCTTATCCTTTTTAGCCAATGAAGCTGCCATCTTAGCCTCTGTTTGATCTGCAGTTGCTATGGTGAAGCACATGTGATCAGTTATGACACCAGCCAATTGATGGTTTGATAGTTTGGTTGAGAGCACAAGTTAATGTGACAGTTAGCATTCCCAGCATGCCTTGAATGTGACTGCTTTTTGAAACCATTAAATCAATAAGACATGAAATATGAACAAAGCATAACCCTCTATAGTGTGTCTCAATTCAGAGTACTACAAATGATAGGGATGTTGCATTGTCAGAATATTTATACTGCTCTGAATATAACAGTGTCTATTTATGTCAATTAGAAAAGATCTGTGAGGTAGGAGAATCTCAACTTATTTCCACAAATCAATAGGTAGCGAATTCTTTTTAATTGATTTATTTCTTTTTAAAAGCATATACCAATCTTAGTGAAAACAGTCTACAGTAAGGAATATATATATAGATATTTATTCACAAGACTTGTATTCACAACACACAATATATGATCAAACTGGAAATAACACAAAAAGATAACCTTACATAAAATACAACTTAAAACAATCAATGCAATGTGATATTTAGCTCAATAATGAAAGTGAAAATGAAACAAGATTACCTTTTCTCCAGGTATAGCATAAACCATAGGTAAGTTTTCTATATAAACAGACCACAATTGTCTGCGAATTGCACATCCGATAGTCACTCCACTGCAGATAGAGTGAGAATAAGCTATGCAAAACGGAAGACTAAAATCGCAAATAATGCGCTAAATCTGATATTAATGAAAATGTATAAAAACAAAAATCAGCTTTTTAGAGACAAATCTACTATGGTTTATACGGCTAGGATTGTAATCTTATTGCCCTTAAATATGCAATATAAAACATATAAGGAAGGAAATAAACGATATTGAATAAAATCAAATAAACAGCAAGGTTATATTTACCACACTTAAGATGGCTGCTAGCTTCAAATGGTCATTACCAGAGTCCTAAGATGGATGCCTTCCCAAGATGGTGGACAGTGAGGGAGGAGTTTTGTTTGGCTTCCCTCAAAGTTTCAGATAAATGATGGAGCAAAATGGAGTATGTTTAGATGAGTATATGTATGGATGTGAGTAGTGTGTGTGTTGCAAGTGTAATGGGTGTTGTCAGTATGTGTAATGATGTCCTATTACATCTGGGTTCTCCTTTTTATATGGTATTGAACAAAGGACTATTAAAATTAACATAAGTTAAACCCAGAGGGAGGAAAATTATCCCCATTGGTTGGGATATTCTATCCATTAACTGGTGAGGTCATAGTCACACCTCTTTAATCATGCCCAATATTTTGGATAATAAAACTATATGATAATTCCTTTATATTTAAGATTAACCATAAAAGCAACATAAAACTTGTCCATACTCTCAGTACATACATAAATGTCCATCTATATCTCCATCATGTACCCTGGCAATTATTGGATCTGGTAAGCCATTTAAATAATGATATTTTTAATACAATATATATTTATATTGGAAAATACTGAATTACCTCAAGACTGCATTTGGTAGTATCTCCAAAGGGGGCAGTATTGTACTGTTCATTAGATTCAGCATATAAAATAATTCGAAAATACAATAAGACCACTATTTAAAGATAACCTTTGACCTCTTGGCTAGTGAAAGTCCATTAATTATTTGGATGTGTCCTATACCGTCAAGAAAAGCGCCTGGCTTGTAGGATTTATATCACTTAGTCCAGTCTAAAGCAATTCTTATATAAACACTCCTACCACATGCCTTAAAATGAAGTAATTTAAATGGAATTAGTTTTACCTAAGTAAGATTTGTTATTTAGCAAGAATATAAACCCATCATATGGTATACAGATAATTTCTAAATATCTATATGCCTTACATAATATAATGACATGATTATTACTCATATTTTCTTACATACGATATAACGTATCTTTAAAAAATATAGTTTAAATGAACCTAATGAAATACACTGGGCTATTGTCCACTGTTGCAATACTTACAGACAGACTGGCTCTACCATTATGTCTTATCTGATGAGATGTCCATGTACCACTTATTTATACCAAAAGAAAACAGAAATATCTGCTGAAATTATAAGACCCTATTGTAAGAGACATTTTGCAAAAGAACATATATGAACTTTCATTCACCTACAAAACAAGATGGAAGCTGTGCTGTTCAAAATCTATATGCATAAGATGGAATATACATGGCTTTTTAAATCCATTTTTTTTTCTATTATTTAATCACCCCAATAAACCTGACAGCATATTTCATATCCCTATTACCATTTTCCGACCAGCTGCTGTAGTTTTACGGCAGCAGGTCTGCTCTGTCACGCAAAACGACAAACATGTATGTCTCTTCGTGTAGCAGTTAGTGTGGGCATGCGCACACTGCCAGAAGCACACACACGCATCAGTTGGCTAGAGGGAGAGCCAATCAGCGGGTCCGGCGGCCGTGATGTCCACTGGGATTCTGCGATCGCTCCCCGTGGAGACAGAACAGCGGTCTGCCGATGTAAACATGGAAGACCACTGTTCTGTGAGTGATGGACACAGGAATCCTGTGTTCCTCCTATTAAGGAACACAGGTCTTTGGGTTCATCCAGTGAGCCCATCCCCCACACAGTTAGAAAACACTCCCCTAGGCACACATTTAACCCTTTAATCGCCCCTGGTGTTAACCCCTTCAGTGCCAGTGTCATTAGTACAGTAACAGTGCATATTTTTAGCACTGATTACTGTAGTAATGTCACTGGTCCCCCTAAAAGTGTACTGTCCACCGCAATGTCTTGTCTCTCTAAAAATCGTTGATCGCTGCCATTACTAGTAAATAAATAATTAAATAAATAAAAATGACATAAATCTTTCCCCTGGTTGGTAGAAGCGTTAACTTTTGCGCAAACCAATCTATATACTGTACACTTAATGGGATTTTTTTAAACCAATAATATATAGCAGAATACATATTGGCCTAAAATGATGATTGATTTTTAATTATTTTTTTTTATTGGGAATGTTTTATAGCAGAATTGTCGCTCTTTTTTTGTTTATAGCGCAAAAAATAAAAATCGCAGAGGTGATCAAATACCACCAAAAAAAGCTCTACTTGTGGTAAAAAAGGACGTTGATTTTTTTGGGTACAACGTCGCACGACCACGCAATTGTCAGTTAAAGTACCGCAGTTCCGTATCACAAAAAATGGACTGGTCATTAAGGTGGTAAAAACTTCTGGTCCTTAAGTGGTTAAGGTTGGCCTCACAAATATCTAAGAAAGCCCCTAATATCGGGGTTATTCTGGCTACCTTGAATAACTCATCTTATTGGAATGTGAACTGCCTATATGGACAAGCCAGCCCACTCTCCTTCAGGAATTTGCCATTTTCCTTAGAAGGTAATTTTGCTTTAAAGGTGGGCTTAACCATTTCCAACATACAAGACCTATATATCCTAACTAGAACTTGTAAGGTTAGTTTCACCCAGAATGGCCATGAGGCAAGTGTCTGGTCCTGATTACCTGTGCCATGTTGCATAACAGCAAACTGGACTCCATGACCGAAAACAGCATCTTTAGCTAAGTATTCTTGTCATATTTTACAGTAAGTGTCATTTCTGTTTGTTGCTTCAATGCTCTGCTATCTACATGACAGAGGCGTAACTAGAGCCTTCAGGGCCCCGATGCAAGAAACCATGAAGGGCCCCCCCAGATCCCTGGCCGGGGCCCTTCCCTTCAAGCCCAGGGCTCTTCCCACTAATCCTGGGGCTCTTTATTCTCGTTGCATGGCCTTTTATTACGGTCCCGCAGCAGGATCCTTTCACAAGTTCTGCAGTGGGCTCCCTTCCTGCAATCTTGGGGCCTCCCCACAGTGGTGCAATGCCAGGGCCCGGTCGCAAGTGTGACTTTTGCAATCCTGAAAGTTCACCCACTGGTTTGCTACTGGGCCCCCTGGAGCATGGGGCCAGGTAGCAATCGCAACCCCTGCAACCCCTGTAGTTACGCCCCTGCTACATGAGTCACTTCTCACAAGTTTTCCTGACACCAAGAGAAAAAAGGTGACAAGGGACGGATCTCTAGCTGATTGACAGCCTCAGTTCTGTTTCTGTGTGCTGTGTGAAGGGGAGAGGCGTGTCCCTTCCCTCCAATTAGCTCTCAGAGCTCACCTCACTGAGCTCTGCAGAGTGTAAATTCAGTTTTCCGCCTCTTTTTTTCTAACATTTAGGCAAGCTTTATAAATGCTGCACTTTGAATGGCTGTAGAGAAGAGAAGATTGCAGATTAACAGGTACAATAATCTCTGTGTATCACCTGAGGCCAGTCACTTCACTGGGTACATGTAAGGGTTTACAACCACTTTAAATCATTACCAGTTTATTTTATCACTCTGGAGCTGTATTGGAGGTATCTTTATGCCTGAGGTCCAGCACACCTGTGGTCTACTTTCCCTCACTCCAAGTGATGCTGGTTTATGTCTACCCTTATGAGATCAGCAGAGGACCCATTCTGTTTATCTTCAGTTCCCACCTGCCTACCCAGTATACTTAAGAGCCCTCAGGGTCTCTTGTAACGTGGACTGGAGGTTACCTCAAAATTCACTTGAGATCTTTTTTGATGCAATTGTCATATTTCCACATTGTACCTATTTATTAGTGACTGAGACCATACACCATATGTACATGTCTGTATCCCATGCCATGATCCTGCTTTTGATTGTATTTTATTTGGAAATGGTGGGAGGGAACACCTAAAGTTCCCAGATGAACAGGAACAGAGTAGGGATTAATGAAATTGAGATCTTGCTCTGTGAGTATGCAAAACATATAAAGATACAGAGGCTGACCCAGCCCACCAGACTCCACCTAACTAAAACTAATATTATTTTGTTGAGAAAAAAAAACACATAATCCCCTCTGGGTGTTTAATGTGTATTACACAGGTTATGCACTTTGTTGCAGATTCCTACCTGTTTCTGCTCTGAAGAAAAAGCTATTTGTTTAAATTATGTCAATGTGCAAAGTGAATCTGAAAGGGAGTGACTTTTTCATTGTCAATGAGCTGATGCAATTGCAATGTTCTAATGAGGAACGTTTCAGTGTCTGCATCCCTATAGAAGTAATTAACACATTAGGAGTAGCTCACCAAAAATTAAATTTTTGTTGCACAGGGTGCCTAAAATCTGACTTGTAAGTGCAGATTTTTGGGAAAATCAGTGAGCCAATCACACAAGCAGGAAATTACATTTCTGGGGGCATTCGGTTCACTCCTCCAGGTCGCCATATTGCATTGTATTTTTCAGAAAATTACAGCGCTGCAGTATGAAAAGGAAAGGTAATTTTTAATAGCAATAAACTATAATATGTTTGTGTAGCAATTGTATATGAAAAATTATTTTTTACTTGCTATTTCTCCCACAAAAGCGGAGTTACCCTTCAAGTTTTTTTTTTTTCTTCAGAATAATTTTAAATGAATTTACTTCGAAACTTAACCACAACCATCTCCCACAAAATGTACAAATGATGTGAGGGGAGCACTAAGTTTACATTAAGTAAAACGGAAACAATGTGGTTTTTCAAGTAACATGCTATTCATACATTTGCCACATAAACAGAACATTAATGGGAAACATTATTTAGTCTTGGCAGGTGTACTAAACAATGACATAACACAGATAGTTCTACTTCTGTCATTCTAGTAGCCATAGAATAATATAGTTGTGTTTATCTGCCTAATCTCTGTTCACATCTTATGTCTGTACCTAAAGCCAAAACTTTTCTTTTTGTTTTGGATGGAGTAGGGAAATGAATAAAACCCTTGTCAGGTGTTTCATGTGCTAAGCAAGGATGTAACCACGCATTATGGGACCCAGTAGCAACACTTTGGTGGGGCCCTCCCAGTGAATTGTGGCAATACTGTCTCTGATCTTAGAATAAAATATGCCTAAGGCTAGGTTCACACTAGTGTAGTTGCCATTTGATGTGATGTTAAGTGTGACTTGATTGCATTTCTGAAACATTTTTAATACTACAGTATTGCATTTTTTGGAAAGGGAAGAAGATTGGATGCTGGATGTTAAGGAGCCTTAACAACCTGAAAAAACACTTCAACCACGCGGTAAATATGCATATTTACGTGTTTTTGATGCATTTCTACTGAAGTTTATGGGGCCAAAGTCGCACTGCAATTGCACCAAAGTAGCACCGGACTCTTTTTCAAATACGTGCCATGCTGCGCTACATTTATGTGGATGGGCACCACAGTGAATAAGGCTAGATCCACAATAATGCAGTTGCAAATTGATCTGATTTTCAGTGCGATTTTTGTAGTGTGTTTTTGATCTGCTTTTGAAGCTTTTTTTTGTAGGATAGGGATACTGGATGTTATACACAAAACTCATAAATGCACTAAAAAACATGTACATACATTTTACGTGCATTTTTGTGCATTTCCATTGAAGTGTATGGGGACAAAATCGCACTGCAACTTCTTCAAAGTAGCACATGTACCTTTTCTAAAAAAAACTGTGCTACATTGATATGAGCAGGCACCAATGAAAACATGTGATGTCCATTGTCATGCAATTTTGTGCATCTGAAGTTGCATCTGAAATTACACTAGTGTGAATCAGACCAAAAAAAGACAGGCAGTAGGAGAGCTGTCAACATAGAGACCAGTGCTGTGGCTATAAGTATGTCAGGAGTGAGCAGCATTGCAGGGAATTAACATATAAAGCTGAATTCCAGGTATGTTCTTTAGTGCATAGTTACATTAGTCCAGCTTGTATGAATGTATATCTCATACTTGAGGGAAGGTGACAATTACTGTATAAAGGGGCACTACCACAGGAATTGCTGCAATCTTCTGGGCCCTGTGCCGATCGGCTTCCCTTTTGCATTGTGACCACAGCAGGTTGTTCGCTTGCCACTGCCACTGACAGAATGTTTTGTATTTTTTCAATTAGTACAAAGCCTTGTCTGATTGGATGAGGTACAAATTGTGTCGGGTTTTAGCTTATTTCTATTGCAGTGCTGGTCAGTGAGCAGCCTAAACCTGTAGTTCTCCTACAACTCATATCCATTTTTCCCATATTGCCACTATATCCACTGAAACCTTTACATGTTGCAGAGCAAAGTAGGTATTGACCAGAGAGGGATTATTTTGATGCAGCTGACCAGCTTAAACATGCATTGCAATGTATGTGAACAAAAAAATCACTGTTTGCTAGAAAAACATTGTATACTCACCTTTCCATTATTTTTCTTTCCTGGTGCATGTTCATGGCAGCATACACTTGGGTTGTGGCTACATCCCCACAACCTGATAGGACTGGTTAACTATAAATCAAAAGCAGACCCGGCTCATAGCATTCTCTTGAACTCTCACCATTTGGGTGGGAATCTGTATGCTGCCATGAAGATGCACCAGGAAAGGAAAATTAGGGAAAGGTGAGGATACAATTTTCCGTTTATCTGGTGCATCATGGCAGCATACACTTGGGAACTAACTCACCATACGGAAGGGTACAAGAAAAATTGTGTAATGGTCAGTAGTGTAAGTATGCATTTTCCAAATGTTACTGTCGTGAGCCGGTTTCACCTAATGAAGTGCATAAATGTGTCATAGGAGGACCATATCGCTGACTTGCAAATAACCTCAGGAGACACTCTGCATTGCTCTGTCCACAATGCTGGCACTGCACTAGTTGAATGTGCTCTCAAGTCCTCCGGAACAGGAGGGTCTTGAGAAGAGTAGGCTCTTTTAACCACTATACCACTAGAGGATTTTGCTGTCTTACGTCTGAGCCACTTTTTGCGATTCTACACTGTGCGACTTTAACTGACAATTGCGCGGTCGTGCGACGCCATACCCAAACGAAATATACGTCCTTTTTTTCCCACAAATAGAGCTTTCTTTTGGTGGTATTTGATCACCTGTTGCGATTTTTACTTTTTGCACTATAAACAAAAAAAGAGCGTAAATTTTGAAAAAATAACAATATTTTTCACATTTTTTTATATGAAATTCCCCCCCAAAAAAATGTAAAAATCAAATTTTTTTTAATTTTTGGCCAATTTGTTTTCTGCTACCTATGTTTGGTAAAAAAAATCACAATAAGCGTATTTTGATTGGTTTGCGCAAAAGTTATTGCGTTTACTAACTAAGGGAAAGATTTCTGTCATTTTTGGTGTTTTTTTTTTTAATGAGTAATGGCGGCGATCTGCGATTTTTTTTGCGGGACTGCGACATTCTTTTGGACAGATCAGACCCCTGACTGACATTTTTGACACTTTTGGGGGTACCAGTGACATTACTACAGTAATCAGTGCTATATATATGCACTGTAACTGTAAAAATGACACTGGCAGGGAAGGGGTTAATTTTATTGGAGAGGGAGGGGTTAATGTATGCCTGGTGCTTACTGACGTGTGTGGGGGGAGGTGACTGAGTGACACAAGGACAGATCCAGGGTTCAGCTATGCTGAACCCTGCAATCTGACCCTGCCTGTCACTTAGGCTCCATGTACACGGGACGTTGTTAAAAGTCCCTTTGAATGCTGGAATTTTTAGGACGTTTGAAGCGTCCGTTCAGTCGCGTTTGTACCCGCGTTTAGCGGGCGTTTAGCAGCGTTTGTGGGCGTTTGCGTTTAGAAGCGTTCCTAGAGGTCATAAAAATTATTCCCCTTTAAAATGGAAAAACGCGAACGCTAAACACGGGTCATCGCGTTCAGATGCGTTCGGGCCCGTTTAGACGCGTTCGGACGCGTTTGTGCGTTTGAAACGCCGGGAAACACACGTTCAAACGCAAATAGTTGCGTTCTAAAAACAGTCCCTGAACGCAACTGCCTGCAAATGACTGTAAACGACCTGGTGTACATGGACAGATAAGATAACATGTAGATGGGTTCAGGGGCTTCTGAAAAAAACGCCCAACTGCTCCTAAACGGCCATTTCCAGCGTCCCGTGTACATGGAGCCTTAGGAGATCCGCCCGCTTGTGTTTACACAAGCAGGCGGATCTCCACACTCGATTCCCCGACGATCGGGGGAGAGCAGCGGCGATCGCCGCTGCTCCTCCACTGGCCCAACTCCTGCTGTGACTGAACACAGTGGGAGCGAGCCTCCGAGAAAGGGGAGTGTCTGGCGACGTAGGTCTACGTCGCCAGACGATAACCAACCACTTTGCCGCAGTAGTGCTCGAGTGAGCAGACGGCAAGTGGTTAATTGTCTTAATCTAGGAAATGACTGTACGTGTTGATGCTGACTGACCCTGCCTTAAGCCATGCTGGAACCAAGCACTGATTTCAACTTTCCTGAATGAAAAGGTAGCTGCCAAGCAGGGCATCAGAGCTAGATCAAAATCCAGGGGATGTGGTTCTCTCATTTAACCAAGAAAGATGGTAAATCGATTTCCTAGTTACAGTGGGAAGAGAAAGATACCCCATGGATAAAAAGCAGTCTGGGGTTTTAGGTCTGTTTGGTCCGTGTAGCCTCTCAACTTCCACGCTATCAAAAGTAGTCTCTTGGAGCTGGATGGCAAAACTGGCCATGAGAGAGCAGATCCGTCATAACTGACAGAGGCAGTGGTGACTCAGTGCTCAACTGTAGGAGAGAGACATTAGAGCCTCCTAAGCCAAAATGGTATAATTGCAATTATTGATACAGAAAGTTCCACTGGCAGCCTAAGAATTTTACCGTTTCACTTTTGTATAGGCACAGTATAACTCTTGCTTCTCTTGTAAAAGGAATGACTGATAGAAGGACTTTTATCACTATGCTCAGTTTGAGAGCATACTTTGCCTCATAAGCTGAACATCCCACGACCTTGAGCAGCCTGCTCTTTGAAATGCATCCCCCAACCTTTCTGGCTGGGGTCTGATATGATAATGTTCCATTTGAAAACAATAATTGGTTAGTTACAAAGAACCAAGGATACTCAGGCACCGTTCTGCTGGAAGAGACTTCGCTTTTTCCAAATCACCTTTGACTTTCTCTATCAGCGGACAGATCTTGTGGAAGTTCTACTGAATTTTTTTTTCCGTCGCTATTGCAGACAGTAGGACCTTTGTGAATGCCCAAGGAGAGGTGTACAGACCGAGGGGGAAGCATTTAAACTGGTGGAGGAATTTAGGATGGATTGGGACAAGTAGGTAGGTGTCTGATAAACCTACAGAGCATCCAGTCTCCCAGATTTATCCATAATAGCATTGATTGGAGGTTCTCTATCTTACATGACTCCAACTTTCTGTGCTTGTTGAGTTCCTTCAAAGTTAGCACTGGACACAGATTACCTAATTTTGATTTTTTTTTCTTTTTTCTTTGCTAAGAACAGAGGTGAACCTAACCCTCATCTCCTCTGAGCACTTGGAACCTTCACAATTGCTCATTTTTCATTTAACCCAGCTACAAACTGGACCAGAATTTTACACTTTTCCATCAAATTTGGTAGCCCGGCTGGCAGAGATCGGAAGGTGAACCACATCCACCAATATCACACCAATATAGCTGATGTGGCCCACTGATACTGAATATTTTCCATCCATGTGTGTTTGCAAAGCTTTACACAGACACCCCCTTGATGAACTTCCGCTGCTCTCGTAAGACGGGTGCCTCTGGTTTTTAAGGCTTCAACAATGAAGATTGGGTGCTTCGCCAGTTCCTTTACTAGCCTTTTTTTCCGGTCCGTAGGAGTTTGCCTCCTTGGATCTACTTGGGAGTTGCTGCTTGTATGCTGGACCTTTTCAGAATTTTTCTGTTTTTTGTCAGATGATATTCACCCTGACCTGCTAGTGGTCACCCTTGAGATGGCTGTATCCTGTCTACTACCAAATAGAATGGATCTGTTGTCTGGTATCTTGCACCAGTTTTATTTTTAAGGTCCGCCGACCATGGCTTCAGCCATAATGCCCTACTTGTCGTGAACGCGGGGAACACCACTCTTTAACAACATCAATTGACGTCTACTGACACATCCGCCGCAGAGTCTCCCACCAACTTAGTTACATAGTTTGTGAGGTTGAAAAAAGACATCAGTCCATCCAGTTCAACCTATGTTGAACTTCAGCTCCTACAAAGCTGTTACCACCTTGTCTCTTTTCACTTCCTCCAAAAGGACTTCTTTAAAGGGTAACTTCACTTTCCTTTTTAATCTGCAGGGCTTTAATTTTCTGTAAAATGCAAGGCAATATGACTATCTGGAGGTGTTCTGTACACAGAATGTGTACAGAATGCCCCCCTGAAACATAATTTCCTACCTGAGTGATTATCTCATTGATTTTCCCAGAAGTCTGCATGAAGATACACAAGGCTGCCATCAGGGGGGTACAGCCCATACACATGTAGGGGGCCCGGGCGTCCAGAGGGGCCCCAAACAGGGTAGGATTGCCACCTCTCCTCACAATACCATTTAATTGTAAGCTCCGCCGTTCCCTTGCAGACTGGCACTATGTTGGGGGGTCCTGCCCCTCACTAGCCCTCAAACACAGCTGTAGGCCCTGCCCCTGTTCTCCAGCTGTTCACGCCTGGACAGGAGGGGCTGCATTTACTAGAACCGTTCACCTTTATTTTCCTGGGATGGAGGAGATGGGACTGGAGGAGGAGGAGGACATGGGATGCAGAAGGACATGGGACTGGAGGAGGATGATGACATGGTAGGCGGGCACTGGGGAATGTTGGTGGTCAGGCTGGGGGGGGGGGGGGAGTACAGGCCTAAAACTTTGTAAGGGGCCCCAAAATTTCTGATGGCTGCCCTGAAGATACAAGTTAGATTTTTGGCATCCACTACAACAAAAATGTAATTTTTGGTAAGATACTCCCAATAGGAAATTACGTCTAAAGGGATGCAGACCCTGCCATTTTCCTCCGGGTCCTGTAGGTGCAGCAGCTGGTTGATAATTATGAAACCACTTCCATTACACTCACTCAGCACCTGGACTGGTTATTGCTGGTCTGCAGGCATCTGCAGATGCTACAGTACGTAGGAGCACTTCAGAGCTGGGTCTAATTTTCGGACTAGAGCCTCCTGGAACACAACCGCAAGGTGACGTGTCTTGCCAGCTGCAATAATGATGCATACACCATCAGCGAGACCGAAGCAGGTTGACCTTTAACTTTTTCAGGGTGTACAGTTTTGACAAACTGTTTATACAGGCCTTTTTCTCTGACCCCTTCCATTCTTCCTGGTATAACTCCTCTAGTTGTTCAGTGAAGGGAAATTAGTACTTTATAACCTTGTGCAGAGTTTCCTCTACTTCACTCCAGGCAATTGCGTCCTTAACTGCCCTTGCAAAAGGCTCTATTGGGCAATTGTCAAAGCCTGTGGCCCCCTTAATGCCTTCTTTCGACAGGCTTTCCAATTTGGACACCACCTACTGGCTCTGGTTGGAAGTGCTAGTCGATTCAGCCACCGACTAGGAAGTACAGGCTTCATGTAGCAATTCCTTGGCCGATTCTTTTTTCAAGGCGACTGCTTTCCAGACATCTCCTTCTTTGTCGGCTGTCGCTTCTTCCAAGCAGACTTGACATACTAGCTTCTCAGGCAATGACTTTCCACCACAAACGTCACAAGTATTAGGGCTGGTAACCTGTGGTGTTTGTAAACGGGGATCAATAATAATGAAAGGCAGGATGATGACCTTGATCAATGTTGCCTGGATGTCTGCGCCTACATGGTAAATGTTCTCGCTTTTAGAAAGCTCCCTCCATCCTGAGGTCCTTGTATGGCTGTATCCTGCTTGTTCCATGCAGACTTGACATATTAGCTTGGCAGGCAATGACTCTCCATCACAAATGCAGCAACTAATAGGGCTGGTAGCTTGTGATGTTTGAAAACGGGAAGCAATGATAATGAGTGGCGAGATGATGACCTTGATCAACATTGCCTGGATGTCTGCTCTTAGATGGCGACTTGTCTTGTCCTTTAGAGGGCTCCCTCCATCTTGAGGTCCTTACAGGACTGTAGATATTGGCTCTTTTTTCCCAGTCTTCACTACTTACCTAATCCCTATACCTTAAAAGCAATGGATGGTCTGACTGGGCAGCGTTTCCCATAGAAACAGAGCGAAGCAACAGACTGAAATGAAAAACAGCATGACACAGTGATCCCACAGCAAGCCTTGAGACGGGGATAGGAAGAGCCAAGGTAAATGTCATAAACAGCACAGTGATCCTACAGCAACATTGAGAAGGATAAAGCAGAAGCCCAGGTGAATGCCATAAAAAGCACAGTGATCCCAGAGCAACACTGAGAAGTACATAGCAAAAGCTCAGGTGAATGCCATAAAAAGGGAAAACATACCTGCAAACAATGACCACATAAGCATCCAGCATGCATGAGTAGAGAGCTCCACCTAGTGTTGCCCAAAAAATCCCCCAAAACCATTAAAACTATCACATTTTGCCATTAGTGATGATATCAGTGCCTGAGCATGCTCAGATCCCCATCTTGGAAAAGGGCTAGCCAGGAAACAGGCCACAGGAGCTGCATCACTTCCTGCCTTTGAGGCACTTGCACTGTTGCAGCCATCTTTGAAATGGCAAACACCCACAAAAAAGAGAAAAGAGGTGAAAAGCATATGGAAAGCAAAGTGAAAACACTGTCACTTACGTCAAAGCTCGTTTAAAGCCTCCTTTGACAGGCCTGCTCCGCCAGAATGGGGTTCCAACCATGTAGCTCTTGCAGAGGCTGTACAGGAAGGGTTTCCACCCAGGAGAGGCTGTACTATGACCCCCAGACCACCAGCATGGGGCTACACCCATATAGCTCATTTAGAGACTGTACAGGAAGGACTTCCACCCAGGAAAGGCTAAACCTGGCTGGGGCGCAAATGGTAAAGGATACCTCGCAACTCCAGTCCTGATCAGGCGAGGACAAAAAGGAGAATGCTGCAAGCCGGTTCTGTCTTTGATTTATAGTTAACCAGTCCTATCAGGTTGTGGGGGCAGAGCCACAACCCAAGTGTATGCTGCCATGATGCGCCAGGAAAGGTGTATAGCAGTGTGCGGACAGTTCGCCCAGAAATCCATACTTTTCAGAGTTAACTTGTGGTCACCCCCCTTTAGCACCTGATAGGTTTTTATATATAAGCTATTAGGATTTGAGCAGAGGTATATCTTATTTCTATTGCAGTGTTGGTCAGTGACCAGACGTGAACCTGTAGAACTTTTGTCTATCTACCCCATATTGGAAGTACTGTATATCCACTGGAGCATTTGCATTTTGCAGAGCAGAGTAGGGACTGGCTAGAGAAGGATTACTTTGACACAGTTGGCCAATTTAAACATGTATTTCAATGTATGTGAATGAAAAAAAAAATCCCTGTTTTTGTGCAAAGTTTGCTAAAAAAAAGGCTGTAAATACAGGGTTGATTACAAAATAGTTGTCCTGTAATAGAAGTTCTGAGGGTAGTAAATCTACACTTCTAAGATGGCTAAATAAATACTCCATACTGCACAAATAAAGTAAGGAGGATCTGTGACTAGAGGGATATCTGAGCATTCCTCCAATGCATCGGATGTTAACTCTTTATTGCAGATTTTACAGTTTATTTTGCCTAAAAAATCTCCCTAATGGGTCTGCCCATCTTACTCCAGGCCACATAGGATTAACATGATCTGCTAAGGCTACTGTAACACCACTGGTGCCAAAGCACATTGCAATCTGGTGTGAATTGGCTTTAGGATTTACCTGTGATGATAATGTGGACTGTCCACCCCAAAGTTCTGTGTGAGAGGACACAGGGCAGTCATGTTGTTCAGAATTCATGGGTCAGCACTGACATTTTGTAGAATAGGAGGGGGTAAAACCTTCCTGGAGCCTAAAGTAAAACTATAGGCACATTTTTTTTTCTTTTAGGATAGAGTAAAGGAGGGTCATAACCCCTGTCATTTTTTTTTTGCCATCTGTGTGCAGCGATTTCCCTTCACTTCCTGTCCCATAGCCTAACAGGAAGTGATAGTAAATCGCTGCAAACTAAGGGAATCCTTTGGGGACCCCCACATCGCCAGAACTAGTGTCCCCATTGGAAGATTTCCCAAAATTACTTTTCTGGGAACAAGCCAAAATTTGGAATTTTCCTTTACATTCATTTTCAATGATAATGGTAAGCAGGACAAATAGAGAGGGTGAATTTCCCTAATGGGGGCACATAAAGAAAAAAAAACCTTTCCACCTCTAACCTCTAATCCCTCTTCACTTTGTCCTAAACTAAAAAAAAAGTTTTTACCTTTAGTTGTATTTTAAGTGGTTAACATAGCCACTCTCAAACAGGATTATAGATCAATGCAGATAGGGCTTTTTGAGTTAATAATATATACTTGAATATAATTTTTTTTTAACTGGGGTTTAGTGTCACTAAATGAAGAGTAAATGCTTCCACTGTTTTTGCCATTATATGAAAATCAGTTCACATAGAACTTTTTACTACTGACCCCTCTATAGGTTATCACCCAACAGCCCCTTGTAAGCAACAGGAAAACCCCTTTCCAACAGTTGCCTACATTGATTAGCTAAACTAAAATGCCTGATTATTCTAAAACTAAAGAACTAAAGAGCTAATTGAGAGGACCTGCTGTATTACAACATGGAGTTGTCGGAGTAGGATGGGAGATTTCCGTTTTCTTGGAAAACTGCCAAGCTGAAACATCATATGCAATAAGGAATATTCTTCTCTGCTGTAATAGATCCTTATACATTTCAGCAGGAGGCTTATTATCTCTATTATTGCCAAGGTACAAAAACAACTGCATTCATATTCCTAGACTGTGCATCATGGCTATGCATTTGTTTCTGTATTATACTGTCAGCTGAACATCAGAGCACTTACTTAAATACCAGCATGACAAAGCCATTTGAAAAAGATTTATTTTTCAAGCAGTTATCAGATCAAGGAATGACTGAAAACACCTGCAAACACGAACCATGTGGAACACTTAATTTAAAGCTCAGAATGAGTCATTTGCTATAATTCTTAGCAGAAACCCCTTTGTTAAATGGCTTATAGATCAGCTGCAACTAGCACCCATTGAGACGGTTACATTATAATAAAGTGTTGACTTTTGGGATATAGAAGTGCAGTAATAAAAGTCAAGTGGTTGAAAGTAAATAGAAAAAAAAAAAACAATGATATCAAAAGAGCAGAAGTTGTTCTGCATAGTGTAATTCTCCAGAGATATTTTAAAGAAACTATTTCTTTCATCCAAATGGAAATAAAATACAAATCAGGAATAATGACAATAATAACTCTGAAAGCTTAAGAGCTTTTGAAAACAGCATACCACGCAAAAGAAGAACAACCTGTGTAACTTCAATGCTCTAGAAATAGCCGTCTTTGGAAAAGTGAGGGGTTGTTTATTTCCCACCCGCCTCCCAGGAGGACTTGTCTTGACCTGTGGAAATATTTTCCTTCCATGTAAAAATATAACGTTTCATGTGCTTGGGTTTGTTTTTAAATGTAGATCGATGAATCCATCTCCGTACAGTACAATAACTGATGTCATATTTATTGTTGAATTGTTCCAATCAGCTAGCAAAATAAAGTCACTTTTGAACCAGCGTGGTGGTGGAAGTAGAAGATGGGCTGTCAGATGTAAATTAAGAAGGAATGAATGAATGACCTATTTTGTTTACTAATATTGAGACCATATGAGATGTTTAGTACTTAGGAAATGCTTGGCTTGCCACCAGGGACAGATCAGCTGAAATCAAAATTTGATGAAGTTGATTTTTGCTGACTCGGCCATCAGTATCTATTTCAGCCGTGAAGCATACAGCAAATAAAGCAATGGGACAAAGAAGGCCCAGTATGATATTCCTTCTTTCTAGTAGAGTTCAGAGAAAGTGGGTGTTGGGCGCTTCTAACCAAACAAGAGGAAGGGGGTCCACCGCAATTGGAGGGCGCAGGGGATGTCTCCTGGTTCTTGATGTGAACTGTCCAAGATGGCCGGGTACAAGGCAGCACTGGCGGGAAAACTCCGGGAATTCCGCTGGCAGAAGTGAGAGGAAAAACAGGCGCCACTGTATTAAGCCGAAAAGTTTTATTGCATACAATCACATAGTAACTTACACAGAGGTAAAAGCTAGTCCATGTAGCAACACCTCCAGCCGCACGATCCGGCCGTCCACCGGCCTGGAAGTGACGTAGTTGGAAGCTGGTCCGAGGAGCTGGTTTCGCCGGAAGCCGCAATGGAGCGCAGGCTACCGGAAATGACGCAACGCGTTTCAGAGCATGCGTACTCGGCGCCTGTTTTTCCTATCACTTCTTTCTAGTAGTGGCCAAGATGCTTGTGACCTTGCTAGGGAACGGTTTAGATGATCTGACAGTATAGTATCAGGGCTACTTTATACTCTAGCCCACATAGTGGTTGTGGTGACTCTAACAGGCTGCTCTGGTAAAGAGAAACAAAACGCAAAAAAAAGGGAAGCACAACCTAGCGCAATAAACCATTTAATTGAGCAAACATAAACACACACAATAGAATTGCCCTCACATGGTTAAAAAGAAAAAAACATCCTGAAGCTGTCCTCCATAACCGCTGAATGCAAGGCAGCCTGGTATCTTTATACAAGCGTCAGCAGGAAACACTGATGTGCAGTGTAAGATCTAGCTGTCACTGTCAAACCCAATGGAAAACTGAAACCAAATTGTGGATGATCCGGTGAGGGATGGAAAGTTGGAAACCCAGAGAGGAAGAGACACATGGAAACACTGGCCCCACATGCAACTGATCTGATGGCAGCCAGATCAGTTGTCCTGTCTTGGCCTGTTATGACTTTAGTGGCCTATAGTAGAGAAGGAGAAAGGTTCTAGTTGAAAGTCAGGAGGATTTAGTAAGGACATCAGTGTTCTAGTAAGCAAAGGCATCTATTCTGTGGAGAACAAAGTCCCTCTTTGCCTTAGTTTTGGCTGTTCACAGATGTGGCAAGAAGAGAGATGCGGTTTAGATATCATTGTAATAATATGTTAGGGAGTAAAGCCCAACAGCAAGAAATAGAAAAAAATATACCTATGGTGGGGCCTGCCCACATTGCAAGGATCAAATGCATGTTAAGTCTAGATGGAGATGAAAAGCCCAGCACTGGCCAGCTCCAGCGCTCATCTCTACTTCCTATATTGCTTCGGTCTCTGGGTGGTCCCTTTTATTTATCATGTACAATACAGGGCTATTACTCTGTACTGAGACATTACAGGATTAGGGAAGAGGCTGCTGGGGACTGGTTACAATGCTTGAGGAAGTCTGCTGGTCCCCAGAATAGGATATGCAATTCTACTTATTCCGGTGTAACGTTAGAAAACCATACCTCGTTAGAATTCCATACCCTCGTCACTTCCTGTCCGAAACAGCTGAGCAGCGTAGGAGTGCGCATGCTCAGAGCCCCGGATACATCATTGAACAGCAGAGCAGTTGACAAGTGCGCATGCTCGGAGGGAATGAAATGATCACGGTAGTGTAAGTAATGTTACACTTGCGGCGGTTACATAAAACAGGTCGGCTGCAAAATGAGTCATCTCCGCTCCTATCCTTGTCACTTCCCTGATGTCGGCTAATAAATATAAAAGCGGCGGCGGGTGTATGAAATGTAAATGACGGAGATGTTGGCTCCGTGATCCGCTTTTAGATTTATTAGCCGAGATCAGGGAAGTGACAGGGATAGGAGCGGAGATGACTCATGTTGCAGAGGAGCTGTTTTAATGTAACCGTGGCAAGTGTAACGTTAAACACACTACCGTGATAAATCCATACCCTCTGTAGGTGCACAGAAAGTGACGAGGGTATGGTTTTCTCACGGGTATGGTTTTTTCACGGAACACCGGCGACCCTAAACATAACAAGTAAATAACCCTTGCAGTACAGGGAGGCCCCCACTGCAAGTGAGTTTAATGTTTCTACATGGGGTTGGGCTTTAAGTAGTCAGCATGGATAGTTAGTGCTAGTGGGTGCTTTCTTTTTTATTTATAAACAAACTTTATTGAGTTATACAGCAGACAAAATATTCACAATGATAATTCACAATTTCGCATATGTGCATATACAACAGAAAAAAACATAGCAGTAGAACTTAAAAAAACAAAAACAAAATAATATGAATAGTTCTTCCCGACAGTTGCAAGACAGGTGATGAATACTCGAACACATGTACGGCAGATAAGACCACACAGGTAAAAGTACCACATTTGGACAAAAAGGGCAAAATCATAGACATATCCGCACTATTCAACCCCAAGGGCCCCCGTGGCACAGACCTCATAACATTAATAACCAAGGGATTCAGGGAGCATTAGCCACGAATGTGTACACAAGATGTTCTAGCGAGTGATTATGGGCTACATGTCTGAAAGGACTGCAGCCACCTATCCCATATCTTTTTATATTTAGTTGGACACCCCCTATTAGTGTAAATTATCTTCTTTTAAGGCAAAGTGGTATTCACTTTAGCGATCCAGGTAGCTAGAGTAGGGGTCAAGGCCTGCATCCAACTTCTAGCCACTAATTTCCTGGCAGTAAACAGGGTTTTTATGTAGAAGTTGTAACATATATTTGTCTAGATCCGAGTCCATAAAAAGTCCCAATAGGCACTGTCTGGGGTCCAGTGTGAATGGTGAGCCCATCTGATCATGCAGAAACTGCACCACTTGCTCCCAAAACGGATTAACCCGGGGACAGTGCCAGATAAGGTGCTCAAAGGTGGCAATGGAAATCAAGCATTTGGGGCAATCCGGACTCCGAGAAGGATCAAATTTAGCCAACCAGCATGGTGTAAGATAGGCTCTATGGAAAATATATACCTGTGTCTTTCGGTCCGACACCTTAGGAGACACCAACTTGCCCACCTCCAGCACCTCACTCCAATCCCCATCATCCATTTCACCAGCATCTGCCTCCCATCTAGATTTAAGAGAATAAGCCAGCTGTGTAGCAGACGGGGTAAGTAACATGTCATAGAAAGTCAAGATTAACTTGTGCGAATCACTCCCTTTCAACACCACTAGGACGTCAAGGGGCTGTAACTGTGGATAGCTACCAGCAAACTGTTGCCTTAAAGCGTGACGCAGCTGCAGGTATCTAAAAAACATATGATTTGGCAGATGGAACTCAAGTTTTATTTGGTCAAACATTTTGAGTCCACCGTCACGAAAAACGTGCCACAACTGGAAGACTTAATATCGGATCCATATCCTCAGGTCAGGGAGCTGTAACAGTTCACTCAATCTCGTATTATACCATAGAGGTGTATCCTTGTGAATCAGAGGGCAATTAATCTTTGCAGTGGCCAAGTCCCAAATTCTTTTACTGTGAAAGGGGAGACCAAAATGAGATAAACTGCCAAAGGATCCACCAAGACCTCTCAGTATTTCACAAAAAGGGTGGGGGAAATGACACTTAGAGCTCTGGTTCACTAAGGCTTCATAATGCACTTTATCAACCTTATCGAAGTAGTACAGATGGGACAGCTGAGCCACCACGTAATACAGACCCAAATCAAAAACTGCCAAGCTACCCAATGATGTGGGGTTTTTAAGATCCTCCACTACAGTTTATCCCTATTAGTACTCCAAATGAATGATTTCAGTATAGTCTCCATAATTTATAAATATTTAAACGGGATATAAACTGGGGAGTGCCAGAGGACGTAGAGAATTTTCGGTAATAACCTATATGGCCCATAATCCCCAGTGGTAATTTCGCCCAAATCTGTGTCTTATTTTTCAGTAGTGGTATGAGAGGCTCCACATTCAAAGGGATACATTTTGCAGTGGCAAAGAGGCTTAATCTACTGGAGGGGGGAAAACATCTATAGGGAGGATCTGGGACTTGTCCCAATTAATCTTAAGGCCTGGGAAGGCCCAAAAATGCTCAATAATTTGAAGTACAAGAGTTAGAGAGGGACCAGAATCGGCGAGGTACAGAACCATATCATCCGCATATAACCCTATTTTCTCCACGAGATGTCCGGAGCACAGTCCCCCGACCTCAGGGTGGGATCTCAAGGCCATGGCCAGCGGCTCAACTGCCAGTGAATACAACAAGGGTGATATGGGACAACCCTGATGCATCCCCCTGTATAAAGGGAAGGCAGCAGAGGTCCAGCCATTAGCCACCACCCTCGCTTGCGGTGCAGTATACAATATAGAGAGCCATTTTATAAATTTAGGACCAAAATCAAAACAGCGGAGACACTGCTATAAATAAATCCATTGCACAGAGTCGAAGGCCTTGGTCGCATCCAGCGTGACCACCCTGGAGTCAATCTGCATGTGAGAAGCTTGTTGTATGTTCATGTATAAACGTCTGGTATTAAAAGCGGTATTCGTTGCAGGCATGAAACCTGTTTGGTCCAGGTGAACAATCGATAGAATCACTTTAGTGGGTGCTTTTTAAAAGCATACTTAAAGTACTGGTTAAAAATTTGGGGTTTACAAATGCACTCCTAGGGGACTTCCAGGGTCAAGAGATGAAAATGGGGAACTGGAGCCTGGAGTTGGGCTTTAAAAGTAATCATTTAGCAGTGTGTGATGTTATTGAATGTATGCTGTCAGTCTTCTGATTGTGAGAGGAAACCTGTTAAACATTGGAAGAACATGCAAACTCTAGACACCTAGTGTCCTTGGTGGGAACTGTAAGAAAGATTTCCAGCATTGTAATAAAAGATTGGAGTAGCACCAATCTGGATTCCTTAAATTAATATGACAGCTCTAGCTGTTATATTGCTTGGCGCCTTCTAAAAAGCTTTATACCATAGGTCTTAGCACTGCAAAGTGGAAACTCACGGTACCCCTGTAGTGCAAGGTGAATATGCTAACTACTTCCTAAAAATATAAGGCAGCATCCGCCTGATCATGGACTGCAACACAAACAATAAACAAGGACCTTTTAGGTCCAGGATTGCCTTTTTTGCACTGCCTGGCCTGCACACCCTATTGATAATTTTCTGTGAACTATCATGGCACAGACTCTACCCACTCACCTTTAGTTTGCAGGCAATGCTCAGCACTTGACACCATTGGCACTTGCCCCAAATCTGTGGTGTCTAAAATAGCATTCCTGCAAAAATTAGAAGTAGTCATTTATTTTGTAACAGAAGCATGCACATAGTGTACAGAGCAAATACAATCCATTGGAGCTGCCTTTCTCCTAGCATTTAAAAAAAATTGCAGTAGAGGTTAGAGGCAGGCGACTGAAGCTGCTTCATGTGCTTTGTTGCTAGGAGAAAGGAAGCATTATTGGCTAATGCTGACATGTAGATAATTGTGTAATATTGATGGCAGAGCTAGTTACACATAGTTGATGTTTACATTTCAGCTCTGAATGAATAAGTCATTCATGCGGCAAGGGGCCAGTCATTCTGCGCTTCTGCTCCATTGATGCATAACTTATTCATTCATATAACATGGGGGACTGTACAACTTAAGGACTGCTTGGCTTCTGGCTGTTATGTATATATCTCAGGCTCTATTGCATTCTCCGGGCTGTTTTGCAAAACTCCTGGCTATTTTGCACAACTCCTGGCTGCACTGGACTTGCAAAAGAAATATCACCCAGGAGTCAGGACTTCTTGCACTAATGGTGACCTGAATTCCCTTAGAAGATTACAGCACCCCACTGTCACTTCTCCTCAGAAAAGAGGGGTCATTTTCTTACTCAGCCACAGGATGGTTAGACTTCTTCCCACAAACTTTCTCCTGGCTCAAGTCAGCCTCTAAGCAAAGGTTTTCCAGTAGGCCTTCTCTGCCCCAGGGGAAGAAACCCCCTGCACATGGCTCTCCTCCTGCAGGACTGGACCCAGGAACTCTGCCAGGTTTCAGACTACTTGTTGACTCCCCCTCCACCTTCTGGGTACCCCCCCCTCAGGGATTGGCTGGAGTTCCAAAAATATTCAGGCTGCCTGTTCTGCTCTCCCTCCCACTATAGACTAGAAGTCTCTAGATGACAGGGAGGAGTAGTAGAACAGCAGCCTGTGAATTACTGAACAGCCCTAAGCAATCAACCTCTGATCTACTGTTTACAGAGGAGCTCAACTAAATGTACCTAGCAGCCTATTTTGAACTAGGAGGGTGATACCGATGCAATAGCAAAGAAAAGGAAGAGAGAAGAGATAGTGCCAACAGAGGACATGACTGATATCTACAGAAAAGGAGCCCATTTTTTACTTCTACAAGCCAAGCCTTTATTTCACACAAACTACATCTGTATCATATTTTACACTATGTGCTTGATGCTCTAATATTAGGAACTGCATAACTGTGGTCAAGCTAGAATCACAGAAAACTCACTAAAACCAAAAAGTGGTAATTAAATTGTTTCCATATTATTCCCAATGCTGAGGTGCTTTCATGTGGCAGAACATTACTGAAGAACAGAACAGTCTAAAAACTATGACAAGCTATCGAGCTCCCTTATACTGCACTGACTTTTGATTTGCTGCCATTGGAAGTGTTGTTTCCCACATTTCTAAGTGCACCAGTCATCATTTTCTATATTTTGGGAGTTTTCGAGACCGTACATGGCAAGGATTCATACCATTTTCTGTAGACACTTCAACAAAATCGGAGCTGTATTAACTTGTGTTGAGTAATAATAAAGTGCTTCACTTGGCTAATTCTGGTGTGTTTTCAGAACAGAAAACCACAGGCTTTCTAAGTGCTTATGAGACTTGGTGTGGTTAAAGTAAAAGGTGCATTTTAATGGTTTTGCATAGGTTTTCTTTGCAGAAGTACAGCCTTAGGCCCTGTTCACACCTGAACGTTTTTCATCTCATAAAAAGCTCATCTCTGAAGTTCCAAAATGCCCAACAAGCAAAATCTAATTCATTTCAATGGCTCCTTTTCACATATGATCGTTCTGTCACCTTAAGAAAAACACCTGAAGCTCAAAAAAGTACATTAGCTTATTTTTTGGCAGATTACAAGCGTTTTTGGTCAGATGTCAATACCTACCACCTAACAACTGCAAAAAACACCCAAAAAAAAAAATGCTTGAAAAAAGCCAGAAAAAGGCCCAAAAAAACACCTGAAAAACACCTAAAAAAAACACCTCAAAATGAGTTTAAATAATTAAAATAAGGGGGCTGACATTGCTGATCTGCTTCTAAAAAAATACTAGTTGCCTGTTGTTTCACGTAAGTGCATCAGTGCCTTTAATTATGTATAATAGCCAGACAATTAGCTGTTTCAGAAAGGGGGTCCAGGTTGCCCCCAATCCCTGGGCATCTTTATCTATTTATTATACATTTTTGTATATCTTTTATATTTTGTATACCTTTTTCCATGAGTCTTTGGTATGTAAGGGTCACAGTTCACCTCTTCTTCTTTTGGCACTCCCTAGAGATGGGCAGTCTCTGCAGCATTATCCTATGAGCCCAAAGAAGGAACCACCATGGAGGCAGGTCCTTAATGAGGTAAATGTTTTGTCTGTGGCTCAATCTGCTAGGGCTTACATTTGTTACGTTCTTTTGTTTGTTCTTCTTTTTTTTCAGGTGGCAAGGTCCGCCTCGTTTGGACTATGGGTCATTCCTATGTTTTTTGAGGGACCAGGTGAGCTGATGTTCGGCCCAATGTTAGACAGCTGGGCATTCCTTCAGCAGGTGGCTCAGGTTTATTAAATTGGGGTGCCTCGCCTGATGTGGAGTAGGGTGGTGCTGAAAGTGCATCACTTTACTCGCTTAGAGAGATCCCCTGACATCTTGGTGCTGCATGTAGGTTGGAGTGATCTGGGGGCCAGGTCTATGCGTAAGCAATGTGAAAGTTGATTTTTTTGAGGCTCCGCACTGCATTTCCTGGTATGCTTAATGTGTGGTCTTATATGGTGGGCAGGACTTTTTTGGCCAGGTCAGTGAATAAGATCAAAAAGGCACATATTAAGGTCAACAAAGAGGTGGGTCAAATCTTGATTTGCAACGGAGGCTTGGTTATCTGACACCTTGATGTTGTGCACCTGAATTCTGTAATCATTGATATGTGGGCCCTGGGGTTACAGGGGTGAGTTTACAAAGCGTTGCGTGTTTGGTGGGGCACGCAAGGGTAAGGTGTTACCCTTATGTGCTGTGGCGGTGGTTACTTTTTGGATGAGGAAAAATTCTGGATAATAGAGTGGTTTGGGTCCCATCAGTGGTATATCCTCGGGTACATTCCTGTTAACGATGGGTTAACTTGGAATATGTAAATAGAGGTCACTGCAAATAATGAGAATTGCCTCTGAGCCAGCGTGTTGCTGATGGGGGCCTAAGTTTAAGCGAAGGTTTTCCGCAGTGAATATAGATTGTGTTTTGTTGCCCTCAAAGGCCACCAAGCTTAATTTCTCTGTTTCTGTTTTAAGTAATGTTATTTTATCTACCTTGAATGAATTCATTTTGTTATAAAATGGCTGTGATAGCCTTTTTAACTTCAAACCTTGTGGTGTTTCTTTATTGTATAGTTTGGGTTTGGGGGGATGGTCTAGCAGGCTTGGGTCAGTGCTGGAGGTCATCTATTCTACACTTGTCAAGGTAGTCTTGCAGCAAAAAAATTAAAAACCTAAATAAGCGTAGAGACAGACATGACAGGGTGAATAGTGAGAACAATGCGGAAAGGGATAAAAAGTTAGTTTTGTTTTAAAAGTGATTGGTTTTTACCTGATTGGTAGTGGCCTGTAGCTGTGAGGGGTCCCAAGAAGTAAAGGGGGGAGTGGTGAGTCACAAAGGTCCAGTTGTTGACATCATCGGAGAAAGGAAGCTTCCCATCCTCCCTTCCCATCATTGCTGTGTCCTTGCTATGTGGTTGTCATGGCAGCCTGGTGGTGGTGGTTGGTCTTTGGAGGAGGACAAATTCTGGATAATAGAATGGTTTGGGACCCACTGGTGGTATGGGGTCCTCAGGTACATTCCTGTTACTGAGGGGTTAACTGTAAATGTAAAGGTTTTCCGCAGTACATTTCGGTTGTGTTTTGTTGCAGTCAAGGACCACCAAGCTTTATTACTCTGTTTCTGTTTTAAGGAATGTTATGTTTTTTAACTTGAATTCTTTATTTTTGTTAATAAAAGACTGTGATGGCCATTTTGATTCCACACCTTGCTGTGTTTCTTTATTGTATATTTTGGGTTTGGATGGGATGGTCTGGCAGGCTTGGGTCAGCGTTAGAGTTCATCTATTCTACCTTTGCCATGTTTAAAAGAAAAAGTAAATTTAAGATATTTAGAATTGACTTTCATTTGGCATTTACCCTACTTGGCCAAACCAAGACAGTCCTGTATACACAAACTACATAATAGGAACATGTGCTACAAAAGCTGTTTTGCGTTTTTTGACCGAGTCAGAGTATGTCATCATAGAACCAAGATTACAATCAAACACATGAATACACAACAATGGATCTCTGTTGTATAAGCTTTGGGCTATGATACATTTTACACTTGGATGGTTCCCAACACAAACAACCACACTGTTAGCTTGTACTCACTGTAGGTGTTTTGAAACTACTTGGAATGTAAAATGTTCAAAGTCAAAAGTGCAGCAGCTTCTTTCTTATTAAAACATATCCATCTGGTATCAGTTTAAAGCAAGCCTTCTTTACTTCCCCATAACCTATAACTGTACACAGCTTTTACCTCCCTGGACTATGGGTGATTTGGGTGATGTCATAATCTGAGGCATGCCAGCTTCTATTCTTCTTGATATTTAGTAAAAATGATGGAAAGTGTGCTGATTTACTAAAGGCCAGGCTATTATTTAAAGAGTAATAGGATACAAGTGAGCCTTACTAACTCTTTACAGCCAATGTAAATCATGATCGTTGGCAGGGTGCAGCAATGCATTTTCAAACATGTCTCAGCTATAACCTGACTGGCAATATTCCATCAACAATGTGCATGATTGATGCTCTTTGCCTGATAAGGATCAGATCATGTATATGACAAAGCAAACAGACAAGAGCTTCCTTATTGGTCTTTACCACCAGATTTGCTGACAAGTGAGCAAAAAGACAGAATGTATATTATTATGAACAGCGGTTAAAGCTAAATACTATGGTTTTGGGTCAATTTATTTTTTTATTTTTATTTTTTGATCAGTTTCTAAACTGACTAAACTAAATTTTTTATGTCTATGTAAAAGGTTTACTTAAGAAAAAAAAAAAATATTTAATGCATGTTCCAACCATGACACTGGTGTCATAGACCATTTTTTAAAAAAAATATAACAAAGCAGTGACTGTTGACTTTCTGGGACATACACCCATCTATTTGTGACCATTCCAAAAGTGACAAAAACAGGAAAACTAATAGAAACACCTTAATGGAACAGGGTCTAAGGCAGCCCCTGCCAAAGGGAAAGGTGCATTAGACCTTGCTCATAGCAGATCCAGCCTTTGAGGTGAGAGCATAGGTGAACGGTGGCAGGAATCACGGATTTCTTTCTTAAAAAATTGCACTGATATTTAGAAGATAACCCTGAAAAAAAAAGTTTTCACCACAGGATATGCACAACAATATTTTCTACAAAGATTGTTACTGTATAGTGAAGAAACCTTTAGGCAACACTTTGTTGCACTGTGGAAATGTACATATATGAATTTTGTTTGTATGGTATATATGGAATTGGTATTAATTGCAATTTTGCAAAGTTACGGGTGTTTGGGTTACAGTCACCACCAACACCAAATTTTCTGCACCTGTATGACAAGTACACACCATTTGAAATTTGTATGTATATTTGTATATGACATTTTTTCCTTTAGAAATGTCAGTATTGCTGCAGCAGGCTACATACACCGTACAGATGCACTACATTACAGGCACATTAGGGGACCCACCAGGCACGATATTTAAAGGAATTTTTCATTTTTATAGTTTCACTTTAAGCCTCATTAAAATCACTAAATATCTGCTCCTTTAAAAACGATCATTTTTAAAAAGTTTTTTGCATTGCTACATGTTCCCCAGGTCAGGACCCGGACCCCCATACACTTTAGTTGGGCAATAACTTGCCTTTAAAATGAGGACTTTTGATTTTTGACCTTCGAGTCCCATAGACTTCAATGGAGTTTGTTTTTTCAAAAGAACTTTTCCCCTGTTCGCGGTGTTCTGGTGCGAACCGAACAGGGGGTGTTCGGCTCATCACTAATGCCCAGCTTTGGTATTAGGAAGCTACTGTCTAAAGCTTTCAGGACATGGGAAAACCTTTTGTCTGCAAAGGGCTCGATTAGGAAATAGAATCAAGTTTATACAGCTCTCAAGGGACAGCAAGAGAACAGGAAACAAATAAGAACTAACATTTTCAAACTTGTATACCTTAATATATTAAATGAGCTATTTTCTAAAGTATGTATTTCATTTGCAATTTTAGCTCCATGGTGTTGGTAATTTAGGGATACTTTTTACTCCTCTTTTCCCTCTCCCCCTCTTTTTCCTTTTTCTATTTTTTTTCTTTGGTGTACTTTATTTATTTATAGGAAATACTGTATATGTATTGTAGCTCAGGTTAAAGTTTGTATTTTTTGCATGAGGGTTGTTTTATGTATTTTTGTATGTATTGTATCTTCTTTTATGCAATGTGCATTTTTTCCCCTTTTTTCCTCTTTCCTTGTATAATTAATAAGGGGAAAAAAGATGATAAAAAAACAGCTATAATTGCTCATAATCTTTATTTTTTGTAAAAAGAGCAAACCAAACTTACAGATGGCTATCTACGATTTCCCGAAATTATCCTGGTTACCCATATGTGATGTCTGTCTCTTCAGCTGCATTGCGATATACATCAGCTGTTTTGCATTAAAGTTCTGAAACAATTTAAAACAAACTCGAGATTTATTAAGTGAAGCTAATGAGTTTTGTAAATAGACCACTGTGCTCCTGCATATAGTATAAACGGGACTCTTTGAAGTTATGATCCCACATGTCTCCTTCTAAGATGAGCTCAGGACATATGCCAAGTACAGTAACTATATATCAGAAGCAACACAGCTGAGTAAGGTAATGCTGATTAAAAATCTTTTTTTTTTTTTTAAATAAACTACAGACATATTTTTCTTTTAGTTAAAGAGGACCTATCAATGACATACAACAACAAACCTATGTTTGAACAGATACAGTATAGAACTAAATGTGTGTTACACTGACAATGCCTTCCTGGAGACAGAGACAGGATATTTGTGAGTATTAGTGAGTGTGTGAACAGCTCATTTACTGACAGATATAAAAGACATATGTAACACTCACCCCCCCCCTATTCTTTGCATTAAGAAAAAAAACCTTCTGTGTTCAGAATCCCTCCTCAGCCCCCCTAATACTTACCTGATCCCCATCTTGATCGATCCATGTTGCATGAGAGACATGGCTGTCCAGGACTCTCTCTCTTGATTGACACACAGCCATTGGCTCCCCCTGCTGTCAATCAAAGTCAGTGAGCCAATAGGAAGTGAGGGGCGGCGAGGCCTGAATGGACACAGAGCAGCGGCTCGGCTCAGGTGCCCTCATAGTAAGCTGCATGCAAAAACGGAGTTTCGATCTGCCACATAGAATATAGTTAGATAGCCTCCATCCCTATAATGTATGCAAAAAAAGGAAAGAACCAGAGTAGCGGGACTTTAAATGAGGCATGAAATAAAGAAAAGGAATATTTATTCTATATTTTATAAGACATAAAGTCATACAGTTCATACATTCTGATAAACAATTAATGTTAAACAGTATACAATTCATAATGGGAATATAAATACAATAAAAATAGGATCTCACATAGGGTCTTTACAAATTAATTCCAATAAGGAAACACTGTATATATCGATGCATAAATAATTAGAATAAGGGAATAAGTATAAAATATTAGAATAAACATCCGAGTATTTGTGTAATCTCTACGCGTTTCTAGGACCTCCGTCCATTCATCAGGAGTATTG
Organism: Pelophylax lessonae; assembly: GCF_965119305.1. NCBI lineage: Eukaryota > Metazoa > Chordata > Amphibia > Anura > Ranidae > Pelophylax > Pelophylax lessonae. The sequence goes on along the minus strand of NC_138772.1, from coordinate 84,471,579 downwards.
GATGCTTATAAAGTATCTAAAGAAGAAAAAAAAGGGATTTAGACGTTATTGCACCAGAACATATGTAATGAAAATCTCATTTTGGGGATCTGTACAAAACCTTATATCTTAATCATCTCAAGGTCAATAGGGCACAGGAGAAATGAGACCCAGCCTAGGAGGGGAAGTGACGGCATCAGAGGCATGATCTCCCCCAGGGCTGAGGTGCAGAGAAAGCCAAGCGCGAACGGGGATGATGGAACCACGGTCAAGGCAGAAATAGCATGCACTCGCCAGGAGGGAGGGCCAGGAGCTCCGGGCGAGGGATCTGAGAAGAGGAGGATCTCTGTGCAAAACCATAACACAGAGCAGGTAAGTATGACATGTTTGTTATTTTTAAACAGAAAGAAACAAGACTTTAATATAACTTTAGGACCTCTGATTCTAAAGCTGAGTTTAGGAGCTTTTGGTGTTTTTTGCCAAAGCCCCTGAACTCAATAAAAGCCTAGGTGTCAATGTACGCATAGGCTTCTATCAGAGTTTAGGGGCAGGTAAACTTCCCTCTCCTGAACACAGAAGAATTGCATTCAGGAGAGGAATGTTTTGGCCAAAAAAATGCCAAAGTGCCAAAAATGTGTAAACACGCCTAAGCGCTTGCGGCGTTTAGCTCTTGGGCATATAATCATTTCATTAGCAAGTACTCTGGCCAATTAAATTAATGAACTCCAAGCGCTAAGGCCCTATGCACACAGGGCGTTTTTGCAGCTGCTTTTAGGAGCGTCAGACGTTTTTTTTGCAGCTTAAAAACGCCCCTCCATGTTATTCTATGGCCTCATGCACACACAGGCTTTTAGGAGCTCCAAGTGGCATAGGCGTTTTTAAGCTGCAAAAAAAAAAAAACAGGGCCTGTGGGTTCTGATGACCAGCGTCAGTGCTGTAAAAACGTCTGATGCTGCTAAAGGCTGATTAACATTACTTAAGGTTGCTTATACAGCGTTAAGCCACGTTATACGTTTTTTTTTTTTTATGTGAAAAATCAATGGTTCCCTATGGGAGCCTATTGATTTGAATGGAAGTCGCATCACAAGTGGGATGATCCGACTTGTGGCGCGACTTGCGCTCTGAGGATCTTGAGGGGGAACTCCACGCCAAAATGGGAAAAAAACGGCGTGGGGGTCCCCCCCAGGTTTCAAACCAGGCCCTTATCCGAACATGCAGCCTGGCAGGTCAGGAAAGGGGAGGGGACCGGACCATACCAGGCCACACACCCTCAACAAGGGGGGGGGGGGGTGGGTGCTTTGGGGCAGGGCGTGGAGTTCCCTCTCAAGGTCCTCAGAGCGCAAGTCGCACCACAAGTTGGATCATCCTGATCCGACTTGTGATGTGACTTCCATTCAAATCAATGGGCTGAAAGCCGTATCAAAGACAGCTCCTAGGCAACCATTGATTTTAAATAGAGGCAGAAAAACACTGCTAAAAGTCAATGTGGCCAAACGTGCAATAACGCCAATGGAAAAAGCTACTAAAAGCACATTTTTACAGCTGCTTTTTCCTGGTGTTAGAAGTGGCTCTGCAGCTCGTTTTTTCTGACGCCCTGTGTGCATGGGGCCTAAATGCGGCAAAAATGGAGCAAAAACGTGGTACCACTTTTTTGCCACGTTTAATATTTTGCTGCAAGGAAAGTTATGTTTAGAGGTGGCCAGTGTACATGTTAGCCTAAAAACAGGCAAAGAAATGTCAGCTTTTTTTCAAGAACAGCAGATCTTGGCAGCCTGCCATCCCTCTAATATAAACACACAGCGGGTGTGAGAAGTTTATTGCTAGGATGTTTTTATACACTTTGGGCTAGCCATACATTATATTTCTTGTTCAATTTTCTTTAGACTTAGGCTGGGTTCACACTTATGCGAATTGGATGCGGGTTTCCCTGCATCAAGTTCACAGGACAGGAAACTGTGTCCGGCTTTTAATGGAGCCGGTTCACACAGCTCTGGGGCAGCCGCTGTCCGCACTGGAAAAGGGTGCTGTGTGTCTTTAGCTCCATTTAAGGTCCAAATTCAGGCAAAAATTCAGACCTGATTCGCACCTGAAACGGAGAACTGGGACCCCCTACTGGGAGCCGCAGGTAGTGTGAAACCAGTTTTACCGTCAACTATGTAGTGCAAGGGCCTGCCTGATTGCATATAAATTGAAAGTGTTTAGGCTATATTCTATAGTTTTGGTAAATCTAAAGGAAAATTGTATAAAGAAAATTGTATAATGTATGGCCAGCCTAAATCGCTGTAATTGCTGAGAATATAGTGACAGGAATTTTCAAAACTGGAGCAGCCAGAATCTGTAGCAACCGTGCAAGGCAATTAATCAGCTTCCATTTTCATCTTGTTCGGTTAGGTTTAAAAATAAAAGATAGAAGCTGATTGGTTACCACGCACAGCTGCTCCAGATTCTGTCAGCTCCAGTTTTGATAAACTCGCCCCACTATATATAAAGTGATTGTAGAGGAAATGTTTTTATTATAAAAAAAATAAACAAGTCATACTTACCTGCTCTGTCCAGTGGTTTTGCACAGAGCAGCCCCAATACTGCTCTTCTCCATTCCGATATTGGTGCTCTACCCTCCCCCTTGCCGAATACCCCCATAGCAAGCTGCTTGCTGTGGGGGCACTCATGGGTGCTCACTCCCGTCCACATCCATAAAAGACAGAGAGAGTGGCTCAGTCCCATCCCCTGCTCCCTCCTCGCTGGTTGAGATTAACAGCAGTGGGAGCCAATGGCTCCTACTGTTGTATCTCAGCCAATCACTAGGGAGAGACACAAGAGAGCCTCGGGTCTCGTGTACATCGCTGGATCAAGATCAGGCTTAGGTAAGTTTCAGCAGGGGCTGAGAGGAGAGCAGCCCACTGAAGGTTTTTTACCCTCATGCATAGAATGTATGAAGCTAAAAAACCTTCAGCCCTTACAACCACTTCATCGTTTATAGTAATGTGTAAGTAATGTATCCAGATTATGTATAAATATGATTTATACAATATTTTTGCTGTTGGGTGAGCATTTTACTGTTTCCAAATAAGTAGCTGCTTACTACACAAATCAGTGGGCAATCAGAGACTGAAAAGGTCTTTGTTGAGGGAGTCAGACCTAATGCGATAGTTACTCCACTCCTGTCATTTTTTGGTAATCTAATGCAGAGGTCATGTTGTATTTTTCATCATTAACCTAGAAAGTCTGCTTCAAAAGCATATTTAAATCTGACTCCAAAGGTATAGTAATCAGATATGATATTTAGGTCTTATTTTCAGTATCTTATACAGGACCTGGTAATATGGTCCATGGCAACTAAGTGCATTATTCCTTATTACATTTGTAGCACCCTTGTCATGAACAGGGACTACCGGTAAATTTAGCTGTGCTAGGTTGTAGTTAACTTGGCTGATTTGTAGTCCTTATGATCATTTAATTTTTTTTCCAAAGCCTGGTGTAGCTGTAGTTCCTCCCTTTTGTCAGTAGGTGGCATAGTTACCTTTGGCCTTAGTATGATGAGCTGCAGTAAAGCTAGGTTATGAATATGCATACTTCTCTCAGCCAATCAGTAGGAGTTCAATGGCCACAGATGCATGCTGGGTGAGTGTATAACTAGTTGGGCGGTCAAGAGATAAGGGTCCTCCTGCCCAGACCTTGGTCTGGTGTGGGTATGTGAGGAACAGCTAAAGCCTAAGACCTAGGCATGTGCTCTAGGTTCTGTAAGGGAGAGCCTGTTTGTTGCCTGGTGGCATGAGGTAAGAGATCGTGTCCAGAGTTGAAGTACCAGAGGTTTCTCTTCCACAGATCAGGGACTGTAGAGAGCCAGAGAAAGCATCAAGACAGGCTCACATGGATAATCCCTGCACAATACTTTGAGTCTTTGGTTGCTATAAAAGACAACTGTTGTTACTGAGGTACAGGTCAAAGGCCCTTTTTCTGTACTGCTGTCTACCTTGCTATTTTTTGGTCTAAGGTGTTTGCTGGTCTGTTTGTCTACTGTCATAGGGTGTTCTGTCCTGTGCCTTAACCCTCTCGCCTTAAATTTTGTCGTTGTGAGCAATAAACTCAATTTTGTTCAGTCTAAAAGTGACTGCCGCCCATTTTCTGCAACTGTCCACACCCCGGGGCCTAGCAACCAGCACCCTGAGGTGAAATATCAGTCCTCCCTGAAGCTAGGGGGCAGGGGGGTGCTACACATTGGTATAGTAAAAAGGAGAAATTTATTAATGTTTTTGAACAAGAAAATTCTGTCAATTTTGTAAAGATCTTGACAACAAACTGACAAGGTTTACCAATAGGGCCCTTTTTACTCAAGCGATCCGATCAGGCCTACCAGTCAGTTTTTCAGGCTCCATGTAAGTGTACGGACTGGCAGATGTAATCAGCTATGCGCTCGATTACATAATCTTACCTATGAATCATCCAGGTTCAGAAAAAAATGGAAAAAGTCTTTGATCTTCTGTTTTTTTCTGACCTAAAAGTAACCAATCGGAGGTAGTCTGATGTACACAGACACAAATGGAATATAATTCTTTGACTATTAGGATATCAATACTCTTACAAAAGAAAAAGTCAGGGATCAAATAACAGTAGTTGAAGTACAATAAAACAAACAGTGTGAAACGTCCCCACTTTTCTTTACCACTGTATTCCAATACCTAAAGAAAGCTCCAATTTAAACAGAGCTAAACATTGAACAGACACGGATGTCCAAAGGTGATGTCTGACCCGCTCTGCTCCGATTCAGCAGAGGATCTGTTCATAGATCTCCTTCTAAAAAGAATTAACGGTGGCCATGTCAAAGGGACCTAGGAGGTTTTAAAAACTTTGATAGGGTTCTTATATCATATAGGAAGATATGTTCCACCAAACCTGTTCTTTGTCCATACAGATTAATTAAAGCAATGGGTTCAGTTCTAATGGAGGCTCTACCAGTAGAACATACTCCCTTTCCCTTCACTCCTCAGCTGTCCTTTAAGGCTGCCAGGAACAGTACAGAAATAATGTGACATACTCGCCTGCCCCCCATATGACAGTGCTGCTTCTTGGTGATTGACTTAGGTATCCAGGGTAATCACATAGGGTAGATAAAGATTTATATTTGACTTATAGAGGGCTTCTTGTTTTCACTGCTGGTTGCAAAATGTAGTGTTGGGGCAAGAGGGAGAAAAATTTGAATGTGCAATTAAGGGGAAAGCAGTTTTGCCTTAAATTGACCATACACTATCTTATTGAGTGAAGCTGCTGTTTAGTCATGGAGATGAAGCCTTCAGAGACCCAGTGTTTTGCAGATGAATTCTGTAAGATGACCTACCAACTCCAAGCATTTTTAGTCAAGACTAAGCTCCTGCTGCATCTGTGGCCCCAGAACCAGAGCCTAAAATCCATTTATTGGACAATTTCAGCAGTAACTGGTGGAACTATTCTAATTTCAAAGACATTAAATATTTATTTCCAGCTTTTCCACCAGTTGTCAGGTTCTGAACAACAGTAAGTTAAGATAATAATATCACTACATCAAGGGGACCTGTTGTTCTGGGCCTCTGACCTTGCTCTGGCTTTCATGGACACATTTTTTATTGTTTTAGGTCTCCTCTATGATGGTCTTTAACACTTAGAGCGCAGACTCTGAAATGCGTTGTGAAGCCATTTCCACCATCTTGCTCCTTCCAGTCCTGACGTCAGACGCCATCCAGTCTCCGTCTCGTGGTCTCCCGTCCGCCCGGATACACACAGCCAGCCGGCACGACTGTCTGCACCCAAGGCTCCTCAGGACCCTGCGGACCCCCGCCACTCCATCTCGGAGCTGCTGAACCAAGACACATGCTAACATCCTTACTGTTATGTAAGTTACTATGATTTTATCGCTGCAATAAATTTTTACTTTGCACTCAGAGGCGCTCTTCCTTTACTTATTCCTCTTTCTGAGGCCATTTGACACCAAACAGGAACTAACTCCATAGAGATGCTGGAGAGCATCCTAGTCCTGCAAGTAAAGCACCGTGTATTAAGATCTGATGGCATCCAAGTACTAGTAGGCATACTAGCCAAAGATGTACTGCATATATTTTTTTTAGATTGTTGAGTTGTTTAACTCATTATTATTATTATTAATATTATTATTATTATTATTCAGGATTTCTATAGCGCCAGCAGTTTACGCAGCGCTTTACAATGTTAGAGGGAGACAATACAGTTACAATACAATAAAATACAAGAGGATTAAGAGGGCCCTGGTGCAAGCATTGATATTTAATTGCAAACATACAAAAATGTAAAACTCAAACCAAAATGGTTTCAGAATACACATTACAATAACAACCTAAAACATGTAACCACTGATAATGCACTTTAGTATCACAGTGTGATTTTTTTTTCTGAAATTCTTTTGTTATTGAATTTAAATGGCATAGTTATACAAAATAAAGCATATTGTGCATACCCAGGCTTAAAAAAAAAAAAAAAAAACACAACAAAACAACTTAATACAAAACAAAAATACAAAACAGAAATGGTGTGGCAACCAATGCCCTAAGGCAAATATGTTTGTTCCACTCAAGGGTCAATAAGTAACTGGTATAATTATTCCAACAGCGCACTGAATTATTCCCTAGCCATTACCAAGGAGTTAGTGCAAAAGTCCTAAAAGGACAAGGGGACAGATGCCACAATCAGCTTAGATTCAGTCCAAATGTCCCAGACCTGGAGAATTTGGTAGGGCATCCTCTAGTCTAGACTCATAAGTAAATTTATGCAGTAGCACCATTTTGTTAACTGTGGACTTCTAACAATCTACTGTAGGGGCCTGAGGGGACTTCCAGTGAAGGGATGTAGTCTTACTAATGTAGAATAGTAACAATTGTAACAGAGTTCTCAGGGCCCAGGAAATGGCCAGCAAATGGACAAGACCCAGTATACAGACATCAAAAGCTTAGGGCACCGAAACAGTCACGACTGACCGAATACACTTAGAGATATCTGCCCAAAAGGGCCTAATGACTGGACATTCCCAAAATAAAATAAAAAATGTAAAAATGTGACTGGGTCTTCTGAGCAAAGCCAACATCTAGATGGGTGTGAGGGAAAGATCCTGTGCAGTTTTTGAGGGGTAAAATATACTCTATGGAGAATCTTAAATTGAATCAATCGGAGCAATTGTTGCAAGGGATATTCCCAAATGTATTCCTTGGAATCTAGCTCCGGAAGCTCCCCACACCAGCACAATAAAAGTTTGTCAAGGCCTTCTTTTATATTAGGCTGAAGGGCTTTGTATATGCCAGAGAGATGTTTTACCAGGGAGTCACCCTGCAGTCACAATGTGATATATAATGTCAAAAACAATGTAGGGAACATTGGATCAGATAAGCAACAATGGGTGTTTTAACATATAATTGCCTCACTTCATTTTGGTATACCAGTTACAAAGATAAAGAAGGAAAAGGACTGTATTTTTACAATTAATGAAACCCAACACTCTTCATTTGTTGCCATGTTGGACAATAAGACAATGTGATGGATCATACCATGGAACGTATTACGTTGGTAAAAAGTATTGTATGAATGTTTTTAGGACTTTACTGATGGCCTGCATTTTGTCAGATTGATGTTCTTTTTACATAACCTAACCAGCTGCTTTAAATAAAACCAAAGCTTTTCAAAATACAAGGAGATGGATGATTATATCATGACTAATCCAAAGACCTTTTGGATCACTGCCACCGCAGATGAACCTGGACTGAATCACTCATACAATACTGCATACATTCTGAACAACTTTTTTCCAGCTCCGTAGTTGGGTAATTGAAGCTCATCAGTGTAGGCCAGGACCTTTGCTTATTGCTGCATCTGGCCTATTACAATAGAGATAGTCAGCGTGAACTAGATGTCTCACAGGTTTTGCTCCACGTTTTACTCCAATATTGCAATTAGGTTTTATTTGCCATAAAATATTATAAACACACAAGAGTTTATTCAAACAAAATGACCGAGATAGCAAATTGTTGGAACTGACACTGGGAAGCAATTAAAACAGAGTTTCTCAACCTTTTTTCAGTCAAGGAACCCTTTAAAAATTATGGACAATCTCGAGGCACCCTTTAAAAATTATGGACACATAATTACATAATGCAGCAACATTTACACAAAGTAGGACACCCAGCGTTATAGGAAATGTATTCTTCCAAAGTAAATACGCTTTTGCAGACTGGTAATGACTGGTATTTCAATGTTTCTCTTCTCCCTTGGTTTTTCTTAATCATTCAGCTAATGTGATCCCAACACTAATGGAGAGGGGAATACAAGGATGCTGTGTAGGCGACTGACATCCTCCATATCAACTGATGATGCCATTGGTCGTTAGGACCAGGGGAGGACTGGCCCAGGGGGCAGAGGGGCAACTGCCCCCCGGGCTGCTCTGATGCCCCATAAAAAGGCTGCACCACTTCTGCCACAGACATGCCTAAAGGATTACTGGTGAAGAGAAGTAAAAAGTCCCCACCGCTGACCTACTGAGTGCGGGATGAAGACAAGGAAAAAGCGCAGCCCTCCCCCAGCATGGATGTTGTAAACTGTGTCTAAGCAGAGGCTGGTTCCATGCCCCACTGGAGACTCCCCTCCCCTGATCGAGCTGTCCCAGCTCCCCCTAACTGCCCCCTGCTGGCCAGGTGGGGAACCTGAATTCGATCAGTAGAGAGTACCTGGAGCAAAGCTTCAGTCTGAAACGGAGGTTGGGAGGAGGCCATGAAGAGGAAGGGTGTGAGGGGGGGAGAGTCACTGCACAATGGGCCTCTGGTTTGTACTTGCCCCCTGGGCCAAAAGTTGCCAGTCAGCCCCTGGTTAGGACGCAGCTAGAAGGTTGTAATGGTGCACAATGAAAACCTGTGGCTTAGTGTAACCTAAAGGCAGGTTTCATCCACATGCAGGCTTGTGTACAATTTTTGGGCAATTTCTAGGGATTTTGCCAAGCCATACCTGAAAAAACCTCAAGGCACACCAGGCTGCCTGGGCACCCTGGTTGAAAGAGACTGAATTGAACTATACGTCACTTACATATAGGGTTGGTCACTTACATTTAGGGTCTGTTCACCCTTTGGTACTGAGCTAGCGCAATAGATAATGTGTGTTGCGTTAAGGCAGCCACAACACACCAAAAAAAAAAGTGAATGCAGCATTTAATGGAGCACAGCGCACATCAACCTAAGCGCAAGTGCTGCCCTGCAACCCAAGTGCATTAAGGGGTTACCATTGCAAATTGCACCAACAATTGTGATGTACACATTACCGCAGTGCAATACTGTAAACATGTGCAAGTATGTACATTTTAAATTGGGCAGTAAAATATCATTTTAATTTTAAAGTGTTATGATTCTTTACATTTCTCTAAGGATACCAAACAACTTTAAAATTAAAACCTGTTACCACTTATTTTTCTTTACCTGTGTTTTAAAGGTGTCTCAACATACACAGGCCAGTATAAACTTGCTTTATTTACATTCAGCTTGTCTGTATCTACACTGTAACGGCAAACAAGGAGTGAAACATGGAAGGCATCTTTTCCCCACATACCTGTGTGGATTCAAAGTCTTCTCTGCCAGGAGCCATAAATGTTTCTTTACTGCACTGCATTTATGCAATCACATGAGATTATAAACTGCTAGGACAAACAGCCCCTGTATTCATCCAAAACTTGAAAAGACCAGTCTTAATTGGATTCACTGTGTAACTCATACCTCTGCTTTATCTTACAGCTGATAAGACTATTACCCCCGAATTCCTATTGCCTAAAAAAAGACAATTAAAGATGAACCCTAGGCAACCCCCTCCCCCCACTCCACTCCACATTCCACAACCCACCCCCTAACTAACCACTAGGTTTAAAAAAAAAAAAAATAATAATCTAAGAGAATATTTTACTTATCAAAACCTTTGATTATATAATGGACACAGAACTTTCAAAGAGTAAGTTTTGTGAGCAGAGAAAATGAAATTTTAAAGCAGGGTACACACTAGTAGAAAATCTGCCGAAAATTCCCGCCCGATGTGAAATCGTCCGATTTTCGCCTAGTGTGTACACAACTTTCAGCAGCCGATGCCGACATTTTTAACGAAAAAAAACCGGAGGGACAAACACCAATTGTTTTTTCGTCCGTCCCCAGACGACCGATTTTCGTTTAATGTGTATGCAGTACGTCCGTGAAAAATCGGATACGAAAGACCGCGCATGATCTGAAGTTGCTGACAACTCGGAAGTCTAGGAACAAATGTGCCAAAAAAAAGAAAAATCGGACGAGAAATTTTGTGAACACTTATGCACTGTCGACTAAAAACGGTAATGAACGCTGAGAAGAAAAATCGCTGAGAAGAGCATATTTTGTCCGATTTTCGTCAAGTGTTTACGGCCCTTAAGTTTCCTCTGTATTTGGTAAGTCTGGATCAGGGCTGGCAGCTTGAATATTCCAAAGAGCATTGGGTGGGATGGAGTCTTCAGTCTCCGGGTTTTCCATAAATCCTTCAGGTTGTGTGTGTGTGTCCACACTCATTATAAGGCAGAACTGGGCATAGCTCGGGGAAGGTGGAGTAGGAGTTGGAGTGGGAGCAGTTGCTGCAGCCAGGAGAGGTGTGCTCCCATTTCAGAACATTGGAAGAAGAGGTATTTTAAAAAAAGTCTTACGCAAAGTATACATTCTGGGGTGCTATTCTGCATGTGCCCATGCACTGTGAGAGAAATAACTTGCTGAACTGACTTTTCATTTAATTTATTTATTTTTCAAATACATGTGACAAAACTTTTTATGCTTCTTAGCCAAGTGTCTACTTCTTAAAAGTGTTCATTTTGATGGTATTTGTATTGTTCTGGCCCTTTAGGGCCTTACCAAATGTGATAGGTAGTCAGGTAATGGATCTACTATAGTTTGTAGACATTATAACTGACACTAAAAAAAATGCATTTTTTTTAACTAAAGAAACATAGCATCTAAATGCATCTAAATTGATGAAGAAAGGCTATTTATTTGATATGTATTATAACAGAAAGTAGGAAAAAAATGTTGTTTTTCAAATTTTTAAGTCTTTTTTTCCTTTATATAGTATGACATTTTTGTTTAAAAACCACCAGTTAATAAATACCACCAAAAGAAATAGCTTTGTGTCTCAAAAATATTATAAAATGATTTGGGTACAGTAATGCATGAAAAAATAGTTGTCAGTCAAACTATTTTAACACTGAAAAGTAAAAAAAAACGGTCTGGTGATGAAGGTATATACAGGCTGGTACTCCAGTGATTAATATTATAGAATGCAACTTACTCTGCATTGGAAGTCACAAGTTCCTATCTTGGTGGAGTGGTTTGAGACCTTGAATAAAGTCATATGTATGGACAGTGGAGTCGGGAGGGGGGGGGGGGGGCTGACCAGGGCTATAGCCCCGAGTGGGCCCCCAAAAATCCCCGGGCCTCCTATTGCTTATTTAAAACTATTAGCCCCAAGTCCCAAGGCCTGGGGTTGGCCAGGAACTCGGGGCTACATACCTCAGCAGTGTAACATTTATACAGCACAGCCAGTGATTGGCGGGCAATCTGGGGCAGCAATAAGAGTGATTGGAGCTGTCAAGTTGAAGCATTGATTTCGGGGGGAGGCGGTATGCGGGGCTCCGCCCCTTTTTTCCATGCATAGACAAACAGCAGCTGGCCAGGGAGGAAGGTGGCAGGGGGCGGGACCAATTGTAACTGCTGTTTGTGCACTCACAGCAGTGTATATTTCAGGTTTATTATACACCGCTGTGGATGCACATACAGCAGTTACAATTGGTCATGCCCCCTGCCAATTTCCTCCCCGGTCAGCGGCTGTTTGTCTATGTACGGAACAAAGGGGTGGAGTCCTGCATATCGGCCCCGCCCACCCCGACATAACTGCTTTATTTTGACAGCTCCAATCACTTTCATTGCAGCTGTCCCGGCTTGCCCACCAATCACTGGAAGTGCTGTATAGATGTTACACTGCTGCATGTGCTGCTGTAGGCTGCACTCATTTATGTTCCATCTGATGCCGCCATTCTTTCCTTGGCTCCTGTGTGCTGCTAATCAAGATTTTAGGATAAGTGTGCTATAATTGACTAATTGGTGTCTTTGCAGTTCAACTAATTCCTGAACCTTGCACTCTGTACAACGCATTCCTGAACCTTGCACCCTGTACAAAACAAACTGCAGAGCCGTGCACCCTGTACGAAACACACTCCAGAACCTTGCACCCTGAACGAAACGCACTCCAGAGCCTTGCACCCTGTACGAAACGCACTCCTAAACCTCGCACACTGTGCAATGCATTCCTGAACCCTGCACTCTGTGCAACGCATTCCTGAACCTTGCACTCTATACAACGCACTCCTGAACATTGCAACCTGTACAAAACGCACTCCTGAACCTTGTAGTCTGTACAACGCACTCCTGAACCTTGCACCCTGTACAGAACACACTCGAGAACCTTGCACCCTGTACGAAATGCACTCCTGAACCTTGAACTCTGTACAACGCACTCCTAAACCTTGCACTCTGTACAAATGCACTCCAGAACCTTGCATCCTGTACAAAACACACTCCAGAACTTTGCACTCTGTACAATGCACTCCTGAACCCTGCACCCTATACAACACATTCCTGAACCTTGCACCCTGTACAACGCATTCCTGAACCTTGCACTCTGCACAACGCACTCCTGAACCTTGCACTCTGTATGTAACGCATTTCTGAACCTTGCACCCTGTACAATGCATTCCTGAACCTTGCACTCTGTACAATGCACTCCTGAACCTTGCACACTGTATGTAACGCATTACTGAACCTTGTACCCTGTGCAAAGCATTCCTGAACCCTGCACTCTGTACAACGCATTCCTGAACTTTGCACTCTGTACACACAAATGTACAATTCCTTCCACTCTTAGCGTAACGCACTCTTTCACAGTTTGTGCAAAACCATTTGTAATGGAAGTGTTATTATTCCTTTCTTTATGATTGTACTGGGGATTGGGTCCTTAAGACTCCAGCTTGTGGGACAGCAATCAAACATTTTTTATACAAACAAGGAAGCGTGTTTTTTTAAGCATTTGGCCACACCCATTTTGCCACGCTATGTGCCACAGTTCACTTCCTCTCTCAAGTGTCCCTCTATGGAATATATTGGATTGAGTCCACGCTCCACTCCGCCTCCGCCCCGCCTCCTCTCAGTGAGCACGGACTGAAAGCATTACATCCCGTAGAGCTCACTGAGAGAAGGCAGGGCGGAGGCGGAGCGGAGCACGGACTCAATCCAATACATCCAAGTACAGCTGGTGCCGGTGTAATAATGCGAGATTTCGTCACTAGGCGATTTGCAGAGTGACGTAATCGCCTATAGGCGGCCGGTCCCGGAAGTGCGGATTAATAAAGAAGAAAAAAAGGTATTTCCTTGCAAAAAAAAAAAAAAAAGTTGTTTCCTATGGTAAAAGTATTTTTAAAGGGGATTACATACATCCAAACTTATTAAAATGGGTGGAACTCCACTTTAATGAATACTAATTTAATTACAAATGCAACTTTCACATTTTCAGAAAAGGGGATTATAAAACATTTATTGAAGTATTTAGCTGCACAATTTTGTAAGGAAATGTAACTTATCAACCAAAAAACAGCTAGTGGCATATTCATTTCTTTTATCCTTAAACCACTACGGGCCACAGGAAAGGAGCTGTAAGCACACATGTGGCCCATCAGACACCAGTTTAACATGCCTGATCTAGAGCCTTCTGCAAACCAGCAAGTTCAATACAGCCCCAGATATTTCCCATGCTTTAGTGTTTTCATATCCCTTTCTGCAAGAGCTGTTTACATTCTGAGAACTTTTGGAGTTCATTTATAAAACATATCTTTTAAGTTCTTACTTATTTTAATTCTGCAAATGACAAGATACAGGCAAGAAATGCACTGATATCTGGAAAACAATTGAAAAGTGAGAGGGTATACTGATTTGATAGTTCTTACAAATTAAAGTAGAACTAAAGCCAAAACCTTTTTTTTTCATTTTTGGATAGAGTATGGGACTTATATAACCCTTGTCAGATTATTTTGTTTGGTATTTCTGTGGCCATTGGAGAGATTTCCCTTCACTTCCAGTCCCATAACAAAAATAAGAAGTGAGAGGAAATCCCTCCAAAGTGGGGGCATCCCTGGTTGTGACCAGAACTTGTATCTCTATTTTAAGGTTTTCCTCTTTTACTGTTCTGAGGACAACCCAAAATGTGGGATTTTCTTTTGCTTTCACTTTTGGTGATAAAAGTAATCATGTTTAGTAGAGAGGGTGAATCTTCCGGGCACAGGCAGCAATAATCTGACAGGTGTTCAAATTCCTCTCCACAACTAAAGAAAAAATGCTTTCATAAATAGTATTTTTAGAAAAAATGTAAAGTCGCATTCCAGTCATTATGACTAAAGCTGTATCCATAAATAACAGATTAAAAAAAAAAAAATAACTGCCCTCCTTGACCCACTACATAATATGGGCCAGAACAAAGCCGGGGGGGGGGATTGGAGGTGGGCGGGGAGCTCACAGGTGGTGTACTCCTGACAACTGGCACCTCTGAAGGGTCATCTTGGGGGCTTAAGGCTCATATAGGGGCGTAAGACTCTTCTAGAACATTTTGAAAGGTCACCTGACCCTTCCAGGACTTTCAGAAAGGTCACCTGACCTTCCCCTCATGCTTTCCCCTTCCTCACGGGAAACATGTACAGGGAAGACCTAGAAACCCCAACTGCTGTCATGATCCCATGAGGGAAAGGGGGGCTTAAAACAGACTTGCCCCTTATTCCCTTCCATTGCATGCTGATTATGCAAACAGTGTGAGGTCTTCCTGGGCATAACTGCAGTCTCCTCTATGACTTTGTACTGTGTAACCTCACAATCATGGTCCTCTCTGAAGGTGTGTGTTGTGTTGTGGTTTATGCTGGGCTCTCAAACAAGGCAGTGTTTTACTTTTTGCTTTGCCTTGGTGAGTACACATTATTATGTGTGGGGAAGTACCAGATACAATTTTTTTCTGCAGTGCTAACTACAAGAATCTAGCCAGTGGCACAACCCGATGCAGAAGATAAATGCCAGGATAGGAAATACAACGCATCTATGGTCTCTATCCCTTGAATGTAAAGTGTTTTCTTTCAGCAGAGTCGCCCTTAAGGCTCTGTTCACATATAGGCTTTTTGAATTTCAACACACGCTGTTAAAATGTCAATTCGCACATCAGCGTGTTTAGGTGGCATTCATTTTAATGGCACCTAAAAACGCGGTGCGATTCTGCCAAGATTGTCAGAATTACACGTTGCGTGTAAAAAGAAGTTGCAGAACTTTTTCTGGCGATACGCATTACGTGATTTGGTTTGTGCACCTGCAGCGCGATTTGTCACGCGGCAATTGTGGCAGAATCGCACAGCGTATTTAGGGGCTATTAAAAATATTGCCATCTAAACACACTGATGTGCAATTTGAAATTTTAACAGCGAGTTTTAAAATCACGGGCAGAATCTCAGCGAATTTGGGCTGACTTTGCACCTAGGGCCAATGTTAGAGAGGATCCAATTAACCTACCATCATGTCTCTGGATTATGTAGGCAGGTGCAGTTTGTCCTTCCCACTGTAGGTTTAGAAGAAAAAAATTCCCAACAAAATAAATTGTCCAATCGCAGGAAACATTCCACAAGTAACGTAAACAATTGATGGTGAGAAAAAGTCCAATATATAATGGTGCAAATCATATATAAGTGCAGCAAATCCCGTCACCAGTGAAGGTAGAAATATATTGCGCTCACCAGATGGATGGGACCCCAAAACACCTTATAGTGTAGGAGTCAAACAGGCTTAAAAATGATGGAGTGTCCCCACAGATTTTTCACCGATTCCAACGGCAACCATGCAAATCTCCGGTAGATGGAATAGTTCAGAGATTCCCCTTCCACATGGTGGGTGGTAAAACCGAAAAAAATGGAGGGACATATAGCGTAATATTGCTAAAATCAATTTAATATCAATAAAGCTGATACACTTACAGACATCCGTGAAAGACAGGCATATAAGATGTAAAACAGCTGGGCTGACCAAGTCCTCTTTACATGTTTCGGCATAAATGCCTTTTTCAAAAGATCTTTTGAAAAAGGCATTTATGCCGAAACATGTAAAGAGGACTTGGTCAGCCCAGCTGTTTTACATCTTATATGCCTGTCTTTCACGGATGTCTGTAAGTGTATCAGCTTTATTGATATTAAATTGATTTTAGCAATATTACGCTATATGTCCCTCCATTTTTTTCGGTTTTACCACCCACCATGTGGAAGGGGAATCTCTGAACTATTCCATCTACCGGAGATTTGCATGGTTGCCGTTGGAATCGGTGAAAAATCTGTGGGGACACTCCATCATTTTTAAGCCTGTTTGACTCCTACACTATAAGGTGTTTTGGGGTCCCATCCATCTGGTGAGCGCAATATATTTCTACCTTCACTGGTGACGGGATTTGCTGCACTTATATATGATTTGCACCATTATATATTGGACTTTTTCTCACCATCAATTGTTTACGTTACTTGTGGAATGTTTCCTGCGATTGGACAATTTATTTTGTTGGGAATTTTTTTCTTCTAGCGCTGCACATATTTTTGTATTTATTGATTTATCACTCTCCTTAGTCCAGTGATTGATGTCAGCTGCTTACATTTTTTAAGTTAGCGCAATAATCTCTATTTTATTCTGTTTGTCCACTGTAGGTTTGGCTGTTCAGCTGGCCGCTGTGCGGAAGGGAGGCTGAGAGGATCTTTGTTCCTCTCAAGCCTCCTTAGGTGTCATCAGGAAAAGAGCAGACCGATTGGACGCTGCTGCCCTGGCTGACCTTTGTGGCCATCTTTAGTGAGGGCAATGTTAACAAACAGGGCTATCGCACTGAAGTTGATGTGTAATTGTGAAGTGGATAGTGTAGGGGGCAGGTTTCCCGCTGGCTAGGGACAATGTATCTAGAGAGAGGTTCCGGTTGAGGAGGAATATTGCAGGGTTACCCCGCCTGGCTATGCTATCTTTGCAAGGGAAGTTGCACATTGCAAGGGAGTTTTCCCCAGAGCTTAGTGAATGAGGTGAAGCTATGCTGACTTCCATCACCCAATCATGTGTAAGCAAAAATATTGTTTTTTTTTCCCCTGTACATTATTGGGTATTCTTTGCAAAGAGAAATTTCAACACATTAAACTCTGGGGAAAATTCTCTTGAAAAGTGTAATTCACCTTGCAAAGTGAACAGCCTATTTGCCTTTAGTAAATCAACTCTACTGACTCAAAGTAAGCATGCAGATGGGAGCTCAGAGCCACTGATCCCCAATCCCTCATCATCCTTAATTGTCACATATCCTAAATTATGTTTTACTTTTTAGTCATTTTATGTGAATCCATTACTGAGGAAGTGAGCAGTGACTTAGGAAAGGTGACTTTTAAGATGCTATTTACTAATCATGTACTGACATCTGGAACTTTTTATTAATGTGTAGCACCCCCTAGCGTTGCTAGAGTGCTAGAGTTGTTTTTTTTTTGTACAGAGTAGGTAAATTGTTTAGGCTTGGCTGGCAACCAAGCCTGTGTTGTTTATCTGGGTCAGGGGAGAGACTCAGGGAGACTACTATGACTCACAGGCAGCATCTCTGAAACCTCCCCCTACTTCTAGTAACATCAGTGCTTTAAGTGGCCCAAAAGAGGTGCCGGTACTCTATTATAGCCTATAAATCTTGTCACCCCCCCCCCGGCCTGGGCTGGGACTCCGGAGCAGGGGGACTCACTGGTGGTGACTGGTCTGGCTCTGGAGTGGGAAATATTCTTGGGGGGGGGGCAATTGAGGGCACAGATGTCCAAAATGAGCGTACTGGTATTCTAAGGCGCACGGAGATGTGACAGTATGCTCAAGAGCCATATTTGGAAGTGGCGGTACTGAGTACCAGTGCATACTGGCCCACTTAAAGCACTGAGTAACATGGAGAAGGTTCTAGAAGGATGGGAGTGGAGGTAAGGAAATGCTGCCTGGAGTCTTCATGAAGGCCCTGACCAATCTCCAACAGAAGGGTTGGCAGGGGGCCGGCCTCCTCAAATACTCCTGGTCAGCCTAGCTGGGGCAGTGGAGTTTGGGTGGAAGCTGGAGATTGAGTGTCAGGCTGTCGGAGGCCTTTAAGAGTAGCCCCTAGTCTGGGGGGGGGGGGTGAACTCAGGCCTGAGCTCAGGTGGGGAAGGGACCCCTCTTCACAGGAGGCATGGGAGCAAGGAGAGGAAAGCAGGAGAACACTGCCGGGCAAGTCTCCAGGGAAGAAGACAGCCAGGAGGGCTGGTAAGTGACACACAGTCAGGAAGACTGACAGGCATGCCTGAGAGGACTGGGAGAGAGCAGTATAGGATGGATGCAGAGTCAGTCGGGAAGACTGTGGGGTAATGGGCAGCAGAAAGGGGCAGCTGCAGCCAGTTGGGTTGGCAGTGCCTAAAGAGGTGGTACTGAGATCAGCAGCCACAGGAATAGGACAGCTAAGCACTGGGATTTATTTTATGCTACACTACTAAAGGGGCCCATGGTCCCTGCCTGTAAAGGGCAATCGCTTTGGATCTGACTGAGTCTATGTTAAGTCAACCTTACAGTGCTAGCTAGTCCTGGGTGCTGTAGTTCCACAAGGAAGAGTTTGTGCTGGAGGAGAAGGAGTAGATCTGAAAACAAGTTTGTTCAGGAAACAGAGGAGTGTATATACTGGATGTATATAGTTGTCCCTGAAGAATTTACAACACTGATCAAGTAGGCATCCCATAAAACCATCAAACCTATACAACTTTAATCGCCCTAAAAAAATTCAAAAACAAAGCAGCAATGACTGTTTTCTGACTACAGTGTGCTTGGAAAATTTGTGTGCTTGGCTGTGCAAGGTTTGAGATAACTATATTCACCACCGGCTCCTATGGGGGTAGCGCTACATATGTACAACATATATTGGAACCACCATCAGTTGGCTTGATATTATTTTATCTGTGTTTGATGTAACATGACGATAATTGTATTTGCTCATCAATAAATTTCTTAACCATGTTTACTTTGTACACAGTGGCCTTGTGTTCTACACCTCATTTAAAGTCCCAGGGCAAACCTATGTTTTTATATAGATTTAGTAAATCAAGTGACTCGGAAAGCATCAAAGCCACTGGATCGGCATGACAGCCAGATGACAGGTATTTACTAATGGATAAAATGACAATAGCAGTCTCTGTGCACCACTAATATGTTTCCGTTTAAGGGTGTTTTTTAAGATTTTACTGCTTTCAGCACTTTGCTTGCTCCAACATTACAGCTGAATATTTGGATCTGAAACCCATTTATTTTTCAAGGAATTGAATGAATGTGCTGTTACACGCTGACTTTATAAGGCGATTTTATGTGTTCTATGAAAACAAAAGACATTTACTTGGAAAAACAAAGTGAAATGTGATCTTGGGCAAACAACACAACGGCGCTGGCTCCGATTCACGGAGAATGATGTACTTTCACATGAAATAACAAGTGATCATTTGAGCTGTTGCTGAACAACATGACATAACTATAAATAATGGCTCCTGCCTGGTTCCTTGTGTACATTTTTACCAATAATTAAATAAATTCAGACCAGTACTGCAATGACCTAATCAAGTTATTGTTTTAGCCCCCCAGCAACTAACAAGATCGCATTACAGTCCGTAATACTATCATCACTTTTTTTTTTTTTTTCTTTTCAAGCAGTCAGAGTCCTGATTGGTACCCTGATGAAGTGGCGTGTTCTTACAATGATAGATTTAATAATAAAAATGAGTGCAGGCGTAGTGCATGAAACTTGAACAAATACGCTACACTCAGCACATTCTGTATCTAGCTTCACACTACTCTGTGTCCACAGGAAATTATATGTTTAACCACTTGCCGACCGCCTGCCGCAGATATACTGCAGCAGGCTGGCTCGGCTGCGCGAATCGCTGTACTCATATGTCGCTCCTTGGGAGAAATTCGGGTGATTCGCCAGAGGGGAAGCTGATCTGCGGGGCTGGCGGCTGCGATTGCCACCAGGCACCCGTGATCACTCCCCGGGAAGACAGAATGGCGGACTGCCGTTGTAAGCACGGCACACCGGTGTTCTGACAGTTATCATCGCAGGGATCCTGTGTTCCTCCTATTTAGGAACACAGGTCCCTGTGTTTATCCAATAAGCCCATCCCCCTCACGGTTAGAAAACACCCCCTAGGCTCACATTTAACCCTTTGATCGCCCCTGGGTGAACCCCTTCCCTGCCAGTTTTATTATTACAGTAACAGTGCATATTTTTAGCACCGATTACTAGACATGGGAGTAAGTCACACATGTGCAAGTCACAAGCAAGTCTCAAGTTTTAACCTTCAAGTCTCAAGCAAGTCCCAAGTTACTGTGGCGAAAAGCAAGCAAGTCAAGTCGAGTCCCTGCTAGAAGTCAAGCAAGTCAAGTCATTTATTTTGGTCAAGTCACAAATCAAGTCAAAATACTGATCTACCCCAATTTTCACCTTTAAGGCTCCATGTACACGGGACGCTGTTAAAAGTCCCTTTGAATGCTGGAATTTTTAGGACGTTTGAAACGTCCGTTAGGTCGCGTTTGCACCCGCGTTTAGTGGGTGTTTGCGGGCGTTTGCGTTTAGAACCGTTCCTAGAGGTCAAAAAAATTATTCCCCTTTAAAATGGAAAAACGCGAACGCTAAACGCGGGTCATCGCGTTCGGACGCGTTCGGACGCGTTTGTGCGTTTGAAACGTTGGGAAACACACGTTCGAACGCAAATAATTGCGTTCTAAAAAAAGTCCCTGAACGCAACTGCCTGCAAATGACTGTAAACGACCTGGTGTACATGGACAGATAAGATAACATGGAGCTGCGTTCAGGGGCTTCTGAAAAAAACGCCCAGCTGCTCCTAAACGGCCATTTCCAGCGTCCCGTGTACATGGAGCCTAAATCAGTTAAAAGTCAGTGGTCAGGAAAGGTATTGTTTTATTTTCAACATTAACAAAACTGCTTATTGCTTTTTTTTCTTGGCATATTAAAGAAACACTTTGAATGCCCAAACAGCTCAAAATCCTTCGTCCGGTCATGTTTCAACACCACAGTAAAAACATGTTACGTATTTCCATTGTTAAACAGCCAGTGTCCTAAAAATCAGAACACACTGATGTGTTTTAAGTGACTGTGGTGTCAGAAACATAACAGGCACATTCATTTTGCTTTAACTCATCTTGAGAAAATGCAAATATTAAATAACTTAAAAGAGTAAAGTCATTTCGAGTCATATGTCTCAAGTCAAAGTCAAGTCCCAAGTCATGAATACCAAGTCAAAGTCAAGTCGAGTCTTTTATTAATTTTAGTCAAGCAAGTCTCAAGTCCACAAACTGGTGACTTAAGTCTGACTTAAGTCAAGTCATGTAACTCAAGTCCCCCACCTCTGCCGATTACTGAAGTAATGTCACTGATCCCTCCAAAAGTGTAAAAAATGTCAGTTAGGGGTCCGATCTGTCCACTGCAATGTTGCAGTCCCACTAAAAATCGCTGATCACCACCATTACTAGTAAAAAAAAATATAAAAATGACATTAATCTTTCCCCTAGCTTGTAGACGAGATAACCTTTGGCAAGCCTATCAAAAAACGCTTATTAGAATTTTTTTTTACCAAAAATATGTAGCAGAATACATATTGGCCTAGTACAAGAGAGGAAGAAAAGCCCCCATGGATAGGAGGGCTAGGGATTTTGAAGTTGCCAAATAACTGGGGTCATAACATATATCTAAAAATATATAAACAAATGTTCATCAAAAAGATTAAAATAACACAGACAGACGACATTATTAAAAAGTATCTGCATGCATTTTTCAAAATTTACATAGTTTGCGATCTTGTTGCAGAGTAGCAATTCCGACATGTTTCACCAGATGGTTTCTTTAGGGGATATATTTAATGCTACCTCTAAGGTTAATTGTCACAGACTATA
Organism: Pelophylax lessonae; assembly: GCF_965119305.1. Lineage (NCBI taxonomy): Eukaryota > Metazoa > Chordata > Amphibia > Anura > Ranidae > Pelophylax > Pelophylax lessonae. The sequence continues at coordinate 84,449,524 of NC_138772.1, read as the reverse complement.
AAATGCAAATTAGAACTGTGTCACTATAAATGCAAATAATTGGCTGTTTGAAATCAAAGGTGAGCCCCAGGTGGCCTTTATAGTCAACCGCAGGAGGAGTAGGTAGAATAAAGCTTCTTTCACATGGTCCGCCTCCGCAGGCGGATCCGTGTTGCTCAGCGGGGATCGATCCGCGATCCCCGCTGAGCCGGGCGGATGACAGCTCCGTCTCCGCTTGCAGAGCGGAGAGGGAGGTGTCTCAGCACCCGCTGCCCTCTATAGGGGATCGGAGGAGAGCGGACCGCTTGTCCGCTCTCATCAGATCCGCTCCAATTACTGAACGGATGGAAAAATAGGGTTCCCATCCGTCCAGATTTCAGCACAGGATCGGATGCGGATGGCAGCGGGTGTCAGCGGAGGTGACCTCCGCTGACACCCGCTGCCCCATAGAGCTGCATGGAGGATCCGATCAGATCCGCCTAAAAAACTGACAGGCGGATCTGATCGGACCGCCCGTTTGAAAGAGCCCTAAGGGTCCTTTCACACGAGCGATCCAAACACACATCCACCTGTCAGTTTTTTAGGCGGATCTGATCGGATCCTTCATGCATCCCTATAGGGCAGCAGATGTCAGCGGAGACATGTCCCGCAACCATCCGCAACCGACCCTCTCACTGAAATCCAGACGGATGGAAACCCTATTTTCCATCCGTCCAGGGGATCGGATGGAATCGGATGAGAGCAGACAAGTGGTCCGCTCTCATCCGATTCTCCCATAGAGATGCATGGGGCTCTGACACCTCCCTCTCCGCACACAGAGCGGAGAGGGAGCTGTCACCTGCATGCTCAGCGGGGATCAGTGTATCGATCCCCCGCTGAGCAGCACGGATCCGCCTACAGAGGCGGACCGTGTGAAAGAAGCCTAATTGGGCTTGAATTTTCTAGTAGTTAAGTTTAGGGATCCCAATGATCAAAATTAGATCCACTGTAGTTTGAAGACAATGTGTCTGTACATAAAAAGGACACCATTGAATACCAGCTTATGTGGCTCAGATTATAGCACGTAGCTGTCTGTGTCTTGCGGCTCCACACCCATATTGGCCTAAAATTATGAAAAAATTTGATTTTTACATTTTTTTTGGGGAATGTTATATAGCAAAAAGTAAAAAAATATTGTTTTTATTTTTTTTTCAGAATTGTCGCTCTTTTTTTGTTTATAGCGCAAAAAATAAAAATCGCAGAGGTGATCAAATACCACTAAAAGAAAGCTCTATTCGCGGGAAAAAAGGACAACAATTTTATTTGGGTACAGTGTCGCACGACTGCGTAACTGTCCGTTAAAGTAACGCAGTGCCGAATCCTAAAAATGGCCTGGTCATTAACCTCTTGCCGACTGCCCACAGCAGTATTACTGCGGCAGGGCGGCTCGGCTGCGCAAAATCACGTAGATCTACGTGATTTTGTGCACAAGGTCTCAGCGGTGTGTTTAGACAAACCAGGCGAGTCTTCTGTCAGACAGGCAGGGAGAGATCAGGGGTTTCAGCTAAGCTGAAACCCCCGATCTCTCTGTGCCTGTCACAGAATCATTCCCCCACACAGTCAGTAATCACATTTAGGCATACATTAACCCCTTTGATCAACCCCCAGTGTTAACCCCTTCCCTGCCAGTGTCATTTATACAGTAACAGTGCATATTTTTTAGCACTGATTACTGTATTAATGTCACTGGTCCCCAAAAAGTGTCAAAAATGTCAGTTAGGGGTCCCATCTGTCCGCTACAATGTCGCTGTCCCGCTAAAAAACGCTATCCCATAGTTTGTAAACGCTATAACTTTTGCACAAACCAATTGAAATACGCTTTTTGGGATTTTTTTTACCAAAAATATGTAGCAGAATACAAATGGGCCTAAACTGATAAAAAAAAAATTAGATTTTTTAAAAAATCTTTATTGGGAATGTTTTATAGAAGAAAGTAAAAAATATTGTGTTTTTTTCAAAATTGTCGCTCTTTTTTTGTTTATTGTGTACAGGTGATCAAATACCACCAAAATAAAGCTCTGTTTGTGGGGGAAGAAAAGGACATCAATTGTATTTGGGTACAGCGTCGCACGACCGCGCAATTTTTCGCAAAGTAACGCAATGCCAAATCGCAAAAAATTGCCTGGTCATTAACTCTTTAAATTTTGAGAGCCTCCATTGTAGGAGCACATATATAATAATAAATTGATTTAGGGCCCACTCCTCCTTAAATCACAGGGGTGCACTGGACACCCAGCAAATACAGTGCCTTGAAAAAGTATTCATACCCCTTGAAATTTCCCACATTTTGTCATGTTACAACCAAATATGTAAATTTATTTCATTGGGATTTATTGTGATAGGCAAACACAAAGTGGCACATAATTGTGAAGTGGAAGGAAAATGATAAATGTTTTTTAAAATATTTTACAAATAAATATGTGAAAAATTTTGCATACATCTGTATTCAGCCCCCCCTGAGTGAAAACTTTGTAGAACCACCTTGCACTGCAATTACAGCTGCAAGTCTTTTTGGGGATGTCTCTACCAGCTTTTCACATCTAGAGAGTGACATTTTTGCCCATTCTTCTTTGCAAAATAGCTCAAGCTCTGTCAGATTGGATGGAGAGCGTCTATGATCAGCAATTTCTTGCCACAGATTCTTAATTGGATTTAGGTCTGGACTTTGACTGGACCATTCTTACACATGAATATGCTTTGATCTAAACCAAGGCTTCCCAAACTTTTTTGGGCCGAGACTCACTTCTGAATACAGTTATTTTTCGGGACCCACTTGCTTATGATTGAATATTGTAAAGCGTTACAGAATTTGTTGGCGCTATATAAATGCAAATAATAATAACAATGCATATTTTAAAGGGAGGGGTATGTTAAATTAAAAATATCAATTTACTACTTTTCAATTTATTATTGAATACACTTGCCAGATGTTCTAAGTGAGGGGTCAGAAATCTGTGGCATGTGTGGCATATAAGCGGAGTTGTAAGTAATCAGCACCCTCATAGACATTATAAGGCAGGCAGAGGACAGAAATCAACCACCCCAGGACAGTGATCAGCAGGCTATATGGCACTCACCCCTCCTTCCTCTCCCAGCGGTCCACAGTGTAGGTGAAGCCCCTGTTTGCCCTCTCCAGGGCCCAGCACACCTCACCCAGAGTCTCCATGATGAGGAGCTCTATGCTGGTCTTGGTGTCCTGGCTCTTCTCCTTCAGATTCTCTACTGGGGTCACAGAAGCTGTCATGAACTCCTGACACTGCCAGGCCACCTGGTCCTCCTATGACACTGAGGCTGCCATCTCTGCCCGCTATAGCTGAGAGAATCCCGCCGCCAGTCTAGCCACCACCGCTGCCACCAGCTGGACTGAGGAGCTGGCTCTGCACCCCATGAACTTATCCTACATAACAGCCCACATACCTACTAACTGATGCAAGTATCCTCCTCGCAGGAAATGCAGACCAGCCTCCGTTAACTGCGTGGGGGGTTCTGAATCTGTCGCAATTTGACTGCTCTGGCTCTCTGTAATTTGCGCGGGCTCGCACAGCACAGTTTAAGCGGGCCCGCTCTCAGTTATTTCCAGCTCAGCGCGACCCATGGCTGTACCATGGCTGTATGTTTAGGGTCATTGTCCTGCTGGGAGGTGAACCTCTGCCCCAGTCTCAAGTCTTTAGCAAACTCTAATAGGTTTTCTTCTAAAATTGCCCTACATTTATAATTTTCCTTCCACTTCACAATTATGTGCCACTTTGTGTTGATCTATCACATAATATCCCAATATCCCAATAAAATACATTTACGCTTTTGTTTGTAACATGACAAAATGTGCAAAATTTAAAATAGTATGAATATTTTTTAGGGCACTGTAGCACAATGGCACCAACAATGTCAAACAACAACAAAGAAAAATTCCCAGCTCAACTTACCAGCTAGCCTGCAACAAACTGAATTGTCCTGCCCAACAGTTAACATTTAAAACAATTCAGTTTGTTGCAGGCTTGCTGGTGTGTTTAGCTGGGATTTTTTTTTTTTGTTGTTTGACATATATCTGGCGCTAGGATGGGGTTAATCAATAAGGGAAAGCATAAAGCTTATGTGAAAGTGCAGTCACCCATGCCAACTAATTAGATCTGAGTTTACCCTGAGAAAAGTAATGCTTCAGTAATACTTATTTTTGATTGGTTGCTAAGGTTACTGCAAAATGCCTTCTGGCTTAATAAATACGCTTCATTTTCATGCTGTAAATGTTTAGCAAAGGCAAATGTGAAGGAACTCATGTTGCATAAAAATATAGCAGAACAGCAGAACTCCTAGGCTATAGGTAGCAGAGACTAAGGGCATAGCTGCCAACTGTCCCGTTTTTGCCAGGAAAATCCCGGCAAATAGGACCCTGTCCCTGGTCATTTTCTCTGCCGGGACTTGTCCCGGCCAGTGGCGTAGCGTGGGGGGGTCGCCTGACCTTTAATATATTTGCTAACTGTGTCACAATCGCTCCCTGAGCTCCAGCCGGCATCTTCTGGCTCAGCGATGGCCGGGGGGGTGCCCTGTGAATGGATGAACATGGAGGGGCTGGCCTGCGCCTGTCCAGTGGTGCAGCGTGGGGTGGGAGCCCTGCCCAAGCCCTGCCCAAGCCCCGCCTCGCCTCGCAGTCTCTCAGACATCAGCACTCAGCAGCCTCTCGACCGCCTGCTCGGGGCCGAATCATCGTTCCTGACCATTGCGAGTGCGGCTAATTCACTGTGTAGGGAAGGAACTGGAAGAGTGGAATTCTGTTGCCTCAATGCTACTTCTGACAGGTAGAAGAAAAGATTCAGAGGCGCAACAGGAAGTAAGAGGAAATCTATACAAATTATAACAAACTCTTACACAGTTGTCACCCGGACAGATATCTGCATGGAAAATTTCCCCTATTCTCTTGTTTGAGTGGAAACTGTAAAAATTAGAATTTTTCACTTACTGTCCTTATTTTTATTTTTTTATTCCTATTATTTATGAAACACAGAGCAGCAAAGCAGAATCAAGAAAGTATATCCAATGGGCAGAAAAGGACTAATATACATTATAACCAGCACATCTCATTGGTTTATGCTTTTCACTAGTTATACTTTTGGAAGATTTTTTTTAAAGTGAATGTATAGTCTCAAGGTTTTTCACCCTAATGCATTCTATGCATTAAGGTGAAAAACATTCTGTGCTCCACCTCCCCCCAGACCAACCCTCCCCCCTTTTCTTACCCGAGCCCGATCCGATCCAGCAATGTGCATGAGCACAGTGGCTCCAGCCACTGTCTCTCTCCTCATTGGACAGATTGGGAGCAGCAAGAGCCATTGGTGCCCGTTGCTGTCAATCAAAAGCTGTGACACGGGAGTGGGGGGCTGGGCTGAGTCCCGCTGTCCATGTCAATAGACACAGCAGTGGGACTCGGGAGCGAGCCCGCATGGGTGCCCCCCAGAGAAAGCGTGTTTCCGTGGGGGCACCTGATGAAGAGGAACAGCTGCTGCTGGCGGGGCACTTCAGAATAAGTGGATCGGGGCTCCTCTGTGCGAAACAATTGCACAGAGCAGGTAAGTATGGGCATATTTGTTATTTTTATTAAAAAAAAAAAAAAACAGTTTTAAGCCCCTTTAACCACTTGCAGACCGCCAGTAGTACATACACTGCGGCGGGTAGGCTCTGTCCCGCGAAACAACGTAACTGTACGTTGCTTTGCAGGACCGCAAGTGGGGGCGCGTGCATGCCCATTACTCGCGGGAGAAGCTGTTTTGGGGGTCCGGCGGCCGCTAATGCTGCCATGCACCCGCAATCGCTCCCCGTGGAGACAGAACGGCGGTCTTCTGTTGTAAACACGGCAGACCTCTGTTCTGTCAGCAGTGAACACAGGTCCCTGTGTTCATTCCATAAGTCCATCCCCCGCAGAGTTAGAAAGCACCCCCTAGGGACACATTTAACCCTTTGATTGCCCCTGGTGTTAACTGCTTTCCTGCCAGTGTCATTAGTACAGTGACAGTGCATATTTTTAGAACTGATCAGTGGCGGCTGGTGCTCAAAATTTTTTTTTGGGGGGGGGGGGGGCGCAAACAGAAAAAAACGAATAGGCATTGCTTTGCGGCAAAAAACACGACAAAAAATTGCATGACTTTGAGGTCACAAAAGTGTGAAAGGGGCCTTCAGTAGTCAAAGTATAGTGTGCCCCCATCAATGCAGAGTTACTACAGCGTGCCCCCATTCAATGTAGAGTTATTACAGCGTGCCCCCATTCAATGCAGAGTTACTACAGTGTGCCCCCATTCAATGCAGAGTTACCACAGCATGCCCCCATTCAATGCAGAGTTACCACAGCATGCCCTCATTCAATGCAGTGACCAGCATGCCCCCCATCAATGCAGTGACCAACGTGCCGTGCCCCCATCAATGCAGTGACCAGCTTGCCGTGCCCCCATCAATGCAGTGAATAGCTTGCCGTGCCCCCTTCAATGCAGTGACCAGCTTGCCGTGCCCCCTTCAATGCAGTGACCAGCTTGCCGTGCCCCCATCAATGCAGTGACCAGTGTGCGTGCCCCCTTCAATGCAGTGTGGGCCCCCCCAGACCAGTGCACTTACCTGGAGCCCTGGAGCGGTGGCGGCTTCTCCTCACTGTGTCCCCCGGCAGCGCGTCTCCTCCAGTCCTCCCGCTCCCGCCTCCTCCTCGGCAAATGGCATGGGGTTTGCCTTGCGGCCAATCAGGAAGCGCGTATCGGACGCGCTTCCTGATTGGCCAGGAGGAGGATCAGTGTGACAATAGCGAATTTTCATTCGCTATTGTCCCACAATGGTTGGGCTCGGGGCGCACTGCTCTGCGCCCCGGCTCCACCCTTTGCATCACCCTATTAGAGCCTCTGGCTCTAATCAGGTGATTTTAAAAAAAAAACCCCATTAAGCTCCATGCATCCCGCGCCCTGCATGCAGATTAGGAGGCCGGATGCACCGATGGGGGGGCGGCGCCCCTGCGCCCTCAATACACCGGCCGCCACTGGCACTGATTACTGTAGTAATGTCACTGGTCCCCCCAAAAGTGTCAAAAATGTCAGTTAGGTGTCCGATCTGTCCGCTGCAATGTCGCAGTCCCGCTAAAAATTGCTGATCACCACCATTACTAGTAAAAAATAAATAAAAATGACATAAATCTTTCCCCTAGTTTGTAGACGCGATAACTTTTGCGCAAGCAAAATACGCTTATTGGGATTTTTTTTTACCAAAAATATGTGGCAGAATACAAATTGGCCTAAAATGATGAAAAAAATTTGATTGGTAATTTTTTTTTCATTGGGAATGTTATATAGCAGAAAGTAAAAAAATATTGTTTTTTTTTTTTTTTTCAGAATTGTTGCTCTGTTTTTGTTTATAGTGCAAAAAAAAAAAAAAAAAATTGTAGAGGTGATCAAATACCACCAAAAGAAAGCTCTATTTGTGGGGAAAAATTTATTTGGGTACAGCATCGCACGACTGTCAGTTAAAATAACGCAGTGCGGAATCGCAAAAAATGGCCTGGTTATCAATGGGGGAAAAACTTCCGGTCCAGAAGTGGTTAAAGTATATATAAAGTAAGATTTTCCTTCTTGCAGGCCCGTTTACACAGTCCACAATTGAAATTGTGGCGCAAACAAGCGCTAATGCACCATCCACATGACTTAGCCTCTGCTCTCCTACATAAATGTGAAGATATGCTAGTGTAGTATACAGTAGGTAGTTCATAAAATGTTCATAAGAAGTTCATAAAAACCCCGTAGGAAGGGTGTTGTGCTTCAGTGGGCAGCTCCACCTGAGACAGGAACAAATCACTGAAATAACAAAAAAAGGGGGGCACCAGCTAAGTGCAGCATCAATGGGTTTATTACAATTAAAAAGCATAATGCAAACTCACAGAAATATAAAATCAAACAGCCTATGTGCACCATGCCACATTGGATGGAAGCCGTCCACCAGAAGAGCTGCTTGTGACAGCGAACATCGTGTTGCTATTAAGAAAACCAAGTCCAATGTTCCAGGAGGTGAGGAGAGCCACTGCACAAGGCAGGATGTGATGTCACACCTGGGGTGGGTTGGTTGCTATGGTGATGAGTTTCAGAACTCACATCCTGCCTTGTGTCCCACATTGGCTCTCCTGTGGTACGGTGAAGATAAGCTCTTTGATTTTATATTTCTATGAGTTTGCATTTGGCTTTTTAAATGTAATAAATCCATTGATGCTGCACTTAGCTGGCGCCCCCGTGTGTTCCTCTTCCATCTACACAGTGAAGTCCTTCCATTATCCTCAGAGCAGAACATCCCTTGTACATTACAAAGCTCCTATTACCATGGCATTTTTGGAATTTTATGGCATCTGTGTATGAAGGAGTCTGGGCATTGCTTAATCATCTGTTCTTGTTTCCTGCCAAGCAGGCCTTGTTAGTAGAATGTTGCCCAAAACAATAATCATTACTTTCATTTTAGTTTAAGGCTGCATTCACAAATAATCTTGGGTGGAATTGCGACGATTCTGCCCTATGATTTCAAATGGCTGCAAAACTACAAATTACTTCTAATGGCACCCCAATCACGCCGCGACTTTGCCGCAATTGTTGCATAGTAAATGGCGCTGCAATCACAAAACATGCAGCGTTTGCCACTCAAAAAATGAACATGAGCTTTTTTTGGGCGACAGCAGCTCGCGTTGTGATTTGCCACAATTGCAGCGCGATTTGCCGTGCAAAAATCGCGGTGCAATTGGGGTGCCATTAGAAGTAATGGCATCGCAAACGCATCCCGCATTTTGCAGCCATTTGAAATCGTGGGGCAGAATCGCAGCGGTTCTGTCCGTGATCATGTGTGAATGCAGCCTGAATCTATTAACTGCACACTTAATGTGACTGTGTGCAGTGATTCCTATGTTTTTCTGTGTCCCCTAGAGAGAAAAGTAGGAGATTCCCCTAAAAATTTCCACGTACCTTTCATAGAAAACCAAAATCTCAAAGTTATCTCTTGTGTTATCAAAACTTTTGCAGTACTGCTGGCAAGTCTGCCTAACAAAACTGAAGCCAGCAGTATACTTGCAAACTGTCCCGTTTTTGCCGGGACAGTCTCGGCAAATAGGAGCCTGTCCCGCGTCATTCTCATTGTACCGGCAATGTACTTATTTACACTTTGCACTTTATATATATTTGCATATTCCATTTTTTGTATGGTCACACCTGAGCACATTTGCCACTTTAGAATTGCAGGGAATTGTGATGAGAATTTTAAACTTTAGGCAGAAGTAGTGCAGCTGAATGGGAGAATTATTCCAACTCTGCTACTTTGGCCTCAAGTTTAAAATTCCCATTTCAATTTCTTGTATTTTTACTCTTTAGTGAGTAGACCCTATAATCTGATGATAAGTAGGCGGAGATTAATCACGTGGAGTGGGCGGATCTTCAGGGAAGTGGGTGTGGTAAGTAATTGATAGCTGTGCTGCAAAGTGTCCCTGGAATTTTTTTTCAAGTGTTGGCAACTATGTAAGGGGTAGTTTTTTCAAGCATACAATCTGGGGAATTAACTAAAATTCAGCACAAGTGGCATGCGCCACATTAACAAGGCAGATAGACCTCTTTCAGGTGTCTATCTGTGCCACCTGTGCCAGTTCCTATTTCAGAATCAAGAAGAAAATGTTGAAGGTTCTGCACCAAATTAACTAAGTAACTGTGGCAGCTTTCAGTATAGAAAACTGCCACAGATCCCCGTCTGGTCAGACCTGGTGTACAGAATGTGAGCTGTCAGCAGACAAATTGATCAATGCAAGCAGCTCCGGCTCTACTGTTCAGTATGGTGTCTGCAGAGATGTATAGTAACTAAGTAGAACTACTTCACTACTGTACTTAAGTACCGAAAGGCGGTATCTGTACTTTCCTGGAGTAGAATTTTTTTCTCCTACTACCACTTTTACTTCACTACATTTCTTCGATGATTTCAATATTTCTACTCCGATAATTTTTTTTTGTGCTGCATAGTTACTCGTTACAATTATAAAAATTACCACTGCCAGAACAGTAGATGGCAGGTTTCACGAAGTTCAAAAAAATGTGTATAATGTCATGTGTAAACCAGCGCATACGAAAATAAATGCTACTGTATGTATAAATAAAATGGTCTACATATCTGCTGTTAAGGGGAAAGAGAACCTCCCCCAACCAAGGAGAGTCACAAGCGTGCATAGACCTTTTTTCTGGTAAGAGGCTGATTTTGCTTTTTTCACTGGAAGTTGAGAGCACAGGTTTTGCAGTTTTGTTTCACTGGAAGAGTCTATTTGGATATTATTTTGCACTTACCTTCATCCTCTGGGTAAGGGGGAAATCCACAAGGTGGTGGGAGTCTGTACCTATTATTTGGAATAGCACCTGTTTGATTCCTGCACCTTTGAAAATATATTCATCTTGTTTTGTCACATATATATGGTATTATGGCATTATATATATATATGGACTTTTTATTGACTTTGATTTTTATACACTCTTCCTTTATTTCATTATTGGAATATATTGTTGTATATCACATTGGTTTATATATGATTTTGCGCACCAATAAGCTGTGGAGAAAAAAAAAACATGCAGGGAAGAGAACGAGGGATGCTTTAAAGGTGAAAGGGAGGGACATACTTTATCTGTTTTTGTTTACAAAAGGTTACAGCCAAAGGAATTGTGATTGTCCTTTAGGTTAATCATTTGAAATAATAAAAAACAATATGATGTTCAAACTTTTGACTTCTTTCTTTAATAACTACATAACACAGTACTTGTACTTTTACTTTCAGTACTTGAGTAGCAAAATTTAAAAAAAAACTACTTGCAATACTTAAGTACAAAAAATGTTGAATACTTTAGTACTTCTACTCAAGTCACTTTTTGATAGAGCACTTCTACTTCTACTCAAGTATGGGTTTTGAGTACTTTATACAAGTGTGGGTGTCTGTAACAGACACAGGGTAGAATATGGAGAAGATAAGTCCTAATTAACAAAGGGATTTGCACCCTAAGCAACCTTCTTCTGCTTTGCTCTCTTTAGAAAGCCAAATGATATGTGATTGTTCTGTGTGACCCTTGCATTATACATTTATTTGTAAAAAAAACATTTCATATACTGTAAGTAACTTTAAAGTGATGATATTAAAGACACACTGTTTAAAGAAGTTGTAACGTCAGAAGGTTTTTTCTATCTTAAAGCATTCTATAAAAAAAAAAAAAACTTTCTGTGTGTAGCAGCCCCCCTAATACTTACCTGAGCCCCATCTCTATCCAGGGATGTTCACGAGTGTCTCGGCCATCCAAGACTCTCCCTTCTGATTGGCTGAGGCACAGTAGCAGTGCCATTAGCTCCCGCTGCTGTTAATCAAATTCAGTCAATCAGGAGAGAGAGGGGGAGTAGCCAGGCCGCAGCTCCGTGTCTGAATGGACACAGGGAGCTGTGACTCAGCTCAGGTGCCCCCAAAGCAAGCTGTTTACTGTGGCACTCAACAGGAGGGAGGGGCCAGGAGAAGAGAAGAGGAGGATCCGGGCTGCTCAGTACAAAACCATTACACAGAGGAAGTAAATATAACATATTTGTTTTTTTTTTTTTTTGTTGAAAATAAATGAGGCTTTTCAATCACTTTAATTTACATTGTCCTTTCATTTTCTGTATATGGATGATGGCAACCGTTATTATTGTAATAATACAAATAAATATCTAAGTACTATTTTCCTAATTGATATAAAGCTGTCACATGACCAAGATTTTTGCCAGCCTGTCTGCAGGGAAACATAAGCAAGAGGAGTTTCGAGTTGTCTGCTGCTGGTCACATGATTAAAATAACTTAAAAAATAACAGCTTTTGAAATACGGTGTAAACAATAAATAATGAATATCAATAAACTGTTTTACACTGGCATACAAATATATAGTTTAAATAAAATCTTTATTATTTTGTGAAAATAACATGGTATGGTCGGATTTCTGCCAGTCACAGGCTGTGCTATGCCCCTTCAGTCTGTGTCTTAGAATAACAGAGAGGTGAATCCACCATTAATCTACATGTAATATTCTGCCCCCATTGTGTTTAGCTGGTTAGTGTGCATGGAAGAAGAGGGAGGGAATGGGCTGCCATTTAACACTGTGTAACACACCCACATGGGTGACTCTATAGTCACATGGGCTGCTCAGATGTGATAAAGAGGAAATGCTCAGCATAGAAACTCACTGAAAACTGAGCATGTGCAGAGTTGCCACCACAGCTGCAAAATCCCTAGCTGAATTGGGGCCATAAACAGAAGGTGGAGATAGAGAGCAGAAGGATCAACCAGGTTTTTTGCAGAATAAAGAAAACTAATCTCATAGTGACACCATTTATTGATATTTTTTATGATGTGAGTTAAGTGACACATTAGGTAAAATATTAAAACTGAGCCAAAACTGTAATAGTCCCTCTGTAACCTGTATCTTGTTGTTGGTAGGAATTAAAGAAGAAACATCATACACTATTCCAAACTCCTGAATCCTAAATATTGAAGCAGCCTTTGTTAACTATGGAACACATCAAGGTTATCCATCCTTTGGTGCAACAAGGTGAAAATAAATGAAATGCCCCTCGAAGGGCCAAGGGCCCAGATGCAGTCGCCACTCTTCCTACCTATTCTAGTCCTACTGCATTTATATTTTTTAGATATTGAAGGTAATGTTTGTACTTCTGCTATTAATCAGAAAGATTCAGGAATCCTTATACTGGGCCTCAAGCAACCACCCGATCCTTTTTAATCTGTCCTAAGAGGAAGATAGACTTTGCTACAGTTAATTATCAGGAGTAATATATGGGAATGCTTAACAGTTGAGATGTTTATTTGTAGGAAATGTAACATGCCTTATATAGACAACTGTTTAAATTGCATACTAATATTTACGGTCTGCTAAAGCATTGCCATTCTGTGTTGCATCTGTTTGCAGATGTTTTACTGGCTCTGGATGCAAAGACTTCAGGCGTCAGGAGGATTTCCAATGTTTTTCTATTTTCTGGCAATAAGGTAAGATAAAAACAATGGCTTTCCCCTGTAAGGAAGTGAGGCGTGCTCAGTGCTGCGGTAATTAAGGATGCGCTGAACAATACCTGAAACTTCTGAATGGGTTTCAGAGAGAGTTTCAAAGATTATTCTGTGTAAAGCCAGCAAAGCACAGGGAGTCACAGTCTGGTATCACTTCATATGATGTAAGTCGTACCAATGTTTCCAATCCCATGGCACAGACTTTAACCACTTGCCTACTGGGCACTTTTACCCCCTACTGCCCAGGCCAATTTTCAGCTTTCAGCGCTGTCATGGCAATTGTACAGTCACACAGCACTGTACCCATATGACATTTTTATCTTTGTTTTTTAATTTATTGATTATTTTTATTTTTTCTTCACACAAAATAGCTTTCTGTTGGTTGTATTTTTTATTTTTTCCTAAACAAACAAAATAAAGACCAAACATTTTGAAAAATAAAAGTTTTTCTTAGTTTCTAATATAAGATTTAGCAAACAGGTAATTTTTCTCCTTCACTGATGGGCACTAATAGGCAGCACTAATGGGCACTGTTAGGTTGCACTGATGGGTACTGATGAAGTGGCACTGATGGGCACTGATAGGCATCACTAATGGGCACTGATAGGCTGCACTGATGGGTACTGATGAAGTGGCACTGATGGGCACTGATAGGCATCACTAATGGGCACTGATAGGCTGCACTGATGGGTACTGATGAAGTGGCACAGATGGGCACTGATAGGCATCACTAATGGGCACTGATAGGCTGCACTGATGGGTACTGATGAAGTGGCACTGATGGGCACTGATAGGCATCACTAATGGGCACTGATAGGCTGCACTGATGGGTACTGATGAAGTGGCACTGATGGGCACTGATAGGCAGCACTAATGGGCACTGATAGGCAGCACTTATTTGCACTAACAGGCAGCACTGATGGGCACTGGTAGGCGGCACTTATGGGCACTGATAGGTGCTCCTGATGAGGAGGCACTGATTGGCAGCACTGATGGGAACTGATTAACAGCACTGATTAGCACAGGTTTGCATCACTGATGGGCAGGTATTGGCATCACTGATGGGCACTGTTGCAGCTGCACTGATTATCAGGACACTGATGATCAGTTCCCAGAACGGCAGAACGGGCGATCTGTCTATGTAAACAAGGCAGATCTCTGTTCTGATAGGGGAGAAGATAGAGATTTTGTGATCCCTGTCTTCACCCAGTCAGAGCAACCCCCACACATTAGGCAAGAACCAGTTAGGCAAACAGTTAACCCTTTGATGGCCCCCGATGTTAACCTCTTCCCTTTCAGTGTCATTAGTACAGTGACAGTGCATATTTTTAGCACTGATTACTGTAATAATGTCACTGGTCCCCCAAAAAGTGTCAGTTAGGTGTCCGATTTGTCGACCACAATGTTGCAGTCCTGCTATAAATCCCTCATCGCTGCCATTACTAGTAAAAAAAATAAAGAAATAAAGAAAAATGCCATAAAAATATCCCATAGTTTGTAGAAGCTATACAGTAGCTTTTGCGCAAACCAATCAATATCCGTTTATTGGGATTTTGTTTTTTACCATAAATATGTTCAAAAATATATAGCAGAATACATAGTGGCCTAAAATGATAAAGAAATTAGAATTTTTACATTTTTTTATTGGATGTGTTTTATAGCAGAAAGTAAAAAATATTTTTTCTTTTTTTTTTTAAATTGTCACTCTTTTTTTGTTTATAGCGAAAAAAATAAAAAACGCATAGGTAAACAAATACCACCAAAAGAAAGCTCTATTTGTGGGAAAAAAATGAAATAAATTTTGTTTGGGTACAGCATCGCACGACCCTGCAATTGTCAGTTAAAGTAACGCAGTGCCGTATTGCAAAAAATGGCCTGGTCATTAAGGGGGGTAAAACCCTCCGGGGGTAGAGTGGTTAATAAGTAACCCCACATTCTGTAGCACTTCTGGCACGTGTGTGATAGTGGAAGAAACCTGCTTGTGAAGGACAGTGTTTAGCACAGGACCAGGTACCGGAAGAGGAGGGATAGCTCAGGGAAAACTCCTTCTTCACAGTATACGCTTGGGTGAGCAAATGCAGTGGCACAGAGCTGGTATTGTCAAAATATCTAAAGCCTATTCCAAGAAGGGACAAAACCTGTGGAAACAGAAGCTGGCCTCTGGTAATACCTCCTGTAAATCTGCTGCCTAGATTGGAGATAAATTAGATTGTGCCAATTTACATAAAGACATCCATACCCTACTTCTGTATGTGATGTATGCGAGTGTTCCATCCCAATGCAAGGTACCTAAAATTGGACACACCTGCAAGCTTTTTCTCATTTAAGCTGACCATAGATGGAGCATTTTTTATTCCTGCAACCACAGGATGCAGAAAAGAAAAAAAAGCTTGATTCCCCCATCAACACAGTCAGTCCTGTGGAGCTATTGTGTTCTCCTGTTGGGGGGTGGGATGGGGGGTGGGGGTGTAGCCATCCCAGCCAGGAGAACACACAGTAATTATTGCTATCAGCTATAGCCGCTGGTAATAATCACATGAAAAATCAGACAGGCTGGTTGTACCCAAGTTGGTCGATCGATTAACTTGGGTACATTCAGCCTGTTCATATGGGGTTTGAATCTCGGCTGGTCCCTGCTGAACCAGCCAAGATTCGAACTGTCTATGATCGGCTTTCATTAAAACCTTAATCCAAAAGGAAAAAAAAAATTGCTGTAGCTGCTTACAGACTATTAGCTGGAGGCAGGCATTCATTTGTTAGTCATTGAGTAAAACCTATTTTAATAACTAGCCCATCTGTACTAAACTCTCCAGTCAGTGCTGCTGTCCAAGCATGACTTTGTTGCTCCTCAATAGATAAAGGAGCCACCCTTAAGCTGCACTTACATTATACAATTTTCTGGTTCAATTTCCTTTAGATTTACCTACAACTATGTAGTATAGGGCCTGCCTTATTGCATACAACATTGAAAGTGTTCAGGTGTGACATATTTAATGGTTTTGGAAATCTAAAGGAAAGCTGTAGAAGAAAGTTGTATAATGCATGGCTCAGGGCTGGCCCAAGCTTTTGTGCTGCCTGGGTCCAAGAAAAAAATGCTGCCTCCCCCCAAAAAAAAAAAAAATTCACGCCCATTAAAAAGCCCTCCACATCCAATATTTTATATAAATATAAAATTTTGAAAATATTAGTATATAATGGTATCTTCTTCCATAACTTACCACCGGACTGGTCCACCAAACAAATGATCAAGCCTGCCCTGCATGAGATGGAGTGCGCTGATGTCTGACGTCATTGTGCACATCACGATCATGTGAGGGACGTTCCCCGGAGGAGACTTTCCACCTCCCCATACTCATCAGTTTGCAGTACGGGCAGCAGTATGAGATGGTGAAATGCCGAAAATAACGTGCCACAAAGTGATAACACACAAAACTGCTGGAAAAAAACCTTGGGAGTCAAATTGCTGTCCCTCTCCAAGTTCTGCCTGGGTCCAATGTACCCAAAGGGACCCAGTGGGACCCATGGTAGGGCCGGCCCCGGTATGGCTAGCCTTAGACAGAAGTGTGTTAATGACCAGATTTTCAGGTGAAAATAAAGGTAAAAAAGCTAAATATAGAAAATGATTGCAATCACCACATCTAAGGATTGGTCAGCTGCAATATTATCTACTGTATTTTAAAATACTGTATGTTTGATACATGAACAATGTAAGGTATGACCAGGAATAAAATAGGAAAACCTTTTTTATTTTCACTTGTACACACCATCTTATTGCACATGAAGACTAGCTTAGCATTTGTGCTTCAACGATTGTTCACAGATATTATCTTCTTATTATTATCTTCTTATCTTCTTATCAGGTGTTGTACAGGGAAGCTGAACAAGAAAATATATACAGTCACTAGAGGGAGAATCTACTAATATGTTAATGTTATGCAATAATGCAAAAATGGTAGAGTCATCAACAAAGATTAGTTGCATAAAAAGGACGTTATAGCTATCATTACAATAATAGCTTAAAATTTAAGTTTATGCCATACCAAAAAAAAAACAAAAAAAAAGCATTCTCCGTAACTATAGTGAGCTAACTTACCTTTAATGAAGGATGTACGTAGCACAGGCAGCTTCATCCTGCAGAAATCCTTACTGCAAAGATGCCCCATCCTCTTCCTGGCTGCAGAAATCCCTACTGCAGAGATGCCCAATCATCTTCCTGGCTGGAGAAATCCTTACCATAGAGATGTCCCATCCTCTTACTGGCTGGAGAAATCCTTACTGCAGAGATGCCCCATCCTCTTCCTGGCTGGAGAAATCCATACTGCAGAAATTCCCCATCCTCTTCCTGGCTGGAGAAATCCTTTCTGCAGGGATGCCCCATCCTCTTCCTGGTTGGAGAAATCCTTACTGCAGAAATTCCCCATCCTCTTCCTGGCTGCAGAAATCTTTACTGCAGAGATGCCCCATCCTCTTCCTGGCTGCAGAAATCTTTACTGCAGAGATGCCCCATCCTCTTCCTGGCTGCAGAAATCCTTACTGCAGAGATGCCCCATCCTCTTCCTGGCTCTGGACCTCCATGGAGTAGGGGGTTAATAACTTTGTGCTGCTGTAAAACATGATTTGTGAATGGAGGAGAGTCTAATGGTCACAGGATTTTCTCTTTCAATCATAGATGGTGTTACAGTCAGTGAAAGCAGTGAAAGAATGTTTATCAACGGTGCAGAAGGGAGAAAGGGGTGGTTCCCAATCAATAACCTTTTAACAGCAGCTTCACAGAAGACCCAAACCTATTTACCCCCTTTGGATAGCAAATTGAAGCCAAGCTCCAACTAATACTTTATAGATGTAGCACCCTCCTAGATAGGTGCTAGAGAGAGTATAGTTTTGGATCTTTTCTGCTTACTGGAAGGATTGCCAGGTAAATCTATATTGTTCTCTGCCTACCAGAGAGCAGGATCTGCTAGTGAGGTCTGCTCATGGTGCTCAGGTGCAGCTCAGTTTGTCTGAAGTGTTTTACACTGGTCCAATAAGGAGGCATATTGGACAATGGGAGGAAACCTGACAAATGAGTGCACAGGCATTTAGTGCAGCCCTGGTGATTTGCAGAGGAAAAGTGCCTCGGTGCATGCTGGGATACTGTAGAAATGCCAAGGGAACATGTGTTTCAGCTGGATAGCGGAGTCCCTGAGGGAAGGGTTGGCTGCCTCTTCCTCTGTAGAAGTTTCCATGCAACCTCAGGTGGTTGACCTGAGGGCCTAAAGAGTTAGAGTGGAACTGAACCTGGAGGTACTGCAGAGCTGACTGGAAGAGAGACACTGAAAGGATCTGATTCTGCATACAGTGAGTATAGATCTGCGTCAAGGGGCCTGACCTGAGGGAGCCAACCCCTGCAGCTAGAAGAGTCAGTGAACGAGTGTCAGTAAAGGGGATGCTAGAGAGCAGGGCCATAGATACAGTTTTGTTCTGGGGGGGGGGGGGGGTTCAGCAGTAGGTACTAAGTAAAAGTCTTTAAAAAAAAAAACAAATTGCGCCAAATTAAAAAAATCTGGAAAAAGGAAAAAACTATGTGTTGCTCATAGTAAGCAATGACATTCTTAATTCTATTTTCTCAGATTCTCTTAAAAATTGAGCCTGATTTCAGTTTTGCCTTCTTCCAGTTCTTATGAACATTTCCCAGTTTGGTTGGCTATTGTACAGCCTAAAGCTGCGTACTGGCTGAAGGAAAAAAACTGACAGATCACTGTACTAAAACTCGCTGTGTTGGCACATCGATCTCCCAAGTTGTGCTATTGTGTTCCCCTCCCTCACCAGAACACAGTGTACAGTGCCCTCTGCCATCGGACTGCCCACAGGGTGGTCCACTGTAATAGCCAATCTTACTGGGGAGATGCAAAGGGCACCATCTTGTGGAAGAAAGCACTCACTGATTTTTTTTGTTAACCTGACATACCAGATAAGAGAAACGGCACTGTGCATTGTTCATACATACAGAACATACCTCACAACTTCCGAACTTCTGAGAATGAGGGACATGATAGAGAGGAAGTGACTTTTGGTGCGGTGCGCTACGTGCGCCGCAGCAGAAAAGTGGGTGTGACAAAAGAGTAGGAGGGTCTAAGAGACATGGTTAAACAAAACCTGAGCTTCCTTGTACCTATCAAATACATTGAGGCCGGGGCCTCCATAATTGCTGTTGTGTTAGCCTGTTAGGCCCTGACTTTTCACATGTAGCAATTTGGGATCTTTACTGGGCAGATGCAATGGGCACCATCTTGTGGAAGTAAGCGGCAAAGCACACACTGATTTTTTGTTAAACGGGCATACAGGACAAGAGAAGTGGTACTTTGCAGACACCGCAGAGTCCATACATACAGAAAAAGAGAAGATACTTAGAATGCGGTACACCTGGGAAACACAACAGTATCATAACAGCAATGGAAGACTCAGCCCAGCCTTAGTCTATGTCATTAAGGCCCTGTTCACATGTAGTGATTTGGGATCACGGGCTGGCAGTATCCCCGTGATTCTGCCTGCAATTCCAATTCACACTGCAATGCTGGCAAAACGCAGCACGTGTGCTTGTGTTCTATTCATTTTTAGTGGCACCAAAACATGGTGTGGTTTTGGATCCTTGTGTGATAAATCGCTCAACAATCACAGCAAAACCACACCACATTTTGGTGTCACTAAAAATAAATAGAACAAAAACACACATGCTGCGTTTTGCCAGCATTGCCGTGCCATTTTGGATTGGAATCTGGGTGTGGCAGCGGGCGGAATCACAGGGATATTCTGCCCACAATCCCAAATTGCTACATGTGAATAGTCAGGGCCTAACAGGCTAACACAACAGCAATTATAGAAGACTCAGCCCCATGCACCTCAGTCAACAAACTTTGCCAGCACTTCCCACAATCTCAGATACCTAGTTAAAGTATGAATCAATGACAGGAAGAAATTCTGCACTGCAGTTTCAGCCTGAGGAGCACACAAGGGAAGGAGGCACACACACACTCACACGCACACACACACGCACACACACACACACACACACATATATATATATATATATATATATATATATATAAAATCCAAAATTTGAAACTGCGCTTGGAAAACATCATTATTAAAACCACAACTAATTGGTGATATAAGCAGCGACTCTGCTCTGTTGTGAGATAATTAACATAGAATACATGCAAATATGTAACAAAACAGCTGCGCAAAAATAAAATGGTAATACAAATAATGTGATGATAATAATAATAATAATAGTAATAATAATAATAAGGTATGCGATGCATACTAGCACATTATGCCATTAACTTTCAAGGAGATTTTTTGTGGTTTACTACCACTTTAAGCTAAGACCAGTAGGCCTAGCATCGCATGGAAAGGGTCAACAACTTCCTCAGCAGGACTACAATGTAGCAGGCTAGCAGTATACATTTAAATAGGGATTAATAACCTTCAGGGCAGCATTCAAACATAGTAGCACAGCACTCCATACAGCTAAGGGTAAATCTCAGAATGTTTCCACTGTTATGTGAATGTGCAGGCAGCACACACAAGGGGAGCGAGAGCCTGTTCATTTGTAGGTCTCCTTCCTTTTTTTCAGAGCCAATCTTTGTCATAAAATAGATAAACAAGAGCAAAAAAAAAAAAATCCATCCTGCACACTGTGCTTATATTCAAAATGGCAGGATTGGCTTTTGTAAGAGATCATCAACCTTACACCTATTTTACACTCTAATGTTGAGACTGAGGTATGCATTGCAAGCACGAAATAAGAGAAGGATAAGAAGAGATATTATGAAAGAGTTTGTAAAAGAACAAAAGAAAAAAAAATAAACTCCAACTGTTCTAGCAGCCATGAACTTGATCCATGGTTGAAGTTCAGATCTAGAACATAGCACATAGAGAGAGACACACCTGGTGGTTGTTGGTGACCTGTCCTCCTGGAGTTAAGGTTAAGGTCCAGACTCCAGCACAGCACAGCATAGCACAGCACAGCACAGCACAGCAACATTTCAGAGAAAATTGAGATGATCCTTCCACGTGCTACTGGCAAGCAGGAAGGCAGGCTCAACTGAGCTAACAGCACTCAGACTCAGGCTCAGGTAGCTCCTTCCCCAAGTGACAGCCAAATACAGGAAGTGGCAGCTCGAAGAGAGGAGGAGCCGATCATACATGTCAGTGGGTGGGATAGGTGCTGCCCTCTCCCTCCCGCTCTGCTCTCAGTGCTGCTGTCCTCCTGGAAGCTTCTGTAACTGGCTGGACAGTTCAAGACATGTCTCTGGAGTCTCAGTCTGGACTAGAGAGGTGTGGAGGCGGAGCAGACAGACGAGAGCACTGTCAGCCAGAGCCTCCCTCTTCCCAAGCCAAGCCTACAGCCTGGGTGGCGCTCCAGGTGGTCAGGTGTAGTAACAGCAGGCAGCAACATAAAAATAACAATGCATTAGTGCCTAGTGCGGCGCAAAATTATTATTTTTTTATGTATATTGTTCACTGATGCTCTGGGGGGGGGGCCTGCTCATCACTTCCGGGGCAGGCGCGTCATTCCCTGCTGAACAGCTTCTGGGGATGACGCGCCTGCACCGGAAGTGACGAGCGGGGCCGGTGCAGGGCATTCTGGGACTCCGACGTCACTGAAGAGGACACCAAAGAGGACGCTCCGGCTTCAGCTGCCCACACCTGAGATGCCAGCGCTGGACAAGACATTTTCAAGGTAAGTATTTCTTCTAAAAGGTAAGTGAAACAGGGGACAGTTCAGAGGCTAAAACTTTTTCAGGGTGGAACTCGCTTTAAGGTTTCACAAGTCCATGTTAGTCCACAGGTTCCAGACCCCACTGGGAACCCCAACTGCCCCCCCCCCCCAAGGGGTGGTACAGTCTGGCAGAGTAATTGCTACATTTTGGCAGACTTTCCCCTAACCAGGGGGCAGAAACTTTCCTGAAAGGAGCAGGAAAACCTGTCCAGCAGTGTTAACCTGTCCTTCCCAAGAGCCACCAGCTCAGCAGATCCACTTTGGTTCATTAACATAGTAGACATGATTAACCTCAGAGCATATACACAGTAGAAGAAAAGTGTAACACTTTAGAACCCTCTTGGAAGCACCTGCTTACATGCATATTCTGTAATAAGTTAAAAGATGCCCCTTTTCAAAGTTGGAAATGAAAAACACTTCATAAGTATTAACGCCACAAGTTGTCCACTGAATCTGGCCTTGTGTTTTGCAGAGGAAATTATTTGCTTATCCCCTGGAATTCAAGCCAACCAGTAAAACCAGTTACCTGCTACATACTGCATTCCAGATGCTGATTGTTAGCTAACTAATGTTAGATAATGTTAGTTAGGTCCAGAAAAACGTATCTATGCTATAATGACACTGTACACGTACAGTCATATGCTGCACCCATGGGTCCCTTTAGTAGTACACTTCTCTGCTGGCATAAAAAGGGAAGTGCTGGTTCTCCTCAACCAAGGTTCTGCAACAAAAGACATCTTAAAGGAAAAGTTTGAGGTTGTTAAAAAAAATCATTCATACTCACCCCCATGCTGCAGCACTGGTCTGATGCTACAGCTGTCCCACACCAGCTTTAAGCTCGAGAACAGAGCGATCATATGACTGCTGATCGCTCTTTGCTCAGTCAGCTCTCAGCAGCGTTCAGTCACTGCTCTCCCCCCCCCCCCCCCAAGCAAAGAGCTGGGGAGGCAGCAGCTGGTTCTGACTCTTCATTGAGAGGCTAAATCAGCTGACAATTAGGCATCTGGGTCGGTCCAAACAATATGATTGGATTCCTTCTGGAACCTGGGGTTGCTCTGTGATGTCAGCCCACTGTCAGCTTATTCTGGGTCACAGAAGAGCACAAGTATGTTTACTCCTGTGACCCATAAGAGAAAAATGACCAAAAAGCTTTGAGTTCAAAGAAAATTGTTTCTAAAAAAAATGCCTGTCCAGCTTAGCCTTGTACTAAGAGGAAGATTGCAATGGGTCCATAATGGTATATTATTTAAAGATAACACCCTTGGAACATGTTACATGTTCCACCCATATTTAGGGTAGAACATGTAATATCTCCCCTCTCCACTCGATCACCTCCCCCCTACGACAGCAGAATAGGGTTAGTCTCCCCTCACCCGTTGTCTTTTCTTGAAAACAGCGTGGCCCACACAGCATTGTCATTCATTCACAGATTAATGTGAATTAATAAACCACAACTACCGTCTGCCACAGTGCCACTGAGGCAGACAGATTTGTCGTTTCAATGGGCTGTGGGAGCACAAATAAGTACTCTCGTCGTAGTCCACTGACATGTCCTACGGCTTGCAAACAGAAAGCCTGTACAGACATACTGGGCTACAATCCAGAGGCCACGTCTTCAGGAGCCCACATTGCAGCATTTACCTACAGATCGCGGGTGCAATGCTTTCCAGGCTCTTGTAGGAAAAGATAAGAAAATGCACATTTTTTTTCTGCAAAAAAATTGTGCTTTTTTTTTTCTGTAAAGGTGAACTTATCCTTAAGGCTCCATTCACACCTGTGCGTTCTGAATTGCGGGTGGAATCGCTGTGATTCTGCCTGAGATTCAGAATCATGGCAAAACACGCAACACCATTATGATGGCACCCCAATCACGGCAATAGTGTCGCAGATTCAGAACGCCAAGGTGTGAATGGAGCCTTAAGGATAAGTAAATCTTTTTTTAGTGCCATTCTCACTGAAATATTGTATCTACCTATGTCTCAGCATTGAACACAAGCTGGGCTGGACATTATTTATACTCCTTGTACTGGTCATTTTTTATTATAACTGTACAGTTCCTTAGACATTTTGAGCATATATTAGAATTCACAGACCAATCACCTAAAACAACCTGAAAACTATGTTATTCATATAATCTCCACAATAACTATACAAACGCTCCAGAAACACCTAACATATGCTTCTTCTTCTAGTCTTGGAATAATTCAGCTCTCTGGTGCTGGTTATATTATCAATTCTCTAGCATTGGTCATGTAATGTCTGCCAAAAGGAAGGAACAATGTTGGTTATGACAGGTGCATATAAGTCTACTTGAATGTTACTCCCCACACCTTTCAGCAGAGATCACATGAACAATACCTGTATAAGGGTTCTGATTTAGCATAGACCATGTGACTGTCGTAGACATTTATCAAGTGGAGCATTCACTTACAAGCATGCAATGAAAAAATGGCATTACTTCAATATTTTATGATTACTCTGGGAGGTAAATGCCTTAAGTCTCCTTTTACTGTAGTGATGCAGTTCCTGGCCATGAAGCTCAGTTGGGCAAAGCCATAGGTGATCTGGTTAAGGAAAAAGTATAGACCTACCATGTAGTGGCTCAGTAGTTAGCCTTGCAGTATTGGTGCCCTCAGTTCAAATACAAGCCACACCATCTACACTGCAACACTATCTGCATAGTTTGCATTCTTCCTCTGTGCATGCATGGGTTTCCTCTACGTACTCTGGCTCCCTCCTACATGCTCGTAGGTAAAATGGCTCCTTTCTACATTGGCAATGGTATGTGAAATAGGGCCCCTAAATTCTAAACTCATTGAGGGCAGTAACTTATGTGATTGAATAGTATGTAAATCATAGATTGTCGGGGCAATTTAAATACCTGTATAAAAAAAAAAAAAAAAAAAAAGCATTATGAAGACGTCTCTGTAGTACCTTTGATGGATGCAGTGGGGGGTAATAGAAAGTCACATTTTCTATAGCTACTATAGGCTGGATTCAAAACTGGTGTCATTGGAAGACATTAAAGTTCAACTGAAGTATCTTATCTTTTTATCTATTTATAGTCTTACACACTGCATGTTATGATCTGTAAAACAAACACAAAGAAAGGGCGCACCAGCCTAGCGCATTATCCTCAGCAAGCTTTTTAATAAAATAGTTTAAAATCAGCTACTCACAAACATGCATGATAGGTCAGCATATAGATTCCAATGAACAGCATCAAAATAGAAAAGTCCGAATGTCACATGTAAACGGAAGACTGACGCGTTTCGAGGCCTTGCCTCTTCCTCAGAGCCTGGGGGCCATGGCCAAGACCATGGCTTAAATAGAATGGTCAGGCCTCACATGACCCTCCAACCTGTGGGAGGGGTACCGCTCTTTTGGGCGTGGTTTCATAGCTGATCACCCAAATAGACAATAGCAATAATAATAATAATAACAGAGCTAAACAAAATAATATAAACCAGAAGCAATAGCAAAGTCTTCTGTCGATGTGTCACTCTGCAGCTCTAGACATTGGAAGCATAGTTGTTTGCAATAATTATACAATATAGATTATAAAAGTATCCATACATGAACATAAACATTGGCATAAAAATACAGACTTTTGGCACTCAGCAGATAGACTGATCCGACAAGGCATTCCATCCACATCGCACAGGAGTCACACAGTACCCAGGGGGGAGGGGGGGATAGCCAAAGAGGTACCCAGTCACCCACACTTTACTGCACAGACCTTATTCACATGCCCAATCCATGCTTGCGTGAGAGGCAAGCCTCCATTACTCAAGGGATCAAAAATGAGGGTATAGCATGGGGGAACATACCGCCGGTGCCGTTCACCGAGCTTGTGCTTGTGCGCCCTTTCTTTGTGTTTGTTTTACAGTGTCTTTGACCACCCCGGTTGTAGAGGGCAGCAAGGCCTAGCCATACGGGATGCCAAGTGTGGGTTCCTAGATTGAAACAGCCTGAGGACCTGATTTTGAGCGCAGGAGCAGGGTGCTTAGCATCACTCTTTTCTTTAATGTTATGATCTGTGACTGTTTTTTATTGGAAATGCTTCAACATATCTTTTACTCTAAGTGAAAATGCTGCTTTCCGCTCTTTTCTCTGGTGACCTAGGCTGGCAGAGCTGAGTAACAGCCCCGCCCCTTCAGCACAAGCTGCCTTCAACATATAGACTTGTATCGCAGGGAGTGAGAGGGTGTGTCTGACCAAGTCTGAGAAATTACTGAGAGCACTGGGTCTATTCCAGTACCTATTGGATTGCCCAGTCCTACTGAGACACAACTGATGTAACAGGAAATCGGAGTTATGTCTGTGAAAATGGAGATCAATAGTTCAATATCTATCTGACTGCATATCTGTTTTGTGACTTTAATGCATGTAAATGTTGAATGATTTGAATTAAAATCCAAAGGTCACGCTTTGCTTGCAATCATTCTGGCAAATATAAAAAGTCTGCAATTTTCTGGAGTGTCAGTCAATTAATTATTAACTAAAATAATTGATTATTTTATTTTTGGGAATGTTATGTAGCAGAATGTGAAAAATATTGTTTTTTTTTTTTTTCCAAAATTGTTGCTCTTTTTTTGTTTATAGCGCAAAAAATAAAAATTGCACAGGTGATCAAATACCACCAAAAGAAAGCTTGGGACGTCAAAAAAAGGACGTCAATTTCGTTTGGGTATAGTGTCGCACGACTGCGCAATTGTCCGTTAAAGTAACGCAGTGCCGATTCGCAAAATAGGGCCTGGTCATTAAGCAGGAAAATCTTCCGGTCTTAAAGTGGTTAAGGACCTGCAACCTGATTTGATTTGTAATATTATGTTAATGTTATTTAAATTTGTATGTTATTGATAATAAAAAGCTGCTATGGCCACTTTAACTCCACTTTAGAGTATTGTGCTTCTTTTGGGAATAGAGGCAAGTGGAGTTGGGGAAGATTGTACAGATGTTGTAGGTATATGGATGACCTCTGGTCTACACTGATCATGTATTTAGTCACAAAAATGCAACAGACAACGACTGACAAAGAGGCTACGAACAACAACCACAGTAAACTGAAGCAAAAGGGTTAATATTCATTGTTAACTGAACCCAAATGCACATTTACAATGTACTGCAGCATACAGTGCCTTGCGAAAGTATTCGGCCCCCTTGAACTTTGAGACCTTTTGCCACATTTCAGGCTTCAAACATAAAGATATAAAACTGTAATTTTTAGTGAAGAATCAACAACAAGTGGGACACAATCATGCAGTGGAACGAAATTTATTGGATATTTCATACTTTTTTAACAAATAAAAAACTGAAAAATTGGGCGTGCAAAATTATTCAGCCCCCTTAAGTTAATACTTTGTAGCGCCACCTTTTGCTGCGATTACAGCTGTAAGTCGCTTGGGGTATGTCTCTATCAGTTTTGCACATCGAGAGACTGAAATTTTTGCCCATTCCTCCTTGCAAAACAGCTCGAGCTCAGTGAGGTTGGATGGAGAGCGTTTGTGAACAGCAGTTTTCATTTCTTTCCACAGATTCTCGATTGGATTCAGGTCTGGACTTTGACTTGGCCATTCTAACACCTGGATATGTTTATTTGTGAACCATTCCATTGTAGATTTTGCTTTATGTTTTGGATCATTGTCTTGTTGGAAGACAAATCTCCGTCCTAGTCTCAGGTCTTTTGCAGACTCCATCAGGTTTGCTTCCAGAATTGTCCTGTATTTGGCTCCATCCATCTTCCCATCAATTTTAACCATCTTCCCTGTCCCTGCTGAAGAAAAGCAGGCCCAAACCATGATGCTGCCACCACCATGTTTGACAGTGGGGATGGTGTGTTCAGGGTGATGAGCTGTGTTGCTTTTACGCCAAACATAATGTTTTGCATTGTTGCCAAAAAGTTTGATTTTGGTTTCATCTGACCAGAGCACCTTCTTCCACATGTTTGGTGTGTCTCCCAGGTGGCTTGTGGCAAACTTTAAACGACACTTTTTATGGATATCTTTAAGAAATGGCTTTCTTCTTGCCACTCTTCCATTAAGGCCAGATTTGTGCAGTATACAACTGATTATTGTCCTATGGACAGAGTCTCCCCCCTCAGCTGTAGATCTCTGCAGTTCATCCAGAGTGATCATGGGCCTCTGGGCTGCATCTCTGATCAGTCTTCTCCTTGTATGAGCTGAAAGTTTAGAGGGGCGGCCAGGTCTTCGTAGATTTGTAGTGGTCTGATACACCTTCCATTTCAATATTATCGCTTGCACAGTGCTCCTTGGGATGTTTAAAGCTTGGGAAATCTTTTTGTATCCAAATCCGGCTTTAAACTTCTCCGTAACAGTATCTCGGACCTGCCTGGTGTGTTCCTTGTTCTTCATGATGCTCTCTGCGCTTTAAACGGACCTCTGAGACTATCACAGTGCAGGTGCATTTATACGGAGACTTGATTACACACAGGTGGATTCTATTTATCATCATTAGTCATTTAGGTCAACATTGGATCATTCAGAGATCCTCACTGAACTTGTGGAGAGAGTTTGCTGCACTGAAAGTAAAGGGGCTAAATAATTTTGCACGCCCAATTTTTCAGTTTTTTATTTGTTAACAAAGTTTGAAATATCCAATAAATTTCGTTCCACTTCATGATTGTGTCCCACTTGTTGTTGATTCTTCACAAAAAATTGCAGTTTTTTATCTTTATGTTTGAAGCCTGAAATGTGGCAAAAGGTTGCAAAGTTCAAGGGGGCCAAATACTTTCGCAAGGCACTGTATCTGTCCTATAGTGCACCACAATGCACAGTTCGGTGACCAGAGTCACCAAAGACACTGCTTTACAGCTAACCTGTAGAATTCTGGGATGCAACTTTCCAGTGCAGTTCTGGCTTGGAAACCCTTCAAAAGCAATGCATTTTCCTAGCTGGAATTACACTGCCCTAAAAAAAGCCTCTTCTTTTTAAATGTGAAAATTCCATTTACATGTACTAACGCATGTGCTGCATTTTGAACAATAGAGCAGGATATATTTTTTCATGTGCAAAAAGTATAGTAACAGGTCATTAAAAATAAAAGAGCTGCCTAACATAATCTGTCTCAATGAAAACACAAATGCGTTGAAGCGCACTGTGTGAGGGGGACCTAACAAAACCCTTCAGATGAGAGGGGGTAAAATCCACAATAATATATTCAGAAAAAACACTCACACATTGTAGATCTTGCTTTACGCCAGAAAATAGTGGAAAACTACTGTGAACAAAAGAGCATCGTGATAGTGCTTGAAATCATCTTTTTTTTACTATAAAAAGCCCCTTCTTACATTGGTGGTCCCAAATCACTGGCTTGGCCAAGTAACATTGAGAGCACAATTATGCAGGCACTGTCAGGTCAGAAATCCATCCACTGCTGTTAACTACTCAATGAACCCCTAGTAACCTATGTAGTGACTCAGGGGTTCCACAGAATCTTGGTTGAGAAACCCTCCTTTACATCATGTAGCACCCCCTAGCGTTGCTAGAGTGCTAGAGTCAGGTTTTTGCTTAGTGTGGGTAAATTTGTTCAGGCTTGGCTGGTTGTTTTTCCTGGGTTGGGCAGAGATCCAGGAAGAGCTTGGTGACTCTCAGGCAGCATCACTGAGTCCTCCTTCCTACTTCTCAAATTTACTAGAAACTTCCAGAAGAATGGGAGAGGAAATAAGGTGGAGCTGCCTGAAGAATTCATGAGGGCCCTGACCAATCCCCAACAGATGGGTTGGCAGGGAGCAGGCCCCCTCAAATACTCAGGGTCAGCCCAGATGGGGCAGTGGAGTTTGTGTGGAAGCTGGAGATGGAGTGTTAGGCTATCGGAGGCCTTTAAAGGTAACCACCCAGTTTGGGGGAGGGGGGTAAACTCAGGCCTGGGCTCTGGTGCGAAAGGGACCCCTTCTCATGACACACGGAGGGATCCTGACCAGGAGGCATGGGAGTAGGGAGAGGACAGTGGGAGGACACTGCCGGGCAAATCTCCCAGGATGAAGACAGCCAGGAGGGCTGGTGAGTGACAGACAATCAGGAGGACTGCAAGGCATGCCTGTGAGGACGGTGCAGTCTGGTATGGAGCAGAATCAGTCAGGAGGACTGTGGTGGACCGAGCAGGAGAAAGGGGCAGCTTCAGCCAGGTCAGCTGGCAGTGCCTGAAGAGGTGGTAATGTAAGCAATAACCACAGATAGGACAGCTGTGCACTGGGACTTTGTTTGCTACACCAAAGGTGCCCGGGTCTCTGCCTGTTAAGGGCATTCCCTACTAGTCTAACTGAGCCTTGTGTTTGACTACCCGAACAGTGCCAGCTGGTCCTGGGTTTTGTAGCTCCACAAGAAAGAGTTGTGCTGGAAAAGAAGGCGTAGATCTTCAAGCAAGTTTGTGCAGGAGGCAGAGGAGTGTATATACTGGATGTATATAGTTGTCCCTAAAGACCTTCAAATGATAGGATGATTATGTGATCACCCATAACCCTATCCATGTTCAATTCCCCTAATAAAATACAAAAACAAAAGTGTTTGTCCTGTCTTCCCTTCCCCCCTTCCCGGCCTTCCCCCTCTTCCGATGTGGCACTTCCTGATCTTTGTTCTATCCCTCCTCTACCTGTTTTTTTTCGTTTCTTTTTCTTCTCTTTTTTTTTTCTTTTCTCTTCTTTGAACAATTTCTCCCGCTCTTGTAAGGCATACATGGCACTAAGACCTCTTGTGGTTTCTTGGATTGGTGACCCCGTCAGGTACCCTCTGCGCTCCGGTATGCCGGCCATGTGATAGATGCCGGAAGGAGCGTGGGTCTATCTGGGGATCTGCCGTCCTGAGACATACTTTGATGCATTGTGTATTCTCATTTCTTGCATACGGCTATGTTTATATGATTTACGCCTCATGTTACGCTGTTCTCTTGTTAATCGGCTGTATTTCAATTCACTGCCTTTGTTGACTTGTATGCCTTTATCTCCTCAATAAACATTGAATTTGAAAAAAAAAAAAAATACAAAAACAAAGCTGCGAGGACTGTTTTCTGAATACAGTGTGTTTAGAAAGTTTGTGTGTCTGGCCATGCAGGGTGGGAGATACCCAAATTCACCACGGCTCCTATGGGCATGGGCGTCAGCAAAGAGGGGGCAAATGCCCCCCCCCCCTGAAATTTCCCTGTCTACTCTAAGAGGGGAATCTTTGGGGACCCTGCTCTAAAGGGGCATCTATGGGGCACCCTAACCTGGCCTGCTCTAAAGGGGGATCTATTGGAACCCTGCTCTAAAGGAGATCTATGGGGGACCCTGGCCTGGCCTGCTCTAAAGGGGATCCTGGCCAGCTGTAAAAGGGGCCATATTGGCTATATATATATATATATATATATACAGTATATATTCTTTGCAGGGAGTGCCTGGAGTACCTGGTGGTGCAGAAAAACCTGGTAGCACGGGGAATATAGGTGAAAAGGTAAGACTAAAGAGGGATCTATGGGGACCCTGGCCTGGTCAAAAGGGGGATCTATGGGGACCCTGCTCTAAAGGGGATCAATGGGGGACCCTGGCCTGGCCTGCTCTAAAGGTGGATCTATGGGGACCCTGCTCTAAAGGGGATCTATGGGGGACCCTGGCCTGGCCTGCTCTAAAGGTGGATCTATGGGGACCCTGCTCTAAAGGGTATCTATGGGGGACCCTGGCCTCGCCTGCTCTATAGGGAATCTATGGAGGCGAAAAGGGACAGAGCTTGGGTGACCTTAAAATGATGCCCCCCCCCCCCTGAAAAAAGTTCTGCGGATGCCCATGCCTATGGGATTAGCGCTACAATCACATAAGTGGTAGAAAAATAACTTAAGGAATTATAGCATTTATTTTAAAAGTTTAAACCATTTAAATAAAAGGTGACCCTTGTAAGCACCTCTTGCATTGTGATATTTTGTACCAACCCTACCAAGTTGCTTGACAACTGGGCTTGCATGTAAATGTGGAGAAAATTATAAATTAAAATTATAAATAAAAGCATGTGAAAAAAAAAAGAATAGAAAAAGAGTATACTGAATGCTATCATTACAACTGTTAACTACATACACTTATCAGAATATTTTAAGTGATAATGTTCCTTTAAGAGTCTCTTTATAACAGCAAGAATTTCCATGAATATTTTTGTCTAAAAAAAAAAAAGCCACATGTTTCCTGCCTTTCTTTCTTAGTCTGTTACTATACAGTAACCAGCGCAGTGCATTATGGGACTTAATGCCAGATTGTAGACTATTTTCTGTACTCTCTCGACCACATGAGAACATGTAAGAGCTCAACATTGTGGGAATTCTTGTAATTGTACAAGGTAAATATGTAAAACAAAATTAATATACATTTTTTCTTTATGCCGTAATGCATAAAAAGTAATACAGCTGAACTTCAGGCTAATCAAATATTGTCTAATTACAAGAGCCATATGTATTCTTCCCTGACTCTTGGTGTGCTTTGTGTATTTCTTCCAGATCTGTGCAATAATCCAGTGTGAGAATTTACCTCTGTGCAGGAGCTTCCTGTTACAAAGACTGGTCACTGCTGCTCTCTTTCCTTGAGCACTGTGACTGGTCTTGTCTCCGCCCCCTCCTGTAGTTCTCGGTAGGCAGTCTACAGTGGGCGGAGCCTACTGGGTCCCTCCTGCAACTATACTTGCTGCACACGCTATGTACAGCACAGTGATATCACATTAAAGGTAATATCTGAGTTTGCAAAGGCAAAGGGTGCAAACAGAGTGGATTTATATCCTTTGTGGATATTGAGAAAAAATATATAAAGGAATGTTTTTGTGCAGGAGTTCAGCTTTACTGTCAAGCACGTCCTGGGTTATTACATCACTTTCAGTAGATTTGCAGAAGATGGAAGATGGACAATTATATACAATTAAAAAATCTGTTTCTACAAAATTAAAACCCCAGGGTTCATTTTGTGAACCTCTGGAAAGAAAGGTCGCTCTAATAATCATTGACTGGGGTCTGTTGACATTCTAGTAACATTTTGGAATGGATGGATCTCATGCTCCCTGCTCACCCACAGCAGTAAATGTCAGTGAACAGACAGTACATCACATGCACCAAATGTTTTATTTACTCCATTTATTTTATTGAAGAGGAACAAAACTCTGGGGCTGCTGGGTTTTAATCAATTTTTTATAAACTGTTTAAATGTTGACAAGCAATCCATTGTTTCTTAATTGTATTCCATGACGTCTGTTTCAGGAGCAAAAGGTCTCCAGATGATTGGGATAATTTTCAGAGTCACAGGAACAGAAGACACTAGGGAAAATTATGGGTTATGTTCTCGTCTACAAAGGAAAACTATTGTATGTTTTTAAATCCACCGTGTACCTGTATGATTACATTAACAGCTAGCTAGCTACCTTAAAGAACTATACACTTTGGTCTGATTTTGGACAAACGTACTTACATGAAAAGAACTGATTTAAAGAATTGTATTTCTCATTCAGTTTGATACAAGTTGAGCTGTTTTCCAATATACTTTAGCTATTTACAAAGTTACCGCTTTTCACAGAAATGGATGGCTGGGGTTGACAGTTCAGCCTACAATGTCAATTTAGGACCTTCTTCTTACAATCCCCTGTTCTACATCAGTCTAGCCCAGTGATGGCGAACCCTTTTTAAGCTTGAGTGCCCATACTGCAACACAAAACCAACGTATTTATTTCAAAGTGCCAATGTATACAGAACTTGATGAGAGTGTGCTGTGATGTCTGGGGGTGAACATGGGACACATCAGAAATCATTGGGCTGTGACATGATGAGGAGCAGTGATCTGATTACAGCTATGTATGTGTATAGCTGCTATGCTTTGCGTGTTTGACAGTGGAATGCATGTGCATAGTGCCTGTGCCCTTGAGTGTGTTTTTTAGGGTGACAACGTTGTCTATACTTTTTATATTGTGTTTGGAGGACTGTCATAAGGCTTATCCTGCATATTTTCCTCTTACTGTTCTTGATGCAGACACTCAGCCACTCAGGTGATGATCTCCCACCCCAGGAGGGATTGCAGTACATGGAACATAGGGCACTTCTGTTGGGAAAATCAATCCTCAGTGGTGATGGAGAAAGGGGGGGGGGAGGTATGAATAAGCTCCGGTGATCATGCAGGGGGTACCAGGCTGACACTGGGGCAGCTCTTCTGAGTTGGTAGAAGCGACTCCAACTGATAAAGCAAGAAAAAGGAGAAGGCGCCTCTATGTGCAGCTTGTAATGCTTTTAATTGCACATGGAGATTAAAAAATGTACAAGATGGGCGAATGTAGCTTCATCACTTGAGGTCCATTTCAGACCCTGTGGCTCTATCTTCCTAGGCTGTCCAGCAGCAGGGAGAGATGGTGGAGTAGAGGAACCCAGCCAGGGGCAGTTCCTCAGTCCGTGGCTGCGATGGAATGCACGCCTCGCTCGTGGACCGCACGGGGCGTGGCGACGTCAGGGGGCAGTAACGCATTTCGGAGCATGTGCAGTAGTGCTCCTTCGTCAGACCAAAGGAGGGATTGCAGTCAGTTCAGCACTCACCCGGCTCTGGCATCTAGTGTCAGTGTGCCTGGCAGCAGCTTCTCCTTTTGTTGGTGTCTGTGATCGCCCTCTTCCTACTGCTGCCTCGCCTCACCATCTGCGGCCACCATCAGCATTGCGGCCTCCCATTGGCTCAATCCACACCACATGTTCCGCCTGCCAAACTCCATCTTCCAACCCGGCAGCACCAATTCATTTCGTCCATGCCCACCTCAGACACATCACCCCTGGCCCCAGAGCCATGTGGGAGATGTAGTTCTATGGGGGAAGGAGGGGGAGGGCCATGTGGACAAGATACACCTTGTATAGGATTTTGAGGGAGTATAGCTCGCATGCCCAAAAAAGGGCTCTGCGGGCCAGCTGTGGCATGTGTGCTGTGGGTTTTCCATCGCTGGTCAAGCCAATCCTTTCTCAACATTTTTTAAACCCTTAAAATAATTTTCAGGTCTCAGGGAACCCCAGGTAAACTAATAAGGGTCAGTGGGAAGAATGTCCCTTACATTAGTTCTCACTGGGAAGACTGCCCCCTTACAGTAGTGGTCAGTGGAAAGTATGCTGCCCTTACATTGGTGGTTAGAGTGCCACTCTTACAGACCGATAAAAAGATCATTGGTGTCATACTGATGGCTCTGTCAAGTGGCACTTGACACAGAACTATGTAGGTACTATTGGATTGAAGGTCAATCAGCTACAACTCAAGGAACCCCTAGCGACCTCTGTGAGAACCCTAAGAATAGCTGGTCTAACCTCTGTCACCCATCAAAAAAAAAAAGAAAAAAACACCTTCTCCATTCCTCTCCTACCTGACATAATTTATTTTAGGTGAATTGGAGGAGTGGAGCAGAAGCTTAATGCAGACCTGTGCAGACCATGAGCTCATTCGGGGGAAATTAACAGTTTGTCTTGACAGGGGGTTGAACAGTGGAGAGAGCAAGAAAATGTAAAAGTGAGGTATTTGGTGTGTGTTGATACAATTGTTTGATGAGCAGGGATGTGATCTTCTGAAGAAATTCTAGTCATCCAACGGAAAAAGTTAGAAATTACATTTCTAAAAAAGTTATCTTTCAATTTCGTATGCATGTATAAATCAAAAAGTTGATTGTATCTAAAGGAAATAGAAAAAAAGATGGTTTTGTGAAATTCCTTAAATGTATTCAGTAGGCCAAGATTTGAGCCAACTGAAAGTGGCAGCTCTGAATTAGCCATATGGAGTTTATAAAGTGTGTTACAATATTTTATAACTTGCATAAGAATAAATTAGTGGCTATGTCATGGGTCAGAGAGAAAAGTTGAGGGCTGGATTATAACGATTTGCACCTAACAAAGCCCAGGCACTAATTCATTTTGAAAGTGGATTTAAAGGAACTTTTATCAATGGCGCAATGCAAGCCACAATTAAGCTGAGGATCTGCATTTTCTATGAGTCCTTCCTTTTTAAAGCCCCGACTTGCTACTCTATCTTTGTATGATTCACTTTGTGACACTCCTTGGACAATTGTCACTTCCTATGAAGAGCAAGACACAAGGGTTATACTTATCTTGTCTGCTCCAAGTATGTCTGATGTTCATATAGATTGTTGGGTCTTCATACTAGACCAGTACTTATCATATAGATCAGGGATCCTCAAACTATGGCCCAACAAGCTGTTGCGGAACTACACATCCCATGAGGCATTGTGAAACTCTGACATTCACAGACATGACTAGGCATGATGGGAATTGCAGTTCCTGAACAGCTGGAGGGCCATAGTTTGAAGACCCCTGATATAGATGCTCTACTGCCCAGCAATGTGAGTTTTGGGCCTGATTTGTGCAAATCGTGGGCCAAGCAAATTATACTTGGCAGATCCAGATAGACTAGGGAATAATCTTATATCAGTATGCCCTCTCTGATCCCAGCAGATGTGCTAGGGTATGCAGTCCTCAGGGACAAAGCAATAGCCCATTTGGGATTTCAGTATTTTCTGAGGTTTACTCATGAGACACCTTTAGCTCTGCTGCAATGTAAACAATTTATATACAGTGCATACTGTAATTAGTTAATTTGTTCTGTAATGGAATCAGGGGGAGACGAGAGGAAGCAATTTCTCATAGCTCTGTACCGTGATGGGAGGTCAGTAGCTCTGCACTAATGAACTCGGTATGTTACAAATAATGACATTCAAAACATAATCATTATGTTCACTCACAGATTTTACTGTAATGAAACTTGAATGTCAAATAGCTTGTAGTGCGTACTGGCTGACGACATGTTACATCAAGTAAGAAAACCAGAAACTATACTGCATTAAATGCAGTAGTGCAAATCATTTACGTTACCAAAATAAGTTATCAGCACATAATTCTAAAGTAAGTCTGAGAGGGGATTCCTGGAAGTAACTGACGCATATGGACTCTGCCAAGCAGATCTTGGGGGCTATTGTTAAAACAATGCAAAATAAAGTTCTAAAATGTATAGCCCTCTGCAAGGAAATGATAGAATACTTGCCTCTCCTACTTGCTCCCAGTGGCCCTCTGGGACCCTGGCCTGTGCTGTTTCTCCCACTAGTACCTCAATATATAGGATGTAGAGGCTGACAGATTGAACACTTGTAAATGTTGGGTTTTGGACAATTCAGTTGGAGTCATGAACTTGCCTGCTCTGCTAAAATGTCAGTGGAGACCAAGTAACCAATGTCTCTGAATTAGGGATGAATGAAATTGAGATTTTGATTTCACTTTTGGTAAAAATAAGGAGATTTTGGTGAAATTAGTTTGTGTCAATGGGAAAGGTAACATTATTGTGTAATTGGCCTTAAGTGGATCCTGAAAGGTTATAGAAGCTCCTTTGAACTAATCTTGAAATAAAGAAAAAAAAAGAGTAGCTTGTTTTTTTTCTCAAGCAGATTTCACCTTAGCAGCACAATAAGAGCTTCTGCTCCACCACCATTTTGTTTATGACAAAGTTGGTAATTTTGTGTCAAAATCAATTTAGCTGAAATCCGTTCGCACATTCCATATTTAAAAACACCCCCCCCCCCCCCCACCTATCCTGAATACCCTATAAATAAAAGATCTATGTACTCACCTATTTTGAATTCACTTCAGTCTGGTCACATGATCCTGTAGTTCAAGCCTCCCTGTGTCAGTGAGCGGCTGCTGCAAGGGAGAGGAGGGAGCACCAACATTGACTGGGCCATAGGAGTTTATGGATTACATCACGGCTCCTGGAATTCCCAGCTGTTGTTGAGTACACCCTTACACAGGGAAGCTAAAGCTCTGAAGCTGCAGGATCATGTGACAGGACCAGATTAAAAAAAGATAAGTTTGTAGGATATTCAGGATAGATAGAATGAGAGAGAAGGGAACATTGTTAAAGCGGAGTTCCGGCCACAAAATCATGCCTGTAGATTTTATGGTATCCGCTTCCTTATCCTTTCCTGAGCCCGAATTGGATATTCCCGGCCTTTTTTTTTTTTTTTACTTACCTTTTTAGAGAGGATAATATACTCACCTTACCATCCACTTCCTCCTTCCTAGGCCGTGGCTGGTGCGTCACTTCCGCTTTGCAATGATTCCTGGGAGCTGAACATCATTGCTCCCAGGAATCAATGCGCCTGCAGCGGCCCCGACGTCAGTTCCGGTGCAGGCGCGTCATACCTTGCTAAACAGCTTCTGGGCATACCCAGAAGCTGTGCAGGGATGACGCTGCAGACCCGGAAGTGACAGTGGGGCCGGCGCAGTGCATCGTGGGACCGAAGAGGACGGAAGAGGACGCAGAAGAGGATCGCGCTGGCTTCAAGCTGCCCACACCTGAGATGGCAGCGCTGGAGAAGAAATTTTAAAAGTAAGTATTTCTTCTAAAAGGTAAGTGCGAACCGGGACAGATCAGAGGCTATCCATTGTGGAATGTACTAGCCCTCACTGTCCCAGGGGTATTTTCATTGACATTTATTTTCTGTGCTCCGCTTTAAGAATAGTTAGTGTTAGGTTTTATTACCACTGTAAGTGGTTGATTTTGTTTGACTTTGGCACAATGGAAAATATATCTCATAATATCGCATAACATTTTGAAGTCATAATATTATCAACACCAGCCAAAACTTTATTTTTTGAGGGCCAGGCTTGGGAAGGGTTTCGTTTTTGTAGGGAAAGCCTCTAAAAATGTTATTGCTATCTATAACCCTGTTGTAAAGATTTCCCATAACTTCTTATCCTGGTGACACCAGGACAAGATGTTTGATGTGACAGGAAGATACAATAACAAAAAAAAAACAAACTCTGTCACCAGAATAAACCTTTCGCTATGCTTCTACACACAAGTGCTTTATTTATGCACGCTGGTGTTACTTCCTGTCCCTGTGACACCCATACCTTCCTGTCCCCTCTGACAGCTTATTTGCAGGGATTGCTCCCTTGATTTGAGTTAATTTGAAGTTGGGCCGGAAAGTGAGAAGCTCAACGTCTGCCAATCAGCTGCGGCAGATCACATCGCTGATGAGATGACATAACAGGCATCTGAGGATAAGCAAACTGCACATGGGTCTGCTGATTGGCAGCTTGATGTACCACACAGGAATACATGTCAACCTATGGAATTGCACATCAATCACATGAGCACCTAACCCCGCGAATATAGTGCCAGGAGTAGGACTCTTATTTATGTGCAAATCTCCCTTGCCTAATTACAAAAATAAAATTCATCTTACAAGAGAACATCTGTAACTTAATTTTTAATCAGGATTGAATTAGAAAACAGGTGGTTGAAATGATGATATATAAAATCCATTTAAAGAAATCCCAAATATATACAGTATGTGTAAATGATTAAGTACAATGGAAAAAATGTTGGATGTCTTTCATGCTAGAGGTTTAAGTATTTATATGGACGATTGTAAAAATAATGTGCTGGTTTCATTTTCCAGAATAAGAAAAAAATAATGTATCCCCGTGAGGAAATCTGCAGAGATCTGCGATGAAGTCATGGACTGTATACTGTAATTCACTACAGATGTGAGCTCAGATGTGTGAAATGGTTAAAATGATCCCACAAAAGCTATGTGAAGTATAATATTTTTATAGCCTGGATAATTAATTATAAGATCACCCATTTAGCGGCTGAAATCAAAACATTCATAAGGGATACTTTTCATAGAAGATGATATTGACAATTTGCCATTTAAATATATATACTGTATTTACTGTATGTGTGTGTATATACGGGCGGCACAGTTGTGTAGTGGTTAGCACTTTCACCTAGCAGCAAGAGGGTCGATGGTTCGAATCCCAACCATGACACTACCTGCCTGGAGTTTGCATGTTCTCCCTGAGCCTGCGGGGGTTTCCTCCGGGTACTCCAGTTTCCTCCCACACTCCAAAGACATGCTGGTAAGTTAATTGGATCCTGTATAAAAAAAAAAAAAAAAAAATGGTCGTACTGTGTATGTATGTGAGTTAGGGACCTTAGATTGTAAGCTCCTTGAGGGCAGGGACTGATGTTATTGTACAATGTATATGTAAAGCACTGCGTAAATTGACAGCGCTATATAAGTACCTGAAATAAATAAATAAAATATATATATACAGTATACTATATTGTAAAAAGGTATTGGGACGCCTGCCTTTACATGCACATGAATTTTAATGGCATCCCTGTCTGTAGGGTTTCAATATTGAGTTGGCCCACTCTTTGCAGCTATAACAGCTTCAACTCTTCTGGGAAGGCTGTCCACAAGGTTTAGGAGTGTGTCTATTGGAATTCTTGACCATTCCTCCAGAAGCGCATTTGTGAGGTCAGACACTGATTTTGGACAAGAAAGCCTGGCTCACAGTCTCTGCTCTAATTCATCCCAAAGGTGTTCTATCCGGTTGAGGTCAGGCCAATCAAGTTCCTCCACCTCATACTTGCTTATCCATGTCTTTCTGGACCTTGTTTGTGCATTGGTGTGCCATCATGTTGGAACAGGAAGGGCCATCCCCAAACTGTTCTTACAAAGTTGGGAGCATGACATTTTCCAAAATATCTTGGTATGCTAACGCATTAAGACTTCTCTCCACTGGATCTAAGGGGCCAGGCCCAACCACTGAAAAGCAACTCAACACCATAATCCCCCCTTCACCAAAAGTTTTGGACCAGTGCACAAAGCAAGGTCCATAAAGACATGAATGAGCGAGTATGGGGTGGAGGAACTTCATTGATTGGCCGACAAAGTGTCTTGAACTCAATCCAGGCCTTCTTGTTCAACATCAGTGCCTGACCTCACAAATGCACTTCTGGAAGAATGGTCAAATATTCCCATAGACACACTCCTAAACCTTGTGGACAGCCTTCCCAGAAGTGTTAAAGCTATTATAGCTGCAAAGGGTGGGTCAACTCATTATTGAACCCTACGGGCTAAGACTGGGATGCCATTTGCGTGTAAAGGTGTCCCAATACCTTTGACAACATAGTGTTTTTATATATATATATATATATATATATATATATATATATATAGAGAGAGAGAGAGAGAGAGAGAAAGAGAGAGAGAGAGAGAGAGAGAACATGGGCATGTGCTACTTGTTTTTGACATGCATCTATGAAACAGTTTGGAAGGATTTTGAATGTAAAGTTCATATTTTTACTTGTTATGGATTGTTAATTTATATCATTTATTTTTTATTGCCGTGTACAATGAGGTATGCAATTAATATTATTATACAGGATTTATATAGGGCCAACATTTTGTTTAGCACTTTACAATTTAAAGGGAAACAGTACAGTTACAATTAAATTTGACACAAGAGAGTCAGGAGGGCCTTGCCCATAATACAAAAGGCAAAGGGATGAGTAAGAAAAAGTTTTTAGGTGGAGGTGTGATATATATATTTATACACACTCACCAGCCACTTTATTAGGTACACCTTGGTAGTACCGGGTTGGACCCCCCCTTTTGCCTTCAGAACCGCCTTAATTCTTCGTGGCATAGATTCACCAAGGTGTTGGAAATATTTCTCAGAGATTTTGGTCCATAGTGACATGATAGCATCACGCAGTTGCTGCAGATTTGTCGGCTGCACATCCATGATGTGAATCTCCCTCTCTCTTCCACCACATTACAAAGTTGCTCTATTGGATTGAGATCTGGTGACTGTGGAGACCATTTGAGTACAGTGAAGTCATTGTCATGTTGAAGAAACCAATTTGAGATGATTTGAGCTTTGTGACATAGTGCATTATCCTGCTAGAAGTTGCCATCAGAAGATGGGTACACTGTAGTCATAAATGCTGGAATCCAGACTCATCAGCTAAGGCAACGTTTTTCCAATCTTCTATTGTCCAATTTTGATAAACCTGTGTGAATTGTAGCCTACGTTTCCTGTTCTTAATTGACAGGAGTGCCACCAGTGTGGTCTTCTGCTGCTGTAGATGGTATTCTGCATACCTTGGTTGTAACGAGTGGATATTTGAGTTACTGTTGCCTTTCTTTAATCTCGAACCAGTCTGCC
Source organism: Pelophylax lessonae (assembly GCF_965119305.1). Classification (NCBI taxonomy): domain Eukaryota; kingdom Metazoa; phylum Chordata; class Amphibia; order Anura; family Ranidae; genus Pelophylax; species Pelophylax lessonae. The sequence continues at coordinate 84,407,684 of NC_138772.1, read as the reverse complement.
CATTCTCCTTTGACATCAACAAGGCATTTTCTTCCACACAATTACCGTTCACTGGATATTTTCTCATTTTTTGGATAATTCTCTGTAAACCCTAAAACCCTAACAAAATCCCAGTAGATCAGCAGTTTGTGAAATACTCAGACCCATCTGGCTACAATAACCATGCCACGTTCAAGTCACTTTCTTCCCCATTCTGATGCTCAGTTTGAACTTCAGCAAGCAGTCTTCACTATGTCTAGATGCCTAAATGCATAGAGTTGCTGCCATGTGATTGGCTGATTAGCAATTTGTGTCACCAAGCAATTAAACAGGTGTACCTAATAAAGTGGCCGGTAAGTATATATATAAATATATATTTATTTATTTTTTGTTGAGGTGGGTTTCGATTTTTTTTTTTTACTTTTAAGCAGGTAAACCTATAGTAAGAATATGTTATAGCATAAGCAGTAACATTGTATTAAGGTTTCTAAAAAGAGAAATAATCACAAGGATTTTGGCCATCTGCCCTTAATATAATATTTATATAATATGTGAAGACCAGAATTTGAACTTTTGTTTAACAATGTTAACTTGTTCTAGTCATTATATTTAATTACTTTTGTGTGAAAGTTATTGTTGTCAGTGAGATTGTGGACTTATGGAAAATATACTGTGTTGTAGAGTCCTAAACATTTTGAGGTCATCCTTCATCTCAGATTTTTCTGTGCTTCATTCTCTGAATATAAATGTTTCAGAACACCTTTGAAGGTCATAAATACCACAGCACTCTATTAACACATGTAAAGGATTTAGATAATATAAATGCCATGTGGAAAACATTTTTGTTCATTAAAATGGAAATATTTACAGAAAATGCAGTTTTGGATTTAGGACGTATGGATTTCATAGGATTTTTGGCCGCCATAGGCTGCTTTTAATGACCTGTAAATTCTCAGGTTTAATTGCCGATGCAAACTGTCCCTGTAAATAAGGCTGGGCATACTTTAATCAGTCTTTGTAAGAGATGCAAATGTTGGATAAATGTGGATGTTGAATGTGAGTCTTCTTGTTTTATAGATATGTCTATGCCTGGCAATTAATTGACTCTGGTACTTTGCCTTGCATTGGCAAAGCACAGGTTCACTTTAACCACTTAAGCCCCGGAAGATTTTACCCCCATTCCGACCAGGGGGTATTTTACGACTCGGCACTGCGTGACTTTAACTGACAATTGTGCGGTCATGCAATGTGGTACCCAAACGAAATTTACGTCCTTTTTTTCCCACAAACAGAGCTTTCTTTTGGTGGTATTTGATCACCTCTGCGCTTTTTATTTTTTGCGATATTAATAAAAAAAGAGCGAAAATTTTGCAAAAAAATGACATTTTCAACTTTGTCTTTTAAAAAATATCCAATATACTCAATTTATGTATTTTTTTTTGGCCAAAATATATTTAGCTACATGTCTTTGACAAAAAAAAATTCAATGAGCGTATTTTTATTGGTTTGCGCAAAAGTTATAGCGTCTACAAACTATGGTGTAAATACAGAAATTTACGCAGCTTTAATTTTTGACTGCATATCTCATTTCATGAAGTGCTAAAATGGCAGGGCAGTACAAAACCCCCCCAAACTACCACTTTTTGGAAAGTAGACATCCTAAGGAATGTTCTGAGAGGCATGTTGAGCTCATTGAATATTTCATTTTTTTGTCACAGGTGTTTGAAAAATGACTAAAAATGTTTTTTTTTTTTTTTAACACAAAGTTGTCATTGAAATGATATATTGCTCACACATGCCATGGGTATATGTGTAATTACACCCCAAAATATTTTCTGCTGCTTCTCCTGAGTACAGGGATACCACATATGTGGGACTTTTTGGGAGCCTAGCTGTGTACGGGACCACAAAAACAAATCCCCACCATCAGAATTTCAAAGGGCGTACATTTTTCATTGCATTTTCTCACTACCTCTAACGGTTTAGGAGGCCCTGAAATGTCAAGATACCACAAAACCCCCCCAAATGACCCCATTTTGGAAAGTAGACACCCCAAGCTGTTTGCTAAGAGGCATGGTGAGTCCATGGAATATTTTATATTTTACCACAAGTTTTGGGAATATTACTATTTTTTTTTTTTATTTTATTTTTTTTACACAACGTTGTCACTAAAAGATAAAATTCTCACACATGACATGGGTATATGTGGAATTACACCCCAAAATACATTCTGCCACTTCTCCTGAGTATGGGGATGCCCCATGTGTGAGACTTTTTGGGAGCCTAGCTGTGTACAGGACCGCGAAAACCAATCAACACTCCCAGGTTTTCTAATGGCGTAAATTGTGCATGTCACCTCTGCACTACCTGTCACAGTTTCGGAGGCCCTAAAATTCCAAGATAGCACAAACTCCCCCAAATGACCCCATTTTGGAAAGTAGACACCCCAAGCTATTTGCTGAGAGGCATGGTGAGTCCATGGAATATTTTATATTCTGCCACAAGTTCCGGGAAATACATATATATATATATATATATATTTTTTTTTTTTTTTCACAAAGTTGTCAGTAAATGAAATATTGCTCACACATGCCATGGGTATATGTGAAATGACACCCTAAAATACATTCTGCTGCTTCTCCTGAGTACAGGGATACCCCATGTGTGAGACTTTTTTGCAGTCTAGCCGAGTACAGGTCCCCGAAAACCAGTCCCCGCTTTCAGGCTTTCCAAGGGCGTAAATTGTTGATTTCACTCCTGACTACCTATCACAGTTTCGGAGGCCCTAAAATTCCAAGATAGCACAAAACCCCCCCAAATGACCCCATTTTGGAAAGTAGACACCCCAAGCTATTTGCTGAGAGGCATGGTGAGTCCATGGAATATTTTATATTTTGCCACAAGTTCCGGGAAATATATATATATATATATATATATATATATATATATATTTTTTTTTTTTTTCACAAAGTTGTCAGTAAATGAAATATTGCTCACACATGCCATGGGTATATGTGAAATGACACTCCAAAATACATTCTGCTGCTTCTCCTGAGTACAGGGATACCCCATGTGTGAGACTTTTTTGCAGTCTAGCCGAGTACAGGTCCCCGAAAACCAGTCCCCGCTTTCAGGCTTTCCAAGGGCGTAAATTGTTGATTTCACTCCTGACTACCTATCACAGTTTCGGAGGCCCTAAAATTCCAAGATAGCACAAAACCCCCCCAAATGACCCCATTTTGGAAAGTAGACACCCCAAGCTATTTGCTGAGAGGCATGGTGAGTCCATGGAATATTTTATATTTTGCCAAAAGTTCCGGGAAATATATATATATATATATATTTTTTTTTTTTTTTACACAAAGTTGTCAGTTAATGATATATTGCTCACACATGCCATGGGTATATGTGAACTGACACCCCAAAATACATTCTGCTGCTTCTCCTGAGTATAGGGATACCCCATGTGTGAGACTTTTTTGCAGTCTAGCCGAGTACAGGACCCCGAAAACCAATCATCGCCTTCAGGCTTTCCAAGGGCGTAAATTGTTGATTTCACTCCTGACTACCTATCACAGTTTTGGAGGCCATGAAATGCCAAGACAGCACAACCCCCCCCCCAAATGACCCCTTTTCGGAAAGTAGACACCCTGAGCTATTTGCAGAGAGGCATGTTGAGTGTTTTGCAGATCTCACTTTTTGTCACAAAGTTTTGGAAATTGAAAAAAGAGGAAAAAAAATGCATTTTCCTGTTTTTTCTTCATTTTCCAAAAAAAATTAGAGCTGCAAAATACTCACCATGCCTCTCAGCAAATAGATTGGAGTGTCTACTTTGCAAAATGGGGTCATTTGGGGGGGATTTGTGCAATCTTGGCTTTTTATGGACTTCAAAAGTGTGATAGGTAGTAAGGAGTGAGATCAACAATTTACGCCCTTAGAAAGCCTAAAGGTGCGCATTGGTTTTCCGGGTCCTGTACGCGGCTAGACTGGCAAAAAGTCTCACACATGGGGTATCATTGTACTCAGGAGAAGCAGCAGAATGTATTTTGGGGTGTCATTTCACATATACCCATGGCCTGTGTGAGCAATATATCATTTACTGACAACTTTGTGTAAAAAAATAAAAAAAAATAAAAAAATTTTTTTTCTCGAAACTTGAGGCAAAATATAAACTATTCCATGGACTCACCATACTTCTCAGCCAGTAGCTTGGAGTGTCTACTTTGCAAAATGGGGTCATTTGGGGGGGTTTTGTGCCATCTTGAAATTTCAGGGCCTCTGAAACTGTGACAGGTAGTCAGGGGTAAAATCAGCAATTTACGCCATTAGAAAACCTGAAGATGTGGATTGGTTTTCGGGGGCGCGTACACAGCTAGGCTCCCAAAAAGTCTCACACATGTGGTATCCCTGTACTCAGGAGAAGCAAAAGAATGTATTTTGGGGTGTCATTTCACATATTCCCATGGCATGCATGAGCAATATATCATTTAGTGACAACTTTCTGTAAAAAAACAACAAAAAAAAAAAAATAATAATTTTCCCGAAACTTGTGGCAAAATATAAAATACTCCATGGACTCACCATGCCTCTCAGAAAAAAGCTTTGGGTGTCTACTTTTCAAAAAGGGGTCATTAGGGGGGTGTTTGAACAGTCCCGGCATTTTATGCTCAATCTTATCCACACATCACCCACTCTTCTAACCACTTGAAAACCAAGCCTTTTCTGTGCCTTTTTGTTTACATGAAAAAATATTTTTTTTTTACTAGAAAATTACTTTGAACCCCCAAACATTATATATTTTTTTAAAGCAGAGGCCCTATAGAATAAAATGGTGGATGTTGCAAATTTTTTTGTCACACGGTATTTGCGCACAGATTTTCCAAACGCAATTTTTGCGAAAAAAATACATTTTTTTTAATTTATTGCACAAATACACTATATAATTCCAATTTTTTTGGTAAAATTTAAAAGATGATCTTATGCCGAGTTCATAAACACCTAACATGACATGCTTTAAAAATTGCGCATGCCTGCGCAGCGACAAAAACGTATGTACATTTTTGAAAACCTTTAAAAGTCTCTACAGGTTACCACTTTAGACTTACAGAGGAGGTCTACTGCAAGAATTACTGCACTCGATCTGGTGATCGCGGCGATACCTCACATGCATGCTGCAATTGTGGTTTACATATGACACTAGACCACCGCTTGCGTGCGCCATTGCGCGCAAGCACCGGGGGTAAGGGGGGGGGCTCAATTTATTTATTTTTTTTTTCTTTTTTCTTTTGCTTTTTTATGTTATTTTGACACCTTTCCTTTAATTTTTTTCTTTAAATCATTTTTATTGTTATCATAGTGAATTTAAATATCCCCTATGATAGCAATCTGTGGTGACAGGTACTCTTTTTTAAAAAAATTGGGGTCTTTTAGACTCTAGATCTCTCCTCTGACCTTAACGCATCTGACCACACCAAAATTGGTGTGATAAAATACTTTCCCAATTTCCCAATGGCCCTGTTTATTTCTGGCGAAACAGAAGTCATAAAATGCTCGTAGCCTCCGGCATCTTAGGCCATAGAGATGATTGGAGCCATTCTCATCTCCAATTAGCTCTATGGTTAGATAATTGAACCACCGGCTGCACTCTCGGGTTAACCGGTGGGACAGGAGAGCCAGAGAAAAACCATGGAAGGCTGCGGAAGGCGGCGGTGGGGGGGGGGAGGCCCCTCCCACTGCATGTAAAAGCAGTCTAGCGGCCAATTACCTGCTAGAATTGCTTTTACATGTAAGCCGACCGCTGGCTGTAAAAAACGATACCAAGATGATGCCTAAATCTGCAGGCATCATCCTGGTATAACCACTCAAAGTCCAGCAACGTACCAGTACATTGCTGGTCCTTGTTTGGCATATAGGTTTTTTTTTTTTTCATGCAGCCTGTGGGCTGAACGGAAAAAAAGAGAACCTATCAGAAATCAGCACAGGAATAATGCGTAGTATTACTCATCATTAACCGCCCAAACAACCACCCACTGAATTTAATGATGGGTATACACGACACTATCCACGTATACCAAAATAAGATTTTAACTGCAGTGCTGAAATCAGAAAATCACCACAGCTGCTATCAGCAAAGGTATCCATATATGCTGAGCGCAAACGCTGTTTGTGTCAGAATATATAAAATCAATGCGTGGTAGCCGACGAGTACCTGCAAGAGAAACAGGTCACAAAAGAATGAAAAAACAAACAAAGGACATTGAAAAAAGTATAGTAGGAAGGAGTAGAAGGACATATAAAATGACTGACAACAACAGTTTTTGGATCTTCATCATTAACCGCCCAAACAACCACCCACTGAATTTAATGATGGGTATACACGGCGCTATCCACGTATACCAAAATAGGATTTTAACTGCAGTGCTGAAATCAGAAAATCACCACAGCTGCTATCAGCAAAGGTATCCATATATGCTGAGCGCAAACACTGTTTGTGTCAGAATATATAAAATCAATGCGTGGTAGCCGACAAGTACCTGCAAGAGAAACAGGTCACAAAAGAATGAAAAAACAAACAAAGGACATTGAAAAAAGTATAGTAGGAAGGAGTAGAAGGACATATAAAATGACTGACAACAACAGTTTTTGGATCTTCATCATTAACCGCCCAAGCAACCACCCACTGAATTTAATGATGGGTATACACGGCGCTATCCACGTATACCAAAATAGGATTTTAACTGCAGTGCTGAAATCAGAAAATCACCACAGCTGCTATCAGCAAAGGTATCCATATATGCTGAGCGCAAACACTGTTTGTGTCAGAATATATAAAATCAATGCGTGGTAGCCGACAAGTACCTGCAAGAGAAACAGGTCACAAAAGAATGAAAAAACAAACAAAGGACATTGAAAAAAGTATAGTAGGAAGGAGTAGAAGGACATATAAAATTACTGACACCACAACAGTTTTTGGATCCTTTTATTTTTCTTTCTAACTGTTCCTTTATTTCTTGATTTGGGAGGGACTGCGATCTTCTGCGATCTTCTCTTCCAGCTTGGGTCTCTCAAAATGTCGATGGACATCCAACATCCTTCGAGACCCTGTGTTTATGTGCCCTACACTGTGTCGTGCTGTACCCTACGCTAATAATCCACTAGTGTATGGTAGCGCTCGAAACATTCCCCGATGCAGAGACCAGGTTGGTCAGGACATTTGGGACAATAATAACGGGTGTCACGCCTAAATCCGCGCTTGCTACAGACACGACATCTTCTTTGGGGCCATCTTTGGGTAGGGGTACTCGGGAGGACATGTGAAAAATGCCTCTCATGCAGCCGGCTCACTGCATCTGGAAGGGGAAGTTGGGCAGGCATGCCTCCTGGGTACAGGTAGGCAAGGATGATCTCTTCCTGGAATTCCCGGAAAGATCCAGTTCGTCCTGACGCCCTGTATAGGACAAAGGCGTTCAGCATAGCCAATTGGTATAGGTAAACAGACACTTTTTTGTACCAGCGTCTGGCTTTACGGGCAACTAAATACGGCGCCAAAAGCTGGTCGTTAAGGTCCACCCCTCCCATATTAAGGTTATATTCGTGGACACAGAGGGGTTTCTCCATAACGCCAGTTGCCGTAGGAATTTGGATCGTCGTGTCTGGGTGAAGGGAGGACAGAACATAAACATCCCGTGTATCCTTCCACTTCACCGCAAGCAATTTGTCCGTTTTCAAGCAGGCTCTCGCCCCCCGACTAAGACGGGAATCTACAAGCCGTTGGGGGAAGCCCCGGCGATTAGGTCGCACGGTGCCACATGCGCCAATTTGTAAATCGAGAAGGTGACTAAATAGTGGCACGCTTGTGTAAAAGTTGTCCACGTACAAATGGTACCTCTTTCCGGATAAGGGTGACACCAAGTCCCAAACGATCTTACCGCTGCTCCCTATGTAGTCTGGGCAGTTGGGGGGCTCCACACAGCTATCTTTTCCCTCATAGACCCGGAAACTAACTGTATAGCCTGTGGCCCTGTCACACAATTTATACAGTTTGACCCCGTACTTGGCACGCTTGCTGGGGAGGTACTGTTTCATAGCAAGGCGGCCAGTAAATTTAATCAGGGACTCGTCAACGCAGACAACTTGTTCGGGGGTAAACAAGGCTGCAAACCGCTGATTGAAGTGGTCTATGAGGGGCCGAATTTTGTGGAGCCGATCGTATGCAGGGTCTCCCCGAGGACGACAGAGTTCATTGTCGCTGAAATGCATAAATCGCAGAATTTGCTCGTATCTCGTCCTGGACATAGAGGCAGAGTACATGCGCATATGGTGAACTGGGCTAGTGGACCAATATAGCCGCAATTCACTCTGTTTAGTTATGCCCATGTGGAGGGAAAGGCCCAGAAAGATCTTAAATTCGGAAACCGTTATAGGTTTCCAGCCGAATTGTCTGGCAAGGGGGGAATTTGGGTTGGCGGCGATGAACTGTTGTGCATATAAATTTGATTGATCCACAATAGATCTGTAAAGATCTTCCGTGAAGAACAGCTCAAAAAAGTTCAGGGGCGTAAAACCAGCTGTCTCCACGTGGATTCCAGGTTGGGGGCGGTGAATGGGGGAAGTACTGGCGCTGTAGTATCAGTGGGTTGCCAATTAGGAAATGCCAGCGCATCAGGGAGGGCACTATGGGCTCTACGGGCCTGTCTTCGAATACGCGGTGGCTGCGGGCCACTACTTGTGCTAGCCACCGCACCAGCTTCAACTGCACTTAGGGGACTCGCCACGTCACCAGGTCTTACTGCAGTGCTGGTTGTACTAGGTCCAGGTTGTACTAGGCCGCTGGCGCTTGCCAGGTCGCCAGAAGGATGAGCGGCACTAGTACCCACACTCTGCTCCATACGAGCACCCTGCGATTCCTGCATCACAACAACTTCAGAATGGGGTCGGGTACGCCTGGGTCTAACAGGGACCCATCTGTCGTCGGAGCTATCTGTCAGGGAGCCGCTGCCGTCATCAGGTTCATATACTGACACTAATTCGGTCATTGTAGCTTCCCCTTCGCTATCAGATGACTCGGTCAGCATATAACTGATAAGCTCTTCATCCCTGTACGAACGTTTGGTCATTTTGGTAACTAAATTTACCCGTACAGTGATGCGACTCACAGGTAATAAAAGCACCTGGTTGTCGAAGATTATTTCAAGCGCTACAAAAAAAAACTGCTAATGCTAGCAGGGATCAGGCCTGACTCTGCTAACACAGCGGTTTTGTGTCTTGTGTTTTTTTGCAAGTGACAGTAATCTATTGATTACTACACTTGCCTGGGTGAAAGGGTTAAACGCAGGTGCTGGCCGGAATCAGTGCTGATCGTGCAAACACCGCATTTTGGGAACCCTAAACTATGGGGGCGCTAGTATAGTTCTGATCAGATCAGATATTGATCTGTTCAAACACTATACTAGAAATGGAAGTGTAGGTGCGTGCGTGCGTGCATGTGTGGCAATCAAGGGGTTACTTCTAAACTATGCGCCGGGGATCTGGGGGGGGTGGCGGGGACCCTAAACCTCCTTTGGGAAAGAAACTAGCTAGCTAGCGCAACCTCAAGTCACAATGACACCAATACAAAATACAGTAAAAACAGTATATTATGTGTGTATTAGTGCTAATGTGACAGAGGGTGTAGGGGTTAACGGGATGTGATCAGGGGGGGATCAGGGGTTTAAATCTTTATTGGAAGGGACTGGCGGGTATCCTAAGGATAAAAGGAACGGTGGCAAGCGCTAAACCTGGTCACAAGTCACACTTATACGGGTATATAGAAAATGCTATATACTGTATACAGTGTGCGTTGTGGCAGGGGGTGTAGGGGTGATCAGGAGGGGATCAGGGGATTAAATCTTTATTGGGCGGGTGGCGGGGACCCTAAACCTCCTTGGGACACAAACTTAGTCGCCTGCGCTAATTCTGATCACAATGACACTAATACAAATATACAAAAACACAGTATATTACGTTTGTATTAGTGCTGATGTGACAGAGGGTGTAGGGGTTAACTAGCGGTGATCAGGGGGGGATCAGGTGGGATCAGGGGCTTAAATCTTTATTAGGGGGGGTGGCGGGTAATTCAAGTGGAAAAAGGGGGGTCGCAAGCGCTAGACCTGACCACAAATCACACTTATACGGGTATATAGCAAAATGCTATATACTGTATACGGTGTGTGTTATGGCAGGGGGTGTAGGGGTGATCAGGGGGGGGTCAGGGGCTTAAATCTTTATTGGGCGGGTGGCGGGGACCCTAAACCTTCTTGGGACAGAAACTTAGTCGCCTGCGCTAATTCTGATCACAATGACACTAATACAAAAATACAATAACACCGTATATTGCGTTTGTATTAGTGCTGATGTGACAGAGGGTGTAGGGGTTAACGGCGGTGATCAGGGGGGGGTCAGGGGAGATCAGTGGGTTAAATCTTTATTAGGGGGGGGTGGGGGGTAATTTGAGTGGAAAAGGGGGGGTCGCAAGTGCTACACCTGTTCACAAATCACACTTATACAGGTATATAGGTAACTGCTATATGCTGTATATAGTGTGTGTTGTGTCAGGTGCTGTAGGGGTTAATTGGGGGGGCGATCGGGGGTGAAATGTGCCTATCTAACTGTGTGTGGGTGTGCTTGGTGCAATACTCACAGTAAGATGTGCTCTCCTCTCACGCTGGATCCAAAAAGACCGTTGTGGGGGGAGGGCACATCTCCTCTAAGCCTGTGTTTACATTTCACAGGCTTAGAGGATGATCTGATTGGGCAGGACCGATCAACAGGTCCAGACCAAAAATGATTGGCCTGGACCTGATGACTGATCGGTTCTGAACCCAATCGAGTCATCGTCGGCGGCGGGGACGCGTGGGAGCGCGCACAGGGCCGGCAAATTGTGCTGACGTAGGCCTACGTCAGTTTGCCTGGCCGGGGCTGAGTGCCGACGTAGATCGTCGTGCGCCGGTCGTAAAGTGGTTAAAAAAAAAACAAAAATGTAAAAAGTGAAGTGCTTTGTTATAGAGAACATCTATGTTCTATAAGTATGTGAGGATGCCTAAGCAGTACCCTGAACAAAAAAATTAATTTTTAATACATACTTACCTGTAAAATCCATTTCTTGAAGTAAATCACGGGGCACTGAGCCATAAATCATAACATATGGGTTAAATAACCACCTACAGGTGAAGTACACTGGCAACCAATCAGAAAGGATGTCACCCTATATAACCCCTCCCACACAGGAAGTACCTCAGTTTTGTAGTAAGCAATAAAGGCCCTATAAAAGAGGGGAGGGACCTCTGTGTCCTGTGATGTACTTCAAGAAATTGATTTTACAGGTAATTATGTATTAAAAATAAATTTTTCTTTTTGTACATCATGGGACACAGAGCCATAAATCATAAAATATTGGATGTCCCAAAGCAATGCATCTGAGGGGAGGGGGGTCACCAAAAATACCGCCATCAGATCACAAAAAGGACTACATCGCTGCCTGCAGAACACTGCGGTCAAATGCAGACTCCTCCTGGGTCCCAAAATCCACTTGATAGAAACGAGTAAATGTATGCACCGAGGACCAGATCACAGCCTTGCAAATCTGAGCGATAGAGGCCTGATGGTGAAGTGCCCAAGTGGCACCTACTCCTCTGGTAGAATGTGCCTTTACAGGAAAAGGTGGAACCTTCCCTTCTAAACCATAGGCCTAGGTAAGAACCTGGCGAATCCAATGAGAAATCGTAAATCCTTATCCTTTCCTGGGCCCTGGCAGCACAAACAAGAGATTGGTCTTACAAATCTGAGCTGATGTTTCCAAATAAATTTTAAGTGCACGCACTACATGAAGAGAATGCAACAACTTTTTCTCCTCTGTCTGAGGATCCGGAAAAAAGAAAAGTAGTATAATGTCCTGATTCAAATGAAAGGCGGACACCACCTTGGTCAAAAAACCTGGGTGTGGACGTAGAATCACCCTATCTTGATGAAAAATCAAGAATGGCTCTTTACAAGAAAGCGCTGCAAGTTCCGATACCCTTCTAGCCGAAGTTATCGCAATCAAAAATACCAATTTCCTGGTCAAAAGAACCAGGGGAACTTACCCCATGGCCTCAAAAGGCTGTTTTTGTAAAACTGCCAACACCAAATTTAGATCCCAAGGACATAATGGTGGCTTTCGAGGGGGGAAGCATACGTAACAGTATGTTTTGAACCAATGAATGGGTGATCGGTTCTTGGAAAAAAACGATAAGGCTGAAATTTGACCCTTTATAGTGCTCAAGGCTAATTTCATATCTACGCCTGCTTGAAGGAAAGCTAGAATTCTCCCGTTAGTATATTGGCGGGGATGCCATTTCCTGGCTTCACACCAGGTAATGTATGATTTCTAGACCCTGTAATAAATGGCTCTAGAGACTGGTTTCCTAGCATTTATCAGGGTAGAAACTGCAAACTTCAAGATTAAGGCTTCAATAGCCAAGCCATCAAATTTAGAGACTGTAAAGCAGGGTGGAATATCAGACCTTGAGAGAGTAGGTCCGGATGCAGTGCAGTGCAGTGCAACCTTTGGATTTGTACATACCAAACCCCCCCTCGGCCATGTCAGAGCTACCAGGATTACTGGTTTCCCCTCTAGCTGGATTCTGCATAACAGACGCGGTATCCACTGCACCGGAGGAAAGGCATAAATCAGGGAATACTCCTCCCAAGGACTCACCAAAGCATTCACTCCAACTGAGAGTGGATCCCTGGTCCTGGACACAAATTTCTTCAACTTCTTGTTGAACCTAGATGCCAACAGATCTACGTCTGGGACCCCCCCCCCCCCCCACCGTAGGCAGATTGATTGAAAAATTTTGGGATGTAAGGACCATTCCCCTGGAAACATCTGTTGACGACTCAGAAAATCTGCCTGTCAGTTCTCCATTCCTGGAATGAAAACTTCTCTGCCCAGGACAGGATGATATCCACCTCTTTCTGGGCTGACTGACTGTGCCTCCTTGATGGTTGATATAAGCCACAACGGTGGCATTTTTGGATTGTACCCTGACAGGGTGACCCCAAAGTCTGGGCATCCAGTATTTCAAAGCCCAACTTACTGCTCGGATTTCCAGAATGTTGATGGGGAGACCAATTCCCCTGGACAGTGGCTTCCTCCAGAACCGCTTCCCATCCAGAGAGACTGACATCTGTAGTCACCACTTTCCAGGTCACTGGAAGAAAATATTTCCCCTTCTCCAGATTTCTGGTCAACAACCACCAACTCAGACTCTGACATGCTCTAGGTACCAGCGACTTGGAGAAGTCCAGAACTGAACCTTTCCAGTCCATGTAGACAGAATGTTGTTCTGCAAGGTTCTGGCATGGAATTGAGAATAGGGAATTGCCTCGAATGCGGACACCATTTTCCCCAATAACTTCATGCAAAGACATACAGAAGGATAATTCAGCCTTACTATGGACCGAACCAGATCCTTCAAGTCTGTGACCTTTCTTGTTGGCAAGAATACCTTTGCCTGTTCTGTGTCCAAAAGGAATCCCAGATATTCCAGACACTGTATTGGCTGTAATACTGACTTTGCCAAGTTCAGAATCTAACCCAGATGTTCTAGGAACTGTACTGTCTGGAGAACATTTCGGCTTAGAGCCGAAGCTGATCAATCTATAAGTAATAGATCATCCAGATATCCTATTACAGATATCCCTCGGGACCTTAGAACAGCCAATACTGGAGCTAGGAAAGATTTCACCAGCTTTGGCAGTGTATGTGCCAAGATCAAGATCTGAACCCATGTCCTCTGCTGTATTTGGCAGCAGATTATCATTGTGAACACTTTTGGAGCCATGGCTAACCGGAAGGGCAGGACCACAAACTGAAAATGACGGTTTTCCACTGTAAAGCGTAAAAACCGTTGATGAGCCTGGAATATAGGCACGTGAAGATATGCTTCCTTGATGTCTATAGATGCTAGAAATTCCTCTCCTTGCAGGGAGGCTAGTACTGAACGAATTAACTCCATACAGAAAGTACAAACGTTCAGAAACTGGTTTAGAGCTTTGAGATCCAGAATAGGTCTCACATCCCCGATTGGTTTGGGGATTATGAACAGGTTTGAGTAAAAACCCCTGAACCTTTCATTCTCTGGAACCTCTGTTATCAGTTTTTGGGCCCTCAGCTGGTCTTCTTTTTAGGGGATCTGCTGGTAGACTTGACCTTACAAACCGAGGATGCGGGAACACTCGAAATTCCAGTTTGTACCCCTGCGAGATGATGGAGATAACCCAGATGTCCTGGATCCTTTCCACCCAAACCTTTGAGAACCGAAGCAGCCTTCCCCCCCACCCAAGTGAGTGGGGGGCGCCCCTTCACAAGATAGGCTTAGAGGAAGACTTGGCTGATCTCTGGACTCAGGGCTTTTTTTGTCCTTGCCCTGAAGGCTTGGTTCCGGATCCAGATGGCTTATGCCATCGCCACTGTCTGGAATTAGAAGCACTGGTAGTATGAGTGCTGGGGATCTTAAAAGAGGGACGCTTGCTCTTCCTTTTTACAGGTAGAAACGTAGTCTTCCCACTAGATCTTTTGGATATACTTACCCAGATTGTCCCCAAAACAGCATTCTCCATGAAAAGGAAAGCCAGCCAGCAACCTTTTAAATGGTAATTCTGCAGACCAGCTCTTTAACCAAAGGATTCTGTGCATATTCACTGTCATCAGAGCCAACCGTGACATTTGCTATATGGAGTCCGAAAAAGCATCCACTGCAAAACATAAAGTGCGAGGCAGATCCGACAGATATTCCACAGACTCTCAATGAGAAGGAATTGTCTTGGACACTCGCTTTATTCTGTCTTTTAAAGACTGACAAGCTCCTATGGCTGCTACTGCTGGTTGTATCGCAGATCCTGCAACAGCAAAGAAGGCTTTCAAAAAGGATTCCAACTTATTATCTGCTGGATCTTTAAAAACCTAGGCATTATTCACAGGGCAGGTTAAACTCTTATTATCCGAAGAAATGACAGCATTCACAGAAGATATATTCCATTTCTTAGTAAACCTTTCCTCCATAGGATACAATAGAGAAAACCTTTTATGAGGAACAAAAATTCTATCAGGATGGTCCCATTCATTATACATTACTTGCTCCAAGAGCGGATGCACGGGAAACGTTTGAGGACTATAAGGAGGGCGCAATGAGCCTAGAGAGGAAAAAGAGACTTCAGCCGTCTCGAAGGGAGGAAATGTGTATCCAGACCGGACCACTTAAGTAAGAGACTGAACTAGCAATCTTTTGGTTTGAGAGGCCAACAAAGACTTCTCTGACTCCCCAGAAGTGGCTACTTCTTCAGCTACTTCTTCCACATCCTCTGCCCAATCCTGAAATGATTCAGGGGGTGGCTTAGGGGAGGGGGATCTATCACGTTTTCTCCCTCCTTGTGATGCTGCAATAATACCAGCAATCTTACACTGAAGGCCGGCTAATACCGATGCCAAATCAATCCTTAGTGACATAGGCTGCGGCAGAAGCACCTGAAGTAGCTACTATGCCTGACAACTGTAATGGCCCAGATTGGCTAGGCGCCTCTGGCTCATCAGCGGGAGAAGACACAAAGGAAGCACAGCTAGGACCTTCAAGGCCTGATGGTGGCATCACAGTGCCCCTTCCAGCTGTGCCCCCCCAGCCCTTTTTTGGGCAGACATTGCTTTGTAGCAAGACAAACTTGAGGTACTAACCTTAGTGTACTCAAGGCTTGTGCCAAGTTATACAGCTGATCACACACAGCACTGACTATCCCAAAGATACAGAACCTGTTTGTGCCAGTAATCATACACCCACAGTGACTCACAAAACCCAGCTGCTGCTGCTCTGCGTCCCCTTTAGCCTCTGACATTTCCCTATAAATTGTGCCATTTTAAGCTGTATTGCACCTGCACTCGTTCAAACACGTCCCCCCTGCGGCGTACGCCCGTTTTAAAAGGCGAAAATTCATGCACGTGTGAATAGGCCTTCGCCACGGACACGCTATCGAGGGAGGAGACGAACATGTGGCCGCTTTCGCGCCAATTTGAAAACAACAACATGGGGTGAAAGTTGCTTAGGCTAATTTGGTTTGTCACAGCTGATACCTTTCAGGTGATCAGTCAGGGTGAAAACAGTGTGTCAAACAAACAAGCAAAGAAATAATGTTTAACAAGATGTATTTTGCATAGATTAACATCCATTGTCTCATGCAGAGACCCACATGGCACTCAGTCTCTGTTATCTCTTAAAGGGAACTGTGCATAAATATTTACATTTGCTGTATGTGTAAATATCTTAAATCAGTCCTGCTGCAGTATTCTGTTTGAAACAGGAATCCAATCTTCACCCATCATGGAACTGGGTCTCCTTGTTTTTAGAGGGGCCACAGCCTTGAACCTGTAGAGCACCCTGCAAGGAGCGCCTTTGGAGTTTGGTATGACCAAGGGTCCGGATCCCAGGGTCCAGCGCCTAAAAGGGACAACATTACCGGCAAAACCTCGTAACTGCTTACCGAGGCTTAGGTACCACCTTTTTTAGATGGATCTGATTGCTAACCCCTTAGATTCAGTGATCTTTGATTGGGGTATGTAGCATAATCTACTTTCTTCTTCTTTAAAGAATATGTGGAGAGACTCTCCACCGTGACCATCACCTTTAGACACTGGTGAAAAAAACTGAGGTACTTCTGGTGTGGGAGGGGTTATATAGGGGGGACATCCTTTCTGATTGGTTGCCAGTGTACTTCACCTGTAGGTGACTATATGGCTTTATGGCTCTGTGTCCGGTGATGTACGAAAATAAAGCACTTTTTGCATGGAAGCCTTCCTGATCAACACCCACAAAGTTAGGAAGTCTAGACAGTCTTTCAGAGATTCAAGTTCTAGAAAGCACTTTATCAGCGACATTGACATCAAGGGCTTAATAGCTGCTGCTAATCCAGGACTGATTCATTTTTATAAATGTCAGCTGGTCTGCAGAGTCTGTTTACAGACGCGCTCTCTTATCTGTTACGAAACCTCCAGCAGCACTGAATGGCCGTTCTGAAAGCACACTAGATTTAGGGCAGCCCAGCAGCTCAATTGCATACTGGGCAAGTTCTGGCCCGTGCTCTATTCTCTTGACCCAATAACCCAGTAGATGGTCAACTTGAAAGCTCTTCATGTCTGTTTTCACCCCTAGATAATTTCCCATCATATGATGCAGACGCTGCCTATGAGATGTGGAAGCTGACAGTTCTGGGTGCCAAGGACTAAAAAAATAATTAATAAAAAACTGAGGCGACACCCTTCTCCTCTCCTCTATTGACCAACAGAAGCCTCAAAACTATGTTATCCACCAGATTGTAACTTACCAGAGTTGGGAAAGGCGTTACATAAACTCTTTTTTAAGGTGTCCTCAAGAGATTTCATCTTCTGCTCCCTCTGTGGGGATGGGCTGAGTTTCGAGACTTCCCCTTGTAACGGTGGTCAAGGAGGGTTGCCAATCAATAGTGATTCTTCTCCTTGATGCCACGTATTCTCAGGTTCTTCCACAGGCTTTGAAAAATTAGGGAGCCCATGCACCACAAGTTTGTGGAGGCATGAGAATCAGACTCCTTGGGGTAACTGAGGATTACAGTATCTTGAACTGCCTCCTCCCAGCCACGTACTTTAAAGGCTGACGTATGTCTTGCTCTGCTTCAATGCCTCAAAAACTGCCAGAATCCTCCTCCCCCTCTTGTGTGTTCTGTGGCATGGCAAGAATGGTGTCTGAATAAAGTGGGCCTTGAGAGGAAGAAGGTCCTCCTCTTCCTCCCACTGCTCTGCCTCGAGTGCCCTGTCCATAATGCCACACAGAGTCTGCTTCAGCAGGAACACAACAAGGATTGTGTCACAGATGCATGCATTGCCATGGGTC
Source organism: Pelophylax lessonae (assembly GCF_965119305.1). NCBI lineage: Eukaryota > Metazoa > Chordata > Amphibia > Anura > Ranidae > Pelophylax > Pelophylax lessonae. The sequence continues at coordinate 84,389,772 of NC_138772.1, read as the reverse complement.
TCCTCAAATGGTGACATTACAATGCATGCATCCTTTATCAGCAGCCACTGGCGTGGGGAAAAAAAGCTGATCTGGCCTGAGCCATACTGACACAGGTACTCATTGACGGCCCTCTGCTGCATGTACAGCCGCTGCAGCATTGCCAAAGTCGAGTTCCACCTGGTGGGCATGTCACAAATCAGGCAGTTTACGGGCAAGTGGAATTCCCGCTAAATTTCAGCCAACTGAGCACTGGCTGTGTATGACAGCCTGAATAGGCTGCAAACTCTTCTGGCTTGCTTAAGCAGATCTTCCAATCCTGGGTATCTATTTAAGAAACACTGCACCACCAAATTGAGGACATGTGCCAGGCATGGCGCATGTGTCAACTTTCCCTGTCTAAGGGTGGGCAGGAAGTTTGTGCCATTATCGCACATCACCATTCCTGTTTCCAGCTGGCATGGTGTGAACCACCTCTGGGCCTGCCCCTGCAGAGCTGCAAGAATCTCTGCTCCTGTGTTGCTCCTGTCCCCTAGAAAGACCAGATGAATCACTGTATGTTACCTTTTAGCCTAAATCATTGAACAGCCCTTTGAACACTTAGTGGTTCATAGGACAATTCAGCAGAGGAGGGCATGGTGGAGGAGGAGGGGTGGAACTGACAAATCTCACATCATCCCCACTAACTGCATGGAGGCATTGTGGCACAACAAGCTGCAGCACTGGGTCCTGTCCTAGATCCTTCTGAGTTGAAAGCAGAGTTACCCAGTGTGCTGTGAACTAAATATATCATCCCTGACCATGCTTGCTGGACCACGTGTCAGCAGTAACATGGACCTTGTGGCTGACTGCCTTGCCAAATGATGCCACATCGTTGCCTCCCACATGATGGTAGAGAGTTGGAATTGCCTTACGTGAAAAGAAATAGTGACTGGGAACCTGACATTGTGGTACAGCACATTCTGCAAATTGATGGAAGGGGGCAGAATCCACCAGACAGAAAGGCAGGAGTTGTAAAGCCAGCAACATTGACAAGCTTGCATTTAGACGCTGGGCATGTGGGTGGCCGTGACTGTATTTTTTTTTTTCTGTTGCAACAGATGCGACAGAGAAATTTTCCTGCTATAGTCTACAGCTGGTGGGGTGCTACTGGCAGATGTGCTGCAAGGACCTGGGACTACCTGCACTATACCGTCATCCCTGTCAGTGGAGACTGCTGAGAGGTCATGTCAGCTGCTGGTGTGACCAGAAATGTGTGGACTGCCCATAGAGAATATCAGGCACACATACAGAGTAAAAAAATATAATTTATTTAAAAATAAGTGAGCAACATACATGTAAATACACCCCAGTATACCAAACTGTGTAAAACAAACCAGAGAACCAAACAAATAGTGACACACAGTGCAAAACTGCCCAAACCAAGTATATACAGCAAGCAGCTAATACAAAGCCAGGGTCATACACGGGAGGTCAAGCAGAGATAGCTGGGAGCAAGACAGGACAGGGAGAGGGTAACAGGAGACAGGCTGTAAGGGAACAGGCTGCAGGGTCAGGATCAGGGTCCAGGAACAGGAAGCAGGGTACAGGAACACTGGAACACAGGTCAGGGGTACATGGAGACAGAACAGCAAGGCAACAAGTGAAGGACAGACAGGACTTTATTATACTTCCTGCAACGAGCATCAGGTGATGATTAATTACATGAGATGATCTTCTGGCTGCTGAGAGACACCCACTGGTGGACACTGGAACTACAGCCTATGAATCTGGGAGCCACTGTGCCACCAGCAGGGGAGCCCTTTCCTGACAGTACCCCCCCCCCCCCCCAAGCAACGGCCTCTGGACGCTCCAAACAGCTATAGCTGAACAAGCCCATGAAAGATAGTGATCTGTAACACAAGTCCAGAGCAAAAGTTCCTCGCAAGCTGAAGAAGTGCTGGGTTCCAAGCGAAATGCCCTACTGCAAAGATCCAACAATAGGCAAAATGTCCCACCGCCTTGTTAAGGTGACTGACTGGGTACCCCACCGCTGGGGTCAAGCAACTGGCTGGGTGTCCTGCTGGCCAGATCCTCCGAGATGTACAGCATTTGATACTCCAAGTCCCTCAAAACAGCAGGTACCCCAATGCTGGGGTCCAACGAGTTATCTGCATACTTAGCCCTGGGGTCATTTGACAATACCGGAACACCAAAGTGTCTCACTATAACTATGTAGCTTGCCTGCTTTCCAGGACTTAATCTGCACTTCAAAAGCCACCTAGGTCTCTCTGAGGCACTGGTTACCTGACCCAGGTCCCCTAGTGCACCCAGAGCTGTGGCAATGGCATCCAGATCATAAGAAGGCACAGATAGTACTCTGCCATTCCCCAGGAGCTTACCATGACCAGGACCATGAAGGCAAATGCAGCTACTAGCTACCAAGGGTATGTCTGAACCACCAGGCTTTGGAGCCATAGGAACAACACACTGACAAAGGGACTCAAACGAGGCAACTGTCAAACAAATCTCAGGCCAAGCAGGTGACCAATATAAGGTACGTGAGGACTCAGAGCTTTCAGGTCCATTAGCAGGTGGACACTTAGCCTTTGCATGACAACCCAACTGAGCAGCCGGTATTGAGTCAGTAGATCCCGGCTGGGTGGTAGGTAGAATATAACTTAGATCAGGCTGGTCAATGGTAAGAGGATTGTCAGAGGCAGGCTGGACATCGAGCATGGGATCATCAGGCTGGACATCTGGCACCGGATCATCAGAGGCAGAGTAAGATGGGTCATAAGACAGCAGATCATTGTGGGTAGACTTGTCATCAAGCTGCAGACCATCAGAGGCAGGCAGGTTGTTGGGGACAGGACATCAAGAGGCAAGCTGGGCACTGGCCCCTTTGGCTTGGCAGCAGGCACGGGGTCACCAAGCTGGGCAGCAGGCACCAGGTCATTAGGCTGGGCAGAAGGCACTGGATCAGGGTGGGCAGCAGGCAGAGGCACATCAGGATGGGTAGCAGGCAGAGGCACATCAGGCTGGGGAGCAGGCAGAGCCACATCAGACTGGGCAGCAGGCAGAGGCACATCAGACTGGGCAGCAGGCAGAGGCACATCAGACTGAGCAGCAGCCAGAGGCACGTCAGGCTGGGCAGCAGGCACTGGATCATCAAACTGGAGCAGATCTGTTGGCATGGAAGCAGACTGAAGCAGATGGGCTGGAAGTAGGATTGGATATTGGCAGCATTGTGCGAGTTGGGAAAAACTTTTGTTTTATTTATTTTTTTTTTAGCCACTGAGGTTCTGCATGTGAATGCAGGGCTATGAGTGGGTGGAGCAGCTGATGGAAGAGAAGAGTGAGGAATGGAGAAATTTGCTAAGAAGGGTTTTTGTGGGATTGTCGCAGGCATCGGTGAAAGGTCATCTTCAGTTGGTTAGAGGCATGGTATGTGCAGCGAGTGGGAACAGAGTACTGATACATAGTTGGTAGCAGGGTATACTGGGCTCTGCAATATTATTATTATTATTATTATACAGGATTTATATAATGCCGACAGTTTGCGCAGCGCTTTACAATATGAGGGAAGGCAATACAGTTACAATACAATTCAATAAAGGAGGATTTAGAGGGCCCTGCTCGTTGGAGCTTACAATCTAGAAGGGGGGGGGGGCAAGTGAAACAAAAGGCAATAGCTGTGGGGGATGAGCTGATGGAGAAAATGGAGGTACAGTTGTCAGGTGTGGGTAGGATAGGCTTCTCTAAAGAGGAGGGTTTTCAGAGATCGTCTAAAAGACAATAGAGTAGGAGATAATTGGACAGATAAGGGTAAGGAGTTCCATAGGATTGGTGAGGCTCTGGTAAAGTCCTGGAGGCGAGCATGGGAGGAGGTGATGAGGGAGCTAGAGAGCAGGAGGTTTTGAGAGGAACAAAGAGAGCGATTCGGTTGGTGTTTTGAGACTAGGCTAGTGATGTAGCTGGGGGCTAAGTTGTGGATGGCTTTGTAAGATGTTGTTAGTATTTTGAATTTCATTCGTTGAGTGAACGGAAGCCAGTGGAGGGCTTGACAGAGAGGAGCAGCGTACACTGAGCGATTGGTGAGGTGGATGAGCCTGGTGGCAGCATTCATGATGGGTTGAAGGGGGGATAGCCTGTGTAGAGGTAAGCCAATGAGAAGGGAATTGCAGTAGTCGAGGCGCGAGATGACCAGGGAGTGAACTAGGAGCTTTGTTGTGTCTTTGGTTAGAAAGGGGCGTATTTTGGAGATGTTGCGGAGGTTGAGGCGGCAAGATTTGAACAGTGATTTGATGTGGGGCTTAAAAGAGAGTTCAGAGTCCAGAACAACACCTAGGACCTTGGCATGCGGGGATGGGCTGATAGTAATGCCATCGATATTGACAGAGAGATCAGGGGAAGGGGCACGTGGTGGAGGAAAGATTATAAGCTCGGTTTTGGATGGATTAAGTTTGAGGTAATGGTGTGACATCCAGACTGATATATCAGATAGTAGATTAGTGATACGTGAGGAGACTGAGGGAGAGAGCTGAGGGGTGGATAAATAGATTTGAGTATCGTCTGCGTAGAGATGGTATTGGAAGCCGTGGGAGGCTATCAGCTGGCCTAGAGAGGACGTGTAGATTGAAAATAGGAGGGGTCCGAGAACAGAGCCTTGGGGGACCCCAACAGAAAAAGGTAGAGGAGAGGAGGAAGTAGAATTGTAAGTAACGCTAAAGGTGCGGTTGGATAAGTAGGAAAATAACCAGTGAAGAGTACAGTCACGGAGACCAAAGGCGTAGAGTTTTTTGAGGAGGAGGGGATGGTCAACAGAAAGGTCTAGGAGTAGGAGTACAGAGTAGTGTCCATTGGTTTTGGCAGTTAGTAGATTTTAATAGTCAGTTTTAGGAGAGCAGTTTCAGTGGAGTGTTGAGGCCGAAATCCAGACTAAGATTAAGGAGGCTATTCTCGGCAAGGTGGTCGCAGACCAGACGTTCAAGGAGTTTGGATAAAAAGGGGAGCAGGGAAATAGGGCGTAGGTTGTTAGGATCGGTTGGGTCCAGTGAGGGCTTTTTAAGTATGGGGCTGACTAGTGCATGTTTTAGAGAGTTGGGAAAGATGCCAGAAGAAAGGGAGAGATTGAAGATGTGGGTTAGAGAGCGTAGAATAGGGCCAGAGGGTGAACGTAGCATTTGCGAGGGAAAAGGATCCAGAGGGCAGGTGGTTAAGTGGACGTTAGCAAGTAGTTTAGCAACCTCATCTATAGTAGTGGGGTTGATAGTGGTTGCTGTGGGTGATGGAGAGGGAGATACTTGAGAAAGTGGGTTTCTAGCAGCAGGAATGGGTTGTTGCAAGCTGGCAGAGACTGAGTGCAAAAGATCTGACCATGCTTGTTGTAATGGTTGAACAAAACTTAGTTTACACTCTGCTTTTCTGACAAGAGACAGCACTGCATTAATACACTCTACTAGCACCTGTTGGGAACATGCTGAATAGTGCTCATAGAAATAAGCAGAGTCATTCTCCAATATCCATACCAATGATTCTATCTGAGCCATACTGAAGGGGAAAGAAAAGTCATCACTGCCTTTAGGAATACTGGACGAAGCCAGTTCCACACAAACTGAATCAATGGCTGAACATCTCCAAACAACATCCGGCCCTGATCAACTAGGAAATGAGCAAGGCGAATACATTCTAAAAGCTAAATTCTAGCCCACTCCTTAGAAATACCTGGCAGCAGTATTTATTTTCCTCTGTCACTAGCAAAGAAAAGTACACAACCTCCTCAAGATGCATCTTGCAACAAATAACAGCAGAGTCAGGATGGCTTCCCTGTGCAGCCACTTCTGGTCAGGACTGGCCTTGGTGTTATGTCAGCTGCTGGTGTGACCAGAAATGTGTGGACTGCCACAGAGAATGTCAGGCACACATACAGTGTAAAATAATAATATAATTTATTTAAAAATAAGTGAACAACATACATGTAAAACACACCACCAGTATACCAAACTGTATAAAACAAGCCAGAGAACCAAACAAATAGTGACACAGATTGCACAACTGCCCCAAACCAAGTATATACAGCAAGCAGGGAATACAAAGTGTAATCGTAACAGAGCCAGTGTCATACATCGGAGATCAAGCAGAGGGAGCAGGGAGGTAGACAGGACAGGGAGAGGGTAACAGGAGACAGGTTGTAAGGGAACAGGCTGCAGGATGGGGCTCAGGGTCCAGGAACAGGAAGCAGGATACAGGAACACAGGTCCAGGGGCACATGGAGACAGAACAGCAAGGAAACAAGAGAAGGGCAGACAGGACTTAAATATACTTCCTGCAATAAGTATCAGGTGATGACTGATTACATGAGATGATCTTCTGGATGATGAGATACACCCACTGGTGGACACCAGAACTGCAGCCTATGAATCTGGGAGCCACAGTGCCACCAGCAGGTGAGCCCTTTCCTGACAGGTCATGAGGTATATCAGATGTAGACCGAAAAGGTGAGGAATGAGAAGGAGCAGAATTGCATCCCTTTTGTGTGGCTTTCAGGTGCTCTTGCCAATGGGGTGAGCGGTGGGAGGTTAAATGTCTTGTCAAGCATGTGGTACCCAAATGGCTGGTGTTTTTTGCATGCTTGATGTGCTTGAGGCTGTGGGAAGTGGGCCAGAAGATAACAGATTCCACAATCTAGTGGAATAGGGTGGCTGCTACTCTTCCATGATGGCTGCCTCGTTGAGGTCGTGCCTCACCCTCACTTTCCTCCTCTGCTCTGCTATCTGGCACCCAAGTCACGTCAGTGACCTCATCATCATCAACCCCTCCATCCTCATTATCACTGGAGACAACATGGCAATACACTGCAGCAACATGCCAAATTGCTATTTACCAGTGTTCTCCCCTCTCTGTAGGCTCATGTTCCTACCTTCCTCAATCTCAGAACCAAGATCTGAATCAAGTAATGGCTGTGCATTGTCAAGGAGCAAGTGGCTGACGCTGTGTTCAAATAACTCACTTGACTCCTCCATGCCTGGTGCTGGGGCTATGGCAGGTGTAGCTGTGGACAAGGAGGCAGAATAAGCCATTCTGGCAGCTGCAGTGGACTGCACACCAGTCTCTGCTTGGGTGATGGAGGATGAGGAGGATGAGGATGGTTTAGTAAGCCAGTCCAACCCCTCCTCTGCATGCTGTGGCTGGATAGTATGGGCAACATCACTAAACAGAAGAAATTATGCCCTGCTTGTGGACGGACCATGTCCATCTTTGCCTGTAGACACATACCCTGCTGGCCCCCTGACAGTGCCATGGGAACGTCTGCCTCTCCTTGTTGGCCTCCCAGACATGATGAGGGGGGCACTTATTAACAAAATGTAATAAAGATGTGGAGATGTGTACGTGGATGCACTTTAGTCAATGGAAAGTGGTGTTTGGTGCACTCCACTGACACACTATAATATACTGCAGTAAAACTGCACAATATACTGCGTTAAATGTGCACTAACGCACTGAAATATATTGCGTTCAATGTGCTCTAACGCACTGAAATATACTGCGTTAAATGTGCACTAACACACTAAAATATACTGCACTAAATTATACTGCATTAAACGTGCATTAACACACTGAAATATACTGCGTTAAAGTGCTGTAATGCACTATAATATACCGCGTTAAACGTTCACGAATACACTGAAATATACTGCGTTAAACATGTACTAACTCAGTGAAATATACTGAAATATAATGCGTTAAATGTTCAGTAATGCACTGAAATATACTGCGGTAAATGTGCACTAACGCACTGAAATATACTACGTTAAACGTGCAGTAACGCACTGAAAAATACTACGTTAAATGTGCAGTAACGCACTGAAATATACTACGTTAAACGTGCAGTAACGCACTGAAATATACTGCTTTAAATGTGCAGTATTGCACTGAACTATACTGCGTTAAATGTGCAGTCACGCACTAAAATATACTGCATTGAATGTGCACTAATGCACTGAAATATACTGTGTTAAACGGGCAGTAACGCACTTAAATATACTGCGTTAAATGTGCAGTAGCGCATTGACATATACTGCGTTGATTGTGCACTAAAGCACTGAAATATCCTGCGTTAAACATGCACTAACACACTGAAATCTATTGCGTTAAACATGCAGTAATGCACTAAAATATAATGTGCTAAACATAAAGCACTGAAATATTTTGCGTTAAATGTGCAGTAACGCAAAATAGTGTACAGATAAGCACAGGGAAACCCCAAGCAATACTAATGACTAGTCCTTTGCTTTTTTGGGCACAGCTTCCACAGTTCAGGTCCTCTTTAAAGTAGTTATTTTTCCTTTTATGTCGGCTTTAAATAAGTAAATGTTAGAACTTCTGTTTAGTTTTTTTTTTTTTACTGTTTGTGTTAAGATTACAGTGTTTTCTGCTCCTTTCCTGTTGTGTCACTAGGATAAGTAGTGAGGAGAATGTGTTCAACCGAGGCACAGACAACATTACAACTTATTAGTAGAGCAAGGGAGGGTTTTCCTTGCTTTCCTTGTTCCTACTTTATTTCTGTATTTCCTGATGTGTAAACGATTTGAGAGAAATCTACTGAGTGGAAGCAAACTCAACAGAGGTTCTTATGTACAGTATATATTCCCCACTCTACTCAGAATTAAAAAAATACTAACTCCAGCCAAAACCTTTTTTAAGGTTATGCAAAGGGCAGGATAGGGTGAGCTCCATGTACACGGGACGTTAGAAAAAACGTTCTGCAAAGCTAGTTCTGACGCCGGGAAAAAGCAGCTGTTAAACGTGCTTTCAGTAGCTTTTTCCATTTGCGTTATTGCACGTTTGGCCACGTTGCTTTTAGCAGCGTTTTTTCTGCCTCCATTCAAAATCAATGGTTCCCTATGGGAGCCTATTGATTTGAATGGAAGTCGCACCGCAAGTCGGATCAGGATGATCCGACTTGCGGCATGACTTGCGCTGTGAGAATCTTGAGGGGGAACTCCACGCCAAAAATGGGAAAAAAACTGCGTGGGGGTCCCCCCAGATTCCAAACCAGGCCCTTATCCGAGCATGCAGCCCGGTAGGGCAGTAAGGGGGAGGGGACGAGCAAGCGGCCCCACCCCCCCTGGACCATACCAGGCCACATGCCCTCAACATGTTGGTGCTTTGGGGCAGGGGGAGCTCTGCACTCCCACCCCAAAGCACCTTGCCCCCATGTTGATGAGGACAAGGGCCTCATCCCCACAACCCTGGCCGGTGGTTGTGGGGGTCTGCGGGCAGGGGGCTCATCGGAATCTGGAAGCCCCCTTTAACAAGGGGGCCCCCCAGATCCCGGACTCCCTCCCTATGTGTATGGGTATGGGGTACACTGTACCCCTACCCATTCACCCCATAAAAGGCAGTGTATGTAAATAATGACAGGAGACGTTTTGAAAAGTTTATTAAAAATCTTCATCTGTTCTTCTCTGCTCTGGTCTTCTCCCTCTCCTGGTCTTCTGGTCTTCTGCTCTTTTGCTGTCCGCTCTTCTGCTCTTTTTCCCTCGGCTGTTCTCTTCTTCTTCTTCTTCCTCCGGTCCTCCTCCAACGATGTTTTCGGTGATTATGCCGGTCTCTGCAGCTTGTTATATAGTCATTGTTGGCGTGGCCCCCGATGATGTCATCTATGACATGAAGGGGCGGGGCCTCCCGATGACGTCATCGGGGGCCACGCCCACAATCACTATATAACAAGCTGCAGAGACCGGAGACCGGCATAATCAATGGAGACATCGTCGGAGGAGGACCAGAGGAAGAAGAGAAGAGCCGAGGGCAAAAGAGCAGAAGAGCGGACAGCAAAAGAGCCTGATCCGACTTGCAGTGCGACTTCCATTCAAATCAATAGGCTCCCATAGGGAACCATTGATTTTGAATGGAAGAAAAAAACGTATAACGTTCGGTCACGTTTGGTCACGTTCGGCCGCGTTTCTGCGTTTGAAGCGCCGGGAAACACATGTTCGAACGCAAATAATTGCATTCCAAAAAACGTCCCTGAACTCAACTGCCTGCAAATGACTGTAAATGACCCTGTGTACACGGACAGATAAGATAAAATGTAGATGGGTTCCGGGGCTTCTGAAAAAAACGCCCAACTGCTTCTAAACGGCCATTTACAACGTCGCGTGTACATGGAGCCTTAGAGTTTCACATTTTAATATAAACACTCACATGATTTTGCCTGGATTGGGGCTTTAAAGGATAAGTTCACCTTAAGGTGCATGTTACATGTTACACCTATATTTAGGGTGTTACGTGTAACATGCTCCTGTGCACCCACCTCTTGCCGCCAGAGCTCCCCTCTGTGATAGCGGGCAAGGGATCTTCTCCCTGCACTCAGTCACTTTTTGAAAACAGTGCAGCTGTGAAGGGCTCCACCCACACAACTTCATGATTCATTCACAGTGATCTGTGAATGAAAAAAAACACAAGTAAGGTCTTCCACCACAGCAGATGTACTTGTAGTTTGAATGAGCTGTGAGCGGGCTGCTCAGCATGCTCATGGTTCATTTATTCTTCCTCTAGCTAAACCTATACGGGGATTTGGGCAGAAAAGCTAGCAGAAGCCTGTGCAGGAGCTTGACATTGCACCCACAATCTACTGATTATGGTTGCAATGCTCTGCAGGCTCTAGTAGAAAAAAATAAAATAAATGCACATTTTTTTTTTTTTTACCTGTAAAAATATGTACATTTATTTGTTTATTTTTTTGAAAGGTGAACTTTACAGGATAGGTTCACCTTTTCAGGCAGAATTTCACTTTTCATAATAAATAAATATTTCCAATGCCATTTCTGGCCCAGAAATCCCAATGTGCTATTTTTTACATGCCTTATCCACAGGAGGTTTAAAATCTTGTTAGTTTATCTGAATTTTTAAAATGATTTTCAGATTCCACCACTTCCTGCAGATCATCTCTCAGCATTCATTTCCTGTAAGCCATCACCCAGAACCCTTCACTTCCTTGTTGCATAACAGAAGAGGGTGTGATAGGACGTGTTCACCATTCTGGGCCACACCTCCCTCATATATTAGCTATCCCATCAGTTATGTAGCACAAGGGCCTGTCTGATTTGCTACAAATTGAATGGATTGGTTAGGCTGGTATTCCTATTCCATATAGTAAAACAGAAAAACACAGCGCTTGCAAAAATATATAAAGTGCCTAAAATAACAACATTTATAATAGAATCCACAAAATTGAAAAATTCAGATTTCATGTGCACAAGGTGCAAGATGCAACCATAAATATAAATAAATTAAAGTGCTAGTGTCATAAATAACCTAAAATAACCTGTAGCACCACCCCCGCAGGAGCTGCTGATTATATTATTGGGTCTACACCCTGCCTAACAACCCAATCAAATTGGCTCGATCCCTCCTCAGGCACAACTGACCCAGAATAGGACTGAACTATCAAATAGATACACAGGTTGGAATACAATACTTCACTATGCAACAATACCTTGTTACCTTCTTGAATAGTAGTCCTTCTGGGTGACACAATGGAACAACGCACAAGATTGTAATTAACCAAACTTAGTTTACTATGTATCAAATTGAATAGGGGAGATACAATACAATACAATACAAGTCCATAAAAGGTTATTTAAAACAGCTTTAAAAAGGTAAAAGAATACCCCCACACTCCTCCTGCATTAAGGCTAGACACAGTACCAGGTAGGTGGGCCTATCTGAGTCCCTCCCCCAGAGTTCTCTTCTTTCTTGTTGATCTTCGCTAGCAAGGTTATTGAATAGAGCTCATTTGTAATCCAGATTAGGAATAAAGATCAAGAGAGAAAAAACAACGAGCTGTTAGTTGTCACCGCAGGGTGTCTGCGTAACTGAGCAATAACTTCTGCGAGAGAGATAAGCCTCTGGCGACTCCTTTACAGACCTTATTGTTTGTCTATGAGTCTCCTGAGAGAGTATGGTGATAAACCCCGGGGTTTTATCACCTCCTGCTGCGCTACCGCTATCTGTAGATAAAACTGTCTCTTCAGCAGATAAAGTCAGTTATTGGGCATGTGCCCTCTCACCAACAGAAGTTTCTCCTTCGCGCGCTTCCACTGCGGTCTCAGTCCTTTGGCTATATGCCAGCCGCGCGGGGTCCTTCTGGCGGATGACTTCCGGTCTCGGCAAACAGCAGTATGACCTCCAGGAATGTGCCTCGTGCTTGAGATGGGACGGTTCCACGTCGTCCCTCCAGGCTAAAAGGCTCTGGCCCAATATCCAGTGTCAGTCCTTCACTCTTGCTCGCTGGTTCCTCAGAGTCCAGCGCAGAAAGGCCCCCCCCTTTCACGCGCTTCTCTCTTCCTTTAAATAACCTCCCCCATAGTGCCGTGCGGTGCCGCCGTGCACCCTGGATCTTGCAAAGCAGCCTGGGAGATGTAGTTTCTTCATCTTGTGAAAAGGAAGTCACAGCCCGGGAAATTCCATGCAGCTACCACTAGAGGGAGCCTAGTTCCTTCCCACATATCAAACAGGGTCTTTAGGCATGTTTAACCCCGCTACACACTCCCCCCACTTGAGAAACTTTGGTCCCCAAAGAGGTCAACAGTATGTACCCTAGTGCATAGGTTGGCATTATACAACAAAAACATTAACATTTTGCTGAAATAAGTCAATCTGAATACATCCAATTTTGTATTCTAATAGCAGTGCAACAGTAAAACGATAAAGTGCAATTAATAAGCAAATAAGTGATTTCTACAGTGTTAATATAGTGCTGATTTCTAGTGCTTTTATATAGTGCTCCTTTAAAAAGCACATGTGCCTTTGCAATTTCTTAAACACTTACATCTTAAAGTTTGTGTTGAAAAAAAAACATCAAAAGGTGAGAAAGAGAAAAAAACATATAGTGAGGTCAGAGCAACAAAATGTGCACAAACATTAACTCACAAAGTAAACCAAATTGTGAACATCAAAAACTGTGCTTATTATAATGGCCAAACCCAATATCCTTATGTACAAACTTAAATGCAAACGTTTTCTACTTCAATACTTTGTTCTCATGATCTCTCACAGACCCCCCAAAACTTGGGTGGCTTGTACAGTTGTGCCTGGGGGTGAGCTAGGGTTGTCCCCCACCAAATCTACAGTGGAGGAACTAGGCTGGTCAGGAGATCTTTTGGAGGTAAAAACAGCTTCTTCCGAACATTCACCCAATTGATCATAGGTCAGTCTCTTAGGTGGGTGAATGACTCTCCTTTCCCTCTGTTCCCGTGGAGGCATGCTCTCAGAGGTGCTAGGATCAGGCACTTCTGAGGATTCTTCAATGTCCCCCTCCTCATGTTCCAACACAGAGGAACCTGATGGTTCAAGAGAGGTCAGTTCTTCTTCAGAGAAGGGTGCAACCTCCTCCTCAGGATCTTCATCCTCAGCTGCTTCTTCTGGAAGCATATGAAAGGGTATGAATTCAGGGGCTTCTGCCCGAAGGGCTCCTCTATCAGCCAAGTCAGATGAAGACAGGGAGGCAGGTGTGGGTTCTGGCAACTGAGATGACCACAACCAGTCGGGTACCTCCTCTTCATCTTCCAAATCTTCAGATGGAGAACTTCCCTCTCCCTCATCTGGGAGCGTCGTCTGAGATCTGGTAACTGGTCTGGACCGGCGAGAAGTCGAAGGGGCCTCTGACACGTCTTCCACAGGGGGCATACGAACCGCTTCAGAGAGAGGCAGCAAATGGTTCCGATGCCAAGCCTTCAATGGACCCACACTTCCTTCAGGCCGAATTTGGTACACAGGAAGGTTTGGCAGTTGCTTGCAGATAACATAAGGTTGGGACTTCCAGCGGTCTGCCAACTTGTGTTTTCCCGGGACACCCAAGTTTCTCAACAAAACCCTGTCCCCTGGTTGCAGGTCATGGATCCGAACTTTTAGGTCGAAATTTTTTTTATTCCGCAGTCCACGTTGATCAGATGTGGCCTGAGCCTTGTCATAGGCCGCTTTCAGACTCTTCCGCAGTCGGTCCACATATCCTCTATGCGATGCTGAAGAGGTATGATCAGGCGAAATGCCAAAGGCCAAATCCACTGGCAACCGAGCCTCCCTTCCAAACATCAGCCGATAAGGGGAATATCCAGTAGCATCACTGACAGTGCTGTTGTAGGCATGCACAATGGCAGCTACGTGCTTGCCCCAATGCTGTTTCTTCTCTGAGCTCAAAGTCCCCAACATATCCAAAAGAGTCCTGTTAAATCGTTCAGGCTGGGCATCCCCCTGTGGATGGTAGGGAGTGGTTCTAGTCTTTTGAATGCCTAACATATCTAACAGTCTCTTGATCAGTCTGCTTTCAAAGTCCCTTCCCTGATCAGAATGGAGGCGTTGTGGTAACCCATAATGTACAAAGAACTTCTCTACAAGAACTTTGGCTACCGTTGAGGCCTTCTGATCCCTTGTTGGGAATGCTTGAGCATATCTGGTAAAATGGTCTGTTACCACAAGGACATTCCCCTGGCCACTCAGATCAGGCTCTAAGCAAAGGAAATCAATGCACACCAGCTCCATGGGTCCCTGACTTTGTAGATGGCCCATTGGGGCTGCTTGACGTGGCAGAGTCTTCCTCTGTATACACCGGACACAAGAATGACAGTATCCTTCAACTTCGGCCCTCATACAAGGCCAGTAGAACCTGTCCCTGACAAGCTGAAAGGTTCTTTCGGGCCCCAGATGGCCATGATTATCATGAAGAGCGGCCAGAACTCCCTCTCTGTATTTAGCTGGTAAGAACAGTTGCCACTTCTCCTCCAGATCTTCAGATGGACCTCTCCGGTAGGCCACTCCTTCTCTGATCTGTAACCGGGTCCACTCTCTATGTAACAGACGGGCCCCCTGAGGGGAGTCAGTTAGAAGCAACTCAGGGCTCTGGATCTCCAAGGCTTCCAAAAGAAGTTTTCCCAAAGGGTCTTCCAACTGCTCCTTCCGCAAGTCCCTTTTGGACAGCCGGGGCAAACCCTCCCCTTCAACCTGGGTCACCTGGCAGTAGCATTTGGGTACTCCGATAGCCGAAACCCCAATCTCTTCTGCTCTTGACCCTCCTCGGGATCGAAATTCAGTTCCCTGATATAGGGCACGCACCCCTTCTGGAGCCAAATGAGTCCATTCTTCCGCAGGTTCCTGTGGAACATGCAACCTTCTGGATAGGGCATCTGCATCCCTATTTCCGATTCCTGGCCGATACTTCAGGCTAAAATTGAAGCTAGAGAGGGCAGCCAACCATCGATGTCCTGTTGCATCCAGCTTGGCCGTAGTCAACAGATAGGTGAGGGGATTATTATCTGTCTTGACAATGAATTCAGCTCCGTACAGGTAGTCTTTCAATTTGTCAACCACTGCCCACTTCAAGGCCAAGAATTCAAGTTTGTGAGTAGGATAATTCCTTTCAGCAGGCAGTAGGCTTCTGCTCACATAGGCAACAGGTCGCAGATGACCCTCATGCTCCTGATAAAGTACCCCCCCCAGCCCATCTCGGCTGGCATCAACATGCAGTTCATATGGTTTTGTGGGGTCCGCATAGGCCAACACAGGGGCAGTGGTTAGGGTTTCCTTCAGCTGGACAAAGGCCCCTTCGCATTCCGGGGTCCACTGATCCTGGATGGATTCCTTAGCCTTCCGGGGGCCTATGGTGGACTTCGCCGGCTTTACCAACTCAGGGACATCATCTTCTTCATTCTTCAGGAGCTCATTTAGGGGTCGGGCAATCTGGGCGAACCCCTCCACAAACCTCCTGTAATAGGAGCAAAAGCCCAAGAATGACCGGAGTTCGGTCACATTTGTGGGTCTCGGCCAGGAAGCAACAGCATCCAGCTTGTCCGGGTCAGTGGCCACCCCTTCTTCAGACACGATATGGCCCAGGTAATGGACCGAGGACTGATAGAATTGGCACTTCTCAGGAGAAAGTTTCAGACCTTCTTCATGTAGCCTCTTCAAGACCTTTTCCAACCTCTCCTCATGTTCTTCTAAAGTTCTGCCAAACACGATAACATCATCCAAGTATACCAGTACCTCTATCAAATTCATATCTCCAACGGTCCTCTCCATCAGCCTTTGGAAGGTAGCAGGGGCCCCGGACAACCCCTGAGGCATGCGATTGAACTCAAAGAACCCCACAGGGGTGATGAAGGCTGTTTTCTCCCGATCTTCAGGGTGCATGGGGATCTGATAATACCCACTCTTTAAGTCCATCACACTGAACCACTTCGCCCCTGACAGACTCTGTAGGGCATCTTCGATTCGAGGAGTGGTATACTGGTCTGGGATGGTTCTTCTGTTCAGCGTTCGGTAGTCGATACAAAGCCTCAAAGATCCATTTTTCTTTCGGACTACCACTATCGGGGAAGCATACGGGCTCCTGGATTCTCGGATAATCCCGATCTTTTTGAGCTCTGCCAGCTGTTGACGTAGATCTTCTAAGTCACCTAAGGGGACTCGCCGGACTCTCTCCCTGAAAGGCTTGTCCTCACTCAGGCGGATCTTATGAGTGGCGCTCCTGGCACATCCCACGTCAAACTCGTCCTTAGAGAATATTTCCCTACATCGAGCAAGTTGTGCCTTGGCCCTCTTCACCCATTCCGGCGGGAGGGCAGCGTTTCCAGAGCAAAGCTCCTCTATAACCGCTTCACCCTGTTCCTTTTCTTTGAAATCAATGGGGGCAACTGGGGTAGCTGGGTTGACTTGGCCCAGGAGCACTCTGGCCGGTACCTTCACTGGTGTAATAGAGGTGTTTCTGACACTCACTAAAACCCTTCCACGGTTTTCCTGTAACACCTTCAAAGGGATCACCTCAGGGATCACTTCTATCCCTCTCTGTCTCTCCTTTTGACCTGATTCAAAGATAATGAAGGGACCCGGCTGTTGCCATGTGAGTTTAACAGAAGCCTTAAAACAGGCCACCTCTCCTGGCTGTAAGACCTTTTCTGCTCTATCCAGCTTCCAGAGTCGTCCAACTCCTTCTGCGGGGGTCTCTTGCTCCAACACTAATCGTTGGTAGGCCTGCCGTAGCATGGGATGGATCCTTGGCGCCTGAGCATCTTGTCCCTGGACCAGTTGTATCAGAAGGCGCCTTACCAGGTCAGTGTTTGTTCCTACGATGAGAGAGCTTTTGTTGGCCCCGGGTGGACGAGGACAGACCACCGCTAAGGTGTCGAAGGTTTCCGCTTCACCAGCCACTGATGGATCAAAGGTCAACTTGATTGGCAGATACCCGTCATAGGGAAAACTTTGGGTCCCAATACCCCATATCTCCAGATCTTCCAACTTCTGCAAAGGTAGATGGGTAAGATATTTATCATAGAAGTCTCTATACAAAAGAGTCACCTGGGCCCCTGTGTCAAGGAGGGCTCTTGTGTAAATTCCTTCCACCTGAACCGAGACCACTGGGGAGGGCCCGACCAAGTTAGTTGGGAATTCTCTTGATGTAGCCTGGTTGTCTGATTCAGTTCTCTGTACCCTGGCCCTCTTCTCCTTTTTCTTCCTTGATCTGGGCCCCCGCTGAACCCGGTGTGCATTGACTTTCCTTCCCTCAGTAACCCGGAGTCTAGAACTGGGGGTATTATATTTGGGTCTGACCCCCTGACTCAGTTTCCCTGATCCTGCACCACTTCTGGAGTCCCTTAAGACTGGCGGACACCCGGTTGACTCCTTCACCGGTGTCCTCTGAAGTTTCCCGCTGGCTCGCGAGGTTTCGCGGCAGCATTTCCTGAGCTGGGACATACCCTTCTAACATGCCCAACTCCCCCGCAGTTGAAACAAGTTAACAATCTTGCAGGCCGTGGCTCTGGATCTGTGCTGAGACTAACAGGTTCATCTGGCCTCTCCGATATACTCCCCTTGGGTAGAGTGGATACCTGACCAGTCAGGATGGACACCATTTCTATCAACTGAGACACTTGGGTCTTTAGGAGTTCAACTTGAGAGTCACCCTCTTCCACACTTATCACTCCAACCCGGGCAGTTGAGTCAAACTGCCGACTTTTCTTCTTGTTGTCCAACATAACCTCTTCCTCTCTGACCATTCGAATCAGATCGGGGTATTCTAGAATGCCGCCATCTCGACGAGTTCGTAACAGTATGGCAATGGGATCTAAAGGTTGAGCCCCTTTCAGAACCTGTCGTGCACGAGTCTCATCTATTTTCCGGTGGTCTATTCCTTTCTTTAACAGAATCTGGTGGATAATCCTATCCAGACGTTTAATGAATTCGGACAACTTCTCCCCCTCTTCTTGATAACAGTGGTCCAACTGGTAGAGAAGTTCAGCCGCGTTCTCCGTCCGACCAAACACATCTTGCAGAATGTCCAAATAATCCTGTGCAGTGCAGTTCTTCTTGCTAAGCTTTAGATTACGTACAGCCTCTAATGCAGGTCCCCTTAAACTCTCTGTGATCCTCTGCTTCTTGTGCTGTTCTGGTACCTCCCATTCCTCCAAAGCCTGAGTGGCGGTATCTAGCCACTCTTCGAACCCATCTTCTGCTGAAGGCACAGGCTGTTTCCCAGAGAATGTCCGGAGCTTCCTATATCCAGTCATCAGATAGCTCGAGGAGTCCCTGCTACATTTTGCCACAATCTCCCCAAGAACAGCACACAGTTCTGAGCTAAAAGTCGACAAAGGTGATGACTCAGGATGCCCTTCTTGGACACCTTTTTCTTGGCTGGATACCCCAGGGGTGGTGGATGAGGGACCCGCAGTAGGAACTCCTGGATGTATCAGGAAAAGTTCTGTTTGGTCAATAGTTTTTACACTGTTTCCATTGAAATAATCAGGGACCCCTTTCCTCCACTCACACAGTGCATACGTGTGTGGGGCAGTGGTGTCAGTTTTTATGTCAATCACCCAGAATTTCCTGTCTGTGGATAGTGCCCTTAAAACAGGGAGGAGCTTTTCTTCAGTCCAGGCTTCTCCCTTGATTTCAACCACCAGGCCATTTTCCACTATGACATTCTCTTCCTTGCACCACTCAGCAGCAGCGACAGGATCCATTTCTGCATGGGGGGGGATTCTGGGGCTGAGAGGGTTGTGTTGCAGGACTGTAGAAATCCCGGACGAGCCCCCACGTGTAGCACCACCCCCGCAGGAGCTGCTGATTATATTATTGGGTCTACACCCTGCCTAACAACCCAATCAAATTGGCTCGATCCCTCCTCAGGCACAACTGACCCAGAATAGGACTGAACTATCAAATAGATACACAGGTTGGAATACAATACTTCACTATGCAACAATACCTTGTTACCTTCTTGAATAGTAGTCCTTCTGGGTGACACAATGGAACAACGCACAAGATTGTAATTAACCAAACTTAGTTTACTATGTATCAAATTGAATAGGGGAGATACAATACAATACAATACAAGTCCATAAAAGGTTATTTAAAACAGCTTTAAAAAGGTAAAAGAATACCCCCACACTCCTCCTGCATTAAGGCTAGACACAGTACCAGGTAGGTGGGCCTATCTGAGTCCCTCCCCCAGAGTTCTCTTCTTTCTTGTTGATCTTCGCTAGCAAGGTTATTGAATAGAGCTCATTTGTAATCCAGATTAGGAATAAAGATCAAGAGAGAAAAAACAACGAGCTGTTAGTTGTCACCGCAGGGTGTCTGCGTAACTGAGCAATAACTTCTGCGAGAGAGATAAGCCTCTGGCGACTCCTTTACAGACCTTATTGTTTGTCTATGAGTCTCCTGAGAGAGTATGGTGATAAACCCCGGGGTTTTATCACCTCCTGCTGCGCTACCGCTATCTGTAGATAAAACTGTCTCTTCAGCAGATAAAGTCAGTTATTGGGCATGTGCCCTCTCACCAACAGAAGTTTCTCCTTCGCGCGCTTCCACTGCGGTCTCAGTCCTTTGGCTATATGCCAGCCGCGCGGGGTCCTTCTGGCGGATGACTTCCGGTCTCGGCAAACAGCAGTATGACCTCCAGGAATGTGCCTCGTGCTTGAGATGGGACGGTTCCACGTCGTCCCTCCAGGCTAAAAGGCTCTGGCCCAATATCCAGTGTCAGTCCTTCACTCTTGCTCGCTGGTTCCTCAGAGTCCAGCGCAGAAAGGCCCCCCCCTTTCACGCGCTTCTCTCTTCCTTTAAATAACCTCCCCCATAGTGCCGTGCGGTGCCGCCGTGCACCCTGGATCTTGCAAAGCAGCCTGGGAGATGTAGTTTCTTCATCTTGTGAAAAGGAAGTCACAGCCCGGGAAATTCCATGCAGCTACCACTAGAGGGAGCCTAGTTCCTTCCCACATATCAAACAGTGTCTTTAGGCATGTTTAACCCCGCTACAAACCAAATTCATAATAAAGTCCACAAAATTAAGATAGTTCAAATTTTTTTATTTGCACAAAGCGCAAGTTGTAACCATAGATATAAATGGAAGTGCTGGTGGTGCTGGAAAGTTGTTCAAAATACAATAATAAGGTGCTCCAGTGTAAGTGCTGAGGTGCTCCTAGGATAATCACTGGTGCCAGGGGACTTGATCCCCTTCAGAAACCCCACTCAGCAGAATGGATGGACCCTTGTCAGGGGTCAAAAATGCTTGTATTTCAGAGGGATCCTACTAACTGTTTCCCTAGTTGGTTGGAAACTTTAACATGGAAAATCCTCTCCTTGGTGGATTCAAAAATATTAAAAAATCCAAAATAGTGAAGCCCATTTTCAAACTTTATTTTCCGCCAAAAAGAAATATACTCACTTAAAATAATACTTGTAAAGCAGATAAAACATATCGAATATGGTTCCGGGAACGGCGCGGCCGCGTGCGTTCCACGGAAAACCAGGAAAGGATCAGGAAGTGACGTCAGAAAGTGCCGAACCAGAAGTACGTCGACGCGTTTCGCCCTCCCACTTGGGCGTTATCAAAGACCATTCCTATTCCATAGTTCTAATAAATCTAAAGGAAATTGTACAGAGATTGTACAATCAGACTGCATAGTGTATGGGCATCTTTAGACAAGTATGTAGGAGGGAGTGGACGGAGACACTCAGTTGTGAGGCCTTGCTCACATCTCCATGTAGTGAAAATGCACCATTCTTGCATGCATTTGTTTTGGATGTTTTGGAGCGTTTTCACTCATCAATCATAGGGCAGTCCTTTCACTCGAATGGGCTGCCCTACATATGACAATTGCCCCAGAGAAGCTCCAGAATTTTTTTTGGAGCAGAGCATGATGCGTTACTGCAGTTTTTGGGGCATTTTCTGCACTTTGGGTACCTTTAACATGTGATGACAACACAAGCACGATGCACATTTGCAGCGTGTTTCTGAAATGCATGGCAAAGTGCGCATTTTCTGTGTGGTTTGCCACACATCATTGGCTGAGGCAGCAGTAGGAGCCAATCACATCCACTGAGCCAATGAGGAGAGATAGGGGGCAGGGCCAATCTGTGGCTCTGTGTGTGAATGCACATGCATATCAGCAGCTCAGACGCTAGCCTGCTTGGGTGCCCCCACAGAAAGCTGCTTGCTGTTGGGGTACTGGGCAGGAGGGAGGGACCAGGAGTGTCGGTGGGGGACCCAAGAAGAAGAAGATCGGGGCTATTCTGTCCAAAACCACTGCACAGAGCAGATGATTATAACATACTTGTTATTTAAAAAAAAAAAAAGGAAAAAACAAAAACAAACAAGCTTTTAACATCACTTTAAATCCCGTGTCAGGTTTTACGGCTTTCTGGGACTGGTGATGGAAAGACTGCACTAGGAAAAAAAAAACAATAAAAAGTTGACGAGTGTTCTAGCAATCCCCTGCGTCTCTTAGAAAAACATTTTTTTCCTTCTGTTTTTGTTACTGTTAAAGAGATTCCCCTCACTTCCTGTCCTAGGAACAACCTTCTTACCTGACAGGAAGTAAAGGAATCTCTGCAACAGAACCTTCAATGGACATTAAACTTGACAGCAGTCCTAATCCCTCCTCATTTTATTCAAAACTTTAAAGAAGTAGCGACTATAGATGCACTTTAAAACCTATCAGTCATTTTCTTATCAGTCATTTTTTTTGTTGTTGATGTCCCATTGTGGAGATTGCCTTTCACTTCCTGTGCTACAAAGGAAAAGACAGTTGTCCACGGAACAGGTGACAAGAATTTTCTCTTTATTCCTAACTTGGTGACAATAGTAAGTGTAGAGCTTCCCCCCAAGGAGCCATTTGGTAATTTGGGTTCTCTGTTCTGCACCTCGACTCCAAGAACAATCATAGCCCCTCTGATACACCTAGTTGAGTGAAATCTATAAGAGCAAGCACTTATAGATACAGAAGTGTGGATACCTTTAACTCATCTGTGAATTAGTATAAGGAAATACCTACAAGATTGTTTAGTGGGAAATTAACTCAATGTAATGATATGGGTTTGAGAAAATGGTGGCTTGAGCATACATAAGGTAAGTTCAGACACAGTCGTTAGACAGTATAATCACTATGCCAAGGTACCTTAGAATATGACAAGGTACCTTAGAATAGAGTTCTGAACCAGCAGACTTGAATCAACACAATATTGCAAAGTCAGCAATAAACAATGCATAAACAGTAAGCATTTACAGCCATGTGAATAACAATACTATAACTAGTCTAGAGTGCACTCTAGGAGGATGGCTAGGATATGGTGCAATGTCCCCTGAGAGGCATCTCTCAGCATAACCAATAGGTAAAGGTCTTTGTGTAGCAGCTGTAAAGGGACAATCTTTAGTCCTAACTCTTTAGCCAGCTAGGGTTGGGGCCCAGTTGTGCCGTTGCTGCACATGAGAATAGTCCCTGTCAAGCCTGTTGGCAGCAATAAAGCTACTAGATGGCTGTATTGGTAGTTCCTAAAGATCTCAGCCTCTCTCTCTAGCAGCAGATACTTTAGTAAATCCTGACAGCAGCAGCAGCAGCTCAACAGTCCCAATGATATTGCAGTTCACCATCTGGTCACACACAGCAATTAGTTCCCTGTCTACTCTGCACCAAGGTGATCCTGGCTGTTGGCACCCCTAAGCTCAGTGCTTTGGATCCTGCTCAGCAGAAGTGATGGTGCACATTGGACAGCCATATGCACTCTCTGGGCTCCCTTATGGCAAGAGGAAGCTGTATCCTCTACTGCCTGAGAAAATGCAGCTCTTTCTCCTCCTGGCAATCTCCCTCTAGGAAATGCAGTTTAAAAACTCTTAAATACAGTAGAGTCTCTCTCCTCTGGACTACAACTCCCACAGTGCATTGCTGCCTTACTTAGTCTATTGAACTTGTCATGCTCTGAAACTCCCTCCTCTTAATAGCTGTTTACTAGTTCAGCACTGTGGGGCAGAAACTACAGAGAGCAGCTGCAGCCAGTGTTTCTCCCACTCTCAATTCCTAGCCAAGCACCTGGCTGCATAAAATTTTGGTGAGAACATTGCTACAGGGACTTATTATTACAGGAACATTCACCAGGGGAGTTAAAGAAGGTGAGTCTTTCCAGTGAACACAATGAAAGCAGTAAAAATCTGACAGATTTTCTAACCCTATCCTCCTCTATCCAAATTTAAAAAAATAGGTTAGAATACACTTTAATGACTTGAAATCAACATAAAAATATCTACCATGAAAATATTAACAATAAATGACTTAAAGAGGAACTTCAAACTTGCAGTGAAAATTTGATTTTTTCGCCCCCTCCTTTTGTTTTCTTTTTATGCTGTATTATATACAGTAATTCCAGTGGATCCTATGTTGGCCTCTTATGTCTCTCTGCTCTATTACTCTGGGTCCTGTCCCATGCCACCATTTTCTTTTTTATGTCATAGGGAGCCAGCTGTCCCTTTTTGGATTTTGCGGCTGCCTCCCTGAATTACGCAGCGCATGAGACGGCACCAGATTTCTTAAATCAGCAGACAGAGATCTGGCACTGCATCTGTGTACATGTTCTATGAGTGAAGGAAAATAAACCCTCCTGAGATATTGACATCACATATGTCAGGAGGCATTACTTTCCACTATTCATAGAACAAAATGTAAATGCTTCATGGGATAATAGGACAATGTTAATGAATGGTGAAAATAATGTAGATATGTGACACAAGTATCCCAGGTGGCTGTGGAAGGAGACCGAAACAACACTCTCACCTAGGTGAGAATAGAGGCAGAGGATGGGGACAAACTTAAAAGAGAGAATAAAAACATACTTTTAAAAAGTATATAAGTCCCCGTTCACACCGGTGAAACTTGTCATGCGATTTGACAATTCCAAATTGCATGACAAGCCGCACCCTATTGCCAGCAATGGAACTGTTCATATCAGTGCGACTCATGTCGCAGCGATTATGAAATAGGTCCCTGCACTACTTTTTACCGATTTCATTGCGACTTGTATAGACCTCTGTTAAATGAAGTCACAAGCCACAATGAAATGGGCAGTGCAAATTGCACTGATGTGAGGCTTTGAAATTGTGCTGAAGTAGCGCAATTTAAAAGACGCACCGGTGTGAACCCAGGCTAAAGGTCTGTGTGAGGGTAGAACTTGGACTGGTGCAAATTATTTTTTTTTTTTTGAGTGATGGTTCACTTTAAATCTGAAGATAAAAAGTCTAGATGAGATAAAATCTGTCCTCCTACTGAACAAAGGCGCTGACTCTGTAACCTAGAAGACAACTTAATTTCTCTCTTATAGGTTCATTTACACAGCCTCTGCCTAGACTTGTTATATAAACTACTTGTGATTAGTTTTACCAATACATGGGGAAAAGATTGTTATCTTACTCTATCTTGGCCAAACCTATAATTTTGTGTTAAATGATGCGCTGACATGATGGAACATGTGAATCTACCACGCTTATCAAAAAAGTTCAGTTGAGGTTAGAGGCTCACACTGCCACCTTCTGTTCATTAAAAAATAGTGCTGAACAAGATTTGAAATCTGAAAACAAGTACAATTGTAATATCTGTAGTTACACACAATCTGTTGAACTACTAAGAGAAACCACAAAGAGTAGCAATTTTAACGAATATAACCGTAAAAGTCCGTTAGAAAATCAGGCATTGCATTGCATAGCCTTTTCCACTCCCCTTCCTCTGCTTTCTCTTCTTTTCTTTCCATCCTTTCCTGTGATTTTACCTTTAGTCCTCATTTACACTGGGATTGTTAAACCTGAATGTAGAGGACATTTCTAATCACATATAATGATTTTTTAATGGTGCTATTTAAACTGAGCATTTTCCTACTTTTAGGTGCAGTTGGTATAACTGCATTTAGAGAAAATAGAATTCTGTGTCCAGGATCTGAATATACTGTAAGCTCTAAACACTGCTCTATTATTATTACTATTAGTATTATTATAGTACAGGATTTGTATAGCGCCAACAGTTTTTGCAGCGCTTTACAATTTAGAGAGGGGACAGTACAATTGCCAGCAATTACAATACAGTTCAATACAGAAGGAACAGGGGGGCCCTGCTCACAGGGCTTTAAATCTAAAGGGAGGGGGAGGTGGTACAAAAGGTAATAGCTGTGGGGGATAATGCGATGGAGGTGACTCTGGTACCGTTCTTAGGTGGAGGTGGTGTAGGCTTCCCTGAATACGTGAGTTTTCAGACGTTGACCTATAGGTGGACAGAGTAGGGTCTGACAGGACATACAGTACTGGGGCAGGGAGTTCCAGAGGATGGGAGAGGCTCTGGAGAAGTCCTGGAGGTGAGCGTGGGAGGAGGTAACAAGGGAGCTAGAGAGCAGGAGGTGT
Source organism: Pelophylax lessonae (assembly GCF_965119305.1). Taxonomy (NCBI): domain Eukaryota; kingdom Metazoa; phylum Chordata; class Amphibia; order Anura; family Ranidae; genus Pelophylax; species Pelophylax lessonae. Next base: position 84,364,106 of record NC_138772.1, on the reverse strand, counting down.
TGGGAGGAAGGGAGAGGATGATTTGGGCGATATCTGCAGAAGAGGTTGGTGATGTAGCTGGGGGCGATGTTGTGGATGGTCTTGTATCTTGTGGTTAGTATTTGGAATTTTACATGGTGGGGTAGGGGAAGCCAGTGAAGGGATTGGCAGTGAGGGCTCAGATCGGTTAGTAAGGTGTATTAGTCTAGCAGCAGCATTTATAATAGACTGAAGGGGGGGGGGGGGTAGCCTGTGTATAGGTAGACCAGTGAGGAGGGAGTTCCGGTAGTCAAGGTGGGAAATAACCAAGGAGTGTATAAGTTGTTTTGTGGTGTCGCTAGTCAGGAATGGGCGAATTCTGGAAATGTTGCAGAGGTTAAGGTGGCAAGATGTAGCCAGTAATTGAAAGTGGGGGCTGTAGGAGAGGTCAGAGTCCAGGATTACACCCAGCATCTTGGTGTGCGTGGAGGAACCAATAGATGTGCCATTGATCTCAATGGTAAAGTAATGGGGAGAGGATCGGGGAGGAGAAAATATTACAAGCTCAGTTTTAGAAAGATTAAGTTTGAGAAAGTGGTGTATAAAAACTGGTGATTGACCGATATCATTTTTTTTTTGCCGATACCGATATTTTGGTCATCGGACATCGGTATCGGCCGATATTTTCGGATATTAAAAATTTTTTTTTTTTTTTTACAGGTACTCTGGTGGAGGGATCTGGGGGTCTAAAAGACCCCAAATCCCTCCTCGGCACTTAAAAGCATTCAAAACGCCAAGTTTGGCTGTTTTGAATGCTCGCATTATTTTTGAATTTGCCACCAAGTACCCGGAAGTGATGTCATGAGATCATTTCCGTTTTTTTTTACATGGAGACCCGATCAGAGCCCAATGCGGCTTTGATCGGGTCTTCTGTTCTGCGGCCGTGCAGGTAGGATGCCCGGGTCTCCCGGTGGGACGGGAGCCCCGGACGAGCCGCGGAAGGCGGCGGGAAGGGGGAGACGTCCCCTCCCGCTCCTTGTAATGACAGTAGAGCCACTTCTCAGCCGCATCGGTTGTCATTACAAGACGGCCGACCGTCGGCTATGGACGCTGGTACCGGGGGTGATGCCTCTAGCTGCAGGCATCACTCCAGTACAGCACTTTCCCTAAATATCGGCAATATCGGTAACCTCAGGGGCCGATTCCGATATATTGGGGAAAGTGCATATCGGCCCCTGATATATCGGCATTGCCGATCACTAGTGTAAACATCACTAATTGCATCTTAACACACCTAAACAGAGCTAAATCTGCTTTAAAACAGGAACATCTAAACAAAGGAAAAAGTTAACTCAGGGCCCTGCACACTAGGATGTCTAGCTGCTCTGTGTGCACGCCAAACTTTCAGTGCAACAGGTAGGCACAAGTGTATTGTCCATGTCCTGATATAGACTTTGGCCCCTTTCCCATGACTGTTCCAATCAGGTCCACCTGTTAGCTTTTCAGGCGGACCTGATTGGATGGTCCATTCTTGTGGTCTACCTCGACCTCATCCGGTCCGCTAAAAACAAACAGAAGGGGATTCGTCCTCTTTCGTGTAGATAGATAGCAGGTAGTCGGGTGTAAACAGACAGCGAAGTCTATTTACACCTGGCTGCCCCTTTAGCAAAGCGGGCTCTTTTCAAGTCCGCTCTGCATAAACTTCAGACACAGACTTGTCATCTGCCTGTTCTGCTCCGATCAGCAAGGGATCAGCAGATAGATGTGTTATGGTTATAGGTTATGCTTCTGCCTTCACGGAAACACTGGCAAACAAAGCTGAAAAAGACAGCTCCTCCTCCCACTTGCAGCTAGCCTCAGTTTTTGCCAATGGTGTAAGAAAAAGAATGTCTTCTCTTTCCTGGGAGAAGAAGGATTTTCTTATTTTTATTTTCTTAAAGTAATTGTAAAGTTTATTTTTTTTTTTTTTTTTTTGAGCACTTCTGGACAGAGCCTTTTTCTGACACTTGTTGTTTACAAGTTAAAACTAGTTTTTTTTTGCTAAAAAATTACTTAAAACCCCCAAACATTATATATATATATATATATATATATATATTTTAAGAGAGACCCTAGAGAATAAAATGGAGATCGTTGCAATATTTTTATCAAACCTTATTTGCGCAGCGGTCTTACAAACGCAATTTTTTGGGGAAAAAATTCACTTTTTTGAATTAAAAAATAAGAAAGCAGTAAAGTTTGCCCTATTTTTTTCTATAATGTGAAAGATAAAGTTACACCGAGTAAATAGATACCCAACATGTCATGCTTCAAAATTGCGCACACTCGTGGAATGGTGACAAACATTGGTACTTAAAATCCTCATAGGCGACACTTTAAACATTTTTACAAGTTACCAGTTTTGAGTTACAGAGGAGTAACTCCATGATGACATCACGAAGCTGGTGGATGTTAGAGACCTTGCGCTCCTCCACCTTCCATTTGAGGATGCTCCACAGATGCTTATTAGGGTTTAGGTCTGGAGACAGGAGACATGCTTGGCCAGTCCATCACCTTTACCCTCAGCTTCTTTAGCAAGGCAATGGTCATCTTGGAGGTGTGTTTGGGGTCATTATCATGTTGGAATACTGCCCTGCGGCCCAGTCTCTGAAGGGAGTTGATGATGCTCTGCTTCAATATGTCACAGTACATGTAGGCAAGACACGCTTGTCTTTATACTCCTCCCCTGGTTGCTGCCACACACGCTTGACACCATCTGAACCAAATAAGTTTATCTTGGTCTCATCAGACCACAGGACATGGTTCCAGTAATGCATGTCCTTAATCTGCTTATCTTCAGCAAACTGTTTGCAGGCTTTTTTGTGCATCATCTTTAGAAGAGGCTTCCTTCTGGGACAACAGCCATGCAGACCAATTTGATACAGTATGTGGTGTATGGTCTGAGCACTGACAGGCTGACCCCCCCACCCCTTCAACCTCTGGAGCAATGCTGACAGCACTCATACGTCTATTTCCCAAAGACAACCTCTGGATATGACGCTGAGCACGTGCACTCAACTTCTTAGGTCGATCATGGCTAGGTCTGTTCTGAGTGGAACCTGTCCTGTTAAACCGCTGTATGGTCCTGCCCACTGTGCTGCAGATCAGTTTCAGGGTCTTGGCAATCTTCCTATAGCATCTTTATGTAGAGCAACAATTCTTTTTTTCAGATCCTCAGAGAGTTCTTTATCATGAGGTGCCACGCTGAACTTCCAGTGACCAGTATGAGAGAGTGAGAGCGATAAAACCAAATTTAACCCACCTGCTCCCCATTCATATCTTAGACCCTGTAACACTAAGGCTGCATTCACACTTCAGCGTAGCGTTTTCGCGTGTTTTTTACCGCGATTTTACAGCGATTTTACCACGATTTTCAGGCGTTTTTTTCAGGCGTTTTTGGAGGCAGGCATTGACATCTATCAAAAACGCTGGTAATCAGCCCAAAAAGAAGCTCATGTACTTTTTTCAGCTACAGGCGCTTTGCTTCAGGCATTAAAACGCTCAGATGTGAACAGGGGCCATTTAAATTAATGGGGTTTTACTTGTTGGGCGTTTTGGTACATTTTTTTGAGCATTTTTGGAGCTGAAAAACACTCAAAAATGCCCAGGTGTGAATGGAGCCTTATGAGTCACATGATACCGGGGAGGGAAAATGGCTAATTGGGCCCAATTTGGACATTTTCACTTAGGGGTGTACTCACTTTTGTTGCCAGTGATTTAGATATTAATGGCTGTGTGTTGAGTTATTTTGAGGGGACAGCAAATTTACACTGTTATGCAAGCTGTTCACTCACTACTTTACATTGTAGCAAAGTGTAATTTCTTCAGTGTTGTCACATGAAAATATATAATTAAATATTTACAAAAATGTGAGATACTGTATGTGTGTGTATGTATATATATATATATATATATATATATATATATATTGTACAGGTCGCCGATGGTGGGTCCTGGAAGGACACTATATTTCCCCCCTGTTTGGACTGTAGTCCCTTTAAGGGAACAAAAGGGGTTATATTGATCAGAGGAAGTGGGTTTAAGAAAGACAGGAAGTTGTAGATGGGAGTGGTGGAGTATAGAGGAGACTGTGGATGGTGGACTTTTGTACAGCCAAGAGGGTGCATGTCAGTGTCCTGACTGGAAACCTGTTACCAGGAAAAGTTACCCTCTCCAAAAGTGGGGACTGACTACAAAGTCAGATCTAAACTCTTCAAGTTGGTGAGACTGCTTTTCTTTGTTGTGTTTTTTTGCTGCTATGAAGCCTGTTTAAGTTAATGAACATTTCTTTGATTGCAACGCCTGTGTCCTGCGATCCAGCTGACTCCCCAAACATTGCAATATATATATATAATGTCTAGGGGTTCTATTTAATTTTCTAGCTCAAAAAAATAGATTTTTACTTGTAGGAGCACAGTGTCAGAATTGGCCCGGACAGCAGTCTTTTGCCTTGCTAGACTGGGCTGTTCTGTGTGGTAGAGATCTGTAAATTTCAGGACCTGGATGGACAAATACATCCTTTTGTTGGTTGGAACAGCTCGCCTATGCATATGTAATCTATGTAGTAAGCCATTGCCCCAAGTTCAGCTTTAAAATTGTATGAGACACAACAAAGGATTCAGAGGGAAAGTAATTACTAACTGCAAAATAACTGATAACATTGTTGTACAGTCATTGCAGACATCCCTCCCTTGAGGTCCTGGGTATGTGTCATGTTTTGACCTCAGAGCTACACAGTTGATAAAATACCTGGACATTACAAAATGATACTACAGGCTAATAACTGATGATTTTGAAGAATTAGTCCGATGACACATATGCCGAAAATATCTCTTTACTAATGAAAGTATGGATGAAAACAGAAACCTGAGCACTGGTCATGTTAACATTAGCACATTTCTGGAACATCTGCAAACCAGATATTATAGGTTCTCAACAACTTTTGGTATAACTTATAGGAATAAGAGATTTGGCTACTTTCCTGGGGAAGACATAAATATTGTATATCGACGAGGGTAAGAACATGTTATCGGACTCTGGTGACCTTGTATAAATTTGTCTGTGCGGAGGCAGCTGCATCTTGGGCTGGCTGAGATGGATGATACAGACAAATGGTAAATGGATGATATTATGTCTAGTTTTTAATTTGGCTTGCCCAACGTTCGTCTGTGCTCCAGGTGAGGATAACTACATGGAAAAGCCACACACACAGGCAATGTGTCCTAGTGTTAGAGTTGCAGACTTAAAAATATGTTCTCAGAGCAGCTGATGCTCAAATATATTCTATTTCAGCATTTCCGAACTTAATTATATAATTGTAGCACTTTACAATAACAAATATTTTCCAAATGACTTCACTCTATTTCCTTTTTTCAAGTACCTCCTAAAATGAGGTTGTGGAAAGTTATACACAGGTGAATTTCAGGCTTTAGATTCAACTGCATCTAAAACAGCTTAATTTTTTGCGGTTTATTTTATTTCTGGGTGCTGGAAATAATTATATAGGGATGATAATGTAGTGCCTCTACAATCATGAAAAACATTAAACATTTAAATACATCTGAATAAATGAAAATCATTTCGATTTACAATGTTCTACAGCTAACAAGGACTATGTTTAACAATCAATATATTTATTGTTCAGTATCGAGTTATATGCATAATGCATGATTGGGTTCTTGATGTTTATGAAGAATGGCCCTGGTATTTGTGATTATATTTTATTTGGAAATTCAAATACAGTTAGACTGAATTTCATGAATCTGGATGTCCCAAGTCCAATCCAAATGTCACTGTTATTTTTGGTGGTTCTGGCTTATACCTGCTTCAGCTGTTGCCTGAACTCCCTTAGCTTGACTGCCAGTACCACCAGGTCCCACCCTTATATCCCAACGCAATATTCACCACACACACATTCATGATAACTGGCTGTTCAGTGATGCTGGGTGCTGTAATGACCATAGGTTGGAAACCGTGGATACTCAAAGTGAAGAAATGTCATCAGCACACCAAGGATTCCTTGAAAGGGTCCAAAACTTTATTCCGTTGTCACATGATAAATATACAGCAACTAAATTTTTTATGGGTACCAGGGCTTATGGTAGCTGCTGATAGTTTTTATGATTTCTCGAGACAGCAACTCACTTTTTACATATTTTATCAACTCATCATGCAGGTCTGCCAGGAGCTTCCCAAACCATTCTGCAGAATTCTAAATCACTTGCTACACAATTGGGGGCCTGGAATTCAATTAGACTTAAATGGGGCTTTCAGTTTGGGCATTTCAATTTCAAAGGTTTGCAACGAATCAAACTTTAAAGAAGTTCACTCATCTTAGTGTATCGCTACACCCTAAGGAGCCGCTGAGTATTATTTGGTTCCTTACTCTGCATCTCAACCCCAAGAACAATTTCAGCCCCTCTGGCACACCTGGCAATAATGTTAGTGCAACACCACCAATGAAAGACACACTTTATGGTAAAACACAGAGATTGTCTTTACTGTGAAGTTTCTTTAAAGTGGTAACAACAGTAGCGATAAGTCTGAACAGTAGGCAAGTATATCACAAATAACTTAACTGTATAGTTATGACTGAGGATCAAGAGCATTATAATTCAGTGGTACTAACTGTCTGCTTTCAGGGAATTCCTCAACAGCGAATAACCCCAAGAGCAGCAGCAAAATGCTATAACAGTGACAGATCCCCAAATAGCAAACACTATAATGATTTAGTCACTCTCTACTTCAATTAGGCTCTATGAGTCCAGGCAAAGAGCAAAGGAATAACCCTGAGTTATGTCAGACCTCTCCCTTCTGCCCCCTGACACCACAGGCCGCAAAAACCATAAACACTGCACCTACTTCAGTGGTCAGTGGCGTAATTCCCAAATCAGATTACCCCGCTCATACGCTACATATACAGAGCCCTGGGTATGTGTATGTGTGTCTATATGGCACCAGTAACTTCTGTCCCTTGGAAGAAGAAGGCCTTTAATTTTTGGCTAGCCACTTTAGTTGTGCACTTAGAACCCCCGTTTGGCAGAGTGTAATTGAAGTATGCTGACAATATCTGGATAAAAAAGCGGTCACTGGGACTGTTTAGCAGGGTGTCAGGGTGACCCAGGTTCTGGCAAGTGTGGGCAAAATGAACAACGTTGTCTGCATGCAGTGTCCTTGTTTCCTGCAAATGGGCAAGTGCCTGCTCACCAATCTTGCGGTCATGGCCCAAGCAAAGCGTCCTGGAACAAGGCAGGCTTTTCAGGTAATCCGACTGGCTACCTCACACTGGAACACTTCACGTCGTCGGTACAGATACCTCTGGAGATGCACTTGAGATCCCCTCTCAGGCAGGATGTCCCTGACCAGCTGTGAATGCCTGAATAGAACAATATGATGACCCAAGAGGCAACACCTCTCCCCTAGGTCCAGTCTCTTCCCCTGCCTCGTGGTGTCTGCCCTGGTCCCAGGCAGACAAAATAGTGTCCTCTGTTCTTTTTCCCCCAGAGCATACTGGACTTTATTATCTAGCCCAATAAAAGGCTATGGGGGCCGTTTGTGCTAGGAACTACATGTCCCACAACCATTTGCTGAAACTTTGCTTGCTTCTGATTGGTTCCCTCCTTCCTGCCAAATAGGATGCAGGGGAGAGTACAGAGCAGGCGGCTCTGGCTGTGTGAGTGCCAATCACAATAACACAGTGTTAGAGAGAAGGAGAGAGAGGGATAGGAATCCCTAACAGAAGCTGACAGGAACGCTCTCCCTCTGTGAGAGCCTGTGTCAGCCTGGCGGCGGCCAGCGGGAGATGCGGGGCCACGAGGCACCTGCTACATTAGTTTGTGATGTTAAAGTTTGAATTTATAGTTCAATGCATTAGGTACTTTAAGTTTCAGACTAAGGCTGGCCATACATGGTTCGAATCTCAACCGGTTCAGCAGGAAACTGGCTTAGATTCGAACTGCCCTGTTTGGTGGTGGGTCAGTTATGGTCTGGGAAGGCATTGTCTGTGTTGATGGTGGAATCAAGCAAATTTCTTTCCTGCAACCCGTGGTTGCAGGAAATAAATTTGCTCTATGTATGGTCACTGAAAAGGATCACTAACAGCTGATGGTTGTGAAATAAACAATTGGTAGGGAGCAATATTGGTACTTTAGCCTAGATTTACAGGTATTCAAGAGAATAATTTGGATTCTACATCATAGCTCATTGACTGGTATGCTGAGTTTGGTAGGAAATATAATTTTAGAATACTATTAATATAATTTGGCTTGGATAGGGATTTTGGGACAATTAAATTGTCAGAGTTTCCAGATGACTATTCCAGACCTGGATTTATCCATTATTCCAAGACTGAAAAATAGTGTACAATAAAAATTAATTGTAAATTTGGCAATCTGTAGATTTTGTGGATAAACTACATTTTAAGATGCTATTCTGGCTCATTAAGAATGATACATTTTCACTTGATTTGCATGGGCTTCATTGTCTCAGTCACTGTCTCTGTAGGATATATTTCTTCTAAGTGTGAAGTTCTCACATCCCTTCTCACTTTGCAAACACTCTCCTAATGGTTTATGTACACTGCTCAAAAAATTAAAGGAACACTTTTTAATCAGAGTATAGCACCAAGTCAAATAAACTCCTGGGATATTGCTCTTGTCAGTTAAGTAGCAGAGGAGGTTGTTAATCAGTTTCAGATGCTTTGGTGTTAATGAAATTAACAACAGGTGCACTAGATGGGCAACTTCCAAAACAATGAATAATTTTACAGGTGGAGGCCACCAACATTTTTTTTGCTACTCATATTTTCTGGCTGTTTTTCACTAGTTTTGCATTTGGCTAGAGTCAGTGTTGCTACAGGAAGCATGAGGCAATACCTGGACCCTGTAGAGGTTGCACAGGCAGCTGAACTCCTCCAGGATGGCACACCAATACATGCCATTGCCAGCAGGTTTGCTGTGTCTCCCAGGACAGTCTCAAGAGTATGGAGGAGATTCCTGGAGACAGGCAGTTACTCTAATAGAGCTGAACAGGGCCATAGAAGGTCCTTAACTCATCAGCATGATGGGTATCTGCTCCTTTTTGCAAGGAGAAACATGATGAGCACTGCCTGAGCCCTAAAAAATACCTCCAGCAGGCCACTAGTGTGAATATCTCTGACCAAAGAATCACAAATAGACTTCATGAGGGTAACCTGAGGGCCTGATGTCTTCTAGCGGGCCTATGCTCACTGCCTGGCACCGTGGAGCTCGATTGGCATTTGCCATTGAACACCAGAATTGGCAGATTTGCCTCTGGTGCCCTGTGCTTTTCCCAGGTGAGAGCAGGTATGTATGGCTGAATTTGCATCCCACAGACATCGCATGTGATTTGCAGAGCAGTGCGGTGCGAATCACATGCGATGTCTGGCATCGCTATAGTGTGAACCGGCACTAAGGGGGATGTGATCAACTTGTACAAAAAACATAAGGGGTCCATATAGTGAACTTGGTGTTGAGTTATTCACTTCAAGGTCATCACAGAGGACAAGGGGTCACTCTTTACGTCTGGAGTAAAAGAGATTCCGTGTCCAAATACGGAAAGGTTGCTTCACAGTAAGAGCTGTGAAAATGTGGAATAGACTCCCTCCAGAGGTGGTCCTGGCCAGCTCAGTAGATTGCTTTAAAAAAGGCCCAGATTCTTTTCTGGGTGTACTTAATATAACTGGGTACTAATATTTTTAGGTAAAGTTGATCCATGGAATATCCGATTGCCTCTCGGGGGATCAGGAAGGAATTTTTTCCCCTGTAGTAGCAAATTGGATCATGCATTGCTGGGGTTTTTCACCTTCCTCTGGATCAACTGTGGGCTATAGGATTGTGTATATGGGATTGTATGGTTGTGTTTTTTTTTTTTGTTTGTATTGGTTGAGCTAGACTTGTGTCTTTTTTCCACCTGACTAACTTTGTAACTATAAATGACTTAGATGTGGCATCCTTTAGTTCCTAACACATTACCCAGTCCATATCAGTATAGATATCCAGCATGATTTTTTTCCCCATTCAGATCTAAGGTATTTTCAAAGTGTTCCTTTAATTTTTTTGAGCAGTGTATATCATCTGGTCTCAGTTACAAGCTGTACACAGGTACATTGTGACCTCAGACCTGCATTTTAGGAAAAGTTAAAAACAAACATACCTCAATAGCTTTTTGGAAAGTCATACGTCAGCTTTAATTTGTTACATGATGCATGTGTATTCTTTGTGGAAACAAATCTAGTCATTTTAAAATAATTATAGGCTTTTTAATTCCTTTTAGTTTTCATGTACTATGATGTAGGTAGAAAGCCATTTATACCACCAGCACTTAGAGCAACTGCAAGCAACAAGCAGATATGCTAGTGAACTGCTTAAGCTATCCAAGAAACTCTGGAACTGTTAGAGTGCTAGAAAGTCCACTTTATCTGAGTTCTAAATCTGTTGGAGGCAGATTCATCAGGATTCTTAAATGCTATCTGGAATTACTTGAATCCTATTTTATATTTAACTATCCTGTGAAACCTTACCTCTCTAGAAATTATAGAATTTGTCAAACCAATCTAATTAAAAACTAAAGGAGGTATATAACCTGGAATTTATTGAAGGTGTAGACCACACCTGTCTGGGATCTACAGAGGGTGTGAAATCTACCTTAGCATGTAACTTATCTTTCTGAAAACTATGGAAGGCATATAATAAACCTCTTTGCGAACTTTAAAGAGTATGTAACCCTCCTCACCTGTATGGGAACTATAGAAGGTGTGAAGCCTACGTCTAGGTGTGAGAAACATGGCTCAGACCACTGTCACCTTAACCAACTTATGACAAATGGCTGGCCAACCTCACACCAGGCTGTCACTGTTTTGCAACAATGGAGCTCTCAGCTTCGCCCTGAACAAAGATTTTCAAGCTTGTGGGACCACAACCTAAGTGCCAACCGGCTGAGAGCTATTATCACTGGGTTTAGGTAACAAACCAATTAACTCTTTAAACTGCCACCAACTATTTTTTGAGAAAATTAAACGTTCACAAAATTAGCAATAGCAACTATGACTTCAGAATCAACATCTGTAACACACACTGTCACCACAGACAAGAATATCCAGAGAATTACAATACAGCAGCGCTCTTCAGGAGACAGGGATTCTTTAAGCTTTGCATTAGGGCATTAGGGACGGGACAGTTTTAACATTTTTCAAAAAATGGTTTAGTAATGAAGAGGGAAAAAATTTTGCAAATAATGTATTTACAGAAAAAGGATATTACAAAGAAAACAAAGAGAAAACAATTCAACAGCAAAACAAAAGGATTGAAAAATTAAAATACTTATCAAGTCCTGTTTTCAGCAAAGTTCAATCAATGAGCAAAGTGGAAAAGTGTCTCTCATAAACTTGACAGATCTTCCTTCATTTCATGGTCCACGAAAGCTGTCAACTGCATGGGGCAGCCCACTTTTCTTGTCGGTGAGGGGGGGTTAATAGAAGTAATCTGACCACTCATCTGGTCTAAAGTGTGGCTGCTGGGCTGTCCCAGATACAGTTTTCTATAGATATTAATATCTTTGAGTACCTACAGATTATAGTCTGCTAACATGCATATGATTGTCCAGCATTGAATTACTTTTGGAATGGATGTAAATATGATAGGTTGCAGATGTCTACTTTACCTAGGAGGGGTAATGTGTCTTGTTGGCTGTTCATATGTCTAAGATAGGGGTGTTTGTACTTATAACATTAGTAATTAGCTACGTTAACTGGAGAAAAAATGTCCTTATTCTGGCTGTACTGTTAGTATTTCAGAAGCTATAAAATACACTGAAGTTTTTGAGTTTTTGCTAATAACCAGTCAATCGGAAATGCGTATTGGCCATTTCACCAGCTGAGCTATTTATGACTGTTAAATGACTGATAGGCCTGAGACCAGGCAGGTGTCTATTAAAACTCTAGTTACTCAGGCTTACAAGTATGACTTTTTATGAGGTCACTATCACAGTACTGATAAGGGGTGTATAAACTGAAGGTGGAGGAAGGGGGAAGATCACTGCAGCTATGTCTCTCCTTATGACAAAATGGCATAGGGGGCTACATGGCCACCGCATACAGCTTTTCATGGGCTCATTGCGCACAACCATTGCACTAGGAACTACAGAGTGAAATGTAACCTTTTAGTTTGGGAACTACAGAGGGCGACTAACATACCTCTCTGTGAACTACCGAGGATGTGGAACCTTTCGCTGTGAACTTCAGAGGGTGTGTGAGTGACAGCCTAGGAGCACAAAGAGAGAGAGAGTACACAGAGGTGAATCACATGGAAGCTGACGTGCAGGTGTTTTTTTGGAGAACTTGAGTGTACAGGAGGGCTGGCAATAGGACACAGCACAGAGAAATAGTCCACAGGAAAACAATATATAACAGCACTGATAAATAGTCAGTGGAGGTGTAACCTACCTCTAGGAACTATAGAGAACATGAAACATGCCAACCTACCTTGCTTGGAATCTATCACTCTGGCAAATATAGAAAATGTGTTGTGGGCTATGGCTAGTTGGTGTCTGGCTACCACAAAAGCTAAAGTCTGAAAGATCTCTAACATTATTATATCGCTATAACAGGTTAATTAAAGAACAAAAACATGGACACAGGTCCAGGGCAGATCTGTCGATAACCGCAGGTTATCACTACGTGTGCAATATCATGTAGACAGCCGTGGCTGCTGTCAGCCTGTCATTCATTTATACAGGATTCCCAGCCATAGTTGTTCACATACACATGTGATTTCCACAACAAGAAGAAACTAATTCTTGTTACAGGGATCTGCTATGTGCCCTAATCATCCATGTGAATGCACCCATAGGAATACTTAGAAAATGTGGCCATTTCTAGCTGTGTTCTCTCAGGAATATAAATTTCTCTGCACACAGACCCAAAAGCTTTGCCTGCAGTATCATATATCCAAGTGAAAGGTTTAGCATTAACAAAACATATATGAAGTTTGTTCAATATCAAAAGAGATTTTATGAAACGCCGTCACAAGCCATATAAAATATGCTATTTTCTTAAGCACTTGAAAGGATAGATCAGATCTCATAAGTGGAAAATAATCCTTACACTTTCAGAGCAGAGTAACTCATCGCCCTCTCTGCAGAAGTCAAAGAAGGCATTTGGTTGCCTAAAGAAATCCAAATCATTCATCCCCAAAATGTATTGATGGGTCTTGATGCCAAGGCTCATAACTTTTAATAGTGGAAAGACCCAGAAATTCTTCTGCAAAGTAAAGACAGATGACATTTCAAACAATGCACAGGATAGGTTACATCATGGAACTGTACGGTGGCTGGTTTTAGATGCCCTGTCACCATAATTGAGCTACAAACATAATTTAATAGTTTTGTACAGGGGAAATTTAATTTTTGCCTTCACTGGTTCCACCTCTCTCACCTGATCAACATTCTTACTATACTTATAAATATAATCCTTCTATTTTTGTTACATACCTTATTTTAGACCCAGTGATGTCATCACTGAATCTCTCTGCCTCTCTGGGCAGGTCAGGCAAATCATGGTTGGTTGGAGGGTCCAACAAGAAGCTACCTGAAAATGTCATAGCACCCTGTCCCAGTACTCCTCTCAAGAGCCCTCGTCTCTGATACAATCAGTAGGAAAAAAAACTAAAAAAGAAAACAAATGCAGCAACCACATCTAATGATTGGTAAGCTGCAATATATTACATTTTTGGTTTTGGGTTAACCACTTGCCGACTGCCTAACGCCGATTTACGTCGGCAGTCAGCCCCTCACAGGCAAAGCGCCCCTGAAGACGTCAAGCGTATGACGAAACCGGTCGGGTGAGTCAGACGTGACGATACCACGCCCCCAAACAGCCGGCTTTCTCGTGGTTCCATTCTGCAGGAAATGTTCGTTCCCTCCTAGATGTCTGGTTACCGCTGTATATGCTCTTGATTCTCATCGAATATGTGAGTGTGATACCTTATCTTTTAATAAACAAGAATCATTTACAGTATTACGCTATGTTCCTGTTGTCATCTCTCCTACATGTATTATATGGATCCTTATTCTGAGTCGATGAAGTGCCACCTTGTGGCCATAATTGGTATTACCACTTTTAAGCTTCTGTAGGTCTACTCATTGATCTGAGTGACCCACTCTATTTGGTAAGCTGCTAATCTCCCTTAATCACATGGTAATCTGCACGGTGGTGATTTTACCTATCAAGATTTTCTGTGGATGTAACATCTACTGGGATTTTCTGTGGCTCGCTCTTTATCTTGGATTTGTTTTTTTCATCACATCACTTCACAGTGGTTTTGGATATCTGCATGGACTTGAATTTTTTTTTATATTGGTTTATATCCACTATATTATTATCTTATATATTATGTCACATTTAATTATGGCACATTTTATCATTTAATTAATTTGTAGTGCAGCCCATATTATTATTTTATGTTATGTGGGGATTTTTTCTATGATTCCTATGTGCAGCAGCTGATTTCTTCACTTATTTTTTCAATCAATCACATATATTGGCGCGGAATTTTACACGTTTTATATGATAATATATGACATGTCCAGACCCTCCTCCCCCCCCCCCCCCCGCTGCCTTCTGGGACCTGTGTGTGTCCCAGAAGATGGCAGGACCATTCAGAAAGTGCAGCGTTATTTGCACATGCTCTGTAGGAAACCGGCTGTGAAGCCTGAAGGCTTCACTTCTGTTATTTCTTACAATGCCGGCGCCTGCACCCGAAGCTGATTGACGAATCGGCTTGGGGTGCTGACATTGTGGGATCCCTGGACAGGTAAGTGTCCTTAAATTAAAAGTCAGCAGCTACAGTATTTGTAGCATCTGACTTTTAATTTTTTTTTTTTTCAGACTGGAGCTCTGCTTTAACATACAAATGTGCACCCTACACCTGCATTTGCATTCTTGTTTGCGTAGTACAATTGGTTCACTTTTTATATTTTTGTGTTATTTGTATTTATTTGATCATTTACATTTTTTTAAAACACTTTTTTAATTTTTTTTGCATTTAACATTATTGCTATGAAAATGTGATCAGCGGGTGACAAGTTTTCTTTATAGAGAAATCCGGGGTCCCCTAATGTCCAGTGTCATCTTAAGAGCATTATAGGCCCCCGGGCAATGCAGTGCATTGGGGCCCTGCCTACACAATCACCCACGAGAATAAAAATGCGAATTATCGATAAGATGATATTTATTGGTACAGCAGTGCCAGGCTAATGACAGCTTCCAAGTTCGGAGGCTGGGTCTGGTGAACACACACGGATGGGAGTCAGACTCAACTGTCCTGTGTGTGCCATTTCCCGTGGAGGCGGACAGCCATTCCTGCAGTTGTGGGCTCCCCCTCCATGGCCCAAGCAGCCTGAAAGCAACGCAGGGCCAACAGGCGCTTGCCACCTGCTAAGTTTGGCGGCGAGATGCACACGGGAATCAGGACTAATGCTCGGCTGGGGCAGGGTCGCTGAGCAGGTGGGGCCCACTGGGTAAGTGGGGCCCCTGGGCAACTGCCCAGCATGCCCATTTGGTAAGATGGCCCTGCTAATGTCTCCCTTGCCCTCAATTCCAACTGATCAAGCATAAATGCAGATGACACCAAGCTATGCAGTGGAATATTGTTCAGCATGCTGCATCTTTTATACACTTTCAAAAAATGCAGAATAAGTGCTCTACTTAATAGAAGTTTTTGGGAAAGCACTAGTAACCTGCATGAAAACCACAGGTACACTGTGCTGCACCCGTGCTGCAGAGAAACTGCTGCGGGGTAGTGTGAAAGGGACCTATGTATATATGTGTCAGGGCCAGCTATAGTAAACCCCAGCAATAACCTCCAGTAAGTGTCAGGGCCAGCAATGAAAACCTCAAGCCTTTGTACGGGCCAGCAATCCTACTCCTTAGCAAGTGTCAGCGCTAGTAATGATAATCTCCAGTAATAATAAAAAGCAAGAACCCCCAACAAGCACAATAACCCCCCCCCAGACACTGGTAACCACAGTCATTGGTGTCAATGGAGTAATATAAATATAGTAACTGAACAGCTCCAGAGAAACCAAATATCCAGTTCACTCAGACAGTCCGATCCACACCGCAAGCTCTTTCCCTGAGCCCCAAAAGCCTGCCGGCACTATAGACAGGTGTTGGGAGCCAACAACCACAGATACGTCCCTAACTCCACTTTGCCATTGCTTTCGTAGCTAGGAAATGTTAAATGCAGAATTTGACCATGACACAAGGGTGTTGCTAGGATTGTGACAGACCTACGATACGCAGGTGCACTATGGTAAAAGCAATTCTGTGGACCAGTTAGCATACCACATCAAGCAGTGGGCATGTAGAGATTGTACCTACCAGTGGGAGTAGTTTAAGGGGAAATAAAGTGTGAGCCTATTTGCTATACACATTGCACATTTAGCAGTCCTTGTACCCACAAAATTACCCACACCCTTTTTACTGACAGACACACATCAACCTTGGCACAAAGCATCTTTTAAAAAAAAAAAAAGTAAAATCTATGATTATGTACAGTATGCTTTTCTGGAGACAGAATATATAGAGGCAGAGAACAGTTTGACCAAATTTTCCTTAAAGAGGAACTGCAGTCTATTCACATAATTTCTAATAAAAGCTTTTCTGCCTGTTTAAAGCTTCCCTCCAACCGCTTTGCACATTATTTTATATATATTGTGATTCTGTACTTGCCAAATATGCTGCAGAAATCTACCTCCATTAAGTCTGGCTGCAGCCATTTTAACTGTTGGCAGCTGAAGCTGCTGCCTGTTCACTTCCTGGATTTACACAGGGGCACACACATACAGTATATACAGACACACATATATACAGACACACACACATATACACATGTATACAGACTGACACGCTCACACAATTGCTGGCTGAACATTTCTCCTATCTTGATGAATACACATGGATCTCTGCAGTCACCTGTTATCTCCGCCTTCATCCAGCCCCCTCCAGCTCTGCAGCTCTCATTTGCTCTCCTATGACTCACCCCTCCTCTCTTGCTGGCAAACTTTCACAAAAGTGAGAGAGAGAGAGAGAGCTGTGCATGGTGTCATTCGCCTAGGCTAATTACCAGACAAGAAAGAGGAAGTGGGCTTTATAGGGTATTTACTGGCAGAAAAAAATGTTTTACTATCAAAAGTTAAAACAAAGGCAGAAGGTTTAAGAGATGGAAAGATGAAAAAAATACTGAAGGTCCACTTTAAAGAACAACTTCTTTGAAATACAGAGAACTACTTTGCAACTAGCAAATGTTAGGACAAAAAATAAAAAATAAAAAGGTAGTATGTAATGTAAAACAGTGTCCCAGAAGTCAGGTAACCAGTGCCCTTTAAAAATTATAGCTGGTGCCAAACTTTTGAGGTTTTCTCTAATTGTTGTCAAAGGAGCTGGCTCTAAATAAAACCCTGCCGGATCCTGGATTGGACAAGGTGGCTATTAAATTCCATATGACTTTGTCCACCTCTGATGTATAGAGTGCAGTGGTCAGGAAAAATAGGACTATATGATGGACAGTGTTGCATACAGAGCGCAATAGTCAGAACTATGATGCACATTGTAGTGTACAGAGTGCAGTGGTCAAGTCTATGTAATGAGCAACAGTGTAAAAACAAAGCACATAAGGTATAGAAAGAAAGAAGGGAGGAGAACCACAGTTCAGTCACTCCATTCAAATGTGGAGGAGGGGGATTTTTCAGGGTATAGTAGCCAAATATACGTCATTGTTATAGACATGTTAAACGGAAAAATCAATTTTATAAAAATATAATCTTTATTTTAATCAAAAAAACATCAAACAAAAAAACATTATGTTAAAATGTAAAAGGTATCTGCACATACTTATGTATGCAGAGTAAAAAATCCCTACACAATTGAAGGGACAAACCAATCACAAATATCTGCATGTATGCCATTCCAACATCTGAGTATTGATATTTCTTGACATGTTTCGCAGAAATAACTGCTTCTTCAGTAGAATGTATAACAATTACTCTAAGAAGATACAGAAAAAATGTGAGGCACAATATTTATAAATCAACCATAAAATATCTGTATACAACATCATCAAATAAACTTACCAATACACATATGGTGAGCATATATATATACAGGTCCTTCTCAAAAAATTAGCATATTGTGATAAAGTTCATTATTTTCAGTAATGTACTGATAAACATTAGACTTTCATATATTTTAGATTCATTACACACAACTGAAGTAGTGCAAGCCTTTTATTGTTTCAATATTGATGATTTTGGCATACAGCTCATGAAAACCCCAAATTCCTATCTCAAAAAATTAGCATATTTCATCCGACCAATAAAAGAAAAGTGTTTTTAATACAAAAAAAGTCAACCTTCAAAAAATTATGTTCAGTTATGCACTCAATACTTGGTCGGGAATCCTTTTGCGGAAATGACTGCTTCAATGCGGCGTGGCATGGAGGCAATCAGCCTGTGGCACTGCTGAGGTGTTATGGAGGCCCAGGATGCTTCGATAGCGGCCTTGAGCTCATCCAGAGTGTTGGGTCTTGCGTCTCTCAACTTTCTCTTCACAACATCCCACAGATTCTCTATGGGGTTCAGGTCAGGAGAGTTGGCAGGCCAATTGAGCACAGTAATACCATGGTCAGTAAACCATTTACCAGTGGTTTTGGCACTGTGAGCAGGTGCCAGGTCGTGCTGAAAAATGAAATCTTCATCTCCATAAAGCTTTTCAGCAGATGGAAGCATGAAGTACTCCAAAATCTCCTGATAGCTAGCTGCATTGACCCTGCCCTTGATAAAACACAGTGGACCAACACCAGCAGCTGACATGGCACCCCAGACCATCACTGACTGTGGGTACTTGACACTGGACTTCAGGCATTTTGGCATTTCCCTCTCCCCAGTCTTCCTCCAGACTCTGGCACCTTGATTTCCGAATGACATGCAAAATTTGCTTTCATCCGAAAAAAGTACTTTGGACCACTGAGCAACAGTCCAGTGCTGCTTCTCTGTAGCCCAGGTCAGGCGCTTCTGCCGCTGTTTCTGGTTCAAAAGTGGCTTGGCCTGGGGAATGCGGCACCTGTAGCCCATTTCCTGCACACGCCTGTACACGGTGGCTCTAGATGTTTCTACTCCAGACTCAGTCCACTGCTTCCGCAGATCCCCCAAGGTCTGGAATCGGTCCTTCTCCACAATCTTCCTCAGGGTCCGGTCACCTCTTCTCGTTGTGCAGCGTTTTCTGCCACACTTTTTCCTTCCCACAGACTTCCCACTGAAGTGCCTTGATACAGCACTCTGGGAACAGCCTATTCGTTCAGAAATTTCTTTCTGTGTCTTACCCTCTTGCTTGAGGGTGTCAATGATGGCCTTCTGGACAGCAGTCAGGTCGGCAGTCTTACCCATGATTGCGGTTTTGAGTAATGAACCAGGCTGGGAGTTTTTAAAAGCCTCAGGAATCTTTTGCAGGTGTTTAGAGTTAATTAGTTGATTCAGATGATTGGGTTAATAACTCGTTTAGAGAACCTTTTCATGATATGCTAATTTTTTGAGATAGGAATTTGGGGTTTTCATGAGCTGTATGCCAAAATCATCAATATTAAAACAATAAAAGGCTTGCACTACTTCAGTTTGTGTAATGAATCTAAAATATATGAAAGTCTAATGTTTATCAGTACATTACAGAAAATAATGAACTGTATCACAATATGCTAATTTTTTGAGAAGGACCTGTATATGGAAGGATCAATCCCAGGGCCTTATCAATCCCCATGCCGGGGCAGAGAGGGGAGAAAAGGTAGACACTTCTTTATGTATAGAGCCTATTTAAAGTAGAATAATGAATAGGTTCAGAACAGGATAATGTAGACCAGGGTGTAAAGAACGCAGTGGTCAGTATTGTACAACATAGTGTATTTAATGTAATGGTCAGGACTGTGTAAAACACAAGACATCATATGTGGTGCAGCCGTCAGGAATATACACATAACATAGCATATAGAGCAGTCAGGACTGTGTAGTCAGTGTGCCCCTTAAGAGTATAACATAGAAAATAGTGTAGAGAGTGAAGAGGTCAGCAATATGTAATGTATGGAATGTAGGTGTCAAGACTTTGTACATTAGTTGTTCAGGGTGCCCCCTTTATTGGTGCTCAATGTGCTCCCTTACACTGGTGCTCACTCAGTACTCTGATTCTCTACCCCCCCCCCCTTCGTACATTGGAGGTCAGTGCACTCACTTACACTGACGATCAGTGCACAGTGAGCCTTCTAGTTTTGTTGGTTTGTACTCAGTGTGACCCCTAAATTGGCAGTCAATGCCCAGTGTACCTCCCCAGATCTGCAGTCAGTGATTGGTATGCTCCTTTACATTGGCAGTTAGTATTTGGTGTACTCATTTACATTAAAGATCAGTGCTCAATGCGCTTTCTTACATTTGGGGTTAATGCTTGGTGTGAACCCTTACATTGGTAGTCAGTGATCAGTGTACTCCTCAATATGGTGGTCAGTGCCTTTTGTGCTCAGTACTCAGTGTGCTTGCTTACAGTGGTGGTCAGTGCTTAATTTACCCCTTTGGCACATTAGCACCAGTGTTAATTTTGGCAGCAAATTTCAATTTAGTTTTAGTCTTAGTTTTAGGACTAAAATGGCATTTTAGTTTTAGTCCCATTTTAGTCTTCTGCAAGTGTTTTAGTTTTAGTCGTATTTAGTCGACTAAAACTCCAGCACTGTTTCTGCTAGCCCACACCGGCGGCTGTGCATTCAGAATGGCTGTTTAGTGTGAACAATTCTTAAAGGTTATTTGGATCTCGCATATGAGTGCAATTTTCTCTATTTTTCATGGCTAGTTTACTTCCCTCCATAAACTGGTGCTTTGTCTCCATCTAGTGTAATTATTGATTATTGCACAGAGCCATGAAATAATCAGAATATTTAAAGTAAAAATTGCTGGTGCACAATTTTTAGGTTACAACTTTGTAAACTCCTTTTTTTTATTTAAACTGAGCCTGTGCATTTCCAAAAAATTTAATTATAGCCTTGACAATCTGCTCATTCCATTGTTTAAATTTAAATTGTGTAACAGCCCATAACTAAAGGGTCTATATATCAAAGTTTTCACCCAATATTAATTGTAACATAGTTGGTAAGGTTGAATAAAGACAATGGTTCATTCAGTTTAAGCTATATTTGTGTGTGTGATTCTCATATCCCTGAATACTGTAGTCAATGAGAAACTCATCTAGGAGGTTTTTTGTTAAGTCAACTACATTCTCTACTGAAACCACTAACTGTGGAACGGAGCCCCTAATCATTACCACTCTGACTGTAAAGAACCCCCTACACAGTTTAAGCTTAAAATGCTTTTTGCCCTAATTCATGTTGTAATCAAAGTGTCTTCTTCAGAGACCCTAAATTGAACGGTTTATTTTCAATATTGTAGTCACATTAATAACTTTGTATGTTATCATTTCTTCTCATATGTGCCTCTTTCCAATAAGAATGTGTTTAGTTTCTGTATTATTTCCTCATAACAGGCCCTCCCTACTAATTTTGTTGCCCTTCTGAGAACTTCCTCCAGTTTGAGGACATCTTTGCTGAGGATTGGTGACCAAAGCTGAACCAGACACTTAACAAATGGCCAAACCAGTGTTTAAAGTGGTAAAGTGGTAGAAGAATAGTTTTATCTCTTGAGCAAATGTTTTTAATGCATGATAATAGGCTGATGGGTTTTTTTTTTTTTTTTAGACTCGGTTCACATTACCGCAACTTGTCAGGCGACTTGTCAGCCTGACAAGTCGCGCTCCCTCGCAGTCCATTGACCGCTACAGGACCCGTTCTAATAGGAGCGACACAAGTCACTCCGACTTAGAAAAAGGGTCCTGTACTATTTCGGGGCGACCTCGGAGCGACTTGCATAGACTTCCATTATGTAAAGTCCCTGCAAGTCGCTCCGAAGTCGTGGTGCATGGTAATGCACAAGTCGCCCTCGAAGTAGTAAGGAGTCGTTTCGCCCCAGTGTGAACCGACTCTTAACAAACAGAGTTGCTTTTATTTGTAAAAAGAATAAAATAAAATAACAAATC
The DNA here is from genome assembly GCF_965119305.1 of Pelophylax lessonae. Taxonomy (NCBI): domain Eukaryota; kingdom Metazoa; phylum Chordata; class Amphibia; order Anura; family Ranidae; genus Pelophylax; species Pelophylax lessonae. The sequence continues at coordinate 84,341,974 of NC_138772.1, read as the reverse complement.
AGCATACTTAGAATACAAGCTCAAATCCAGTACGGTGTTAGAAGAAGAAATATACGTACGATGTATAGTAATGTCAGACTTGGAGAATCATCCTGGAATCTGAAAACAGCAGAAAGTAAATCATTATAGTAAACCGGGATACACCATGGAGTTTAAGGGGATAGAGGAGAGAAGAGAGGTAAGAGGAAGGGGGGTTAGTGGGGGGGGGGGGGAGGAGCTGATGGCCTTTATAATGAGTATCTTGCAAGCATATGTTTAGATTAAACATGCGTTTATGTGCAAAACAACAATATATGCAAGGCAATTTGCAAGTACAGAGAACCAAAACAAAGTGCATAAAGGTTGGTACATATGGAAATAGCAACAGCACATAACAGTACAATTAGGGAGAGAGACCATATTGGAGCTAAGAGCTAGACAAGTGGGGACCAGTCATAGGAGGGGCACCCAAGCAGGCCGGGACCAACAGAGGCTGACAGAGTCACATCGTGTAATCACAAGGCACATGTAGACGAGGCCTGAAGCCACCTGTCCCATATTTTATGATAACGGGAAGGGCAGCCCCTATTAGTGTAGATAACCTTCTTGTAAGGGAGGGAGGAGTTAATATCAGCGATTCAGGCAGCTAGTGTGGGTGGAGAGGGCTGGATCAACACTCGAGCAATTAATTTCCGGGCACAAAACAGAGTTTCATGTAAAATCTGATAGTGTACTTATCCATATCGCCATCAGGGAGTATACCCATGAGACACACCTTGGAATCCAGGGTCACAGGGGTACCCATTTGATCATGGAGGAACTGCACCACCTGTGCCCAAAAGCCCTGGCTGCGAGGACAGTGCCACAATAAATGACCAAAAGTACCAACATCAAGGAGGCATTTGGGGCAGGTGGGGTCCCGGGAGGGGTCAAATCTAGCCATCCTGTCAAGGGAGAGTTAGGCCCTGTGAACAAGGTACACTTGTGTAAGTCTGTCAGAAGCCTTCGGAGAGACCATAGTACAGGCCTCCAAGGCATCACTCGACTTGTCATTGTCTAGGTCCCCGATGTCAGTTAGCCAGTAGTCTTTAATATTATAAGCTAATCTAGAGGTGGCCCAAGTAGTGAGAAAGTCATAGAAAATAGAAATAGAAATAAGTTTCTGCGAGTCTTGACCTTTGATAACCTCCAGTACATCCAGGGAGGGCAAGGCAGGGGCAGTAATAGGATTACGAAGAGCATGTCTGAGTTGCATATACTGAAAACAACATATGCTTAGGCAGAGGAAACGTTTCCTGAAGTTGAGCAAATGATTTAATGGTGCCGGAATGCAATACGTGAGAGAGGTAGTATATCCCATTAGTCATCCATAGGCTAGGGTCAGGGACTTGAAGGAGTTCAGGAAGGTGTCTGTTGTACCACAAGGGAGTCATAGTATGCATTGTTGGGCTGTCAGTCTTAGACATAGCAATGTCCCATATTTTCCTGAAATGGGCCGAGGTTCTGCTACGAGTGGATGGACCCAGAAGTCCCCCCCCCCCCACGCAGGATGTCACAGAACGGGTGGGGACATGCCAGTGAGAGGTATCTGCCACAGTCAAGTTTGCCCACTTGAAACAAGTGGGAAAGTTGAGCTGCCACATAGTACGCGTGAAAATCAGGGACTGCCAGGCTCCCCAGCTTTACAGGTTTCTGAGTATGTTGCCATGCCAATTTGTGTCAGCAAGTGCCCCACATAAAGGTTTTAAGCAGTCGGTCAAGAATCATAAAGTACCTGAGAGGAATATAAATCGGGGAGTGCCATAGAGCATAAAGAATTTTCTGTAGAAGAATCATTTAAATTAAAGCCACCCGGCCCATAACACCCAAGGGGAGTCTCGCCCAAGTCTGGGTTTTAAGTTTAATAAGGTCAAAGAGAGGTTCGCTATTGAGTGAAATGTAGTCAGACAGGGAGCGCGTAACCAGTACACCGAGATGTTTGAACGTAGAGACTCGAGTTAGTGGCAACGCCACCTGGTCAACCGAGGGGAGAATACTTCAATGGGGAGAATTTGAAACTTATCCCAATTAATTGTGAGACCAGAAAATTTGTTGCTCTACATAAAGATGGCCTAGGCTATAAGAAGATTGCCAAGACCCTGAAACTGAGCTGCAACACGGTGGCCAAGACCATAAAACAGGTCATGTACCACTCAGAACAGGCCTCGCCATGGTCAACCAAAGAAGTTGAGTGCACGTGCTCAGCGTCATATCCAGAGGATGTCTTTGTGAAAAAAGATGTATGAGTGCTGCCAGCATTGCTGCAGAGGTTGAAGGGGTGGGTGGTCAGCCTGTCAGTGCTCAGACCATACGCCGCACACTACATCAAATTGGTCTGCGTGGCTGTCGTCCCTGAAGGAAGCCTCTTTTAAAGATGATGCACAAGAAAGCCTACAAACAGTTTGCTGAAGACAAGCAGACTAAGGACATGGAATACTGGAACCATGTCCTGATGGGACCAAGATAAACTTATTTAATTCAGATGGTGTCAAGCATGTGTTGCGGCAACCAGATGAGGAGTACAAAGACAAGTGTGTCTTGCCTACAGTCAAGCATGGTGGTGGGAGTGTCATAGTCTGGGGCTGCATGAGTGCTGCTGACACTGGGGAGCTACAGTTCATTGAGGGAATCATGAATGACAACATGTACTGTGACATACCAACACAGAGCATGATCCCCTCCCTTCGGAGTCTGGGCTGCAGGGCAGTATTTCAGCATAATAATGACCCCAAACACACCTCCAAGACGACCACTGCCTTGCTAAAGAAGCTGAGTGTAAAGGTGATGGACTGGCCAAGCATGTCTCCAGACCTAAACCCTATTGAGCATCTGTGGGGCATCCACAAATGGAAGGTGGAGGAGTGCAAGGTCTCTAACATTCACCAGGTAGAGCATCTGAACATGTTTCACAGATTAGAATACCTGGGTTCTATGCAGGACACGGCTCTTTTCAGAACCTTTCTGCTTTGGACCAATCGTCTTTTCCTTCATTCTCATGCCAGAGCCTTCCATATTTCCTTCTCTGCGCCTTTGCCTCCTTATCCTGCAAGGAGACTTTTACAGGTACACTTGGGCAACGTTTTCATGAGGTCCAAGGCCTCTTTCCTCCTGAATGTGGTCTCTGCTTTCTACCTTAATTAGGATGCAGTTCTTCCTTCTCATATCCAGCTATAAAACATCCTAGGGAAATGTCTCTCCACTGTCTAGATGTAGAGTGTACTGTGACAGTTATCTTTAGGTCCTGCCACTTTCAGGAAATTTAATTCCCTCTTTGTGCTTCCTGATAGTTAATAAAAGGGTCTTCCTGCCTCTCATTCCACTTTTGCTAGGTGAATCGGACAAGTTATCATTAGGGCCTCTAGTCTGAAGTATAGGGCTTCTGCCTTCGCTGTTAAAGCACACTTTTCCAGATCTGCTAGTGCTTTTTGAGCTTTTCAGCATCAAGGTTCTGTTTCTTTTCACACTTTTGATAAATTCTACCAGGTGGATGATCAAACCTCCTCTGATGTCAGTTTCTGGGGTAATTTGCTGCAAGCTGCTCTCTGAGTCTGCATAGCGTTCTTCACCCATTTTATTATGTAGGCCTGTATTTATTGTATTGCCCATTCCTCAGTTGGACTGAGACAGGACTGTATATAGGGGGATAGCCCTGCAGTTTTTTTTTTTGTCACAGTCCAATCACCTGAAAGTGGCTGCATGCAACCGAGCCGTAATGACTAAAGAGCCTATGCCCTTTACTGTACTCCATGAAACTGATTTTATTGGTAAGTCAAGACTCCTTTTTTATCTCTCTTATGACATATGTAAGTGTGAAAAGATCACAACACAATGCTGCACTATTTAATTATTTTTTTTTATTATGTGCAATGCATAAAACAAATCTAAGAATTCCAAATTGAAGGCCCTAACTGCACATAAGTATGCAGAGTCAGGCCTGGACTGGGCATTGGGCACACAGGGCATCTGTCAGGTGGGCCAGGGCTGTATATCCTTCTGGGTCCTGACTTCCTAGGCAGCTGGGCTGCTGCTTGGGTCAGTGCTGCTCACCTGGCCTCTCTGCGGCTGGTTCCGTAGAGAGGGCCGCATGTCCTTCTGGCTGGGTCCCGGAACCAAGGCAGCTGGGCTGCTCCTTAGGCTAGCGCCGCCTACCTGGCCTCCTATGCAGTTCAGGCCATCAGAGCCAGGGGGGGGGCAGAAACTAGGTGTCAGCTGACCATGAAAGGGGAGGAGCTGGGGGAGACCCTTTCGGCCTGATGTCAGGAAAGGTGTCTGTGGAGCAGCACACACCAGGGCCTGAACCGCTGGTCTCTTTGCTGGTTTGAGGATATCACTTTGCTGGTCTGAGGCTGTCTCTTTGCTGGTCTGAGAATGCCTCTTTTCTATATGGAGATGTCTCTTTGCTGGTCTGGAGATGTCTCTTTGCTGGTCTGGAGATGTCTCTTTGCTGGTCTGGTGCTGTCTCTTTGCTGGACTGGGCTGTCTCTTTGCCTAACTTGAGATGTTTCTTTGCTGGATTTGGGATGTCTTTTTGATGGATTGGGCCATCTTCTTGCTATATGGGATGTCTCTTTGCTAGATTGGGCCATCTCTTTGCTATATGGGGTTTTCACTTTGCTGGATGAGGATGACTCTTTGCTATATGGGGATGTCTCTTTGCTTTGTATGGATGTCTCTTTACTGGTCTGGGGCTGTCTCTTTACTGGACTGGGGATGTCTCTTTTCTATACGGGGATGTCTCTTTTCTATATGGGGATGTCTCTTTACTGGACTGGGGATGTATCTTTGCTGGATGAGGATGTCTCTTTGCTAGACTGGGGATGTCTCTTTGCTGGATTGGGCTGTCTCTTTGCTGGATTGGGCTGTCTCTTTGCTGGATGTGACTGTCTTTGCTGGACAGGGCAGTCTCTTTACTGGAATGGGCCATCTCATTGTTGGACTGGGATGTCTCTTTGCTGGATTAGAGATGTCTATTTGCTGGACTAGGAATGTCTCTTTCCTGGATTTGGGAGGTCTCTTTGCTGGATTGGACTGTCATCTTGCTATATGGGATATCTCTTTGCTAAATTGGGCTATCTCTTTGCCATATAGGGATGTCTCTTTGCTGGATGGAGATGTCTCATTGCTGGTCTGAGGCTGTCTCTTTGCTGGACTGGGGGATATCTCCTTGCTATATGGGGCTGTCTCTTTTCTATATGGGGGATGTCTCTTTGCTGGACTAGGGATGTCTCTTTGCTGGATGAAGATGTCTCCTTTCTAGACTTGGAATGTCTCTTTGCTGGATTAGGCCATCTCATTGTTGGATGTGGCCATCTCGTTACTGGACAGGGCCATCTCATGGTGGACTGGGATGTCTCTTTGCTGGACTGGGGATGTCTCTGTGATGGACTGGGCTGTCTCATCGCTGGACTGGGATGTCTCTCTGCTGGACTAGGGATGTCTCTTTGCTATATGGGGATGACTCTTTGTTATATGGAGATGTCTCTTTGCTGGACTGGTGATGTCTCCTTGCTGGACTGGGAATGTCTCTTTGCTGGATGAGGATGTCTCTTTGCTGGACTGGGGATGTCTCTTTGCTATATGGGGATGTCTTTTGGCTGGATTGGCCAATCTCTTTGCTATATGGGGATGTCCCTTTGCTGGACGGGGCCGTCTCTTTGCTGGACTGGTGTTGTCTCTTTGCTGGATGGGGTCGTCTCTTTGCTGGACAGGGGATGTCTCTTTGCTGGATTAGTGATGTCTCTTTGCTGGACTCGGCTGTCTCTTTGCTGGATTGGGAATGTCTCTTTACTGGATTGGATTGTATTCTTACTATATGGGGATGTCTCTCTTTTCTTGATAGGGCCATCACTTTGCTCTATTGGGGGCTGTCTCTTTGCTGGATTGGGATGTCTCTTTCCTGGATTTGGATGTCTCTTTGCTGGATAGGGATGTCTCTCTGCTATATGGGGGGTGTCTCTTTGCTAAATGGGGATGTCTCTTTGCTGGAAATAATAGAAGCTTTATAAAAGATTAATAACATTACATACATTCAATGTACAAACAGATATTATCAGCAAAGGGCCTGATAGGAGTTCTGGTGTAATTGTGCACATATACCTGGGTATACATATATAGTTATTTACAGAGATAACTCCAGATGAATGTTGCAACAAAGTCCAGTTACAGGGGCCCCTGAGAATGATACTGTGTCTGTCTTTGTGTCAGAGACCTGAAGACATGATCTACAGTGAAGAGGAGACCATCCATTCGTTAGCCAACCAGTCTGGAACAAAGTCCTAGGCACAGGCACTGTACATGTGAAATAGTAATAGGACACCAATACTCTGTTTGTTACAAGGATTCAGCAACACACTCAATAAGCGATGAGCAGGTGCAGTTAAACTATTGGAACATAGAAATACTTGCATAATCCTCTCTTCTGATGGTATTAGTAGGATGGACAGGACAAGAGGCTGAAACCTTCTGTCTACATTTCCCCTTTCCAGGATCTTTTCCCAACAACCCCTTAAGCCCCGTACACACGTATCGATTGTCGGCCGTAAATATTCGGGCCGACAAGCGATCGGCCGATTGTAGGCTTGTTAGTATGATGCTTCCGACAGCCGACAGCGCATTTTCGACCGAACAGAATCTGTCGTGCAGGCATTAAAATTTTTGTTGGCCAACACCAGAACGGCCGATTGTTCGCCAGTCAGTACAGATTTCGGCCGACAGACAGCAGATTTGCAAGACTAGGCATGCTCAGAAAAGAAAAAAGACAAGGAAAGTTAACCATCACATGACATCACTTCTGCAGTCGGCTGTTGTTGGCCGACAAAATTCGTGTGCAGTCTTTTGCAGTTTTCAACAGACACAACAGCCCTGGACAAAAGACGGCCGATCGTTCGGCCGACGATCGGTACATGTGTACGGGGCTTTAGTCAAGAAGTGACGTACATCATTTTTCATTACAGTGTGATACTAGCAGGTGACAGTAGAGGGCAGTGGATCCCTACAAGTGAATGAGTAAAAACTGGGTGGATCTTGGGTGAAGACATTGATAAATAGACCACTAAATGTATTTTTTATTGCAACTATTGTGAATAACAAAATTTGACTTTGTTTCACCCCTCTGACTGGGAGAGGGAGGGGTTGGACTTGCTACCAATAAGGCATATTGTAGTGTTGCACCGATAGTATCGGTATTGGTGCCGATACTAAGCATTTGCACAAGTACTGTACTTGTACTCGTGCAAATGCTCTGATACCTAAAACCTATACCTAAACACTGCAAAGAATCACATGTGATTTGAACAGGAATGTGGTACAATTCCTGTCTGAATCACATGCAGTTTCCTGTGTGAACCCAGGCTAAGCATTGAGAGAAGGGGAAAGTCCCCTGTCAACGCTCTGTTCTCACTTCTCTGTTCCACACCTTCCATAGACTTCTGTGCTATTTGGGCTACTCAAAGATGGCGGCTGCAGGGCCGGTGCTAGACTATTTTACGCCCTAGGCAAGACCAGCTACTTGCGCCCCACCCCACCCAAAAAAAAAAAAGGGAAGGGGTTAAAAACTTCTCTATGTCGTACCCAGTGACCCTGATCTGATGGTTCCTCCATGTTATGCTGTCATACCCAGTAACCCCCATATTCCTCCATGTCCCACCAAGGGACCCTGATGTTTTTCCATGTCACATTCTGGGACCCCAATATTCCTCCATGTCTTGCTGTCATACCCACTGACCCCAATGTTCCTCCATGTGGCACCCAGGGACCCCCGTTTTTCTCCATTTAATGCTGTCATACCCAGTGACCCCAATGTTCCTATATGTCACCCCAGGGGCCCCTGATGTTCCTCCATGTCACACCCGGAGAGACCCTGATGTTTTTCCATGTCACACCTGGGGACCCTGATGTTCCTCCATGTCAAACCTGGGGAGCTCAATCCCCCATGGCACACCCAGTTACCCCAATTCCTCATGGCACACCTGGTGACCCCGAACCCCTTTTACACCCAGTGACCCCTATCCCCCATGTCACACCTGGGGACTCTCATTCCCCATGGCACACCTAGTGACCCCAATTCCCTTTCACACCAGGGACCCTCCATGTCACACCCAGGGACCCGGATCCACTGTTCTGGGGACACTCACTGGGCGGTATGAAGAGAGTGGCCCGCACTCTCCCCTTCTTCACTGTGATTCCTTTTCCCAGGATGCTCCTCTTCTGGACCACAGTGCTCACCACAGCTCCAACCGGCTCCTGGTGGAGGAAGAAGCAGCAGTCAGAGAGCTCCGCACATCCTTCATCACCAACCTCCTCAGACCATTCCGGTGCCTCGTCGCTTCTGCCCCAGTAAAGGTGTCGCCCTCCAGTGCCCAGCTCCGGCTCAGGTTCAGCTCTCCTCCACTCCCTGCTTAATACCGACCCAGGGAAATGACGGCTGCCCAACAGCTCAGTGCAGAGAATCACTTCCTGACCGGGGTTTAGGTCGCTCAGCTCCAGCTGAAGAGGATCATCATGCAGGCAGCACTCCAGTGGGCTCCCTTCCTGCCTTCTGGGGTCCCCCCAAAGCCAAGGCTTGGTAGTTCCGCCACTGGCGGTGGCAATGCGCCCTAGGCGGCTGTCTAGTTTGCCTAGTGGAAGCACCGGCCCTGGGCGGCTGCCGCCTAAGGGAGCGGGCTTGTGTGCAGATAAGAATTCTCCTCTAGAGGATGGGAAGCTGGAAACTCATCTAATCAGCAGTGACAAAAGTGCAAGAAAGTGATGGCTCTCAGATGTGAGAGTCCAGGGTAGGGGTTATCAGGTCATACGGCCATCTATAATCACCAATACAGGTACACTGCATCCCCCCCCCCCAGTCACCTCCCCTAACACCACCTAACCCCCCCTCATCCTCAATCACCGAACACCCCACTACCAGTTTATACTTCTCCCCCCTACAAGTCACCTCACACTGCCTGATCGCACCGCATTCCTGTGCAAATCACATGCGATTATTTGCAGTGTATTTAACCCTATTCATTTGGTATGGACTCAAATTGCAAAGCACAGCATGGTATTGGTAGTTGGTATTGATACTCGTACTCACTCTTAAAAAACATGTATCAGTGCATCCCTAGTTTATTGCATGTTGTGTTGACTAGGAGCATGCTGATTGTGGAAAAGTTAAATGAGAAGAGGGATAACCTCATCAGTCTATTGTTGCTCTTTTACTGTCAAGTTAGAAGTCTGAGGGTGAAGTAAAAATGCAATGGTTATGTGTGAACCAGAGTTCCCAGTTCATGTCTGTCACATGTGTCTCATAAAGTCTCCTCTGTAACATTTACACTATAAGGTTGAAAAAAGACACAGGTCCACCTAGTTCAACCTACATGTGTGTATATGTGTGTGATTTTTTATCCTATAATAAGTCCTATAGCCATGCACATTATGCTTCCTGAGGAAGACATCTAAATGTTTTTTGAAGTTGTCAACACTCGCACCTAGTACCCCCTCATGGGGGAGGGAGTTTAATGCCCCGCTCCAAATACAATATTAGCCTCAATCATGAAACTCTTTTCTGGCCTCCAATATTCACATTACATTAGACTGCTATACCTAAGGACCCTTTCACACATACAGACCGTTCATTTCATCAGTTGAGTCACGTCAAAATGGATGAAGTATTTATCATTTTTTCATCCATTTTACATCTGTTTTTCATCTATTTTTTCGCCCGTTTTGCATCCGTTTTTTTAAAATCCAATACCAATGCAAAAAAGGATAAAAAACGGACCGTTTGTCAGTTTACATCCGTTTTTCGTCCGGTCCGTTTTTTTAATGGAAGAAAAATAGGGCTTTCATCCATTCAAAAAAAAAAAAAAACGGAAGCTGATGAAAATGGATGTAAATGAATGATCATCCGTTGTCATCCGTTTTTCCATAGGAATGCATTGATTTCCGTTTTTCATCCGTCAACAGATGGATGAAAAACAGACAAACGGTCCATATGTGTGAAAGGGGCCTAAAATGATACAAGCTTGCCAAAGTCATTAACCACTTTACCACCGCCCACAGTAATATTACTGCGGCAGAGTGGCTCGTTATCGTCTGACGACGTAGTACTACGTCGTCAGACACTCCCCCTTCTGGGCGGCGCTTGCGCGCCGCCGGAGGCTCGCTCCCGCTGTTTTCGGTCACAGCGGGAGTCGGGCCAGGGGAGGAGCAGCGGCGATCGCCGCAGCTCTTCCCCGATCGTTGGGGATCTAGTGTGGAGATTCGCCCGCCTGTGTAAACACAAGCGGGCGGATCTCCCAAGTGACAGGGAGTGACAGATCGGAGTGTTCATCCGATCTGTCCCTGTCTCACACAGTCACCTCCCCCCCCACACGTCAGTAAGCACCAGGCATACATTAACCCCTCCCTCTCCAATAAAATTAACCCCTTCCCTGCCAGTGTCATTTTTACAGTAACAGTGCATATTTATAGCACTGATTACTGCAGTAATGTCACTGGTACCCCCAAAAGTGTCAAAAATGTCAGTCAAGGGTCCGATCTGTCCGCCACAATGTCGCAGTACCGCAAAAAAAATCGCAGATCGCCGCCATTATGCGTTAAAAAAAAAACACCAAAAATGACAGAAATCTTTCCCTTTGTTAGTAAACGCAATAACTTTTGCGCAAACAAATCAAAATACGCTTATTGTGATTTTTTTTACCAAACATGGGTAGCAGAAAACAAATTGGCCAAAAATTTAAAAAAAAATTGGTTTTTACATCTTTTTTGGGGGGAATTTCATATAAAAAAATGTTAAAAATATTGTTATTTTTTCAAAATTTACGCTATTTTTTTGTTTATAGCGCAAAAAGTAAAAATTGCACAGGTGATCAAATGCCACCAAAAGAAAGCTCTGTTTGTGGGAAAAAAAGGACGTAAATTTTGTTTGGGTACGGCGTCGCACGACCGCGCAATTGTCAGTTAAAGTCGCACAGCGCCGAATCGCAAAAAGTGGCCTGGACGTAAGACAGCAAAATCCTCCGGTGGTAAAGTGGTTAATGGAAGCTGCTGCAGCTGAGAGGAATGGCAGAACTCAAGGTAACAGGTGCAACCACCCAAAAGGTAAATTTTAGTCATCAGTTGAGCATGACGGGCTAAGTCAGCCCCTGGTTTCTTATAAAGCCTCGTACACACGCACCGATTGTTGGCCGACCGATCGGCCGTCTTTTGTCCAGTGTTGTTGTGTTGGTTGAAATGTGCTCTAGACTGCACACGAATTTTGTCAGCCAACTGCAGAAGTGATGTCATGTTCTGGTTTACTTTCCGTGTGTTTTTTCTTCTCTGAGCATGCCCAGTCTTGCTCATCTGACTTTTGTCGGCCGAAATCTGTACTGACTGACGAACAATCAGCCGTTCTGGTGACCGCCAACAAAAATTTTTTAGCATGCACACCAGATTTTGTTCGGCCCAAAAGTCGCAGTCGGTTGTCGGAATTATCATACTAACAAGCCTACAATCGGCCGATCAGACGTTGGCCAAAAATTTACGGCCAACAATCTGTGTGTGTGTACGAGGCTTCATTCTTGAATGCACCAACTCTAAGATCTCCCTGCGATACTTCATGACTGTCGCTGTCCACCTAGGAGTTGTGGGTGTTCCCACCCACATTTGTGTGCTCCCTACAATACAAATAAAAATATCCAACAAGAAGAGTGGACACGGCAGGAGGCAGACCCCAGAAACTAAAGTGTGCAAAATTTATGTAGCATCCACCAAGAATATGTTGCTAGAGAGATAGGTAAATGTGTCTTTTTTGCCTTCTGTTCTGGAGCAGTGTGTGATTTCTTTTGGTTACATAGTTACATAGCTAGTCAGGTTGAAAAAAGACACAAGTCCATCCGGTTCAACCATTAAAAAAAAAAAAAAAACAGTATTGAAAACCCAAACATACAATCCCATATACACAATCCTATACCCGCTGTTGATCCAGAGGAAGGCGAAAATAAACCCCAGCAAAGCATGATCCAATTTGCTACAGCAGGGGAAAAAAAATTCCTTCCTGATCCCCCGAGAGGCAATCGGTTATTCCCTCAACTTTACCTAAAGAAAATTTTAGTACCCATTTATATTATGGTTGTTCTGGGTCTCACTGGCTGCAGTCTCAGAAGAATGTTGAGGGCTGGTAGAAGTAGACCCTGGACCTGTATATTTATGGGGTCTCAGCCAATTTCTGGGGGGAGGGGCTGCCCAGCTGGTGGCTGAGATGGGCCTAGACAGTTAGAGGCCTGGAATAGCAGGGTTACTGTCTTTTTGGGCAGGATAGATAAAGTTTCAGGAGTTCATCGAGGTCCCAGCTCTGGTTTGGAGATTCACAGGAGAAGTGTCTGGCTGATTTTGGACAGAGGTATCCAAGTATCCAGAGACATGGTGAGTAAAGGCCTGGAAGTAGGATCCTAGTGACTGCTTCAGTGTTGCTGTATTGGGACTGACCTTTCTTGAAGTCCCAGCATTGCTTGTGTTTCCAGTCTCTGCCAAGAGGGAGATTACCCTGAAGAAAGTAGACAGGACAAAGAGTGTTCTCTGGTTACTTTGTGCACTAAATTCGGAGTATCCCAAAGATTTCTTGTACCCCAACAAAGTTCAGCCAGTATTAAGGGTAAAAAGACACCCCTTGCCTGGTCAGTGAGTAGTGAGACTGTCTGAACAGTCATGTGCCTGGCTGCCTGTACACCCGACAGGGGAAAAGAACCTGGGACAAATCAGCCGGACCTATCAGGGGTCCTATTTCTACATACATATGAAATTCTAAGGTGGTTTAACTCTTTGAGATCTACCAAAAGCTGAAATATGAGCTTTAGGGTGGACTGACCCTTTAAAATATTAATGTTGTGTTAACAATGTATAAAATCTGGAATGTATCAGAATTAAAGGTGAACAAGTGTCCATGTTTGAGACACTTGAGGTAAAATATACAGTTGCACTTACAATCATTCTTCACAGACATATGTATATAGTACATGAAGATGAATGCCTGTGTTTATATACATGATCGGGATGTATATCTTATAGATCACTGTCACTGGGCATTGTTTGGGGATGTCCTCTTCCTGCCAGCTATTGTGTATTATTTAAATAGAGCCCAGGTCTGTGAAAGGTTGGCTCATGGCTCATGTCTGCCCTCTTCTTATCCAGCCATGCAACCTTCTAAGGCAATGGTCAGTAAAGACTATGGACATGATGAAACACGGTCCTTTCACTGGTTTCCACGATGCTGCTAATATGATGATCTAAATGGGGAGCAGAGACGCCTTCCTTCTCTGTACAACAGAATGCTTCCGAGACATAGGCTCTAGAGAGTCGTCCTGAGAGTTGTCTCTATTTTACGGTTTTAGAAAAAAATTCTCTACAATGTTCTAATTCATGATTGGAAATCTGTTGCCTGCTTTAGATATATCTCTGAATCTCTTTCTTTGTCTCTGGTTCCTCTGGTGCTGACATTTTGTAAATGTTTTCACACAAGATTTATACAGCTTCACTCAGGATTCACACATTTCCCATTTGAATCCAATTAGAAAAATCTGTGAGTCTTGGATAAAAGTTGTGTGTATCTTGGGTGAAAACATTAATAAATAGGGACGGATGCACCAAAATTTCAGTGGCTGAAACATATTTGCAGAAAATAGTGTTTTCAGCCTTTTGCCGATAAAGAAAAGGTGCCAGATAATGGCCATGATTTCACCGTGATTTTGCAGTGATTTTACTGTTCTTACTGTGTGTTTTTCATAGCTCATGTGACTCCATAACGCATCAAAAATGTACCATGGGTGCAATATTGATGCGTTCTTGCTACGCTTTCAATGCATTTCAACAGGGAGGTGTGTTTTTGATGTTATTTGTTTAACTGACCAAAAATGCAGCAAGCAAGATTTTTAACACCACAACAGAAGTGCAATAGACCAGTGTGAAGATATATATATATGTAGCACCCTCCTAGGTAGGTGCTAGGTAAAAGCATCTTATGCTCCTTCTTGCTTATCAGGGGAGCCTGATCTATTAGTTTGCCTGTTGCATGTTTCCAGGTGTGATTCACTGGGTCTGAGGGAGTGTCCCTACTGTATCCAATAAGGGAGCTTGTTGGACAGTGGAGGAAACCCAGCCAGTGACACATTGGCTTTTGTGGGAGTCTCAGTGGGTGGGCACTATTGCAGTGCATCTTGGGATTGCTCATAAAAGCCAAGGGGACACGTGACAGGGTGTCTTTGGTGGGAAGCAGAGTCCTAGAAGGAGGCTGATGGCTGTCTCTCGTCCTGTTGCATGAGGAAGGTGGTCAGAGGCAGTCGGCCTAGTGAACCAGGTGTGGAGCTGAGCTGCAGAGGATCCAGTAATGCTGACAGTGGAGCTGCTGGCAGAGTCTTCTGGGAAAAACAGTGTCCGTGAGTACCAGGGGACTTGCCAAAGGGTCTGCCCAGGAAGGGGACCACTCCAGTAAAGTCAGAGGATCAAGGGGTCAGCTCACACAGAGTGTCAGAGTAAAGGGGGTGCTGTGTAGAACCCTGAAGAATAGGGACAAAGGGGGTGCCAAGTAGGACCCTGAAGAGTGATTCACAATATAGTGCAGTTCATTTAATTCTTCTTCACTATAGTGGCAAGGTGAAGCAGCGGCCTTGCCGCATTCAGCTAAACAGAAAGTCCCAGCAATTGTGCATAGTTATTCAGTTGGAGTATCCCACTCATCCCTTCTCCTATCCCATTTCTCAAATAAGTCAACAAAAAAAAATACCACTGGACTGTTTTCTGACTGAGCCAAGTACTTAGAATATGCTAAATCGTCAAGTTGTTGCTATAGGTAACCCAGGGGAACCCATAACCAGCGGCTCCCACGGGAGTAGTGCTACATATTGAATTTAAAGGGATGCATTTTTCTTGAGCTTTTCTTGCACTAAAGGTGCCGATAATGGCCGACAATAAATTCATATTCATCTAAATTTATCAAATTAAATAAAAAGTCGAAAACAATACAATTATATAAAAATATATATATTTTTAAAACTGTTTTGGTTTTTGGCCAAATGTATCCAGCAGTTTTGGTTTCGGCACCAAAATTTACATTCAGGGCATCTTCAATAAATAGCCTCCTTTACAGTGGAATTAAACTCCACTTTTGAACTTGTATTTTCAGGTAAGCCTATATTAGGGCTTACCTCTAGGTACAGTGACTACCTCCTAAACTTGCACTGTTTAGGAGATATTTACACAACATGCAGCCAGGGACATCACCAGCGCATGTGTGCTAAAGGGATGATATACCGTGCCAGGCCTTCAGAGCTCCGTGCCGGAGCCAAGGACTTCCTTGCGCATTTGCAGGAGAGACGTCATCACAGCCCCGGCCATTCATACAGTGGGAGCATGCGAACCCAGAAAGATAAGGGGGTGAAAATGGAAGCGCCGTGACAGTGCTGTGCAGGGGGGCCAATTGTTTTTATTTTTCTGGCAGTTTATTACTGCTTTAAAGTGGTTGTATAAGCTGAAAGTTTTTTACCTTCATGCATTCTTTGTATGAAGGTAAAAAACTTTCAGTGTGCAGCTCCCCCCTTACCTAAGCCCCATGTTGATCCAGCAATGTGTACAGAAGCCGAGGCTCTCCAGGGTCTCTCCCTCCTGATTGACTAAGATACAGCAGCAGGAGCCATTGGCAATCACAGCCAGTGAGGCTGGATTGGGGGGGGCGGAGGCTGAGCCACGCTCTCTGTGTCTTATGGAGCAAGCACACACAAGTGGCTTGCTATGGGGGCACTCAGCAAGAGGGAGGGGCCCAGAGCACCGGCGGGGGACCTGAGAAGAGGAGGATCGAGGCTGCTCTGTGCAAAATTATTGCACAGAGCAGGTAAGTATAACATGTTTGGGGTTTTTTTTTTCTTTACAATTACTTTAATGCCTCGTACACACGTGCAGATTGTCGCCCGAACGATCGGCCGTCTTTTGTCCAAGGTCTGTCATGTCTGTTGAAAACTGCAAAAGACTGCACACGAATATTGTCGGCCAACAACAGCCGACTGCAGAAGTGATGTCATGTGATGGTTAACTTTCCTTGTCTTTTTTCTTTTCTGAGCATGCCCAGTCTTGCGAATCTGCTGCCTCTAACCAAAGCTCCAAACTGTCCCTTATTTGAAGAGTGTGGGCCTCTTTAGGAGGCAAATCCCTTCCTGGTTCTTTTAGGTTTCGGTTTTCAGCCATTTTGATTGGAATGCAGTCATCCCAGCACATATGTAAGGGAGGGGGGGGGGGGATTAGCTTATTTCCACATGGCTGACATTCACATTTGAGTTCCATCTATACATACAGGGTTGCAGGTTGTCATGCATATATTCAGCCAAACCATGTTTAACCCCTTCCTGCCTAGAGTACTCAAACACATGTGCCCATATTAATATTATTGTTAAATTTCTTTTCACATGATAGCAGTAAAAAACCGGCATGTCTTTACAGACTCAATCGCCATTTCAAACCAACAAGATGGCTGCCATGTCCTAGCATGTACCAGTGTCGTGCATCTCCAGCTGCTCCCTATGCGTTTCATTATCAAATGACGTCATCAGTCAGTCGTCATTTGATGACGAAACGCTAAAGGAGGAGCTGGAGACGCACTGCGCTGGTACATGCTGGGACGTGGAGGCCATCTTGTTGGTTTGAAACGCTGATTGAGGCTGTAAAGACATGCCGGTTTTTACTGCTATCATGTGAGTGATATTTTTTAAAATAAAAAAAACAATAAACTGGCTTGAGACGCCTGCACTATAAGGAGTGTTCTGTTAGTTTCTACAGTGGTTCTTATACCCTAGTGTCCTCTTTCAAGTTAGACCCTCATCAGGAACTTTTCTAAGGTATGTCACCCCTCCCCTGAAGGTAATAGCACACGAAAACCCTCCTTCCATAGACAATAGATCCAGAACATAACAGATCCTGACCAGGGCTCCACCTACCTTAATAAGGGAACCCTATGTTATTGCTTCACCTGTAAGGAGAAGCAAACATGAAGTGGGACTAATATCAAGACTGGCATTTAAATAGAGCTATTGACCATGCCCTAAGAAAAGGACAGGGATAGTCTCATTCAGAAAAAGAAAAAGACCCTTAACAGGAGTAACGTTTGTCACCATTTTTTCTAAGGAGTACAACCAAATCAAAAAGATTATTAAGAAATATCTTTGTTTTATATGGAGATAAAGATCTTGTGGTACTCTCTCGTGGCTGCAAATTTTCCAGCTGCCGTGCTTGCACATTAGGCAATTCTCTGTCCCCCAGCCTCTACCAGTCATCCATCCAACCGAAAACCTTGCTTAGTACTATCTCCTACAGTTGCGGGTTAAATACTTGTCGTTATTGCAACAAACACAGTATGAACCACAAGTCTGTCATCTCATGCCATAATGGCAAGGAATTCTCTATATTTTATCAATTGCAGTACTAAGATCGTAGTTTATGTGATTGAATGCAATGCTTGCAGACTACAATATCTAGGATGTACTTCCAGGTCCTTATGCATCAGGTCTAGTAAGCACTATAATGGAGCATCCTATATCAATTAGACAAACATGTCAAATGTATCAAAACACTTTAAAACAGTAAATTATGGCAACATGAGCTCTTTTTCCTTTTGTGCAGTACAGAGAGTAAAACAGCCTGCACACAGTGTGATATACATCACAAACTCCTTGAACGGGAAGTATGGTGGATTTATTCCCTGGGGACAAGGATCCCCAAAGGCTTAAATTATAGATGGGATGTGGACCTCTTCCTAAAATGATGTGGAACTATATCTTATCATTTGTTATATATACTTTTGGGTTGTTGCAATATATCATCAGCTCTTTTATGTCTACATGCAGCAGTGATATACATAATGATCTTATAATCTTTTTTTTTTGGATCAATACAAATTTCCTGTATACACTTTATTTTTGTGCTTATTTTTGTATGGGTTCTCTTTATTATTGACAATGTTATGTTTAGTATTAGGATTGCTGGTTTTAGGACCCATCAGCATTTTTCCTTACCTCTCTATCTTGGTTTTATTGTATATTTGTATAATGAGTCAATTGGATCAATTTGTTATGCTGATTTCCCTTTGGGGAAGTTTATACACTTATAAATGTTTTATTATTCCAGTCTATAATATGCTATGACTAAGGCTGTCACCGAAACACGTTAGCTTTTCATTTTAATTTCGCTCTGATGTAGCCAATAAACTTGCAATACGGACTACAGAGTTGCCAACTCTCTTTCTGCTTGCATTCCACAGCTATTATAATCTGACAACCAGCTGAGCTGTATGCAGGTGCAGCCTCTTTTTCCTGTATGGTTTTCTGGGTCACTGGGGCAGCGCTCCGGTTGTATGCTGATGGTCCATGTGACTCTGGCGTCCATCTTGAGGCAGGCAGAGCCTATTTTAGACCCTGCCTCCTGGGTTTGGTGCGCTTTTCCCATGTGGACAGTGTAGGAACAGGTTGACTGTCTGTCAGGGACAGCATTAGCGATAGAAAAAGGTTCCAGATGAGGAGGGAAAGTCTAGGGACACTAAGTGGCAGTTACACCATCACAGGGTGGTACTGTGAGTGCATCATTAATAGTAAAAGGTGCCACATCCTATGGACTAGAAAGGATTCTTAGCAGCTCACGTTTCATACTTCCGAAGAGAGAATTCTTTTACCCCAAATTTTTGGCAGACTTTAGCACTCAAGGTGTTGTCTATCTTATGCTTTGCAGATGTGGAGCTTTCTACATCGCCAGCTGCAGCAGAGACTGAATGACCACATTAGTTATTCAGCAAATAGCAAAATGCTTACCCATGTAAGCAGACATTTTGATTTATATCCCAGATTCAATAAATCCATGGTTACTTTTATTTTCCTGGAAGTCATCCCCCAGGACCCCCGGGGGGCGACTGGGACAAGCAAATACTTCAAAAATAAACCTTGTGGATAGAGTGACTCAATTCTACTTATCCACCTGGCATTAAAGAAATAGTCTTACAAACCATTTCTATGAGTTACATCCTTATACAGTAGATCCATAATCTATTTTGAGAGGTGACCATGCAATCTGTATATGCAGTTTTTTGTTTATAAGTCACCAGATACATTGGGGGGGTCTTGTTTGTGAATTACTATATGCCTCAAGTTTGTATGTTTATTTGTATTATACACTGCTCAAAAAAAAACTTTAAGAAAACACCTCTCAATGGGGAAAAATATCATGCTGGATATCTATACTGATATGGACTGGGTAATGTGTTAGGAATTAATGGATGCCACATCGTTTGATGGAAATGAAAATGATCAACCTACAGAGGGCTGAATTCAAAGACACTCCGAGAATCAAAGTGAAAAAATGATGCAGTAGGCTAATCCATTTTGCTGAAATTTCATTGCAGGAACTCAAAATGCCCATGTGCTTGTATGCATGTCTGACAACGTTGGGGCATGATCCTAATGAGAAGACGGACGGTGTTTTGGGGTACTTCCTCCCATACCTGGACCAGGGCATCACTGAGCTCCTGAACAGACTGAGGTGCAACCTGGCGGCATCAGATGGACCAAAACATAATGTCCCAGAGGCGTTCTATTGGATATAGGTCAGACGAGCGTGGGGGCCATTCAATGGTATCAATTCCTTCATCCTCCAGGAACTGGCTGCATACACTCGCCACATAAGGCAGGGCATTGTGGTGCACCAGGCGGAACACAAAATCCACTGCATCTGCGTAGGGTCTGACAATGGGTCCAAAGATTTAATCCCGATACCAAATGGCAGTCAGGGTGCCATTGTCTAGCCTGTAGAGGTCTGTGTGTCCCTCCCCAGACCATCCCTGGCCAACCATCAAACCGGTCATGACTAATGATGTTACAGGCAGCATAACATTCTCCATGACTTCTCCAGACCCTTTCACGTCTGTCACATGTGCTCAGGGTGAACTTGCTCTCGTCTGTAAAAAGCACAGTGCGCCAGTGGTGGACCTGCCAATTCTGGTGTTCAATGACAAATGCCAATCATGCTCCATGGTGCCGGGCAGTGAGTACAAGGCCCATTAGTGGACGTCAGGCTCTCAGGCCACCCTCATTAAGTCTGTTTATAATTGTTTGATCAGAGACATTAACACCAGTGGCCTTCTGGTGGTCATTTTGTAGGGCTCTGGCAGAGCTCCTCCAGTTCCTACTTGTACAAAGGAGCAGATATTGGTCCGGCTGATGGGTTAAGGACCTTCTAAGGCCCTGTCCAGCTCTCTTATAGTGACTGCCTGCCACCTGAAATCTCCTTTATGCTCTTGAGACTGTGCTGGAAGACACAGCAAACCTTCTGGCAATGGCAGGTATTGATGTGCCATCCTGGAGAAGTTGGACTGCCTGTGCAACCTCTATAGGTCCAGGTATTGCCTCATGCTTCCAGTAGTGACACTGACCCTAGCCAAAAACAAAACTAGTGAAAAACAGTCAACTAGGGAAAAAATGTAATTTGCCTCCACCTGTAAAACCATTCCTGTTTTGGAGGTTGTCTCATTGATGCCCATCTAGTGCACTTGTTTTTAATTTCATTAACACCAAAGCAGCTGAAACTGATTAAGAAACCCCCTCTGCTACATAACTGACCAGATCAATATCCCAGGAGTTTAACTGACTTGATGCTATACTCTGAATATTAAGTGTTCCTATAATTTTTTTGAGCAGTGTATTTTGTGTTTTTTTTTTTTTTAACCTGTACCGTGCTACCTAGATGTGCTGGAGGTCCATCATTGTGATGAACCATGGGTGTTAGGCTTTTTGAGCGGATGTGCGGCCGAGTAGTCGCAGTTTGTTGTTTCTCAGCCTTAGCTCTACTGGGGCTGTGAATGGGTTGCGGCATCTGGAGGGTACACTAGGGGGTGCTGTTCCCTGCTTGTGCCCCCACTGGAGTGCTCTTCACACCCTTTCTTACTCTATGGGCTGGCAAACAATCTGATCACCCGCACATGCGCGGTGGAGATTGGACATGCGCACTCCCACACAGCCGGATCGGGTTGCGTGGGCACCCTGATCAAGATGCACATATAAGGCTCAGCTGTGAGCCTTTTTTTGCGTCAGACACCTTCTTCAGTATGATCACCCTTGCTACAAGGCCGGGATTTAGCTCTCCTCAGCGACACATGCGGCATGTAAAGCCTGTTTATAGTTCATTTTTTTCCCTCTTTTGATTTAGGGTTGTGGAACCTGTACCTATATAGACTTTAAGGATATATAGGAAGGCCCTTTGTCATTTGATTGTTTTGTATTGCAGATCTCTACAGCACTAGAGCCTTATGGGATTGTAGTGATACAGTGCATCCGGAAAGTATTCACAGCACTTCACTTTTCCACATTTTGTCATGTTACAGCCTTATTTCAAAATGGATTACATTCTTTTATTTTCCTAAAAAATTCTACAAACAATACCCCATCTAGGGATGATCGAACTTTTCAAAAGTTTGGTTCGACCAGAACACCCGAACTTCCCGAAACTTCGGCCCGGATTTCAGAACCCCATTGAAATCAATGGGACCCAAACTTCGGTAATCAAAAAACACAATTTTGAAGCCCTAAAACCCAATAAATGCCCCTAAAAAGTGCCTAGGGTTCTGGGTCATGCCCCAGAGACTATTAATCACACAAAAAAAAGTTCTTAAAAATTGTCATTTTTGATAGAGAATATTGAAAAAATTATTGAAAAAAAAAAAAAGAGATTTCTTTGGATTTAGTGTCTGGGGGGTCTAAAAAGTGTACCTGTGAAGTTTCAGCTCTGTAGCATGTCCAGAACCAGAAAAAAAAAGTTTGTTTGTATTAGAATTGCAATAGAACAGGATAGTGGCTCCGCTATTTTCACACCTTGCCGGTTTAGTAGCAGGCGTTTTTTTGGGCATTTTTTGGGGGTCTTTGGAGGCAGGCATAACATCAGAACTTCTGTGTAGGGGTATATATAAACGCACACATGTATGTATATTTACACATACACATATGGTAAAGGGTGCGTATATAAAACCAGCCTATATATGCACTAGCAGCGCTGATAACCTCTTACTAACAAGAGAAACTAATATGTCTATATTCAAATTAATGAATGTGATCAAATATATCATACACAAACAATCTGAATATCGTGATAGCAGATCGGCATGCAACAATCAATATGAAAGTCTCTTATTCCCAGTGATGGAAAGGAAGTGCGGAATAGTCCCAAAGAGAAAATCCTCCTCTATTCCTTTAAACGCCAAAAGAGCCTTCACCACACCGACGTGCTCCCCTAGGTATTAAACACGTACCCTCATTAAAAGGATCAACTGCCTTTTCACCAAATCCAGTGATCATCCGTAGTCAAATAACGATCCACCTCCAGGTCCAGGTATCAGTTCAAAACTAAGGATCCACGATTCCTCATATACTCATACCATATTCACACGAAATGAAAATAAGGGGGCCCATAGCGTAACATGTACCACACAGATTGTTTATTAATAAAAAAAGATTGCACTCACATGGGATAAGACCTTTTCAAGCAAAAGGATGTACCAAAGGAATGTCCCCCTGTATCTCCCGCCAACGCCGCTGACTTCACCGCACCGCAAAGCCCGGATGCCTCCGTAGCCAGCTTCCTGGTTGGACGGATGTATCGTCAGCGTGATGTATGATGCTATGCAGGGTTGCCTAGATAGCCGCGTGCTCACGCGCTGACGTGTTTCGTCATCACGGACTTCAACTTGACGCCCTCAGGGTACGTGTTTAATACCTAAGGTAGCACGTCGGTGTGGTGAAGGCTCTTTTGGCGTTTAAAGGAATAGAGGAGGATTTTCTCTTTGGGACTATTCCGCACTTCCTTTCCATCACTGGGAATAAGAGACTTTCATATTGATTGTTGCATGCCGATCTGCTATCACGATATTCAGATTGTTTGTGTATGATATATTTGATCACATTCATTAATTTGAATATAGACATATTCGTTTCTCTTGTTAGTAAGAGGTTATCAGCGCTGCTAGTGCATATATAGGCTGGTTTTATATACGCACCCTTTACCATAACATTTACAGTATAGCAGCAGCTTTTGTGTTCGAATATTGTGAGTGATCTAATTAAGAGTTTTTGTTTACTCATCCTCAGAGGCTCATTACCCCTGGTGAGGGATTGCATTTATTTAAGCGCTGAGTGGGTGGAACAGGGCTCCGCCCTGAAGTTTTACTCCTTTTTTCTGTACACATACACATATATAGGTGTGAAAGTAGCAGAAACCTATGCTTGCGCTAATGAAATAATTAACAGGCATATAACACCTATATGTGTGTATGTGTATAAATGCATATAAGTGTGTGTGTATATATACCCCTATACAGGATTTCAGATGTTTTGCCTGCCTCCAAAGAACCCCAAAAAATGCCCAAAAAAACGCCTGCGCCAAAAAAAACGCCCAGGTGTGTTGTTGCAGGTGTTTTTTATGGGCATTTTTTGGGGGTCTTTGGAGGCAGGCATAACATCTGAACTTCTGTATAGGGGTATATATACACACACAATTATATGTATTTATACACATACACATATATAGGTGTGAAAGTAGCAGAAACCTATGCTTGCGCTAATGAAATAATTAACAGGCATATGTCTCCGCTCCTATAACACCTATATGTGTGTATGTGTATAAATTATAGCAGAGAAGCCATATGGGTGTTAATTATTTCATTAGCGCAAGCATAGGTTTCTGCTACTTTCACACCTATATACGTGTATGTGTATATATACATACGTGTGTGTGTGTGTGTGTGTGTGTGTGTATATACCCCTACACAGAAGTACAGATGTTATGCCTGCCTCCAAAGACACCAAAAAAATGCCCAAAAAAACGCCAGCTACAAAAACGCCCAGGTGTGTTTTTGCAGCAGGCGTTTTTTTGGGAATTTTTTGGGGGTCTTTGGAGGCAGGCAAAACATCTGAAATTCTGTATAGGGGTATATATACACACACACTTATATGTATTTATACACATATATAGGTGTTATAGCAGAGAAGCCACATGGGTGTTAATTATTTCATTAGCGCAAGCATAGGTTTTTTCTACTTTCACACCTATATATGTGTATGTGTATATATACATACGTGTGTGTGTGTGTATATATACCCCTACACAGAAGTTCAGATGTCATGCCTGACTCCAAACATGTCCTCAAAAAAGCCCTATAAACGCCTGCAACAAAAAGCAGGGGAGAAGCCACTATCCGGTTCTATAAGTGTTCTAAGAGAAACAATCTTTTCTCTATAGCGGTCACCCTGACATGGAAGGGTTTTGTCACCCTGCCATAGCAGTCAGAGTCAGTTAACCCTACACTACACTACGGCCCCCTTACACTTAACACTTTCCCTACAAAAACTAGATTATTAAATCTAACTATAGTGGAAAATAGTACCCTAACTACACTAGATATCCCTTTCCTCACACTAATAATTGCTAAATGACACTTTGAGAGCAGAAGTAACAGAACTGCTTCCACTCTCTTCCACAGCCCTGTATTAAAATGGTAGAGATTTGGCGGGGCTATCTTATATACTGGGGGGCGTATTCACTAATGATTGGCCTCTGGACCCCCTAGTCACTCCAATCACATTCCTAGCATTCTCCTGCCCCCTCAATTGGCTTTTACTGATGGTTCTGGCCCAGTTCCTGTCTCATTGCATTTTGGTCGGTTCTGGTTGCCGAATTCCAAAGTTTTTCAGGAAAAAGTTCGGAATTCGGCCGAACCTCGAACAGTCAATGTTCGGGTCGAACCGATGGTCGACCCGAATCGTTCGATCATCCCTAATGACGACAACGTGAAAGAAGTTTGTTTGAAATCTTTGCAAACTTATTAAAAATAAAAAATGAAAAAAATCACATGTGCGTAAGTATTCACAGCCTTTGCTCAATACTTTGTTGAGGCACCTTTGGCACCAATTACAGCCTCAAGCCTTTTTGAGTATGATGCTACAAGCTTAGCACACCTATTTTTGGGCAGCTTCTCACATTCTTCTTTGCAGGACCTCTCAAGCTCCATCAGGTTGGATGGGAAGCATCGGTGCACAGCTATTTTCAGATCTCTCTAAAGATGTTAAATCTGGTTCAAGTCTGGGCTCTGGCTGGGCTACTCAAAGACATTTACAGAGTTGTCCCATAGCCATTTCTTTGTTACCTTGGCTATGTGCTTAGGGTCGTTTTCCTGTTGGAAGATGAACCTTCGCCCAGTCTGAGGTCAAGAGCACTCTGGATGTCTCATGATCACGGATGTCTCTGCACATTGCTGCATTCATCTTTCCCTGTATCCTGACTAGTCTCACAGTTCCTGCCACTGAAAAACATCCCCACAACATGATTCTGCCACCACCATGCTTCACTGTAGGGGTGGTATTGGCCAGGTGATAAGCAGTGCCTGGTTTCCTCCAGACACAATGCTTTCCATTCAGGTTCAATATTTGTTCAATACCAGAGAATTTGAGAATTTTGTTTTTCATGGTCTGAGAGTCCTTCAGGTGGTTTTGGCAAACTCCAGGCAGGCTGTCATGTGCCTTTTACTGAGGAGTGGCTTCCATCTGGCCACTCTACTATACAGGCCTGATTGGTGAAGTGCCGCAGAGATGGTTGTTTTTCTGGAAGGTTCTCCTCTCTCCACAGAGAAATGTTGGAGCTCTGTCAGAGCGACCAACAGGTTCTTGATCACCTCCCTGACTAAGGCCCTTTTCCTCAGTTCGCTCAGTTTGGCCGGGCAGCCCACTCAAAGAGAAGTCCTGGTAGTTCCAAACTGCTGCAGAAATGTTTCTGTGCCCTTCCCCAGATCTGTGCCTCCATACAATCCTGTCTAGGAGGTCTACAGACAATTACTTGGACTTTATGGCTTAGTTTGTGCTCTGACATGCAATGTTAACTGTGGGACCTTCTACAGACAGGTGTGTGCCTTTCCAAATCATGTCCAGTCAACTGAATTTACCACAGGTGCACTCCAATCAAGTTATAGAAACATCATATGGATGATCAGTGTGAACAGGATGCACCTGAGCTCAATTTTGAGTGTCATGGCAAAGGCTGCAAATACTTATGTACATGTTATTTTTTTGTTTTTTATTTTTTTTAAATTTGCAAAGATTTCAAACAAACTTCTTTCACATTGTCATTATGGGGTATTGTTTGTAAAGTTTTTAGCAAAATAATGAATTTAATCAATTTTGGAATAAGACTGTGACATAACAAAATGTGGAAAAAGTGAAGCTCTGTGAATACTTTCCGAATGCCCTGTATGTCTGTATGGCCTATTGGTCAGCGACTTGTATGTTTTCCAGTTAAATACTGGTTCATCTTGTTACTTACAGTCCCATTACTCTAATATCTATCCATTGGTTACTCCAAGCATGATTGTATTAGTCAAGGTAAGCACCGTTTCTCAATAGCCAATTATAATTAAAGGTGCCCGACTATCATAAATAGACTAAATTATGCTAATATTGCTATATATGTTTACAACTTCAGATAGCTAATTAAGCATCTCATACTGGTTTAGCTGTCCAAGTTATAAATCATGTGGTATTGCCACTATTGAGGATTGGTTGCCCGCGCCCATTTCTATAATTATAGATGTTCGGGGTAGGCTTTTGCAGATGTAACTTATCACTTTGTTCATTGAATGGTGGTTTGTTTCGCTCTCCGACTTTACCCATATATTTCACCTTATTAGGGGATCCTTTTCTATACTATTCTTTGGTTCCTGGTGTGTCCCCACGTTTGCCCCTAGCCTGTTTGCATGCTGGCCTCTAACTTTTTGACCTTGAGCACGGTTCTGGTATTTCTAGCCCACATACTTTCAAGCTATACCTATTTGTTAAAAATACTGTAACATGTACTTATCGTTGTTCTTCTATCTAGAGTAAATAAGTTCCTGAAGAAGTGAATCATCGTGAAACATGTCGAGCTCCAATCTGTTATTCTGACCCACTCCAATTCTTCTTGCGATCGGTATAGGGTTCTGGCTCAGAAGCTGGCCCTTGTCTAGCTGCTAGAGTTGGGTCGGTCTGACGCTAATTACAGTAGTCTGATTTTTATGTGCTTTTTTGGTTTTATATATATGTAATTTTTTGTTATGAATAAACGTTGTTTTTACAATTGGTGCCCAAAAAGTCCATGCTTTCCCGATATGCACATGTTCCAGTCTAGGGACACGCCACTCTTCCCAGAAATTTCCCTGCTTGGGCTTGGATGGTCAGGCCGCATTCCGCCCCTCAAGAGAGATGCTTCCGCTGGGTTGTCCTGAACTGTTCACCTTTGTGCAATACAAGTTCTGCATTACTCCTGGACACAATGTGTGTTATTGGCACCACACCACACTGCACCCACCCACATGGTGGTGCTGACAGAACACCCACAGCTCAAATTTTGTCCCAATTCACAGGAATCAGCTGCAATTCGAGCCATGTATGGCCAGCTTAACCTTTTCATCCAACCTATAATTACTGTGTTTGCTATTTTGAAAAGCCAATGTAAAGGAAAGCAGTGGTGACAAAAGCATTTGTGGGTGACACCAAATTATCTCCTTACTCTCCAAAAATAATCCATACACATCCACTACTTAAAGAAGCTCTTCAGTCCACCCCCTCAAAACAAAAAAAAAAATGAATTAATAAAAGTGAGCAGCTACATATAGTACAAAAAGTTAGCCACTGCCCCCTCTATAACTGGCCTTTGCAGCAAGGAGCATTGGAGGGCAACATATGTCAAAAAAAGGGCAAGAAAAAATCCAAGGAAAATTCCAAGCTCTATTTACTGACCAGTCTGCGACCAACCAAACTGTCCTGTCTAACAGTATGCATTAAAAACAGGGGTTTAGTCTGCACACATTTGCAAATACATGCATAAGCTGCAGGCCCCGCCAAGGTACCCTGTTACCTTTAGTCCCTACCTCTAAGATTTAAGAGGCTCCACAGTGGAAGCACATGCATTCTGATGGATAGATGGAGGGCAGATGGGCTGGAGGGAGCCCACCCCACCTTAAAGGTACAGGGGCAAACTAAACACCCAGCATATAGCACAATGGCCGCAAAGGCGTCAGTTTGTTGCCTGACCAATATATCAACAGTAAAAAAAAGTTAGCCACTGCCCCCATCTATAACTGGCCTTTGCAGGAAGGAGCATTGGAGGGTAACATATGTCAAAATAAAAAAAAAGCCAAGGAAAATTCCAAGCTCTACTTACCAACCAGCCTGCGACCAACCGAATTGACCGGTCTAACAGTATGTGTTAAAAACAGGGGCTCCACAGTGGTAGCACATGTATTCTGATGGATAGATAGAGAGCAGATGGGCTGGAGGGAGCCCATCCCACCTTAAAGGTACAGGGGCACACTAAACACCCAGCATATAGCACAATGGCCGCAAGGCCTCAGGCTGGTCGGTAAGTAGAGCTTGGAATTTTCCTTGCATTTTTCCTTAGACTTGTTTGACAAGCTACATATACTGTATCTGCTGCCTTTCAATAAAAGGACACTTACCTGTGCAGGCATCAAGCACTGTCCTCACCTGGGCCTGTTCTTCGCTGGTCTTTAGGTCCCTGGCGCTGCCATCCTCCCACTGTGTATGCGCGGGCTGTGCAGTGCTGTGTAAATGGTCTTGAAGCCTTCTTAAACCTGTGACATGTCCCAAGAGGCTATGGGCCTCTATCGAAAAGTTGAAGAGAAGGGAGGGGGAGGAAGCAGAAAAGCTTGGGTGAAGTACTACTTTAATGGCCTTGTAATAATTTTTTCATACATTTTTTTCTTATTCTGTTCACTGTCTCCTTGTAACATCCTCCGTGAGTTTCTGAACCAGTCCCCTTCTCTCTCACTTCTGATTGTTTGGAACAAGCAGTGAACATTTGTTACAGTCATGTGCACTGCTCTATACACACTACAATTCCCATAGTCTATAGTTTTAGTCCAGCTCCACAGTAAGCAAGAGAGAGTGGCATACAGTGGCACCATGTGGAATAAACGTAGCCATGCTCTAACTAGTAGTCAGATCACATCATAAAACAAACAAGAGAAAATTGGAGATTTGGAAGAGGTTGAGAGCAATAAAAGGTAAAATTTTGAGTTAAAGCTGAATTCCAGGAATCCAGCCAATCCTGGCTCATTATGAATTATGTCTAATGAGGTGCATTACATCTCCTGAACGTATCTCTATTATATCTGACAGGTTTATGGCTCTGCCAGGGCACATACTAACAATTGGGGCTGTGAGAGAGGAGCGAGAGGCACAAAGAGCAGCTAAGTCCACCCCTCTACTCTGATACCCATTCACAGAATTCTTTGTATTTTATGAATGAGTTCCCATAATACAAAGGCTTCTGTAAATGGGCAGGAGGATGGGAGGGGCAGGCATAGCAGCTACATCGACTCTAATGTTGAAGATGCTTTACTTGAAGCATCAGCATCGGGGTCCCGAAAATACCTTCCGTTAGTGCAATAAAATTGTCAGATGTTAATAACAGAGATAAACCCATGAGATGTCATGCAGCTCTTTGTACTTAACTTGTAGTCTACCTTCACTTTTACAAAGGAGTTGAATTTGAGAAATATATAGAGAATATATACTTGATAAGATGTTTTTTCAAACCAGAGTTTAGTGTCAATTTAAGAAATCATTTTTTGTGTAATAATTCTTCCACAGAGCTGGGGGCATGGCAGGGGTATGTTCCTTGCCTGCATTTTTTTGTATTGAAAGATGGCCCTATTTTTCATCTCAGAAAAGTTGGGAGGTATGACATACAGGAAATACTGATGACTTGTCTGCTGCCCTTTGATCAACCTATTTTGGCAAAGCTTCCACAGTAGAAGTTCTCTTTAATACACTGGGGCGGTGGAATTTCTGGCTGCACCCCCTGACCTCAAGGGCCCAGGAGGAGCTATATCCTCTGTACCACATGTAGTTTTGCCCTGGGCCTGAGATTCTTTAAATGTAATGTATTCATTTGCATAGAACTTGCAAAGTCTTTATTATCAGTGGAAAGTGGAATCTCTATTGAATTATTTCATATGTTTGAACTTATATAAATGTATATACTTTGAACATGTATATGTATGTATGTATGTATGTATGTGTGTGTATATATATATATATATATATATATATATATATATATATATATATATATTTTTTTTTTAACATCTTGGCAACCACATAAAAAATGTTGTTTTACCTGCAGTAGATCTGTGATCTCTCTTTAGAGAACATAAACAATTATAACCTAAAGCCAATGGTTTGGTGTTTATTATACGAGGCAGTAGGTGGGATAGTGCAATAATATTGGGCTGCTTGGTAGTTTTAGCTACAGTATAAATAAAAGAGAATCATATGTAATCTTCCTGTTTGTTATTTCTTCCACTGTAACCTCAGGATACAACTGCTGAGAGGAGCTAGCCGAGCCCGGGAGACAGATGGATGATATTAATTACTGTGGTATAACATACAGCATCTCCAAGCAAACCAGCTATGGAAGGACTCCAATCACAGGGACAGCTGGCTGTCATACACACTCAGCCTGGAAGCAGTGATGTCATGTCTTGTTAAAGTAAAACTCTGATTTAAACTCTTTTTTTCATACTTGCACCCCTTGCACTTTATTAAAATGATTTTAACTACCATATACTGCGACGGGGGGGGGGGCTCCTAGAGGCATCGCGACGTGCCCGTATGCTGCTGCCTGTTTCCGTGTTTCAGGCACGCACCCCCACCCGCCTACTCCCCTGAGATTTAAAACAGCGGGAGTCTGCCAAAAGATCCCGGCAAATGATTCATGGCCGGGACGTGCTGATCGGATGTGTCCAATCACAGCCCAGAGCCCTGTGTTGTTAAACAATACAGGGCTCTAAACAGAGGGAAAAATTGCTTTGTTTCTTTTCCATGCAAGGGAGGAAAAAGAAAGAAAATGATCTGTAGTTAAAATCAGCACACATTACACATTGTTAGGCATACAATTAACCCCTTGATTGCTGCTGAATATCAACCCCTTCCCAGACAGTTTTATTAGTACAGTGATGTACAGCGTATATAATTAGCACTGATCACTGTATTTGTGTCACTTTAGTGTCACTGGAGATGTCAGCGGCAAGTAGGTCAGTTCCCACAAAGTGTCAGTTAGTGTCAGATTGCCCACTGCACTATCACAGCCCCAATATAAGTCACTGATCGCCACTGCTGCATTATGACTAGTATAGAAAAATCCAGTATATATACCATAGATTGTAGACGCTATAACTTTCACAGCAACCATTTGGAATTTTTCTTTTAGCAACGACATGTAGTAGGATACATTTTGGCCTAAATCGATGAAGAAATTCAATTTTTATTTATTAGATATGGTATGTAACAGAAAGTAAAAAAATATTGGGGCCAGGAGCCTGAATCTGGGTCCACAGAGAATGTGTGTTCCAGACTTTGAAGGGAGATTCACCCACCTAAGAGACTTGCATACAATACCCTTGGAGAGAGTTCGGATGAGCTCATTGCAACTACTCACCGTTCTAGCCAGGCACTAGCCTCTTCCACCAAGCCTTTGGTAGAGGATAACCCTGCTCCACCATCTGCACTACTAGGTGGGCCACTAACTTATTATTGGCCTGCTGTGAGAGAGATTCAACTTTTTCTGATGCTTTGTATAGTTTGTTATCTGAGAATTCTTCTATTAGTCAGTTATTAGCCACTGTAAGTTCTTATTAGTGAAGTGATTGATTCAGCTCCCCTTTTGGACTGATATGCAATAAGTTTACCTTAGGGAAGGTTCTTCCGTCTTTGGGAACCAAAGACTTTCAAGACGGGGGAGGATGTAGCCAGGACCGGACAACCAAAATATATATCTATTTATATATGTGTTGTGACAGGAAGTCAGGTAAATCTGTGGATGTCGTCACAGACAGGCGATACATGTCTGCTGGTTTAGACAATTCACCAATTACTATAGGGTGTCGGCTGCAGAGGTAGCCAGCAGGAAGGTTTAAGGAAGTTGAAAAACCTTCAGCTATTCAGAATGAGGAAATTAAGGCCTCTATAATTTGTCCAGAGGAAGTCTATTGATTGCTGCCTCCTGACGCTGTGTGAATAGAGGAGGACAGTCAGATGTATGCCTCCTGAAGCTGTGTGAGCATAGGAGAGGAATGCCTTCTGAAGCGATGTGCGCTGAGGAGGGTAAAAAGACTGAAGACTTCTCAAGCTGAGGTCTTGGATTGTTTTCTATGTGAAGAGAAACACAAATGGATGTTTTCTATGTGAAGAGAAAAGGGACATTTTCTATGTGAAGAGAAAAGGGACATTTTCTATGTGAAGAGAAAAACCAATGGATATTTTCTATGTGAAGAGAAAAGGGACATTTTCTATGTGAAGAGAAAAACCAATGGATGTTTTCTAGGTGAAGAGAAAGGGACATTTTCTGTGTGAAGAGAAAATAAATGGACTATTGATGGTCTGCTGTAGGATCAGCAAAGTCTGCCCAACAGTAGGTTGGGGACAGACTCCTTAGGTAGGTTCCTGCGTGTGAAGGTAGCCGCCCACAGTGGCAAGGATTTATTTTGTGTTTTATTTTGATTTTGATGTTTTTGATGCTTGCACTTGTGTGAAGAAAATTGCAAGAATAAAACCATACACTGTTGTTTGCAACCACTTCTCGGCTATCTCCCTGTGTAACGAACCCCACAAGGGGTCATCCACACCTGCCACCGAGCTAATCCCTCACATATGGTGGAGGTATGCATTGGGCAGAAGCAGAGATCCCTGCAAAGAAGTTCATCTGTTCTATGAACTTTGTCTGGTGCATGAGACTGCACAATCTGTGTGTGCAGGAGAGGAGACCCTGCAAGAGAGAGAAAAACTACTTGTTTTAAAGAGACAGTGGTCTCAAAATTTTTGCTGGACTTTGAAAAATTTATTGTGGAGTTATTGAAGATGGGGCGGTCAAAGCGCCTGAAAGAAGCAAAGATAGCTGAAATGAGAGACCGATTTTATGGATGGAGGGGATGATACCGCCTGAACGAGCCCCATCCATGCCTGAACAGAGTCTGCTAAAGAGAAAGGTTGTTGTCCCTAGCAACACTGGTGCAAATGAACATGTTATGGAGATGCAGTGTTCTCAGATGGAAAGTAAACCCAAAATGGAGGAGTGTAACGCTCCTGCGTTTCTTATATGGTGTGGATTTTCAGCTGCAGAAATAGTTCCACGTCAGTTGTCATGTAAGAGATATGCTGAGATACCATTCCCAACCTCAATGACTCATCATGTGTGGAAGGTCTTATTTCAGCCAGTAAATACACACAATTAGCAAGCTGGTTCCTAGAGTGACTTTATATATGTGGTAACACAATGATGAAGGTTTGAGGGATAGGTTGAGTGGAGGTGGTAGGTGATAGACACTTGAAGGTGAGACAGTAGCAGATGGATGCAGGAAGGTTTAACAATGTTGTATGATAGCAGATGATAGAATAGCAGGTGGACATACAAAAGAGATCAACCCAGTGCAGAAAAGTAGCAGTAGTCTCAAGAGCTAGCAATCTAGTTTATGCAGATGTGATAAACAGTCTCTACTATGCAGAGCTAGATAGTGTAAGCTTAGTATAAGTTTATAGAGAATTCCCCTGCGGGGTACTTAGCACTATTAGCGATACAGCCGAAGGGTGGTTCAGGAGAGGCGGATGATCCAGTAGCGGGATACAGGGATCAGCGCAGCGAGGTTCCGTCAGCGAAGTAAGCTTGCAAGCATGGAAGCTTCAAGCAAGGTTAGCATCCAGATAAGGGTGTTTGAACGAACACATGTGAGTGAGAGCCGACGCCTTAAATAGCCATCTAGTCCGGCGCTGAGTGATGACAGCTCCAGTCTTAAAGGTGTATGCGCACCTTTACAAAAGTAAATGGTAGGGCGCATACACTTGTGGAAAGTGTAATTTAGGGTACCAAAGGTACCGGAACATTACAATACCCCCCCTTTAAGGCCTGCTCCTGAAGGCCTCTGGAGCTGGTTTGTCTGGGTATCTCGCATGAAAATTGCGGATTAATCTAGGGGCATGTATTTCAGAGGTGTTTAGCCAGGTGTCGTCTTGGGGCCCATAGTTCTTCCATCTAACCAAGTACTGAAATCTTCTTCTGTAGATACGAGAATCCAGAATCTCTTTTATCTCGTATTCTTCTCCACCTTCAACTTGTACAGGAGGGGGAGGTGGAATATTAGGCCTTATTCCTTGGTCCGGAACATGGGGTTTTAGTAGCGACACATGGAAAATGGGATGGATTTTTAGGTCCATTGGCAATGTAAGCTGCACTGCAGCTTTTCCAATAAGTTTCTTGATTGGGAAAGGTCCCAAGAACAGAGGTCCAAGCTTTTTGCTAGGGATCTTCAGTCTCAAGTTTTTTGTTGAGAGCCAAACGAGGTCCCCGATAGTATACTGTGGAGAAGGTCTTCTACGAAGATCATAGTACTTCTTTTGTTGACTGTGAGCGTGTGCAATGGTAGTATTTAGTAAACCCAGAGAATCCTTTATTTGGGAAAGATAGTCTGAGGCTACTGGGTTATTTGAAGGAAGGATGCGTGGAGGGAGAATAGAGGGATGGAACCCATAGTTCAAGTAGAACGGACTCTGCTTGGTTGTACTGTGAGTTGCGTTGTTGTAGGCAAATTCTGCCAGGGGGAGAAGATCCAACCAATCATCCTGTTGGTAAGAAGTGTAACAACGTAAATACTGCTCGATGCTTTGGTTGACTCTTTCAGTCTGTCCGTTGGTCTGCGGATGGTAAGGAGAAGTGAGCTTCCGCTCAATCCGTAGTATGTGACATAGTTCTTGCCAGAATTTAGAAATAAATTGGGATCCACGGTCAGACAAAAGAGTTTTTGGGATACCATGTAATCTGAAGACATGTTTCATCAGGAGTTCTGCCGTTTGTTTGGACGAAGGTAGTCTGCGAATAGCAATGAAATGTGCCATCTTTGTCAGATGGTCCACTGACACCAAGATGGTATTAAATCCTTTGGAAGGAGGCAATTCTACGATGAAGTCCAATGACAGAACCTCCCATGGAGTTTGGGGTATTGGTAGACTGCATAGTAGGCCGGATGGTCTCGTAGTGTCAATTTTGGACCTGGCACAGACATTGCATGAAGAGACGAATTTTTGTATAGATGTTTTCATGTCAGGCCACCAGAATTGCCGAGAAATCAAATTGAAAGTCTTTGTCATACCCATATGTCCTGCCATAGGCACATCATGCGATAATTCCAAGATCTTGGTGCGTAGGGTAGGTGGTATGTAAAGTTTGTCGTTGTAGTAGAGGAAGCCTTCTGCATCGGTATTTAGTTGTGGTGGGGGTGAATCCAACCTTATACCATGCAGAACCTCTTCCTTCAAGGAACGGACAACTCCAATAATGCGTTTGTGAGGTATTATAGGAACGGAAGGAATTTCAAAGTAATTTTCTTCAGTTAGTCGTGATAGTGCATCCGCCTTTTTGTTCTTATCTGCAGGTGTGTAGGTCACTAGGAAGTTAAACCTTAGAAAGAATAGTGACCATCGTACCTGTCGATGCGAGAGAGTTTTGCTAGTCTGAAGATATTGGAGGTTTTTATGGTCCGTGTATATAATTATTGGTAATTGGGTGCCTTCGAGTAAATGTCGCCAATTCTCCAGAGCCAATTTTATAGCAAGCAGTTCCTTCTCACCCACGGGGTAATTTATCTCGGGACTGCTCAGGGATTTAGAAAAAAAGGCGACTGGATGAAGTGGTGAAGTGGGGGTAGGTCGTTGGGAGAGTATTGCTCCTACTGCCAGGTTTGACGCATCTACCTCCAGAATGTATTGGAGGGATGGGTCTGGATGGCGTAATATGGGAGCGGAAGTAAACCTTGTCTTTAACAAGTGGAAAGCGTTATTTGCTTCTTCTGACCATTTAAATTGTATTTTTATGCTAGTGAGCTGTGTGAGGGGTCTCACAATAGCAGAAAAGTTTTTTATGAACTTCCTGTAGAAATTTGAAAATCCCAGGAATCGCTGTAGCGCCTTGCGTGTAGTTGGTGTAGGCCAATCCTGAATGCAGGATATTTTACTCATGTCCATCTCGATTCCTGTTTTGGATATGATGTAGCCTAGAAAGAGTACCTCATCTTTATGGAACAAGCATTTCTTCAGCTTCACATAAAGATTATGTGCAAGCAATCTCAATAATACAAGTCTTACATGTCTTATGTGTTCAGACAGGGTCCGTGAATATATAAGTATATCGTCCAGATATACCACAACACAGACATCTAGTAAGTCTTTAAAAATATCGTTTATAAATCGTTGGAAAACTGCAGGGGCATTGCATAGGCCGAATGGCATCACAAGATACTCGAACAATCCGTATCTAGTTCTGAACGCAGTCTTCCACTCGTGTCCATCACGGATTCGAATGAGATTGTATGCTCCTTTCAGGTCTAATTTTGAAAAATAGGTAGCTCCACGCACCTGCTCAATGAGCTCAGGGATAAGTGGTAGAGGATAGCGATCTTTTATTGTGATAGCATTCAATTTCCTGTAGTCGATGATAGGTCTGAGACTTGAATCTTTATTGCGAACAAAAAAGAGTCCTGCTGCTGTGGAAAAAGTGGAAGGTCTAATAAAACCTTTTTCCAAGTTCTCATCCAAATAGGTTTTGAGATGGGCAAGTTCATCCTGTGAAAGAGGATAAACATGACCGAACGGCAATTTGCTATTTGGGAGTAGATCAATGCTACAATCATAGTCTCGATGAGGAGGTAATGCTTGAGCATTTTTCTCAAGAAAAACCTCAGAAAGATCCTGATAACATAGTGGTGCAATCTCATCTGTCACCACAGACAGAATCTTCCCGGAAAACGGGAGGTTACACGTTTCCTCGCAATAACAAGAAGGGAAGGTCAAGGACCGTTTCTTCCAATCTATGGTTGGTTGGTGTGTGTGCAACCAGGGAAGTCCCAACACAATGGGAAAGTGGGGTGATGGTATTAAATCGAAGGTAGAAGTCTCCCTATGAGACTCGTTAATAGTGACTAGAAGTGCTTGTGTCTGATCGGTGATCGGACCAGAGGATAACGGAACACCGGTAATAAGACTTACTGAGACAGGTTTGAGTTTAGAAATAATAGGAATTTTATTTAAAGCAGCAAAACATATATCCATATAATTTCCACAAGATCCTGTGTCAATCATGGCCTTAGTAGTAATCCTGTTCTGGTCCCACTGTAATGTCAAAAAAACAGAAATGTAGGGGTTAGTGAATGAAGTTGTCAATCCTCCTAGAGAGACATGTGAACACTCACCCTTCTTTTTGTTGACTAGGGGACAGACGTTTATCTTGTGATCCGGGGATGCACAGTACAAGCAGAGATTTTCATTTCGTCTTTTGGCTTTTTCCATAGTTGATAGCGGTGGGCGTATGGTTCCTATCTCCATAGGAACGGGGTCAACGGCCAGACTCCGAGAGGAAACGGATAAT
The DNA here is from genome assembly GCF_965119305.1 of Pelophylax lessonae. Lineage (NCBI taxonomy): Eukaryota > Metazoa > Chordata > Amphibia > Anura > Ranidae > Pelophylax > Pelophylax lessonae. Next base: position 84,304,471 of record NC_138772.1, on the reverse strand, counting down.
GGCATTCCCATCTTTTCAGCCTTTCTTTCTCGTAGTCTTCTATCTATGGTAATACTGAGTTGTATTAATGCATCCAGGGTTTTTGGCAGATCTGCTCGGGCGAGCTCGTCCTTAACGGCTTCTGATAGGCCAAGCCTAAATTGGGTTTTCAGAGATGCATCATTCCATTCTGAATCAAGGGTCCATCTCTTGAACTCTGCGACAAAGTCTTCCACAGGCCTCCTTCCTTGTTTCAAGGATCTTAACTGAAGATCAGCAGTACTCTGCCTATTGGGGTCATCATATAGGCTAGTGAGCTCTGCCAGGAACAAGGCATAGGAGTTGAGAAGCTGGTCGTTTTTCTCAAAAAGAGAATCTGCCCAGGCTCGAGGATCGCTTGATAGGTAAGAAATAATAGTACAAACCTTAATGTGATCAGTAAGGTAGGTACGAGGTTTTAGCAAAAAAAGTAACTCACATGCGTTTTTAAATTCGCGAAATTTTTTGCGATCGCCTGTAAATACCAAAGGGGGATTTATCTTGGGTTCAGGGGACTGAGCAGAGGTTGTGTCAGTCTAATTACCTGCTGCGACAGAGCCTGATTGTCTTCTTTTAATTCAGCAAGTGCGTGTATTAACGCAGATACTTGCTGTTTTAATTGTGTCATCTGAGTGGTTATTTCTGCTGAATCCATTTTTTAGGTTCGTTCAATCTGTAACGCTCCTGCGTTTCTTATATGGTGTGGATTTTCAGCTGCAGAAATAGTTCCACGTCAGTTGTCATGTAAGAGATATGCTGAGATACCATTCCCAACCTCAATGACTCATCATGTGTGGAAGGTCTTATTTCAGCCAGTAAATACACACAATTAGCAAGCTGGTTCCTAGAATGACTTTATGTATGTGGTAACACAATGATGAAGGTTTGAGGGATAGGTTGAGTGGAGGTGGTAGGTGATAGACACTTGAAGGTGAGACAGTAGCAGATGGATGCAGGAAGGTTTAACAATGTTGTATGATAGCAGATGATAGAATAGCAGGTGGACATACAAAAGAGATCAACCCAGTGCAGAAAAGTAGCAGTAGTCTCAAGAGCTAGCAATCTAGTTTATGCAGATGTGATAAACAGTCTCTACTATGCAGAGCTAGATAGTGTAAGCTTAGTATAAGTTTATAGAGAATTCCCCTGTGGGGTACTTAGCACTATTAGCGATACAGCCGAAGGGTGGTTCAGGAGAGGCGGATGATCCAGTAGCGGGATACAGGGATCAGCGCAGCGAGGTTCCGTCAGCGAAGTAAGCTTGCAAGCATGGAAGCTTCAAGCAAGGTTAGCATCCAGATAAGGGTGTTTGAACGAACACATGTGAGTGAGAGCCGACGCCTTAAATAGCCATCTAGTCCGGCGCTGAGTGATGACAGCTCCAGTCTTAAAGGTGTATGCGCACCTTTCCAAAAGTAAATGGTAGGGCGCATACACTTGTGGAAAGTGTAATTTAGGGTACCAAAGGTACCGGAACATTACAAGGAGATGCTGAAACAACGGAGCTTTGCAGCTAAACAGCAGACAAATGCAGGCTGGAAACAGAGACGCCAGCAGCAAATGGAGGCAATCGGTTTGGAGGAAACCGAGTATGTGTGCAGGGCTGAGCTGGATGCCTTGCAACGGAAAATTTAAGAAAAGGAACAAGCCCTGGAGTTGTTTAGGATGGAGCATAGAAACTTGCATGCTCAGGTGTTACAGTGGGAAGAATCCACTGCTCTTCTTTTTTCGGAGTTGCAAAAACGTAGAGAGACTATAATGGAGAAAGATACCATCCTCATGGAAAAGGAAATTGAAGTTAAGACTTTGCAGGAGCAAAGTATGGATGATATGTTGGAGTTTCGTAATCAGCTGGCAAAAAGTCTTCAGTCTTTTGAAAACTACCTTGTCTCTCAGCTACAAGGAGAAAAATGAAAGAGGGGCTAAATTACTGAGTACTGTGTATGAGCTCACCACTTTGAGCAATGTGGTAGATGAATTACGTACAGACTGTGAAAGTTGGAAAGATAAAGCCCAACGTGTCAAGCAGCAGCTAAAGAAGAAAGAAGCCTGTGTGGCAGAATTACATTCTCATTCCCAGAAACTAGCCAATGAGGTGAAGGCTCTTATGCAGGGAAAAGTAGATTCTGAACACAAGAGAAAAAAAGTAGAGGCACAGCTGCAGGAATTGCAAGTCAAAGTATCAGAAGGTGACCGATTGTGTGCTAAGCTGTCAGAGAAGGCAAACCGACTGCAGGTTGAGTTGGACAATGTCACAAATCAGCTTTCTCAAGCAGACAGAAAATCTAGAGAAATTGCCAAAGATTTCTCTATCTTGGAATCGCAGCTGCAAGACACTCAGGAACTCTTACAGGAAGAGAGGTGTCAAAGGCTGAGTTTTAGCACAGAGCTCAAACAAATGCAAGATGAGAAAAATGGCGTCCTGGAACAATTAAAAGAGGAGGAGGAAGCAAAGAAAAACCTATCAGAGCAAGTCACAACACTGCAAGCTCAGATAGGAGATATGAAAAAACGAATGGAAGAAAGCGTTGGTTCATTAGAGAATGTTGAAGATGTGAAAAAGAAGTTTGATCAGATGCTTGGTGAGGAGAAGACTGTGTCTGCAAAATATGTAGAAGAATGTGACCGTACAGAAGCAAAGGCTGAACTAGAAAGAGTTAACAAACAGCTGCGTACAGAAACGGAAGATTTAGTCAGCTCCAAGGATGATGTTGGGAAAAGCGTTCAGGAGCTAGAAAAGTCTAAGCGAGCCTTAGAACAGCAAGTAGAAGAGATGAAGATTCAGTTGGAAGAACTTGAAGAGGAATTACAGGCAACAGAGGATCTGTCCCAAAGAGGGGATAGTGTGCCTGATGCAGTTTATAAAAGGATCCGTGTTTTGGGGTCTGTCCTGAGTGGGCATCAGAAATTTGACATGTTGCTTGAATCACCCCTCTGGAATAAACAGTTCCTTCAAAAACTTCAAGCACTGGAAAATGTATCATTAGAACTTCAGCAAACAAAGGAGCTGTGTAAGAAATGTGATGATTTCTCAGTTCAGGCTGAAAGTCTAGTGAAGAAGGCAAGTGATATAAAGCTTGGAGAAAAAAGCAAACACCACCTAGTGGAGAAAACTAAGGCTGTTGGTGAAAACGTGAAGCAAATGAATTTCAAGTGCCTTTCCGGGAATATTTCCAAAATGGAACTGGTGAAAGACAGGTGGCAGAAGTTTGATCATGATCTTGAGATACATTCCATGTGGAGTTCAGATAAAGAAAAGGAACTAGGTGACCTTGAACGGTCAAATAGTTCAGCAGAGATGCAATTCAACCAAAGCAAGGAAATACTAAAGGAGCTACAAGGGAAAAGTAGTGCAATAGCAGAAAGTGCATTGAAGAAACCTGTAATAGACTGTGTTGTTGCCTTTGACCCATATGTTGGTGGAAGGAAAGTTGATGATGTCTCTGGAAAAAGGAACAGGGGTCACTTTGAAGAAATGTGTGACCGCCCGTTGACGCAAATGGAAGGCCCTCTGCACAGCATCTTAGAGCAAGCTAAGCTCAAGATTGTTGAAGACATTAAGACTAGCACAATTGAGTTGCCTATGGATCACAGTCCTCCATGGCGGATAGGACAGACGGTTATGCAGGACAAACTTGAGAAGGAGCGAAATGAAGCCAAAAATGCAGTTGAGGAATGTGTATATGAGATGAGGGACAAGCAGTCTGACATTTATGAGAAATCTGTCAATGAAGATGACAGAAACAGTTTCATCCTGAAGCTTGAAGATACAGAGAATTGGCTATATGAAGATGGAGAGGATCAGCCAAAACAAGTGTATATAGACAAGCTAACTGACTTAAAGAAAGAGCCACCCCTACAAGCATTTCAACAAAGGTTAGCAGTTGTTAATGAACTGTGGAGGGAAATAAATTCATATCAGCATGAAAGACAGTGGCTGAATGAAAAAGCAAAGCAGATTGCTCAGAAGGATGTATCTCTGGCAGCTGAAGCAGACAAAGAATCGAATAGACTGAACATTACTTGGGAAGATACTAGGAGGCTTATCAGTGAGAGTCAAGAGCAGTGCCTGACACATGCGTGCCTGGAAATCTGTGTCCCAACCCTAGGGTTGAAACAAGAGGGGGGGGTATGTGACAGGAAGTCAGGTAAATCTGTGGATGTCGTCACAGACAGGAGATACATGTCTGCTTGGTTTAGACAATTCACCAATTACTATAGGGTGTCGGCTGCAGAGGTAGCCAGCAGGAAGGTTTAAGGAAGTTGAAAAACCTTCAGCTATTCAGAATGAGGAAATTAAGGCCTCCATAATTTGTCCAGAGGAAGTCTATTGATTGCTGCCTCCTGACGCTGTGTGAGTAGAGGAGGACAGTCAGATGTATGCCTCCTGAAGCTGTGTGAGCATAGGAGAGGAATGCCTCCTGAAGCGATGTGCGCTGAGGAGGGTAAAAAGACTGAAGACTTCTCAAGCTGAGGTCTTGGATTGTTTTCTATGTGAAGAGAAACACAAATGGATGTTTTCTATGTGAAGAGAAAAGGGACATTTTCTATGTGAAGAGAAAAACCAATGGATATTTTCTATGTGAAGAGAAAAGGGACATTTTCTAAATGAAGAGAAAAACCAATGGATGTTTTCTATGTGAAGAGAAAAGGGACATTTTCTATGTGAAGAGAAAAACCAATGGATATTTTCTATGTGAAGAGAAAAGGGACATTTTCTAAGTGAAGAGAAAAACCAATGGATGTTTTCTATGTGAAGAGAAAAGGGACATTTTCTGTGTGAAGAGAAAATAAATGGACTATTGATGGTCTGCTGTAGGATCAGCAAAGTCTGCCCAACAGTAGGTTGGAGACAGACTCCTTAGGTAGGTTCCTGTGTGTGAAGGTAGCCGCCCACAGTGGCAAGGATTTATTTTGTGTTTTATTTTGATTTTGATGTTTTTGATGCTTGCACTTGTGTGAAGAAAATTGCAAGAATAAAACCATACACTGTTGTTTGCAACCACTTCTCGGCTATCTCCCTGTGTAACGAACCCCCCAAGGGGTCATCCACACCCGCCACCGAGCTAATCCCTCACAGTGTATATATATATATATATATATATATATATATATATAGATACAGTGTATCTATATATATATACAGTGTATATCATTGTTGTTGGAGTTGTTCCTGTGCCCCTTAAAGATTGCTTTCAGAAGAGGTCGGCTTCTCACAGTAAGTGGAAGAACAGGATTGTGGGGGATATAGTTCTGGACAAGTAGCAGATCATTATCTGGATTGCTCTGGGGGTGCGATGGGGAAGCAGAGGACCATGGGAGAAGATATAAATCTATCTGCTCATCAGCTTGAATGCTCTCTTGCTGCCGGGACCCAGTGAGTACAGATCAGCCTGCTGTGTGTGAAAGACCGGCTGCATCTGTGGCCTAGTGCACGAGGCCTGACTGGCTCACAAACTCATCCTCAGTGGAGCGGATGCTGATCGCTGTACTGTGGATGCTGTCACAGTATAACTAAACAGGAAAAGAGTGAAGGTCGACCGGACAGCCTGAGGAGGCAGAGCACATTGCCTATTCTATGGGGCCTTCATGGACGGACATCCAAGAGAGAGAGAGGGTGCCTGTGTCGGGCTCTGACCGCAACTATAACCTTTTCAAATACACACTGACTGCAGACACTGCAATATACATCAGTTCCTATGGGATTACAAATTGACATCTGATTCTCCTGCTATTTTATAATCACCTTGGACAGTGTTAAGAGCTCCAACTACCAGTGAAGATATAGCAAGGCCTTACCAAGAGGAGGGGTGTTGATACCTGCTACTTCTTAAAGGGGACATGCTCTATTTGGTTGCAGTATTGCTAGTTAGAATATTAACTGTACAGAGATAGTTCAGAGTTCTCCTTTAATTTGAGAATTGCATCATTATCATAAAGATCATCATTTACTGTTTTAAATCATAGAGTGTTGTTTTAATATTGTTCTTTGATATTGCAATTTATTATTTTTGTTGTTTCTTTGCGTCAGTCTTGCTGAACCCTGCTGGTTTAGGCAGGATTCGGCTGACTGACATAGTTATATCCATTTATTCACTATGTAAAAGGTCAAAACTCCTTTATCTTGTGTCAGTGTGTTCTTAAAGGTATATATGCAATGTCAGAACCTAAAGTGCAAGGTGGGCTGGACAATTCACAGGGAGTGCTGAGGAACACCCATCAATCAGCAGCCCTCATGGGGTTAGTGCTACAACTGTATAGTCGCCTGCAGTATCAGTCAGTTTCTATAATTGATTTGCCTGTGTCCTAGATCCTTAGATGAACTCTCTGCAAATATTCAGGAGGCTAGGCTAGAGGTCACCCAGCCAAAGCAAAAGCTGTGACCCCCAAAAAGGATTCTTTCAGCTGCAGGTATAATCTCAGGGATGCCACAGCCCTCAGGCTGGATCCTATTCCACCAGGAACAAGAGCCCTCTGTTCCGGATCCTAGCCCATTTATTACCCTCTCAGCCCCCTGTTGGTCACTCATTCCCCTGGCCAGGGATTTGCTGGAGAAGTATTAATATGCAGTGCAGCCTATGGTCTGTGTTCTTCCACCCACTATATCCCATAGTTCAGTGGGATGCAGGGAAAAGTAACAGTGCCTGTACCAACAGGACCCAGAACAGACATCAACAAATGATAATTGCTCCATTGAGGTCAAAAACGAAATTTAAACTCTAGTAGCCCATTGGGGGTGCTACACTGAAATATCATTTTAAGGTAGATTATCCCTTAAGTCTTTATATGAATTCCTTTTAAGCCAAATTAAGCAGACCACTTTTTTAAAGAGTGACTGCACTTTTGTTGAGAAAAAACATTCCCCTCTGGGTGATCTATGCACATTGCAGGTATTTTTATCAAACGTCGTTGCACATTCCTACCTTTTTGTTATTCTGTTTGTGTAACGCTCCTGCGTTTTCTGAAACAAGATGGATTTTCAGCTGCAGAAAAACTCCACTCAGCAGTCATGTAGAGATACGTTGAAATACCAATTCCAACTCCCAAGACTCATCACTGTGGTCTGTCTGATTCAGCATACAAATATACACACTCAATAAGATGTTCCTGGAGTGATAGATGTATATAGCAGTATAGTGGTGATGAGCTGAAGAGACAGGTATGAACAGTGACAATAGGTGAACAGCAGTTGAGAGAAATGTTCATGAGAGCATAGATGGTAACAGGTAGGATGCAGATAGGTTAGCAATCATGTATGGTAGTAGGTGGTAGGATAGCAGATGACATACAGGAGAGACTAACCCAGTGCAAGGATAGATGTTAGTAGGCTCAAGAGCTAGCAATCTAATTAGTGCAGATGATAGTAACAGTCCTTAATATGCAGAGCTAGATAGTGTAAGCTTAGTAGGAAGGTTATGGAGGATTCCCCTGCGGGGTACTTATCACTAATAGCAAGCAGTAGTAGAGAGGTTCGGTATGAGCGAGTGATCCATTAGCGGGATACAGGGATCAGTAGCGAGGTTCCGACAGCGAGGTACGCTTGCAAGCATATGAGCTTCAAGGCAGGTCAGCAACAAGGCACATTGAACGAACATGTGAGTGAGAACGCCGGCGGTTGAAATAGCCGCTCTGCGGCGCTCAGTGATGACAGCATCGGTCTTAAAGGTGTATGTGCACCTACCAGAAGAGAATGGTGGGACGCATACACTGAACTGGAAAGTGGAATAGGGGTACCAGAGGTACCAGAACATTACAGTTTGTCTGTGTGCACGTGTAGAATGAATCTATGTGAAAGTGATTTTATCAAGTCTTTTATAACTATTAAGTAGCTGCTGCACTGGCAGGGCTCTAATGTGGAAAGTGGAAGGGTTTGTATCCCTTTAGACATGATTTCCCTTTTGGAGCATCTCACCAATAGTGACATTGTGGAATGCATGTTCTTGATAAAGAGCATCATTTGTTGTTATTGGCAAAGTTCTGCTTTAATTCTGATGACTGCATGTACAGACAAGCCTGACGTGATAAGCTGTATGTCATCAGACAGTGTATGAGCCAAGTATTGTCAGCTTCATTGTAAACCTTGCATTTCCATGGTATATAAAAAAATTAAAAAAACAAGAATGTAGATTTCCTCCATAAGATTTTGGCCAACAAAAACAACTTTTTCATTCCATTAGAGGTGATTGCTTTTTCCGAAGAACAAGCCTTACATGTTAACCACTTTACGTCTGCTCACAGTAATACTACTGCGGCAGAGTGGCTCGTTATCGTCTGACGACGTAGTATTAACGTCGTCAGACACTCCCCCTTCTGGGCGGCGCCTGGGCGCCGCCGGAGGCTCGCTCCCGCTGTTTTCATTCACAGCGGGAGTCGGGCCAGGGGAGGAGCAGCGGCGATCGCCGCTGCTCTGCCCCGATCGCCGGGGATCTAGTGTGGAGATCCGCCCGCCTGTGTAAACACAAGCGGACGGATCTCCATAGTGACAGGGAGTGACAGATCGCACTGTTCAGCATAGCTGGACATCCGATCTGTCCATGACTCACTCAGTCACCTCCCCCCCCTACACGTCAGTAAGCACCAGGCATACATTAACCCCTCCCTCTCCAATAAAATTAACCCCTTCCCTGCCAGTGTCATTTTTACAGTAACAGTGCATATATATAGCACTGATTACTGCAGTAATGTCACTGGTACCCCCAAAAGTGTCAAAAATGTCAGTCAAGGGTCCGATCTGTCCGCCGCAATGTCGCAGTCCCACAAAAAAAATCACAGATCGCCGCCATTACGCGTTAAAAAAAAAAACACCAAACATGACAGAAATCTTTCCCTTTGTTAGTAAACGCAATAACTTTTGCGCAAACCAATCAAAATACGCTTATTGCGATTTTTTTTTACCAAACATAGGTAGCAGAAAACAAATTGGCCAAAAATTTTTTAAAAAATTGGTTTTTACATCTTTTTTGGGGGGAATTTCATATAAAAAAATGTTAAAAATATTGTTATTTTTTCAAAATAAACGCTCTTTTTTTGTTTATAGCGCAAAAAGTAAAAATCGCACAGGTGATCAAATACCACCAAAAGAAAGCTCTGTTTGTGGGAAAAAAAGGACGTAAATTTCGTTTGGGTACGGCGTCGCACGACCGCGCAATTGTCAGTTGAAGTCGCACAGCGCCGAATCGCAAAAAGTGGCCTGGACGGAAGACAGCAAAATCCTCCGGTGGTAAAGTGGTTAAGTAGCATAACATTCATAAACTGTCCCAATGCTTTCACTGTCCACACACTCGGCTTAATAACATTTGGAAAAGTCAGCAAAATATTTCATAGTAATGTAAAGGAAATATTTTTCACTTGCGCAAAACATGGATGATGAAATGTGTTAGTGAATGGTGTATAAACAAAGCATAGTCATTCCAAGCATCTTTTCCACTGACATGTTATCTCATCCATAAGCATCTAGCACCTCGCCCCACAGATGCCTTTCATATTCCTCAATCTGCTGCTTAGTTCCCGATTCCCAGCAACCTGTGTTTTTCTTCTCTCCCACACAAACACCCAGAAAACTTCCTCTGCAACTTATGTCTCCTCATACAGGTCATTGCTCTTCAGGAAGCTTCCAGACATCAAAGGCCTCTGTGAGGTCCCGTTTACTCTGGACATGCACCCTGGCAATGGAGAGTCACTACAAAGCGCCTAAACCCAGGGATGAGCAACTTCTAACACTCCAGCTGTGGCTGATCTACAGTGCATGTAAACAAGGCTGTAATGAAATGTAAATCACACGCAAGGCGTGGTCTCCCACAAATTGTATGTTTCATGTTGGTTAAAACGCAAAGTTTGTGAACTCTAACCACTTTGGTTTTCAAGAACACATACAGGACACCCCCATTCTGCATACAGCAAAGTCACTTTTATGTGTGTAGCACACCCTCTAAAGAGCTGCTGATGAAATTGGTTCTATTTCCCCTTTTGTGGCACACACAGCCAGGCATACAGCATTTTCTTTATTCTTCACTGGCCCAAAAAACAAGCTAAGAGTTATTTTTTCAGGTTTTATTGGGAACATAAAATTTGGATAAAGGTAGGGAGCATAGGATACCCTGAAACTGTGAAACTGTACAACTTGAGGACTCTTCAACATCTGGCTGCCCTATACAAGCTACTGGCTGCACTGCACACAATTCTGGCTGCACTTGAATAAAATAAGTGGATCTCTAGGCTGACTGTGACCTGTACTCATTCCAGAGTTTAAAGCTGTGACACTTTCAGCACTGGAGTTTTGTACACACTTAGCCACAGGATTATTGTTAGCCTCCTGAGGATATCTACGATGCTCTTCCCAGTGAGGGAGATGTAGACTCATACCACCTCAGAACAGCTTGGCCTCTGTTCAACAACTTCCTCCCAGCTCTCTTCCATGAGTTTTCTCTTGACCCAGCTGGATCTTTGGACTCAATCTTGCAAATAGGCCCCCCAGCTAAGCATTGCTGGGGCCTCTGTGTCTTCTGGCTGGCTTCCTCCCAGACATCTGCCCTAGGGGGCAAAGCCCCTCCACAGTGGTCTCTTGCTGCAGAACTGGAACCAGGAATGCTCAACTCTGCTGCTCAGGCCTCAGATTACTTATGGGTTCTCTCTCCACCTTCTGGGCACACCTCCCCAGGAATAGGCTGGAGTCCCATAAATATTCAGGATGCCTGTTATGCTCCCCCTCCTACTATGCTTCTATAAGCCACTAGAAGACAGGGAGAAGAAGCACAACAGCAGCCTATGAAACGCTGACCAGCCTTAAGAAATTAACCCCCTGCTCCACTGTGTACAGAGAAGCTAAACTAAACTTACCTAGCAGCCTATTCTAAACTAGGAGGGTGCAACATGTGCTTTTAGATTTGCCATCTGTGCAGCGGCACACGGTCCCTCTGGGACTTAGATGCAGTGTTAATTTTGGCAGCAAATTTCGATTTAAGGGCCATACACACTATCAGATTATCTGAAGACTTTTTCCTTCAGATTTACCTTTTCTATGTAGTGCAAGGGCCTGCTGGATTGCATACAAATTGAAAGTGTTTAGGTTTGACCTCATATTATATGGTTTTGGTAAGTCTACAGACAAAAGTCTTCAGATAATCTGATAGTGTGTATGGCCCATTAGTTTTAGTTATAGTCTTTTGACTAAAATGCCATTTTAGTTTTAGTCGTATTTTAGTCTTTTGACTGAAATGCGATTTTAGTTTTAGTCTTTTGACTGAAATGCGATTTTAGTTTTAGTCGTATTTTAGTCACCTGAATTGTTTTAGTTTTAGTCATATTTTAGTCGACTAAAATCTCCAGTACATTTTAGTCGACTAAAATCTCATACATTTTAGTCAACTACAAATCGAATAGGTTTAGGTTAATTGTAATGCATTATTTAAACATTTCTCTAGCATTTCCAAACGAATTGTATACTCCTGGAGTAAAAATCGAATAATATATTATTATAAGGTTTGAACACGCACTACAGACACAGATTTAGTGTCCATTCACATTGATCCGACTTGTCAGGCGACTTGTCAGCCTGACAAGTCGCGGTCCTCCCGCTCCCACTGTGTAGTACAGGAGCCTTCTAATAGAAGCGACACAAGTCGCTCCGACTTAGAAAAAGGGTCCTGTACTACTTTGGGGCGACCTGGAGGCGACTTGCATGGACTTCCATTATGTGAAGTCCATGCAAGTCGCGCCGAAGTCGCGCTGCCCGCGACTTCACAGGTCGCCCCCCTAAGTCGGAGTGACCTAGTTTGAACGGGGGCTTAGCCATTGTGATATATAACATCTTTACAAATAAAACCAAGTTTCATAAACAAACAGAAATATTGCTTTTTGACAAACCGAAGTGCAACTTTAAAATAAAAAAAACCCAAAAAACTGTAAACTCCATTGGCTGTAATGTCATTGCACATATTACCTGAATATATTACCAACATTAAATATTAGGGAAAACTATAAAAAAAAGCCTTTTTCTTAATTTTTTTAGTTTTCAGCAGCTTAGTAGATGCTCCTTACTTATGCTTATGCGGTGGTGCAATACATGTTTAAACTTTAATGTGCTATTATTACATGCTCTGGATGGACTTGTGTTGCCGATATAGAAATGGCCAGCAGAGGAGTGTTAATTTTGATGATGTCAATTTTTTATTTAGTTTTAGTGATAGTCTTATGACTAAAATGCCATTTTAGTTTTAGTCGTATTTTAGTCATCTGAATTGTTTTAGTTTTAGTCGTATTTTAGTCAACTAAAATTGTGTTAATTTAGTGGACGAAAACGTTTTAGTCGGTTTTAGTCGACAAAATTAACACTGCTTAGATGCTGCTCCAGTTGCCACATTGACCTGGCTACTTTTCACCTCTTGGGCTGGTGAAAAGGTGTCAGTTGTCAATATTTTAATAATAAAGAAATCATAAGCAGAATAATGAGGCCTGGTAAACACCAAACTGATTAGAGAACGGGGTGTCATACTGAAAATTTGCAAGTCTGCAACAGACTTCATATTTATTTCTTGTACCCAAGGCTAGACCCATCTTATATAACCCCACCCGAGCATAGCTTAAACTAGAGGATGGTATCATACCAGGAGGATCTGCAAAACCTTTAATGAAATCAAATCATAAATAGCTACAGTAATTGATTGTCCTAAATATCATTAAAGCAGAGCCTGAAAAAACAGAAGTTTTTCAATGAGGTCTATCTTACATCTCTTTTCCATCACAGTAAGTTTTGCCAGGACAAAGGCTTTGGTCAGAAAACCAATAAGCAGGGGATTTTAAAGTTATTGTAAATTTTTATTTATTTAAAAAAAAAAAAAAAAACTTGTTTATACTTACCTGTTCTAATTCTATTGCACAGAGCGGCCCTGAAACTCCTCTTTTCAGGTCCCCAGCAGAGATCCTGGCTCCCCCTCTCTGGCGAGTGATTAATTGAAAACTGCTTTCTATGGGGGCACTCGTGCAGGCTTGCTCACGAGCCTAGCTGTCTGCATCTATAAACACAGAAAGTGGGACTTGGCCCCGTCACTCGCTCCCTCGTCACTGGCTTTGATTGACAGCAACAGAAGCCAATGGCTTCCATTGCCTTAGCAAAGCCAGTGAGACCAGGAAGTGAGGAGTGAAATGAGCTGCAGATGGGCTTAGCGCTTGATCGAATGAGGGCTCAGGTAAATAAATGGAGGGTGAGGGGGGATACTGATGCATAAACATTTTTTTCCCTAATACAAGGAATGTATTTAAGTTAAAAAAAAAAAAAGAGAGCCATGTCGTTTAATTACATTAAGCTAAACCTGTTAAGCTATTGTTTTGTGTGTGAAGACTTCACCGTGAAGTTAACTGATCCAAGCAGTGATCATTCTCAATTGGCTGGCACTTAGATTGTTGTCCTGTGAGCTGGAAAATATCATGGGTGGGGCGCAGAGATGTATAGTAACTAAGTAGAACTACTTCACTACTGTACTTAAGTACGGAAAGGCGGTATCTGTACTTTCCTAGGGTAGAATTTTTTTCTCCTACTTCCACTTTTACTTCACTACATTTTTTCAATGATTTCAATACTTCTACTCCGATATTTTTTTTTTGTGCTGCATAGTTACTCGTTACAATTGTAAAAATTACCACTGCCAGAACAGTAGATGGCAGGTTTCATGAAGCTCAAAACATGTGTACAGTAAAACCTTGGTTTGAGAGTAACTTGGTTTGAGAGCGCTTTGCAAGACAAGCAAATTTTTAAAATAAATTTTGACTTGATATACAAGCGATGTCTTGATATACAAGTAGCGTCATGTCACAACTGGGTATAAAAGAGAAGAGAGGCGCCTCTAAGTGTAGCAATATTGTTACATTTAATGAAGGTTCAATATTTAGCAGCTCACATGGTTGATGATTAAAACAGGCACATCTAAGTATGCAGGCATCCGGGGTAAAGCCCATCCTCCGCACTGCCATCTTCATCACACCCTTCCGCGCTGCGCTCCACAAGCGATTCAAAGTCTCACTTTCAGATCACTCTACTGCAGGGTCGTCTTCCCAATCACAATTGCAGACTCACATCGGTGAGAGCCAGTGGTTCAGAGGATGGTCTATGTGGACAGCTTTACCCCCGATGCCTGCAAACTTAGATGTGCCTCTTTTAATCATCAACCATGTGAGTTGCTAAATGTTGTACCCTCATTTAATGTCCCCATACTGCTACACTTAGAGGCACCTCTCTTCTCTTTTATACTCTGTAGCTCCTGCTGGATTTTGCTTCTAATCCCCTTGTGGAGGCGCCATTTGTGGATGGACATTTTATGATGACACAACCTATCACATTGCTATAATCTTTGTATATAGACTATAAACTGAAAGACTTATGAATAAATAGTTGTGGAACGGATCATCTGAGTTTCCATTATTTCTTATGGGAAAAATTGCTTTGATATAAGAGTGCTTTGGATTACAAGCATGTTTCCGGAACGAATTATGCTCGCAATCCAAGGTTTTACTGTATTATCAGCGCATACGAAAATAAATGCTAGTGTATGTATAAATAAAAGCTGCATTTGAAATAATAAAAAACAATATGATGTTCAAACTTTTGACTTCTTTCTTTAATAACTACATAACACAGTACTTGTACTTTTACTTTCAGTACTTGAGTAGCAATTTTTTTTTCAAAACTACTGGTACTTTTACTTTCAGTACTTGAGTAGCAAAACTTTTAAAAAAACTACTTGCAATACTTAAGTACAAAAAATGTTGAATACTTTAGTACTTCTACTAAGTCACTTTTTGATCGAGCACTTCCACTTCTACTCAAGTCACTTTTTGATCGAGCACTTGTACTTTTACTCAAGTATGGGTTTTGAGTACTTTATACAACTTTGGTGGGGCGTTTTTGGCATACCATGTTATAAAGTGGGTAGAGTTGTTTCATGACCCCATCTCTTCCCTTTTCTTTTTCTGTGTTCCCCTTGTTGGGACTATTTCCCCCCTTCCTACTGTATGTTTGAGTCACATTACCAGGGCATTCAAAAAGGTACACTTCTACCATCCCACATTATACCGTAGTCCATCCCTAATAAAGCCATATAGAAATCTGATACTTGGGAATGCCTTTCACTTGTATTAAAGTGTTTGTTACCCCAACATTTTATATTCCTGATATGTGTCTGTGTTACCATGTACTTGTGTTATCCTGTTCTCTTTGCATTTCTTATTTTGTGTGAAATACTGGATGCTAGTCCACCTTCTTTTCTATTTAAAACTGACCATGCTAGGTATGAGAGCACATCCATTCCAGTCTGGTCGGTTTTCTGGCTGTGCTGGCAGCACAGACTGCCTGTCCTCCAATGGTCAAGACTTGTGCTGACACACCCACCCTGCACAGCCATTCACTGGGAATATTAGTGTACTTTTGTTTCTTCTCCAGCTGACACGCTCCCCTACAGTCTCCAACCCCACCTCTCTAAACCTCATATGCCTCAACGAACAGACAGAGAATATGTGATCATTTATAAAGAAAAAATGGGATTTTTGACTTAGCGTAAAATCCATTTCTCTTGTGTCCCTCAATGAAAAAAAGATATATCTATACGCCCCCTAGTGGCCTTCAGGCGAGCGCCGTACATGTACGGCGATTTGCCTGTAGGAGCCAGCCTGCCACAGTATATCTGCGGTGGCTGGTGGGGAACCAGTTAAAAATGCCTCTTTTTATCAGATCTGGAAAAAAGAATAGGTCTTAAACAGTCATAACTATAATTTCATAACCATGGTGACAAGACTGAAATTAAAAATGTAATGTATCATCATTACCTGAAAAAAATAATGTATAAATGAAAAATAGATTTGTTATTTATATGATACAAAAGCATTTTAGCTATTCAAGGAATGGACCATATTTGCAAGTTAACCTGTTCCCAACAGTGATGGCTGGGTGGGTGGGCTGCACATATGGATTGATAGGGAATGGCTTTTCTCGGCTTAAAGCACACTCACTGCATGCTCCCAGCCCAGGAAAGCAGATAGGAAGCTTCCAATAATATGATGGACTGTTACAATCAATTACATCGGTCACATGATCAGAAAGACTGCCTATGCCTCTACCTCTTAGCATTCAGATTCTCTTAGGGGCTGGGGTGGCAGTGGGAAATGTTAAAGGCTTTG
Source organism: Pelophylax lessonae (assembly GCF_965119305.1). NCBI lineage: Eukaryota > Metazoa > Chordata > Amphibia > Anura > Ranidae > Pelophylax > Pelophylax lessonae. Next base: position 84,288,289 of record NC_138772.1, on the reverse strand, counting down.
TAATAAAATGTACCACGTAGACATGTGGCCCTAGTAGCTTTAAAAAAATAGTTTGGCTTTCCATCTCTGATCCATCTTCTGGATGGAGATAGAGGTACACTGGCCCCATAGACTTGTACGAAACTCTACTGCTCAAACATGGCCAGAAGACAGAGGACTTATGGCACGGGATGTAAGCAATCCCCAGAGGCTGTGGGATCAAGGTAGGTATGCACTTCTGGGGATGGGAGTTGGGATCTATTAGGTCAGCTTAAAGGGGCAAATAGGATAAGGGCATTTTCTCTGTGAATCTATTGCAATGTTTCTTACTATGAAATCCTGCCAGTAACAACACTTCCCGTTGCAGGCTAACAATGCTAAGTCACTGCCTCACAATTAGCAGCATTTGTCAGCCTTCCTTGTGTAGTCCTCTGCCTTAGGCTGCATAAATTTCGTTTTTTGACTCTACTGTACTCAGTTGGGCAGCCTTTTTTTTTTTTTGGTCTGGTCAGGTCTATCCCTAAGCCTGGTGGCTGATTGCTACTGCCTGGACCAGGATCTGAACCAAGGACCAGCAGTAACCCTTCTTGTTGAGCAACCTAAGATGCTGGACCTTTGGATTATCTTGTCATGTACCTTGTTTATGGGGAACTGTGAACCAGTTGTTACAGATCATTGGCCTGTTCCTTGACTATGCTTCTGCTTAATCCCAACCTGCAATCCCTTGTTACTGACCTTTGGCTTGTTTACTGACTATGCTTCTGCCTATTCCCTGCCTGCTATATCTGCTACCGGACCCTGGCCTGCTCTCCTCCTGGTGGGGCAATCATAAGCTTCGCGACCTAGTACTAACATGTAGCAAAACCATCTCCACCATGAAGAGATCTGGTGAATATTGGTTAATGCTTAGACCCCGCACCTCAGGTGAGCCCACATCATCTGTCAGGGTGCTCTGCTTGTGTATTTACCCTCTGGTCAGTATGAGCCTTTCTACTGCTGTAACTACTGATCTCTGACCCTGACCCCTGGCTGTGACACTGCTTCTGGAAGAAACTTCCAGAAATAGAGTGGCAGGGCTATCCACTGGGTTATGAATATTTATCTGACTTCAGACAATCCCTGGGAGGCTGGCCCAGGAAGTGTGGCTGGGGAGATAATTAATGTTTGGAAGGGTCTGATCAGGGCTCTCTTTCTCTCCTGGGGCCTCTGCCCCCTGGGAGGTAGCCTGTGTTACTGAAGAGCATGTGCTTGGCTAAGGGACTTGGAGAAACTTGGACTTAGGAAACTTGGAGGGAGATGCTACCTGTGAAGCTCGGCTGAAATAGGGAACCCATTCACTGAAGAGTTTTGCAGGAAAGCTGGTTGGGAACTGTCTCTGGACATTGTGAGTAGGACCTTATCTAGAGCTCCAGGGGAGCTAGTGCTTTAAGTGTTAGATGCCAGAGGTTGCTACAAAGACTGTAACAGCTCTTACTGAGTCTCAGACTAGCTGGCTGTCCCCTCTACTTTCAGCAATACTGACACACGTGTGATACAAGCCCTATTGCAGTTTGTTCCGGTAAGAGGCTGAACCTCCCACTGGTGTGATCTATTCACCCTCCTGTATGTCCACTACACTGCTGAGCTGACCACTTGCCCTAGATCTTCTTCCTTCTGGTAAGGGGCGAGTCCCCAATAAGGTGGGGGAACCCATTTGCACCCAACAAGTCTGGGAGACTCTGCTACGTGGATCTCGCTATTGACTTGTGTGGAATATTTGGGACTTATGCACCTTTCTGTTTTCAATTTATTTTTCACACAAATGATGTGGTGGTGGTTATGAACTTTTCAAGAGACACTTTATGTTATTATCCACCTTATTGGACACTTTTGTGTTTTGGATTTCACTTCAATGATTTTGAGTTTATTATGAATTCCAGTTTATTTATGTTCACAACATGAGTATATGAGGCATCATATACCCACCTGATTGCACAGCAACCTAGGTACACATCACAGGAATGTGGTAGATGCTTTCTGAAGTATCATATCCGCTCCTGATTTGTGACACTTGTTGATTTAGCGCACCTGATTTCTTCACTACAAGTACTCCAATAAATCTTCAAAAAAAGGCACTCCTAGACTGATCCAGAGCCTTTTCCGTGTGCTCTGTAACTGGTACCTGGGCTGGCAGGTAAGGGGGACCTAGGTAATTTCCAATGGGGTGATCGCTACATTTGTATGCTCCTTCAAATTACCTTTGGACTGTTTTTTAGGTCTATCTAATTGGCAACCCAATGTCCAACTCCACCTGTAGTCTTCTGATGACAACCCTGACTCCACCTGTACTTGTACGACAGTAATCCTTACTCCTGTACTAATCTAATAGTAACACTGTTTTGCCCTTCTGTCCTTACAGACCACTGATCAGCAGCACAGGATGGACAGCCAATATGTCCATCTTTGTGCTTCATCTAGCAGTGCCATGTAAATGTATGTTAGTTCATATAAAGCTGCTCCATCTGTCTTCTTAGATTTTAATGAGCACTACATTGCTTCGTTCTCTTTCCTTTAAAATACTTAATTTACCTGCCAGTAGGTTTCACAAGATGTGCTTGAGGAGAACCAGACTTTCTCCTTTTAAATTGTCTGTGAAATGAAACCTATATGAACAAAGAAAGATCCAATAACTAAGCAGAGCCATGCTATGGAGCACCTCCAGGGATTGCCTAATGTTTATGGAATGTGGGCCCTTGCAGAGCGATTTGCAGTGTATTCAGGGTTTCCACATAGACGAGGTGAGATAACATCATAGCCAACATTCTATTGTGCAAGCCAAAACCATATAACATTAAACTATACTTTATATTACAGTTACCAAACAATAATCCTTCCAAAATGCTCAAAAAACAAATACACCACATTTACTACATATAATATTTTCCTTTTATTTGGCAACTTGTGGCATGTGTACATGTTAAAAAAATAGACCATATTCTGTAAAAAGCAATAGATACTTTAAATGAGCTATTTTTTTTTTCTTTTTTTTTTTGTCACTGACATATTTGCCATACAAATGGTTTTTCTTTCTACAATATAGAAAACAAAATAGGTCACATTAAGTGCAAACATCAGTGGTATTTCAGTTGAAATGGTTAGCGTATCAGCTGCCTACACACAACGAGGCGGCCATTTTGTGACAGAACCATTGATTAGGCAGCCAATGAAATCCCAGCCATTGGTGACATCACTAAGACAGGAGACGCGTCACTATATCTTAGGGAGTTCATGGGCTAAATTTTAGCTCCGTCCACATAATGGTAGACTCTGTTGTGTCTAGTCACCTGTCACATTTTATTACGTTTATCATTTATACACATTTTTATTACTGAAATGCAATAGTGTATGCCAATGATTACAAGACAGCTTAATGTTTTTTTTTTATAAGATATTCTACATAAAAAAATACTCGTAACAAAAACAGGTGTAAGTGAAACAGCTAATTTTTAAAATACATCTTAAGAAATGTTTTGCAGATGCTCAATATATATATTTAACTTCATAACCATTTTTGTGGGCTTATTCAATAAGGCAAACAGCATGGTGTAAAGTACAGTCATTCGTTCATTTAGAAATCATCTTTCGGTTGAACTTGCAAAAGCAAACTGAAATATGACTGAATAGAATAAGTTACTGCACACTCTCTTTGCTTTTTTCAATGCTTTATTAATTAGGCCCATTTGTGTTGGACTACAGTTTAAACCAGGGGTGGTGCCTAAGGCATAGAATGAAATGGATTCCTTCCTACACTTATAAATATTTTCGTCAAGCATACACAGTAGGGACAAATATTGTCATGTTAATGGTTGCCAGCGAGATAGACTATGGCAGATATTATGACATTGCTTTGGCCATTTTGAGGCCACAAGAACCCTGTTACCCTAGTTTGCCTCATTTTTATGGACCACCCCATGGTTCAGACGTATTGCTATCACACACAGATTGTGGGAGAAGGGTATTCTGCTCCCAGTGTTTACTGTGAGCCTGTGAATCTCCGTTGAGGCCGGAGACTTACGTGGCTTATAATAATTCTCTCTATTCTCAACCTCACAAACTAGGCCATTATGCAGAATAAAAAACTGTATATAAAAAAAAAAAAAAGGCTGTGTTGCCCATAACAGCCAGTCCAAACTCAGTAGGCCTTCTGTCTGGCCTAGGTTGGGCACCCAATGCTCTTAGCAACATATACGTTTTACATTTGGTACAGTATTTTATATCTGAGGCCTAATGTATACAAAGTAGGAAGAAAATGGATTGAAGTCCCTAGTGTCATACTCAAGCAGTATGTCGAAACACAGCATTGTCTCATGTTAAAATAGAAAAAGCTGCTACTACGCAGAGCAGCTGATTCATCTTGATATTTTTCCAGTTTGTTTATGCTGGCCACACAAATATCAATGCTTTTAGGAATTCATCAGTATTCTTGATCACATTTAGAGCTCATTCACATATGCGACTAACATAGCTGCTTCACTGAAACGCAGTCCATGGTGGATTGATTTTCAGATGGTGTTTGACGATAAGTCCCCTCCTCATCACCTGTTTTAATCTTCAAGATGCTGCACCTCTGCACCGCAACCACGTGCATTGCAGGGCGTCTATGTTGTGGCCCCATTTGCTTGATTAGGTCGCATTGGGCTTTGGTACTGCTGGCTGAAAGTGTCATGCAGTTTAATTTTTACAACTGAATGTGTACAGCCCTGAGTTGCCGCATGGCCTGGTTCAGGTAGGCATTGGGGTGGGGGGGGGGGGGGGGGGAATGTGACCAAACTTGCCATTTACTGCACAGCATGGCTCTGGCTGGGAGAGGGAGAAGAGAGTCAGTTAGCTGTATTTCACTTCTTATGTTACTTAACTACAGCCGAGAAAAATCAGGTTACCTGCACTGCCATACAAGATTTTGCTGTGTAGCAGAGCAGTGAAAATGTTAAAATTGGATGAATGGAAATACAACCCCCCCCCAGCAGGTAAAACATCTCCCATATACAGTACCTGACAAAAGTACAGCCCTCACATTTTTGTAAATATTTTATTATATCTTTTCATGTGACAACACTGAAGAAATGACACTTTGCTACAAAGTAAAGTAGTGAGTGTGCAGCTTCTATAACAGTGTAAATTTGCTGTCCCCTCAAAATAACTCAACACACCGCCATTCATTTCTAAACCGCTGGCAACAAAAGTGAGTACACCCAAAGTGAAAATGCCCAAATTGGGCCCAAAGTGTCAATAATTTGTTCAGCCTCCATTATTTTTAAGCACTGCTTTAACCCTCTTGGGCATGGAGTTCACCAGAGCTTCACAGGTTGCCACTGGAGTCCTCTTCCACTCCTCCATGACGACATCACGGAGCTGGTGGATGTTAGAGACCTTGTGCTCCTCCACCTTCTGTTTGAGGATGCCCCACAGATGATCAATAGGGTTTAGGTCTTGAAACATGCTTGGCCAGTCCATCACCTTTACCCTCAGCTTCTTTAGCAAGGCATTGGTCGTCTTGGAGGTGTTTGGGGTCGTTGTCATGTTGGAATACTGCCCTGCGGTCCAGTCTCCAAAGGGAGGGGATCATGCTCTGCTTCAGTATGTCACAGTACATGTTGGCATTCATGGTTCCCTCAATGAACTGTAGCTCCCCAGTTCCGGGAGGACTCATGCAGCCCCAGACCATGACATGCCCACCACCATGCTTGACTATAGGCAAGACACAACACTTGTCTTTGTACTCCTCACCTGGTTGCCGCCACACACGCTTGACATCATCTGAATCAAATAAGTTTATCTTGGTCTCATCAGACCACAGGACATCATTCCAGTAATCCATGTCCTTGGTCTGCTTGTCATCAGCAAACTGTTTGCGGGCTTTCTTGTGCATCAGCTTTAGAAGAGGCTTTCTTCAGGGACGACACCCATGCAGACCAATTTGATGCAGTGTGTGGCGTATGGTCTGAGCACTGACAGGTTGACCCCTCACCCCTTCAACCTCTGCAGCAATTCTGGCAGCACTCATACATCTATTTCCTAAAGACAACCTCTGAGGCTGGGCATGTGCACTCAACTCATTTTGTCCTGTCCTGTTAAACTGCTGTATGGTCTTGGCCACCGTGCTGCAGCTCAGTTTCAGGGTCTTGGCAATCTTCCCATAGCCTAGGCCATCTTTATGTAGAGCAACAATTCTTTTTTCCAGATCCTCAGAGAGTTCTTTGCCATGAGGTGCCATGTTGAACTTCCAGTGAGCAGTATGAGAGAGTGAGAGCAATAACACCAAACTGAACACATCTGCTCCCTATTCAAACCTAAGACCTTGTAACACTAACAAGTCACATGACACAGGGGGGGGGGGAATGGCTAATTGGGCCCAATTTGGACATTTTCACTTAGGGGTGTACTCACTTTTGTGGCCAGCAATTAAGACATTAATGGCTGTGTGTTGATTTATTTTTAGGGGACAGCAAATTTACACTGTTATACAAGCTGTATACTCACTACTTTACATTGCAGCAAAATGTAATTCCTTCAGTGTTGTCACATGAATAGATATACTAAAATATTTACAAACATGTTCAGCTTCAACAGAAGCATTAAATTTCAAAAGCTTCAAAATATATTTTGGTTTGAAATGTTAGATTGTCCAGCATTTAAATGATCAATTCAGCCAAAACTGACATTTCAGTCGTTGAGGGTCTTAGAGAGGTAAATAATGTTGTTCTATTTCTGAAGGACTCTGGCTGGGAGATTTCCTAATTTGAGCTCCAAGGTCAGTATCTCTTACATGGCTTTTGCAAAAGAGTTTGACTCTCCCTGTTGGAACTGTCATTTATTACCAAGCATGCAACAGGAGAAGTGGGAACACCCAGAAACGTTTTAGCAAAAGGGATGAGATGGGGAGAACCTGAAATTACAGCGGGGCCAACATAGTTCTATATGCTATCCACTCAACAGCTTTATTCAATAAAGTAGTGTACAGAAGAAAGGGGACGCTCAGTAACCCATAGCGACCAATGAACCAAATTCATGGCAATCAATCAGATTTCAGTGTTCTGCAGTTCACTTCAGTTGGGTAAATTGGTTTCTGTGGGTTATCACACCTTGTACACCTTCCCTTGCACAGCTTTGCTAAGTAAGCTTGTATATGCCATAATTAGCATTAATTGACTCTAGAAGAAGAGAAAGAGTATTTAACATGAGATAATATCATGTAGTCGAAGCAAACACCTGTATACATTTAGCATCCACAGTGACAACACCATTTGTTTGCAATAGTGCTGTATATTCACATTGAACATCCTTTCATATAAAAGAGATAATGTTGCTAATAGTATTAAAGGTTACGTCATGCTCTGAGAAAAGTGCATTTCTAAAAAAAAAAGTAACAAAAGGTCCATAGTAGTTAGCACACATCTGAGTAGAATGTGTGGCATCTGAAAGCAGCTCACATCATAATGGTCTCTTCCACATGTTTCCCCTAAAAAAACTTAAACGTAAGCATTACAAGATACAAGATTCAGGGTAGAAAGCAATCTTTCCATGTTAAAGAACACCAGTCATAACACAATTCACATCAATAGCTAATGCCAGTATCTAGTTTTAGTTTTTGGATTCATAGTTCAAAAAAAGTATTGTCTCATCCTAGATTTATCAACTTTATGAGCTGCTTACCAGCCCCATATTAGCCAAGAGTTGTAGGTGCATATAGGCAATTTAACAATTTTATATAGATACTCCTTTATGCTGTGAGAAGTTCACAGTGTGCACCTGTAGTCGTCCTTTCTATGATAACAGCTGTATTACTTTCTGGTGACCGGAGTCCACCCCAGCCTGGCTGTCAGCGGGCCAAACCTTTACTTAATTGAATAGCTGTGGTTTTATTTACAGCAGTCTGCATGCTAATGTCCATCTAGTAATGCCTAGCCATCATGACAGATACCCATATTTCTGTGGTCTCTAATCACAACACACCATACTAAAGGTTGCAAAGGTTTAGTGATTATGTTAATGAGTCTAAAATATGCTATATATCAAAAATGGCACAATGTGTTAAACAATCTTATTGGTGGTTTTATTGGGGCAACTGGCAAACCAGTAAGGTTATCATGTTCATGGACTAAAGTTATCTTTAACCTTCAACAATTTATCCATAAATCTATTAACCTACTTTTATTGAAACTCTTCTCCTGAGTGGAATTCCACATTGAATCACTAATATCATAAGACCACTGCTGGTGAGGCTAGGGGCCCACCCACAGCTAGAGCTATTGAAATAGTCATTTTGTATAAAGTAGTTTAACACTATATGTAACATATGACTAAAACACCCATTTCACGTAAATTGTTCCATCTCACCTTCTAGACTCTGCTACTAGTGACACTAAAATACAATAAATGTATAAAGTAAAACAGCATAGGCTGAACATTGTGTCACATCTACCTATTTACTTCTGCCCTAGTTTCTAGATTAGCCTTTTTCAACCAGGGTGCTCAGACACCCTGGGGTGCCTTGAGGTTTCTTCAGAGGTGCCTTGGCAAAATGCCTAAAAATTTACCAAAAATTGTATACAAGCTGGCGTGTGGATGAAGGCTGCCTTTTAGTTATACTAAGCCACAGGTTTTCATTGTGCACCATTGCAACCTTTTAGCTGCCAGCATCCTAACAACAAATAGTGTCATGAGTTGATAAGGAGGATGTCAGTCACCTGCATAGCATCCTTGTTTGACCCTCTCTTGCCTCTCTACATCAGCATTGGTCCACATTAGTTGAGTGATGGGGAAAAATTGAGGGAGAAGAGAAACATTGGAACATTTGCTTTGGAAAAATAAATAACCTCTAATGTTGGGTGTCCTACTTGGACTTGTGAATGTTGCTGCATTATGAAAAACGATTAGAATCGCTTTTAAATTTTAGAATGGGGGTGCCTCGGGACTGTCCATAATTTTTAAAGGGTGCCTTGACTTAAAAAAGGTTGAGAAACCCTGTTTTAGGTATTCAAGAAATCTATCATGCCCTGTGTATCACAATTTTCTAAAGTCCAAAACCCACAAAGAGCTGACCCAGAGCTTTTGTGTGAGTTACAGTATGTTGAAAAAATTGTTGGAATCTTATCTTTCACTGACTCTAATGGGGGGATTTACCAGCAATAGTCTGTATTCAACTTGTGGAAAGGACATAACGAAGATGTCACTTTGAACTCCCCATTTATTTGACAATTTTGGCTTTGGCGTTGCAATAGCATAGTGCATATAGCACAGGTACTGTATGTGAAGCTAGGAATTCTCATTAACCTATTTACTACTATAGCTACTGCAGACACTTAAGCCACGTACACACGTACAGATTGTTGGCCGTAAATTGTTGGCCAACGTCCGATCTGCCGATTGTAGGCTTGTTAGTATGATGCTTCCGACAACCAACTGCGAATTTTCGGCCGAAAAAAATCTGGTGTGCATGCTATAAAATTTTTGTTGGCCAACAACAGAACGGCTGATTGTTCCTCAGTCAGTACAGATTTCGGCAGACAAAAATCAGATGAGCAAGACTGGGCATGCTCAGAGAAGAAAAAACACACGGAAAGTCAACCATCACATGACATCACTTCTGAAGTTGGTTTTTGTTGGCCAACAAAAGTCCAGTGCAAGTCTAGAGCACATTTCAACCAACAAACAACACTGGACAAAAGACGGCCGATCGGTTGGCCAACAATCTGTGCGTGTGTACGGGGCTATAGAGAGAACAAATGCCACTATAAAAACTCAACTTCCCAGCAAATATACAAAACTGGAATATGCATTTGGAAAGATGTTGGTCTTTATAGCCTCTTAATTCATGCCTATTTTGATAATAAACTATATTTATTAGAGATTTATTGAAAGACAGGGTTTCAAAATGTGAATCTGTGGGCTAGCCCAGGCTGGCTGGTGGTGGGGGTTTAACTTTCTGTACTTTAAAACATTTAGAAAGAATTCTACTCTGCATTCTTGTAAACACCCTTCATAACATCACAATATGGCACTCTTAAAAGTCCATGACAGAACACACCAAACCAGAATGCTGGATTTCAAATGATGTGGAGAAGGATTTGTTCCTTTACAGCTATCCTGGATCCCTTCATTAGATAACCCTAATATAGCTGTGATGGTCTAAGTTTAGAATTTTAGTTGAAGCACTATGGCCATAGCCGGAAGTAAGCACTTAGAAAATCCCTGTGGAAGATCCACTAAAGGGTGTGGACACAATAATGAAGAGCAATTTGTCTACTAGTGGGCTTTACAATATATGAGCTCACTTCATGTGGTGACATTAGAGACTCAGCTGAAAAGCAAAGCAGATGTGAATAAATCTTTATTATGTTAAAGGTTAGGTTATTGGGGGGGGGGGGGGGGAGGATCTTCTCCCTTTAGAAGTCTTAATAAAGGTCCAGTGGTAGACCATAATGCACTTGCAAAATAATCATTGCCACCTAAAAACCCCGGCCTGTACCCACTCAATTGTGTCAATTGTGTGGAAAATGGCCACTTCTGCTAATCCTGTAGAGATCACCCTCATGTCAGGTGGGCACACCTGCCCACCACTTAGCGTCTCATGTATGAAGAGCTTGACAGAAGAATAATTTGCATTTCCATCCATGCATCCAATCAAGCTGTCACCTGTTACTAGAGCTGAGTAGATGAGTAAGTCACTGATTGGCTACTAGGAGTAACAAATAAACACCATTCTTCAATCACACACTTTACATGTGAGGCCACCAATGTATTTGTGCAGGTTTGTGGTGAAAATTTGAGCAATTGTCTTGTGAAGGATCTTTGACCCATTTAATGGACCCAGCACAATTAGAATATTTTCCTTGGCCTATACAATGTAGAATTATTTCTTTGCAGTTCTCACACAGTGATTTAAAAGCTCTGGTTACTGATAAACAGGCAACAGAGCCACTTCCATGGTTACAGAAAGTTGGAAAACAACTGAGCCTCCTAGAGTCTAGTGGGGTCCCCAGAGACTACGGGCTCTAGAGAAGCTGCTACCTATTGCTCTCCCCCAGCATTTGGCATTCAGCCAACAATATCTGGATAGCAACACAGTTATTACCTTTATATTTTTGAGCTGCACACATAAAATAAGAACGGTGAGCGCTGATGTGTCTTATTTTGATACAGGCCATTAAACCACCAAAAATGACAAGTTATATAAAGTGCAGGTTAGTATGAAATGTAAGGAGATGGGGGAAGCGTCTTTGGATGTAGGGTCTATTGGTTTCTTGCATATGTGACCAGGTGTAAGCTAACATAGGCACTTAAGCTAATAGCATTGTCTAAATGTCATAAAACTACATATAATACATATTTCTATAAGTTTGCAGCCAATGGCCCTTTAGCTGTATAAGAACACTCAAACAAGGACGTGGGCTCCTAGAACAGTTCATTAACAAAGGGCTTCAATAGGCTGTTCTGGTGTAACAGTGATTGTTATAAACTACAAAGCAAATAGCATTTAACATACAGTTGGGTTTGCAACATATATGGTTAAATCCACTCCAAACTGATATTTAAATCGTGGGTGAATACTGGTGAGCTAAATCACATATTAGCTTCTTATATATCTCAATGACTATAACACTGTGATCTTTCCCCTCATAGTCCTACACTCATCTAACTGAAAGCCTGTTAAGGGGAAGCGAGACATCGTAAAACATGTTGTGGTATGGAGGGGAAGATTGGAACCCAGAAGGCAATGACTATTAACAGTGCAAAAAAAATAACAGAGACAGCAACCAATCAGAAACCAGATTATAGCAGTTCTGATAATTGCAGATTTTTGATTGGCTTTTATGGGATACTGCCCCTCATTGCTGTGCAGACTATCTGATGGCCGACCATAACAAAGCATGAATGCTAAGAATTATCTCTGCTGCCCAACTGTCTTCAATCATAAGGGAATAGTGACTGTATTGCTCTGGGTGTGAAATAAGTTCATAGCTAACTATCAGATCTGTATCATTTTGAAAATGACAGGGGCAATTGGTTGCTACATGTAACACAGACATTTCTACAGAACAAGCCCTTGAGAGGTATAGTAAGGTAGAATACCAGGGAAGAGAGAGGGAGACAGGGACTGAAAAAGCAGATGACGGTCACACACATTCACTGACCAGTGTGTTCCTTGCACATTACAGTAACAGCATTGATGAATGTAAACAAAAGCGCTTCTTTGTCCTGTGTAACAGTATTGCTTACAAAGGTAATCCCCTTTAAATGAAAAACGACTGATCCGTATTTACATATTACAGGACCGAACCACAATTTTAGGCATAAGACCCAGCAGTGCTCACCTCTGTCCTACAGAAGTTTAGAAAAACATGTCAAGAAGAATAAAATGTATTTACCGACAGTAAAATAAGTCACGCTGAACGCATCCTTGAACAGACTGGCTGACCTAAATGACTACAAACGGAGATTTGTACTGTAGGAATTCATTGTAAAAAGGGTCAATCAAAGCAACATTGATATATCAGAGCTGGGTGGACACTGCCAAGTTGAGTTATCTGTCTGTTGCTGTATCTTTGATACTTAGATGGTGAGCTCTCTGTGCCAGCAGTCCCAGATACTGCCTACCCTACAATTAAATCTTACTACTCCAAGTAAAATATGACCACATGTACTGGAGGCAGGGCATGAGCTAACATAGAAACACAAAGATTTTGTCATCGGAGAACTGCTGAGAGATTAACAAAGGCAGCATGTGATTCAATTCTACAGCATCCACCAGAAACTGAAATATTTGTTTTGGGCAGACTGGTTCTCTAAATACCAGTCAGTCATGTCATACTATTAGGCCTTTACTAATTGATATATGGCCTTTGATATAAGGCCTTTGTTATTGATATATCTTCAAACCTAGAATAAATAAAAAGTGTTCTATTTTATTCTATTTTAAATTAAAGTGTATGTAAAGAAAAACTTTTAGTTTTAAGTTTTGGATAGAGTAGAGAAGGGTTAAATACTCTATAGGGTTATTTTTGCTGTCTGTGTCCCACTGGGGTGATGTTCTTGCATGACTTGTCCTGGAGAAGCAAAAGTAAATGAGAGGAAATCAAAGTGCTCAAAGTGAAGCAAATTCCCAGCTTAGACAGTTGTCACCCTAATAATTGTCCCCATTCAATGATTTATCCTCACCCCTTGCTGTTGTGACAATTTTCCAATGGAATACAAGGATCTTTCCGACAGGAATACTAACAGCAAAAAAAACTTAAAAAACGAGAGGCTTGAACCCTTCCCAACTTTATCCAAAATAAAAAGTTTTACCTTTGCATACACTACTTTATAGTTAAAGTGCTATTTATGATTCATTCATGAAGTTGAGACCAAAGTGAGACTTAAGGATTGTACACATAGATGGCATTAGGCGTCAGCAATGAGCAGGTCCCAATTTGTAAATAGGCCAAATGTTGGTTTGCAAGTCTGTCAAGGTGTGGTATTTGGTGGTAAGTAAAAGCAATATAGTTAAAGGCAATGTTTTTGCATGCTAAGTACTACAGATAATTACTGCTTGAGTGGCCAGATCTTAAGAAGTTCCAAAAGTCAAGTTATTAATGCTCCTTTTTCATCATAAGTTGTGTCTAACTTTGTTAGATTTTCTTTTTTTTTAGCTTGCTAATGTCAAATGTCAATAAAAGGCAATGTTTGCAAGCTTCTAAAAAGTGCAGTGTGGCTTCCGAATTAAACAGTGAGTTGTCCACGCTTTGTAAGGCTATGGCATACAGCCATTATAGTGGGAGAAGATGTAGGAGCTGAGGGATGTAGCAAGACTATCATTAAAAATGGAAGAGTTTTCCCATATTCTAAAAAAGACATAATATGATTGGTTTTTGGATGCTCACCAACAGATAGACTCAGCAATAGGCACATCCATTTTTTTAAAACTTCCTCTGTCATTTTTTACTAAAGGCTATATATGTGTACAAGCCCTTAAAGGTTTTTAGAAATAAGTTCCAAATTGCAATTTTTCTCAACTGTTAATGATAAGCAACAATGCTTGCTTCAATTGTAAAAATCAGCTGTCAAAAATATGTTTACTGGTTCCTCTACAATGAAGAAAGCCCACACTCTATATTGCAGCCAGTTCCTTTTCATACATGTCTTTAAATCCTCCCCCACAGTCAAAATGTTTTGCGCTTCTCCAACAGAAAAGATACACAGCCAATTAGATGTGTTTGCTCGCTTTCCAAGCTCATGTTTAGAAGTGTTTCTGCATTCATAGAACACACATCAATTCTTCAACACAATCCTATTTTTCATTGTGGAACTGTCATCAACGTGGAGGTTTAATGATGTGGGATGAACTCGATTCATTTCATGTTCACCCATCTGTCCAAAAACATGGTAACGAACAAGCATCCATATAATAAAACAGTAATAAAACAGGTAAAAGAAAGCAACGATGGTCTCTCCAAGTATAAGATACGTTGGTGTGGATACATTCAGGTTGTGTTACTGGACTCCTGTGTTCATACTTGTGCAGAGTTCAACATTACATTCATCGGGACTGTGGCACGCAGTGTGCAAACTAGAAAACAATTACTTGTTTTATTGAACATTGTCGGTCAAGGTCTCCTGGGATTTTCCTTCATGTGCTTCTCAGGAAAGGACTTTCATATCTTCCTTTGCATTTCAGATATTTAGTGGTAACGGTGCAGAAGACAGATGACTTGGTTTTGGCAGTAGTAATGGCAATGTGAAAATGGCGTAGATAGCTTGAATACGTTTTGATAAGAAAGCAGAGAACATCAAACCTTCTGTTGCCTTGACCCGCAATGCTCACGGTAACACACAATCATTTACCAAGACAAGAGTTACACTCGCTCAACTCTGGCTGGGTCATATACATCTGTGGAATATAAACAGGAAAGTAAACAAACAGTGTTACATGCATCTAAAATGGCATATTGCTGTCACAGAAAATGCCTAAAAGTGTAAGTCCTTCCTATTTAGGATAGAGTGAGGAAAGATTAGAATCCTTGCTGGATTTTACTACTTTCCAGGAATCATGTCCTGTCCTGCTCTAGAAGTGACAGAAAATCTCCAATGACAATACAGACAAATATATATTTTTTTCAATAGAGTAGGAGAAGGCTAAAACCCCTGTTATATTTTAAATTTATATTTCTGTCTTTATCCTAGTTGAAGATTTTCCCTCACCTAAATTCTGTCTGTTAAAACTATTTTCAATAGGACAGAAGTAAGAGGAAATCTCTTTAGCAAAGCCACATATAATAGTAAAAACGATATAGGTATTCTAATAATTTTTTCCCACTTTGTCTAAAATCAATTTCAATAAAAGTAGATGTTTGTTACTTTCCAAAAAGTGCCACTGGGCTGAAAGCATCCTGAATTAGGCAGTGATTTGACCACCCCAGTGTAAGGCTTTAGCATATGGCCATTGTAGTGGGAGGAAATGCATGAGCTATGGGATGTAGGGGACAAAAGAAACAAGCCTATCCTTGGGTCAGCTTACACATGGCCGAGGAGTCTTCTTTCTCATATTGACAGTACTGGGGCTATTATTAAAATGTCAAAGATAGTATCAAGTCAAATTCTCCTTCATCCTGGAAGTCCTGAGAATTTTCTTCCCCAAAATTCCGTATTGTTGTCATCCTAGTTAAAAGCTACATATTGCAATCTTATTTTACAATCTATTACATATAGATAGAAATTGCAAATATCATATGTTAACTTTTCCGTACACCAATTTTCAGACATAATGTACTTTGGAGGACCTTAAACATTGGCACCTATTCTACCTCTATAATGTGATGACTGTTCAACATTTCTCTCATCAATTCCATTCTTGTGGAAGAAATGTCCACTGGAAACACTACTTTACTCTACAACTACATTCTTTTCACCATCACTAGCACTTCTTTCTGGCTCCTGAAATTCTTTATTTAAACGTTACAGTTATCTTATAGCATTCCAAGGGTGCCGGTTGACAGGTTTAAAAGAAACTGACCAAAAACCTTGTTCTTATTGCATGGTTGGTCTTCCTTAACCTCATTCTTATCATATTTCACCATTTTCCCCTTTCCATCAACATGTGTAAAAGGCAATGCACAGGGACACTCTGGTTCTAGGTATCTGAAAATGTACTGTTGCTAGAAGGTGCAAATTCTTTCTGACCTATAATACCAAATACATTGGCCTTGTATGTACACAGGGACACAGTTAGTATTACTATACACAGGGCGAGCGCTACCATTAGGCAAACTAGGTAGCCACCTAGGGCGCAGCCATGGCCTCTAGTTTCCCCAGGGGCCATTGCCAGCACAAGCCAGTGCTACATCAGTATGTTTTTTACTCCCAGCAGCTATACCAGCCAGGAGTGTGTGTACGTCAGTAAAGCCGACTATCAGTTTTCAATGTGGAAGTGATACAAGCAGCTCTTAAGCTGGTTATCACTTTTACAATGTGCTGTCCCCCCCCCAGAGACCCCCCCCGTCATGTTTACCGGGCTCCACCATCCCACCTGCCGGCCCGGTGCAGTTATAAGGGGTGCTTCAGGAAGAACGGCAGAAGCACTATGAACATCCTTCCACTAAGCCTCCCTCCTGAGCAAAGACCAGGAAGGGACTTGTATGACATCATTTACTGGACCGGCACTGCCATTCTACAGGAGCTGTGCTTGGGCAAGCGGCTAATGGAACATCATCTGTGTTCCATCAGCTGTAGCGGAATACAGAGGAGACATCTAGGGTGTAATTGACCCTGAATGTCTAATAAAGAGTACATGTCATCTATATGCTATCACATAGGGGGGCTATTGGTCCCCTATGTGATAGCAATAAAAGTGTAATGTAAAAAAAATAAAAATAGTAAAAATATAAAAAAGTTTTAAACATTTAAGGAGACACATAACAAAAAACAAAACATTTTTTCAAGCCCCCCTAAACACACACACACACACACACACACACACAAATGCATGCGCTTTGGCGCCTACACATCTTATGTATCACCGCGCACGCCGGAGTGAGAGCAATAATTCTAGCATCAGAACCCCTGCATAATGCTAAACTGATGACCTGTAGGGGCTTTTAAAGTGTTGCCTATGAAAAAAATATAGGATACTGATGTTTTTCGCCGTTTCATGGGCGCACGTACGCAAAGCCCCTGTAGATCATCAGTTTAGTGTTACGCAGGAGTTCTGGTGCTAGAATTATTGAATTAATTTAGATGTTTTGTTTATTTTTTTTGGGGGGGGGAGGGTGTAAGTAGCTGGTCTTGCCTGGGGCACAAAATAGTCTAGCACCAACCCTGACAACACACTTTATTTAACAGCATGGGGAACAGTTAGAATATGTGTCAGGTTTTTAATGCTGTCCATTTGTAGGAAGATTTCTTCTTACTTCTTGTAAAGTTGAGAGATTGTTACTGGAACAGACAGTGAGAGGAAATCTCCTGCAAAAGGACACAGCCAGCAGTGAAAGCTGACAAGGTTCAAACCCTTCTTCACTCTATATTAAGCTTAACAAGTGTTGGCTGATGTCTATCGGTGTGCAGGCTAACATGGGGTGAAATATATGAAATTTAGATAAGGCAATCTGATACACAGAAACAAATGTTTTAATTATTTGAGTTGAAATTTGAATTAGGTTTCATGTTACCTTAACATATTCTGCAAAAAAGAAGAGCAGACCACTAACTGGGGAATTCAGCTGTGGGAATGGGACACCGTCATCATTGCTTTGTGCCAGGTGTTGGAGACACAAAGTAATGCCGGAAAGTCTTTCCTTATGATTCTCTGTGAGCAATAAGAAGCCTGTTTGCGATTCAACCCACTGGTGTCTGCCAAATGATTTGCTGGTATGGTAGAATGTAAGCAAGATTTGAACACATTCCTCTATATACACATTAGTCAAAAATTAAAAACAGTGATTTCTACAGTTTTCTTACCTGCACAAGGTAAATCCAATTTATCTTTGCCTTTTGGTGTTATGAGAAGGTTTTCATCTAGGGAGATCACTCGTTTATAAATGGAACCCATAGAGAATTTTCTGGTTCTTCCATCCTGTGTTCCATGCAACTGTTTTTCCTCATCTAATTCATCACCAGAATCTGTGCTTTTAATGCTTAGCCGCCTCATTCTGGAAACAGAATCAACTTCTTTCATGCGAGCAAGACGGTCTATAGCAGTGCGAACTGGCGTAGATGCAAGTTTCCCCTGTAATGTTTCTATCATTTTGGATGTGCTCCTTAGCCTTTTCTCAGCACTACGCATAATATTTGTCTCATTCCGCTCTGAAACTGATGGACATGCCAAATCTAGTTCCTGATCTTGATGTATGTTCTTGAATTTTTCAACAGCTTTCTCATTGTCTACAGGCAAACGAAGGACACTCTTGAAAATCCTTACTGCCTCGTTTGTTGAAAATGAAATGTCACTCACTTTACGACTTTCATTGTTCTGTGGCTGTGCTCCACTACCAAACATAACATCTTCTGGGCTTTGAGCTTCAGAGCTTCCGTTTGATACTAAAGAATCCTCTGTCACTTCGATTCCAAGAATCCTAGCAGCTCTTTCGTGAAGGGATTCATTCCCTGGAATGTCCAAAAAGTTGTGCTCCTCGAAAAAGTCTCCATTCTGACTTGTGCCACTAAAATGTTTACTCAGGTCAGGAACAGAACGCCCATGATTTCTGTCAGCTAGTGACAGTTTTCTTATCATATTATCACCAATTTGGCCAAATTTTGCTGAGCTGACTTTAACTACATCAAAAAATGTATGGTCAAAACAAGTTTTGTCTTCTTTGAAATGGTGGACTAAAGCATCTGGAACATGTTGATTTTTGGTGGAAATAATTTTATTTGCATGACTTTGTTCTAAAGGTTCTTGTTCTGTTTTTGGATTCAAAGGTGCATTTTTAGAAACTGCCTCTTCAGACCTTTTAATTTGAGCTTGTTTTTGTTCTGGTGTGCATCCATCAGACAGCTTTCCTAGTTGATTGTTGGCCTCTTTCACTTGGGAAGATTTGCATATTTCAGAAGTCCGCTCGCAAATATCATATGTTAACTTTTCTGTACACCACTTTTCTGACTTACTTTGGAGGACCCCAAACATTGGCACCTCTTCTACCTCTATAATGTGACGACTGTTGTTCAACATTTCTCTTCTCAAAGCTGTTCTTGTGGAAGACATTTCCATTGGAATCACTTTACTTTGCTCACTAACTACATTCGTTTTACCATCACTAGCACAACTTTCTGGCTCCTGAAATTCTTTATTTAAACTTTCCAGTTCTCTTATAGCATCCCAAGGGCGTCGGTTGACAGGTTTTAAAAGAAACTGACCAAAAACCTCTTTCTTATTGCATGGATGGTCTTCCTCAACCTCACTCTTCTCACTCTTTACTGCTTTTACCTTCCCATCAACATTTACGCCAGGAAATTCACGAGATTGCTCTGTTCTAGGTATTTGTGTCAATAACAAGGATGTCCTTGAAAATGCACTGTTGGTGGAAGGTGCAAATCCTATCTGACCTTTAATACCAAATACATTTTGTCTCATATTTTCTGCAGATGGCCTTCCATCTATTAGTCCTGTTGGAGGAACAATCTGGGATTGTTCACTCTGTTTTTTCCCATTATAAATTTCTATGTCTGTTACCAATGTTTGAGTTTGCTGATCTTTGTACTGATCACCTGGCCACGAGCCAGAATATGTCAGCTCCCTGTGTTGCAACTCACCAGATTTGAGGTCATTTGCTTGTTTGTTTTCCTCTGTTTTAAACTGGGCTTGTTTTAGTAGCTCTGTATTATTGTTCAGGTTTCCTGTAAGTGTTTGTAGCTCTAAGTCACTGGAAGATGCACTTAAAAGCCTTTGCTCAGGGAGACCCGCATTACTGTGTTTTAGCATGTTCATCCTGTCTGTATTGTCCATTAAACGCTTGTTGTTCTTGCATATATCAGATGGGCTGGAATCAGATTTTACTGGAATTGAAACCAAGCAAAATATTGTTTCATTTAGTTTCCTCTTGGAACTTTTTTTGCTAAAAACAAAAGACTCAGGTTCAAATTTTTTAACTTTTGTCACAGTTTCACAAACGCTGTCAGAATGGGTCTTTTTCAAAGACAGTTTGTGAGTGGGCTCACTGTCCTCTGGCAAGCTGCATGCTGTAGCTCCATCTCTATTTTCGGGTAGCGGACAACACATTTGATCTGGAATGGAGATGTGCAACCACTGCTTATGTTTAATACCTTCTCTTTTTACATGATGATGTCCCAAGTTTTTGGGGTTGATAAAGGCACTATCTTGTTCTCGCTTGTGAAGGTTACTATCCTGATTCACATTTTCAACCCTACAAGGATCATTTGTGGAAGAGTGTTTTTTACTGTGGTTGTGTTTCTCAGCTTCCTTGGCTATATGTTTGATTCGAGGGTCATCAAAAGGAATATATTGTATGGAGTGTTTACAATTTTCTGAGTGCCTGTGGCTGGCTGGTTTAGTGAAAGGACCGTTGTTTCCGAGAAAACAGATGTTTTTTTTGTCACTTGTGCTGGTTTTCTCAGCTGAAAGATTTTGCCGAACGCAGTCACTTGGTCTAGGCACTTTTTTAAAAGTTTTACTGGCTGGATGTAGGAGAGGTGGGGACTTGTATGATGGAGGAGGTATGTAATTAGGGGGTTCCATGCCTGAGTCATGAGAACAAGAGTCCTGGGTGGGATCTAGAACTTTAGGAGATGAGTGATGTTCATCTTTTTGTTGATTATCCTTATTTTCACCAACGTCTACAGCTCCCCATGTCTGCTGGTGAGCTTCATATGATGGTGGCTTTGAGGGTCGACTATATTTCGGTTTTGCGAAAGAACTCTTGCTGCAGTCCTGATTTACAATATAATTATCCTTATCTTGCTTTGTATTTTCTTTGATGCAAGAGTTGTCACCTGAACTTGACGTTATAGCCATGTGGCATGGACCTTCAGGAGAATTACCCTTTGAAATAAATTGTATTTTCTGCTTACTGGGACACACAAATGGACCACATTCTGGATTTGATGAGATTAAATCCTCTAACTTCTCACAACTGCCATCTGATGTTTGCTGTTCTACTGTTTTTACACCTACTGTTACTTTCTTTCTTGTTTTCTCCACATTTTCTATGACAGTGTTGTGACATTCCTTGGCATTTTTATCTACTACGTTACATCTCTTCTTTCCATCAACATTTATTGGCAAGGCTGGCTTGTCTGCTGCTCCGTTTTCTCCATGTCTGAATAAAACACTGAAATCTTGGCCTCTCCTTCTCCAGTACTGAATGTCTTTATCTGTCCTCGCCCAACATGGTCGTTCAGAGTGAAGTCTGTCCAAGACCCTGCAATATAAACAAGCATTCAGTATGAAAGATCGAATACATTTACATCTAATTACATTAATGATAATATAAAAGTTGTCATACGTTTACCTAATCTCTAAATCCATAGTATTAGCAAAACTGCTGTAACAATTAAAAGCCCATGCAGATCTGACTCATTTTATCACCAGCCTTGAAAATGAAAACAACAAATACACAATTAGAAGTAACAAGATATCTTCTCACAAAAAAATAAAAAAAATAAATGTATTTAGGTTATGTACCAATCAAGAGTTTTCCGGAGAGAAAAAGGAATGGGTTACTTGCTACTTTAGGAGAAACAAGGGGGTTGATTTACTATAGGCAAATAGACTGTAAGTGCAGTTGCACTCATTTTCCTTAGTAAAGAATTCCCAATCAGGTGCAAGAAAAAAAAAAAAAAAAAAACATAATTTCTTGTACAGGATTGGATGATGGAAATCAGCAGAGCTTTACCACATTTGCTAAACTCTGGGTAAGATGAGTGCAACTGCACCTGCAAAGTGCCCAGTCTATGTGCCTTTAGTAAATCCACTCCAATGAGTGCTACACTTCTTCCCTGCAGCCCTTTAAGCTCCCCTGGGGATTAGTTCAAAATAAAAATACAAAAGAAAATTTCATCTTTCCATCGCAGAAAGCAAGAATGCAGATTTAGGCAAGTTTTTTTTTTTTGCAGTTTTAATCCCTGCGTGGTCATTATTTATTAAATTCTAATCAGATGAAAATTGCAGCAAGATGCAGAAATCAAGAAAAAATAAAATACTTCATTAAAAATAGTGATGCTTTTTGGAAGCAGTCAGTATATGCATTTCAATAGCTATTGGATTTGGGGGGGGGGGGGGGTGGGGAGCTGTTGGGGGCCTTAGAATGCAATATAAAATATTTAGCTATTATTATTGCTTCTTAAAGCGGTAGTAAACAACATAAAAAAGGCATTGAGCAGTTTAAGTCATTATGTGCTAGTATGCATCGCATTCTAGCGTTTTATGACAGACATTGCTGTAAATGAAGCCCTCCAGCGGTGTGCTGTCACCGCTGAAGGCACTTCCATCTTCAACCGGTCTTCCTTCCGGGTTTGCGGGCTTCAGTGATATGAATGAAGTCACTCCTGTGCATGCACGCAGGAGTCACTGTTTACGACATGGCTTCAGAGCATTGCATTGGTTATGTCACTGGCTGTATCTAAGTATAATATACATTAAATGGTGCACGTTTAGTGCCGGTTCACACTGCCGCGACCTCTAAGTCGTCTCATAAGGTGCGACTTTTAGCGTGACTTCAGCGCGACTGTGCGTGGCTTCAGCGCGACTTGTGAATTTTTTTACGCGACTTATATGATAGACGACTTTGTACGACTTTGTATTTGGCCAATCAGAATATGATGTTTTTTGGATAGTGTCTGGGGGGTAGTGTCTGGGGGGTCTAAAAATTGTCCCTGTGAAGTTTAATCACTGTAGCATGTCCAGAACCAGCAAAAAAAAAGCATTTTTCTTATAATGTTTATTAACACATGAATATGTCTTCTCTCCACCTGGCCGTTTTTCTTGCAGGCATTTATCGGGCATTTTTGGAGGCAGGCATGACTTTTTTTGGATTTAGTGTCTGGGGGGTTTAAAAAGTGTCCCTGTGAAGTTTCATCTCTGTAGCATGTCCAGAACCAGAATAAAAAACGGAATTTTTGTAAAATCTTACCTGTAAAATTCCTTTCTCTGAGTCCTCCGACAGTCGCCGCCTCTTCATATTCGTCACATATGGGGTATTAGACTTTGCTCCGAAGGAGTAGCTAGGCAACAGAATATGTTAACAATAAAGCTTTAACATATCCCACCCTCAAGGGGTGGTCCCCTCAGTCAATACCCTCCTACTTCCTGCAACCATATCTCAGTTTTAGTGGAATAGCAGTAGAGTATACATTCAAACCCCAAAAGAGGGGCGGGGGCGGCGACTGTCGGAGGACTCAGAGAAAGGAATTTTACAGGTAAGATTTTACAAAAATTCAGTTTTCTCTTACGTCCTCCGACAGTCGCCGCCTCTTCATATTCGTCACATATGGGGACGTCCCAAAGCAGTGCAAACATGAGGGGTGGGAAACGCATCCGCGCCGAAAGGCAACGCAGTCTCCACATCAAAGAAAGGAACCTTACCAAAGGAAGGAAACCAGCTGGGCAACAGCAAAAATAAGTGCTCAACAGGAGCAACAACCCAGGAAAAGACAAAAAAACCAGGGGATACAAAAAAACTATCCCAACAGCCAGGAGTCCCCAACAAGGGACCCTATGGAACAGCCGCACTAAGAACCTTGCGGCCAAAGGAAGCATCCGCCGATGCCTGAACATCTACTTTGTAGAATTTTGTGAAAGTGTGTACGGTCGACCAAGTCGCCGCCTTACACACCTGGGCTACAGAAGCCCCATGACGGCAGGCCCAAGACGTACTCAGTGATCTAGTAGAGTGCGCCTTCACAGGCACAGGGGGAACCTTCCCCTGCAAGGCATAGGCCTGTTCAATGGTCTGCCTGATCCATTTGGCAATGGTAGAGGCGGAAGCCGCCATGCCCTTCCGAGGACCCTCTGGAAGAACAAACAAGGAGTCAGTCTTACGAAAAGACTCAGTCGATTTAAGGTAAACCCTTATCGCCCGAACAACATCCAGAGAGTGCAATCTCACCTCCTTCGGATGTTTAGGCTTCGTGCACAACGAAGGCAAAACAATATCCTCGTTAAGATGGAATTCCGAAACTCGTTTCGGTAGAAAAGAAGGATTAGGTCGCAAGACCACCTTATCCAAATGAACAACCAGGTACGGAGACTTGCAGGACAAAGCCGCCAGTTCCGACACTCTGCGAGCCGAAGTGATCACCACCAAAAAGGCGACCTTTTTGGACAACATAGACAACGAGATCTTCCTGATCTGTTCAAAAGGAGCACGTTGTAACACAGATAGAACTAGATTCAAGTCCCAAGGGGACAAAGGATCCCTCCTAGGAGGAACCAGATGCCGCACACCCTGAATAAAAGTGCCAACCAAGGAGTTGGAAGCCACGGGACGTTGAAACAGAACGGCCAGCGCCGACACCTGACCCTTAATCGTAGCCAGCGCCAAACGCTGATCGACACCCGTCTGAAGGAAAGACAGCACACGGGAAACCGAGTACGTGCGGGGTGAAAACCCCCTGGACTCACACCAGGCAAAATAGGCCTTCCAAGTACGGTAATAAACCTTCCCCGAGGAAGACTTCCTCGCGTTGATCAAAGTATGAACGACCTCTGGAGAGAGACCCTTCTCCTTCAGGACCTCGGTCTCAACAGCCAGGCCGTCAAAGCCAGCGACTGTAAAGCAGGATGGTAAATCGGTCCTTGAGACAGTAGATCGTCTCGAAGAGGCAGACGCCAAGGAGCGTCGACCGCCAGATTCACGAGGTCTGCGTACCAGGACCGGCGAGGCCAGTCCGGTGCCACAAGAATCACCGTGCTGCGTTCCGAGTGCAACCTGCGAAGGAACCTGGACAGCAACTGAATCGGTGGAAACGCGTACATCAGCCTGTACTGATGCCACGGGGCCACTAACGCGTCCGACGCGTCTGCCCGAGGGTCGCGCGTCCTTGCCACGAACCTCTTCACCTTGTAGTTGAGGCGAGACGCGAACAGGTCCACATCTGGAAGACCCCACTTCGCGCACAACATCTGGAAGACAGCCGGGTGGAGAGACCATTCCCCCTGATCCAGGGTCTGGCGACTCAGATAGTCCGCCTGCCAGTTCTCCACTCCCGGAATGTGAACCGCCGTTATCGCCGGGACATGAGTCTCGGCCCAAGACAGAATGTCGGCCACTTCTCGAGCCGCTCGGGCACTCCTGGTGCCCCCTTGGTGGTTGATGTAGGCCACCGCCGTGGCATAGTCCGTCTGCACCCGAACCGGGCAGCCCTGCAGCCGGTCCGTCCAGCGATGAAGACAGAGCCTTATCGCACGCAATTCCAGAATGTTGATCGGAAGGGAAGACTCCCCCTCCGACCAGGTCCCCTGGGCGGACAGAACGCCCAGAACACCACCCCAGCCCGACAGGCTGGCATCCGTGGTGATTATCGTCCACGAGATCGGACGAAACGACTTGCCCCCGGACACCAACGGGGACTGGAGCCACCACAGAAGGTTTTCCCTGGTGCGATGACTCAACGAGATCTGAAGATCCAGAGATTGAGGTCGCCCGTCCCACCTGGACAGGATCTCCGCTTGGAGACCCCGCGTGTGAAACTGCGCGAAAGGAATCGCCTCGAAGGCCGAGACCATCAATCCCAGACATCTCATACCCGTCCGCAGAGACGAGTGTGGAACGTCCCTGAGGGACCTGACTTCCTCCTGAAGAGTCCTGAGTTTGTCTTCCGGCAGGAAGACCTTCGCCTGCACCGAGTCCAGTATCATTCCCAGATAGGGGAGACGAACCGACGGACTCAGTGTCGACTTTGGAACATTTATCGTCCAACCGAACTCCTGCAGAGTTTGCATTGTGACAGACAGGTCCTTCTCCAGACCCTGTCTGGTCGCAGACCGAACCAGAATGTCGTCCAGATACCCCAGGACAGAAATGCCCTGGGCTCTCAATAATGCCAGAACCGGTGCAAGCACCTTGGTGAAGACCCGCGGAGCCGAGGCGAGCCCAAAGGGCAACGCCACAAACTGGTAGTGATCCTCCGCAATGGCAAATCGAAGGTACTTCTGATGACCCTCGAATATGGGGATGTGAAGGTACGCATCCTTCAAATCGATGGAGGCCATGAATTCCCCCGGAACCAGGGCAGCCACCACCGAGCGCAGGGATTCCATGCGGAACTTGCGAACTCGCACAGAGCGGTTCAGAGCTTTCAAGTCCAGAATCGGACGAACCTTGCCCTCCTTCCTGGGCACGGTGAACAGATTGGAATAAAACCCCCGAAATCTGTCCCGATGAGGCACCGGAACCACCACTCCCTGAGCCCTCAGGTCCCGCACCGCCAGGTGCAGATCCCGCAGGCGCTCTGGAGACAGTTGAAGATTTGAGGGAAAAAATCTGCTCTCCGGCCGAGAGAGAAACTCGATCTTGTAACCAGATCGAACGATTTCCAGAACCCATCTGTCCCTCACACGGGCCAACCAGGGCTGAAGAAAACCGAGCAAGCGTCCCCCCACCCCAAAACTGGGTGAGGGCGCCCCTTCAGGCCGAACTGTTATGGGCCGCAGGTCCGGATTGACCGGACTTCTGTTTCCCAGACCAGGGCTTCTTCTGAGAGCCTTGGCCCTTGAACGGTTTGCCCTTGTAGTGCGGCCGAAAGGCACGAAAGGACCCCTGAGGGGGCCGAAAATGAGCATGCTTCTTCCCAGAAGCCCCCTTAGCCTTGGGGAAATGGGGCAAGAGAGTGCTCTTACCCCCGGTAATCCCCTTAATCAACACATCCAGGGACTCCCCAAAAAGGCGGGACCCATCATAAGGCAGATTGGCTAAGGTTTTACGTGAAGATTGGTCCACCGACCAACATTTCAACCAAACCAGGCGGCGAGACAACACCGCCACGCTGTGCACACGCGCGGCCAACGGAATCAGGTCCAGGTCCGCATCACACAGATACATGACACCCTGGTGGATCTGATCCACCATATCCAGGGTCGCCACCGAGGCCGAATCGGCCACTAGGACGCGCCTAAGCATCTGCGTCCAACTTGCGATCGCCTGGGCCGCCATGAGAGAAGCAAACAGAGCCTTAAGCATAGAACCCGTAACAGAATAAGTATGACGGGCAAGAGACTCCAGTCTCCTATCCGTGGCATCACGGAAAACAGGGGATCCCTCTGCAGGGATCGCAGTGGCTTTGTTCAAAACCGCAATAGCATGATCCACTGGCGGAGGCACACACCACCGTTCATCAGTGGCAGGCGAGAAAGGATAACGCAGCTTAAATTTACTTGGTACCGCAAAAGGCTTGCGCAAATCGCGCCATTGGTCCTTAACAGCGCGCTGAAAATCAGCATTGCAGGGAAAAACCTGCGGCGTCCTGCGTTTTCTCTGCGTCCCATAAGCCGCCAAGGCAGCTGGGGGACACACCTCGTCCTGCAAACGTAGCGTCTGCTTAATGGAAGCAATCAACTCATCCATGATTGCAAGCTCTTCAGGCGAGCCAGGGGGAGAATTATCAACCCCCTCAACTTCAGCCTCTACCTCAGACCCCACTAGATCAAGAGAGGAGCGGGACCCCGATAGGGGGGTCCCCGCCAGAACAGCCCCATCACCTTCACCCTCAGAATCAGAGGACAGAGCAACTCTGGGCCGTTTAGTAGATTGAGCAGCCACCAGCATTTGCACCTGTGCAGCAAGGCCAGCCACATAGTGGCTAAATCCCCCCCTGGGGGGGAAACAGCGGTCCCCTGGCTTTCCACCAATACTGTGGGAAACTTGCCCTCCTGAGAATCCATTGCCCCTGTATGCCAGACAACCAAGGGTTAACTGCCCCCTTACAGCAAGCGCGGCAAGTGCAGCCCACCGCACCACACTCAGGCACAATGAGACCCCCACAGGGAATATACAGACTGAATACAGGCAATGGAACACAGGAATAGAAGGATAAAACCTGAGGAGACTCCGCTGCTGCTGCTGCCTCGATCGGTGCTTCCAGGAGAGAGGAAGTGATGCTGCCAGGGCGCTCTATGTAAGTCTATGGAGGCTACAAGAAAATGGCCGCCGTGCATGTAAACCATGCGGCCGGAGCGGGCGCCGGTAAAATGGCGTCGTTTGGCGCCGAAATCGCCGCTCCACAGTGCATAAAATCACACACAATATTATCCCATTATATGGATACATGTTAGATCGCCGCAGCGATCGCTGTATATGCCCCAACATGCCATTAAAAACATGCCCCACAGCACACAGCTCCTCACACTGCCCAGCCTGACATACTCAGTGTCATACAGCTCCCCCCCCCCTTGCAGCCCACAGCATGCAGCCGAGAGATAGGGAGACAAGCAGTGTGATTAAAGGCAGGTTACACAGTCCCAGACTGAGACCCCCCCCAGACAGACAGGTCCCCACATAGATACACTTACCTCACATGGCGTGGGGAACCCGCACAGGCGAACAAGCCGCTGCACATGAGGCAGGGAGAGTCGCAATTCAAGACGCACACAATGGCGGTTCAGAAACCGCACAGCGTCCGGTGAGGTAGCCACCTCACCAATCATCCCTGCACCGAACAGGGATGGGTCGTTCACTGTGCCAGGAGCATTACCTGGCTGAACGCTCGATGGCAGACTGGGAAGCCACTGACCCACGACCTGCGACCAGGGGGATCAGCCCGAGACCCAGTCCGCATGATCCTCTTCGTCCGAAGAACTAACTAATGCTGACAAAAATAACAGCTAAGTAAAGGTAGAGAGAAAACTCAAACAAAATATCAAAAAGAAGAAAGAGTCTGGGACAAAAAGTCCCAGCACAGAGAGAGCCAGCCACTCCTGACAAGCTAGACATTAAAACTGAGATATGGTTGCAGGAAGTAGGAGGGTATTGACTGAGGGGACCACCCCTTGAGGGTGGGATATGTTAAAGCTTTATTGTTAACATATTCTGTTGCCTAGCTACTCCTTCGGAGCAAAGTCTAATACCCCATATGTGACGAATATGAAGAGGCGGCGACTGTCGGAGGACGTAAGAGAAAGAGCATTTTTCTTAGAATTATTAATACAGCAGTGTGGCGGCTTCTCTACACCTTGCATTTTTTATTGCTGGCATTTATCGGGCATTTTTTGGGCGTCTCTGGAGGCAGGCATGTCTTTTTTGGATTTAGTGTCTGGGGTGTCTAAAAAGTGTACCTGTGAAGTTTCAGCTCTGTAGCATGTCCAGAACCCACACTGAACCCACTGAACCCACACTGCTGTATTAATAATTATAAGAAAAATGCTTTTTTTTCTGGTTCTGGACATGCTACAGAGATGAAACTTCGCAGGTACACTTTTTAGACCCCCCAGACACTAAATCCAAAAAAGACATGTCTGCCTCCAGAGACGCCCATAAAATGCCCGATAAATGCCAGCAATAAAAAATGCAAGGTGTAGAGAAGCCGCCACACTGCTGTATTAATAATTATAAGAAAAATGCTCTTTTTTTCTGGTTCCGGACATGCTACAGAGATGAAACATCACAGGGACATTTTTTAGACCCCCCAGACACTAAATCCAAAAAAAGTCATGCCTGCCTCCAAAAATGCCCGATAAATGCCTGCAAGAAATACGGCCAGGTGGAGAGAAGACATATTCATGTGCTAATAAAAATTATAAGAAAAATGCATTTTTTTCTGGTTCTGGACATGCTACAGTGATGAAACTTCACAGGGACATTTTTTAGATCCCCCAGACACTAAATCCAAAAAAAGTCATGCCTGCCTCCAAAAATGCCTGATAAATGCCTGCAAGAAAAACGGCCAGGTGGAGAGAAGACATATTCATGTGCTAATAAAAATTATAAGAAAAATGCTTTTTTTTTGCTGGTTCTGGACATACTACAGAGATGAAAGTTCACAGGGACATTTTTTAGACCCCCCAGACACTAAATCCAAAAAAAGTCATGCCTGCCTCCAAAAATGCCCGATAAATGCCTGCAAGAAAAACGGCCAGGTGGAGAGAAGACATATTCATGTGCTAATAAAAATTATAAGAAAAATGCTGTTTTTTTGCTGGTTCTGGACATACTACAGAGATGAAACTTCACAGGGACATTTCTTAGACCCCCCAGACACTAAATCCAAAAAAAGTCATGCCTGCCTCCAAAAATGCCCGATAAATGCCTGCAAGAAAAACGGCCAGGTGGAGAGAAGACATATTCATGTGCTAATAAAAATTATAAGAAAAATGCTTTTTTTTTTCTGGTTCTGGACATGCTACAGTGATGAAACGTCACAGGGACACTTTTTAGACATATTCATGTGCTAATAAAAATTATAAGAAAAATTAAATTTTTTTCTTGTTCAGGACCATTTTTATGGAAAGTCGGATCACAAGTCGGATCACAAGTCGCTTCCAATAAGACAAGGAGGTGACTCCCATTGAAGTATATGGGACAAGTCGGATCACAAGTCGCCTCAAAGTAGTACAGGACCCTTTTCTGAAGTCGGAGCGACTTCAGTAGTGCCAATTAAGACGGCACTCATTGATTAACATTGCTTTTGTTATGTCAAGCGACTTGGGGCGACTTGAGGGCACACAAGTCGCCTCACAAGTCGTGCTGGTGTGAATGGGCTCTTAGGGGATATTTACTGTACATAAAGGTAAACCCTTTTATAGGCTTACCTATAGGTAAAAATCATAGAATGGAGTTTACTCCCACATTAGTGCTAGGCTCACCCTATAGGCAGTTGAGGGACTGTGTGTAATCGCACGCCTTCCTGCACCCACATAGCAGACACACCAGAGTGCCATTACTTCTTAATGACACCCCCATGCACTGGAAACCACAGCACGTTTTACTGTGCTGTACAACTACATATCATCATGAGGTTTCCCTGAGGCTGAAATTTTGGAAAGGTGCAGGGACCTTTTCCCTGCGTTTTCTGTAGGTAGAGCAGACTATTCAAATGAATGGGCTGTTGTGACCACGCATACACAGGCGCAGGGAAACTGCCTAGCCTTATGCTGATCAGATTTGCATGTAAAATCAGAACATTTTAAAAGGCAATAGTTTTCCTTTAATTTTGTTAACCTAGCATACAGTACATAGAAACTACACTAGATACATTATATCTTGTATTTTGGGTTTGGTGTCTAGAAACGATCTGATATGATTCCCTTTCTCATCTGAGCCACTAGCAAAATGACATCAGAGAAGAATTGAATTTGACACAAATAGGACAAGGATGTGAGCAGAATTCAACACCAAATATTCTTCTTAGGTTAAACGTGCACAAACTTATTTCTTTGCTAACTGCTCTGTGCAAATATCTTCTGTAAGAAAGACCTGGTTTTATTGCTCCTACCCAAACTACATTCTACTTATAATTTAGGTAGAATTTATACAATTCTGCAACAAAGAAGGTAAGGCCGGAGTGCAACTTTAACATTAAAGTGGTTGTAAATGCTTACATATTTCCAGTGAAGTGACTGGCCTTGGGTAATACACAGAGATAAAACAAATCCTCCTACATAAGTGTACCTGTTTATCTGCAGTCCTCTCTTCTCTACATTTATTCAAACTCCAGCATACATAATGCCCATCTGAGCTGTCAGAAAATAGGGTGGAGAGCTGAGATTACACACTGCAGAGTTCAGTGAGGAGTGCTGATTGGAGGGAAGGGACACCCCCCCCCCCCCCCCCCATCATCACACAGGAAAAGAGCTGAGGCTGTCAATCACAGGAAGTGGGCTGGAGATCCCATCTTTTTTCTCTTGGTGTTAGGAAAATTTGTCAGAAGTGAATTGAGTCATGCTGATAGCAGAGGTATGAAGCAGCAGACAGAAATGACACTTGGTGCTCTTAATTAAGACAAGTACACTCTATAGAGGGATATGCTTTGTTCATATTTCATGTGTAAAGTTTACATGGACCATCGGATGAGGTCCACCAGTCACTTTTTTTAGGCAGACCTGATCAGATGGTCAATGCATCCCAATGGACAGGCGGGTGTAAATGGACTTGTGTCTGTTTACACTTGCCTACCTCTGTGTCTGATCTGGTCTGCTAAAAACAAACACGGATCTGTCCTCTTCCATTTCGGCTGGTTGAATTGGAGGGCAGACAGGTGTAAACTAACAGTGGAATCTGTTTACTCTTGGCCAACCATAGAGCAGAGCAGGCTTTTTGAGCTGATCCCCCTCTAATCGTAACGGAACCCACATAGAATCCGCCCCATGTGAAAGGCACCTTAGGGGAGTAGAACAGTGGTAGGTGGAAGGTGGAAGCACCATAAGTTAAGGTGGTTGTGGGAGGAACCAGAAACTATGGCAAGCTGATGTCATTTTTGGAGGGACTAAGTGGTGGTCAACTTGAAAATTATAGAGGGTCACAAGTGCGGCCCTCAAAATATCTAGAGGGCAGCACAACAGCAGTGCATTTCACACCTCTACCCCCAAAAATGTTGATCCTGCTGCATTTTTGCAGCATATCGCAATGCACAATAAAGAGGTGTAACCCCCAGCATTGGTGTCAGTGGATGTAATAATAAACCCTAACACTGGTGTAAGTGAATGCAAAAATTAACCCCAAACATTGGTGTCATTGTACGTAGTAATAACAACCTACACTGGTGTCAGTGACTGCAAGACTAACCCACAGCATCAGTGCCAGTGAATACATTTCGCAATGACAGCATCAGTGCTATTAACTACCATCTCCCACACATTGCACAAGTTGCAGTAAAATCTATCCCCCCCCCCCCACCACCCCATTGATGGTCAGTGGCAGTGAAAGTTAGCAGTGAAAGTTAGCTCCCCCACCCCCCCCCACCCCAAACTGGTGGTTATACCAGAGAAAATTAACTCTCCATCCCCCTTTCTGCATCGTTGGACATTGCAGTGGAAGTTAACACCCACAACCCCCGCACTGGCGGTCTTGGCAGTGAAAGTTAGCCACAATAGGTGGTTATGTCAGTGAAAGTTAACTACCCCATCCCTCCTGCATTGTTGATCACTTCTTTTACATTCCCTATTACACGTGCCTCTTTCTTTCTCTCCCCAAGCTGACACTTTACCTTTAAAGCGGGCCGCATGTTGGGCACAAGGGCACCAGTGGGTGACTCAGCACCATAGATTCCACATATAAACGAAACATCATTTTTACATGTACTGACCCTTAAAGCCTGTAACTATATGGTGTCATATCCATACAAATTCAGTGGAATAACTTGTTTTTGCATGTGGATGGGCTAGCACACAGTAATACTCACCTTACTCCACAGTCCCATGATCTTTATTCCCACCAGTGTTGGTTGTGGTGACCTGTTTGTCTAAGTTACTCTTCATGCCAATCTCAAATAGTTTTTTGTTGCTGCCCCTTCGCAGATGCCACCATGCCTCCATCGCAATCAGTGGACAACCCATTGCCACAACATCAGCATAGGAAAAGTGTCTACTCACATTCCAGCGCTTTAGAGTAGAAGACTGGGCAGCCATCTTTCACAGAACTGGGAGTAAGGTGAATATTCCTGTGAGCTAGTTCACCCCCTAAAAAAATCCAGCAACAGTCTCCATGGGATGGGGAGGAGGACATTTAAACAAATATGGGAAAAGGGAAGCTTTTAGCCCCCCCTTTTCTTATGGGATGGCGGAAGGGGTAATATTAGGCCCTAGTGACTGATCAATTATTAGTATTAGATATAGGTAGTTTAGTATAAGAGACTCTGAGGTATTAGGTAGCTGAACTTTTGACCCCTTAGCTAGGTCAGCACCTTCTTTCCCGCTGTTTATTTCCCGCTTTTTAGTAGCTAGGGAGTTTTAGTCAGGTAGCTAGGTAGATTTGGCTTACCTCTATATTTGTAAGCGAATGGGAGTTATTTCTGATCCTGCTTCCCGCCCCATAAGCCCGCTCAGACCAGCTTTTGGGGCTATATAATCAGTTCTCATGTCTTTGAAAATCAATCTTTTCCTTGAAATCTTCCGATCCAAATTTTCCCCTCCCTCCCTCCCCTTGTTTGTCGCGGCCATAATTATTACGTGGTAAGGTCACCTCTATGTTTTGAGGGGGACAATGTTATTCTCTGTTTTAAATGTATGGGTGAATTATTTTAAGAAATATGTTATTTGGTTATTACGGCCCGAGTTGTTCTGACTGGGTTGTTTTGTTATGCGATTTACTGTGTTATGTTTATTTATTATATTAAACCAGTAATAAACAGCCGCGGCCTTATTTTGCCAAAAGCTCAAGTGTCTGTTGTGCCTGTTTTTTATTATTGATTGATAGCTATGTTATTTAGGTAAATATTTAAGTATAACATCCTTCCTGCCATTCCATAAATGAAGGCAAAAGGGGGGCCTATTTTGCTCTGCTACACAGCTCATATTAACCACTTAAGCCCCGGAAGATTTTACCTCCTTCCTGACCAGGGCCTATTTTGCGATTCGGCACTGCGTGACTTTAACAGACAATTGCGCGGTCGTGCAATGCTGTACCTAAACGAATTTGATGTCCTTTTTTCCCCCACAAACAGAGCTTTCTTTTGGTGGTATTTGATCACCTGTGCGATTTTTTGATCATTCGCTATAAACAAAAAAAGAGCGTAAATTTTGCAAAAATAATAATATTTTTCACATTTTTTTTATATGAAATTCTCCCCCAAAAAATGTAAAAATCAAAATGTTTTAACATTTTAGGACAATTTTTTTTTTACCATATGTTTGGTAAAAAAAAAATCGCAAAAAGCGTATTTTGATTGGTTTGCGCAAAAGTTATTGCATTTACTAACAAAGGGAAAGATTTTTGTCATTTTTGTTGTTTTTTTTTAACGCGTAATGGCGGCGATCTGCGATTTTTTTTGCAGGACTGCGACATTGGGGCGGACAGATCGGACCCTTGACTGACATTTTTGACATGTTTGGGGTTACCAGTGACATTACTACAGTAATCAGTGCTATACATATGCACTGTTACTGTAAAAATGACACTGGCAGTGAAGGGGTTAACTTTTTTGGAGAGGGAGGGGTTAAGTGTGTCCCTAGGGGCGTGTTTCTAACTGTGATTGGCTGTGGCTTGATGTGTAAGAACAGTGATCAACGGTCCTACATAGCAGAACTGTGTGATCACCATTCTTACACAGGGAAGAATGACAGGCGGCTTTTTTTACCTTAGCCGCCTGCCTTTCTCCCGGTGTAACGGACGATCGCGAGTGCCCGGCCACACGCGCGGGAGAGTCCGTGACCACGCAGGGGAGCGGTAGCGCGCCTCCGGCGGGGCGCGCTCGCTCCCTAGAGCCTCACAGGCTAGCGACGTAGCCCTACGTCGCTTTGCCTGTGAGGGGCTGACTTCCGCCGTAAATAGTCGTGCGGCGGTCGGCAAGTGGTTAAAGTGGAAGTTAACTTCCATTACTGAATTTTACCTATAGGTAAACCTATAATAAGGCTTACCTATAGGTAGTATAAATATATCCTATATGTGCACCGTTTTGGATATATTTACTGTAAATGCAGCCAGTGACATCATTTGTTTTAAGGTAAGTTTACCATAATGTGCTAGTATGCGATGCATACAAGCACATTATGGCTTTACCTTGCAGGGTAAAAAACAAAAAACGTCCAGCGGTTTACAACCACTTTAATAAGTATTGCAGAGCTCTAAAAGATAGACATAGAGTTAGGGATCATGTCACCAGGCATTTTTTTCCTGTTTGGAACGCACTGCAAACGCAATCAGCGAAAATCCTATTGACTTTATTTAAGCAGTACAAGGCAGCTCAGAGGCTGTGTTTGACCTCATTTGTGCTGCATTCCTTTGGGTGCAGCATGTTCTATTGAGGTGTGATTGAACTGCAGGCAAAGCAGGTCAAACATAGCCTTAAAAATACAGCATGCATTTGATTAGAAAACACAGTGTTTGGCTAGATTGTCCATCGTCATGGACCTAATTCAGACAGGCTCACTCAGTCAATTATATGGTTGAGCGCAGTTAATGCTGCACTGACCCATAGTCATTTTTAGACATTCACCACTCACTGCAGACACACAGAAAGTGAAAGCATCTAACTATAAACACATGGTTTGGGGTTGAGAAATGGAAACGACCCATGTCTGCCTAGGAAAATCATCGATATACACAAAAGAGGTTTAGAGGTGTAGTCAGCATGAACTGATCCATACTGCAAATAATCCATACTCCAGCTGCCAAGGTATTTCTTAAGTAAAATTTTAATTCCATGTAAATCTATAGACTAGGCCTATTTTGGACAAAACAGGGCCCTGACCAGAAGGTGCTGAAATTCTGTACTTGGCATCTCATAAGAATAAAGCAGTGTTAATTTTGGCATCAAATTTAGATTGAGTTTTAGTTATAGTCTTTTGAATAAAATGCCATTTTAGTTTTAGTCTCATTTTTAGTCATCTGCAATTGTTTTAGCAATAGCTGTATTTTAGTTGACTAAAATCTCCAGTACATTTTGGTTGAATAACATAATTTTAGTCAACTAAAATCTACTGTGTTTAATTAAATTGTAATGCATTATTTAGGCATTTCTATAGAATTTCCAAACTTATTATATACTCCTGGAGTAAAAAAAAATCTAATATCGTGTTATTATTTATGGTATTAAGGTTTGAACAAATTTACAGATTTAGCCACTCTGGGCAGTCTGAGGAGGCCTGTAATGCACAGTGCTCCGGACGGTGGCCTGAGGAAGCCTGTAATGCACACAGTGCTCTGGACATAGACAGTCTGAGAAGGAGGCCTGTAATGCATTGCACACAGTGCTCTGGACAGTGGTCTGAAGAGCCTGTAATGCTACACAGTGATCTGGAGCTGGTCTGCAAGGCCTTATGCTGCATGGTGCTCTGGATGCCGGTGGTTAGAGGAGGCCTGTAATGCACACACAGTGCTCTAGACGATGGTGACTCTGAGGGGAGGCCTGTAATGCACAGTGCTCTGGATGCAGGTGGTCAGAAGAGGCCTGTAATGCTGCACAATGCTGCATGGTGGTCTCAGGTCTGAGGGATGGCCTGTAATGCACAGTGCTCTGGATGCCGGTGGTCACTGGTCAGAAGCCAAAGGAGGCCTGTAATGCTGCTCAGTGCTGGATGATGGTCTAGGGTCTGTGGGATGGCCTTTAATGCACAGTGCCTTGGATACCAGTGGTCAGAGGAGGCCTGTAATGCACACACAGTGCTCTGGACGCTTGACAGTGGTCTGAGGGGAAGCCTCAGGGCAGTAATTGTAATGTACACACTCACAGTGCTTTCGTCTGCTCTACTCTGGAAGGTCATCATTGTTGTGAGTCAGGAGTGGGACTGAGACTCTCGTTGGGAGGCTGCACAGTGCTGCTCTACTCTGGACAGTTGTCTGAGGACTCGGAGGAGGCCTGTAGTGCTGGATGCACAGTGCTGCAACTGCTACTAAGTGATACATGCTACATACTCGACTCGCTTGCTGGGAGCAGAAGCAGGCAGAGCTCTGTGGAAATCGGAAGTTCAGAGAGTAAAATGTCCCTGCTTCACATTTTCGTTTCGTTTGTTACCGAAAACAGAATTGATTTTCGTCATAGTTTTCGTCACTGGACGAAAATGTGGTATACTTTTCGTTTTGTTTTCGTCACTGTAAAAATGCCACTGACGAAAATCTTAACACAGGAACGAAGGGCTTAAATTAATGTAAAAAAGGGTAAAAAAATAGCAAATAAAAAAAATTATTATAGCATATGCAATTGTGACACAAGTCATAGTGTAATTGAATGTTATTAAAAATTACCTTTCCTTTTTAATCTGCAGCCGCTGCAATTTTCTGAAAATGCAATGCAATATGACTACCTGGAGGCGTTCTGTACGCAGATGGTGTACAGAATGCCCCCCCCCGAAATTTCATTACCTGCTTGTGTAATTGGCATACTGATTAAGTCTTCACTAAGATAAAAAAATTCAATTTTGAGCATCCCCTGCAACAAAAATGTCATTTCTAGTGAGATGCTCCCGAAAGGGAAATCATGTCTAAAGGGATGCAGACCCTGAAAATTTCCTTATTGGTGCCCTGTAGGTGCAGCAGCTGATTGATAATCATAAAATCACTCCCATACAGATTCACTGAGCACAAGGATACAGACATATCGCCATACTCAGGAGGAGTAGCAGAATGTATTTTGGGGTGTAATTTTTGCTATGTACATGCTATGTGCTAGAAATATCCTATAAAGTGACAACTTTGTGTAAAAAAAAATATGTTTTAATTTTCTTTCCACATTTTACAAAAACTCGTGGAAAAAAATGACATGTTCAAAAGACTCATTATGCCTCATAGATTATACGCTGGAATGTTTGCTTTCCAAAATGGGGTCATTTTGTGGGTAATTCCATTGTCCTGGTGCTCCAGGGCCTTCAAAAGTGTGATAGGTCGTTAGGAAATTATATGTGTAATTTATGCTCCTAGAACAACCGATGGTGCTTCTTGCATGTTGGGCCTCTGTATGTGGCTAGGCTGTGTGAAAGTCTCACACATGTGGTATTGCCATACTCAGGAGGAGTAGCTCAGGAGGAGTAGCAGAACATATTTTTGTGGTGTAATTGCAAGTATGCATATACTGTGTGAGATAAATAACTTATTTGACAATTTTGTGTAAAACAAATATATATATATATATATATATATATATTGTGACAGGAAGTCAGGTAAATCTGGGAATGTAGTCACTGAGAGGAGACACATTCCCACCTGCTTTGAAAGTTCACTGATACTATAGGGTGTTGGCTGCAGAGAGAGCCAGCAGGAAGTTGAAAACCATTCAGCTGTTCAGAATGAGGAGATCAAGGACTCTATAATTTGTCCAGAGAAAATCTATTGAGTGCTGCCTCCTGTCGCTGTGTGAGCTGGGAAGAGGAGGACAGACATACGTGTACCTCCCGACGCCGTGTGGGCATGGGAGAAGGACTGCTGTCTCCTGAGGCTGTGTAAGCTGGGGAGAGCAGTCAGATGAGAGACTTCTAAAGGTGAGGTGTTGAATTTTTTCTGTGTAAAGAAAACACAAATGGACATTTGAGTGTCTGCTGTAGAACCAGCAGGGTCTGCCCAAAGAGTAGGTTGGGAAGACTCCTTAGATAGGTTCCGGTGTGTGAGAAGGTAGACGCCCACAGTGGCCAGGATTTATTTTGTGTTTTATTTTATTTTGATGTTTTTGCTGCATGCACTGTTTTGAAGAAATTGGAAGAATAAACCATAAACTGTTGTTTTCAACCACTCCTCGGCTATCTCCCTGTGTGACGAACCCCCCCCAAAAGGGGTTATCCACACCCGCTACCGAGCTAATCCCTCACATATGGTGGAGGATGCGGGCAGAAGCAGCAAGATCCCTGCAAGGAAGTGCAAATGTTTGATGAACTTTGTCTGGTGCATGAGATTGCACAATCTATGTGTGCAGGAGAGAAGATCCTGACAGAAAAAAAAAAAAAAAAAAAGTGTTTTAAAGAGACAGGGGTCTCAAAATTTTTTTTGATGAACTTTGTTGTGTCTGGTGCGAGTGACTGCACAAACTGTGTGCGCAGGAAAAGAGATCCTGCAAGAGAGAGAAAAACTACATGTGTTGAAGAGACAGTGGTCTGAAAATTGTTTGCTGGACTGTGAAAAATTTGTTTGTGGAGTTATTGAAGATGGGGCGGTCCAAACGCCTGAAAAATGCAAAGATAGATGAAATGAGAGACCGGATTCTTTGGATGGAGGGGATGTTGCCGTCTGAACCAGCCCCATCCATGCCTAAAGAGAGTCTACTAAAGAGGAAGGTTGTTGTCCCTAGCAACACTGATGAAACTGCTATGGAGACGCAGTGTGCTCAGATGAAAAGTAAACAAATGGACATTTGAGTGTCTGCTGTAGGATCAGCAGTGTCGGCCCAACAGTAGGTTGGAAAGACTTCTTAGGTAGGTTCCAGCGTGAGAAGGTAGCCGCCCACAGAGGCAAGGATTTATTTTGTCTTTTATTTTATTTTGGCTGTTTTGATGCTTGCAATTGTGTTAAGTAAATTGCATGAATAAATCAGTCTTGTTTTCAACCTCTAATCGGCTATCTCTCTGTGAAAACGCACCCCCAAAGGGGTCATCCACGCCTACCACCGAGCTAATCCCTCACAATATATATATATATATTCATAGTTACATAGCAGTTGAGGTTGAATAAAGACAACAGTCCATCCAGTTCAACCTGTGTAGGTGTGTGTGGACGCAATCATCTCACATACCCCTGAATGTTATGATCCTTGAGATGTACGTCCAAGAGTCTTTTAAAAGTAGCCATACTCCCTGCAGTTACTACCACTTGTGGTAGAGAATTCCACAATCTTGTAGCCCTAACAGTAAAGAACCCCCTGCACAGCCTAAGGTTAAATCTCTTCTCCTCTAATCGCATTGTTTGGCCACGTGTCCTCATGCATTCGTTGCGACTGAACAGTTTTATTTCTATGCTGAGATCACCATTGAGTTACTTGTATATCACTATCATGTCCCCTCTCAGGCGTCTCCTTTCCAGGGAGAATAAATCAAGCGCTTGTAAGCGCTCTTCATAATTAAGGTCCTCCAATCCCCTAATTAGTTTAGTTGCTCTCCTCTGGACTCTCTCCAGCTCCAGCACATGCCTTCTGAGGACTGGCGACCAGAACTGGACAGAATACTCCAGATGTGGTCGGACCAGAGTTTTATGAAGTGGTAGGATTATAGTTTTATCTCTGGAATACATCCCCTTCCTTATGCAAGCTAATATTCTGCCAGCTTTGGCAGCTGCAGCTTGACATTGCATGCTATTGCTTAGTCTATCTTCCACTAAGACTTCCAGATCTTTCTGGAGAAAATAAATAAATATATTATTTAATAATATATAATAAATAAATATATTATTTTTTAATTTTCCTAAGAATTGTGGGAAAAAAGTTACAACTTCAAAAAACTCACCATGCCTCTTACCATTTAAATACCCTGGAATGTCTACTTTCCAAAACTGGGTAATTTGGGGGTTATTTGTACTTTACTGACATTTCAGGGCCTCAAGAAATGAGATAGGCCGTCGGTACATCAGGTGTGATTAGGTGTGATCAATTTTCAATGATTGGCACCATAGCTTGTAGACTCTATAACTTTCACACCGACTAAATAAT
Organism: Pelophylax lessonae; assembly: GCF_965119305.1. Lineage (NCBI taxonomy): Eukaryota > Metazoa > Chordata > Amphibia > Anura > Ranidae > Pelophylax > Pelophylax lessonae. Next base: position 84,247,138 of record NC_138772.1, on the reverse strand, counting down.
ATCCACTAATGTGGGTTATTTTTAACAAAGATATGTAGCAGTATACATCTTGGGCCAAATTTATGAAAAAAAATTACTTATTTGCAAAATTTTATAATAGAAACTAAAACAAAATTTTTTTTTTTTTTTTCAAAACACCAAAAGAAAGCTCTATTTGTGTGAAAAAAAATTATAAAAAATTTAATTGGGTACAGCGTTGCATGACTGAGTAATTATCATTCAAAGTGTAAGAGTACTGAAAGCTGAAAATTGGTCTGGGCAGGAAGAGGGTGAAAGTGCCTGGTATTGAAGAGGTTAAAGTATATGTGAACCCTAAACAAAGCTCCTATAAGAAAAAAAAAAATAATAGCTTTCACCTTTTTTTTTTTAATCCCTTATTACATCTAAGTGCTGCTGATCTCTTGCAGCCACTTCCTTACTAAATGCACTGCAGCGATGGGTGTGTGTCATTTGTCAGGGTTAGTTTCCTGCTGATGACAACTATGTAATGTGCTGAAACAGCCACATGTAGTCTCCATCGGAGGTCCATGTGACAGGGTGACAACACAGGAGCATAAATGGTAGACAGGAACAAACAATTACAACCCTATAACAGAAAGTTCCCGAACAGGGGCCTTCATGGCAGGATCACCAAGTACTGTTTTAATGAAACTGCAGATGTAAACAATTTGAAAATGACAAAGAGATTAGGTGACCTGGCCTATTTCCCAATTTACCGCCAATCCCCTCTTCACCAGCACAACCCCACTATACACACTTGCTCCACTGTCAAATGCACATCATTTGCTCTGTATCAGCTTCCTGATACTGACAATGCTGGACTATGCCTGTGCAATTTGTGTCAGCATGGCCACATGTAGTCTCAACCCGAAGCACATCTAAAAGGTTCATAATGCAGTACCACATTTACACTTAACTGCTCTGTGCAGTGGTTTTGCACAGAGCAGCCCCGATCCCTCTCTTCTTGGGTCTTCTCCTGGTCCCTCCCTCCTGCCAAGTGCCCCCAGAGCAAGAAGCTTGCAATCTCCCAAACTGCTGCTCTGTGTGTCCATTCAGACACAGATCCATGGCTCAGCCCTGCCCCCTCACTCTTATCATTGGCTGACTCGCCGTGATTGACAGCCAATGGCTCCCGCTGCTGTCTCAACCAATGAAAGGCCAAGGCTCTCATGCACATTGCTGCACCGTGATGCGGCTCAGAAAAGTATTGGCAGGGGGAGCTGCTGCTCTGCGTGTCCATTCAGACACAGACCCATGGCTCAGCCCTGCCCCCTCACTCTTCTCATTGGCTCACTGGATGTGACTGACAGCCAATGGCTCCCGCTTCTGTCTCAACCAATGAGGGAGAGTCCCCTGACAGCCAAGGCTCTCATGCACATTGCTGGACCGTGTTGCTGGCAGGGAGAGCTGCTGCAAACAGAAGATTTTTTTTTTAGCTTCATGCATATAATGCATGAAGCTAGAAAACCTTGAGCCTTTAGAACCACTTTAAATTGACTGTTTAGGTCCTGATGCAATAAAGCTGTTGATAAATTTTGTTGATCTGTGTGACTACCTTAGAGAAAAAAGGAGTCCTACACATTCTCTGATGAATATGTAGCAGACACATTGGCGTAAAGCCCCGTACACACGTACCGATCGTCGGCCGACCGATCGGCCGTCTTTTGTCCCCGGGCTGTCGTGTCCGCTGAAAAGTGCAAAAGACTGCACACGAATTTTGTCCGCCGACTGCAGAAGTGATGTCATGTGATGGTTAACTTTCCCTGTGTTTTTTCTTTTCTGAGCATGCCCAGTCTTGCAAATCTGCTGTCTGTTGGCCGAATTCTGTACTGACTGGGGAACAATCCGCCGTTCTGGTGTCGGCATACAAAAATTTTAATGCTTGCACGACAGATTCTGTTCGGCCGAAAGTGCGCTGTCGGAAGCATCATACTAACAAGCCGAAAATCGGCCGATCGGTCGTCGGCCAAATATTTTCGGCCGACAATCTGCATGTGTGTACGGGCCTTAATTCAAGAGATTACTGGGAGATCAGATATGCCTACAGACATTAGATACGATTGGTTCAATCCAACTGTTCATGTCGGCAAGTCTTTGCTGACACCCCTTAGCCAAGTCATCTTGGGTGGGGAATCCATTTTCATGGATGGATTTCTTCTGGCCAATTAATTTTGTTTTCTCCAAAGACAGGCTAATGCTGGGGATGTCAATAAAGCATTCTAGTCTGCAACAAACAAGCATACATGTTTGTACAGAGCTAGCTGGAACATTAACAATTCAATATCTAGACCAGTGTTTATCAAGCTTTTTACAGTCAAAGCACTCGCCAATATTATGCACAATCTCTTCTCCCTCCGGTTTTACTCATTTACTCAGCTAACATGACCCCAGTGCTGTCAGGGGAGGGGCAAACAAGACCGTCCTTAGAAGCCCAACATCCTCTTTGTTGTTAGGAAGCTGGTGGTTGTCCTGCATGGTGCCCAAGGTTGTAATGCTGCACAATAAAAACCTGTGGATTTGTGTAACAAAAAAAATGCGGGCTTGATCTACCCGCTGGCTTGTAAACAATTTTTGGGCAATTTGTAGGTATTTTTGCATTAGGCACACCTGAAAAACACAGAAGGCACCCTGGATGAAAAAGGCTAGACCATGCAAGATCTAGTAGCCAATTAGCACATGTCTGTGGGCATCTTTGGTCTAATTTGCCACTATTATATCACCATGTACAGATACTTGCATTTTGCAGAATGGGGACTGTAGATGAAAAATCAAGTTGATATAGAACTGAATTTAGCTCAAAGACTAAATTTAAAGTAGAACTCAGTAGCGGCTGGTGCTCCATGGGCCGGGGGGCGGCAGAGGTACCCCACCATACTCCCCCACGACCACACCAGCTCCAGCCCGCACTGTCCCCCACCAGCTCCAGCCCTCACTGTCCCCCCCACTCAGTCGCTGGCTCACTCGCCCTGGGCAGGCAGCGGCGGCGGCTTCCCCCTAAGCCTCTTCCCTCCTCCTTCTCCGCTCCTTGGCCAATAGCATGGCTATTCCTTTCGGACAATCCGGAAACGGGTCTCAGGACCCGCTTCCTGATTGGCCAGGAGGAGAATCAGTGTGGCAATAGCAAATATTCATTCGCTATTGTCACACAACTGGGTGGGCTTGGGGCGCAGTGCTCTGCGCCCCTGAGCCCACCCTTTTTTGAAGCCTATTAGAATCTCTGGCTCTAATCACGTGCTTCAAAAAAAACAAAAAAAAACATTGGAATCCATGCGCTCAGCGCCCTGCATGTAGATTAGGGGGCCGGACGCATGGATGGGGGGGGGGGGGGCGGCGCCCCTGCACCCCCAATGCACTAGCTGCCACTGGTAGAACTGTAGACAAAACTTTTTTTCTTCATCTTGGATATGGCAAGGGAAGGTTATAACCCATGTCAGATTTTTTTTTCACCATCAGTTTCCCTTTGCAGATATTTCACTTCCTGTCCCATAGACAATCAGGAAGAGAAAGAAAATCCCTGCAAATTAAGAGAATTCCTTGGGGACCACCAGAACTAAATAGAGAGGGCGAATCTCCTCAAAGGGGGCACAGACTGCAATGAAAACTGACAAGTGTTCTAATTTCTCTCCACTCTATCCAAAACTATACTAAAAAAATCAGTTTTGCCTTTAGCTATACTATAATGCTTGTCCAGTGTACATCTGTTCAACAGAACAGTGTTTTGTACAATAGTGACCTTTGTTTTGGCCATACGGTAACATCATTGGAACTGATTACTCTGATACCAGTGGGGATGATCTCAGTTTACTACAATAGAAGGAACCAGGTTCTTCCGTGTCTGTCTTGGATAACAGATGGAAAACTCTTCACACAAAAGAACATGTGGTTGAAATATATTTGCTTTGCAGTAGCAATAATATATTAGTGCCTTCGTTTTTTTTTTTTTTAAAAAACCTGCAGAACGTTACAGGCTACAATTAGAGGAGCACGCCAGGAGCTTTATCTACTGATGTGATGTACTTCTAGTGAACTTGAGATTACTTGAGTTCATGGTTCTGACAATTTGCAATAGGCAACGCTTCATCAAGCAGGGACAGAGGGGTAACTAGGGCTGGGACACCAAGTCCAATTGCTCAGGTCACTGACAAGATAGAAAGCATTATATAGAAAGCATTATATAAAAAATGATGCCTATGAGGCTAACAAGATTACCTGACTTTTGGCAAATTTTCACTACATTGGTTATTTTAATATTTGGATATCAGAAAAAAACACTAAGAGGTGCGTGTAGCCACTGGAGCATTCCTGCTATTTATTCTGTTTGCCTTTGTCTTGATGTAGTTAGTCACATTTAACTAGACCAGGCATGTCCAACCTGCGGCCCGGGGGCCGAATGCGGCCCAGAACCGCAAGCAATGCGGCCCACTGTCCCCCTGACAATTTTTTTATTTTTTTGCTGGGAAGGAAGTTGAGTCGGGGGCACGGCCACAGAGGCAGCCTCTGAGGGCATCATCCACTAGTTGTGTTAAATTAGTGTTGGGGGGGGGGGGGCGCGGCAGCACGGGAAGGGTGCGGCAGTGTTTTATTACTTATATACCTTAACTAATAGTATATATTGTATATGCAGCCCGAAAAAATTTCTCTACACTCAGTGTGGCCCAGAGAAGCCAAAAGGTTGGACACCCATGAACTAGACTGTAATTTTGAAGATGTTTTGTTGCCTTTGCAAGCCAGATCTTCAGTTCTAATGAGTGGCTTGTGGCAGGTTTTCAACTCTTTGTTCTAAGGTAAGTGCCCCTTTAAAATAACACTACTAATGTATAAACTGGGATTTCCAACACTTTTCCAATTTCCCTGATCTGCACACTTGTTTGAGGTCAGTGATTTAGTAAGTATTAAAGGTAATGTGTAAACATAACAGCTAGTCATCTACAATTTTCAGCTCCCATAGTTCTCTCAGCACAGGTTACTCTAGACCCCTTTTACACTATGCCATTCTTTTGCACACATATTACTATGTGGTATTTCATGCATTAAAGAGCGTTGTATTAATGCAGCCCAGTCATATGGCTGCAAACACTTGAGACCCAAACACAAATCAGTCCTGCGTCACTTTTTTGGAGAGCTGCAGTGCGGGTCTGTGGGCACCTACAGCACTATGTGTAAATAATGGGTCAAAAGAATGGCGGCGCACACCCCGCAAAGTGCCGTGCATTATGATTGCACTCTGAAAAAAAGCACTTTGCCACTGGTTGCCAACGCATGGGTGTAAAGCCTTAAAATACTACTAAAGTCTCAATTTTTTTTTACGTTAAAAATAACAAACGTGTTATACTTACCTGCTCTGAGCAGTGGTTTTGCACAGGGTAGTCCAGATACTCCTCTTCTCAGGTCCCTCTTCTGTGCTCCTGTCGAGTGCCCCCACAGCAAGCAGCTTGCTATGGGGCACCTGAGTCGCAGCTCCCTGTGTCCAATCCAACACTGAGCCGTGGCCCCGCCCTGTCTCCTTACTCTCCTCATTGGCTCACTGACTTTGATTGACAGCAGTGGGAGCCAATGGCACTGTGCTGCTGTCTCAGCCAATGAGGATTGGAGTGCTGGACAGCCAAGTCTCTCGTGCAACATCGCTGGATCTAGATGGACCTCAGGTAAGTGTTAGGGAGCCTGAGAGGCTGCTGCACACTGAAGGTTTTTCATCTTAATGCATAGAATGCATTAAGATAAAAACCCTTTTGCCTTAACAACGATTTTAAACAGATTTCCAGCTATGGCACTAAGGTGGCATTTTTTGTGCTATTGACTATATCACGAGATCCTCAGACCAGGAGTTATACTCTACCATTTCTAGCTGATTTCTGCAGTAATGAGGACCTATGTTCCTTGTAAAATGTGTGTTGGATGTTATCCAGGAAAGAAAAGCGGATGTAGCCTCAGGCAGACGTCTCCACCTTGGATAACCCTGCTACAACAAATGGTACAAATAACATTTGCAAAGTCTTGCTCTGCTTCTATTCTCTTGATTTTATGTTACAATTATACTGTACATTAAGTATACCAGAAACATGACCTCATACTCAAAGCTGTCTGTCACTGCTAAGAAATGACTTACTGCTTAATTTGCCTCATAATAAGGACTAGAAGAAGATTGTCTACAAGCCTTAGTTGCTAATTTTTTGTACATGGATACTTTGAGCCTTAACGCTGAACTTCAGCCAAAACTCTTTTTCCCCTTTTTTTTAGTTTTGGTCAGGTTTTTCTTTTATGTGTAAAGAGAGAAAGGATGAGAGTGCCTGCCAAGGGATTGGTCAAGATATCATTTTTATTTCACCATAAAATGATCTTTCAAAACAGCTGCCAATTTTTTATATACATTTTTATTGTAAAAAAAATTAAAATTCATATCTGGACCAGTCCCTATGTCTTCATGCTCTCATTCTTTCTCTCTTTGAAAGCTAAACCCCATTGGGCATTTAAATTCCATGGGCAATAGAGAGCTGCCACATTACAACAGTCATTCAAAACTACCACCAAGTTCAAAATATTCCACCACCCCAATTCCTAAGGTTTTTTACCCTTTTGGGTAGTCTTACTCTCACACCTTGTCCACAGGACAGGAAGTGAGGGAAACTGTCTCCAGTGGAAGTATTGACAGCAATAAAATCCTGACAGCAGGGGAGGACTGAGCTGTTGGGTATTTTTTCTTGGGTCAAAACAAAAAATACATGTTCAGCTAGTGACCCTGAGTTAAGAAACCCCCCCTCACTTAGAGTGGGACCTGCAGTCAGTGACAAGCTGAGTATTACATACTGTAGGTATCCGTTCCATGTCTAGACCTGTGTTTGTTGATGAGTAAAGCAAAGTTCTGTTCGAAGAACGTTTGTGTAAAACAATCCACAAACCCCGAAAATAGTGCCCAAATCCCATTGAAATCTCCGGGAGCCCAATCATATAATTTTCCTCTGGCCTTTTTCAAGTTCAGTTTACAAGCCTTTGCTAAAACAAATGCGGTGGGTAGTTGGGCCCTGCCATGGGGACATGGACCAATGCAAAAAAGCAAAATGTTTAAAAAGAAAAAACGTTCAGCGGGGAGCGGGTCTTTTAATGTGGATAAAGAGCAACAACAAAGAATACAAAGATTCTTTAACCACTTGCCTACTGTGCACTTAAACACCCTTCCCATCCAGGCCAATTCAGCTTTCAGCGCTCTCACACTTTAAATGACAATTGCGCGGTCATGCTACACTGTACCCATATGAAATTTTTATCATTTTTTTCACACAAACAGAGCTTTCTTTTGGTGGTATTTAATCATCTCTGAGTTTTTTTATTTTTTACAAAAAAAAAGAAAAAAGACAGAAAATTTTGAAAAAAAAAAAAAAGTTTTTCTTATTTTCTGCGAGTAAATTTTGAAAATAAATTTTTCTCCCTCACTGATGTGCGCTGATGAGGCAGCACTGATGGGCACTGATAGGCTGCACTTATGGGCACTGATAGGCTGCACTTATGGGCACTGATGAGGTGGCACTTATGGGCACTGATGAGGTGGCACTTATGGGCACTGATGAGGAGGTACTAATATGCCGCACTGATGAGCACTGATAGGCGGCATTGATAGGCGGCACTGATAGGCGGCACTGATAGGCGGCACTGCTGGGCACTGAGAGGTGGCACTGCTGGGCACTGAGAGGTGGCACTGACGGGCGGCACTGATAGGCGGCACTGATGGGCACTGGCGGATGGCACTGATGGACACTGACGGGTGGCACTGATGAGCACTGATGGCCGGCACTGATGAGCACTGATGGGCAGCACCATCAGTGCCCACACTCAGTGCCCATAGTGCTGCCAGTCAGTGCTCATCAGTGCCTAGATGAGTGGGCACTGACTGGCAGCACTATGGGCACTGATTGTGGGCATTGATGGGGGCACTGATGGCGGGCACTGTGGGCACTGATGGGGGGGCAATGTGTGTGGTTTTTTTACCTTCAGTAATCAGGGCACTGGTGATCAGTGCCCTGATTACATTTGTCTGTGTCCCCAGCGGCTGTCGGCTCCCCCTCCTTCCTCACACTGCAGTGTCTGTGTGAGGAAGGAGCGCCGGCGATGAGAGATTATCTCATATGTTTACATATGAGATCATCTCTCATTGGACGGCTTGATCACGTGGTGAATGGCCGCTGTGATTGGCCATTCACCACGATCTGTGATCGGCCGTGTCCAAGGGACATGGCCGACACAGATTCTCCCCGATGCGCGCTCGCGGGAGCGCGCGGGGGGGGGGGGGGGGCGTGTCACTGTTAAAAAACGGCCTCCCGAAAATTTGAGTCCGCGCTGCAGCCGTATATAGGCTGTAGCGCGGATGGGAGGGGGTTAAATAACACGCTTGGGGGGTCCTTGGACCCTGCATGTAAACATGTAGAATGTGCAACTGTAGAATGTACTCAAGCAACAGTGAGGGTAAAAAAACCTTGCTACTAAATAACAGTTTTATTCCCATCAGCTTCAGTTTGTATACAAAGCAGCCGGGAGATCCTGGGTGAGCTCATTGACCACATATGGACAGTGTCAGTAGGGCAGTAGATGGTGTCAGTAGGGCAGAGGTTGGTGTCAGTAGGGCAGAGGTTGGTGTCAATAGGGCAGAGGATGGTGCAAGTAGGGCAGGGGATGGTGTCAGTAGAGCAGTCAACAGTGTCAGAAAATCAATGGATGGTGTCAGAAGAGCATAGATTTGTATCAGTAGAGTAGTGGAAGGTGTCAGAAGAGCAATGGACAGTATCAGAAGAGCAGAGGATGGTGTCAGTAGGGGAGTAGATGGTGTCAGCAGGACAGTGGACGGTGTCAGTAGAGCTGTAGGTGTGTCAGTTGGGCAGAGGTTGGTACAAAGAGCAAATGACTCCTGCGCTTGAGGGATGGCCTTGCGGTTGGTTGGTATCCTGAAAATGCGATTCAGGTCGAATTGTAGTAAATTCAGGCTGTGCTGCCACTCTCAACAGAGTGGGCAGAGGTTGGTGTCGGCAGAGCAGTAGATGGTGTTTGTCAGTAGGACAGAATGGCAGAGGATGGTGTCAGTAGTTTTTTAGGTTTTATTATTTTTTAACAATGTATTTTAATTATTTTTACAATTCAAGATTGAATTATTTTTTACAATTGTGTTACCATCCCTGTTAGGGGGGCTTAGGTGAAATATCTCAGATATCTCACTTTCGAGACTCCCCGGTCCCTTTTTTCTGCAGTCTCAACTGCACTGAACAGTAAATTGAACGAGGAGTGCTCTGCGGTGAGCAGCCTACTGTTCATTCACAAACGAAAGCACAGTAAACTGTTTACTATGCTTTAGTTCTGAATATACACAGGAGTGATAGGTACTGATCACTCACCATGGTAATTCAGAAAAGGAAGGGGCTGGTAAATGACATATTTACCAGCCCTTTACCCCACTCTCCATTCTGAAACATCCCTGAAGCAGATGGCAGGAGAGGAGAAAGGCTGGCGGCACTGCATGGGTGGGGGGCCCGGGCAGCCGGAAGAAGTGGAACCTGGACAGGAGGGGCAGCAGGGATGGCATTTACTAGAACCGATCGGCTGTATTTTCCACCTGCAACCGCTGAATGCCAGCAGGAGGGAGAGGAGTAGAAGCTGGCTTTCAGCTACTTCAGGAGGAAAATGCAGCCAATCAGTTCTAGTAAATGGTCCCCCCCCCCCCCCCACTGCCCCTCTTGTCCAGGTGTGACAGGGAGGCCACATGGGGAGCCACAGTCGGATCTGAATAAAGTGTCCTTGTTTCAGGCTGATTGAAACCTGGACACATGATTCAAAACCTTGATTGGCTGGGACACATAGTTAAAGAGGTTTTACACCGAGAAAAATTTTTTTTCTCTTCTTTACATCCTGAAAGAGAAACCCATAATGAGCTAGTATGCATCGCATACTAGCTCATTATGAAATACTTACCTTAGAACGAGCCCCCGCCGTGCCGTCCGCTTACCTGTATGACGGGCGACATGTATAGTCGCCCGTCTTCCGGGATCGCGGCATCCGGCCATCTGATTGGCCGGAGCCGCGGTGACGTCACTCCCGCGCACGCGCGCGGGAGCCGACGGTCACGGCACGGGGCTCTGAAGGAACGGCACGATCTGCCGTTCCTTCAGAGCGCATGCGCCAGTGATGTCACTGGCTGCATTAAAGGTAAATATCTCCTAAACGGTGCATGTTTAGGAGATATTTACAGTACCTATAGGTAAGCCTTAATATATGCTTACCTATAGGTACAACTTCCTGAGGAGGGTTTACTTCCTCTTTAAATTGCATGTTGAAATGACTCTGCCATACATGGATCTATATGGCTGGCTATACAGTATATCTATTATGGCTCATAGCCCCATTCGGTCATGTGGAATGATAAGGTACAAGGGGTTGATTTACTAAGAGCAAATAGACTGTATAAGTGCAGTTTCTCTAGAGCTTTGTAAATGAGCTAAAGCTTCACTTTGCAAAGAATACCCAAGCACATGCAAGGAAAATTTTTAAAAATAAATTCTTGCTTGCACATGATTGGATGATGGAAGTCAGCAGAGCTTCTGCTCACTTATTAAGCTCTGGAGCAACTGCACTTGTGGGGTGCAACTGCACTTTACAAAGTGCACAGTCCATTTACTTTTAGTAAATTAACCCCACAGTGTTCTCCTTATATTAGCAAAATGCAGAAGCTTTCAAACATAACCTTGACAGCACAGCTAGTTTATAGTATTCTAGTCATAATATACCAGCAAAACCACTATTATGCCATAATTTACAGTACTGGAGACCCGTCATCATGGTCCTGACTATTAAGATACAATCACTTTTAGTTAGGAGGATTGGAGCACTGCTGCCATGTTAAAGGAACCCTACCTTGAGAGAAACATAGAGGATGTCATTGCTAATCTCATCTTCTAAAACTTGTAGCTGTCTGGTTGTCTGGTTGATCAAGTGATTACTGACAAAGAACAAATATGCAGTTTTGACATTACTTTGACTTTACTTGTTGCATGCTTGTACTGGGTTGGTGACTTTGGTGCTACTGGAACCGAGATAGCCAACAACTAGCACAAGCACTGGCAGCCCCCACACTTCTCCCAGCAGTTTTGACCTTAAAGAGAGCCCCTCAGGATTGGGCATTTGAATATATTCGAAATACACACACAAGCCATGGCTTCCATACACTGTACTGATGATGGCCAGTGTAGACAGCCTGAAACAGTTTTTAGCAGTCTGGAATAAATAGATTTATAATATTATGCTAGCTCTAACGAGCAGGGTCCTCTAATTCCTCCTGTATTGAATTGTACTGTAACTGTATTGTCTTCCCTCACATTGTAAAGGGCTGCGCAAACTGTTGGCGCTATATAAATCCTTATATAGATATTACTACTTGTACTAAATTTATAGACGATGTTGTAATCCACTGCGCTTAGGAAATACAGGTAACACAAACCTGACAGAAACACAAATAACAGAAATTGCTGCTACTTAAATGAGTACATATAAAAAATAAAATGTATCCCAAAAAAAAATGGGAACTTGCTTTTTCATTAGAATTTCAGTAGCGCAGGGATGGTGATAAAATCTATACCAAAATATATGAATCAGATGTAATCAATACATAAAAGAGATGTAAAAAATACATAAAAGCATGAAATCACATTAACAGGAGTCCATAAAGTCCATAGGTAAAAAGTGCATATAGCAATGACAGTGCAAACATGAAGGATCGCAGATGCGACTTATGGGGACCACCCTTGCTTGCCACCACCACAAGCAAGGTCGGGAGAAGTATCTAATATTCAGACTCACCAGACGCCTATGCCTAACCACTCTCATGGACGAGGCAAGAACAGCATATAGTAAAATCAGGTTTCCTCCAGATCTCTGATTTGTGCTGCACAGACTCCTCTTTTGTTATTCAGAAGAAATCATTGTTTGTTCCCCATAAGTCGCACCTGCGATCCTTCATGTTTGCACTGTCATTGCTATATGCACTTTATACCTATGGACTTTATAGACTCCTGTTAATGTGATTCCATGCTTTTATGCATTTTTTACATCTGATTCATATATTTTGCTATATAAATCCTGTTAAATAATAATAATAATTTGTGCTATACATCAGCAGTCCTGGGTGTGCATCTCCTGATGGGATGATGATGATGATGATGAAAAGAATGATTTGCATTGCTGCTCTCATTATCCGGCAATGACTACTAAGCTATGTACAGTTTGTTAAAAGTATATGAATAGTTAAATGTCTATAGCTTGGGCATGGTGCGCCAGCACTCCTGAGGTGTGTACTTCTGCCCGACTCATTTGCAGGGTTCATCTTTAAAGTCCAACTCCAGGCAAAAAAAAAAACATGTCCCCCATGTCCAGAAGTGGGACTGTTCCTGACGTCTTCATGTCCAGAGCCGGTCTATGGGCCTGATGACGTCAGGAACAGTACACCACATAGGACCGCTGGACGGGGGTGTGGGGGGGGGGGGGGGGCAGGAGCCAAAGGGACCGGTCTTGCACTGGGAGGATCAGAGGATTAGGTGAGTATATCTAGGCTCTCTGAACCCCTTGACCAGAACAAGCAGCTAATCCATGCAGTGCGGACACGGCCCCACTGCATGGTAGACAAAAAACTGCCCAGGGTTCTGCATTAAGCATCTGAATGGGACACAATGGGAGATTTACTAAAACTGGAGCACAAAGAATCTGGTACAGCTGTGCATGGTAATTATAGTAACCAATCAGCTTCTATCTTCATCTTGTTCAATTACGCTTTGTGCACAGCTGCACCAGATTCTGTGTGCATCAGTTTTAGTAAATTTCCCCCCAATGCTTTCCACTATAATTATGAAAACATGTACACCACGGGAGCTCTGCCATTCCTGGCCTGACATTACAGTACCTATGAAAATTTAACATATGAAACTTCAGAAAGACTCAGTGTAGCACCAAATAATAGATATTTACATTACATACATCTACCTGTTACTTTGTGACCGATTTTTTTTCTTTTTTAACCTGCACTGTTGGATGCCAGCTAGCTAAGTGCCGGTTCACACTAGGGCGACCTGTGAGGCGACCTGGTCGCCTCACAGGTCGCCGCAGGTCGCCTCCCATAGGGAAGCTGCGGACCCGTTCTAATAGGAGCGACACAAGTCGCTCCGACCTAGAAAAAGGGTCCGGAGCTTCTTTGGGGCGACCCGGAGGCGACCGCCATAGACTTCAATGTTATGAAGTCCGTGGCGGCCGCTCCAAGGTCGCGGTGCGAGTAGCGTCGCTGCAATGTGAACCGGCGCTAAATCCAGCCAGAAATTTACAGTTTATAAAACAAATGATCTCAAATTGTCTGCAACATCTGTAAGGCCCCATTCACACTAGTGCGACTTGCCCCGGGATTTTGGACCGCAAAATCGCATGACAAGTCGTTTTCCATTATTTTCAATGAGCCCCATTCATATCAGTGCATTTTGAAGTTGCACCGACTTCAAAGTAGTTCCTGCACTACTTTGCCACGATTTGAATGCGTTTTGAGGCATATAGCCTTGCCATTGCTTTCAAGATCGCGTCAAAATCGCGGCAAAGTCGCAGCAAAATTGCGTCACATTAATGTGAAAGGGGCAAAACATTTATTTTTCTCTCTTGAATAACAGTCATTGATAGTGCACTAATGGAAAGGTTTGGGTCAGGTTTTGTAGTTTTGTCTCTATACCTTTTGAAATCTGTACGACCCCTTTTTACATGCAGACTGTTTGTTTGATCAGTTCAGTCACGTTTTTTTAAAGAAAAAACGGATTACGTTTACATCAGTTTGTCATCAGTTTTTCATCCACTTTTCATCCGTTTTTACATCAGTTTTTTACATCTGCCAAATAGAGTCTATAACTACTTGAGTCTTGGAGCTAGTTTTTCATGCAAAAGTGGACTGTTTGTCCATTTATATCCGTTTGACACCCAATCCATTTTTTTAATAAAAGGAAAAATAGGGTTTTGATCCATTCCAAAAAAAAAACGGATGTTGACAGAAGCAGATGTAAATGGACGTAAATGGATGATCATCCATTTACATCCGTTTTTCCATAGAGATGCATTGATGTCCGTTTTTCATTTGTCAACGGATGGATGAAAAAGGACAAACGGCCCCCTTGTGTGAAGGGGCCCTCCTCTGTTCCTGGATGCACATAGAAGACCCAAGGATGACAGCATTGATTGCCTTGGATTAGTTACCATCAGGAATAGGAATGAGTGAAACCGAGAGTTTTCATTTAAGTGAAAGTTTGACAAAATTGCACCATTTTGGTAAAATCTACTGTAGCCAATCGGAAAAATAAAATGATAGTGCTAAACTCAAAAGAAAAAAATATATATTGCAGCTTAACAATTCTTTGATTTGATGGCTGCATTTGTTTTCTATTATGCTTTCTGTTATTTTTGTTTTCTGGTGATCTGGCGAGCAAGTCTGTTATCTGACCAAGCTGTCCAACAAAAATGGCACAATGCTTATAATCGTCAGCTTTTACTCATTCATGCAACACCTTTATCCAAAAAGAAAAATAAACTGTTTATGTAACTGCTTAACCACTTACTGACTGCCGCAGTACATATACTGCGACAGGTCGACTCTGTTCCGCAAAATGACATAACTGTACGTTGTTTCGCAGGACCACTAGTGGGGGCACGTACGCGCAGATAGGCTACAGGGGGAGCCAATCACTGGGTCAGATGGCTGCGATGTCCACGGGGCACCCGCGATCTCTCCCCGTCAAAACAGAATGGCAGACCGCTGTTCTGTTAGTAATGATCACAGGGATCCTGTGTTCCTCCTATTTAGGTACGCAGGTCTCTGTTCATTCAGCAAGAGGTGGCGGGGGACAGATGCAGCATAAAGCCCCGTACACACGTACCGATTGTCGGCCTTAAATACTCGGCCCGCCGACCGATCGGCCGATTGTAGGCTTGTTAGTATGATGCTTCCGACAGCCGACATCGCATTTTCGGCCGAACAGAATCTGTCGTGCAGACTTTAAAATATTTGTTGGCCGTCACCAGAACGGCCGATTGTTCGCCAGTCAGTACAGATTTCGGCCGACAGACAGCAGATTAGCAAGACTGGGCATGCTCAGAAAAGAAAAAAGACAAGGAAAGTTAACATCACATGACATCACTTCTGCAGTCGGCTGTTGTTGGCCGACAAAATTCGTGTGCAGTCTTTTGCAGTTTTCAACAGACACGACAGCCCTGGACAAAAGATGGCCGATTGTTCGTCCGACGATCGCTACGTGTGTACGGGGCTTTAGAGTATAAGTCCCCGTTCACACTGGGGCGACCTGTGAGGCGACCTGGTCTGGTCGCCTCACAGGTCGCCGTAGGTCGCCTTCCATAGGGAAGCTGCGGACCCGTTCTAATAGGAGCGACACAAGTCGCTCCGACTTAGAAAAAGGGTCCGTAGCTTCTTTGGGGCGACCCGGAGCGACCGTCATAGACTTCAATGTCGCCCCGGGAAGTCGGATCGCCCTAGTGTGAACGGGGCCTAAATCTGAGGATTTTGGATGCTGCTTTCAACTATCTTAAAAACAGTTACTGTGACCAAAAATGGACCCTTATTTACCAATGAGAAATAAAAAAAAGGAAAATAAAACATTTAAAATGACAGTAAACAACCATTTAAATATACAAAAAATAATTAAATAAATAAATACTAAGAACACTCAATTAAATAAACAAATATACTCTAAATACACCCTCTAAAAACATTTGTTTTTCAAGCAAATTTTGCTTAATCAACTCAAGGAGCGAATCTGGGAGTTTTGCAGTGAAATCATTGCCTCTGAAATAACTCTTCTCTAATCAGGAACAATAGCAATGTAGTAACACAGAAGGGGTTCCCATACACTTGGCTGACAGATATTTCAACTATGACAGAGTCCTTGTTCCAGAGCCAGAATAAGACCACACAGGGACCTAGGGCGTGTATCAACAAAAACACAATCCCCAACCATTTGTATTGCTCCTTTTTTTTTTTTACATGATTGTAATCTATGGCGTCTTCTATATCATTCCTTTTTATCATAGTAAATTGAAAGGTCTCCCAGTTTCTGAACCATCACCTATGCCTTATGCAATTACAAGTGCATCTGCAAAAACAAAAAATTGAATATTTTCCAAAAGGTAATTTATTTCAGTATTTCAATCCAAAAGGTTAAACTCATACATTACAGCATATAGGTTCATTACACACAGAGTAATATATTTCAAGTATTTATTTTAAGGCCGGGTTCACATATGTGCGGCCGTGGCCTACAGCATGGGGTCCTGTGCGTCGCTGTTCACTGGTTCAGGTGCAAATCAGGTCTGAATTTTTTCCTGAATTTGCACCTTAACTGGACCCAAAGACGCACAGGACCTTTTTGGAATGTGGACCATGCCTGCCCCGACCATGTGTGAAGCGGCTCCATTGAGAGCCGGGCACACTCGCATGTCATGGAAATTTGCATATATGTGAACCCAGTCTTATTTTTGATGATTATGGCTTACAGCTAATGAAAGCCCAAAATGTAGTATCTCAGAAAATTAGAATACTGTGAAAAAGTTGTAGACTAATGGGGTGACACTCTAATCAGCTAATTAACTAAAAACATCTGTAAAGGTTTCCTGAGCCTTTAAATTGTCTCTCAGTCTGGTTCAGTAGGTTACACAATCATGGGGAAGACTGCTGACTTGACATTTGTCCAGAAGACAGTCATTGACACCCTTCACAAGGAGGGTAAGTCACAAAAGGTCAAGAAGGTAAAGAAGCTGGCTATTCACAGAGTGCTGTATCCAAGCATATTAATGGAAGTTGGGTGGAAGGAAAAAGTGTGGTAGAAAAAGGTGCACAAGCAACAGGGATAACTGCAGCCTTGAGAGAATTGTGAAACAAAGGCCATTCAAGAATTTTGGGGGAGATTCACAAGGAGTGAGCTACGGCTGGTGTCAATGCTTTAAGAGCAACCACACACAGAGTTATCTAGGACTTGGGCTACAACTGTCGCATTCCTTGTGTCAAGCCACTCCTGAACCGGAGACAATGTCAGAAGCGTCTTACCTAGGCCAAGGAGAAAAAGGACTGGACTGTTCCTCAGTGGTCCAAAGTAATCTTTTCCGACTAAAATAAATGTTGCAATTAATATTGAAATCAAGGTCCCGGAGTCTGAAGGAAGAGTGGAGAGGCACAGAATCCAAGATGCATAAGGCCCAGTGTGAAGTTTCCACAGTCAGTGATAATTTGGGGAACCATGTCATCTACTGGTGTTGGTCCACTGTGTTTTATCAAGTCCAAAGTAAGCACAGCCCTCTACCAGGAAATTCTTGAGCACTTCATGCTTCCCTCTGCTGACCAGCTTTATGGAGACACTGATTTAAATTTCTAGTGGGACTTGGCACCTGCTCACACTGCCAAAAGTACCAATACCTGGTTTAATGATCATGGTATCACTGTGCTTGATTGGTCAGCAAACTCGCCTGACCTAAACCCCATAGAGAATCTGTGGGGTATTGTCAAGAGGAAGATGAGAGACACCAGACCCAACAATGCAGATGAGCTGAAGGCCGCTATCAAAGCAAGTTGGGCTTCTATAACATCTCAGCAGTGCCACAGACTGATCGCCTCCATGCCACACCGCATTGATGCAGTAATTCATGCAAAAGGAGACCCGACCAAGTAGTGAGTGCATACTATACTGTATATTGTACATGGACATACTTTTCAGTAAGCCAACATTTCTGTATTAAAAATCCTTTTTTTTTTTTTATATTGGTCATAAGTAATATTCACATTTTCTGAGGTACTGAATTTTTGCTTTCACTAGCTGTGTAAGCCATAATTATAGAAAAAAAAGAAAAAAAAATGCTTAAAATATATCACTCTGTGTGTAATGAATCTATGTAATAAAATGAGTTTCACTTTTTAACCACTTGCCGACCAGCCGCTGCACATATACTGTGGCAAGTCAGTTCTATTACGTGAAACGACGTACCTGTGCAGCGTTTCATGTAAAAGCCAGTGGGGGCATGCACGCTGATTGGCCAGAAGGGGGGCCAAACAGCAGGTCCGGTGGACACGATGTTCGCCGACCACCCGCAATCGCTCCCCATAGAGACAAAACAGCGGTCTGTCTATGTAAACAAGGCACACTGCCATTCTGTCAGTAATTAACACAGGAATCATGTGTTCCTGCTATTCAGTAACACAGATCTCTATGTTCATCTAGTGAGTCCATCAACCTCAGTTAGAAAGCATAGGATGTGTAGTTCTGCAACAGCTGCAGGGCTGTAGTTTGGGAATCCCTGATATATGAGTTTCACTTTTTAACCACTTGCCGACCAGCCGCTGCACATATACTGTGGCAAGTCAGTTCTATTACATGAAACAACATACCTGTACGTCGTTTCATGTAATAGCCAGTGGGGGGCCAAACAGCGGGACCGGCAGACGCGCTGTTCGCTGATCACCCGCGATCGCTGTGTTCCTGCAATTCAGTAACACAGATCTCTATGTTCATCTAGTGAGTCCATCCACCTCACAGTTAGAAAGCATCCCCTAGGCACACATTTAACCCTTTTGATCACCCCTGGTGCTAACCCCTTCCCTGCCAGTGTCATTAGTACAGTAACAGTGCATATTTTTAGCACTGATTACTGAAGTAATGTCACTGGTCCCCTCAAAAGTGTCAGTTAGGTGTCCGATCTGTCCACCGCAATGTCGCAGTCCCCCTAAAAACTGCTGCTCGCCACCATTACTAGTAAAAAAAATAAAAAAAATAAAAAATGCTATAAATCTTACCAAAAATATTAATACATAATTGCCTAAAATAATGAAAAAATTAGATTTTTATATTTTTTTATTGGCTGTGTTTTATAGCAGAAAGTAAAAAACGTTGTTGTTTTTTTTTCAGATTTGTTGTTTTTTTTTATAGTGCAAAAAATAAAAACCGCAGAGGTAATCAAATACCACCAAAAGAAAGCTTTTTTTGTGGTTAAAAAAAAGGACATCAATTTTATTTGGGTACAGCTTTGTACAACCGCGTAATTGTCAGTTAAAGTAAAGTATGGCAGTGCCATATCGCAAAAAATAGCTACTGATATTCTTAACCATTGGGATGTCCCAAAGCAGTGTAAAACATGAGGGGTGGTAACAGCGAAAATAAATTCCCAATGCTAAACTATAGCTAACCAGGTAAACAGGAGCTCAACCAAACCAACTGCAGCCCACGTGAAAAAAACAATACAACCTCAAAGAGGATCAGGTCCTCTTAAACAGCAGCCTGCAAAACCTTGTGGCCAAAAGAAGCATCCGCAGATGCCAACACATCCACTTTATAGAACTTTGTGAAAGTGTGTATTGACAACCAGGTGGCAACCTTGCAAACCTGCGTCACTGACGCCTGATGACGGAAAGCCCAGGAGGCACTAAGCACCCGTGCCATTCCTTCAAAGCCCTGTGCCGTGAATGGCGGCTCGCGCGCGCATGTGCGGGAGTGATGTAATCGTGCCTCTGGCCAATCAGATGGCCGGAGAACACGAACCAGGAAGCAGGACGGTCTAACGTGACGGCCGTCCTGTCGCTGTGCGGGCGGCACTGCAGGGGCTTCGTTCTAAGGTAAGTATTTCATAATGAGCTAGTATGCAATGCATACTAGCTCATTATGCCTTTGTCTTTCAGGGTTTTTTTTTTTTTTTCATTTTTTTGGGGGGAGTTTACTTCCTCTTTAATAGAAATCCCATTTTTTATTGGATTGATAGGATTGAACCACAGTGGAGAGGAGGTAACATGAAACAGAGAATATCAAAGAATGAAAGAGAATGGATATTTCAATTGTGTACTTTGTGTCCGGCATGAATGAAAGTGGATATTGATTTAAATTGTTAGATTTCACATTTTTAAATGTAAAGGTGTTTCAACTGTCTCAATCCTAATTAATTCTATTCATTCATTTGAGACTTCACACACTCTATATTCAAATCTATATTTTATTTTCTATATGCCCCAACAAGTGTGTGGTTTTTCTAGTCCCCACTAGATGGGGCTAGATATGTATTAGTGTGTGATTTTTCTCATCCCCACTAGATGGGGCTAGATATGTATTAGGGATGGTTTTAGCTTACTTTTTATAGAAGGAATATTTCCCCTTGATTTATGTATTTAATCCTTGATTTATGTATTTAATAAAGATTTTAGATCCAGCTTTTTTTCTATTAAGATGAGCAGTAAAATGTAGTTTTTGGGCATTCATTTGTATTGATGGATGTTGGGATCTGTTTTTAATTGTGATTTGCCAAGATTGATATGGAGTGGATATCCTATTAAGGTGGCTAGTATGAATTAAAAGAAGCGACGTGTCCGGTCATGTGACCCCTGATGACGGCAGACGCCTCTGACGAAACGCATAGAGTGGGATCAACGTGACACGGTGGAACACACACCGGCGTCCCTGCTGAATGATAGAAGCATAATTGATTTGCAACATTGTAAGTGAGTTTTTTATTTGCGCAATAACATACTGCACTATGAAGGATCTGTTGTTCTGCTTTCCTTGATCTAATGGTTTATCACTTTGGAGTCTGATTGGAGTGGAGTGCAAGAGGGGAACATCTAATGATATGAGGGTTTTTCTCTGGTGAGTAGGAATTTTGCTTGATGGGGGTGGATGAGAGCACAAATACTACAGGTCACTGCATGGAGGATCTGGAGAAGATTCCTGTAACCCTCGTTTTTTTCACAATTGGAGCACTTTGGTGTTTAATGGACTCTTTTTTGCATTAAGATATTTCCATTCACTTGTACATTGAGTGGTTTTGCACATTGTAAGGGAGTGCGGCTTATTTTATTTTTTATAATTTAGGTTTTATGCCTTACAACCAGCTGCTTCATATATACACAATTTTGATATTTTATTTAATTTCCTTTGTAGATCAGTACTTAATTATTTTCCACACATTACATTTGAGAATTCACTTAGAGTGCGCAGGTAGGAGGTATTCGTATCTTAATTTTTCCTTTTTTCCACTCCTCTGTTGGTGATCAGGGCTGCCAGGTAATATACCTTTTAGGGCTTAGTGAGTTCCGGTAGAGAATGCACAGTTCAGGAGATCGATTGCTCTTACCGTGTCGATTGCCGCGTCACGTTCCCCCGCAGGAAAGACCGCGGCATCAGTCGGCGGTTAGGCCTCGGTGTTGCAGAGGCGGATGGTGGGTCTTACAGGCTCCGAAAAGCTTGATGCAGAGTGCGGGTGAGTTCGTGGAGCGATCCTAGGGGATATAGTGCCCGATGGAACGGTGTAATAGGTAGGATGGATGCCGATAGAAGGATTAGCCGCGGAGCTCCCTTCTGCTTAATTTTCCTTTTTGCACATTCAAGGTATGCAAGGCAATTTCCTTTGGATATTTAGGCCTGGGACACAGGGAAGGCAACACAATGTCTTCATTCAAATGAAAAACAGAGACAACCTTTGGAAGGAACGACAGACAGGGGCGAAGAACCACCTTATCCCTGTGAATCACCAGGTAAGGTGAATGACAGAATAACACCACCAGTTCCAACACCCTGCATGCAGAGGTGATAGCTACCAAAAAGGCCACCTTCTGGGACAATGTAAGCAAGGAAATTGACTGAAGTTCCTCAAAGGGAGGCTTTTGGAGAATCTAAAGCACCAAATTGAGATCTCAAGGCGGCAACGGAGCCCGCACTGAAGGAACCAGTGTCGGACACGCTGAAGAAAGGTATGCACCAGGGAGTGTGTGGCCAAAGGTCTTTGAAAGAAGACCGCCCGAGCCAACACCTGCCCCTTGATGATACTCAAGGCAAATTTCTGTTCAACCCCCCGTTGAAGGAAGGTCAAGATCCGAGCCAGCAAGAAGGAGTGAGGATGAATCCCAACGATAGAGATCTTCCAAGAAGTAGATTTCCTAGCTTTCAATAAGATAGGGATCACTGACTCAGATAAACCCCTATCCTTCAGCACCTGGCGTTCCACAGTCAAGCTGTCAAAGCCAGTGACTGTAAAGCAGGATAAAAGATCGGCCCTTGGGACAGCAGATCCTCCCTGAGAGGAAGCTCCAAGGAACATCAGCAACTAGCCGCACCAGATTGGCGTACCAAGCCCTGCAAGGCCAGTCTGGAGCTACTAAGATGACTGAAATCCCTTCTGCTTCAATCCCGCAGAAAAGTCTTGACAGAAGCTTGAGAGTAGGGAAGGTGTAAATCAGACGATACTGACCCCACGGGGCCACCAACGCGTCTGCGGCATCCGCCAGAGGATCCTTTGACCAAGCCACAAACCTTTGCACCTTTCTGTTGAGCCGAGACACCAACGGATCAACCTCGGGGGTGCCCTATCGGAGACACAGTTAATGAAACACCTCCGGATGAAAGGACCACTCCCCTTGGTCCAACGCCTGCCGACTGAGGTAATCCACCTGCCAATTTTCCACCCCAGGAAAGTGTACGGCGGAGAGGGCTGGAACGAACCATTCTGCCCATCTTTAGAATGCCGGCTACCTCCAGAGCTGCCAGAACACTTCTTGTGCCCCCTTGGTGACTGATATAAGCCATGGATGTGGCATTGTCCAAATTAATGCGCACTGGACAACCCTGAAGACGATCCGTCCAATGGTCTAGACACATTCTGATCACTCAGAGTTCTAAGACATTGATCGGTAGTCTGGACTTTTCCAGCGTTCAAATCCCCTGAACAGAATTCTTGCCAAGGAGGCCTCCCCAGCCGGACAGGCTGGCATCCGTGGTGACCACTGTCCAATACAAGGGGAGGAAGGATTTGCCCAGCCGAAATGCCAGGGAACAAAGCCACCATATCAGGGACTCCTTCGTTCCCTGACTCAGCCAGATCTGATTGTCAAGAGACTGCAGAGTCTTGTCCCATTTGGTCAGAATCTCCCTTTGCAGGGACCTCACATGGAACTGTGCAAACGAAACCGCCTCAAAGGTTGACACCATCAGGCCCAGCATCCGCATGCAAGTCCATAGGGATTACCATCTGCTGGACAGAAGGAGACGAAACACAGCCTGCAATTTCTGGAGCTTGTCCAGAGGAAGGAGCACTCTGGCTAAGGCCGAGTCCAGAGTCAGGTCCAGATAGTCAAGCTTGGAGGACAGAACCAGAGCAGACTTCTGAAAACTCAGAAACCAGCCGAACTTCCGCAGAAGTGACGCCACGAACTGATAATGCTCCTCTCGCACAGCAAAGTTGAGAAAACGCTGGTGAGTGGCACATATTGGAATGTGAGGGCAGGCATCCCTTATGTCCATAGAGGTGATGAAATCCCCCTGACACAGGGATGCCCCCACCGTTCAATTGGACCCCATTCTGAACTTTTGCACCCGCACAAAGCAGTTTAGCGCCTTGAGGTCAAGGATTGCATGCACTTTGTCTTCCTTCCTGGGAACTGTGAACAGGTTTGAGTAAAACCTCTAAAAAACATTCCGTAGTCGGAACCGGGACAATCACCCTTTGAAGTAACAGATCTTGTATTGCCCCAAACAGGCCCTGCAAGCGATCTGGGGACAGGCGCAAGTTGGAAGGAAAGAACCTTGCCGGGGGACAAGAGCGAAAGTCGCTCTTGTAGCCGGACCAAATTACTTTGTGGACCCACTTGCCTTGCACCAGGGCTCTCGGCATGCCAGACTAGGTTTGTTTGGATCCTCCAGAGGAGTCCCTAAAAGGCTTTGAGCCCTTGTCAGTCGACCCTGAAGGATGAAAAAACTTTTCATGAGTCGAGAAGGAAGGCCCACGTCTACGACTCTTCCCCCCTGTGAGACTTTTAATGATAGACGATCTCCTTAAAAAGGAACATCAGTCAAGGCCTTTTTAGAAGTCTGGTTCGCAGACCAGCACTTGAGCCAAAAGACACTCCGAAGGACCACTGTCAAAACAGAGAGACTAACCACTAGGGAAGCCGCATCCAAAGAGGCATCACAGAATCACAGATAAACTGCAGCCAAGCTCAGCAAAAGCAGGGGGAAGCTGTTCTCTCTCCAGGTCACGGCGTAAGAGCATAGCCCACTAGGTCAGAGTTTGCAGCACCAGAGCAATGTGAATACCAGCCTCATTGTCGAAAACAGCCAGAGTGTACATATTGTGGGCCACAGCCTTCGCCTTCCTGTCTGCCGGATCCTTAAAGGCCAGGGACTCTTCAACCGGAATCATGATTGTCTTGTTTAATCTGGAAACCAATCTAAATCTAAACCAATCTAAACACAACCAGTGGACTAGTCCACTACATAAGAAGGGACTCCTCATAGGGGTAACGCCTAGTAAAGCGCTTAGGGACCCCACAGGGACGCTTTAGGCATCCCCACTCCTTAGCGACAATTCTGTTAAAATAAGCAGGGAAAGGAAACACCTTTTCCGCTCTCTATGGCTTGTGAGTGCAAAAGGGAATCTGCGCCTCCATCGCAGCTGCATCATCCATCTTTAGGGTCTTACGCAGAGATACGATCAGTGTCTCCACCAGCGCCTTTTCGTGCCCGGTTGCAGACGCGGAGGAATCATCCTCACTATCAGAGGGCGCGAGGTTGCAGACCCAGGAAGGTGACCCACGTCTGCGGCGGCCAAATCAGATTTAGGATCTGATGAGACAGAGGAGGCAGGGGAAGGCGAGGGACGCTTTTTGCCAGCCTGTCGCCTGAAAGCCACCTCCACCCGGGACACAAACAACTCCAGGACTGCCGTCAGTGCATTGATGGATGGTCGGAAACCAGAGGGCCCCGCAGCCTCAAAGAGGGGATCAGGTGGGGAGATGTGCCTCAAAGATTCCATGAGTCACCAGGGGGACCCCACAAAAAAAGTGTAAAACACTGCAAAGGGACAACCCCCACCACGTTGGCAGCACCACCCAGTTGCCAGGCACAAGCACCAAGCAATCCTCTGCAGAGAGGGAGAGGACCCCACCAGACTCGCCACCCAGCAGAAATAGGAACCTGCAGCCACCAGGATAATCTACACTACACGTGTGGCGATCAGGAAGTGAAAGGATTCACGAGTCAACACCAGGGGAGGTGGAAGGGCTCCCCCTGCCGAAATCGGCGCCCACAGAGCTCCACTGCCATGGCCGCTGCTATTTTCAAAGGGAAACTACAGCAAAATGGCCACTGGACTATAGAAACACAGGCTATAACAAAATGGCGGCCCTGTGCGGCACCACGAGGCGTACAGGGACAGAGGAGGGAACCCAGGCCTCAAGATTGTACACAGGCAGGACAGGGGGCCCTGGCAGGAGCCCTCATCAGGAACAACCCCTCCTTGCACAGTCGATCATATGGTTCATGGCAGCACACCCCCCTGGCCCCCATCACCAGCTAGCACCCTGCCCCCACCCTAGGAGGTGGACCAGACCACCCAAACAGCCCCAGCATATGTGGGGGGGGGGAGGGGGGACACTGGAAAGGGGGGGTGCCTGATGGTAAGGAGGGGAACCCAGGGGTCCGACCGTCCTAAGAAGGGGCCCACATCCACCCCAAAACCCTCCAGGGGGACAGGGGTAACAGCTGCTCACTATACCAGGAACCAGACGGGCACCGCCCCAGACAGAACCCCTCTCCATCAAAATGAGAGGGCTGTCAGCCAGGAGGAATCTTGCGATTTGGGCTGAGACCCGGTAGTATGCGACCTCACAAAGCGTTTAACTCACAGGCCATGCCCTCGTCAAGTGGGGCTATGTTGTGGCCGACCTAGCGCAGAGCTGAGGTCTGCGTGCGCTTGCTGGCCAGACTGAGGTGACCACTGGGTCTAGATTATGCAGCCCGTCACCCAGTCCGGCAGTTGATTGTAAATCTTTTCTCCTGAAAAAATCCAGGAGAAAAATGTTCTATCTAAAAAGAAAAAAAAAATGCCAGTGTCCTACTCCTGCAGGGGGCAGTATAACCCAATAGTTAAGAATATCAGGAGCTGTCTGTCAATGAACAAAAGAGAAACAACTTTTTTTTTGCTTTTAGGCTCGGTTCACACTTGTGCGATGCGGGAACGCTGCGAATATGCAGCGTGTTCCCGCATCGCATCCGCACCTCTGGCAGTTCACACTGCCATATGCGATACGCAGGGGGTGTCAATTAAATGTTAACGACACCCCCAGTTTGATTGCATATCGCAGTGCGATCTGACAGTTCGCACAGAATCGGATCGCACAAGTGTGAACCACTGTGCGATCCGATTCTGATGCGGCTGAAAAAATGCCTCCTGTGCGTCTTTGGTGTGAATGCAGTGTGAATTCAGCCATACAAAGTGTATGGCTGAAATTCGCACCGCACATCAGATCGCATGTAATGAAGGAGCAGTGCGCTCCGAATTACATGCGATCTCCTTTTTGACCACAGATCTCACATTAACTACCTCAATACTGGGCACTTAAACCCCCTTCCTTCCCAGACCAATTTTCAGCTTTTAGCGCTGTTGCAATTTGAATGACAATTGCGCGGTCATGCAACACTGTACCTAAACCAAATTTGTGTCATTTTTTCCCCACAAATAGAGCTTTCTTTTGGTGGTATTTGATCACCGTCAGGTTTTTTCTTTTTTGGTGCACAAATAGAAAAACACTGAAAAGTTTGAAGAAAAAAAAAAAGTTTTTTTGTTTAGGTTATAAAATTTTGTAAATAGATATGTTTTTTCCTGCACTGATGAGCACTGATGATGCCGCACTGACAGGCACTGATGAGGAGACACTGATGGGGTGGCACTGATGGGGTGGCACTGATATGCAGCACTGATGGGCACTGATAGGTAGCACTGATATGCAGCACTGATGGGCACTGATAGATAGCACTGATATGCAGCATTGGTGGGCACTGATAGGCAGCGCTGATGGGCACTGATAGGCACTGATTGGCGGCACTGATGGGCACTGATAGGTGGCACTGTTGGGCGGCAATGATCGACACTGATGGGGGGCACTGATCGGCACTGATGGGGGGCACTGATGGGCACTGATAGGCAGCACTGGTGGGCAGTAATGGGCACTGGTGGGCGGCACTGATAGATGGCAATAACGGCACTGGTGGGCAGCACTGATAGATGGCATTGGTGGGCAACACTGATAGGGAGGGCACTGGGGGGCTCTCTGAGCCCTGCTTGCCATCCCTGGTGGCCATGGTGGGCATCCCTGGTGGTCATGGGTGGGCATCCCTGGTGGCTCTAGTGGCACCCCTCCCCCCCCAAGGCTGCACTGGTAATCAATCATCTGATTACCAGCACAGACCCCCCCCTGTGATCAGTGAGTAATTAGAAATACTCACTGATCACCCCAGCAGCAGCACCGATCCTCTTCTCTTCTCCTCACTGACAGGATCTGTCAGGAGGAGAAGAGATCGAAGCCGTTACAACGGCTCTATTTACATTACATGACGGCTGTGATTGGACACAGCCGTCATGTGATCAGGAGGGCCAATCACAGGGCCCTCCTGCCGAATGATGTTGCTCTGTGTCCGAGGGACACAGGCACATCGAGATCGCGCCGCTGCGCGTGCCCGCGGCGGCGCGATCTCTCTCCTTCTGAAGGACGTTCCGGAACATCCATTCAGAAGGACGAGACTCCCGCCCGGCCGTATATCTACAATGGCCCGGGTGGGAGGTAGTTAAAGAGGATCTATCCTGCTTATTATTACAAGAGATGTTTACATTCCTTGTAATAGGAAAAAAAATGATCAAACATTTTTTTAAGGGACAGTATAACAATAAAAAATAAAAAGTAAAATAAATTATAGTAAAGTAAAAGTAAAATAAGTAATAATAAATAAAATAAATTAAAATAAATTAAAAATTTAAAGCGCCCCCGTCCCTCCAAGCTTGCACACAGAAGCGAAACGCATTCAAAAGTCACGCCCACATATGTAAACGATGCTCAAACCACACATGTGAGGTATCGCCACAATCGTTAGAGCAAGAGCAATAATTCTAGTACTAGACCTCCTCTGTAACTCTAAATTGGAAACCTGTAGACATTTTTAAAGCTTGCCTATGGAGATTTTTAAGTACCAATGTTTGTCACCATTCCACAAACATGTGCAATTTTGAAGCATGACATGTTGGGTATCTATTTACTCGGGGTAACATTATCTTTCACATTATAGAAAAAACGTGGGCTAACTTTACTGTTTTCTTATTTTTTAATTTTAAAAAAGTGTATTTCTTCCAAAAAAATAGTGTTTGTAAGACTGCACAAATACGGTGTGACATAAAAGTAAAGTATTCCAATGATCTCCATTTTATTCTCTAGGGTCGCTGCTAAAAAATATATATATGTAATGTTTGGGGGTGTTAGGTAATTTTCTAGCAAAAAAATACTGATTTTAATTTGTAAACAAGTGTCAGAAATAGGCCTGGTCCTTAAGTGGTTACATTTAATTACTGAAATAAATTAACTTTTTGATGATATTCACATTTTTTGAGATTTAACTGTAGATTGTGAGCAAATCCACCTTCTGAATTGCTCCTCACTTTTCATGCATTACTACTAGTCACACCAAAAGACAAGACAAAAAGACATTCCCAGAGCTTGAAGGAAATGATAAGCATAGGGCATACATGACAGGGTGGAAGGAAAACAAGGCAGTTGGGGGTTAAATTAGTTGTTGGGATATGAGAGGTCAGGACTTTTACCTTATTGGCAGAGCAGACAAGGTCATGGGGAGAAGCAGGAGAGAGAGTAGTTGGAGGGGAGGAGTGAAGGGGCTTCACTTGCAGACTGGAGATCATAGAAGAAACGTCCCTCCCGCCTGCCCTGGTGATGCCGTTTTCTGTTGTTCTGCTAAGGAGGTTGGACGTTGGCGATTGGGGTCCTTGACGAGGGTCCAAAACATGGTGTCGAACGATAAAATGGTGGGACCCATCTAAGGTATGGAGTCCTATGGTTGGTCTGGTTCAGTCTAGACCCACCGGGTAGTGTAAGGTGATAGGGGTCTGTGGTCAGTTAGGATAGTCCTCGAGGCGGTGTTTTGGCGGCTGGGGACAGAACCTAACTTAATGGTACCACAGACTCCAAAGTTGTGGGAGACGGTATCGTCAAGGATCTGAACCATTCTTTGATCTGGATTGGTTTGACTGTTTTATGTTTTCTGTTATTTATGGTTTTGTTTAATAAAAGGCCGAGCCGGCCATTTAATGCCAGTGCTGAGTTAGTGTTGTCATTTTAAGGTAAAAGGGGTTGTGTTGGGTACTGATCCAGGTAATATGGTTAAACAGGTAGGATCTGAGCTACCCTAGTCAAGACTACTGCATGGTGTACTTTTTCAGCACACACCACCACAATCAGTGTTGCTCTGGCATGTGCTAAAAAAAAGTGTGCCATGCAGTAGTTTCTTTCACACTGCACAGTGCAAAGCAATTCTTGTACAGCGCCGTAGACAATACAACTGAATGAAATGTCATTTTGGATCATTTCAATTAATTTTACTTGAAAAACTTAGACAGTGTAATGTGCCACAATCTGTGCATTAGCACCCTTGTCATCCTACCGCACATCATTGGTTGTGTTCTGGTGCAGCTGCTGGTGTGAATGGACTCACAATGTTAGAACTAATGCCTCGTACACACGCAACGATTATCGGCCGACCGAGCGTCCGTCTTTTGTCCAGAGTGGTGTTTTGTTGGTTGGAATGTGCCTAGACTGCACACAAATTTTCTCTGCCAACAAAAATCTACTTCAGAAGTGATGTCATGTGATGGTTTACTTTCCGTGTGTTTTTTCTTCTCTGAGCATGCCCAGTCTTGCTCAACAGATTTTTGTCTGCCGAAATCTGTACTGACTGACGGAAAATCGGCCTTTGTGTTGACAGCCAACAAATATTTTATAGCCTGCACATCAGATTTTTTTCGGCCGAAAAGTCGGAGTCGGTTGTCGGAAGCATCATACTAACAAGCCGAAAATTGGCCGATCGGACGTTGGCCGAAAATTCCCGGCCAATAATCGATGCGTGTGTACGAGGCATAAGTCTATGGCACTTGAGAGCTGCAGGCTGAATGACAAATAGCTTAATAAATGGTGTAGTATGTAATGGTTTGCAGTCAAAGGGGCTACATGAGTGAGGAGTAGGGCCATGCTCAGGTAACACATTAAAGAAAAGTTTCAGTCCTGTTTTTATTAAATTAAGTCAGCAGCTACAAACACTGTAGCTGCTGACTTTTAGCAAACTGACACTCACCAGCCAAGAAGTCCAGTGCTGTCTTTACTGGAACTGATCCTTCTGAGCTTCGGGTCTTGAGTGTGGGAGCCGGCAATGACTTCTTGATGTCTCACAGCCGACCTCCTCTGTGCATGCCCAAGATTACGTGGTGCTTTCAGACTGGTTCTGCAGCCTTCTTAGATGTGTGAGGAGTCCCTAGAGTTTTAGAGCAGGCAGGAACCAGGCTAAGCTGACATATTTCTTGCCTAGGCGAGCACTGCGGAAGTGGGAGCAGGTACCTGTCAGAACTACAGTATCTCACAAAAGTGAGTACACCCCCCACATTTTTGTAAATATTTTATTATATCTTTTCATGTGACAACACTGAAGAAATTACACTTTGCTACAATGTAAAGTAGTGAGTGTACAGCTTGTATAACAGTGTAATTTTGCTGTCCCCACAAAATAGCTCAACACACAGCCATTCATGTTTAAACTGCTGGCACCAAAAGTGAGTACCTCCCTAAGGGACAAAGTCCAAATTGGGCCCAAAGTGTCAATATTTTGTATGGACACCATTATTTTCCAGCACTGCCTTAACCCTCTTGGACATGGAGTTCACCAGAGCTTCACAGGTTGCCACTGGAGTCCTCTTCCACTCCTCCATGATGACATCACGGAGCTGGTGGATGTTAGAGACCTTGCGCTCCTCCACCCTCCATTTGAGGATGCCCCACAGATGCTCAATAGGGTTTAGGTCTGGAGACATGCTTGGCCAGTCTATCACCTTTATCCTCAGCTTCTTCAAGGCAGTGATCGTCTTGGAGGTGTGTCTGGGGTTGTTATCATGTTGAAATACTGCCCTGCGGCCCAGTCTCTGAAGGGAGGGGATCATACTTTGGTTTAGTATGTCACAGTACATGCTGGCATTCATGGTTCCTTCAAGAACTGTAGCTCCCCAGTCCCGGCAGCACTCATGCCGCCCCAGACCATGACACTCCCACCACCATGCTTGACTGTAGGCAAGACACACTTGTCTTTGTACTCCTCACCTGGTTGCCGCCACACACGCTTGACACCATCTGAACCAAATAAGTTTATCTTGGTCTCATCAGACCACAGGACATGGTTCCAGTAATCTATGTCCCTAGTCTGCTTGTCTTCAGCAAAATGTTTGCAGGCTTTCTTGTGCATCATCCTTAGAAGAGGCTTCCTTCTGGGATGACAGCCATGCAGACCAATTTGATGCAGTGTGCAGCGTATGATTTGAGCACTGACAGGCTTTAGAAGAAATAATAAATATATACATTTTTGCAAAAAAAAATAAAAAATGTGTTTATTATTTTTTTTTTTGCAGGAGCCTGGAAAGCACTGGTTGTGGGTGCAATGCACACATGTCCTCTGGCTTTCAGCCCGTACCTCTGTATGGAATTTTAGTTTGAAAGCTGGAGGAAATGGAATTGGACTACTAGAGGGCTCATCGGCGCCCCTGCTGCCCACTGACACGACAATTGTCTGCCATGGTGGAAAACGGTACTAGTAGCTTATTCATTCACAGGAATTTGAGAATGAATGACGCCTCTGTATGAGCAGAACCCCACACAGCCATGATGTTTTTAAGAAGTGACAGCGGGTGCAGGGTGAAGAAACCCCGCCCACTGTTATGGGGGGGGGGGGGGGGGAGAGCAGGAGATGGAATAAAGTACATGTTTTACCCTAAATACGGGTGAAACATGTAACATGCTCCAAAGGTAAACTATTGGCTCTTATGACTCAGCTGGCCAGTGGTAAAGGGTATGCACGGCAGTATATACTGTATGTCTCCCCCTATTTTTGGTAGGGAACCTGCAAAGTTTTTTAAACGCAGTTTACTACTGCTTTAATCATATACTTAACTTACACAATGGGGTTGATTTACTAAAGGCAAAAAGACTGTGCACTTTGTAAGTACAGTTGCACTCTGCAAGGGCATTTGCTCCAGGACTTAGTAAAAGAGGAAAAACTTCATTTTGCAAAGAATATCCAATCATATGCAAGGAAAAAAAAACTGCTCATTATTGGAGGAGCACTTGAGCAAACACTCTTGCAGATTGCAACTGCACTTGCAAAGTGCACAGTCCATTTGCCTATTTACTAAATTAACCCTAAGGTCCCCTTTAATATCTGCTTGTTTGCACTGATCTGTATAAACGGCAAATTTAATGTGCAGGCTTCAGCAAATATTTTCATTTTTCTGAACCATTTTTTATAACTGATAGCCATATCTTTATGTACACTAGATCATTACGTTTAGCTGAGTACACAATACAGCCATCTAACACAATCAGAATAAATAAACAGAACAGGCCACCTGGACAGACTGACAGGAAGTGCTCGGCCTGCCATTTTTCCCATGTCTGTTTACATCCTGTACACTTCCTGTGTTTGTTTTTGAAAAAGGAGTGTTTGAATATGTCTAGAACTTTTTCTTATTATTATGCACCAATAAAAAAACAAAACACCTGATTTGACAATATTCAATAAAGGTATTTAAAGATAACTGCAGTCAACACATAAATCACCAAAAAAACACCTATCAGGTAATGTGCACTTGATTTTTTTAGTTTTACCTATTTATGGTTTTCTCTCTATGTTGAATACTCTGTATAAATAACTGCACAATAAACCATTCTAATCACAAGACGCTGGATTTTCACACCATGGGGTTGATTTACTAAAGGCAAATAGACTGTTAACTTTGCAAATGAAGATTGCAATTTTCAAGGGAATTTTCCCTGGAGCTTAGTGAATGAGATGAAACTCTGCTGACTTCTATCATCTGATCATGTGCAAGCATAAATGCTCTCAGATTCTGCTCCTGCCCCTCCCCAGCCTGGCGCTCCTGTGAGTGCTGGAGGGGCGTGGTGGTGATTTACAGTCACTGCTCTTTGCTCAGATCAGACCGACAACTTACCCCAAAACCCAATTACCCCATAGGATTGCAAACCACGGAACCCCTTGTTAGATTCATTATAGCCCATTTAAAAAATCTGGTAGGGTTTTGTATTGGGCAGTTTCTTGGCTCTCCTGTTTCAGGTTCCATCCCTTGCTGTATCTAAGCAAGATTTCAGCTATCGCTAATGCCTCGTTTCCACTGAGCGGAACGGTTCGGATCGGTTCGGTACGGTACGCTATTTTGGGTGTTTCCATTATGAAAGTGGCCCATACAACCGAACCAAACCGCACCATTCCTGGTCCTGCTTCAGATGTAGGGCCATAGGAAATGGTACGGTACGGTTAGGGCGGAGCTACTGGCGTCACACAATAGATTCCACTGATTGGCGGACAGGAAAACTTCAATGCTCACGTCAAATGAAAGAGCAAAACAAACACCTCATTTGGTGTAAACCCCGCATGGTCCCTGGTGGCCCGACTTGCAGTGGAAACGCTCACCTAAATAGACCGGACCACTCTAACCCTCCCAAACTGTACCGACCCGAACCGTTCCGCTCAGTGGAAACGAGGCATAAGTGGATCGGTTAGTTGCACGTCAACCTTTGATTGGCCCTGGACTTTTCGAGGGAAACCTGCTATCCAATCAGAATTCTCGCTCACTTTTAACTATCTTCTCATTGAGATGTTTGCCAGCAGATAGCTCTTCAGTTGAGACAAACTTTCCCGCTCTCCATTCCCGTAGTCCCGGCTATCCTTTTTAGGGGGTATTATCGCCCACTATTGTGGGTGGACAGTGTGATTAAAGACTTTATTGGACTGTTCACGTTTAATGGTGTTTGGTGTTTATTGAAAAAAAAAAAATTGGCTTGTTTATGGTTATAAGGTTTATAGAAAGTTTATTGATTTGGGTTTGTCCTACTTTTGCAACCTGTTGTTCATTTTCAATTTTTGCAGCCTTGATTACCTTTGTATATATTTTTTTAAATTCTTTGCAATTTCTAAATGATTATGGTGTTCCTTAATTTATTTCTTTTCGACCCCAATAAAAGGCCACATAAAAGGTTCTTTTGTTGTCTCATTTAATTAAAAAATATTAATTTCTATTCAAAAATGTAATATAGGAAACAAGTGTCTGTGCTTCATGGTATATATCATGGGTGTCCAACCTTTTGGCTTCTCTGGGCCACATTGAGTGTAGAGATATTTTCTCAGGCCGCATATAAAATATATACTATAGTTAAGGTATGTAATAAAATGCCGCTGCGCCCTTCCTGCGCCACCGCGCCCCCCCCCCCGCACTAATTTAACACAACTAGAGGATGATCAAATGAAATGGAATCAGTATACAGAGGTTTACTTCTGAGAGATAATAAAGGAACACTCTAACCACCATGACCACTTCAGTGATTTGAAGTGGCCATGGTGGTAGGAGTCAGAAACCCTGCACATGCTCGCCTCCCCCCCCCCCTCCCCTCCCCTCCGAAGCAGCCTCTGCCTACCATTAGTTGGAAGCTACTGTGGCCGTGCCCCCGACCCAACTCCCTTCCTCCCCAGCAAAAAAAAAATTGTCAGGGGGCAGTGGGCCGCATTGCCTGTGGTTCTGGGCCGCATGTGGCCCTCGGGCCGCAGGTTGGACATGCCTAGTATATATAGATGCTAGCAATTAGTGCAGATATACAAAACACTATGGTAATAGCAACAAAGAAACATTGCAGTGCTCAACATAGTTTCAAAGAACTCAAAACACTTGAAGTGCAATAATAGGGAGTCCAAAAATGAAAATATTTAGGCTGGGTTCACACTAGTGAGAATTGGATGTGGCTTTCCCTGCATTCGATTCGCACATCAGGAGAATGTGACCGCCTCTCAATATGGCAGCTTATCTTATTTTAAGGAGAACACTTGAGCAACAGCTAAAAACATTGCTCAAATATACACATGAGAACGGTCAAAGGATTTTTACTTCTGTTCAGACAGTCTAGTGCTTTACAGGTATCCCACATTTCTTGCTTTAATGGACAGGTAATCAGCAGGATTACACTGCTAATGAAGCTCCCAATGAGCAGGCACAACTGATAACTGGCCCTCCACACCTCAGCATTGTGGCGCATTGCATTACCACTCAAATATTTTTCTTGCTGTTTTAAATAGAGTAAGGAAAAGTTATATTTTTATTGCCCTCAGAATATGCAGATCAGAGCTGCAGCATACTGCCTGCTGTGCTGATCGAGGAGCTTTTTTTTTTATCAGACAGGGTAGTTAAACAGAAGTCGATCGGTATATTGACTTCTGTTCAACCGCAGTGGTCATACATGGATTGAAAATTCAACTAGTTCCTGCTGAATCGGCCAAATCTTTCCCTGAAAAACATCAGCATTAGCAAATGTTCTATTGGTTGAGTGTTTGGGTCAATCCAGAATACAGATTTATTTTAGCAATTATAAGATGGGAAAAAAGTGTTAATTATTGTCTATTGATCAATATCTGCTTTATCAATTTGCCCTAAAGAAGGAACAGAATCTGTAAATAAAGTTTATATCACATATACAAAACCAAATGAGTGCTAAGAAGGTGATTTCTCTGCATTGTAGGAAGAAAGAGAAAATCCCCAATGCCGCACATCCATGCAGTCCTGCAACGGTGATGAGAGTGACAACCTCAGCCTGGCCACGCCCCAAACGCTTTTCGCTCTGCCCCTGGAGCTTAACCATAGGGATTCCCATAAATAAGCTCCGGGGGTGAAGCGAAACACATTGGGGGCATGGCCTGGTTGGAGTCCTGGCTGAGGTTGTCACACTCATTACCATTGCAGGACTGCATGGATGCGCGGCATTGGGGATTACCTCTTTCTTCTCCCTTGAGCCATAGTTTAGGGATGGGCTCTGTCCCTTGCCAGCATTCCCTGCAGTGGAGGCGGAGGAATCCACATACACATACCCTACATTGGAACGAGCCTGAACGACACACCAAGCTAAACCCAGGGTCTTCTTTGCATTGCCAGCTAAGCTACTAAAAATATATTTGACTACAAAGTGGGACATGGACAGCCAGAATTTAGAATATACTCACTCACCTACATATGGGTCAATTTTTATCCGATGTGATATTTTCTTACAAAAATCAAGTATTTATATTAAAACCTGGTAAGACCTGTGTTTATTGTATACCTATGTTATAGTTTATTTTCAGTTGGAATATATTTTTTTTACTTCATTTGTTATGTAAACTACTTCAAGCCAATGTCCTGAAGAAGCGAGACCCAACCACGAAACGCGTAGACGACAGAAGCTTTAATATCTATAACATTATATGTGACACATGTGATGTAGTATTTTTCTACAGAATTTTAATTATTTTGTATAATAAAATGGATATGTTATGTAATATTGTGCTATCAAACTTTTTATAGCACTGGTAAGGTATAATTAAAGTCCCAATCTTTTTAGCTTTTTGTACAATTCCACTTATTTATATTACAACTTGAGCAAGGACACAAAAGCCTCATTATTGCTTTTAGAAATGTTCTAGCATGTTGGAAAATCGCTGTAGCCTATCACTCTTCCTTTTCCCTCTAGAAAAAAGAACACCCCCTAATACCCCCTGGTCCTGCTGTCAAAGATCTCACCAGCATGGGTAAAAAGCTTGCTCCTTTCACAGTCCTAACAGATGAATGGATGTCTTGACACTCATCAGTCATACAAGATGCCTAAAAACATAAACCTCATTACTGTAATTAAAGCAGTAATAAACCCAAAAACAGTCATTAATTATATTGCGGAATATATGTGGTGGTTGCATTCATTTTCCTTTTTTCAAGCACAACTAAAGGCAAAACATTTTTTTAGTTTTGGATAGAGTGGAGAGGGATTAGAACCCCTGTCAGTTTTTATTGCTGTCTGTGTCCCTGTTAATGAGATTCACCTTCTCTATTTGTCCTGTTTAAAATTATCATTAAACGTGAAAGTAAAAGAAAATCCCAAATTTTGGGTTGTCCCCAGAAATGTAAAAGAGTGGAAATCTTCCAATGGGGACACTAGTTCTGGTGATCTGGGGGTCCACAAGGAATTCCCTTAATTTGCAGGGATTTCCTCTCACTTCCCGTTTTGGCTTTGGGACAGGAAGTGAAGGGAAATCTCCACAACGGGACACAGATGGCGACAAAAGTTGACAGGGGTTATAACTCTCCCTTACTCTATCCAAAATGAAAACAAAAGTATTGCCCATTGTTCTGCTTTAGGCCCCTTTCACACAAACCATCCAATCAGATCCGCCTGTCAGTTTTTTTTAGGCGGACCTGATCGGATCCTCCATGCATCCCTATAGGGCAGCGGATGTCAGCGGTGACATGTCAGCTGACACCCGCTGCCATCCGCATCCGATCCTGTCTGTGAAATCAGGACAGATGGAAACCCTATTTTCCATCTGTCCAGGGGATCGGATCGGATGGGATCGGATGAGAGCGGACAGGCGGTCCGTTCTCATCCTATTCCCCCATAGAGAGCAGCGGGGCTCTGACACCTCCCTCTCTGCACACAGTGCGGAGACGGAGCTGTCATCCGCCTGCTCAGCGGGGATCGATTACCGCTGAGCAGATAACGGTCCGCACCGGACAGTGGACCGTGTGAAAGGAGCTTTAAGCTTTTATTCTTTATTTTCACCTGGGGATCCAACCAATAAGTCTGTTATTTTTCAACTTTCTTCAACAAACCAAGCTGTCCAGCAAAAGTGGCAGCTGGAGGGTTGTGACAAACCACTAACGCTTACAGGGGTGCTTACAGTTGTCATCTTTTATTCATTTAAAACCTTTATCCCAAAAGGGAAAAAACTGTTACTGGTAAAAGTGTTAGCTTGAGTTTGGCTTTAATTTGTTATTCAAGTCCATCTAAATCTGCCAGTGCATCTAACACTATCCTCTCCCTTGGGTAACGAAGTGGCTGTACAAGGGTATTTCTTTGGCTCCCCCAATAAAGTAGAGACACCCTAAGACAGGGAGCATGGTACTGGTCGGATCTCCAGGTGAAAACAAAGATAAAACCTAAAAAAGGAAAACAGCCACTACACCTAAAGCAGGATAAAACCCAAACTATATTTATTGCAGCTAACCAATCCTTATATGTGATGGCTGCATTAGTTTCCTTTTTTTTAAGTTTTTCACCACTTTTCACTGTTTTCACCTAGTGATCTCGCCAGTAACACTCCCCCTGTATTTGAGTGCTGCTACTCTGGATGAAGGAGCACAGCAGACATCAGCATTGTCAGTCTTGGGGGAGACGAATGTTAGATGTACTTGCAGATTTTGAAAAACTAAATCACAAATTGAAGCCAAACTCCAGTTAACATTTTATAAAAAAAATTACAGAAACAGTTTTTTCATTCTTTTGAGATAAGGGTTTTACATAAATAAATAAAAGTTAATCATTGTAAGTGCCCCTATTAATAGTAAATGATTTTCTCAACCCTCTAACTGCTAAATCTGCAGGTAAAAGAAAGCCAATGCAGCCACCATATCTAACAATTGGTAATATTTGCTTTTGGGTTCAATGCATCATTCACACCAGTGCGATTTGCCATGCAATTTGTAACTGACAAGTGGCACCCCATTGCTGGAAATGGAACTGTTCAAATTGCTGCAACTTATGTCGCAGCGACTTTCAAAAAGGTACTACTACTTTTTTTCTGATTTCATTGCATGAAAATCAGCTTTGAAATCAACCTGAAGTAGCAAGATTTTAAACCCATGGTGTGAACCAAAGCTAACACCACTTAAAGGATTGGTAAGCTGCAACATATTACATTTTTGATATTGGCTTTAATTCTGCTTTAAAATAAAAAATAAAAATCACAGACAGTCATTACAAAGATAAAGTATTACAGAAAAATTCTCTGATGTCTTGTTTTAGTTATTTATTTTACAGATTCAACAGAAAGGGTCAATCCTCATCAACAAGGGCATATCTACGGCAAGGCAAACAAGGTGTTTGCCTCGGACGGCATTTTTCAGGGGGGTGGCGCCTGTACCTGGGATAATGCCTGCAGTTGCGGGAATCACCCCGCTATCGTTTCCCATGAAGCTCAACTACACTGCAGAATGCATGAGCATCATGGGAAATGTAGTTCCACAACATCTGGGTTGCCAAGGTTTACCTTTACTGGTTTAAGGTCACCCATTCCCCGCCACTTTTCGCCCCCATAGATCCCCTTTAGAGCAGGCCAGGCCAGGGTCCCCCATAGATCCCCTTTAGAGCAGGGTCCCAATAGATCTCCCTTTAGAGGAGGCCAGGCCACTGTCCCCAATAGACCAGTGTCAGTGTGCGGACACCTTGCCGATCCCTGAATCCAGAGGGGGCACCTGCCCCCCCTTGCGGACGCCCATGGACATCACTTCTGGTTTACTCAGAAGCCATTGGCAATCTTGGTGTTTTGGTGAAACCATTGGCAATCTTGGTGTTTTGGTGAAACCATTGGCAATCTTGGTGTTTTAAATGCTTTTAAATGCAGAGGAGGGATTTGGGATCTTTAGGAATCCCAGATCTCTCGATAAAAAGTACCTGTCACATGGCTATTACTGTCACAGGGATGTTTATATTCCTTGTGACAGCAATAAAAGTGATTAAAAAAATTAAAGCAACAGTGTCAAATAAATAAATAAATAAAACAGCTAAAGTGCCCTCGTCCTTCTACACAAAGAGAAAAGCGCGTGTCGGTCCCGCACGCAGCGATCGTCCCACACATGTGAGGTATCACCATGAACGTCAGATCATGGGCAGTAATTGTAGCACCAGACCTCCTCTGTAAATCTAAAGTGGTAACCTGTAAAGGCTTTTAAAGCGTCGCCTATGGATAATAAAATGTACGCCATTTGTCTCCATTGCACAGGTGTGCTCAATTTCAAAGCAGCTGGGATGGGACAAATTTAGATGGGGGGCCCCCCTATTTTAGTCTTGCCTAGGGCAGCACAAAAACCAAAATACACCACTGCTCATCGGGAATATCCGACACCTAAGCACCTAAATTTCACTGAAATTAACATAAAGTCGCTACAAAAAGAAAATTATTAGAGAAATGTTTTTCTGTCTTGTTTTAGTTATTTATTTTACAGAATCATCTATACCCTAAGCACCCTAAAAATGAATCTGCCGCATACAAATGAGCGGATTCGCTTCCAGGACTGCGCTCCCTTCTGATAGTTTAACGCGTACCATCACGATATAGCCTTTGCTAAATATAGTAGCCTCTGCAAAAGGAGAGTTAGCATGAAAAATGACAAAAATGCTAACGCAAGAGGAGGGCTGCACAGTGGCGCATTGTTTTACCATGCGATGGGAAATGTAGGTTAGGCACATACCCCACTTCTGATGTATGACATGAGTCCGAGGACTGATTGCTCCTGGGATAGCCTGCGGCAGAGATCTGTCTTCTCTTGTTCACACAATTTTTTTCATGGTCACCGAAGAGGCCCTTGGTCTGTGTGGGGTTTGCAGCAACAAGCTCTGAGTCAGGCTGAAAACCATTCAAAATCCCATTGGCAGCCCTGCAGTCTGCTGCTTCATGTTGGTAGCCGTCAGTCCTGTGCTGAAATGAGGCGAGCGTGCTCTTGGACACTTTATACCCATGAGAAACTAGGAGGTCCTCCACGCTGAACATGCTGTGTTTCCTGGAGGAACTGCTATGCCGGGGCAAACCTTACTTTCAAAGGGTCTTTCATCACTGAAAGGAAGAAGAGTAAAATAAATATCACTCAGCACGTGTTACATGCTGGTTTAAGAATCCAGCACTCTGCAAACTTTTTTTTTTTTTTTTCATGACAGACTTTGTTAAGTTACCTAATGGTAAATTATATGCAGATGCTTTGATGACTAATGTGAGGTCCTAGCCAAGAAAGGGCCTGTATATGAAGCCGCAGCAGGGATGAGATTAGGCTGCTGACTCTGCTTATTTTAGAAGGTGCCTTAGAACCGGGAAGAGTTTATGAAATGGTATACACTATAGTGTCAAAAGTATTGGGACGCCCACTCTTACACGCATATGAATTTTATTGGCATCCCAGTCTTAGTCTGTAGGATTCAATATTGAGTTGGCCCACCCTTTGCAGCTATAACGGCTTTAACTCTTCTGGGAAGGCTGTCCACAAGGTTTAGGAGTGTGTCTATGGGAATGTTTGATCATTCTTCCAGAAGCACATTTGGGAGATCAGGCACTGATGTTGGACAAGAAGGCCTGGCTCACAGTCTGCGCTCTAAAGCCCCGTACACACGTACTGATCGTCGGCCGAACGATCAGCCATCTTTTGTCCAGGGCTGTCGTGTCTGTTGAAAACTGCAAAAGACTGCACACGAATTTTGTCGGCCAACAACAGCCGACTGCAGAAGTGATGTCATGTGATGGTTAACTTTCCTTGTCTTTTTTCTTCTCTGAGCATGCCCAGTCTTGCTAATCTGCTGTCTGTCGGCCGAAATCTGTACTGACTAGCGAACAATCGGCCGTTCTGGTGACGGCCAACAAATATTTTAATGCTTGCACGACAGATTCTGTTCGGCTGAAAATGCGCTGACGGCTGTCAGAAGCATCATACTAACAAGCCTACAATCGGCTGATCGGTCGTCGGCCGAATATTTACGCCCGACAATCGGTACGTGTGTACGGGGCTTTATTCATCCCAAAGGTGTTTTATCAGGATTGAGGTCAGGACAGTCAAGTTCCTCCACCCAAAACTAGCTCATCCATGTCTTTATGGACATTGCTTTGTGCACTGGTGCACAGTAATGTTGGAACAGGAAGGGGCCATCCCCAAACTGTTCCTACAACGTTGGGAGCATAAAAGTGCCCAAAATGTCTTGCTATGCTGATGCCTTTACAGTTCCCTTCACTGGAACTAAGGGGCCAAGCCCAAACCGTGAAAAACAACCCCACATCATAATTCCCCCTCCACCAAATGATTTGGACCAGTGCACAAAGCAGGGTCCATAAAGACATGGATGAGTGAGTTTGGGGTGGAGGAACTTTACTGGCCTGCACAGTGTCCTGAGCTCAATCCGACAGAACACCTTTGGGATGAATTAGAGTGGAGACTTCGAGCCAGGCCTTCTTTCTAACATCAGTGCCTGATCTCACTAATACGCTTCTGGAAGAATGGTCAAACATTCCCTTAGACACACTCCTAAACCTTGTAGACAGCCTTCCCAAAAGAGTTGAAGCTGTTATAGCTGCAAAGGGTGGGCCAACTCAATACTGAACCCTACGGACTAAGACTGACATGCCATTAAAGTTTATGTGCGTGTAAAGGCAGGCGTCCTAATGCTTTTGACAATATAGCGTATGTCTAAAATACTCAAAATAGGATGACGTGACATGACACAAGAGTTGCATGTGGTGGACTCTGAGCTTTAGTATCACAGTGAGACCAAAGCTGACCATAGATCAGAGTTAGGGCTCATTCACATCATGGTGCAGAGACGTCAGTTTTGTTTTGCATGCAATCTGCAAGAGCAAATAAAAAAACAATTGTTCGCTATATGCCCTGTTCATACCACAACACTGGTGTCATGTGCGGATTTTCCTGCGCAGGAATCTGCAAAGTGTATGCAGTTTTCTGCGAGAAAAAAAAACTGACACAAAGTCAACACTGTGTGAACAGGGCACATAACTGACGCACATAAAAACTGATGTCAACGTCTCACTGGAACGGGCATGGAACTGTATGTCTTTGCAAGTGAATTTTCCGTGTTTTTTCCATCAGTTTTTATGCACCTATGGTGTGAATGAGCCCTTAGGACTCATTCACTCGGATGCTGTGGTACGTACAGCGTGAATGAGCAGTTGTCTATGATTCCAAATTGCAAGGCAATCAGCGAAAAAAAAAAGCCTAACGTGCGTTTGGGCGCCATTCATTCTAAATTGCAGCCTAAATGCGGTGCAACTTTGCC
The DNA here is from genome assembly GCF_965119305.1 of Pelophylax lessonae. Classification (NCBI taxonomy): domain Eukaryota; kingdom Metazoa; phylum Chordata; class Amphibia; order Anura; family Ranidae; genus Pelophylax; species Pelophylax lessonae. The sequence goes on along the minus strand of NC_138772.1, from coordinate 84,204,111 downwards.
GCAATTATCACAAACTTTATAAAATCACGGGAAACTTTTCACCCAGAAAGGAGCTGGGAAGTGAATGGCTTCCCTATGCATGACACGCGGAATCGCGTAAAAAATCGCTTACACAAAATCCCGAGCGGGAATTCAAGTTCCTGCTATAAGTGTGAATGGGGCCTAAAGCTCAAATGTACTTTCAGTTTAAATAGGCTAAATACATTCCAGATGCATTAAAGCAAAATGTTTGCAGTCTTACATTTTTTTTTCTTTAAAAAGCAGACACAGCCTGAGTAGAAAAGCCTGTCCCAGGCCAGCACCTTGTAGAAGCGGTGGTTTCTCTTCATAGGCCCTCTCAAATAAGCAGGCAGGATGAGTATGATGATCAGTGCCCTGATTACCTGTCGTAGTCTCCCCTTTGAGGAGGAGCTGCTGATCGGCTCTCCTCGCCACACACTCTGACAGTGTGAGGCGAGGAGAACCAATAAACGGCACTTCCTCATTTACATGTGACCGGCTGTGATTGGACACAGCCGATCACATGGGTAAAGAGGCATGTCATTGGTTCTTTACCAAGATCGGGGTCGCGCTGTGTCCTAGCATGACCCCCATACCCTCTGTCTGGACAGTGATGATTGGCCCTTTGCTGATCACATGCACTCCCCCAAGAAGACAAAAAGAAATTCAATAGCAATACACACAAAACTGCACATGTGCAGCTTGCTTCAAAGGCTCTGTAGTATCAGCAGATAGATTGGGGACTGTGGAAGAAGGGGAGAATCAGAGAAAACAGCTTTTTTAAACAGATGCACAGGATTAACCCCTTAGGTTCCACAGTGAGTATAACAAGCATGCGTTACTGTAGACTTTATTTTTGTCATATTTGTCACATTGGGGAGATTTTCCTTGATTTCCTGTCCCATAGCCAAAACAGGAAGTGAGAGGAAATCTCAGCAAATTAAGGGAACCCAGGTCACCAGAATTAGTGTCATCCAAATTGGAAGATTTCCTCTCTATTACTTTTCTAGCGACAACTCAACATTTGGGATACAATTGCTGATCAGACTCGCCTCTATTCACAGATCATGTTTCAGGCGGTCTAATCAGTGAAAATCAGTGAAATAACTTTTGTCAATGGAGGAGGGGTGTGTCCCCGTCACATCATCTTTAGTGCAACTAAGTCTAAAGCGGTTACTTTCCACATTTCCAGAAGTTCAGCAGCAGGAAGAGGACAGGGCAGTGAAGATTTGTACAGAAGAGGACAGGGCAGTGAAGATTTGTACAGAAGAGGACAGGGCAGTGAAGATTTGTACAGAAGAGGACAGGGCAGTGAAGATTTGTACAGAAGAGGACAGAGCAGTGAAGATTTGTACAGAAAAGGGCAGGGCAGTGAAGATTTGTACAGAAGAGGACAGGGCAGTGAAGATTTGTACAGGAAAAGGCAGGGCGGTGAGGATTTGTACAGAAGAGGAGAGGGCAGTGAAGATTTGTAAAGAAGAGGACAGGTCAGTGAAGATTTGTACAAGAAAGGACAGGGCGGTGAGGATTTGTACAGAAGAGGACAGGGCAGTGACGATTTGTACAGAAGAGGACAGGGCGGTGAGGATTTGTACAGAAGAGACAGGGCAGTGAAGATTTGTACAGAAGAGGACAGGGCAGTGAAGATTTGTACAGAAGAGGACAGAGCAGTGAAGATTTATACAGAAGAAGACAGGGCAGTGACGATTTGTACAGAAGAGGACAGGGCAGTGACGATTTGTACAGAAGAGGACAGGGCGGTGAGGATTTGTACAGAAGAGACAGGGCAGTGAAGATTTGTATAGAAGAAGACAGGGCAGTGAACATTTGTACAGAAGAGGACAGGGCAGTGAAGATTTGTACAGAAGAGGACAGAGCAGTGAAAATTTGTACAGAGGAGGACAGGGCAGTGAAGATTTGTACTGAAGAGGACAGGGCGGTGAAGATTTGTACAGAAGAGGACAGGGCGGTGAGGATTTGTACAGAAGAGGACAGGGCAGTGAAGATTTGTACAGAAGAGGACAAGGCAGTGAAGATTTGTACAGAAGAGGACAAGGCAGTGAAGATTTGTACAGAAGAGGACAGGGCGGTGAGGATTTGTACAGAAGAGGACAGGGCAGTGAAGATTTGTACAGAAGAGAACAGGGCAGTGAAGATTTGTTCAGAAGAGAACAGGGCAGTGAAGATTTGTTCAGAAGAGGACAGGGCAGTGAAGATTTGTACAGAAGAGGACAGGGCAGTGAAGATTTGTACAGAAGAGGACAAGGCAGTGAAGATTTGTACAGAAGAGGATAGGGCAGTAAAGATTTGTACAGAAAAGGGCAGGGCAGTGAAGATTTGTACAGAAGAGGATAGGGCAGTAAAGATTTGTACAGAAAAGGACAGGGCAGTGAAGATTTGTATAGAAGAAGACAGGGCCGTGAATATTTGTATAATCAGTGAAAATCAGTGAAATAACTTTTGTCAATGGAGGAGGGGTGTGTCCCCGTCACATCATCTTTAGTGCAACTAAGTCTAAAGCGGTTACTTTCCACATTTCCAGAAGTTCAGCAGCAGGAAGAGGACAGGGCAGAGAAGATTTGTACAGAAGAGGACAGGGCAGTGAAGATTTGTACAGAAGAGGACAGAGCAGTGAAGATTTGTACAGAAGAGGACAGGGCAGTGAAGATTTGTACAGAAGAGGACAGGGCAGTGAAGATTTGTACAGGAAAGGACAGGGCGGTGAGGATTTGTACAGAAGAGGACAGGGCAGTGAAGATTTGTACAGAAGAGGACAGGGCAGTGAAGATTTGTACAGAAGAGGACAGAGCAGTGACGATTTGTACAGAAGAGGACAGGGCGGTGAGGATTTGTACAGAAGAGACAGGGCAGTGAAGATTTGTACAGAAGAGGACAGGGCAGTGAAGATTTGTACAGAAGAGGACAGGGCAGTGAAGATTTGTACAGAAGAGGACAGAGCAGTGAAGATTTATACAGAAGAAGACAGGGCAGTGAAGATTTGTATAGAAGAAGACAGGGCAGTGAACATTTGTACAGAAGAGGACAGGGCAGTGAAGATTTGTACAGAAGAGGACAGAGCAGTGAAAATTTGTACAGAGGAGGACAGGGCAGTGAAGATTTGTACTGAAGAGGACAGGGCAGTGAAGATTTGTACAGAAGAGGACAGGGCGGTGAGGATTTGTACAGAAGAGGACAGGGCAGTGAAGATTTGTACTGAAGAGGACAGGGCAGTGAAGATTTGTACAGAAGAGGACAGGGCAGTGAGGATTTGTACAGAAGAGGACAGGGCAGTGAAGATTTGTACAGAAGAGGACAGAGCAGTAAAGATTTGTACAGAAGAGGACAGGGCAGTGAAGACTTGTACAGAAGAGGACAGGGCAGTGAAGATTTGTACAGAAGAGAACAGGGCAGTGAAGATTTGTTCAGAAGAGAACAGAGCAGTAAGGATGATCGAACTTTTGAAAAGTTCGGTTCGACCAGAACACCCGAACTTCACGAAAGTTCGGTTCGGATTTCAGAACCCCATTGAAATCAATGGGACCCGAACTTCTGTAATCAAAAAACACCATTTTTAAGCCCTAAAACCCAATAAATGCCCCTAAAAAGTGCCTAGGGTTCTGGGTCATGCCCCATTAACTATTAATCACACAAAAAAAAGTTCTTAAAAATTGTCATTTTTGATAAAAAAGCCAATTATTGAAAAATGAAAAAAAAAAAAAGAGATTTTTTGATTTTTACTTTGGATTTAGTATCTGGGGGGTCTAAAAGGTGTGCATGTGAAGTTTCAGCTCTGTAGCATGTCCAGAACCATGAAAAAAAAAGATAATTTTTCAGTAGAACAGGGATGTGGGTCGGGACCCTCCTTTAACTTTAACACCTATATGATCTTTTTTTATGGTTCTGGACATGCTACAGAGCTGAAACTTCACAGGTACACCTTTTAGACCCCCCAGACACAAAATCACACAAAAAAAGTTCTTAAAAATTGTCATTTTTGATTAAAAAAAAGCCAATGATTGAAAAATTATAAAAAAAAAAAAGAGATTTTTTGATTTTAACTTTGGATTTAGTATCTGGGGGGTCTAAAAAGTGTACATGTGAAGTTTCAGCTCTGTAGCATGTCCAGAACCCCCCAAAAATTAGCATTTTCTTATAATTTTTATTAGAACAGGTATACGGCTTCTCTACGGCGCTTTTTCTTGCATTTATCGGGCATTTTTGGAGGCAGGCATGACTTTTTTTGGATTTAGTGTCTGGGGGGTCTAAAAAGTGTACCTGTGAAGTTTCAGCTCTGTAGCATGTCCAGAACCAGAAAAAAGATCATTTTTCAGTAGAGCAGGGATGGTGGGACCCCTCTTTTACACTTATATGATCTTTTTTTGGGGTTCTGGACATGCTACAGAGCTGAAACTTCACAGGTACACCTTTTAGACCCCCCAGACACAAAATCACACAAAAAAAGTTCTTAAAAATTGTCATTTTTGATAAAAAAGCCAATGATTGAAAAATTATAAAAAAAAAAAAAAAGAGAGATTTTTTGATTTTTACTTTGGATTTCAGATCTGGGGGGGTCTAAAAAGTGTACATGTGAAGTTTCAGCTCTGTAGCATGTCCAGAACCATAAAAACTTTAAGCACAGGAATATGGCTTCTCTGCTGTAACACCTTGCCGGTTTAATAGCAGGCATTTTTTTGGGTTCTTTGCAGTCAGGAAAAACATCTGAACTTGTGTATAGTGGTACTGTGCACAAGTTCTGATGTTTTGCCTGCCTCCAAAACCCCCCAAAAAATGCCAGCAAAAACACACCTGGGCATTTTTTTTTTTTTGACGCTAGCGTTTTTTTTGGCATTTTTTGGTGTTCTTTTGAGGCAGGCAAAACATCTGAACTTGTGTATAGTGGTACTGTGCACAAGTTCTGATGTTTTGCCTGCCTCCAAAACCCCCCAAAAAATGCCAGCAAAAACACACCTGGGCATTTTTTTTTTTTTTGACGCTAGCGTTTTTTTGGCATTTTTTGGGGTTCTTTTGAGGCAGGCAAAACATCTGAACTTGTGTATAGTGGTACTGTGCACAAGTTCTGATGTTTTGCCTGCCTCCAAAACCCCCCAAAAAATGCCAGCAAAAACACACCTGGGCATTTTTTTTTTTGACGCTAGCGTTTTTTTGGCATTTTTTGGGGTTCTTTTGAGGCAGGCAAAACATCTGAACTTGTGTATAGTGGTACTGTGCACAAGTTCTGATGTTTTGCCTGCCTCCAAAACCCCCCAAAAAATGCCAGCAAAAACACACCTGGGCATTTTTTTTTTTGACGCTAGCGTTTTTTTTGGCATTTTTTGGGGTTCTTTTGAGGCAGGCAAAACATCTGAACTTGTGTATAGTGGTACTGTGCACAAGTTCTGATGTTTTGCCTGCCTCCAAAACCCCCCAAAAAATGCCAGCAAAAACACACCTGGGCATTTTTTTTTTTTGACGCTAGCGTTTTTTTGGCATTTTTTGGGGTTCTTTTGAGGCAGGCAAAACATCTGAACATGTGTATAGGGGGTATATATAGGCATATATGTCTGAATATATACCCCTAGACATATATAGGTGTGATAGTAGCAGAAATATATTACTGTAAATGATTTCATTAGCGCAAGCATTTATTTCTGCTACTATCACACCTATATATGTCTAGGGGAATATATTCAGACATATATGTCTATATATACCCCCTATACACATGTTCAGATGTCATGTCTGACATCAAACATGTCCTCAAAAAAGCACTGGCAGTGGCAGCCCCTGCAGCATAAAAAATGCTTGGCTGGTGAGAAGCCATATTGGTGTCCCGAAGCTATTCAGAGAAATGATCATTTCTCTATAGCGGTCACCCTGCTATGGAAGGGTTTTGTCACCCTGCCATAGCAGTCACTGTCAGTTAACCCTACACTACACTACGGTCCCCTGACACTTAACACTTTCCCTACAGAAACTAAATTTTTGAAGCTAACTTAAGTGTAAAGGAGCACTCTAACTACACTAGATATCCCTTTCCTCACACTAAAAATAGCTAAATGACACTTTTAAAGTAAAATTAACCGAACTGCTTCCACTCTCTTCCATGTCCAGTATAACAATGCTGGGAATATGGCGGGGGCGATCTTATATACTGGGGGGCGTATTCACTAATGATTGGTCTAGGGACCCCCTAGTCACTCCAATCACATTCCTAGCATTCTCCTGCCCCCTCAATTGGCTTTTGCTAATGGTTCTGGTCCAATCACGGGCTTTTAAAGCCCATTTCCTGAAGCATTGCATTTTGGGCGGTTCTGGTTGCCGAATTCCGAACTTTTTGGGCAAAAAGTTCTAAATTCGGCCGAACCTCGAACACCCAATGTTCGGGCCGAACCGATGGTGGACCCGAACCGTTCGATCATCCCTACAGAGCAGTGAAGATTTGTACAGAAGAGGACAGGGCAGTGAAGATTTGTACAGAAGAGGACAAGGCAGTGAAGATTTGTACAGAAGAGGATAGGGCAGTAAAGATTTGTACAGAAAAGGGCAGGGCAGTGAAGATTTGTACAGAAGAGGACAGGGCAGTGAAGATTTGTACAGAAGAGGACAGGGCAATGCAGATTTGTACAGAAGAGGACAGAGCAGTGAAGATTTGTACAGAGGAGGACAGGGCAGTGAAGATTTGTACTGAAGAGGACAGGGCAGTGAAGATTTGTACAGAAGAAGACAGGGCAGTGAAGATTTGTACAGAGGTAGACAGGGCAGTGAAGATTTGTACTGAAGAGGACAGGGCAGTGAAGATTTGTACAGAAGAGGACAGGGCGGTGAGGATTTGTACAGAAGAAGACCGGGCAGTGAAGATTTGTACAGAAGAGGACAGGGCAGTAAAGATTTGTACAGAAGAGGACAGGGCAGTGAAGATTTGTACAGAAGAGGAGACAGAGCAGTGAAGATTTGTACAGAAGAGGACAGGGCAGTGAAGATTTGTATAGAAGAAGACAGGGCAGTGAATATTTGTACAGAAGAGGACAGGGCAGTGAACATTTGTACAGAATAGGACAGAGCAGTGAAGATTTGTACAGAGGAGGACAGGGCAGTGAAGATTTGTACTGAAGAGGACAAGGCAGTGAAGATTTGTACAGAAGAGGATAGGGCAGTAAAGATTTGTACAGAAAAGGGCAGGGCAGTGAAGATTTGTACAGAAGAGGACAGGGCGGTGAGGATTTGTACAGAAGAGGATAGGGCAGTAAAGATTTGTACAGAAAAGGGCAGGGCAGTGAAGATTTGTACAGAAGAGGACAGGGCGGTGAGGATTTGTACAGAAGAGGACAGGGCAGTGAAGATTTGTACAGAAGAGGACAGAGCAGTAAAGATTTGTACAGAAGAGGACAGGGCAGTGAAGATTTGTACAGAAGAGAACAGGGCAGTTAAGATTTGTACAGAAGAGAACAGGGCAGTGAAGATTTGTACAGAAGAGGATAGGGCAGTAAAGATTTGTACAGAAAAGGGCAGGGCAGTGAAGATTTGTACAGAAGAGGACAGGGCAGTGAAGATTTGTACAGAAGAAGACAGGGCAGTGAAGATTTGTATAGAAGAAGACAGGACAGTGAATATTTGTACAGAAGAGGACAGGGCAGTGAAGACTTGTACAGAAGAGGACAGGGCAGTGAAGATTTGTACAGAAGAGGACAGGGCAGTGAGGATTTGTACAGAAGAGGACAGGGCAGTGAAGATTTGTACAGAAGAAGACAGGGCAGTGAAGATTTGTACTGAAGAGGACAGGGCAGTGAAGATTTGTACAGAAGAAGACAGGGCAGTGAAGATTTGTACAGAAGAGGACAGGGCGGTGAGGATTTGTACAGAAGAGGACAGGGCAGTGAAGATTTGTACAGAAGAGGACAGGGCAGTGAAGATTTGTACAGAAAAAGACAGGGCAGTGAAAATGTGTACAGAAGAGGAGAGGGCAGTGAAGATTTGTACAGAAGAAGACCGGGCAGTGAAGATTTGTACAGAAGAGGACAGAGCAGTGAAGATTTGTACAAAGGAGGACAGGGCAGTGAAGATTTGTACAGAAGAGGACAGGGCAGTAAAGATTTGTACAGAAGAGGACAGGGCAGTGAAGATTTGTACAGAAGAGAACAGGGCAGTGAAGGTTTGTACAGAAGAGAACAGGGCAGTGAAGATTTGTACAGAAGAGGACAGAGCAGTGAAGATTTGTACAGAAGAGGACAAGGCAGTGAAGATTTGTACAGAAGAGGATAGGGCAGTAAAGATTTGTACAGAAAAGGGCAGGGCAGTTAAGATTTGTACAGAAGAGGACAGGGCAGTGAAGATTTGTACAGAAGAAGACAGGGCAGTGAAGATTTATATAGAAGAAGACAGGGCAGTGAATATTTGTACAGAAGAGGACAGGGCAGTGAACATTTGTACAGAAGAGGACAGAGCAGTGAAGATTTGTACAGAGGAGGACAGGGCAGTGAAGATTTGTACTGAAGAGGACAGGGCAGTGAAGATTTGTACAGAAGAGGATAGGGCAGTAAAGATTTGTACAGAAGAGGATAGGGCAGTGAAGATTTGTACTGAAGAGGACAGGGCAGTGAACATTTGTACAGAAGAGGACAGAGCAGTGAAGATTTGTACAGAGGAGGACAGGGCAGTGAAGATTTGTACAGAAGAGGACAGGGCAGTGAAGATTTGTGCAGAAGAGGACAGGGCAGTGAAGATTTGTACAGAAGAGGACAGGGCGGTGAGGATTTGTACAGAGGAGGACAGGGCAGTGAAGATTTGTGCAGAAGAGGACAGGGCAGTGAAGATTTGTACAGAAGAGGACAGGGCGGTGAGGATTTGTACAGAAGAGGACAGGGCAGTGAGGATTTGTACAGAAGAGGACAGGGCAGTGAAGATTTGTACAAAAGAAGACAGGGCAGTGAAGATTTGTACAGAAGAGGACAAAGCAGTGAAGATTTGTACAGAAGAGGACAGGGCAGTGAAGATTTGTACAGAAGAGGACAAAGCAGTGAAGATTTGTACGGAAGAAGACAGGGCAGTGAATATTTGTACAGAAAAGGACAGGGCAGTGAAGATTTGTACAGAATCCAGTAGTCTGCACATGATGGGACTTACTTGATTACAGGTAAGTAATGTAAGTAAAACTGTAGCTAAACCTCCAATTTAAGGTAAGTATTGCAATAACAAACTTTAAATATGTGTGGAGTAATAGTACACTACATTTATTAGCGATATGTGACAGCAATGTTATGTGGCCAAAACATAAAAAATAATAAAACATTATAAGCTATGTTCATTCCGCTGGTGTTACAGGCTGCACTTGGTGCCTCGTCAAAGAATTCCTGCAATTAGAGAAATATGGGATGGAGGGAGATAGTGAAGGCAGGGTGAAGATTGAAGCTGATTGGATGATGGATTGCTGTATCACAATAAATTATCTTTCTAAGTAGGAGAGTGCCAGAGCAAAAGGTCAGGATCTCACACTGGGTTACATTTAAAGTGGAGGAGAGGAGTCTGGTCTTCAAGATGAATCAAGAGTTATTAAAAAAAACACAGTTCTTTGTATTTAGCATGCTGTCCATCAAGTGTACTATACTATGTTTGCATCCCCCACCCCCCCCCCCCCCCCAGCAGGTTACTGTCCTTTGGACTTGAAGGGGGGCTGAACTGTGGCCAATAGGAGTAGAAATTGTCTTGCTGTTGGTGTCAGTAGGAGGAGTAGTGCCTCTTCATTGGCGTCAGTGGGGAGAATAGTGCCAAATCGTTCACATCAGTGGAAGAATAGTGCCCCGCAGTTGGTGTCATTGGGAGGAATAGTGTCCTATCATTGGTGTCAGAGGGAGGAATAGTGTTCCATCATTGGTGCCAGTGGGAGGAATAGTGTATCATCATTGGTATCAGTGGGAGGATTAGTGCCTCATCAGTGGGGGGAATAGTACCCCATCGTTGGCATCAGTGGAAGGATTAGTGCCTCATCATTCGTGTTAGTGAGTGGAATAGCGCCCCATCATTGGTGTCAATGGGAGAAAAATAGTGCCCTGTTTTTGATGCCAGTAACAGGAATTATACCCCATTGCCGGTGTCAGTGGGAGAAATAGTGTCGTGCACCAGTGGGAGGAAAAGTTCCCCAGGGGGTCAGATAAAGGCAAGAAAAAAGGGCCGCATTCGACCCCAGGCAGTTTGGAGACCACTGGTTTACAAGATGCTTGCAGGGGTTCTGTGTACCTCTAAAACATTTTCCTTTTCCTACAGTTGTTGTCATTGGGAGGAATAGTGTCCTATCATTGGTGTTGGTGGGAGGAATAGTGCCTCATCATTGGTGTCAGTGGGGAGAATAGTGCCCAATTGTTGGTGTCAGTGGAGGAATAGTGCCCCACAGTTGGTGTCATTGGGAGGAATAGTGTCCTATCATTGGTGTCAGTGGGAGGAATAGTGCTTCATCAATGGTGTCAGTGGGAGGAATAGTGCCCCATTGTTGGTGTCAGTGGAACAGTAGTGCCCCACAGTTAGTGTTATTGGTAGGAATAGTGTCCTATCATTGGTGTCAGAGGGAGGAATAGTGTCCTATCATTGATGCCAGTGGGAGGATTAGTGTTCCATCATTGGTATCAGTGGGAGGATCAGTGCCTCATAGGTGGGGTCAGTGGCAGGAATAGTGTCTCATCGTTGGTGTCAGTGGGAGGAATAGTACCTCACCGTTGGTGACAGTCGAAGACTAGTGCCTCATTGTTGGTGTCAGTGGGAGGAAAAGTGTGCTATCATTGGTGTCAGTGGGAGGAATAGTGCCTCATTCTTGGTGTCAATGTGAAAAATAGTGTAGCACCCTACAGGTAGGTGCAAGGTAAAAGTATAGTGGGCCTTGGCTGCCTAAAAGCAGGGCCATGATTTCAGCTGGCTGTCATTTCTCCCAGGTGTGTCTGCTGAGAGGGGAGTCTCCCCACTGGCTCCATGAGAGGGTTCTCATTGGGCAGTGGAGGAAACCCAATCAGAGACACACTCATGCCTGTATCTACCCCAGAAGGCAGATTCTGCTGCAGAGGATTCTGGGAGTGGGTATACGTTTTGAGGGAACGCATGACGCAGTGTCTTTGACAGGAAGCCGAGTCCCAGGCTGTCTCTCCTCCTGTCAGAAGGTTCGGCTGTTCCGGGTGGCTGCCTGGGAATCCAGAGAGTGCTGAGTTGAGCTGCAGAGGGGATCCGGGGTGCCGAGGACCAGTGGAGGAAGAGGGGTTCAGTTCCAGGAAAGCCTGCCAAGGTCATGAGTACTGTGAACTGCCCCTAGGGGTCTGCCAAGTGTAGAGGGGACCACTCCAGAGAAGGTTCCAAGGATCCAGGAGTCAAATAGCTGTAAAGGGGGTGCCTAGTCAGAGGACCCTGAAGTGTTAGAGGGGGTACCTAGTCAGAGGACACTGAAGTGTAAAGGGGGTACCTGTGGTTGGGCCCTGAAGAGTCAGTGTACAGTGTGGTAGTGTACAGAGTTAAGAGTTGCAGCAGCACAAGCAGTGACAAGGAGCTACCTCAGCCAGTGAAGAGCTGGAGGGAGCTGTGCAATGATTTTTGAGCTAAATCGAGTGTCAGGAGTCAAGACAGTCCTGCATCTTCTGAGTTAACAAACAAGTCGAGGTTCCAGCACTAATTTAGCCAAGTAGTATTTACAAGTGTCAGGAAGCGCTGGTCGGCATTCAGCTGGCGTCAGCACAGCGCTAGTGAGCATTTTTTTGTACAAAGTCCCAGTTAAGCCTAGAAGAGCCAGAGGAGTATCCCACTCATTCCCTTCTCCCATCCCCAATATACAATAAACAAAACAAACCAAAGATGCCGGAATGGTCATTGTCTCAGTTCTCACACCTGGGTTCACAACTTAAATGTGTTGGAAGTGTTACCGGTACTGATGGCAGACCTACCTCAGGCCCAAGGCCTTGAAATATTGCTACAATAGTGCCAGTTTTTTTATGTCAGTAAGAGGAATTATACCCCATTGTGGGTGTTAGTGGGAGGAATAGTGTCCCATTATTAGTGTCAATGGGGAGGAATAGTGCTCCATCGTTGGCGTCAGTGGGAGATGGTGCCCTACAGTTGGTATCAGTGGGAGGATTAGGGCCTCATCGTTGGTGTCAGTGGGAGGAATAGTGTCCCATCATTGGTGTCAGTGGGAGGAATAGCGCCCCATCATTGGTGTCAATGGGAGAAAATTAGTGCCCTGTTTTTGATGTCAGTAACAGGAATTATACCCCATTGTCTGTGTCAGTGGGAGAAATAGTGTTATGCACCAGTAGGATGAAAAGTTCCCCAGGGGGCCAGATATAGGCAAGAACAAAGGGCCGCATTCAACCCCAGGAAGTTTGGAGACAGCTGGTTTACATGAAGCTTGCAGGGATTCTGTGTACCTCTTAAACCTTTTCCTTTTCCTACAGTTGTTGTCATTGGGAGGAATAGTGTCCCCTCATTGGTGTCGGTGGGACGATCGGCAGGTCCCGGTGGACATTGTATCTGCCAGACCCGCTGATTGGCTCCTGCTGTGTCCAATCACATCAGGAGCGTGTCGCTGGTGGCGCGCACTCCAGACCCAGAGCACGAGCGGACAAACAGGTACATTGGTTTGTGCAGGGGAGCCGCCCTGCTGCAGTATATCTGCGTGGGGTGGTCCTTAAGTGGTCCTTAAGTGGTTTCTTAAGTGTTTGGTCTGTGTGGCTGGGACACAGATGGCAAAGCAAAAACAAAACAAAAAAAAACAACATACAAGTGTTATGCTGGCCATACACGCACAGAATTTCGGTCGTTTGCAGAATGAACGATTATTCGGCGGTCGAAAGCGAATTGGCACCTAACCGATAGAATAAACTCGTTTCAAGAATCGTTTTGATGAGCATAATGATCGTTCGATAACAATATGCGCAGTACGATTCAGTATATTATTTTCGTTTTCGATTTTACCATAGACGTATACACTTTCGTTGAAGCGATAAGAATTTTCGCTATGGATCCATCGACATTAGCCGGGAGCAGGATCGAAATCGTCGGTAAACTTGTGTTCACTAATGGCCCGATAATCGAACGATCTTTCCTAAATCGACCATTTTCGGCCGAAATTCTGTGCGTGTATGGCCAGCATTATAACCCTCCTTTATCAAAAAAATAAATAAATACCTATTGTTCTACTTTAACCTTGGTTTAGGTATTAGGCTGTAAGGCTGTAAGGGGTAACATTTGTGTTCGGAGTCGAGGTAAAGCTGAACTACAGGCAAACAACTATATACAATGTGAAAATACACTCATGGCAACTGTTTTACCTGCTAAAGGATTTATATTTCTGTCCATCAAATTCTGAGATTTACACATCTCCACTGGGCAGCACAGCCAGGCTGCCAAGCTGACCACAGTATTTTGTAGGTAGAGCAACACAACTCTGTCACTTCCTTGCTTCCCAATAACGTTTGAACATTAAAAAGCAGCAATAAATTAAAATCCTGCCTTCTTCTCCAATCAGCATGTTGCTTGTGAGCATATACTCCTGTAGCAGAGCCTTATTGGTCCCTAGTGCTGTCCCTCCTGTATGGGGCATTACACAATGCTAAAATAAAGTCATATTATGGTATTTACACTAGCTGTACTTAACCACTTGCTCATTGGGCACTTACAGTATCTAACAAAAGTAAGTACACCCCTCACATTTTTGTAAATATTTCCTTATATTTTTTCATGTGACAACACTGAAGAAATTACACTTTGCTACAATGTAAAGTAGTGAGTGTACAGCTTGTATAACAGTGTAAATTTGTCAACACACAGCCATTAATGTCTACACCGCTGGCAACAAAAGTGAGTACACCCCTAAGTGAAAATGTCCAAATTGGGCCCGATTAGCTTTTTTCTCTCCCTGGTGTCATGTGACTCGTTAGTGTTACAAGGTCTCAGGTGTGAATGGGGAGCAGCTGTGTTAAATTTGGTGTTATTGCTCTCACTCTCTCATACTGGACACTGGAAGTTCAACATGGCACCTCATGGCAAATAACTCTCTGAGGATCTGAAAAAAAGAATTGTTGCTCTACATAAAGTTGGCCTAGGCTATAAGAAGATTGCCAAGACCCTGAAACTGAGCTGCAGCACGGTGGCCAAGACCATACAGTGGTTTAACAGGACAGGTTCCACTCAGAACAGGCTTCGCCATGGTCGACCAAAGAAGTTGAGTGCACATGCTCAGCGTCATATCCAGAGGTTGTCTTTGGGAAATAGACGTATGAGTGCTGTCAGCATTGCTGCAGATGTTGAAGGGGTGGGGGGTCAGCCTATCAGCGCTTAGACCATACGCCACACACTGCATCAAATTGGTCTGCATGGCTGTCGTCCCAGAAGGAAGCCTCTTCTAAAGATGATGCACAAGAAAGCCAGCAGTTTGCTGAAGACAAGCAGACTAAGGACATGGATTACTGGAACCATGTCCTGTGGTCTGATGAGACCAAGATAAACTTATTTGGTTCAAATGGTGTCAAGCGTGTGTGGCGGCAACCAGGTGAGGAGTACAAAGACAAGTGTGTCTTGCCTACAGTCAAGCATGGTGGTGGGAGTGTCATGGTCTATGGCTGCATGAGTGCTGCTGGCACTTGTAAGTTACAGTTCATTGAGGGAACCATGAATGCCAACATGTACTGTGACATACTGGAGCAGAGCATGATCCTCTCCCTTTGGAGACTGGGCCGCAGGGCAATAATCCAACAAGGTAACGACCCCAAACACACCTCCAAGACAACCACTGCCTTGCTAAAGAAGCTGAGGGTAAAGGTGATGGACTGGCCAAGCATGTCTCCAGACCTAAACCCTATTAAGCATCTGTGGGGCATCCTCAAATGGAAGGTGGAGGAGCATAAGGTCTCCAACATCCCCAAGCTCCGTGATGTCATCATGGAGGAGTGGAAGAGGACTCCAGTTGCAACCCATGAAGCTCTGGTGAACTCCATGCCCAAGAGGGTTAAGTCAGTGCTGGAAAATAATGGCGGCCACACAAAATATTGACACACTGGGCCCAATTTGGACATTTTCACTCTTCAGCCCCCCTAATACTCACCTGAGCCCGTCTTTATCCAGTGATGTTGCAAGAGTGCCTAAGCTATCTGGAAGTCCCCTCCGTATTAGCTGAGACAGCAGCGCGGCTTCTGTCAATCAAAATCATTCAGCCAGTCAGGAGAGAGAGCTGGATCGCGACTCTGTGCCTAAATGGACACAGGGAACCACGACTCTGCTCCAGTGCCCCCATAGCAACTGCTTGCTGTGGGGGCACTCAACAGGAGGATGGGGCCAGAGGAGGAGGATCTGGGCTGCTCTGTGCAAAATGAACTGCACAGAGGAGGTAAGTATAAGATGATTATTATTTTTTTTTAAAAACTAGACTTTACAATTACTTTAGGAGCATGGACCAGCTCAGTGATGTCAGCCAACAGTGGACTTTAGCCTGCTGTTGGCTGAAAACGGGTCACAGGAGTGCAAAACGAACTGTACTCCTGTGATCCATAGGAGAAGTATAGCCAAAAACAAAAAAGTTTTGGCCATACTTCCCCTTTAAACTAACTTTGCGAAGGGCCACACATATTTACTTCCTTGAATTTTTGTAACATGTATGCACTATGCCCTGTAATTATGCACTTTTGTGTCACACATTTACAGAGGCTGCCTTACGAGCTACAGAGGTGCTGCGAGGAGGAGATTCAGGAGGAGCAGTCAGTATAAGAATCACAGCTTGCAGGCAGCAAGGTACTATGGGATATGTAGTCCTTAGAAATGAAAAGTAAACAGCAGTAGAGAAGCTAGAAAGCATGCAGGGAACCTAGGAAGTTGTGGAAAGAGATGGGCAGCAGACAGACTGAGGCAGAACTCACAATATAAACCAGTTCAATGCAATGCACTTTCACCTTCCTGCCCAGGCCATTTTTCAGCTTTCAGCGCTCTCACACTTTGAATGACAATTGTGCAATCATGCTACACTGTACCCATATGAAAATTTCACACAAATAGAGCTTTCTTTTGGTGTTTTTTTATTTCCTACAAAAAAGAAGAAAAAAGACAGAAAATTTTGAAAAAAAAAAGTTTTTCTTATTTTCTGTGAGTAAATTTTGAAAATAAATAATTTTTCTCCTTTACTGATGTGGGCTGATGAGGCGGCACTGATAGGCTGCACTTATGAGCACTGATGAGGTGGCACTTATGGGCACTGATGAGGTGGCACTGATGAGGAGGTACTAATATGCTGCACTGATGGGCACTGATAGGCAGCACTGATGAACACTGATAGGCGGCACTGATGAGCACTGATAGGTGGCACTAATGGGCACTGAAAGGTGGCACTGATGGGCACTGAGAGGCGGCACTGATGGATGGCACTGATGGGCACTGACGGGCGGCACTGATGAGCACTGATGGGCGGCACCATCAGTGCCCACAATCAGTGCCCATAGTGCTACAAATCAGTGCCCATCAGTGCCTAGATGAGCAGGCACTGATGGGCACTGACTGCCAGCACTATGGGCACTGATGGTGGGCACTGATGGTGAGCACTGTTGGCATTGATGGTGGGCATTGATTGGCACTTTATTTCACTTTTGTGTAATCAGGGCACTGATGATCAGTGCCCTGATTACCTGTCTTTGTCTCCCCTGTGAGGAGAAGCCGCTGATTGGCTCTCCTCGCCTGACACTCTGACAGTGTCAGGCGAGGAGAGCTGAATAACGGCACTTCCTCATTTACATGTGACCAGGTGTAATTGGATACAGCCAATCACATGGGTAAAGAGTCATGTCATTGACTCTTTACTGAGATCAGGTGGCGCCGTGTCCTAGCAACACGGCGCGGCCACAATCGCCGATCTGCACGCCCCCGCGGGCGCGCGAGAGTGGCAGTTCTGGTACGCCATCATATGACGGCCTCCCAGAACAATGGATGCCCCGCTCCCCGTCATTTGACGGCGGGCAGGTAGGAACTGGTTAAAGTAGATTTTTAAAATAAGCTTATATGGAATGAAAAATGTAACTATTGTTTGTACTGTTATTATAATGCTGGTGTTATAAAATAAAAGTGTATCCTGTGACCAAAGAACTCTTTTAAGGTTTACTTTATGCTGACCGCCCTGTCTGAAACAGATCACCATGAAAGGGAGAATCTACAAACCATTTTATCAAATAAAGTTCTGAAAATACATAATTGCAAATACCATTTAAACATGTCAAGCATTTACTCTTCAGCAGCCCAGCATGGGAACATATTGTATGAAACAACTTCAGTTTGAAACTGCGTGAACATTATGTACAAGGAAAGAAAGCCTCAGCAATCTGGCCAATGTGCAGAAAATAATACAAAATACATTGTTTTCATGTTACTCTGCCAAGTCCTTGCTATAACTGATTGCATAATTTAAGGACCAAGACATATAAACATTTTGCTGAGCTCTGTGGCCTGGGAGTGCATAGAGTGTGTGTGTCCTCGCAGTAGATCTGCATTCCTGAGCTGTCGAATGTAATGCTGGAGACCCACAGCTTTTCACAGCAGTGCATAAACCAAAGAATAACTGTAACGAGAAATGCCACCCAACAACTCTACAGATTTCAGTTTTGCCTGGAAGCTAGCAAGCTGAATCATAGGATAGTTTCTCATATATTCTGGGGGAATCTAGCTGTGAGATACACTTACCAGAGGTCCCAGTTCTGTCCAGCCATTAAAAGTAAATAATGGGGCCATTCAGTGGTCCTTCAGTGGAAAGGCCACCATTGCTGACCTCTTTCTGGGAATTCTATCTGCCTGGCTGTCTCTGGATCCAGTACTTTCCCAATTTATGACCTAGAACAAGCTTGCAAATCAGAATGCAATCAGAGCTTCTGCACACTTGTTTTGGATCAGATGCGTAGATAGTATTGAAGCCATAGGATTAGAATGGGAGACATGCAACCGACATTTATAGAAGAGCTCGGCAATTGCAGCCTCTACACCCCCTCAGTACGGGTTTCCATTAGAGAGCATGTAACGTTACAGCATTTTTTAAAGTTTTGGATAGAGTAGAGGGGTTATACCCTCTGTTAGGTTGTTATTGCTGTCTGTGTCCCCTCTGGGGGGATTTGCCCCACATTATTGGTTCAGTGAGCAACAGACAAAAACCTATTCTGATGACAGCTATCCGAGAGAGAATTACCCCTTGCTTTGTAGAAATCAACTTTGACAGGACAGTGCATAAATGTCTAACTTTGGGCTCACAATCCCCTCATCCGAAATGTATTATTTTTTTTTTTACTTTATTCTTGGTGTACTTGGCCCAGTCTGATGACATCACAGGTCATGTTCATCTTCTTTTACCTCTGGCTATGGAATTATCCTGAATTCCGCAAAGAGCGGTGCCACACTCTGCTGCATTCTCCATCTTTTGGCTATGCATACACTTTAGAGGGGCCCTGGATATGTTAAAAGGTTAGCATACCTTTAGAAAAAATACCCACTATGCTGTAACTCTGCTCCAGGGATCTCCAAACCACGGCCCTCCAGCTGTTGCGGAACTACACGCCCCATGGGGCATTGTAAAACTCTGACATTCACAGACACTACTATGCATGATGGTAATTGTAGTTCCTGAAGAACTGGAGGGCCATAGTTTGGAGACCCCTGCTCTACACCATAGCAGCACCCTGTGCTGATCAGATCTTACAACTATGCCTCTCATTTGGTAACTTAACTGATTGCTACTTCTACATTGTTACTGCTTTAAATGGCTCTGTCCTGTCTTACTACCATGATACCATTAGGATGAGCATCTCTTAGTCCAATAGGAGGTAGTACAATCCTTTAAATCCTTTCCTGAGGGCCTGCACATGGGCAGTGTGCTCTCTCTCCATTCTCTCATTTGGAGCCTAGTCTCCACTAGGCTCATTTGAGATGACAGAAAAAGAGCGCACTGCAAATGTATGGTCCTCAGGAAGAAGACGCCACATCCTACTGTAGCACTAGGGGGTACTCGTCCTAACAGCTGCTCTGTCATAGTAGTAAAACGGGATGGATCCATGTAAAGCAGTGGCAATTTTTCCAGCAAGACCTATAATACACAGGCTTCCTGTCCCTTCTCTCTCGTTTTAAAGAGAGGTATAAAAAAATATCAAAAGCCAAAACACTATCCTAATCACTTTAATCCTTGGTAATTTGACTTGGCAGATCCTGAGTCTTCTATCTTTTGTACTATGGAG
Source organism: Pelophylax lessonae (assembly GCF_965119305.1). Lineage (NCBI taxonomy): Eukaryota > Metazoa > Chordata > Amphibia > Anura > Ranidae > Pelophylax > Pelophylax lessonae. The sequence continues at coordinate 84,184,897 of NC_138772.1, read as the reverse complement.
AAAGAGTGTCGCGGGTGTGCATGCCACCACCTGAATGACGTGGACATTTTCTACTGGATGTCCAACATTGAGGTCCTATTATGGGGCTTTTCCACTGCATGGAACTGAACGGTTCGGCTCGCTTTTGTGCTTTTCCACCGCTGGTACCGCATGGTATGGTGTAGGAACGGTTCGGTACGGTACGGCGGCGCTTTTCCACTACATAGAACCGAACGGTACGGCTCTCTAAAACAGTACCACCTCGATTGTGGTTCCAAGAGGTACCATACAGGTACCATATCCCACAATCCTTTGCATGCAGTCACTACTAGCCACTGATTGGTCAGAAAATCGTTGTTATCCCACCCACTTACTTTAGTACTACTTTAGTGGAAAAGCAAACCATACCAAACTGTACAGAACCGTTCCAACCCCGTACCATGCGGTACCATGCAGTGGAAAACCAAACAGGGCCAAGCAGGGCCGAGTAGACCTGAGCCGGGACTTGCAGTGGAAAAGTGCCATTAGGCTCCAGACGATTGCACAGTGTGATCACCAATCGGTATCAGCTATACTCATAGCTTAGTTAAAAAGTTTCAGACAGTATTTCATTTTTTAAAAAAGGTGACAAATGGGTTGTATGAACACATTGTAAAGAAAACCTGTCATGAGTGTGCTGACACATAAATCTGTACATCTATAGTGAATTTAATATAAATATGCAGGGGAAACAATGAAAGATTTATATTTACCCTCTTAGCTATCTTACCTTGTCAGGGGATGATTCCCGGAGCTCAGAGTCAGAGGTAAGATACCTTCTGTGGTCAGAATTTCTGCCCTGTAAACTGATGATAATACACGTTATCTTCCAGCTCCTAAGTCACTATAACAGTGTTAAGCTGGCCATACATTATACACTTTTCTTATTAAATTTCCTTTAGGTTTGCCTTAAACTATGTAGAGCAGTGGTCTCCAAACTACGGCCTGGAGGCCAGATGTGATCCTTTGCTTGCTTTTATCCAGCCCTTGGGGCACTATTTTATTCACTGACACCAGTGAGGGGCAAAATTCCTCCCAATGACACCAACGGTGGGGCACAGTTCCTATCAATGACATCAACATTGGGGCCCAATGACACCAGCAATAGGGCACAATTCCTCCCAATGACTCCAATGATGGGGGATTTACTCCCACTGATGCTGGGACAATTTGTACTCCTGATGGCCACAGTCCAGTCCCCCTAAAGTCTCTGGAACAGTAAACTGGCCCTTTGTTTAGAAAGTTTGGAGACCCCTGATGTAGAGCAAGGGCCTGACTCATAGCATACAAATTGAAAGTGTTTAGGTTTAACATCATTTTATATGGTTTTCGTAAATCTAAAGGAAAATTGTACAAGAATATTGTATAATGTATGGCCAGCCCAGAACACATGGCGCTGTAGTTATTTACATTCCTTCCAACTACAGGGCTCTGTTATGTGATACTGTTATGCACATTCAGGAGGCGGTGTGTGTTATCAGCGGTCAAAAAAGTTGGCAGAGTAGTAGTTGTCACATTTCAGATGTCCTTTCCCCTCCAGAGTCATCCTCAGACAGAGTCAAGTTCAGAAAAAGAAAGTAATGGGGCAAGTATACATCTTTCATACAAAAGCCTGCAAAGTTATGATCATTTTTACTATTGAGATGCTTACATAAGACCATTCATGACTAGTTCCACCATATATTTTACCATTATGGCATTCTCTGTACCTTTTAATTTAAAGTTTGGAGTTTCCATTGCATATGATACAACAAATGCAGTCAGTGACTTAATGCCAGAGCTCCATGGAGCTGAGCAAGGATGAGCAGCTTCTAGTGCTCCAGCAGCCTCAGAGCAGATGTTTTAAAGTCTGAAAACAGCGACAGAATGTCCGTCATTTTAAAGTAACCCTGTTAATCTAGTGCCATAATAAACATCAAGACATACCTGTAAAAGAAGAATATACTCACTTACCTTTCTTGCTGCCAATCTACTCCAATCCTGAGAAGTCTTCTACTGAAGTTTGCAGGACAACTGACACTTCCTGGAGTGTCGATATTGTGGGTTCCCCACAGCTCTCAATGACTCCTCCTGCTGACCTCCACATCACCGCTGTCTCCTGTAATAGCTGGATGTCTGCAGAAGGCACCAATGAGAGCTGTAGGGGAGCCAGGAGATTGATACCCCATGACGTGTTGGCTTCTATGCAGATTTCAGAAGAAGGTTTCTCAGGAATGGAGAAGCGGTCAGCAGTACTGGCTGCAGGAAAGGGGAGTTTGTATGCTCTTTTTTATGAGTATGGCTAGATTTGAAAAATAAAAAGTATACCGACACAGTCTTTTTAGGTCAGAGGAAACCCATGCTTAAAGCGGAGTTCCGGCCTCAAATGCCTTTTTTAACTAAAAATACCCCTATAATACTAATCCATCGCCCCTTACAGAACCGCTATTCTCATACTTACAAGGTGTACAGTATTGGATTTTAGTCAAAATCTTACTTTTAAAAACGCTGTCTGGGCGCGGCCATCTTGGATGTGGGCATCTGAAGCCACAGTGTAATCTGCTATGTCTTTCTTCCTGATTCCAGGGAGTGTTCTGGGAGTTCTTCCTGATTCCAACCTCCTGGGAGTGATGACAAAAAGCTCCCAGGATGCAATGCAAAGGCGGAAGTGATGTCTGTGGCCGTGGCCACAGAGGGGGGGAGAAGGAGGAAGTAAAATCAAAAGTGCCCTGAAAATAAGGTAAGGGAACCCCGAAAAAAATTGAAAATGCCCAATTGTTGATCAGCATAGCGAGCACTCCAGGAATCACTAAAGTTGCAAAATAGGCCGGAACTCCACTTTAAAGAAATAAGGACGGCCTTCTGCTGGCCGTGCCTATACTTTTTGAGTGACGGAAGTGACCGCTGCTGCAAGTGAAGTCAGAACTCCAGATCTTCATACTTTTTTAAATCAGCCACTCAGAAAATACTGAAGTTACCAAATTAGCATTAACATAACATTTTCAAATGGAGGCAACAGCAGTGTCTGTATTTCTTTAATCAAAGATTTCCTTGAAACTACAGCAGGTCATAGATGATTCGATCCTCTTTCCTTCCACCACAGATGGAAGGAAAGAAGTTTGCTTGATTCCCCCATCAACACTGACTGTGTTGATGGGGGAATCAAGCAAACTTCTTTCCTCCCACATCGCTATTGTGTTCTGCCGGCCACCAGCAGTAATCTATGTAAAAGATCCGGCAGGCTGTTGTACTTGGGTACAACCAGCCTGCCCATAGATGGATCGAATCTAGGCCGGTCCCTGTTGAACCGGCTGAGATTCTATCCATCTAGGGCTGGCTTAAAGCAGGCAAAACATATTTTTTTCATTTTGGATAGAGTAAGGGAGGGTTATAAATTCTGTGAGTTTTTTTTCTCAATCTGTGTTCCATTGTGAAGATTTTCCTTCACTTCCTGTCCCATAGTCAAACAGGAAGTGAGAGGAAATCCCTGAAAATTAAAGGAATTCCTTGGGGATCCCCAGGTCACCAGAACTAGTGTCTCCATTGGAAGATTCCCCCCTCTATTACTTTTCTGAGGACAACTTAAAATATAGGATTTTCTTTTACTTTCTCTTTCAATGATAATGGTAAACAGGATGAATAGAGAGGGAGAATCTCCCTAATGGGGGCACAGACAGCAATAAAAATGGACAGGGGTTCTAATCCTTCATCATTCCATCCAAAACTAAAAAAAATTGCCTTTACCTATAATTTAAGTTCTATAAAACAACTTTCGTCTGCATTCTCACATGCACTTCTGAGTGATCCTGCATCCTCTTGTCACGTGATTCCCTGCTATACATCATCACTTTCATGTTCCATTGTATGCGGGCATGGCTGAAGAGGGTGGTGTTTGAACCATGGAATGCACCAATCTGTGCTTTTTTTTTTTACACTCTCAAAGCCAAAAATGGGGAGATGATAATGACAGCCATAAAAATTTAGCTAGCTGGACATCTGTGTGCAGGTTAGTTGTTCCCATGTAGTCAAGTTCAATGCAAAACTTTTTATGTTTAATTAAACCACTTAAGCCCCGGAAGATTTTACCCCCTTCCTGACCAGGGCCTATTTTGCGATTCGGCACTGCGTGATTTTAACGGACAATTGCGCGGTCGTGCGACGCTGTACCCAAACGAATTTGATGTCCTTTTTTTCCCAAAAACAGAGCTTTCTTTTGGTGGTATTTGATCACCTGTGCGATTTTTTGATCATGTGCTATAAACAAAAAAAAGCGACAATTTTGCAAAAATAACAATATTTTTCACATTTTTTTATATGAAATCCCCCCCCCCCAAAAAAATGTAAAAATCCAAATTTTTTAACATTTTAGGCCAATTTGTTTTCAGCTACATATGTTTGGTAAAAAAAAAATTCGCAAAAAGCGTATTTTGATTGGTTTGCGCAAAAGTTATTGCGTTTACTAACTAAGGGAATGATTTTTGTCATTTTTATTGTTTATTTTTTTAACGAGTAATGGCGGCGATCTGCAATTTTTTTTGCGGGACTGCGACATTGCGGCGGACAGATCGGACCCTTGACTGACATTTTTGACACTTTTGGGGTTACCAGTGACATTACTACAGTAATCAGTGCTATACATATGCACTGTTACTGTAAAAATGACATTGGCAGTGAAGTGGGTTAACTTTATTTGAGAAGGAGGGGTTAAGTGTGTCCCTAGGGGCGTGATTCTTACTGTGATTGGATGTGGCTTGTGATGTAACAGCACAGATCTACGGTCCTACATAGCAGGACCGTATGATCTCTGCTGTTACACAGGGGAGAATGACAGGCGGCTTTGTTTACATTAGCCGCCTGCCTTTCTCCCGGTGTAACCGTTGATCGCGAGTGACCGGCAGACATCGGGTCCGCCGGTCACTCGCGCAGGGGGGAAGGGGGTCCGTGAGCGAGCGGGAGCACGCCTCCAGTGGCGCGCGCTCGCTCCCTAGAGCCTCACAGGCTAGCGACGTAGTACTATGTCACTTTGCCTGTGAGGGGCTGACTGCCGACGTAAATCGTCGTTAGGCAGTTGGCAAGTGGTTAAGAGTTTTCAGCCTTTCAATTCTGCTATTGCTATATAATGGAAGTTTGATAATCATTACACACTTTTCAGACCCATAATTCAATAATGAAATGACGCCCCATACAGCATGTTATACTTAAGCTATAAATCAGCCCCATTCATCTGCCTTCTCTTCACCTTCGTTGGTACATAGGGCCAGAAACTCTCCATAGATGGCCATGGAACTGATTCCTAATGTTTGAAGTTAATACCTACTGTAGACTCACAGCTGGATTACTGCTGGCCCCCGGCCAAAGTTAAAACAGACAGCCACTTGGATGTTCTTTGCAAAGAGCCCTGCCTTTACTGAAACCACACATAAAGATACACAAATAAGAGGTTCCAATGGCTGCACCCACATCCAGTTCACATTTCAGACAGAACGCAGATAAAAGCAAACAAGTTTCCAAAATACATGCTCCATCAGCAACTAAGTGTGCAAATCGAGTGGAAGTGTGATGGATTGTGCTCCAAGATTATTCTTCTGGTGATGACAGAAAGGGAGGAGAGGTCACATCGCTGTGCTGATTTCAGTTTAACCTCACTACTTCCACACTGCTCTGCTATATAATGAACAGTAGATATTTCACGGTGTCATGATTGCTGTACAACACATTCTCTAACAAATCGTGGTTAGAGTGGGTCTAGTTGATTACCCAAATCCCAGATCTAGTAGCCTGTGGGCTGAATGCCAAACAATTCTAACAGATTCCTCCATCCACACTATACGGCACAGATGGACGAATCCCCCACTATGGCGTGTGCAGTGGTCACCAACCTTTCGGACCCCACAGACCACTAAACTCACAATTTTAAAACCCGCGGACCACTAACATGGATTTTACATGCCTTATCCATGCAATTCTCTAACTCTTTGCTAGATCTAGTAGCCTGTGAGCTGAATGCCCAACAATTCTAACAGATTTCTCCATCCACACTATACGGCACAGATGGACGAATCCCCCACTATGGCTAGTGCAGTGGTCACCAACCTTTCGGACCTCACAGACCACTAAACTCACAATTTTGAATCCCGCGGACCACTAACATGGATTTTACATGCCTTACCCATGCAATTCTCTAGCTCTTTGCTAGATCTAGTAGCTTGTGAGCTGAATGCCCAACAATTCTAACAGATTCCTCCATCCACACTATACGGCGCAGATGGACCAATTCCCCACTATGGCTTGTGCAGTGGTTGCCAACCGTTCGGACACCACAGACCACTAAACTCACAATTTTAAATCCCGCGGACCACTAACATGAATTTTACATGCCTTATCCATGCAATTCTCTAGCTCTTTGCTAGATCTAGTAGCTTGTGAGCTGAATGTCAAACAATTCTAACAGATTCTTCCATCCACACTATACGGCACAGATGGACGAATCCCCCACTATGGCTTGTGCAGTGGTCACCAACCTTTCGGACCCCACAGACCACTAAACTCACAATTTTGAATCCCGCGGACCACTAACATGGATTTTACATGCCTTATCCAGACAATTCTCTAGCTCTTTGCGACCCCCCCTGCACTCTGCATCACATTGCTTACAGACACAGACACATTATTGGATCTCACCTCCTTATCTAGCCATGTGATCAAGCTTTGTGCTCCCTCCCACAGTCTGTGATCAGCACTGCCATTGGAAGTCCCCTCGTTCTTCACCTCCAGCTCTCTGCGCTACTCCCAGCAACTCCCTCTGAGTTCACAGGAGTGGGAACTACAGAGGAGGCATCGGTTATCAATGTGCGCCGACAGTATTGACTGTCAGTATGCATTAAAGCGGAGTTCCACTTGTTTTTGTGTTTATTTTGTGTTCTACAAAAAGCGTAGCTACTGACTTTTAATAAACACACACTCCCCTGTCCCACGCTCCAGCAAAGTGGCCGCCTGAAGTCTCGCTCCTCGCCCTTTCCTCTCGACGGCACCGGCATCTCTAGCATGGGCACCTGGCTGTGACAGTTTGCGGCTTCACAGCTGGGTTGCTGTGCATTGTGAATGGCCAGGCAATCTTCAGGAACCTCTGATGTGTCCCAGAAGATTGCAGGGAGGGAGGGGGAGAGGAAAATTTCCGCTTGAGCCACCTAGGCGGCCCGAGTGGAAGTGGGAGCAGGTACCTAGCAAAACTAGGTATCCGCTCCCCCCCCCCCCAAAAAAAATGTGGCATGTCAGGGGGTCAGGAGGATTTAAAGCGGAAGTTCCACTTTTGGGTGGAACTCTGGTTTAAGAACAATACTGGAAACGACATTGGGTGGTATACATCATTTCCAGCAGAACCCCTGGGGACCAGCAACATTTTCTCGTGGACCATCAGTGGTCAAAAGACTAACGGTTGGTGAACGCTGGTCTACTGTAATCTGACTGCTGGCACCAGCATTATATAGGAACCAACTGAAATTTGCTTATTATATAGTTAGCTTAAAGTGGTATTAAACCCAAAACCAAAAATGTAATATAATGCAGCTTACCGATCACTAGTTGTGGTGGCTGCTTTAGTTTTATTTTTTTTTAGGCTCATTCCCCTTTTCTTTTCATCTGAAGATCTGGCCAGTAACACGTCTCTTGTATTAAAGCGCCCCCACCCTGGATGAATGGGCACAGGGGACACCTTTAGACAGCAACATTATCAGTCTGAGGGGAGGGGGGGGGGTGTTAGATGGACTAACAGATAAATACACTAACCCATTGAAGAAAAACTCCAGCTGATACTTTATAAGCAGTTACAGCTTATTTCTTTTGGAAGAAAGGTTTTAAATAAATAAATAAAAGCTGATCATTGTAAGCACTGCGGCTAGTGTTAAATGGTTTGTCTCGTCTCTGTAACTGATACATTCTGCTGGAGAGCTTGTTCTTTTGAAAAACAAGAGACTTATTTGCTGGATCACCAGGTGAAAACAAAAGAAAGAACGGTTAAAAAGTAAACAAATGCAACCATCATATCTAAGAATTGGTAAGCTGCAATATTATATATGTTTGCTTTTGGGTTTAAAACCACTCTAAGATGAGAAAGAAGGACACCTTTCAGCACAAAGTATATTGGCTAGGGACACACCACTGTTACCCCGGTTACACAGACCCTGAAAAACTGATACACAAAATATGATTGGATAAACCCCAGAGAACTTTCTTTTCACTAAACTTTTCCTTTTTACTGACTTTTCCTAATAACAGTTGCAGTAATTTTAAAAGGTTGTTTGACAGTTTTAAAGCAAAACTCCAGGAGAATGAAAAAAATCCACCTTTGCAGTGAGCTTCCCCACCTTGGAACGGTTAAGTGCTTGTTATGTGTAGCAGAGAGAGGAAGAGGCTCTATCACTTACCGTACACCACGTTTCAGTGCTCTCCTCCCGTACACCCAGCTCCAGTGCTCTCCTCCCGTACACCCCGCTCCAGTGTTCTCCTCCTGTACACCCAGCTCCAGTGCTCTCCCCCTGTACACCCCACTCCAGTGCTCTCCTCCCGTACACCCAGCTCCAGTGCTCTCCTCCTGTACACCCCGCTCCAGTGCTCACCTCCTGTACACCCCACTCCAGTGCTCTTCTCCTGTACACCCAGCTCCAGTGCTCTCCTCCCGTACACCCAGCTCCAGTGCTCTCCTCCTGTACACCCCGCTCCAGTGCTAACTTCCTGTACACCCCGCTCCAGTGCTTTCCTCCTGTACACCACGCTCCAGTGCTCTCCTCCTGTACACTCAGCTCCAGTGCTCTCCTCCCGTACACCCAGCTCCAGTTCTCTCCTCCTGTACACCCAGCTCCAGTGCTCTCCTCCTGTACACTCAGCTCCAGTGCTCTCCTCCTGTACACCCAGCTCCAGTGCTCTCCTCCTGTACACCCCGCTCCAGTTCTCTCCTCTTGTAAACCCCGCTCCAGTGCTCTCCTCCTGTACACCCAGCTCCAGTGCTCTCCTCCTGTACACCCAGCTCCAGTGCTCTCCTCCTGTACACCCAGCTCCATTGCTCTCCTCCTGCACACAAAGTTACAGTCTGCAGGCAGAACCTTGGTGTCATTGGGTACCATACAGGGACATTAACCTTGTATGATATACTGAACAGGCTGAAGTGTGCCTGGAGCTGGTTGCAGCTTACAGAGCAGGCTGCAGGGGACCCGTCACAGTGCCGGAGGAAGCATGCTGGAGCGAGGAGTAAGGTAAGTATTAACTTTTTAATCCTCGGCCCCTAGACCAAATGAGCATTTAACCCTTGCAATGTAAAGATGGATTTTTAAATTTTCTGGAGTTAGGTTTTAAATGTAGCATGACACTTCTGGGAGATAAATAGTACATTGTTCATAGAGGTCTATACATCAGACCAAAAAAAAGGTACAAATGAGGGACGGTTCCATGGGAATAATTCCTCCAAATGAGGGACAGTAGGCTTTAATTCCTTGGTAATAATTACTCCAAATGAGGGACAGTTGGAAGCCGTGCTAGGACAAGGTCAACTAGAGCCCAGGGCGAACATGCCAAACTGCGCCCCCCCCCCCTCCAAGATGTATAAGCATTATGTGTCAGAAAAGAATCCCTCCACAAAAACACTGAACACTAATCTTCAAGCTTACCCCCTAAGCATAAATTCCCCCTTCTCCCAGTACAAATCTTCCCCCCTGCTGAAATCTCCCCTCTCAGCACAAATATTTGCCCCCTCATCCCCCAAACATCCCCCCCCCAAAACAAAAATCACTCTTCTACCCCACATCTTCTCCCCCCCACTTCAAACCCCCCTTCCAGCACAAATGCCCCCAATTCCCCTCTGCAAGCATTAATATTATCCCCCCCCTCCCAACCTATATTCCCCTAAATCACCACTCTTAGCACTACCCCCAGAATTTCCTCAACTAGAACAATACATACCCCTTGCCCAGGGCTGGGACAAGGGGTGGCCAGGAGGGGAGGCTGCCCTGGGCGCAATGGTTTATTGCAGGGATGGGGGCACCCTGACCCTAACCCTAAGGAAAAGGGGGCGCAGTTTGGCATCTTTGCCCTGGGCGCTGGATGACCTCATCCCAGCACATTGCCACCCCCCAAATTCCCCCTTCCAACACAAACCCTCTCCCCCCCAATCTCCTTGTGGTGCCCCCACCTAACATGATACTACAGCGCCCAGCTTTCCCTCCTGCCCACCCCTTGTCCTGGCCCTGGTTGGAAGCTATGGGTTAAGGAGGTAAATGACAGATGTAATAACAGCGATTGAAATGGCCTCTTTGGAAGCACTTTCACCAACACCATTTCCTATACAATATTTCCTGGTATCTACCCCATCCATGTTCTCTGACAGCACACCCTCTTCCTTATTTACAAAAATCTATGCTAGGCACTCATCCATACAATGTTTTCTGTCAAATCTCCTCTTCTTGCATCCTGAAATGTAGGTTCTGTCGCCTCCCACCATTGTCCATGCTACATATGCCATTGCATATGTTATTTATAACAGCTCCTCACCCTGACATCCACACTAAGTTTTCTGGCAACTTCCCCAATCTACTCTATGGGGTTCATTTACTAAAGGCAAATAGACCATGCACTTTGCAAAGTGCAGTTTGTAAATGAGCAGAAGCTCTGCTGGTTTCCATCATCCAATCATGTGCATGTAAAATGCTGTTTTTTTTATTTTCCTTGCACGTGATTGGGTATTCTTTGCAGAGTGAAACTTTATCTCATTTACTTGCTATGGAGCAACTGTACTTGCAGAATGCAACTGCACTTTGCAAAGTGCACAGTCTATTTGCCTTTAGTAAATCAGTCCCAATGTTTCTTGTCAACTCTACCCACCCCACCCTACATTTTCTGGTTTCTCTTTTTCCACTAACTTTTGTGACTGGGATCTCTCCAAGACTATAGCTTATGCAATCATGACATTATGATGGACTAGATAGGCCAGTCCAAAGAAGTCCAATAGGATGTACAGTATAAACATGTTACATGCAACAGGTCCTTTTATGAATGGGCACACATTTCCTAGTTCAGCAAAGGGCAGAGCATACACCAACCCTCATTTTTCAAATGCCTCATGCAGAAACCACTAACCCATTGGCAGTTGGTGGACCTTTATATTTGCAAGGTGATCTGCATGATCTTTTAAACAATTACAGCATTTTTAAAAATGTTATCCAAAATAAAGCCTGGTACACACTAACGCTTTCTTCATGTGAATTGCAAATGTGTTTGGAAGCAGACAGCAGAAAAATCAAAGGCACCATAAAGAGAAAGTGTAATAAGCTCCTGAAGATGCGCACTTGTCGTGAAACACGTTGAGCAGGACTGAGAGCTGGATTCTATCATCCCTGTATGTGGCTACCCTTGCCTTCAAGCCAATTTAGGGCATATTATATCTACCATCTATTACCCTATCCGGTGGGCTAACTTTTCAGGGCTGATGAGAGCGGGTGCGGTGGCTGAAGGAGCTGGTGTAAGTTACCTCGCTGTCTCCAGGACTTGTTTTCCCCCGCTGTTCATGATCTCTGTGATGGGGATCATGGTGCTCTGGTAAGAGGCTCATCTTATCTCCTTGGTGGTGGCTATCCTCACATCTTGATTGGAGTGGTGGATCATTTGTATGACTACTATTGGGACTGCACGTTCTGTGGAATCTTCTTAACATTATGTTTATGTACCAATTTTTTGGACTTGATTAATTTAGGGACTGATGGACAATCTGCTTATGTCTATTATGTCTCTATAGTGCTACATCATTTATTACCATTGCCTTTTTGATCTGATTTTCTAATTCAGGATTGGATGTCAGCTGCTGTATAAATCTTAGCTTACGCAGGCGTATGATATATACAATGCGCAGCAAGTTTCATATATATACTGCTTTCTTTTTTTTTTTCGACCTAGTGGGCTAAACAAAAAAAAACCTGAAGAGCTCGGGCTGCTGTACTAGCAATCTGATATTAGAACAGCGATCCCCCCGCTAAGCTATTGTGTCCTGACAGGGCGACTGCCCCCCATCCCCACCAGAACACACCAGTCAGTTCTCTCAGCCATTGGCTGAGAGCACTGACTGGGTGCCGATCGGCAGACCTTTTCGGTCATGCCCCTTCGAGAGAAGCAACCCACAGGGCCAGCTTCTGTTGGACTGGCTGCTGTACACACAGGCCAAATGTCGGCCAGTTTCTATTGAACTAGCTGATGCGTCCCAATATTTGGCCCATGTGTATGGCCCTTTAGTCAGTAGAAGATCAAAATTCCTCTATACATATGTAATATGCCACCACAAGACACAGTATCAATGTAGGGGCTGGGGAATAGAACCAATGAGTGAAGCAGGGGTCAGGATTCTAACACTCCCAGAAGTGTTGGTCTCTGAAGAGTCTTCAAGTGGAGGTTTCTCTCTATTAAAACAGAGATCAGAAATGCGGGCAGCAGGAGAGGTGAGTATCTATCATCCTCTTTGCATCCTTTTATCCTCTTTGCATTCTCTTACAGTTTTACATTAGCAACAGAGTTTCTTTAATAAAATTCGAAGGCCCTGGCTATCCCAAGAGACCCTTTGTTATAACGGGTTGACATCACCCAGCATTACATGTTGCTTCCTGAGGATGCAGACTAGTGTATTCATTTCCACTTTGCTAATTTAATCAGCCGATAAAGCATGTTCCACATAGTAACTGTATTCAAACAACCACAGGTCCACAACATTCCATCAGGAAACCATTATAATAGTGTAATTATGCAAAGAATTGGAAATGATTGTTAAAGATCTGCGTAGAGCTAATATCTGCAGCCTTGGTAAGCACATACACAGAATTAAAGCACTAATAAGGCTTTGAGAAACAAAAAACAAAACCAAAGCTTGTAAAAATACCTACGTATGTCTTTATTACTACAGGTCCAGTTGACTCTTAATTTGGGCCTGGCTACTTGGAGTCTTCTTCACCTGCTGCCATGAAAGAGGTGTTACATGCCGCTGAATGACATTTCATACAGAGTCATCTTAACTGGCACACAGGGCAGCATGCTGAGGGAGAACCAATCAAAATAACACACAAAGCAGAGTTTTGTAAATTAAGGTGGATGTAAACCCCATTCATGAAATTTGACTTGGGCACATATATCTGTAGTGTTTACTTATCTCTCTCCAAAGCCCTAAGTCTCGTGTCTTTCTGCTTCTCCGTTCCTCTGTTATCAGCATGATAACTTCTGACCTGTTCTCCAACACAAAAGATAAAAGCAGCTGGAAATTTGTGTGTTATTTCCTCCAAAGCAATGGAAACCCCGTTAATTCTGCAGGAGAAAAGGGTCGATCCCTGATACCTAGATAAGTAGGTGTAGCCTCCGTCCCAGAAAAACGTTTTGGAGCAAGTTTGATGCCTCAGGTCAAGAGATTGGGACTTTGCGGGCTTAGTAAAATGCTATATTTATTAAAAAATAAAAATAATATGCTGATAGCAAAATAATGATACAAACAATATAAACACAGTAAGTGCCAATGGGTTATAGACCCATGTGAGTAGGTGAAGATAGAACGAAAGGTGACAAAGTGGAAATGGTGACTTTAAAGAACTCTGTCTATTTAAGGCTCATAAATGTGAGCTTGAGAGAGAGTATCTTTGTCAGACTTCCGACGCGTTTCGGCATAGGTATATTGCCTTTGTCAAGGAAGTGGGAAGGGGTCACCATATCTGAAAAATATAGTGAGTATATATTAGAGATTTATTGTAGTATAACACTATTTGTAAAAATAGTGAATAATAGAATATGCACATACATGTGATTCAACGGTCAGGTCCCAGGATTTGGTATTCCCATTGCCCTCCAAGAATGTTCAACAGGATTTCTGGAGGAATGGCTGTCTGTAAAGATATGTGGTAATGGTGAATGTTGCCAACTGAATATAAGTAAAATTGAGTAGAAATGTGTGAAGCAAACTTACATGTTGTAAGAGTTGCTTGATAATGTGAGGAAGGGGGTAATCCTTCTCAATGGCCTGAAGAATATATGACATATATGACACCAATTAGATAAAAATATTTATTGTGATTGTATTTAGAGCACTATCAGAGTTAGTGCTGATCACTTACAATTGGTGTTGAAGGTCTTGGTTATGGTAGTCCAAATGCAGTAGAGGCTGTGTTCTCACTTTGCTTTATTTTGAGCCTGCATGATAGGGCAGATTGGGTTTGGTGTTGGCCGGATTTCTTTGCTTGATATGCATACATATTAAAATATTAGTGACTTACATTTGCAGGGAGTTCCGGATTCTAGACAGCAGGGGGAGCCCTGGTTAAGGATCCTGGTGTTTCCCTGGTAAGAATAATTAGTGCTGATGAGCCTTAAGGCATTGTGAGCACTAGTAAAAAGTACATCCAACAGTGCAAAAGGTAAAGCATTGTTGGATGATGAACTTACGTTTAGGTAGGGCTGTGTGGTAGAGTGGGAGTCCAGAGCTGCGTATCCTGGGGCGTCCGTATCATCCCTCGGCTGGAGGGAAGTGACGGCCTGTTAGAAATCCCCGGCCTTTTATATCCCTCGGCGCATGCGCAGTAGCGCCGCCGTACGTCATGACGTCGATCGGGAGTCCGGGTCGACGTGGGAGATTGATGCGCGCGCCGATGGAGTTGCGCGCGCATATCTCAGGACGGTCCGGGCTCAGGTCGGCGTAGGGCCGTGGTGCGCGCGCCGATGGGCTGCGCGCGCACCCTGCCTATTTGACGTGAAGGATATAATGAAGATGTTCCGAGGCCGCCGACACAGGAATGGGACAAGGATTTGAGGGGGTATGATCCCCATCGTCCTTGTCAGTCCCCAGAGTGTCATGCTCTGGGGTTACCTGTGCCGGGTGAACTCTGGGAGGGCAAAGAGGGGAATATGACAAACCTGGGTGATGGAACCTGTACTAATTGATCACAGTGTAATGGGCATATGTAGCATATATATAAAAGAGAGTTTTTTTGGTAAATACAGTAAATAATGGATAATTACAATCATACAATAAAGTGAAGTAACAATATTAACAGCAATATAAATTACAACAGGAGGAATAGGGGACTATCCAAATAAGGGTGACTCCTGGGCACGGAGGGGTAGAGCCCAATGCCAACAAACATGTCACGTACAAGAAGGATTTTATGAATGAAAAAATGAAAGAAAAATTATATAATGGAAATAATAAGAAAAAAAAAAAAAAAAATATTAAAGAGAGAAAAAAATATATTAATAAAAAATAATAATAATAAATAATAATAATGAAGAAAAATAGAAAATAAGAAATAAAATAATATAATAATATAATAATAAAAAATAAAAATTAAATGATGTCAAGGGATATGTATTATCAATCGGTTTTGCCTGAGGCAAAGCCTTCTAGGAAAGGGCGATAACTTGCGCTTTCGTTTAGTCCAGGGGGTGTGGTTGCGTTAAGTTTTTTTATCCAGCGCAGTTCTTTCTGTAGGAGGGATTTGTTCCAGTCCCCTCCTCTGGCTGGAATGTGGATGCGTTCTAATGCAGTAAAGGAAACTTTAGGCATCTTATATTTATGGTGTTGGGTTATATGGCGGCCTAACGGAAGATGGAAATTGCCGATGGTCATGCTTTGGATGTGTTTATTGACTCTCAGTCCAAATTCTTGTTTTGTTTTTCCGATGTAGAATGCTCCACATTCGCAATTCATAATATATACAACCCCCTTAGTTTTGCAATTAGCAAAATGACGGGGGATGAAAGTTTCACCATTCGGTAAGATTAGGTGTGTGGATTTGAGTATTACTGCGCATTGGGCGCAGGAGCCACAGGGAAAGGTTCCCACGGTGTTGCATGGGTCTTTTTGGGACTTCATTTCACTCCTTACTAGAGTCTGTTGTACAGATCGTGATTTCCTGTAAGTGATGAGAGGATGAGTAGGTACCAGTCCTTTGATTGTGGGGTCCTCAGTGAGGATAGGCCAATTCTTTTGTATAATATTTCTTATTTTTTTGTGCTCGTTTGAGAAGCGCATGATAATTCTTGTGGGGGGTACATCTGTTGTTTTGTCCTTTTTGGTTTGTTTGTACAGAATCTCATGTCTGTCCAATTGGTTGACTCGGTTAAACGCTTTTCTCAGGCATGTTTTTGAGTATCCTCTGTCAATTAATCTGTCTCTTAAAGCATTAGCTTCTTTTTGGAATTCCAAGGGTTTAGAGCAGTTTCTCTTAAGTCTGAGGAACTGGCTGTAGGGTATCGAGTTTTTGAGAGGATCTGGGTGGAAGCTCTTGGCGTGGAGTATTGTGTTACCAGCTGTTGGTTTTCTAAAGAGTGTTGTTAGGAGATTACCCGCATCATCTTTATAAATGTAAGTATCCAAAAATGGTACTTTTGTTTGGTTATATATGATAGTGAAATACATATTGAAGTGGTTCTGATTCATTTGGTTTAGGCATTCCAATAGAAGGGCTTCAGATCCAGTCCATATGAGAAAGATGTCATCGAGAAATCTTTGCCACAGGATAATGTGGCTCGTGTATCTGGTGTGGTATTCGGATGATAGGAAATCCTCTTCCCATTCGCCTAAATATATGTTAGCGTATGTGGGCGCACAGCTTGTGCCCATCGCTACACCGCATATTTGAGCATAATGTGTACCACAAAAAGAGAAGACATTGTGGTTTAGTATAAATCTCAACATCTGTAGAATAAAAGTGCTAAAATTGGCATCATATCTACTTTCTTGTTGGAGTACTTTTTCTATCGTTTTTAGGCCTTTTGAGTGAGGAATGTTATTATAGAGAGTTTCGACATCAATAGTAACGAGAAAGGCATCTATTGGTATAGAGATATTATCAAGTATCTGAAGTAGATGTCCGGTGTCTTTGACATATGATGCCAGTTTGGTGACAAAAGGTTTTAGGTGAGCATCAATCACTTGACTAATATTTTCAGTAATGCATCAGTTACCTGAAACTATGGGTCGTCCGGGCGGGTTTAGTGGGTTTTTGTGCACTTTGGGGAGTGCGTAGAATGTTGGTACTCGCGGGTGTTTTGTGCGTATGAATTCCCAAAGGGTTTTGGTAATGGTTTTATTGTTGTAGGCTCTGTCAACGAGTTTGTAAAATTCCTCATTGAAGCTGTGTATCATTAGGGGAGAGATTGGTTGATAGTATTTTTTATTTTGCAAGATGTTAAGACACATTTCTTGGTATTTTTCGTTGTCCATTAGGACAACGTTGCCTCCTTTATCCGAAGGTTTGATAGTGATGGAATCATTTTCTTGTAATTCTTTTAATGCTTGTCTTTGATTGCGTGTGAGGTTAGTAGGATATGTTGTTTGACGCAAGTTTTCAAGGTCATTTGTGGTTTGGCGTACGAAAAGTGCAATAGCCGGATTTGAGTTGAGAGGGGGAAAAATGTGTGATTTCTTCTTAAATTGTGTCTCTGTGGTGGGTCCTGTGTTGATATCTTCTTCTTCACTGTCTATACATTGTTCCGTATCCTCGAGATCATCTAATCCTCCTTCCTCTAGCAGTAAATTGAGGTCTCTAATTGCTCGATATTCAGCCGCAGTTAATGGTGTGGTTGTAGGTTCCGTCGTGGGTTGTTTGCTATACATGGTTTTTAATAGTAAATTTCGGGCAAATAAGTTGATATCTTTTATAGCCTCGAATTTATCCATGCCCTGATTAGGGCAGAATGAGAGTCCGAAAGAGAGTACTTCTTTTTGTGCTTCTGTGAGAATATGTGAAGAGAGGTTAATAATATTTAATCCTTCTTGTACTCCGGTCTCTTCTCCGTGAGGTCTTGGTTTGATGAGTTTTTTGTGCTGGGTTTCCCTAAAAAAACCCCCTTAACTTTAGATCTAGTAAATATTTCATGAGGTTTAAGGTTTTTTTGAGATGCTGCGGTGTCGAGTGTCTCAATATCGGTGACATATGTGTCTCCTTGTTCTTGCGGTGTTTCACGTAGGCGTCTATCAAGGGTTTTCTGTGGGTGACTTCTGTCTTTTCCCCTGTTTATTTCGGTGCCGGAGTTATGGGAGGATGAGTCAGAGGATTGCTGGTAGTATTGATTTCTTGGAATGCGATTCCTGTTGCGATTTGTTCTAGTTTGATTGGTCCATTTGTAGGCACGACCTTGGGTGAACGCGTTTTTGTCTCGCCAGTACTTTTTTTCTTTTTTGACTAAGATTTCTTTACTGTATTCTTCAAGATGGTCTTTGAGTTTTTTTTCCTGGTCACTGTATAGGACAGCTGTTTTTAGAGGTGTGAGTTGATCATATATTTTCTTTATTTCTCCTTCTAAATTTTTGCTTTGTTTGAGGTATTCTTCTTGCAGAAGTAACATGAGATTTTTTGAACATTGATTGAGTACTTCCTCCCAGTCATGTTTTAACTGTGAGGTGATGTTTTCAATTGTGGGAAAAATTTGAACCCTTAAACCGGCCGGATTTATGTTTTCTTTGATATATCTATCAAATGTGCGAACATGCCAGTGTAGGGATGCTTTCCTTTCCAAGTGCTTTTTTAGCGTAGCGAAGAGTGCGAATATGTCTGAATTGAGTTGTTCTTTCTCCTTGAAAGTGGACTGTATGTTCGACATAAGGGAATCCCACTCAGTGCCCATGAGGTCACCCATGGTGTCCCTCCTTTCTCCTGGAGGTGCCTCCAGCTTGTAAGGAGATTTTTCTGGAGGGGAAGGGGGGTGATTATCCTGCAGCGGCTTGGCTGTGAGAGAAAGAACTCTCAGTCAAGGAATGCCGGGATTGATATTAGTCACAAGAAAATATTGTGTTTTTGCCTTGCTGTTTAGGCAAAAACAAAAAATGTATTAAGGTGTTAGGTCAGGGGTCTAAGAGGGCGCGGATGTGTTATCCATCCAAAAACTAGACAGGAGAAAAGGGTCGATCCCTGATACCTAGATAAGTAGGTGTAGCCTCCGTCCCAGAAAAACGTTTTGGAGCAAGTTTGATGCCTCAGGTCAAGAGATTGGGACTTTGCGGGCTTAGTAAAATGCTATATTTATTAAAAAATAAAAATAATATGCTGATAGCAAAATAATGATACAAACAATATAAACACAGTAAGTGCCAATGGGTTATAGACCCATGTGAGTAGGTGAAGATAGAAGGAAAGGTGACAAAGTGGAAATGGTGACTTTAAAGAACTCTGTCTATTTAAGGCTCATAAATGTGAGCTTGAGAGAGAGTATCTTTGTCAGACTTCCGACGCGTTTCGGCATAGGTATATTGCCTTTGTCAAGGAAGTGGGAAGGGGTCACCATATCTGAAAAATATAGTGAGTATATATTAGAGATTTATTGTAGTATAACACTATTTGTAAAAATAGTGAATAATAGAATATGCACATACATGTGATTCAACGGTCAGGTCCCAGGATTTGGTATTCCCATTGCCCTCCAAGAATGTTCAACAGGATTTCTGGAGGAATGGCTGTCTGTAAAGATATGTGGTAATGGTGAATGTTGCCAACTGAATATAAGTAAAATTGAGTAGAAATGTGTGAAGCAAACTTACATGTTGTAAGAGTTGCTTGATAATGTGAGGAAGGGGGTAATCCTTCTCAATGGCCTGAAGAATATATGACATATATGACACCAATTAGATAAAAATATTTATTGTGATTGTATTTAGAGCACTATCAGAGTTAGTGCTGATCACTTACAATTGGTGTTGAAGGTCTTGGTTATGGTAGTCCAAATGCAGTAGAGGCTGTGTTCTCACTTTGCTTTATTTTGAGCCTGCATGATAGGGCAGATTGGGTTTGGTGTTGGCCGGATTTCTTTGCTTGATATGCATACATATTAAAATATTAGTGACTTACATTTGCAGGGAGTTCCGGATTCTAGACAGCAGGGGGAGCCCTGGTTAAGGATCCTGGTGTTTCCCTGGTAAGAATAATTAGTGCTGATGAGCCTTAAGGCATTGTGAGCACTAGTAAAAAGTACATCCAACAGTGCAAAAGGTAAAGCATTGTTGGATGATGAACTTACGTTTAGGTAGGGCTGTGTGGTAGAGTGGGAGTCCAGAGCTGCGTATCCTGGGGCGTCCGTATCATCCCTCGGCTGGAGGGAAGTGACGGCCTGTTAGAAATCCCCGGCCTTTTATATCCCTCGGCGCATGCGCAGTAGCGCCGCCGTACGTCATGACGTCGATCGGGAGTCCGGGTCGACGTGGGAGATTGATGCGCGCGCCGATGGAGTTGCGCGCGCATATCTCAGGACGGTCCAGGCTCAGGTCGGCGTAGGGCCGTGGTGCGCGCGCCGATGGGCTGCGCGCGCACCCTGCCTATTTGACGTGAAGGATATAATGAAGATGTTCCGAGGCCGCCGACACAGGAATGGGACAAGGATTTGAGGGGGTATGTCCTTTATATCCCTCAGCATGCGCCGAGGGATATAAAAGGCCGGGGATTTCTAACAGGCCGTCACTTCCCTCCAGCCGAGGGATGATACGGACGCCCCAGGATACGCAGCTCTGGACTCCCACTCTACCACACAGCCCTACCTAAACGTAAGTTCATCATCCAACAATGCTTTACCTTTTGCACTGTTGGATGTACTTTTTACTAGTGCTCACAATGCCTTAAGGCTCATCAGCACTAATTATTCTTACCAGGGAAACACCAGGATCCTTAACCAGGGCTCCCCCTGCTGTCTAGAATCCGGAACTCCCTGCAAATGTAAGTCACTAATATTTTAATATGTATGCATATCAAGCAAAGAAATCCGGCCAACACCAAACCCAATCTGCCCTATCATGCAGGCTCAAAATAAAGCAAAGTGAGAACACAGCCTCTACTGCATTTGGACTACCATAACCAAGACCTTCAACACCAATTGTAAGTGATCAGCACTAACTCTGATAGTGCTCTAAATACAATCACAATAAATATTTTTATCTAATTGGTGTCATATATGTCATATATTCTTCAGGCCATTGAGAAGGATTACCCCCTTCCTCACATTATCAAGCAACTCTTACAACATGTAAGTTTGCTTCACACATTTCTACTCAATTTTACTTATATTCAGTTGGCAACATTCACCATTACCACATATCTTTACAGACAGCCATTCCTCCAGAAATCCTGTTGAACATTCTTGGAGGGCAATGGGAATACCAAATCCTGGGACCTGACCGTTGAATCACATGTATGTGCATATTCTATTATTCACTATTTTTACAAATAGTGTTATACTACAATAAATCTCTAATATATACTCACTATATTTTTCAGATATGGTGACCCCTTCCCACTTCCTTGACAAAGGCAATATACCTATGCCGAAACGCGTCGGAAGTCTGACAAAGATACTCTCTCTCAAGCTCACATTTATGAGCCTTAAATAGACAGAGTTCTTTAAAGTCACCATTTCCACTTTGTCACCTTTCGTTCTATCTTCACCTACTCACATGGGTCTATAACCCATTGGCACTTACTGTGTTTATATTGTTTGTATCATTATTTTGCTATCAGCATATTATTTTTATTTTTTAATAAATATAGCATTTTACTAAGCCCGCAAAGTCCCAATCTCTTGACCTGAGGCATCAAACTTGCTCCAAAACGTTTTTCTGGGACGGAGGCTACACCTACTTATCTAGGTATCAGGGATCGACCCTTTTCTCCTGTCTAGTTTTTGGATGGATAACACATCCGCGCCCTCTTAGACCCCTGACCTAACACCTTAATACATTTTTTGTTTTTGCCTAAACAGCAAGGCAAAAACACAATATTTTCTTGTGACTAATATCAATCCCGGCATTCCTTGACTGAGAGTCCTTTCTCTCACAGCCAAGCCGCTGCAGGATAATCACCCCCCTTCCCCTCCAGAAAAATCTCCTTACAAGCTGGAGGCACCTCCAGGAGAAAGGAGGGACACCATGGGTGACCTCATGGGCACTGAGTGGGATTCCCTTATGTCGAACATACAGTCCACTTTCAAGGAGAAAGAACAACTCAATTCAGACATATTCGCACTCTTCGCTACGCTAAAAAAGCACTTGGAAAGGAAAGCATCCCTACACTGGCATGTTCGCACATTTGATAGATATATCAAAGAAAACATAAATCCGGCCGGTTTAAGGGTTCAAATTTTTCCCACAATTGAAAACATCACCTCACAGTTAAAACATGACTGGGAGGAAGTACTCAATCAATGTTCAAAAAATCTCATGTTACTTCTGCAAGAAGAATACCTCAAACAAAGCAAAAATTTAGAAGGAGAAATAAAGAAAATATATGATCAACTCACACCTCTAAAAACAGCTGTCCTATACAGTGACCAGGAAAAAAAACTCAAAGACCATCTTGAAGAATACAGTAAAGAAATCTTAGTCAAAAAAGAAAAAAAGTACTGGCGAGACAAAAACGCGTTCACCCAAGGTCGTGCCTACAAATGGACCAATCAAACTAGAACAAATCGCAACAGGAATCGCATTCCAAGAAATCAATACTACCAGCAATCCTCTGACTCATCCTCCCATAACTCCGGCACCGAAATAAACAGGGGAAAAGACAGAAGTCACCCACAGAAAACCCTTGATAGACGCCTACGTGAAACACCGCAAGAACAAGGAGACACATATGTCACCGATATTGAGACACTCGACACCGCAGCATCTCAAAAAAACCTTAAACCTCATGAAATATTTACTAGATCTAAAGTTAAGGGGGTTTTTTTAGGGAAACCCAGCACAAAAAACTCATCAAACCAAGACCTCACGGAGAAGAGACCGGAGTACAAGAAGGATTAAATATTATTAACCTCTCTTCACATATTCTCACAGAAGCACAAAAAGAAGTACTCTCTTTCGGACTCTCATTCTGCCCTAATCAGGGCATGGATAAATTCGAGGCTATAAAAGATATCAACTTATTTGCCCGAAATTTACTATTAAAAACCATGTATAGCAAACAACCCACGACGGAACCTACAACCACACCATTAACTGCGGCTGAATATCGAGCAATTAGAGACCTCAATTTACTGCTAGAGGAAGGAGGATTAGATGATCTCGAGGATACGGAACAATGTATAGACAGTGAAGAAGAAGATATCAACACAGGACCCACCACAGAGACATAATTTAAGAAGAAATCACACATTTTTCCCCCTCTCAACTCAAATCCGGCTATTGCACTTTTCGTACGCCAAACCACAAATGACCTTGAAAACTTGCGTCAAACAACATATCCTACTAACCTCACACGCAATCAAAGACAAGCATTAAAAGAATTACAAGAAAATGATTCCATCACTATCTAACCTTCGGATAAAGGAGGCAACGTTGTCCTAATGGACAACGAAAAATACCAAGAAATGTGTCTTAACATCTTGCAAAATAAAAAATACTATCAACCAATCTCTCCCCTAATGATACACAGCTTCAATGAGGAATTTTACAAACTCGTTGACAGAGCCTACAACAATAAAACCATTACCAAAACCCTTTGGGAATTCATACGCACAAAACACCCGCGAGTACCAACATTCTACGCACTCCCCAAAGTGCACAAAAACCCACTAAACCCGCCCGGACGACCCATAGTTTCAGGTAACGGATGCATTACTGAAAATATTAGTCAAGTGATTGATGCTCACCTAAAACCTTTTGTCACCAAACTGGCATCATATGTCAAAGACACCGGACATCTACTTCAGATACTTGATAATATCTCTATACCAATAGATGCCTTTCTCGTTACTATTGATGTCGAAACTCTCTATAATAACATTCCTCACTCAAAAGGCCTAAAAACGATAGAAAAAGTACTCCAACAAGAAAGTAGATATGATGCCAATTTTAGCACTTTTATTCTACAGATGTTGAGATTTATACTAAACCACAATGTCTTCTCTTTTTGTGGTACACATTATGCTCAAATATGCGGTGTAGCGATGGGCACAAGCTGTGCGCCCACATACGCTAACATATATTTAGGCGAATGGGAAGAGGATTTCCTATCATCCGAATACCACACCAGATACACGAGCCACATTATCCTGTGGCAAAGATTTCTCGATGACATCTTTCTCATATGGACTGGATCTGAAGCCCTTCTATTGGAATGCCTAAACCAAATGAATCAGAACCACTTCAATATGTATTTCACTATCATATATAACCAAACAAAAGTACCATTTTTGGATACTTACATTTATAAAGATGATGCGGGTAATCTCCTAACAACACTCTTTAGAAAACCAACAGCTGGTAACACAATACTCCACGCCAAGAGCTTCCACCCAGATCCTCTCAAAAACTCGATACCCTACAGCCAGTTCCTCAGACTTAAGAGAAACTGCTCTAAACCCTTGGAATTCCAAAAAGAAGCTAATGCTTTAAGAGACAGATTAATTGACAGAGGATACTCAAAAACATGCCTGAGAAAAGCGTTTAACCGAGTCAACCAATTGGACAGACATGAGATTCTGTACAAACAAACCAAAAAGGACAAAACAACAGATGTACCCCCCACAAGAATTATCATGCGCTTCTCAAACGAGCACAAAAAAATAAGAAATATTATACAAAAGAATTGGCCTATCCTCACTGAGGACCCCACAATCAAAGGACTGGTACCTACTCATCCTCTCATCACTTACAGGAAATCACGATCTGTACAACAGACTCTAGTAAGGAGTGAAATGAAGTCCCAAAAAGACCCATGCAACACCGTGGGAACCTTTCCCTGTGGCTCCTGCGCCCAATGCGCAGTAATACTCAAATCCACACACCTAATCTTACCGAATGGTGAAACTTTCATCCCCCGTCATTTTGCTAATTGCAAAACTAAGGGGGTTGTATATATTATGAATTGCGAATGTGGAGCATTCTACATCGGAAAAACAAAACAAGAATTTGGACTGAGAGTCAATAAACACATCCAAAGCATGACCATCGGCAATTTCCATCTTCCGTTAGGCCGCCATATAACCCAACACCATAAATATAAGATGCCTAAAGTTTCCTTTACTGCATTAGAACGCATCCACATTCCAGCCAGAGGAGGGGACTGGAACAAATCCCTCCTACAGAAAGAACTGCGCTGGATAAAAAAACTTAACGCAACCACACCCCCTGGACTAAACGAAAGCGCGAGTTATCGCCCTTTCCTAGAAGGCTTTGCCTCAGGCAAAACCGATTGATAATACATATCCCTTGACATCATTTAATTTTTATTTTTTATTATTATATTATTATATTATTTTATTTCTTATTTTCTATTTTTCTTCATTATTATTATTTATTATTATTATTTTTTATTAATATATTTTTTTCTCTCTTTAATATTTTTTTTTTTTTATATATTTTTTTTTTTTTTTCTTATTATTTCCATTATATAATTTTTCTTTCATTTTTTCATTCATAAAATCCTTCTTGTACGTGACATGTTTGTTGGCATTGGGCTCTACCCCTCCGTGCCCAGGAGTCACCCTTATTTGGATAGTCCCCTATTCCTCCTGTTGTAATTTATATTGCTGTTAATATTGTTACTTCACTTTATTGTATGATTGTAATTATCCATTATTTACTGTATTTACCAAAAAAACTCTCTTTTATATATATGCTACATATGCCCATTACACTGTGATCAATTAGTACAGGTTCCATCACCCAGGTTTGTCATATTCCCCTCTTTGCCCTCCCAGAGTTCACCCGGCACAGGTAACCCCAGAGCATGACACTCTGGGGACTGACAAGGACGATGGGGATCATACCCCCTCAAATCCTTGTCCCATTCCTGTGTCGGCGGCCTCGGAACATCTTCATTATATCCTTCACGTCAAATAGGCAGGGTGCGCGCGCAGCCCATCGGCGCGCGCACCACGGCCCTACGCCGACCTGAGCCCGGACCGTCCTGAGATATGCGCGCGCAACTCCATCGGCGCGCGCATCAATCTCCCACGTCGACCCGGACTCCCGATCGACGTCATGACGTACGGCGGCGCTACTGCGCATGCGCCGAGGGATATAAAAGGCCGGGGATTTCTAACAGGCCGTCACTTCCCTCCAGCCGAGGGATGATACGGACGCCCCAGGATACGCAGCTCTGGACTCCCACTCTACCACACAGCCCTACCTAAACGTAAGTTCATCATCCAACAATGCTTTACCTTTTGCACTGTTGGATGTACTTTTTACTAGTGCTCACAATGCCTTAAGGCTCATCAGCACTAATTATTCTTACCAGGGAAACACCAGGATCCTTAACCAGGGCTCCCCCTGCTGTCTAGAATCCGGAACTCCCTGCAAATGTAAGTCACTAATATTTTAATATGTATGCATATCAAGCAAAGAAATCCGGCCAACACCAAACCCAATCTGCCCTATCATGCAGGCTCAAAATAAAGCAAAGTGAGAACACAGCCTCTACTGCATTTGGACTACCATAACCAAGACCTTCAACACCAATTGTAAGTGATCAGCACTAACTCTGATAGTGCTCTAAATACAATCACAATAAATATTTTTATCTAATTGGTGTCATATATGTCATATATTCTTCAGGCCATTGAGAAGGATTACCCCCTTCCTCACATTATCAAGCAACTCTTACAACATGTAAGTTTGCTTCACACATTTCTACTCAATTTTACTTATATTCAGTTGGCAACATTCACCATTACCACATATCTTTACAGACAGCCATTCCTCCAGAAATCCTGTTGAACATTCTTGGAGGGCAATGGGAATACCAAATCCTGGGACCTGACCGTTGAATCACATGTATGTGCATATTCTATTATTCACTATTTTTACAAATAGTGTTATACTACAATAAATCTCTAATATATACTCACTATATTTTTCAGATATGGTGACCCCTTCCCACTTCCTTGACAAAGGCAATATACCTATGCCGAAACGCGTCGGAAGTCTGACAAAGATACTCTCTCTCAAGCTCACATTTATGAGCCTTAAATAGACAGAGTTCTTTAAAGTCACCATTTCCACTTTGTCACCTTTCGTTCTATCTTCACCTACTCACATGGGTCTATAACCCATTGGCACTTACTGTGTTTATATTGTTTGTATCATTATTTTGCTATCAGCATATTATTTTTATTTTTTAATAAATATAGCATTTTACTAAGCCCGCAAAGTCCCAATCTCTTGACCTGAGGCATCAAACTTGCTCCACCCCGTTAATTCTTGCTTTGACAGGTCATATGACAGGGCTCTCAGTCTCTTCCTATCCAGGCTTGTTCTCTGTAGCGTAATGCAGAGAACACCTCACAGGATCCACACTACACTCTGAATTTTTAAATATTATGTAAAATGCAGGCCCACTGTGCAATAATTGGAGAAGTATCCAGTGCGCGAAAAGCGAACCGCATTTCCTATAATAAACAGCCCTCAGAATGTTTTTTTTTTTCATAATCTTATATAATCAGTAGTGCCATCCTATTGCTTCAGCACCCTCCTTTGTTAAACCCTGACAGTGAACTTCTATTATTTGCTACCTTTTGGTCTGGTAAATATACCATGGTGAGAAAGCATTATCACCCTAGGACAGGACGTGCTAACGAGGAATAAAAGCCTAAAAAAGGAAAACTAATGTGGCCACCTTGTCTAAGGGCCGGTAAGCTGAAAAATATCACTCTTTGTTTTCCAAAGCCCAACTACATGAGACAAGTTTGCTGGGTTAAACAAAATATCTTTCCAAATTCTCAGTTCCAATTAGGCTACAGTCACACGATCATCTAGTGATGAGCTCTTCTCTTCTGTTTACTTCCCAGGATGTGTCCTTCTTCTGGGGGTCAGCATCATGCAGAAAGTTCCCAATGGCTGGCCAGCAGAGGGGTCCTCTCAGAATCTAGAAAGGGACTGACATCAGACCGAGGGGAGTGAAGGGATCTGGACTAGCAGTTCCAACAGTTGAAGCCAGTGTCAGTGAGAGAACAGGATGGGGGAACCTAAGTGAGTATAACTGACTTCAGCAGGTAAGGAAAACTTAAAGTGGTTCTAAAGCTAAAACATTTTTTACCTTTGCATTCCCTGCATTAAGGTAAAAAAAATGTACAACTTGCTATGCTCTCCCACCTCCCTTCAAATCTCCCCAATCGATAATTCTCCCCCCAGCTTACCTGAACCTAATACTGATCCAATGCTCTCTGCTCTCTCTCTCCAAACAAGACAAAGAGGCAGCAGTGGGATCCATTGGCTCTCGCTGCTGTCAATCAAAGCCTGTGAATAGGGAGCGGGGCCGAGCCAAACTGTCTTTGTCTAGATTCCCGGCATGGGATCGAGCTGACACGAGTGCCTCCACAGGAAGTAGCTTCCTATGCCAAAAAGGAGGAGCCATGAGCTCCGGTGGGGGATTCTAGAAGAAGAGGATTGGGGCTGCTCTGTGCCAAACCATGGCACAGAGCAGGTAAATATGACATGTTTATTTATTTATTTTTAAAAAAAGTAAGATTTAGAATCACTTTAAATTGAAGGCCATAGTTCCACTTTAAGTTTATATAGACTTTACCACTTAAGGTCTGCCCTATAGCAGTTTTACTGCTACAGGGCAGCACCTCTACCCTGGATCACGTATATACAGTATATGTATTCTGACTCGTCCAGGTAGGGGGCTCGCTCCCACTTTGATTATACACAGCAGGAGTATATCGGTGGGTACCGCGGACTCAATTTCTGTCGGCACCTGCCGATCATCTGACAGAAAGGCAGAACAGCCAAATTCCATGTCTTCCCCTAGCAAAAGCACCTCACACAGTGTAGTAAAACACTGGGTAGGTACACAGTTAACCCTTTGATCACCTCTGATGTTAGCCCCTTCCTGATCGCACTGATCACTGTATTTGTATCACTGGTCCCCAAAAAGTGTTAAAAGTGTCAGTTAGTGTCTGAATGTCCACCGTAATATCACAGTCCAGCCTGTAAGTCGCTGATCGCTGCCATTACCAGTAAAAAATAAATAAATAAAAATAATTACAAATATCCCATAGTTTGTAGATGCTATAACTTTTGCGCAAACCAATCAATATACGCTTATTGTGATTTTGTTTTTTACCAAAAATATGTAGCAGAATATATATTGGCCTAAATTTATAAAGAAATTAGATTTTTTCAATTTTAATGGGATATGTTCTATAGCAGAAAGTAAAAAAATATTGTTTTTTTTAATTGTTAGCCTTTTTTTTTTGTTTATAGCGCAGAAAATAAAAATCGCAGAGGTAATCAAATACCACCAAAAGAAAGCTCGATTTGTAGGAAAAAGGACATAAGCTTTATTTGGGTACAACGATGCACGACTGCACAATTGTCAGTTAAAGTAACGCAGTGCGGTATCGCAAAAAAATTGCATGGTCGTGAAGGAGGGTAAATCTTCCAGAGGCCAAGTGGTAAAGGCTTCAATCCATATAGTTTGTGAACATTCCTTTGGAGCTAAATCTCCCTGTCCTTTCTTACTCCATAATAGTCCTTATTTGTGTCTGATGTGGAGAGTTGTACAAGAGAAATATACAAAAAGTTTATAAAAGCACTTATGTTGCTTCTAACCCATATTCATCCTCTCACTTAATGCATTGTCAAATGCTGTATACTTTCATGTGTTTCTGGATTGCTATATATTGCTTTGAGTCGTTCAAGGAGTTGCTTTGAATGGCTTTTGAGTTGTATTTGCATTCACAATGATTTCACCTGAGATGCAAATAAAAATGGAAAAGTACTGTACATGAACTCTAATACTGTGTTTTCCCAAAAATAAGCCTAACAACAAAAATAAGACCTATCAAAGTTCATGTAAAAAAATGTAATCCTTTTGTAACTTTATTATGTAAAATACCTTATTTACAGCACCACTGACCCACCAGAGGTCTTCTCCTCTCCTTCCAGCTGACGTCTGTGGCCCCTCCCTGTTCAGTGATCGGAGCAGGCTGACATCAGCGGGAATCTCGGCTCTTGCCTCCTCTCCTCCCAGCTGACATCTGTAGCCCCTCCCTTTTTTCAGTGCTCGGAGCAGGCGGACATCAGCGGGAATCTCGGCTCTTGCCTCTTCTTCTCTCCTCCCAGCTGACATCTGTAGCCCCTCCCTTTTCAGTGCTCGGAGCAGGCTGACGTCAGCGGGAATCTCAGCTCTTGGCTCTCCTCCTCTCCTCCCAGCTGATGTCTGTGGCCCCTCCCTTTTCAGTGCTCAGAGCAGGCTGACGTCAGTGGGAATCTCAGCTCTTGCCTCTTCTCCTCTCCTCCCAGCTGACGTCTGTGGCCCCTCCCTTTTCAGTGCTCGGAGCGGGCTGACATCAGTGGGAATCTCAGCTCTTGCCTCTTCTCCTCTCCTCCCAGCTGACGTCTGGGCCCCGACCCTTTTCAGTGCTCAGAGCAGGCTGACGTCAGCGTGAATCTCGGCTCTTGCCTCCTGTCCTCCCAGCTGACGTCTGTGGCCCCCTCCCTTTTCAGTGCTCGGAGCAGGCTGACGTCAGGAGGAATCTCAGCTCTTGCCTCTTCTTCTTTCCTCCAAGCTTATGTCTGTGGCCCCTCCCTTTTCAGTGCTCAGAGCAGGCTGACATCAGCGGGAATCTCGGCTCTTGCCTCCTCTCCTCCCAGCTGACGTCTGTGGCCCCCTCCCTTTTCAGTGCACGGAGCAGGCGGACATCAGCGGGAATCTCGGCTCTTGCCTCTTCTTCTCTCCTCCCAGCTGACATCTGTAGCCCCTCCCTTTTCAGTGCTCGGAGCAGGCTGACGTCAGCGGGAATCTCAGCTCTTGGCTCTCCTCCTCTCCTCCCAGCTGATGTCTGTGGCCCCTCCCTTTTCAGTGCTCGGAGCGGGCTGACGTCAGTGGGAATCTCAGCTCTTGCCTCTTCTCCTCTCCTCCCAGCTGACGTCTGTGGCCCCCTCCCTTTTCAGTGCTCGGAGCAGGCTGACGTCAGCAGGAATCTCAGCTCTTGCCTCTTCTTCTTTCCTCCAAGCTGATGTCTGTGGCCCCTCCCTTTTCAGTGCTCAGAGCAGGCTGACGTCAGCGTGAATCTCGGCTCTTGCCTCCTCTCCTCCCAGCTGATGTCTGTGGCCCCTCCCTTTTCAGTGCTCGGAGTAGGCTGACGTCAGCAGGAATCTCAGCTTTTGCCTCTTCTCCTCTCTTCCCAGCTGAAGTCTGTGGCCCCTCCCTTTTCAGTGCTCGGAGCTGGCTGACATCAGTGGGAATCTCAGCTCTTGCCTCTTCTCCTCTCCTCCCAGCTGACGTCTGGGCCCGACCCTTTTTAGTGCTCAGAGCAGGCTGACATTATCGTGAATCTCGGCTCTTGCCTCCTTTCCTCCCAGCTGACGTCTGTGGACCCCCTCCCTTTTCAGTGCTCGGAGCAGGCTGATGTCAGCAGGAATCTCAGCTTTTGCCTCTTCTCCTCTCCTCCCAGCTGAAGTCTGTGGCCCATCCCTTTTCAGTGCTCGGAGCTGGCTGACATCAGTGGGAATCTCAGCTCTTGCCTCTTCTCCTCTCTCCCAGCTGACGTCTGTGGCCCCCACCCTTTTCAGTGCTCGGAGCGGGCTGACGTCAACGGGAATCTTGCTACTTGCCTCTTTTCCTCTCCTTCCAGCTGAGGTCTGCAGCCCCTCCCTCTGCAGTGCTTGGAGCGGGCTGACAGCAGCGGGAATCTCAGCCCTTGCCTCTTCTCCTCTCCTCCAGGCTGACCTCTGTGGCCCCTCCCTCTGCAGTGCTCAGAGCAGGCTGACGTCAATGGAGATCTCAGGGTGGAGAAAAAAGGCTCAGGCAGGTCACGTAAGTGCCCAGGGGCGCTGTAAATAAAGTATTTTCCATAATACAGTTACAAAGGGAGAGACACTGCACCTTATACTGGTATAATCTTTTTTCAACCAAGATGGGGTTTTGGGGATTTAAATTATGTTAAAATACTGACTCCTAATGTAGATTTTTGTACATACCATAAATAAATAAGACATCCCCTGAAAATAAGCCCTAGAGTTTTTTTTTGTAGCCAAAATTAAAATAAGACCCGGTCTAGTTTTCAGGGAAACACGTTATGTTCTGGAGCACATCTACTACCATAAAGGTGCTTTTCTGTTTAACACCATCATCACTGTCCTATGTAGATCCCGCAGAAGAATTCTGCACATCATCTCCATCCTGTTAAATATGGCTTCAATTGAATATATAAAACTGCGTCACTCCACCTAAAACTGGGCCTATTGGGACATAAAACAAAGCGCTCTTTGTAATCATCTAGCAAGCCAAATATCATGTAAATGACCTTGTGTTTCTTAGAAAACGGTTTTGCGTCCTTGCATAAGAGTGGTTACTTAGTTATGTCTCTCTATCCTAAGTAGCATGTCTACCTGCGGCAACTGAAATATTTTTTTTTTCCTCTATGCTGTATGGGCATGGATTTGACGTGTAGAGGGCAAGCAGAGGAGAAAGATTACTTGTATTGCAAGTCTTTACTCTGAATAAGTCAGATAGCTCCAGGCAATGAATTATTTTTAGTTTATAATTTTCCAGAAATAGTAAAAAATGGTGTCCCTGAGATGCTGCACTGCACAGTTTTGGAGGATTTTGCATGTCATGTGATGATTCCAGGGCAGGACAGCGCTGGAGTGGCCTTGCAGCGATGGCTCCAGTCCCGACCAGGGATGTTATCAGTGTAAGGTCTGTTTGTTCTGTGTCTGTGTGGTCCTCTTTTGGTTCAAAAACATACAGTGCCTTGAAAAATATTCATGCCACTTGAAATTTTCCACATTTTGATATGTTACAACCAAAACGTAAATGTATTTTATTGGGATTTTATGTGATAGACATAAAAATGGGGGCATGAATACTTTTTCAAGGCACTGTACTGGAAGGAAAATCAGCTTTTAACTACTGCATGAGAATTTGCCCAAGCACCAGGGGTAATGTGAATGGTAATGATGTACACAGTAAAGCAAAGCATTCACAAGACATAATATTATATCTAGCCAATCAACTAAATTCATGATGAAGAGTGGTTCACACTGATGTGATTTTAAGATGCGACTTGGGTTGCCCTGAATCACATGAAAATGGAAATAACATTGCTTCCAATGGTACCCATTCATATCAATGCAGGGCAGCTGCAATGTGACTTTGGGAAAGAGTCGTTTGCTACTTTGATGCGATTTGGCCCCATACTACATCACACTGCAAATTGAGTCAAAATCACATCACAGTAGTGTGAATCGAGCCATAAACCTAGCCACCCCTGCAGTGGTATTTGACTTTGACTAGCATGGTGAAAACACTTTTCACAACATTTGGTGTTACTTGTCTCTCCTGTTTGCTCTTTATCACATGAATTTACTTCAACCTGAGCTCCCTCTTTTTGTAACCCCACTGAAAGGATATCTAAACCTCAGAACAAAAATGCATTATTTTGCATCTTACAAGTCCTTAGATGTGTAGGCTGCATTCATTTTCTTTTTTCAGTCAAAAATATTTACTGCAAGGCCAAAAAATACCTGTTGATTTCACCAGAAATGCCTTGTCATTGTCAATTCTTGTGATTTGAACTAAGATCATATAAAATGTTATCTTCCTTAAATGCCATTATCTGCAAACTACAAATTACCCTGCTTCATGTAATGGAGATGAAGATAAGAGGATGAGTTTGAGGTTGGAATCAGGTAGGCAGCCTAGGGTGTAAACTATGGTTCCTTCATAGATATAGTGGCGGAGTTAGCGTTGTTACCCTAGGACAGGAAAAGTGTCCTCTGCCGGTGGAAAAAAATGCCAGAAAAAAAAGAAAAGTAATGTAGCCTCCATATCTAAGCTAAATTTCTTCTTGAGATCATCATTTATAATATGGCTGTGTCCTCAAATGTAAATCCGACAACCAGTTACTGACATGCCTACTAGGAGGAGAAACTACTTTACAGCACTTTGTAAGAATTGTCGTGGCCCGCGACCTCATGCTCTGGAATGATGAGTCGGCAAGCCCAGATCACGATCAATGGGTTGCCGTTCCCGCCATCCTAGAGCATAGGAGTGCATGGAGCCAGTGCCAGAAGCATAGGGAGCAGGAGCCTCATAAGCCGATGCTTCCCCTGTAGCGCTGGCTCCTGTCCCAAGAGGAGTGTTACCAAGTGCACCTCGCCTGGGACCTTTCTAGCAGCCTGGAGAGCGATGCCAGCAGAAGCTGGAAAAGAAAAAGATTAGTGTATGAAACATCACATAGCATACACTGCACTTTTGCAATGTGCATATTAGAACCTATAAAAAGGGTTATTAGGCTCAGGCTGCTTTTACACTGATCCGCAGGTGCAGCGCAATGCACCTGCTGCTTTCCTACGGGTTAGCCGCACTGAGCCATAGACTTCTATTATATCCTGCAAGTTCGGGGGACTTTCTGAAAGTGCGCCAAACATCCTGAATTCAGGAGATTTTGTGCGCTTTCAAAAGTGCACCACACCTGCAAGATGTAAAAGAAGTCTATAGCAAAGCACAGCTAACCTGCAGGAAAGTCAACGGTGCAGTGCACTGCACCCGTTGTTCAGGATAACCCGCAGCACATCATTGTGAAAAGAGCCTTATAAGGACAGTAAGGGCTCGTTTACATTTGCGGTTTGGGGGGGAGGGGTAAAACACCATTGTTGATTGTGACCCACGTTTGGTTACCAGATCACTTAGGTAACCCTTGCTCTTCAAACGGTTGAACACCCCTGATATTAGGATATTTGTTAAAACCATCAGAGGTGATTTATGTTTTATATTATGTATACAGTACAATACAAACGTTTTCTTTTTTTTTTTTAAATTATAAACTTCAAAATGTTAATGGTTAGAAAGGCCAAAAAATGTGTTTAACATTATTTACTTTCAAATCTTGGCATGGAGAAAGAGTTATGTGGACGAATAATAACACCCTGAAGCCTCTCGTAACTAACCCTGTATAGAAAATACATACCAATTTTGATTATTGATGTACTAACAAGAATCAAGTATGGAATATATGTCACACATGCTGGTCTAAAACTGTCTTCATATCCAACCCTAATTGCTTGCTCTCTCTGGCTCTTTCCTTCTTTTTTAAGGAAGCGTTTACCCTACAGATTCCCTTCTCTTTGAGGTAGTGTTCACCCTACAGAATCCCTTCTTTTTCAAGAAGTATTCACCCTACAGAATCCCTTCTCTTTGAGGAAGTGTTCATCCTACAAATCCTTTTCTTTGAGGAAGTATTCATCCTACAGAATCCATCAGATCTAAAAAAGGACAAACGTGGAGGAAAAAAAAGCAAGGAAATATGGCTCCCAAGAGGGATATCTTATATGAATAGAAGGATCGCTGCTCTCCCGATCAGCCCCTGTAGACAGAAAATAATAGGTGGGCTCAGCCTACGTGTCTATGCCACAACCACGCCCCACTGATGCGTTTTGCCCCAGCCACCAGGGCTTAGTCATATAGACTAAGAAAGACCATATAAACCCTATGACTAAGTCACCCCTTTTATATTCAGTCTACACCGCTGATCGGGAGAGCGTTGATCCTTCTATTTAACCTTCTGTAGTGGTACACAGACACCCTGGCACCCTGTCTTCCAGTGGATCCAGGGAAGCGGCCACCTTTGGCTTAAACGGTGCCACAAACTTTGCTAATCAGGTCCCAAGAGGGAGAGATGAAAGCTATACCTTTTCTGCTTTACAAGCAGGACATTCAACTATATACAATCTCTTTAATGGCAAGGGTTCACTGGACTATGATCAAGGTCAGATGAGTTTCAGATCCTACAGCTAGATTGACACCTTTGCTCATGAAGTTCTAGGGTTGTCAAGCAACTTTTAATAACTAGCCGCTGTTTACCACCAGTGGTTTTCTATCCCAGCTCATTACCTCTCCACTTCCAGCATACCAAAGTCCCAAAGTGTGTCTTCTTTAGGCATGTACATGTGCTATCTACATATCGTTTATTAAATTGCTGTCCCTCTGACATCACCAGCTTCAGTTACAAATGTACATTTTTTGGTGCATTAAAACAATGATTGACCACAAACAGTCCCACTGTTATGTGATATTAGTGGTGCTTTCATCTTCTGTAATTGTTATTATATTTCTGCTATAACACAATTGTTATGTGAATGTATCAAATCACAGAGAAAATAAGAACAAATATAATTATTAAAGGAGAAGAGAAGTTCACAAGAACATTGACACTATGCACAATGCATTGAAAACAATTCTATCCAAATATATGGATTGTGGTAGATTGATTGCCATGGGTCTACTCTCGGTATACTTGAAAAGATACATGCTTGACCTTGAGATGAACCACGACTGCCAGGGCTTCTGGACTTAAGCTCTAATAATGGCCTTCAGACTAAAGTGTATACGTCAGTTATGACCCTTACTCAAGAATCTAAATGGTGCCACCCTTTGTGAGTCTATATTGGAGAGATCTGCATTAGGAAACAAGATTCCTTTTCTTATCTTAATTGCACAACCTTGGAGACTGGCTGTGCCAAAACACAAAACTGACTTCTACTTGCTATAAATCACATAGAAGTATGTGAACTATTCCTCCCTGATATAGAAAGGTTTTAACGCTTCCAAGAACAGCTAAGAGGGTCGGGGATGAGTGCAGTTATCTACAACCAAATAAAAAATGTACTGACAGGAGACAAATTATATTATTATTATTATATTTCTGGACATTTTCAAGTGTAGGATTTATAAACCTGACATCAAGTTATTTAATTACAAATTGTTATCATTTATTGTTTCACAACAAACCATGTGCTTTTCTTATGTCCTTTGTTTTTAGTGGATTTGAATGTTATGTACTGTTCCTAAAGGCGAAATTCAACTTTTACATTGAAGTGCTCCATGCAGACAAGAGGCCCTGGTAGTTAAAAAAACAAAATGATGTTTGTAACATTTTTGTTTAATGAAAATGTCACATCTGTAGGCCTTTTCTGTCACCCATGAATCCTGGCTAAAATACTCCTACTGTTTACATTCTGTGCTCTGGCCTATTTCCAGAACATGGGCTACAACATAAATGGCTTCTGATCCCTCTTCTTTGTGGACAACTAAAGTGAGAATCCATTTAGTTGTCCTCAAAGAAGGAGGCTCAATAGCCATTTTTTGTAGTCCAGAGTATAAGATGGAAAGATGCTACAGTAGGAGAATCCTGGTAGGGATGTGCTTCTAGAGAGTCTTTGCTAAAACGGGAGAGAGTGGACTGCACATGCCTAGCTTATGAATCACTCCTGTGACACTGGGGGCAAGTGCTCAATGACCAGAACATAGGAATGTAAACATTTGAAGTATTTTGGCCAGACTTCATGAGTGACAGAAAAGGCCTACAGGTATGGAATTTGCATAACATTTTTAAAAATGACAAAGCGCATTTGAAACTATCGGGACCCCTTGTCAGCATAGGCCAGTTTATGTAAAAGGTAAAACTGGCCTTTAAAACTCCAGAAAAACAGCTAAAACAAAGCAATAATTCACATATCAAAGGGTGATGCAGCTTTCTCTATTAGTCATGAAATACAGTGATGTCACTTCCCCACCCACAAAATGCTATTTGGACAATTAAAAAGATATAGTTACATAGTTAATGAGGTTGAAAAAAGACATCAGTCCATCCAGTTCAACCTATGATGTGTGTGTGTGTGTGTATGTGTTTGCTGTTAACCGTACATTGTATACCCCTGTATGTTGTGGTCTTTAAGGTGCCCATCTAATAGTTTTTTGAAACTATCGATGCTCCCTGCTGATACCACTGCTTGCAGAAGAGAATTCCACATCCTTACTGCTCTGATAATGAAGAACCCCTTACGTACTTTAAGGTTAAACCGCCTTTCCTCTAGTTTTAGTGAGTGGCCACGTGTCTTATTGTATTCCCTCTCTCTGAATAGTTTGTTCCTTATGCTAGGGTCGCCAGTACAGTATTTGTACATTGATATCATATCCCCCCTCAATCGTCTCTTCTCCAGAGAGAATAAGTTCAGTGCTTGTAGTCTTTCCTCATAGCTTATGTCCTCCATTCCCCTAATTATTTTTGTTGCCCTTCTCTGGACTCTCTAAAGTTCCAGCACATCCTTCCTGAGGACCGGTGCCCAGAACTGGACAGCATACTCCAGATGTGGCCGGACCAGAGTCTTGTAGAGTGGGAGAATAATCTCTTTATTTCTGGAGTGAATCCTCTTTTTTATACATCCCAGTATTCTGTTGGCTTTGCTTGCAGCGGCTTGTCATTGCATGCCACTGCCAAGCCTGTTGTCTACCAGTACCCCCAGATCCTTTTCCATCCTAGACTCACCCAGAGGTCCCCCCCCCCCCCCTAGTGAGTAGCTTGCTTTCTGGTTTCTGGCACACAAGTGCATTACTTTACATTTTTCAACACTAAACCTCATCTGCCATGTAGTTGCCCACCCCATTATTTTGTTCAGGTCCGCTTGTAAGGTTTCCACATCCTGCATAGAAGATATTGCCCTGCTTATTTTAATATCATCTGCAAATACTGAGATTGTACTAGATATCCCCTCCTCTAGATCATTTATGAATAAA
Source organism: Pelophylax lessonae (assembly GCF_965119305.1). Lineage (NCBI taxonomy): Eukaryota > Metazoa > Chordata > Amphibia > Anura > Ranidae > Pelophylax > Pelophylax lessonae. The sequence goes on along the minus strand of NC_138772.1, from coordinate 84,146,384 downwards.
TTAAACAGGATTGGCCCCAGGACAGAACCCTGGGGGATCCCACTTTCCACACCCGCCCAATCCGAGTACTCCCAATTAATCACCACCCTTTGCACTCTCCCCTGGAGCCAGTTTTCTATCCAGGTACTCACCTTATGGTCCATACCTACCTTCCTTAGTTTGAACAGTAAGCGTTTGTGGGGGACGGTGTCGAAGGCCTTTGCAAAGTCCAGATACACCACATCCACAGGCTTACCTTTATCTAGGTGGCAGCTCACTTCATCATAGAAGGTTAATAGACTGGTTTGGCAAGAACGATTTTTCATGAATCCATGCTGATTACTACTAATAATACCATTTTCATTACTAAAGTCTTGTATATAGTCCCTTAACATCCCCTCCAAAATCTTGCAGACTACTGATGTTAGGCTGACCGGCCTATAGTTACCTGTGATATATCTCGGCCCTTTTTTAAATATTGGTACCACGTTGGCTTTTTTCCAATCAGCTGGCACCATACCCGTCTGTAAACTATCCTTAAAGATCAAGAATAATGGTCTGGCAATCACCGGGCTGAGCTCTTTAAGAACCCTCGGGTGCAAGCCATCCGGTCCCGGTGATTTATTTATGTTAAGTTTCTCTAGTTTAGTTCTAAGTCTATCTTCTGTTAGCCATGGCGGTACTTCCTGAGGTGTGTTGTTTAGTTTGGCCTTACAAGCTGGGTTAGTGTAGCCCCCCAATTCTTTTGTGAAGACTGAAGAGAAGAAATGATTTAACACTACCGCCTTTTCCCTGTCCTCTGTTGCCAAATCTCCCTTGTCGTCTTTTATGGGGCCAATGTGTTCTGGCCTCGCTTTCTTACTGTTTATATACTTAAAGAATTTCTTGGGGTTCTTTTTACTCCCTTCCGCTATATGTCTCTCGTGTTCTATTTTAGCCGCCCTGATTTCATCTTTACATTTCCTATTACACTCTTTGTAATGCTGTTGAATGCTGCCAATGACCCCTCAGTCTTGTATTTTTTGAAGGCCTTTTCTTTAGCATTAATATGCATTTTTAAGTTGGAGTTTAGCCACCCAGGGTTTAGTTTTGCTCTTTTAAATTTATTTCCCTTTGAAATGCACTGGTCAATCCCTTTGTTTAGTATGCTCTTGAAGCACTCCCATTTTCCCTCTGTGTTCTTTGTTCGCAGGGTTCTATCCCCTTTGATATTTTCTAGCAGAGAGCGCAGTTTTGGGAAATTGACTCTTTTGAAATTCAGTGTTCTTATATTACCCTTATGTTTCCTATTACTATGATTAATACTGAAACTAATTGACCTATGGTCACTGTTTCCTAAGTTGCCCCATATTTCTATATCCATGAGCAGGTCTGTATTGTTGGTAATCAGTAGGTCTAGTACTGCATTGTTTCTTGTCGGTGCATTCACCATCTGACCCATGAAATTGTCCTGCAAAACATTTAGGAACTGCCGAGCCTTGGCTGAATGCACGGTTCCTTCTGCCCAGTCTATATCTGGATAATTAAAGTCCCCCATTATAATGACATTTCCCATTTTTGCTGCCAATCCTATCTGTAAAAGGAGGTCCACCTCCCCCTCCTCCCTCAGGTTGGGGGGCCTATAGCATACGCCCAATATTACCTTCCCCACCGTGCCTTCCCTTTGAAGTTCTACCATCAGCACCAATCATTAACTCTGCTTACTTTCCTCTCATCAGCACGCTCCCTGTTCCAGCTAATATCAAGGTTTAGGTAATTATGCTGATTGTATGCAAACATACATTGAATCATTTTCAAAGGAATACCCCACTGCATGGTGTTTTCTAATATTCAGCTTTTATCTGTCTAAAAAAACCTTAGTGAACGCAATGACCGCCTATGGTTATTGAGTTTTACAGAATATTCCAGTTTGTCAGGAGAGGAGAAAATGATGGGGTAATTCCGCTTTAAGGTGTTGGTGCATGGTAAAGTGGAACTTTACCCAAAACAACTTGCTTCTTGCTGGAGGCTGCCATTTTGCTGAAGCCCAAGGCCCCCAAAAAGCATTAAAACATAAAGTAGAACTAAACCCATTGATTTAACGGTTTAAAAAAGTTACATTTCTGGAATGACGGGATTGCTAACTGTCACATTTGCTTGTGTCCTCAACCAAACTGTCAAACCATCAAATGGCTGGTGTCATAACTGATCACATGTGCAGCACCATGGCAGTTGCAGATCAAACAGAAGCAGCTGCCTTGGCTGTAAAGGATAGGAGGGTTTAATTCTGCTTTAAGGCTGTCAACAGATCGACCTATAAAAACTCGGAAGTGCCTAAAAATGCCTAAAATGGGAGAGCAACTGAGTATGTGCAGAGCAGGGTGAGACAGTGGACTTACTTACTTACTGGATTTTAACCAGTATAGTCACTTATTTTTAATGTTTTACATAGCTATACCTGCAAAATGGTCCAGCCTGAAATGATGTAGCAGGACTTAATTTTCTGACTAAAATTCCACTTTAAGGCAGCCCATATTTTGAATGGGTAGGCAGTGCACTTTAATACACAAAAATAAAGATGTAACTATTTTCGATGCAGCATACCACAATATATAGTATGTGGGCTAAGGTGAGCTGCAGGATAGGTGTGTTGCCGGCTACTGTAGTTGTGCATTGGATTGCCATTCTAAATGAATGGCATTGCAACACACTGCACCATGGATTAAATTACTTTGCCTCTTGGCAACACCCAGTAAGACACTGGTTTTAACCTCCTATTACTGCAATGGATAAATCTGAAGGGGGACACAAATATGAAATATGCTGTAAACAGGGAATTTATTACATATAGGGCACCATCCACTAAGATAAATAATCATTATTAAGTACTGCTCTGTTTTGTTAGCATGCATGGAATGTGTAGGTCAAGTATAGAGATAACCAAATCTCAAGTAGTTCACTTTACAAATGTCTACCAGTCCCAATTTCTCACCATGTTTGTATTGGATTGCGTTGGTTGTTTCTATTTTCTTCCACAGTTCAAAGACATACTTGTAGGTAAGAGAAAACATGTACCGAGGGAAATACTGAGAATGACATTGTACAGCTCCTTCTGAAAATGCTACTTGCTTGGCTAAATCTCTAGTTAATACTTGAGACTTTAAAACACTGACCTGTAACAATCATGCAGATTGGGAAAGTCTGTGAGTGAAAGAGTGAAAGAGTGAAATCAGCAGAGGTGGGAGACTTGAGTCACATGACTTGACTTAAGTCAGACTTAAGTCACCAGTTTGAGGACTTGAGACTTGCTTGACTAAAATGAATAAAAGACTCAACTTGACTTTGACTTGGTATTCATGACTTGAGACATATGACTCGAAATTACTTTAATTTTTTAAGTTATTAAATATTTGCATTTTCTCAAGATGTGTTAAAGCAAAATGAATGTGCCTGTTATGTTTCTGACACCACAGTCACTAAAAACACCTCAGTGTGTTCTGATTTTTAGGACACAAAAAGCACTAAGCAGTTTTGTTAATGTTAAAAATAAAACAAAACCTTTCCTGACCACTGACTTTTAACTGATTTAAAGGTGAAAACTGGGGTAGATCAGTATTTTGACTTGATTTGTGACTTGACCAAAATAAATGACTTGACTTCTAGCAGTGACTCGACTTGACTTGCTTGCTTTTCGCCACAGTAACTTGGGACTTGCTTGAGACTTGAAGGTTAAGACTTGAGACTTGCTTGTGACTTGCACATGTGTGACTTACTCCCATGTCTGGAAATCAGAACTCTTAATCTGCATATTTGTTCAAAGTCAGTGACTCAGAAAGTACTGAAGCCAGAGGATAAGTATGACAGCCAGTAGGGAGGTCAGCAGTGACATACTGCCTACTTCATCTGTACAGATTTCCTTTAAACAGTTTTAAAATAAAATGTGGAAATATTTTAAACTGTTCTACAGAAAGAGATTTCTGCAGATTTCTGGGAGTTTTGAGCTTAAAGTGGAACTAAAGTCCACTATACTGTTTTTCCTTATTTTCTAGGTCGGTATCCTCCCCCATCTTGATTGGCAGGCCTGGGATGGTATACCTTCACCCCATGTGAATGTGCAGGAACTGACAAGAACACTATTTTTCTAGCAAGCTCTCCAGGCATGATCTATAGGCAATGCCAGTTGGCGGCCCCTTTAAGCCACTCTGCAGCGCATTCCTCCTTGGCTGCTACAGCTTGTTTCCTTCTTCTTTGCATGTAGTTGACAGCACAGGGAGAGGAGGCTGAAAAGAGGACATTGGTTGGCTGATGCTACAGCCAAAAGGCAAATACTGTATGCCCCAGCAATGGGGTTAGAAGGGTTTCCATTAGCAACTGCCACAGCCATTCCCCAAGCTGTCTGGAGACCAGGAGTAAAGGTCTCAGGACTGCTGTTAAGTTGAGCCAGGAACCCTCATTTGGTAAATTGAGCCAGGAACCCAGAGGTAGTTGGGCTGCTTGGCAAAAGAAGTGTGACTGAACATTAGATGAAAAAAGACGGCTGTGATGCTGGTCTTGGGGATCAGTGTGCTGAAGAACCCCAAGGCTATGTTTTGCTATTGCTGTGCTACTCCTGAAGTATGTTTCTGCCTGTATTGGACTGGCACCAGAGACTGTGCTGCTGTACAGGACTGCATGCTGTTCTGCTGTGAGAGCTGCTGGAGGGAACTGAGCTGCAGAGACCACAGGCTGCTGAGCAGTGCAGCAAGGAAGAAGCAGACTGCTGGACAATCAGTGAGGTGCAGGCTTGAGAGGTAGGCCAAAACCCTAATGGGTTACCTTTCTCTTGATTCCATTGAGAAGGTGTGGTCCAGCTTAATCTACATCCACCCTTAGTGTGACAGCAGCCATTCCCAACATGGACTACCCCCAGGAGAACTTTGATTTCTGATGAGATGAGAGTGATGAGAGGCCTTTTGGCCACACTGGTGTGCTGTTTTGCTGTTGTTGCTTATGGTGATGTTGTGCCTTAAAGTGATTGTAAAGGCTTTATGTTTTTTCATTAAAATACAAAAAAAAAAAGTGTTATACTTACCTGCTATGTGCAATGGTGTTGCACAGCGCAGTTCCTTACCTCTTCTTCTGGAGTCACCCACTAGTACTTATCTGTAGCGCCCTCTGGGAACCCTCAAGTGCCAAGGCACTGCAAAAAGCACTCACCTTGCATAGTTACTAGTTTTGGCTATCCTCTACTATTTTTTATGCATTTCTTTTGCCCCATCATGATGTGCAGCCTCATTAATCCACATTAGGACATACAAGGCAGGAGGGGGCAGGGAGAGCTAGTAACCATGTACAGTGATCAATACATACAGAGCATGATATTCAGGGCTCTTTATGGAGAATCAACCATGACAGCGGTTTAGTGAGCACTTCTTCCTAGTAGCACTAGGGTAGTTGGTTAGAATCCCAACCATGGCACTATCTGCATGTAGTTTGCATGTTCTTCCTGTGCTTGCTTGCTTAGGTTTCCTCCTACACTTAAAGACATGCTGGTAGGTTAATTGGCTCCTGTCTAAATTGGCCCCGGTATGTGTATGTATGAATGTGAGTTAGGGACTTTAGATTGTAAGCTCCTTGAGGGCAGGAACCAATGGTAATATGCAATATATACAATATGTAAAGTGCTGCTTACATGGATGGCACTACATAAGTACCTGTAATAAAATAAATAATGGCACCCGGCAGTGAGTTGTATACAGAATATCTGTTTTATATTTTATCCATACAAACAGATGCATTTTAGAATGTGTTGCTTACTTCTAACTGCAAAAGTGAATATATTGGCGCAAACAATTGGCTGAATGCAATCAAATAAAGGTGCTAAAATAAGCTGCTATACCAACTGAGTTTACCACTACAAAGCAATTCAATAATCCAAAACAACGGTACAGCGCTAATAAGGTGCATTCAGTGATAATATGTAAAAATAAAAGAACATATATCTATGCAATATTAAGGTGCTATAATACATAAATCTGTGCAGTATTAAAGTGCCATAGTACAAATAACTGTGCAATATTAAGGTGCTATCATATAAATAAAGTGCTTGTAATGAATCAAATTCATATAATATATAAATAATTGATAGATCCAAAGAGTCCAGTGGTCTTGTGCTAGAATTGGTGCAAAATTAGCTTGATGACGATAATCCAGCCAGTGTTTTACAAGTGAATCTGTGTGTCTTCCACCACCAACACCTAAGATAATTGGCCTCTCACCTGAAGTTTTGACCTGTGTTTCACCACAAGGTCAAAATAAGCAAATAATCACCAGCAGGGATTAGCAGGCTCTCTCACAGCCTCTCAGTAGACACACTGCTGCCCGAAGATAGCCAAACATAGGCACACGGATCTCATCATGGATATCACATAAAAAATAAAAGGCACAGGATCTAATGCTCTTAGTATGAACAGGGGTTTTTATTCAGGACAAAAAATGGTAAAAAACTCACATGTACAGGCACTACTGATAGTGCATGGAAACAGCAATTACAGAGCAGCAAACTAGCTGCAAGCTTCCAGGTTGCCGGAGAAGACTTCGCCCCCCTATACGCGTTACGTCATCCATCAATCAGACGCTCGACTTCCTCAGTAGGGGTCATATTTTGACCTTGTGGTCAAAACTTCAGGTGAGAGGCAAATTATCTTAGATGTTGGTGGTGGAAGACGCACAGATTCACTTGTAAAACACTGGCTGGATTATCGTCATCAAGCTAATTTTGCACCAATTCCAGCACAAGAACACTGGACTCGTTGGATCTATCAATTATTTATATATTATATGAATTTGATTCATTACAAGCACTTTATTTCTATTATATCACCTTAATGTTGCAAAGTTATTTGTACTATGGCACTTTAATACTGCACAGATTTATGTATAGCACCTTGCTTCTAACTGACCCCATGTGGGCTGTGTGCAAAGTTCCCTGGAACCTTAAACACTTTTTTCTATAACACCTTACTTCAGATATACAGTAATTTCCTATGTGGATGGAAGAAGTGAACATGTTTCCCCTTGATGTTCTACACATTCAAGCCTCCGTGAAGCAAAGCACAATAGTGAATAGGATTTTCAGCAAATGAGATAATCTTTTCCACTAAAGAGGTGGAAATCCAAATAAACTGGAGCTCGTGGTTAGACCTAACAAAATTAGGGATACGGTCCTGAGTTGGGTCAACGCTCTTTTATAAAGAGAATAACAAGCGAACAATTGTTTCCTGCAGCGATTTCCCTGCCGCTAAATCCCGTAGGGTTAATTAGGATGGACTGTGGCCAAGTTCGTTAAAACTCTAAACTTTGTCCTGGTTTAAAAAGAAAAATCTGGCATTAGGTGTAAAGTCTTTGCCAAAAATGTGTTGTTTAAACATAATTCGTTTAAGCATTTATTCACTTAATTATATCAGCTTTAATGTTATTCGGCTCAATGCTATTTTATGCCTGTCTCTCATTGATGGCATAAAGAAAATTCCCATGAATGAAGTTCAGTCTGTTTCAAGCTATTGTAATATCTGCTTTTTACATGTAGAACTTTTTCTCTTTTTGTGTATCTTTCTTTGGTTGTCTTTGGTAAGTGACCCCTTAGCAGTATAGCAAAATTTGGAACTTCCATCAAATTTAAAAGAAAAGATTGAGTTTGTAAAAAAACAAACATTTATACTCACCTAGCTGGATGCAGCATCGATCCAGTGTTGCATCTGTCCCCAAAAAAATAAATAATGGAACAAAAACTGCGCTAGTGATCCTAAATAATGTGATGCAGCTGAACACTAATATCTCTGATACCAGAAATCTAGAAAATCATATAAGTAAACAGTGCTGTGCATATACAAACCATGTGAATAAATTAGTATACAGAATAAACACACCGTAATAAGCATTAATCAGTGCAAAAGTGAATTGAAGGTAAACAATAAAAAGTCCAAAGTGAATCAGAAGTAAAAGATAAAAAAGTCCCAAATAAGACTCCTTGTGTGCTTGAAAAGAAATCCAGGAGCAACCCAAGTGACACTCAGGAGAAAGTCCACACGGGAGGCTTACCAGAAAGCCAGTGACCCCCTTTTACAGGGTGGTCAATGCTCGCTTTTATAACCCAAGGGAAACCAACGCCAGAACATAGGAATCCTGGTGGCAATATTTATGTTAACCCGCAGTTAAGCAATCTTCTGTTTGTTCTCAGCAGACCAGAGCATATGCAAAATAAAGATATGTGGATTTCCACTGTACTTCACCTAATATATTAATCATATGCCTTGTATCCCTCAAATAGGAAGGGGTGCCTATCACCAGAGGCTGCAAATATCGAACTATATACTTGCCAGCTCCTGATCTGTTTTAAAAGCTAGATTCTTGGATAAAGGGTATCGAGAGATTTATCTGGATAAAACCCATACAAGAAGTGGTGCGTCTCAGCCGTGATGATTTGCTTGTGGATAGGGCACGTGGATAGCTTTGGTACAGCTTTTTTTGCTACTTTTTCATGTCAACACTTTACTGCTAATCCACTGGTTATTTTTAGGGGAGCATATCATTTGAGGAATCAGGTTGCACCTAATGTTCTAGACGTCCCCCCTCTAGGCCAACTTTTTTTGGCAATTTAGTTGGTTTCTCTTTATGTGGAAAATGCCAGGCCTGTAGAATAAATCAATTTGGAGGCAGGAGAATGATGGGGTACACTTCATTGGGCACTGGAAAAACATACAAAATGATTTCCTTTATTTCCTGTGCAACTAAAAATAAAGTATAACTTTTAAGGTGCCCTTGTGGGTTGGAATATGTGGGGCGAAAAACACATATGCTACATATCAGGCTAGGTGAACATGTGGCAAATATCAGAAAAGGCCTTAGTACACACAGTGTGTCTAAACACTATGACCTTAAGCATGGAAGGGATCCTAGAGGTACTACTTTTGCAGCTTTGGAGAAACACATTACCCATTGGAGAGGTAGAAACGCAAAAAGGAGTATCTCCAAAGCAGAGACCAGCTGGATTTATCGCCTCAGGTCGTACCCCTCTGGGCTTGAATGTAGAGTGGGATATCAACTGTTATATTAATAACTGTTAAAGTTCCTGGTTTTCTTTCTCCTCTTTCTTCATTTCAATTGATGGGGCTATTAGGGATATATTATGGTTATTCATGTTTTTATTTACATTATAACTTTTGTATAATAATTTATTTTATTTACCATATGTACTCGTGTATAAGTCGACTTTTCAGCACATGTTTTATGCTGAAAAAGACCCCCTCGGCTTATACTCGAGTGAGGGTCCCACTTACCTGTTCTCCCTGGGGCTGACCGAATGTCAGCGGCGGCCGGCCGGCCGGCCGGCCCGACATCTACACTTCCCATGCGCTGCCGCCGATCGAGAGAGCCTGTATGCACTTGGACATTCTCGGGCAGACGGCGCATGCGCAATGTTGTGTGGCGCAGGACGGCGCCATTTTTAAATGTAAGGCGCCTCGGGGATGGGTAAGTAAGACTCCTGCGCAGCCTCTGCATATCCTACACTATGCCCTCAGCCCTGCATCATGCCCTCAGCCCTGCATCTTCTGCACCATGCCCTCAGCCCTGCATCTCCTGCATCATGCCCTCAGCCCTGCATCTTCTGCACCATGCCCTCAGCCCTGCATCTCCTGCACCATGCCCTCAGCCCTGCATCTCCTGCACCATGCCCTCAGCCCTGCATCTTCTGCACCATGCCCTCAGCCCTACATCTCTTGCACCATGCCTGCAGCCCTGCATCTCCTGCACCATGCCCGCAGCCCCTGCATCATGCCGGCAGCCCCTGCATCTCTTGCACCATGTCCGCAGCCTCTGCATCTCTTGCACCATGCCTGCAGCTTCTTCCTCTCCTGTACCATGCCCGCAGCCTCTGGTATCTATTTTTATTTTTGAAATTTACCAGTAGCTTCTGCATTTCCCACCCTAGGCTTATACTTGAGTAAATACGTTTTCCCAGTTTATGTGGTAAAGTTAGGTGCCTCTGCTTATATTCGGGTCGGCTTATTCCCAAGTATATATGGTAATATTTAATTTTAAATACTGTTTTATTTACCATTTGTGGATTATGTATCTGATTACAATTGATAGTTGTTCTAGGAGACTTGAAAGGTAAGGATCCACATGTGTAATTTTTATATTTGGAATATATTAAAATTTTGAATTTTTATACTATATTTCTGTGACTATTTGAACTAGACCACAAGACGGCGCAGTTTTGTGTTGAAAGGGATTATACATATTTTTCTTAAGGAGCGACTAGTGGACGCGATAGGTTAATTCTATTTTTCTACTATTGGCTTAGGCAATTCTGATGTATTCTTATTTTGTTCCACAAGATGGCAATACTTAAATGATGCCGCTCAGCTTCACAAGCTCTTTGCGCTCATTAGTTTTCAGCCTGCTTTGGAATGGTAATTGTCCAATCACAGGTGGATCCTCCCCGTTCAATCTACTATATAATGGCATGGTTGGGGCATATGTACGTGCCCCTGATGATGTCATGTATGACGAAACGCATAGGGAGGAACACCTACACACACTACTTTGCATGCGAGGCTGAACGACAGCCATTTTTATGACTGGAGGAAGTGATTATCTTGCACCTCTGGCGTTCTACATGTGGTTTACAAGTTTGTATCATGTAAGTGCAATATATCTCTTAATAAATTGTTTGGATTTTACAGTATTACGCTATGTGGAGCCTTCATTTTGCATATGTTCTGGTCTGCTGAGAACAAATGGAAGATTGCTTGCCGGATAATATACCACTGGGATTCCTATGTGCTGGCCTTGGTTTCCCTTTGGTTATAAAAGCGAGCATTGACCACCCTGTAAAAGGGGGTCACTGGCTTTCTACTAAGCCTCCTGTGTGGACTTTCTCCACATTCGAGTGACACTTGGGTTGCTCCTGGATTTCTTTTCAAGTACACAAGGAGTCATATTTGGGATTTTGTTATCTTTCACTTCTGATTCACTTTGGACTTTTTATTGTTTACCTTCGATTCACTTTTGCACTGATTAATGCTTTTTACGATGTGTTTATTCTGTATACTAATTTATTCACACTGTTTGATCGCTTAGTTTGTCATAAACTGGTAGAACTTATTCCAAATGTTTAGTTTCAAGAATGTTTGTTCAATTTTCTAATCGTTAGTGTTATCAAACTGACATTTGTTTTCAACGTGTGATTAAATCATTCAAAGGAGAGGTGGAAAATTTTTCTCAAAGTAACGTATTTCTAACAGTTAATGTGTTTTTAATTGGAAGTCCATTCAATCCAAAATGGAATGATAAAATAAAACAAAATTTTGAAGCCCGTTCTAACAACATTTGTCAGGTCATCTAATGTAGCGACAATATTCGTACAAACATTCGCATGAATGTTCATTCAAAAATCTACTAGTGTAAGGCCAGCTTAATCTTTTTTTTCCCTTACTCTTCTGTTTATTTTATGTCCAAATGTTTCCTGACATTTTGAGTACTGATCTAATAACTGCTACTGTGTAGCTCTGATCCACTGATCCACCATCTACTGTATATGTTCCGCTAAAACGTATTTTCCCCTTATACATATCTAAAATCAAGGGTTTTTCTTGTTGAATATGGGATGTGATGGGTCCCCTTCTTCTGCCCATTGGCAGTGGATGGTCATCTATACGGTAGAGAGTGTTGCTGACATCATTACACTGGTCTACTTTCTGCAGTAATCCCATGTAATTCAATTCTAACAGAAGAAGGTTATTGTCCAGCAGGTATGCCCACACGTGTGAAGTGCGGGTGCGCCTAGGCTCACTGGAAGTGGACCAGCCCTGTATGTTTGGAGTGGTCATTTTTTGGGAGTCATTGGGAGACAGTGCTGGGGAGGAGGTGAGTATTGCAGTAAGCAAGCTATACAAAAAATGGCTACCACCCAAATTTTTAACTAGCCTTTGCAGCAAGGTGCACACGGAAGGACAATGTCCCAGCACACTTACCAGCTAGCCTGCAAAAAAAACAAAAACTGACCCTGTCTAACATTTCAGATTAAAAAAGAGGGTTTAGTTGCACATTGCGTGTATATCATTGGACAAGGTCAATTTTTTTCCAGGCTAGCTGATAAGTGTACTGGGAAAATTTTGGTTTGGGAGTATTGCAGTGAGAACTACTTTGTTTCCATTTACTTGCTGAGCTACTTAGTTTTTATTTTTCCAAACTGGACTTTTAGTTTAAAGTGGACCTTCAGTCATTTTTTCATCTTTCCATCTGTTAAAATTTCTGCCCTTGTTATTTTAACTTTGGATTGTGAAACATTTTTTTTCTGCCACTAAATGCCTTATACAGCTCACTTTCTCTTTCTTGTCTGGTAATTAGCCTAGGCTAATAACATCATGCGCAGCTCTCTCTCACTCTTCTGAGAGTTTGCCAGCAAGGGATGAGTCATAGGAGAGCCAAGGAGAGCTGCAGAGCTGGAGGGGGCTGGGTGAGGGTTAAGATAGCAGGAGACTGCAGAGATCCATGAGTTATTATCAAGAGAGGAGAAATGTGCATGTCTGTTTGTACAGTATATATTTGTGTATTTGTGCGTGTGTGTGTGTGTGTGTATGTGTGTATTTGTGTATGTATGTGTGTGTCTGTGTAAATTCTGGAAGTGAAAAGGCAGCAGCTTCAGCTGCCCACAGTTAAAAGGCTGCAGCGAGACTTAGTGGAGGGAGATTTCTGCAGCATATTTTGCATGTGCAGAATCACAGTATATATAATATAATATGCAAAGTGGTTGGAGGGAAGCTTCAGAATGACAAATATGTTTTTATTACCAATTATGTGAACAGACTGCAGTTCCTCTTTAAGTATTATTCTTTGCTAGTTTTGCTATTTTGACTAACAGCTCAAACAACCTCCTTTTCAGTTTCCCCAGATAGTACATGCATTGGCCTGCTGGCCACCTCTGGATATCAGCGCGGTGCCGTGTCTCTGCCCCTGTCTCCTCTGGGCCATTTCCAAAATGCAGCTTGTGGTCAAGAGGAGGCAGGGGCTAAGACACAGCAACAGCACTGGTGTCTATCATACATGTAGTGCTGATGTGGATGGTGGACCAGATGCACACAGTGCTATCAGGGGGAACTTTCTAAAATAAATATTTGTAAGTTGTTGGAGAAAATCAAGGGTAAAATTACTACATGAATAAACTAACCAGCTACAAAGTAGCGTAAAATTGTGGAAAGCTTAGTGCTTAGAGAGGGACTAAGGCTGCCATAACTAACCAGGATAGTTACATAGTTAGGTTGAAAAAAGACATCCAGTTCAACCTATGATGTGTGTTTGTTGTTAACCATACATTGCATACCCCTTTATGTTGTGGTCTTTAACGTGCCCATCTAATAGTTTTTAAAACTATCTATGATCCCTGTTGATACCACTACTTGTGGAAGAGAATTCCATGTTCTTACTGCTCTCACAGTAAAGAACACCTTACGTAGTTTAAGGTTAAACCGCTTTTCCTCTAGTTTTAGTGAGTGGCCACATGTCTTATTGTATTCCCTTTCTCTGAAAAGTTTGTGGCCACCAGTACAATATTTGTACATTGATATCATATCCCCTCTCAAGCGTCTCTTCTCCAGAGAGAATAGGTTCAATGCTTGTAGACTTTTCTCATAGCCGATGTCATCCATTCCCCTAATTATTTTTGTGACCCTTCTCTGGACTCTCTCCAGTTCCAGCACATCCTTCCTGAGGACCGGTGCCCAGAACTGGACAGCATACTCCAGATGTGGCCGTCTTGTAGAGTGGGAGAATAATCTCTTTATTTCTGAAAAAACCCAAATAGCGTAATATTGCTACAAAATATTTATTAAAGAATCCAAGATAAAAAACTCACATTTGATACAATATGTACAGGCGGTGAATGTCATAGATCGGTAGATCTCTAGGATTACGGTGTGCAGCGGGCTCCCTTGGCTCCGGCGTGCGTTCCACCGCTACCGGAAATGACGTCACGAAATATAGACATTCACCGCCTGTACATATCGTATCAAATGTGAGTTTTTAATCTTGGATTCTTTAATAAATATTTTGTAGCAATATTACGCTATTTGGGTTTTGCCCTTTCCATATGGTCATATCCTGCCGGGAGTCCATAGGAGACACTTAGTGGTCACAGCCAAGATCTAAGGATCACCACCCGGATTGTATGCCGGACTCTGCTTGAGTGACCCTTATACTATAAGGTCTGGGGGTCCACTCAGTCCGGTAAGTGGAATAACCTAGGGGAGAGGATAAAGTCACCTTGTCACCACACCATTGGAGCATGCCATTGCACTTGATTTCCAGCACCTGAGCACCTTATTTTATTTTCAGCAACTTTCACTGGCTACTTGCTGAAGCACTGAATCAATAACATGGACTGACATTTTTTGGATTGTTATTAGAAATTTATTATTATTATTTTTCATGAACTCTATTTATTTATTCACTTCACGGGGTGTCATAATTTTATTATAGAGTTTGAAATTTGTTATATTTATATATATTCAGCCACGTTGAGCACTTTATGATCCATTACACCAAATCTGCGCTGTTTTTTTTGCATCAACATTTATAAAATCCTTTTGATTTCACGCACAGCAGCACTTTTGGAGGCACCTTATATATCACCATAGCGCAGCATTAACCTTTTGTTTCACAAATTTGCTCTATTACTGATACTGGTACAGTAAGGAGACATCTCATTGGTTTCTACAAGCTACCTAACTTCGCATTGTAGCTTTGCCCTTTGCCCTAAATGTGCCTGATATAGACTAACTGTAAAATATTTTTAGCGATGCAGTTTCTTTAGTGCTCTTTTAACATTTCTAAAAAGGGAAATAAACTCAAGTATAATTTAGGCCTAATTATTCTGCAACACTGGATAATGTTTCCCCTTGGCCTTTGTTTTTGGCTGTATAGCAGCAATCTTCCGCCTTTCACTTGCACGGCGACAAAGCTTAATGAGGTAGATATTCTATTTGGGCAGAGATGCAGCATTCACTTTAAAGTGAACCTTTATTTTGTCTAAGTTTGAGTGTAAAGTGTTACTAAACCCAGGAGCCTGCATTCACTATATCTGGTCTCTCACAGTACACAGAACATGGAAATTCAATTATTTTAGTAAATGTAAACTGCTAAATACCTTTTCCCATCAGCAGCATATTGTATAGCAGTCTTGTGACTTCTATCAGTGTCTGGCCGAGCACTGTTTAAACCTTGTAGGATGATTTTTCATTCTCCTCTGACTGTCCTATGAGGCTGCATGACCCCTGACCCTCTGTCTGGACAGTGCTGATCACATGCATTCACCCAAAAAGAAAATAAACTCTCTAGCAAGACACTCAAAACTGAGCATGTGCAGAGTGCCCCCAAGGCTCTGTACTTTCAGGAGATAGATTGGGGACTGTGGAAGAAGGAAAGGATCAGAGGAGACAGGATCAAACAGCCTTTTCACACAATGCAAACCCCTTCGGTTCCACAGTGAGAATAACAAGCATGCTTTACTGCATATATAGACTGATTTTACTGTTGTGGGTTTAGTAACACTTTAACTTATAGTTGGACTGATGGATGCAGGCAGGTACATCCAGTTTCTTTAAAAATGGCTCCAGTGCTTTGCTTATTTAAATTTGGACTTTCTGAAAGTTGGATAGCAAGCACACCCCAACCTGCCATTACAAAGCTCAGGTCCTTCAATAGATTGTTCAATCATGTGGCTTCTGGATGCAATCGTGTCTATCCTTCCAGCATCAAAAAGTTGCCACCTTTTGAGCTAAAACCCTCCATGTAAGACTTTCAAAAGCACATATGCGGCTACATGGAACGTACTGGCATACATGCACACGCATATATGTAATTTCATTCCATTTGCTTTAATACTGGACTATTCTAGGCAACATACACACATACAACTAGTGGATGGCTAGTCGAAGGTAAACATAGTGGTGAGACACAGCCTAACTGAGTACCAGAACTAGGTAAGTATGCGGCTTGAGGGTTGAGAGTTGGTTGGTTCCGTTTAGTGGTGGGGGCAGTAAGGGTAAGGAAACTTTCAGAAACCAAAGACCAATGGGATAGACCATCAAAAGAACAGTTGAAAATGAGGATTTGGGATTTTGGAGCTCCCGAAATCCTCATTATCAACTGATCTTTTGTCTATCCAAGGGTTCTTTGGTGTGCAGTCTGGGTTAGAGGATTGCCCTACACTCGGAAGCGAGCACTATCAAAAATTAAAATCTCTGAATTAGGTCCTACTTTGGGAGTGGATTTATAGCTATGCCTTGTAGCAATGCTCACATTAACAAACACATTGCTGCAACACAGAGCATAGCATGGTACATACATTGACACATTGCAGTATTATTAATTTCGAATAGCACCCCAAGGCACTAAAGCAACACACATGCATTGCAATGAACTATGATGTGTTGCAGCCAAAAATTTGTAACATGTATGATATTTAATTTGTTGGAAGCCCAGTTTTTTCAACGGTCTGTCTTAAACTGTCCTTACACTTGTTATGGAGCAGTCAAATTTTGGATTACATTTTTTGTTGAATATGCAAAGCATTCAAAGCCACAAAATGAAGATTTTAATCAACTTCAAGGAGATGGTATTAAAACTGCTCCAATTGAATGTAATGGAAACATTTTAGATCTTTTTATAAAATCACATCGTTTTTCTTGTTTTGATTCTATTGCTGTTCAACCTATCAATAAACTGAATTGAAGTTGTCGAGTTGTTGTCCAATATTTATCTCACAGTTGTCTGAATCCTAATGGTTGATCATACTTGTGGGTGGTAGTTTGGGGATTACTTGTTAATGTATTTACGAATCTTGATGCATTGAAAGTGGTTGGAATTGAATGAAAACTGTCACCTTAACTATATAATGTAGCCATGCCTAAAGCATGCTCCCTTAATTACATAGTTACATAGTTAGTGACATAGTTATTGAGGTTGAAAAAAGACAGCAGTCCATCAAGTTCAACCAAGGATGCGAGTATGTGTTTGTGTGTTTATGTCAGTAGTACCATTGTATACCTCTGTATGTTGTGGTCGTTAAGGTGGCCATCTTATAGTTTTTTTAAACTATTGATGCTCTCTGCTGATACCACTGCTTGTGTGTCAGGGGAAATGGCCGTATGAGAACTGGCAATGTTGCCAAAAGTAGAAATGGGCGCATCCGGGGCATCCCCATGCTCCCCGATGCAGGAACGGCGAACAGACGAATGTAAATATGCAACGGTGCAAATTGGCGATGCGTGGCAGATGCGGCCACTCGGTGGCCTATAAAGGACTGCTGTGGGATCCATTAGATTGCTGGATTGTCATGTGTTCCTGATCTTCTGTGTACTTCTCTTGGATTCCCCGTTGTGACCCGGCTTGTTCCTGACCTGCTTGATCTCATTCCCCTGCCGTTGATCCTCTGGCTTGCTTTACCAACCTTGCTCCTGTTTGATCACCCGTGTATGACCCCGGCTTGCCTCATGGACTCCTAAATACTACCTGCCAGCTTTCCTGTGTATGACCCCGGCTCACTTTACAGACTTTGCAATTACCTCCTGCCTGCTTTCCTGTTGTGACCTCGGCCAAGTTCCTGTTTCCGTTATCTGCCTTATCCCCGGTCCCCCGGACTGACTACCCATGTTTGATCTTCAGCCTTGTCTTTACCACTGCTTCTTGTGTGCACAAGTTTGCCAAGTTCTTCTGAAGCTCCTGATAGACATCTGTCTGGCTGTGTATCCTGATTTCTCCAGTACCCACCAGGTGGCCAGCTCTTTAGCACCCTGTTGGCAAACTGTGCTTCTTTGGGCGCTATACATCCTCTTGTACCTTCTTCAGGGATGTGCTGCACTTAGCCGCAAGGGGAACCCTCTCAGCACCTTGGCCTCGGATCAGGTACGTGATATTGTGGAAGAGAATTCCACATCCTTACCGCTTTGACGGTAAAGAACCCTTTATGCAGTTTAAGGTTAAACCGCTTCTCTTCTAATTAATGGTTCACGTTCATACAGAATTACTTATCCATTGCCTAGATCAGCCTTTTTCAGTCAGGGTGCCCAGACGAAATGCCTAACAATTGACCCAAAATTGTATAGCAAATGGATGAAGCCTGCCTTTTACTTTTTGAATGGACTTCACTATGTCAGCTATCTATTTTATTTGAGCCCCAAAGACCCTATGCAAGTTGGTGTACAGGGGCAGTGTGGCAGTATCAAGCAGGTGTATTGGCCTTCACCTCACCAATCCTAAGCCTTATTGACCCCAGACTGAAATAGCTGAGGGTCCATTATTTCTGGTGAGTGGGGGCACAGGAGGGGAGTGAAGCACCCCTCATAGTTTGATTTGTTTGAAGCACTCCAGCAATTTTATATCTTTAAGCAACTTAATACACGTTTGTGGACATTTGGAGCACTTTCAGCACTTATATTGGATTAATATAGCACTTTATTGATGTTATGAATTTACCATATTTTTGCACATGAACACTTTATTGATTTTGATATATATATAAGTTTACGTAGGCAAGCGCTGTTTTATCATTATTATCTAAGCCTGCCTTTAAGTTACACAAAGCCGCAGGTTTTCATTGTGCACCATTACAACCTTCTAGCTGCCGGCGTCCTAACAATTAAGGACCCTCCCCTGCCCCTCTCTGTCAGTGCTGGGGGTCACATTAGCTGAGTGATAGAGAAAAACTGAGGGAGAAGAGAAACATTGGAATACCAGTCAGTACCAGTGTGCAAAGGTGTATTGGGTTAGGAAGAATAAATCACCTCTAAAGATGGGTGTCCTATGTGTGTGGATGTTGATGTATTATATAAAATTATTACATTCGTTTTTTTACATTTTAGAATGGAATGCCTCGAGATTGCCCATAATTTTAAAGGGTGCCTTGACTGAAAAAAGGTTGAGAAAGACTGGTCTAGATAACTCATTTGTGTCTATTAAATATCCTGACAGTTCTCAACATGCACAGAAAAAGCATTTCTCAGACACAGCTGTGTCCATGTAACACAGTCCATGTCAATAGAATGCTTGCCTAGTTTCCAGAATGCATAACCACAGCATTTCCTAAATTCTATTAACTTAATGGGATTATATTTAAAAAAATTAAAAAGATCACCCTGGTACCACATCCATAAATTATAAAATCAGAAAAGAAAAAGAAAAAGATGACATTACCGTTACATGTTGTGTGGTCTCAATATGTACCGGTAAAGTCAGACTATTCCTTTTCTTTTGGATTAACTTAATGTGATTGTATCTTCACAAATCTCTTCTAATGGCTGCCAGCAACCACAGATAAAACTGTGTCTGCATAATTATGTACAAAATGCTTAGCGGACAGATTTTTAACAGCACACACTTACAGATCACTCCTTAGGATACTATTCACACCTGGCTATTGCATAAAGGCATGTTAAAATGTGCCTGTTACTGCAATGCACAGTAAATCTGAACATATGATTTGAGGTGCACTATGCAGTAAAATAATGCAGCCTGCACTAAATTGTTTGGGGTTAAAGTGTACTACAGCTCTTTCAGTTGCGTCTATAGAAATGGGTATCAGCAAGCCTTAAGTTGGCCATGGCCATACACATCAGGATTTCACTCAATTTACCTATCTGTGGCTGTCAAAATCTTAATCAGAATCCGATTGGATGCCGACCATGGCTGCATCAACCTGTCTGATCCGGGGGTGCAGTAAAAAAAAAAGCCGGGGGGGGGGGGAGCATCCTGTTATCACCCCTTTGTTTTATTTGTGTGGTTCTATGTGTCTGAACAGTTCTTCATTTTCTCTTTGTGTGTCACGACCTCTGAGAAATTATTATTTCTACCCTGGGTCTTTATATTTTAGTGCAGAATGTGCATTCACATAAATGGAGTAATAATGAACCTGAAGTACATGGACAAATCATGCAGAGCAATACTGACTATTCAAAACTGGTGTTATCATATTCTATTTTATTCCTCCCCCTGTAAAATTTCACATTCAGATTTATTTCTGCTTTTTTGGTTAAAAAAAAACTCTGAAAAACCCATGTAGTCTAGATTTCTGGCTATTGCTTCCTCACGAGCCAAAATCACTGAATTTTATTTCCTGTTAACATTGTTACAGAATGAACTCACACATGAGATTACCCCAATCATCAAAGCAGTCTCATACAGTCCATACACCCCTGTATTCTCCGCCATGTATGCAGACACGCCCACTGAGGGGAATTTCATCTCTCAGTACATTTTGAGACTAAAGGCCCGTACACACGAGTGGAAATTCGGCTGGGAATTTTCGTCCGACGACCGATCTGCCGATTTTCGGCTTGTTAGTATGATGCTTCCGACAACCGACTCCGACCGAAAAAATCCTGGTGTGCAGGCTATAAAATTTTTGTCGACCATCAAAACACGTCCGATTTTCGTCTCATTATTACAGATTTCGATGGGAAAAAATCTTATGAGCAAAACTAGGCATGCTCAGAGATGAAAGAACACATAGAAAGCAATCCAACACATGACATCGCTTCTGAAGTAGAATTCTGTTGTGCGGGAAAATTAGTGTGCAGTCTAGGCACATTCCAACCAACAGACACCACTCTGGACAAAAGATGGACGACCGGTCAGCGGAAATTCGTTGCGTGTGTACGAGGCTTTACAGCAGCAGAAGAGGATGCAAAAGCACCAGATCTAGAAAATGACTTGACTGATTGAGAAGGCAATTTACTGCCTTCACGTAGCCCAGAGTTTCAGTTTTAGCAATGGCCTGGGTCCACGATGTCTAGAAGGGCTCTTATTTAGTGACACTGACTGTGTTTTGGAGGAATCGGTCTCAGCATGACCAGGAGTTTAGAGAACAGCCCTGTCAGTGAGCTATTTGGTCATTGTTCTCTGGTGCTTCATAGGAGGTAGATTATGTGTTGATTCAAACTGAGTACATAAAAGATTTTCCTTGCTTATTTTTCAGTAACTTCACAGAGACCATGATAACCTCCCCAGCACTGCAGAGGTCCACAAAGTAAGCTTGTAGAAAAGAATTAGCAGGCTTCAAGACACCACGAATCTGAAGAAGAAATTAGTCTATGTAACAGAACGTCTGTTTTTTTAGGTGTACTAAAAATCCTAATGCTTCTGTACATATATTCATTCCTGCAACACTATTCTAAATACTAAATATGGTGGACCAGCAGTGGCTGGTCCACCATATTTCCAGTAGATGGCTCATTGTAGTGACTGGTGCAGCGTATTTTTTCAGTAGATGACACATCGTAATGATTGGTGCAATGTATTTCCAGTAGATGGCACATCGCAGTGGCTGGTCCACCATATTTTTAGTAGATGTCACATTGTAGTGACTGGTGCAGTGTATTGAGAGTAGATGACACATCGCAGTGGCTGGTCCACCATATTTCCAGTAAATTGCACATTGTAGTAACTGGTGCAGCGTATTTTTTCAGTAGATGACACATCGTAATGATTGGTGCAATGTATTTCCAGTAGATGGCACATCGCAGTGGCTGGTCCACCATATTTCCAGTAGATGGCTCATTGTAGGGACTGGTGCAGTGCATTTTTTCAGTAGATGACACATCGTAGTGACTGGTGCAATGTATTTCTAGTAGATAGCACGATATAGTGACTAGTCCTGTGTGTTTCCAGTAGATGGCACATAATAGTGACTGATCCAGCAAATTTCCAGTAGATGGCACATCGTAGTGACTGGTCCAGCTATTTCCAGTAGTCTTTTAAGAGATGGCACGTTGTATTGCTGTGTAATGTGGTGACAATAAAATAAAATAAATGGTGTAGTGAACCTGATAGCCAGTGGCCACTGACAGATGAAGCTGATGGTTGTAGCAGTGTATGCATAGAACATGTCAACCAATCTTTTTCTGTATCAATGCCTGCACCCGACCTCTTATTCGACTTATTCGACTCATTATTGAAGCACCATCATAGCACTGACTGATTATGTTGTCAGTACTGTTGCCCCCATCTGAGAGATGTTTTAGCATCTGTGTTGTGATGTACTTGGCATTCAACTTGCTCCAGCAAATCAGGTGTTCCGCAGACAAATTGGATCACAATTGAGAGATTATGGTATCCTTTAGCAATGTAAATCCAAATAGCTTCAGGAAAAGTTCAGCAGACACATTATCATCTTTCTTAGACTCCCGGCTCTCAGAGGTCCCACACAGGGTAAACCTATTCACAGCGAGGAATTTTACCACTCCTTCTAGGCTTTTCACATAGTACCTTTTCTTCTCAATCTGGTTTTGGACTACACTACTACGGGTGATACCGGGATACAGTCTTACTGGGTGCCCCTCTCTTCATCATCTCAACCACAGGGAAGAAGCTTGAACATGGAAGTGGCTACATGTGTGCTTATTGAATCCTAGTTCCTTCTCTAATACGTGTTTCCAAAAATGTTTTCCTCATTTATTAAACACAACATACTTATCATTCAAGGCTGTGAATTTTTAACATTGGAGAGCAA
Source organism: Pelophylax lessonae (assembly GCF_965119305.1). Taxonomy (NCBI): domain Eukaryota; kingdom Metazoa; phylum Chordata; class Amphibia; order Anura; family Ranidae; genus Pelophylax; species Pelophylax lessonae. The sequence goes on along the minus strand of NC_138772.1, from coordinate 84,123,880 downwards.
AAGCAAGAACATTTCTTTGCTGAGTATTCTAGCCATGGCTGAAACCCTAGCTACAAATTCACAGTGGGTATGAATTCAGAACAGGCTGTGATGGTGTGTTGGTGTTTAAAGTGGAAGTAAAGGTCTTTTCATGATTTATACCTACAGGTAAGCCTATAATAAGGTGCACCCTTTAGGAGATATTTACTTTTGCAGTGCTGGTGATGTCATCGGCGCATGCACATTGCGCTCTCAATGCACAGCGTGGCATCCAAAGACAGAGCCATGCTGCGACCATGACGTGGACTGACATCATTGCGGCTTGGCCAGTCACATGGCCGCGGCCCATGGAAGGAAGACCAGATGAAGATGGAATGCTAGCACATTGTGCTCTTAACGTGCAGGGAGAAGTATTATTTTTTTTTTACTTTTTTGCGGTTTACTACCAATTTAAACCATGATCTAAATATTTGCTGTGGCATTTCCCTCTTTTGGCCACAGAACCGCACTATGGTTAGTAGGGTTTGGGGTAGTGCTTGTATTAGGGCTGGTGCATGGGAGCTTTGGTGGATTCTTCAGCTGAGAAACATCGAACTGGGAGCATGTGTTGCTATCTGGGTCAAAGACAAGTGTCTGCTTTGTGAACTAAAAAAACAGATACTCAATGAGCTAGGTAACGTCAGACAAATAAAGCACACTAATGCCCCATACACACGTGCAGATTATCTGCAGACTTTTGTCTGCAGACTTACCTTTTCTATGTAGTGCAAGGGCCTGCCGGATTGCATACAAATTGAAAGTGTTTAGGTTTGACCTCATATTATATGGTTTTGGTAAGTCTGCAGACAAAAGTCTGCAGATAATCTGCACGTGTGTATGGGGCATAAGGCCCCTTTCACACGGGCTTTCCGATCAGGTCCACCTGATCGGATGCTCCATGCAGCCCTATGCTGAAACCCGCTGCTATCCGATCCGATCCAGTCCGTGAAATCCGGACGGATGGAAACCCTATTTTCCATCCGTCTGGAGGATCGGATGGGATAAGATCAGATGAAAGTGGACAGGCGGTCTGTTCTCATCCGATCTCCCATAGAGGAGACAGACATGTCTCTGGAAAGTAAGCGGAGATGGAGCTGTCTTCCGCCTGCTCAGCGGGGATCGATACCCGCTGAGCAAAAACTGAGTCCGTCGGGCGCACCGCCCTTGTGAAAGTGCCTAACACGTGCGCATGCTGTGCTGCACAGACTCTGGTGCACTACCACACCACAGATGAAACTGCTGAGCCCCATGCCACCCCGCTGCTGCTCTGCTTTCCTTTCTCTCCAGCCCCCGTTTTTCTGTCCATAGGTTATAGAGAACTTGTTCCTGGTTGATTTAATTTTGTTTTCTTATTTTACGTAAACTGTAGTTTCAACTGTTTCATACAGCTAGTTTTAGTTTTCCCTGTAACCGTGTTGAGTCTTTCTGGCTCTCTCTCCCTACTGGCATAACGGCACTGCCCATGTGATGATGTGACAGAAAGTGACAGAAATGCAACGAACTGAACCATCAGTCCAGCAGCATACACTGTTCTGTTCAGTGGACTTCACTCAGCAAGCTTTTTGGAGAATCTGGTGCAAGAGTCCGGTCCAGAATGCTTCCAAGTAGTACAGAGGAGATGCAGTGCTGGAGTGAGCAGGGAATGCCTAGTTGACTTCCCTGCATAGTATGTGTTTGGCAACCTATATCTGGCCTTGCTTGTTATCCCCTCCATGTCTCTCAGTTATACCCCTAGATGTCCTTCATTCACAGTCCTATCTGTCCCTTTCAGGTTTGCATATCTGTGTCAGACTCTCCATCTTGTGACCAGCCAGCTAGCTGTGTTGCATCCAAGGGGAGGCCCGCATTCTCCATGACTTCTCCTGCTGTCAAACACTCTAGATCACATGTGTCAAGCACAAGGCCCGCGGGCCGAATCTGGCCCACCAGGTTTTTTTATGTAGCACTCACACCTCTCCTGCAGCTGTAGGAGAGCTCCTTCCCTCCTCTGGTCCTCCTCCAGACTCTGTAATTTCTGCTTTCCAGCAATGCCTCCAGCTTCCGCCCAACAGCAGCACAAGGCAAAGGAGGGGGGGGGGGTGCACTGTGATGTAAGGGAGGGGAGAGGACTCAACTTCTGATGGTGAAGAGCTCTTGATGTCTTATGTAAGAGTAGGGAATGCAATGGACATATAGTCTTACACATACAACGGCCCTTTTGAGGGCAATCATAATGCTGTTGCGGCCCATGATTAAATTGAGTTTGGCACCCCTGCTCTAGATCACCAATTTTCCCTTGTATGCAGAGTGAGCTGTCCAATGGCTTCTGGGATCTCATGTTTGATGCATTGCCTTAACATCTAGCTGTAGGGATCCTGTGTGCTTTGGGCAGGGCACTGTGCACTCATCCTGTGCACTGGAACTGACTCCTGGTGGTGCACTACTAGACACACTGCAGCACCACCCTAGTTACAGCCCTGATGCAGGCACTCTTCAGTTTTCTGTTTGGCTCCTTCAACAAAAAATTGTTATAAAGATGGACTTTTGTCAAGCCAGTTGGGGCTAACAGAACGGGCCACCCACAGAATTAATTCCTGCTCAGATGGCCCAAATTTCCATCTGTTTATGGCCAGCTTTACACAGCATTCCCGAAAAAAATACAGCTGTTCTATTAGTTCCTCCATATCAAAAAATTAAATGTGATATCTAATAAGGCACAATATATAATTCAAGATCCTGTACAAGGAAACAATGCTGGAAATACATCGAGTTTTTTTTTTTTTTTTTGTCCTGACAATCATTACTGTCAGAATAGCAAAATTTGGGTTTACTTTCAATAATTTTTTTTTTTTTTTAAAAATCCAGACAAGGCACTTTTTAGAACAATAGTGCAAATAAATGTTCAAAATCAAAATTTGGGTTTAAAATGAAAAGGTGAACTCACACCCAACACCCTACCCAACCACCTCCCCGGTTCTCACTGTATTTACCTCCGTAGGTGATGAGCTGTCGGTGCCCATGCAGCTGGTGTAACGATCCAGGGATTTGAAATCCGCATCTTCTGCCCCTTCTTTCTGTAGGGCTTCCAGTATGGATCAGATTGATTCAAATTGGCCGGTCTGCAGGTGCTGACCAATCAGAATCACTCTGATCCATCCCGAAAGCCCTACAGAAAAAAGGGGGAAAAGTGCTGGAATTTCAAATTCTCACACTGTTACACCGGCTGTGTGGGCACTGACGAGCGACTCATCACCTACAGAGGTATCTATAGTGAGGACTGGGTGATCGGGAGGGTGAAGGGAGTTAGTTAACCTTTTCGTTTAGGCCTGTATGCTGTGATATTTGGGGCTGTTTAGCTTAGTGTAGAGCCTACTAGTGAGCTGAGTCCACACCAGTTGTGACGTTTAAGGGCTTGTTGGCACCATTTTAGTAAAGGAAAAGAAAAATAAGTCCAATAACAGAACAGTTGCCCTCGCAGGGGTATCCACCATCAACACAAAATAATGTTCAGCCTCCTGGCTCTTTTTAGTAGCACCGCTGCTTAGGCTTTGTGCCTCGGCTCTTTTGACCATATAACAGAGTCCCTGTATTCCTGTGCAAACACCGTACATCGGTTAGCACTCTTTTTTCCAGCTTCCTTGCTGCTCCAGCCAACAGGCTTGGGCCCTCTGGCTGACTGTACTGTGCAGCCCTCTGGCTTCCCCCTTTCACACCAGGACTCCTCAGGAGGGTGGAGCCCAGAACCCTGGTCCTGACTCTTCCAAAAAGCCCAGAACCCACCTGCACAATCAGTGTCCTGGCCAATCCTAAATCCTGGTCCCAGGATTGGAGATTTCCTCCAACCGAGATCGCTGTGAAATCTCTAGGCTCCAGGTCCCCAACTGGATTTAACAAACCTCGGAGGAAACTGACAAAACAGATTCCTCCACATTAAATAATCATCCTAGAGCCCCTTAACCTGTCTGGTTGACAATCCTGGGCGACAAACACCATAACAGGGAACATTACTGTCACAATGCGTTGAGGGACATATGCCCCAAATACCCCAAGTTCAGGTATTCTGCCTTCCCAGGCATATGTCCCTGAATGCATGTAGCCGTAACGCAAGTAACACTTGGTACAGTGACCAGTCGCCATGTATTTCAGCCTGTCAATGGTTTTGACAGGCTGCTGGCAGCGAGGCTGAATGCTGCACCATTGCTTCCTTGGCACCCAAAAGTACCAAGATTTGATGCACATGGCCGTGATGTCAAGCGTGCATGTAGTCTAATAGAACCGAAAAAAAAAAGGCTTCTCTATTTGAATGTTTCTTAACTTCCAGCAGCCAATCAAGAAGCTGTTGAGTTTAGCGCACCTATACTCCTCCAAAACTCCCTGCAGAATAAAGGTTACAAAGAGGATATCATCAAATTAATAATTTGTGGCACCTGAGAATAAATATAATGTCTGTTATTCAATGCTGCTTCAATTCCAATACAATGGGAATCTTTTTCTTTTATTACCTGCTGCTCAGTAAGTAAAACCGGTGCAGTTAGGTGGTAGAGGTCCCTCGGAGATTATCTGAACTAGATAAAACTGCTGCAATTTTCTGCGATAGTCAGATGTGACATCTCCAAACATTCTAAAAGCCCAAGGCTATAATTACCGAGATTGTGTTTTTAGTGCAGGGAGACAGGAGTTTGCGCTTTGTGTTTTCAGACACCATTCACGCTGGATGCCTTTCCCTGTGCATGCAGAAGTCCGTCACTGCTCGGGAAGGACACCGGCAGTCAGCACCTCTGTTTGCATTAACGGCATTTTCCTATTTCTGTGGGCACACAACAGAGTACCACTGTGCTATGTTCTGCCTGCATGCAAATCTGCAGACGTTTTATTATAATTGCTCGGGGAGGGGGGTCTAAGAGTGAATGCATATTCTTTTCTAAGTAGAAGAACTTGTGTATTACCTGCTGTAAAGAAAAGCTGGCAAGAGGGGAAAAAAAATCATGTGGAAAAAGAAACTGTAGGAGTAGAACCCCTGGATTATAGCAACAAGCGTTGGCAAAAGCATCCATATGTGCTCCCTGGGTTTCCCAGTAACGAATGGCGGATTCTTCCAGCTGCCAGCAGGATATTGTATTAAGGTGGAACCCCAATAAAGCAGCAAAATGCACAGCAGAAATACATAGATGGAAACTGTTAAACCTCACAAAGCATTTATAATTCTGCTCAGACATTCTTGTGATCCAGACACCTCTGCCAGACAATACAGCCATGTCACTGACCTCCATGGAAACCGCAGCACAGCCTGAAGACTACACCTCCAATCCACTGATTGGACAATGAAGGAGCAGCAGCAAAATTAGGAGGTCACTTAGATCTCTGCTTCTGTCAGCATGTTTCTTTTCAATACATGTACACTGAAGTAGGATCTGATTGGCTGCTAGTGCTGATGGAAATGATGCTGTACAGAGAATTGCCAGAGGCTGATATCGAGACAGCATTTATAAATACACTGAGCGCTTTTAATAAATGCATTTCTGTGTTCATTCGTGTTTAAAAGTTTTAATGAAAAGATGAGTTTGTGAGAAAAAAAAAACCTTTTACTAACCTAGGTGGATGCAGCATCGATCCAATGTTGCATCTATCCCTTGCTGCTTCTGCACTGAGAAACACCGCTGTTCACTCAGTTCTGCCCTCTGCTCTGAGCAGAGAGCGGCAACTGTCAGTCACCAAATCTCTGCTCACTGGAGCACTGGTCTGGGGAGGGATTGGCTGGCTCAGTGTCCCAGGGGCGCAGCTGAGAGGGCAAGCCAGCTGCCAGTCCAGTTATCTGGGTGAATCCCGACTGTAAAGTCGAGAGCTTTCCCCAGTCTGGACCAGCTTTAGACCAAAGTCAGCTGAAACAGGTCACAGGAGTGCAGAACTAACTGCACTCCTGTGATCTATAGAAGTACAACCAAATAAGCTTTGACCATACTTCTCCTTTTATGTTAAACACAATTCAGCATTATAGAAAGCCTTTCATATGAGGGCTACTACTACTGACACCTGGTAGCTGTATGTTTCTCTTACCGAGTTCTTGGAATCACTACAGTGTGACTTAATGACCCACAATAAATATGCAGTATATGCATTCCTAATCTGGCCATATACTGGAAGATTTCCCTAGTTCAGCCCCCTGTGCCCCTGGATGAATTAATCTCTCCTGCTGGCTATTGTATTCAGATAGCCGGTGCCCAGAGCTGTCAGAATACTCAAACAGTGGCTGCATCTGTGTGGACAATTTTCCTCCGACTGCTTTGAGTTTCAAGTTGAAGGATGTCAAGTGGAAGGACCACCCATGGCTTGAATTTCGGCCAGTTCATTAGGAACCAGATAAAAATTAGATCTGTGTATGGCCAGCTTTAATCTGTATATATTTTCTGGGTTATTGAAAAGAGAAGAAGATGAACCCTGAAATTCAACAAGACAGCCAGCTAGCAAGCATTTTCAGAAGAAAGAGAGCAGTTGGAAGCCCACATAGAGTGGACTCATGCATGGGCGTCTGCAGAACATTTTTCGGGGGGGGGGGCATCATTTTATGGTCACCCATGCTCTGCCCCGTTTTGCCCCCCTAGATCCCCCTTTAGAGCAAGCCAGGCCAGGGTCCCCCATAGATCCCCTTTAGAGCAGGGTCCCTATAGATCTCCCTTTATAGTGGGCCAGGGTCTCCATAGATCCCTCTTTAGTCTTACCTTTTCACCTATATTCCCCGTGCTACCAGGTTTTCCTGCACCACCAGGTACTCCAGGCACTCCCTGCAAAGTCCCCATAGGTCCCCTTTTAGAGTAGGCCAGGCCAGGGTCCCCCATAGATTCCCTTTAGAGCAGGGTCCCCATAGATCTCCCTTTAGAGCAGGCCAAGCCAGGGTCCCCCATAGATCCCCCTTTAGAGCGGGGCCAGGGTCCCCATAGATTCCCCTCTTAGAGCAGGCCAGGAAATTTCCAGGGGGGCTCACTTGCCCCCCCTTGAGGACGCCCGTGGACTCATGACAGCTCTGCTTTAAAATACGAATTTAAATCTTTTAATATAACATAATACTGTTAGCTACTTTCCTTCCAGCAGGGGGCAGCTTACATGCAGTCCAGTCCCTGTCACCCTTACAAATGAAGTTGTTAGGCTCATCATCCCTTCTATTACATAGTCAACACACTCTACATGTGACAAAATAGGAGAAGCCGTTATTATAAAATGAGAATTGAGCTTATTTTCTTGGTTTAGATTTACTCAGCTGTAACTTCCCAGGAAGGTTTTATTGTCACACCCAGAAGTACAAATTCCAACCCCGTACTTTGTGAGGATGAAGAGCACAGTAAAAATGAATTTACACAGAAGTAGCTGCGGGCTTTCCAACACTGTAGTGCTATATTATCTGGCCAATTTTGAAGCAACAAAAATAGTTGTTAGGGAAGTATATATTAAAGAGGAACATTTTTTTTTAAATGTCAGCAGCTGCAAATAATGCAGCTGCTGGCTTTTAGGGCCACATGCACACTGGACATGATATAAAAATGCCAGAAAAGTTAGCTGTAGAAAGCTGTAGCTGTAGAACAAGTTTTACAGCGTTTTACAGTACAAATAGAGCTTTCTTTTGGTGGTATTTGATCACTTCCGCGGTTTTTATTTTATGCGCTATAAACAAAAAAAGACCCACAATTTTGAAAAAAAAAAAAACAATATTTTTTACCTTCTGCTCCAAAACATACTCATTAAAGAAAATGTAAAAAATCTAATTTCTTCATTAATTTAGGCCAACATGTATTCTGCTATGTATTTTTGGTAAACAAAATCCCAATACGTGTATATTGATTGGTTTGCGCAGAAGTTATAACGTCTACAAACTATGGGATATTTTTATGGAATTTTTTTTTTTTTTACTAGTAATGGCGGCTATCTGCAATTTTTAGTGGGACTACGACATTGCAGAAGACAATTGGACAATAACATTCACTTTTGACACTTTTTTGGGGACCAGTGACACTAATACAGTGATCAGTGCACTGTCATTATACTAATGACACTGGCAGTGAAGGGGTTAACATCAGGGGTAATTAAAGGGTTAAATGTTTTCCCTGGGAGTGCTTTCTAACTGTAGGAAGGGGGGGGGTGCTTTGACTGGGGAAGACAGAGATCATAAGAAACATAAGATCTCCATCTTCCCCTCTCACAGAATGGGTGGTCTGCCTTGTTTACACATTCTGCCTCTCTCCCCTGAACAATCGTGAGGTGACGGCGAACATCGGATCCTGCTGTGCCCAATCACAGCGGGAGCGGGTCACTGGTAGTGCGTGCCCCAGGCCCATTGCACAAAATCCCGTACAGGTACGTGATTTCACGCAGGAGGGCCGCCCTGCCGCAGTATATATGAGTGGGGCGGTCCAGAAGAGGTTAAGCTTTTATCAAACTAAAGCTGGTCATACATTATACAATTTTCTTGTTCAATTTTCTTTAGATTTATCTTCAACTATGTACTAATACAAGGGCCTGCCTGACTACATCCAAATTTGAGAGTGTTTAGGTGTGACCTCATATTATATGGTTTTGGTAAATCTAAAGGAAAATTGTAGAAGAAAATTGTATAATGTATGGCCAGCCTTAGAGCATTTTTACAGCTGAAAAACTCCTCTGAAAACCCCCTAGTTCTGGGGTTTTGTTTTTAGCTAGAAAACACCCCTGCCAAAAACAGCCTATGTATTAGAGCTGCATGATTCTGTATAAAACAAGAATCCAAATTTTTTTGCTTAGAATAAGGATCACAATTCTCTCATGATTCTCTGCATAACATCATCTTTTACATTATACAAAAAAATTGGGCTAATTGGGTGTATTTTTTCCCAAAAAATTGCGATTGAAAATTGCGCAAATACAGTGTGACATAAAATATTCCATTTTATTCTCTAGGGTCTCTGCTAAAAGAATTTATATAATTTTTGGGGGTTATAAGTAATTTTCAAGCAAAAGATACTGATTTTAAGTAAAAGCATAATGTGCTAGTATGCATAACATACTAGCACATTATGAAATACTTACCTTAGAACAAAGCCCTGCACCGCCGCGCTGTCAGCTTTGTCAGACACTTCCATCTTCACCTGGTCTTCCTTCAGGGTTTGCGTCCTCGGGTTGTCTGTTTGGCAGCACCGTGATAATGTCACTCCCATGCATGTGCACAGGAGTCACGAACCGCAGCACAGAGCTCTGAAGGGACAGCACGGGCATACCGTCCCTTCAGAGCACGTGTGTCGGTAAGCCGTAAAGGTTTAGGAGATTTTCATAGTACCTATAGGGAAGCCTATTTTTTAGGCTTACCTGTAGGTACAAACCTGCAGAGTGCGTTTACATCCTTTACGTTTACAGGAATTGTAAAGTTTCAAGGTTTTTCACCTTAATGCATTGCATTAAGGTGAAAAACCTTCTTGGTTACTGCTGCCCCCCAAACTCTGCGTTATTCTTACCTTAACCCGAACATTCCAGCGACAAGTACGAGCCCAGCAGCTCTAGCTGCTGTCTCGGGTCCTCATTGGATAGATTAATAATGTCATTCAAATCCCACGACACGAGAGCAGGGGTGGAGCCGAGTCCTGCTGTCTGTGTCAATGGATGCAGCAGCGGGACTCGTGAGCGTGCCCGCATGGGTGCCCCCATAGAAAACGGCTCTCCGTGGGGGCACTCGATGAAAAAGAGGAGCCAGAAGCATTGCTGGGGCACCCCAGAGAAGGAGGATCATGGCCAAAACCCTTGCAAAGAGCAGGTAAGTATAACATGTTTGTTACAGTGTTTAAAAAAAAAAAACCAGGACAGGCAACCATCATCATACCTCCTGAAGGTGGGTTGGACATAGACCCCCGTGCCTGAGCACACAGTGCAGTCTGAAGGAGAGCGCAGGCGGGGATCACTATACACTGAAGAAGGTTTTATGTCTATGATGAACTGTATGCAGGACATGACACGATCGGCTTGACGGGGGGTGGGGAGAAATTTAACAGCTGTATGCTGAACAATACGCACATCCCTCTACCCGATCCCTGCTCAGCATCCTCTCAGTGTTTGAACTCTATGCTGTTCACCCTCCAATTATTTACAATCAACTGCTATGGACTAGCCTATAAAGTTCTCCAATATTCGGCGGTGTGTAGTTTGAAGCTTGGCTTGGCATCAGTCCGTACTGAGGAATATTTCCTTGCTATATACATACAGTATCTCACAAAAGTGAGTACACCCCTCACATTTTTGTAAATATTTTATTATATCTTTTCATTTGAAAACACTGAAGAAATGACACTTTGCTACAATGTAAAGTAGTGAGTGTACATCTTGTATAACAGTGTACATTTGCTGTCCCCTCAAAATAACTCTACACACAGCCATTAATGTCTAAACCGCTGGCAACAAAAGTGAGTACTCCCCCAAATAAAAATGTCCAAATTGGGCCCAATTAGCCATTTTCCTTCCCCGGTGTCATGTGACTCGTTAGTGTTACAAGGTCTCAGGTATGAATGGGGAGCAGGTGTGGTAAATTTGGTGTTATTGCTCTCACTCTCTCATACTGGTCACTGGCAGTTCAACATGGCACCTCATGGCAAAGAACTCTCCGAGGATTTGAGAAAAAGAATTCTTGCTGCACATAAAGATGGCCTAAGCTAGAAGAAGATTGCCAAGACCCTGAAACTGAGCTGCAGCACGGTGGCCAACACCATACAGCGGTTTAACAGGACAGGTTCCACTCAGAACAGGCCTCGCCATGGTCGACCAAAGAGGTTGAGTGCATGTGCTCAGAGTCATATCCAGAGGATTTCTTTGGGAAATAAATGTATGAGTGCTGCCAGCATTGCTGCAGAGGTTGAAGGGGTGAGGGGTCAGCCTATCAGTGCTCAGACCATACGCCGCACACTGCATCAAATTGGTCTGGATGGCTGTCATCCCATAATGAAGCCTCCTCTAAAGATGATGCACAAGAAAACCCACAAACAGTTTGCTGAAGACAAGCAGACTAGGGACATGGATTACTGGAACCATGTCCTGTGGTCTGATGAGACCAAGATAAACCTATTTGGTTCAGGTGGTGTCAAGCGCATGTGGCGGCAACCAGGTGAGGAGTTCAAAGACAAGTGTGTCTTGCCTACAGTCAAGCATTGTATTAGGAGTGTGAAAGAGTGTATCAACATGCCTTACTAAAATATTATATTTCATTTCAGCTAGGGCCCATTCTACGATGGAATGTGGGCTCTTGCAAATGACATTAACGAGCCATTTGACACACCTCATTCATACACACTGGACATCAGACAGCTGTATTTTGCATATAGACGACAGACAGTGATAGGTGTTTACATGTCAAACACCTTTTCATTCATTCATTTGGACACTTGACAAGTTAAGGCTTCGCATAGAGATGACAGACAACACCTGAACACAATTGACAATTGCTTACATTAACACATCAGATAGCTGAACACAGATGGAGTGGCTGTCCCACAAAACACAATTTCAGACACAAGACACCTCATATTGACACAGATGTATGGGGAACGCAAGGACCTTTTCATGTATTGTTTCTGTGAGATATGCTCTATTGTTAAGTTGACCCATGAATTGTAACCGGTTTAAAGCAGTTTTTGCCGCTCAAACGTCCTTTAAATGTGAGCGAAACTTGCAATAAAGTCAGATGTTTCTACGCTAAGCTTGAGTGCTATGTGTCGTTACGTCTCCTGGCCAGAGGAGAGAGAATTCACTATACAGGGGGAGTGAGGACTGAAGGGCTGTATATCATCTTGTAATTGCCTTCTGACGAGATTTGAGCTAACAGAGTGTCATGGTCTGGGGCTGCAAGAGTGCTGCCAGCACTGGGGAGCTACAGTTCATTGAGTGAACCATGAATGCCAACATGTACTGTGACATACTGAAGCAGAGCATGATCCCCTCCCTTCGGAGACTGGGCCACAGGGCAGTATTCTAACATGATAACCCCAAACACACCTCCAAGATGACTACTGCCTTGCTAAAGAATTAGAGGGTAAAGCTGATAGACTGGCCAAGCATGTCTCCAGACCTAAACCCTATTGAGCATCTGTGGGGCATCCTCAAATGGAAAGTGGAGGAGCGCAAGGTCTCTAACATCCACCAGCTCAGTGATGTTGTCATAGAGGAGTGGAAGAGGCATCCAGTGGTAACCTGTGATGCTCTGGTGAACTTCATGCCCAAGAGGGTGAAGGCAGTGCTGAAAAAAAATGGTGGCCACACAAAATAATGACACTTTGGGCCAAATTTGTGAAAATTAAAGAGAGTATAGCCCTGGGACTTTGAGTGAGGTGAACACAATTGGCCATTTGTTATAAAGTAGATATAGATACAAATTTATTGAAAATGTAAAAAATCATCATATAAAATTGCATATGCATATGCCATTCAGACATTTTAATAAACATAATATTTCAACAATACATAATAGTATACATGCTTGAAAATAACAATTGTAATATAACATAGTAGATAAGAAGCATCTTTCTAACTCGACGTGTTTCGTGAGTCACTACTCACTCTTCAGGAGTAGATGCGCACAAACATGTCTAGAAAATATATATTTTCAAGCATGTATACTACTATGTATTGCAAAAATGTCCGTATGGCAGGGCTGTCTTTAACACAGGGCAAAAGGGGCAGCTGCCCCGGGCCCAGTCATTGTTGTGGGACCAAAAGCAGCTGCCCCTTGAGCCCGCACTGTCTGCAAATAGTTTATAAGTGAACCCAAGAAAATGTTTGCCCAGGGTCCAATCAATATTAAAGACGGCCCTGCCGTATGGCATATGCATATGCAATTTTATATGATGATTTTTTACATTTTCAATAAATTTGTAACTATATCTACTTTATTACAAATGGCCAATTGTGTTCACCTCACTCAAAGTCCCAGAGCTATACTCTCCTTTCTTTTCATGTATATTTAGGAATGGAGGCGTGTACCTTTTTTATTTATTACTTTGGGCCAAATTTGGACTTTTTGACTTAGGAGTGTACTCACTTTTGTTCCAGCGGTTTAGACATTAATGGCTTTGTGTTGAGTTATTTTGAGGGGACAGCAAATTTACACTGTTAGGCCCCTTTCACACGGGCTATCTGATCCGATCCGATCCGCCTGTCAGTTTTTCAGGCAGACCTGATCGGATGCTCTATGCATCCCTATGGGGGAGCGGGTGTCAGCGTAGACATCTCCGCTGACACCCGCTGCTATCTGATTCCAAACCTGTCCAGATGGATGGAAACCCTATCTGATCCCCCATAGAGGACAGCAGGGATCTGACAGCTCAATTTCTGCACACAGAGTGGAGACGGAGCTGTCGGGTGGTGCGCCCGTGTAAAAGGGGCCTTATTGTAGCAAAGTGTAATTTCTTCAGTGTTGTCACATGAAAAGATATAATAAAATATTTACAAAAATGCTAGGGGTGTACTCTCTTCTGTGAGATACTGTATATACAAGTTTATATGAACCTCCTTTCTACTGTAATTTTCACTGACTGCCATTACCCAATATCTTAATCTCAACCAGGAGTATGACAATATTTCCAATTGGTTTCATTCCTATTTTTTATATGGGTGTTTGCTTGGCAGGTTGATTGATGGAGCTGCCTGTCTGGATTGCCAACATTGTCACTTTTTAATTAGATTGGTGGAGGTGTTTTGTAGAATATGTTCTAATTGGTAGGTTTTTTTGTAAATTCAATAAAGCATTCACATATATTTGCTACTGTGATGCAACTTTTGAGGTTATCCTCTTTCTTGTGAGATGTTCATATAGGCTAGAGGTGAACACTCTTGGAGAGTGACGGTTTAGGTTAGGGTTAATGGGAATTTTTTCTCCCTGTCTTTATTTATGTGAGATTGAGCTGAACCTCTTTTTTGTCTATTAATATATATACAATCTGTATGCCTGAATTCGCATCGCGCAGACAAAGCATGTGATTTGCAGAGCAGTGCGCTGAGAATCACATGCGATGTCTGTCATTGCATATATGTGAACTGGCGCTCACAGACCAAAGCTCATCCCTTTGATCTAAAAGAACCAAATAATACAATGTTTATAGTTATCTTACAGCTGTGAGTGAGCAGAGAACTGCTCTGCACTGTATGAATCGAGGAAATGCTGGATTAAGATTGTGAGGGGGGTTGAATCGAGATCACATTTTTTAACGATTAAGGCTCCTTTCTCACTTGCGCGACCTACAAGTTGTGCAATTTTACCTCGATTTTGTTGCCATGATTTTACCGCGATTTTGACTCAATTTTGACGCAATTTTGACTGGACTTGAAGCAATGCCTATGTCTTTGGACCTCAAAACGCATTAAAATCGGCCCAAAGTAGTGCAGGGCCAACTTTTTAAGTCGATATGAGTAAGATACAGATATGAACGGTACTCGTTGGAAATCATGGAGTACGACTTGTCATGCGACTTTGCAGTCCCAAATTGCAGGACAAGTCACACAAGTGTTAAAGGGGCCTAATCGTGAAGCTCTACTTTGTTTACATGGACACACAGGATAACATGCTGGGGAGTTTACTGGCTGCAGAAAAAAAAATCTTGAAGCCAAAAACAGCAGCTGTAAAAACGTCCAGTGTGCATGAGGCCTAAAAATCAGGTACTTATTCACAAACTTACAGTAGTGATGGCGCAAAACTTGTAAAATAACAATGTGATGTGACCAGGGAAGAATATAAATACTGTATAGGGAATCTGGATAAAACAGAGGAAGGGGGAACGCTAAAGATTATTGAAGAATAATAAAAGTGTCCATAAGAAGAGACACTGACTGTCTCAAAAGTCTTAGGCTCCGTTCACATTTTGGCATCCCAGATCGTGGGCAGAATCTCTGTGATTCTGACCGCGATTCCGAATCACGGCAAATCGTGGGACGCCCACGCAATTCCTGTCACTTGTACAAGAACTTCTTTTGGGCGACAAGCATCCCGCGATTCTGTTTGCACGATTTTACCACGATTCATCGGGCGACAATCGCGGCAAAATCATGCCACATTTGATGTGCTATTGGAAGTGATGGGAAGCGATTAGCTGTGATTCAGAATTTCAGGCAAAATTGAGGCGATTCTGCCCACGATCCGGGACGCCAATATGTAAATGGGGCCTTATAGTGGTAATATTATAGTTAATTCACAAAAGGCATCTTCCTGGTTTGAAACCTGAAATGGATTCCAGCAGCAGCTAAAATGGCTGAGCAACACTGATGACTTTCTTACAGGATACTTTCCTTCTGATGTGTCTATATCCTCAATACTCACTATGTCAGTTGCCAATTGTTGTTTTAGTGCCGGTTCATACAAATGTGTAGCACCCTCATAGGTAGGTGCTAGGTAAAAGCATCTTATGCTCCTTCTGCCTATCAGGGAAGCCTGATATATTAGGTTGCCTGTTGCATGTTCCCATGTGTGATTCACTGGGTCTAAGGGAGTGTCCCCACTGCATCCAATAGGGGAGCCTGTTGGGCAGTGAAGGAAACCAGGCCAATGACACATTGGCTTTTGTGAGGGGGGGGGACATGTGACAGGGCATCTTTGGTGGGAAGCAGAGTTCCAGGAGGAGGCTGACGGCTGGTCTCTCCTCCTGCTGTATGAGGAAGATGGTCTTAGGCAGTCGGCCTACTGAACCAGATGTGGAGCTGAGCTGCAGAGGATCCAGTAGAGCTGACAGTGGAGCTGCTGGCAGAGTCTTCCGGGAAAAACAGAGTCCGTGAGTGCCGGGGGACTTGCCAAAGGGTCTGCCCAGGAAGGGGGACCACTACAGTGAAGTCAGAGGATCAAGGGGCCAGCTCACACAGAGTGTCAGAGTAAAAGGGGGTGCCGTTTATAACCCTGAAGACTAGGAACAAAGGGGGTGCCGAGTAGGACCCTGAAGAGTGATTCACAGTGCAGTACAGTACAGTTCAGTTAATTCTTCTTCACTAAAGTGGCAAGGTGAAGCAGCGGCCTTGCCGCACTCAGTGTTACATAGAAGTCCCAGCAATTGTGCATAGTTTTTTCAGTTGGAGTATGCCACTCATCCCTTCTCCTATCCCAGTTCTCAAATAAATCAACAAAAACCGAAACCCCTGGACTGTTTTCTGACTGAGCCAAGCATTTAGAATTTGCTATTTTGTCAAGTTGTTGCTATGTGTAACCCAGGGGAATCCATAACCAGCAGCTCCCAATTGAGTAGTGCTACATTTGGGGGCTCGTCCGGGATGTAGCCCTGGGTTACTGGCCCTGTTGCTAATGGCAACAGCCTAAGAAAATTTTCAAAAATTTAGTTTTTGCTCCAGAGACTGTGTTCTAATTCTCAATACAAGTGTGAGGCCTGCTCTACAGGAGATAGGGAGAGTTGGATGAAAAAAAAAAAAATGCACAATAGTGGTTGCCTGTGGCCATGGAAAGATTCCTGTCAGAATCGCAATCTGTACCTACTATTTCCGGAAAGTTTCCGCCTGAGCTATAAGTTGTACAATCCCGTAAAGTACTGGGAGGTGAGAGAAATGCATTCTTCTGTGAAAATTGACTGTGTCTGCTTAACAGTAAAGGGTGCAAGTATGGACAGAGAAAATGGTGGCCCAGGGCACGTGGATCGGTGTGTCGGGGGCCATGTGTGTGCCAAGACTATATTGAAAAGTGTTGACTGTGCATATGATGACAGCAGGGCATTCTTTCTGTACAGTGGCAGTGTGGATATTGTGAAGAAATCTGTCGCCCATGCAGTTAATGACAGTGGGACATTTTTCGGATACAGTATGGTGGGCCTTGCTTGTACATGTTCTGGGAAGAGGACTGTTGACCGTGCATACGACAGCGGGACAATTCTCCGGACTGGCAAGGAGGGTCAGATGGCTCAGGGTGATGGAGGCGCAGCTGGAGCCCTGTTACAAGCAAGAAGAGTGGATACGTGTCTGGTGAGGGGCACGGTTCACTTTCCATGTCGGCTGAGTTGAGAGAGAGCGGCGTTGGAGGGGTTACTGTAACGCGCGGGAAAGCGTCCGCTGAAGAGTTTCTGCCTAGCATGAGGAGCCACTGCCAATAAGGAAATGTGGGTGGAGACACCGCTCACGCACAGCCAATCAGGAGCGAGCGGTAGAGTCCATAAATTACTTCCGCCTCCAGGTGTGGCTGAGAAGGAGACACATGTGCGGAGGAGCAAATGGCGAATGTCGGAACAAGTCGGAGCACATCAGTGATTACCTCACATGTTGGCGGAGAACCTGCTGGGCGGACCGGGCAGCAGACTGGAGAGCCGAAGACGTCCACCCTGTGGGTTACAGGGGTGCCTGATGGAGGACTGGCATTATGCATCGGAGGAGGCATGGAGCATTTGGGCCTGGTATGTCCCCAGTGTTTGAATGTGACCATGCGGGTGAAAGCTTGGAGCCAGTGCAGGCATTGCAGCCATCTGCTGCTGCAGGCGGAGAGGAGTGAAGGTCGACCCAAGAAGTTGTGTGTGCTGTGGGAGACCGGAGTCACTCGGGCCTTGTCGTGTGCAGAATTGGGGCCTCTCCAGGGTCGAGACCCTTTGGGCCATCAGGCTGGGGTCACGGATTACAAAAAAAAATAAATAAATAATAAAAAAGGATTTACCTCAAGTTCCAGATGGACTACTGGGCCATCGGGCCAGGCCTAGATCGTTGAAAGCAGCTGCCCAGGAGGAAGTGGGCAGCATATTAAGAGTTTGATAGGGGGTGCCCTGATGTCATTAGGGACCCCTGAAGAGATCCTTTTTTTTTATTCCCCATGGTACTGTTGGATTGCTCGCTCAGGCTCCAGCGACCGAATTTATGTGGGGAGAAACCTAATGGGCTGAAGTAGGTAGTCAGTGACAGGGCTCAGGACCACCTTGGAGGAGTGGACTGCTCGCCGGGTCAAGACTGCCAGAGGAACCAATCGTTTAGACAGGGATGTTGGATGAGAAGGCTGCCCCCACGGGGAGGGTCTTCTTATCATCATCATGAGTTAGGAAGTGCAGAATCTTTCTTTTTTTTGTGTGTTGCGAATTCAGCCATACAGATTGTATGGCTGAATTTGCATTGCATTCAGACCAAAGTCGCACAGGACCCTTTTTTTGGTCCCCACCAGAATCGGATCGCATGGGTGTTAACACCTATGTGATCCGATTCATGTCCGAACCGACAGTTCACACTATGATATGCAAACTGATCTGGGGTGTCGTTAACTTTGTATTGACACCCCCAGCGATTTGCATATGGCAGTGTGAACTGTCTGTGAGTTGAGTGCGATGCAGGAACCCGCAGTGGATTCGCAGGGTTCCTGCATCGTATATGGGTGAACTGGCAATTAAACTATTAAAGTGGTATTACTCCTACACTTAGAGGTGCTTCTCATTCTCTTGTATCTATTACTTACAAACTTGCCTGGGGTTTGGCGATGTCTTCCCACAGTTGGTTCTTCATGGATACCGGAGCCAGTTGAGGCTTCCTGAGGAATCACAGCTGGCTCCCACTGCGCATGCGCAAGCTCGCATGGCACTTTGTGAATGGTCCTGCAGCCACCTGGGACATGTGATTTATCCCAGGAGGCCGAGGGAGGGGAGGGGGCAGGGCAAGGCAAAATCTTTATATAAAGCTTGATATATTGTTGACTTCTACTCAATATTTTGTAGGTAAGATGGGGATGTTTCCAGCTGTATTTTATTTCCATAATGAAGATGACTTGATGTCTACCTGCGCATAAGCAGGACTTCATTGTTTTAGTGAAGTTCCATTTTAAAGTGCAAAAATAATGAAAACCCCACGCGCTCAGGTGTAGTTGCCCTATTTTTGCGCTCAGGAGCAACATGTGGTGTGTTCGACCCACTGCCAGCACTGTCAGCAGCCTGTCAAAATCAATGACAGGCTGAAAAACCAGAGTTAGACTTACCGGTAACTATGTTTCTAGGAGTATTCCAGGACAGCAGAGGAGATATAGACTAACTGTAAATACAGTAACCTTGTCCATTCAGGCTCCCCCCCCCCCCCCCCATAGACGTGCGCACAGGCACACCCTAATCACCCTGTGCTGTGCAGATTTCCCCTGCTGCTTGGTTGCAGAGAAAGGGACTGGGGAATCTCTGTCCTCAGTCCCTTTCTCTGTCCCAAATGTTAGACATTAGGGGTCTGTGGGGCTTCTAAAAAATTGTAAAAAAAAATAAAGTCATACTAAATTATTTAAAAAAAAATAAAAATTAAAAAAAAAAGTTGTAAAAAAGTAATAATAAAAAAATAATACAAATAAACTACTAACACCAACCTCTGTCCTGCTAACATTGTCCACTGCTCTACTGACACTGTCCATTGCCATACTGATATATATATAAATACACATATGTATATATATATATATATATATATATATATATATATATATATATATATATATATATATATATACACTTATAGTATTTATATACAGTGCCTTGCGAAAGTATTCGGTCCCCTTGAACTTTGCGACCTTTTGCCACATTTCAGGCTTCAAACATAAAGATATAAAACTGTCATTTTTTGTGAAGAATCAACAACAAGTGAGACACAATCATGAAGTGGAACGAAATTTATTGGATATTTCAAACTTTGTTAACAAATAAAAAACTGAAAAATTGGGTGTGCAAAATTATTCAGCCCCTTTACTTTCAGTGCAGCAAACTCTCTCCAGAAGTTCAGTGAGGATCTCTGAATGATCCAATGTTGACCTAAATGACTAATGATGATAAATAGAATCCACCTGTGTGTAATCAAGTCTCCGTATAAATGCACCTGCACTGTGATAGTCTCAGAGGTCCGTTTAAAGCGCAGAGATCAACATCAAGAACAAGGAACACACCAGGCAGGTCCGAGATACTGTTGTGGAGAAGTTTAAAGCCAGATTTGGAAAAAAAAAAGATTTCCCAAGCTTTAAACATCCCAAGGAGCACTGTGCAAGCGATAATATTGAAATGGAAGGAGTATCAGACCACTGCAAATCTACGAAGACCTGGCCTTCCCTCTAAACTTTCAGCTCATACAAGGAGAAGACTGATCAGAGATGCAGCCAAGAGGCCCATGATCACTCTGTATGAATTGCAGAGACCTACAGCTGAGGTGGGAGACTCTGTCCATAGGACAACAATCAGTCGTATACTGCACAAATCTGGGCTTTATGGAAGACTGGCAAGAAGAAAGCCATTTCTTAAAGATATCTATAAAAAGTGTTGTTTAAAGTTTTTCACAAGCCACCTGGGAGGCACACCAAACATGTGGAAGAAGGTGCTCTGGTCAGATGAAACCAAAATCGAACTTTTTGGCAACAATGCAAAACGTTATGTTTGGCGTAAAAGCAACACAGCTCATCACCCTGAACACACCATCCCCACTGTCAAACATGGTGGTGGCAGCATCAAGGTTTGGGCCTGCTTTTCTTCAGCAGGGACAGGGAAGATGGTTAAAATTGATGGGAAGATGGATGGAGCCAAATACAGGACCATTCTGGAAGAAAACCTGATGGAGTCTGCAAAAGACCTGAGACTGTGATGGAGATTTGTCTTCCAACAAAACAATGATCCAAAACATAAAGCAAAATCTACAATGGAATGGTTCACAAATAAACATAACCAGGTGTTAGAATGGCCAAGTCAAAGTCCAGACCTGAATCCAATCGAGAATCTGTGGAAAGAACTGAAAACTGCTGTTCACAAATGCTCTCCATCCAACCTCACTGAGCTCGAGCTGTTTTGCAAGGAGGAATGGGCAAAAATTTCAGTCTCTCGATGTGCAAAACTGATAGAGACATACCCCAAGCGACTTACAGCTGTAATCGCAGCAAAAGGTGGCGCTACAAAGTATTAACTTAAGGGGGCTGAATAATTTTGCACGCCCAATTTTTCAGTTTTTTATTTGTTAAAAAAGTTTGAAATATCCAATAAATTTTGTTCCACTTGATGATTGTGTCCCACCTGTTGTTGATTCTTCACAAAAATTACAGTTTTATATCTTTATGTTTGAAGCCTGAAATGTGGCAAAAGGTCGCAAAGTTCAAGGGGGCCGAATACTTTCGCAAGGCACTGTATATGGAGTGCACACCCTAATGCAACAGGCTGCGCACACCTATGCTCCCCCCCCCCAGACCCGCTGAAACTCACCCTGCCAGCGCTCCCCCAGCGCCGTCGCCGACAGTGTCCAGTACGCCCTGTATGCTGGAGCATGCGACCTCCTCCCATTTCTCAGTACTTGGACTCTAGCAGCCATTTGCTAGGCCTAAACCCTGTTGTATGATAGAGGGAGTGATGTCACTGCTCCCCCTGACCTCTGATACCCGGGGGGAATTTAGTGCTGGCTGCGAGGGGGTGTTGGCAAGGTGAGTATCAATTGCTCAGGGGGGGCAACTTTGCAAAGACACTGTCACTTTGCCCTGAATGAGCAATTCAAATCACTCATGATTGACCCTCTACCCCCACTGGAAGTCTGTTCCAGGCATTTACTACTATTCCTGTAAAATAATATTTCGTAAAGCTTTCCCCAGGTTCCTGATCTTAGTTTCATAAAAAAAAATACTGCCCTCCTAAACCTTATTCACACCCTTATTCATTCATTCACACCCAGACCATTGAAGTAATGCATGATTTGTGCATTGGTGCGCTATGCTACATTTCATTGTGAATTGCACCCAAACACCTCTTCAAACATCATGTGCACTGCAACGCACCACAATACAACTGCATAGCTCTGCACTGAGATAAACTGCAAACAGCGTCTATTTGATGGGATGTGTTGCAGTTTATTAATTTTAAATGTGCTGCTTAACTTAGCATCCTGCAATATGCCTCAATGCAGGAAAATGCATATTCTATAGGGTCAGTTCACACCATAACGCTGTGTGGGCCCATTCACAGCACACTGCGTTATGGTGTGAATGAGCCCTATAGAATACGTGAACACAAAGATGTGAACTCACATGCTTAAACTGTACATAATGTTTAGCTACCATATTAGCATTTAGGGCTTGAGACCGCATTCAATGGGTGGGGGGTATGGTGGCTGAGCAGGCTAGGGAAGATACAGTACCTCCGGATGGTCAGCACTGGGACGCAGACTGCTCACACAAGCACAGATCAGCTTCTAAACTTTGCATAGTTAGTTTAGAACAAGAGAAAAGGGAACTGGCAGGATCAACCAGAAACTTTGGATGGAAGAAGTACATAAAAATGTTGGAGGCTATGATATGTATGGCAGCACCCTCCTAGATAGGTTGCTAGCCAGGTTAGGTAAATGTAGTTCTTATGGCTCTCCTGTAATGAGGAGAACAGCGTGTGATTTGGGCTGCTCTGGGCTCTGCACACTGCAGGTTTAATTGCTTCCCCTGTTTTTTGGAGGATTCCAGAATATAGTGGGTAGAAAAGTCAAATAAGCAGTCTGAAAATTTCTGTGGTTCTAGCCAATCCCTGTGGGAGGGTACCCAGAAGGTGGCAGGGAGAGTCCATAAATAGTCTGAAGACTGAGACAGCCCAGCTACAGATTCACCTGTATTCATCAAGGTCCCAGCTGTGACAGAGTTGGAGGGGCTACTATGCTACAATTCTCTGAAGCTAGAGAGGGATTCCACTGGGTATTCAGTCTGGAAGGTTCACTGAGGAAATGTTCTGCCTGAAGCTAGAAGGCATCCAGATACCCGGGGACACTGTCAGTACAGACAGGATCCTAGTGACTGTTGCTGCTTTTAACCCCTGGTGCACTGACACTAAGGCTTGCCTGGCCTAGAACATTACTTTTGGTGTTCCAGTGCTAATTATTTCCTGAGCCCTTTCTGAAGGGTCTTTTTTAACCGGTTGCCGACCGCCGCAAGTACATATACTGCGGCGGTCAGCCCCGGCCAGGCAAAGTTACGTACCGGTACGTCACTAGCCTGTCACTTGCTTGTGAACCAATAGCGGGCGAGCGCGCGCCTGCGGAGGCGCGCTCCCGCCCCAGCTCGTTCCCTGGGAAGTCCGTGCGTGTGACCGGCGGACCCGATGTCCACCGGTCACTCGCGATCGTCCGCTGTGAAGGGAGAAAGGCAGGCGGCTGATGTAGAAAAGCCGCCTGTCATTCTCCCCTGTGTATGAATAGTGATCATACGGTTCCTACACCAGTAGCCATGTCCAATCACAGTTAGAATCACGCCCCTAGGGACACACTTAACCTCTCCTTCCCCAATAAAGTTAACCCCTTCCCTGCCAGTGTCATTTTGCAGTAACAGTGCATATGTATAGCACTGATTACTGTAGTAATGTCACTGGTAACCCCAAAAGTGTCAAAAATGTCAGTCAAGGGTCCGATTTGTCCGCCGCAATGTTGCAGTACCGCAAAAAAAAAAAATCGCAGATTGCGGCCATTACGCGTTAAAATAAAAAAACACCAAAAATGACAAAAATCTTTCCCTTAGTTAGTAAACGCAATAACTTTTGCGCAAACCAATCAAATACGCTTTTATGATTTTTTTTTTACCAAACATATGTAGCATAAAACAAATTGGCCTAAAATGTTAAAAAATGTTGATTTTTACATTTTTTTTTTGGGAATTTCATATAAAAAAATGTGAAAAATATTGTTATTTTTGCAAAATTGACGCTCTTTTTTGTTTATAGCGCAAAAATTAAAAAATCGCACAGGTGATCAAATACCCCCAAAAGAAAGCTCTGTTTGTGGGAAAAAAAGGATGCCAAATTCGTTTAGGTACAGCGTTGCACGACCGCGCAATTGTCCGTTAAAGTCACGCAGTGCTGAATCGCAAAATAGGCCCTGGTCAGGAAGGGGGTACAATCTTCTGGGGCTTAAGTGGTTAAAGAAGTAGCTTCAGGGAGAAGAGTGTTCTCCCATTCCTGTTTGGTGTTCTGGATTATCTTCATCAAAGTTACTCAGCAATAAACTTTAAAAAATGCAACCCCTAGACTGTTTACTGAGCCAGGGGAATTGAATGTTGCTGTTTGCCTGGATGCTGCTACATTAGTGGGAAGTGAACCTGGGACAGATCAATGGTCGTCACAGGAGTGAATGCTACACTAAAATACACACACATATATATATATACAGTATACATACTATGCTAGAGAGCAGGAGGTGTTGGGAGGAGCGGAGAGGACAATTTGGGCGATATCTGCAGAAGAGGTTGGTGATGTAGCTGGGGGCTTTGTATGTTGTGGTTAGCATTTTGAATTTTATACAATGGGGTAGGGGAAGCCAGTGAAGGGTTTGGCAGAGAGGAGCAGCAGTTATGGATCGGTGAATAAGGTGTATTAGGTGTATTATGCCTCATTTCCACTGAGTGGTACGGTACGGTTCGGTACAGTACGCAATTTTTGCTGTTTCCATTATGAATGGTACCCTAATTCCGAACCGTACCGTACCACTTTATTGGTACCCTTTCGTTGGGGTACCAAGCACATTAGTACCGTACCAACAGGGTGGAGCTACACTCTGCAGAACTTTGATTGGTTGAAAGAGAATCGTTTATCACAGCTTTCCGGCTACACCACACATATCATGAATGGGTACTATTGGCAGTGGAAACGCAATGTGTACTGTTCCGAACCGTACCGTACTGAACCGAACCGTACCGTACCACTCAGTGGAAACGAGGCATAATTCTGAACCGTACCGTACCACTTTTTTTGTACCCTTTCATTGGGGTACCAAGCACATTAGTACCGTACCAACAGGGTGGAGCAATACTGTTGAGGTACTGTTGAGCTTAGGTACTGTTGGCAGTGGAAACGCAAGCCTGATCAAGGTGTACCGTACCAAACCGTACTGAACTGTACCGAAC
Organism: Pelophylax lessonae; assembly: GCF_965119305.1. Lineage (NCBI taxonomy): Eukaryota > Metazoa > Chordata > Amphibia > Anura > Ranidae > Pelophylax > Pelophylax lessonae. The sequence continues at coordinate 84,099,072 of NC_138772.1, read as the reverse complement.
CGTACCGTACCGTACCGCTCAGTGGAAACGAGCCATTAGTGTAGGAGCATTCATAAAAGACTGAAGGGGGGGGGGGGGGGTTAATAGCCTGTGTAAAGGTGGGCCAGTGATAAGGGAGTCGCAGTAGTCAAGGCAGGAACTAACCAAGGAGTAAATAAGTTGTTTTGTGATGTCGTTAGTCAGGAAGGGGCGAATTCTGGAATATACTTTAACCTTTGCAGTGCAGACTCATCCCCACTGCAAGGGAGAATTTTCAAGTTTCCTGGAGTTGGGCTTTAACCCATCAAAAACAGCTAATTTCTGGGTTTGGACTGATCCCAAGGCTGATCCCAAGCTCATCACTACTCAGAAGCACCGTGAAAAGCCTGCTCATCCTGGCTGCCATGGATTGATTGCAGTCAGATAGGTGTAAACTGACTGCACTTGCTGACTTGTATTCTGGATAGCGTTAGCTGAGAGCTGCTACCTAACAGCAGATTTTTCATTTTCACCAGACAGATCTCATTCAATTCAGTTTAAATTAAAACCGAAGGCAAACATACAGACAAATAGAATGGAAATGACGGTTATTTTATTCCTGGACGAATAGAGCGATTGATTATTTTGGAGTAACGATCATTTTTGTGTACTGTTCAAGCCTTAACTCCTGAATGCTGATGATGCAGAAAAAGAACGCTTTGATACGATTGCTATATAAATAGGAAATGTATAAAAAGGCCAATCCGTATCAGAAGGAGAAGAAATGTGTCTCTTTAAAAGGCAGCCGTGAATTAGCCTGGGAAACTCCTGCCTGTTTGGATTGGAGAATGGCTTCTAGATACACTCAGTGATTGGCCAGGCGAGTCTAGGTTGTGTGACAACCTCTATAGATACACAGGACATCACAGTCATAATGTACTATGCTTGCAGGACAAGATCTCAGTACACATCCATTTCAATCAATGCAATAATACAGCAATGGGGACAGCCATATCTATAGGACTGACAGTCCATGGAAGGGTCCAGCTCTGTGACCAACAGTACCCCTCCTCCCCCTTCCTGCCATGTTATGTTCTTTTTGCTTTTTTGTGTTGGGGATTTTTATATAGGGTATGTATTATTAACCCTTTCCCAAACTGTAGATCCATAATAACCTTACATCCAAGAATCTGGAAGGGAGGGTAGAAGGGTGCAAGACAACAAAAAATGACCTTACACCCCAAAAAAGTTAACTCCTCCTCTGGTTCTGGGTCATGCAATCTGAAGCCGCAGTGGCTAAAACCGCCAGTAAACAAGCTGCATGTGAGCAACATCCTGGATTTCCTTGCACAATTCACTGCAATTGAGCAATACAGCTAAGTACAGGGCCTGCCCTATCTGTGATTGGACAACGAAGGAGCAGCAGCATACAGATGAGGTTATCACTCTGCTCTCTCCTCCAGTCAGCATCAGGGCCTAATAAACGGAGATGCCTCTCTTATGCTGCTGCATTAGGGTGCTACTATCAAGATCTGTGCTAAAGGAAAGAAATACCCCTCAACATACCTTTAGGCCATAGATGGATCGAAATTCGCCCAGGTCAGCAGGGACTGGTTACATTTTGATCCATCTATGGGCAGGCTGCTTGTACTGAAGTGGATCCATCGATCCACTTCAGTATAACCAGCCTGTCAGGATTTTAGTTTGATTCTTGGGAAACCTCTCCCTGTCAAAATACAAAAGCTCCATGGGAGGGATTCCCCCAAGTACACTTAATGTGTTAATGGGGAACCAAGCAATTTAATTACCTGTAACCCGAAAGAAAATTGCTTGATGCATGGCCTCCTTTACTCTGTATTTCATATAAACAGCTACAGTCTCATTCAACAGGATTTCCACAGTGCCTCTGGGTGGATCTGCAGCCTCTTGTCACATGATTCTGTGCTGTGAGTTTTCCCTTTTAGTGATGCTCAGATAACACACTAGTCTGCATTTTTCCATGCTCATAGGGTTATCCTAATAGTAAGGACATTGGCAATCCCAAGGATTTAATGAGTGGGGTAACAGTTTGCAGAAAATGAATGTCAGAATAAACATTAGAGACATTTAGCAGGTAGGTTGTTCCTGTCGGTGACTTTTAACACTACTCTCTCACACTAGCCCAAAGAGTAGCTTTTAATTTCCTGTAGTAATGGATCTTATTCCAACACTCAACCGCTCCAAATGTTATTCCGGAATACAGTCACTATAATGTATTATCCTGACTTGAAACTGAGGACTACAGTCCGCGCAGCAGTACGGGAAGCAGAAGACAAATGATCAATCTCAGAGGAACCGCCATGCACAAATACCTCCATGGACAGTTCCTTATAGGAAACCTTTTCATAGACAATCATGGAGGCTGCCATTGCTGACCTTCTACTGGAAATGCTAGATTCCTGGCTGTTATGCTGAATTGCTGACTTTAATATTAACTCACCAACCCCAAACAAGAATGCAAAAAAGGATTTTTGACTTTTGTTCTTAGTTGTCTGAATGTAAAACTGTCCTGAGAGAGATATAAAGGATGCCATTGCTAAACTTCTCCTGGAAATGCTATATGCCTGTCTGGTATGCTGAATCGCTGACTGCAGTACTAACTCACTAACCGCAAACAAGGATGCTGATAAAGACTTTTGATGTTTCTTCTTAAATGTCTTAAAGTAAACCCATACTGGGGGGTATACAAGGGTTGCTATCCTTCTGAGAATGCCAGTTGCCTGGCTGTCTCTGGATTCTTACACTCCAATCAATGACCCAGAAGGAGCATGTGGATTAGAAAGTCAGCGAGGTGGCAAACTTCCTGCATACTTATGACCTAGAAAAAATTGAAGCCAGAAGTCCTGCAAAGCAGCTAGGTAATTAGCATTTCCAAAAGGATGTCCACAATGGCAGCCTCCATTCCATACTAAATTTGCAATTCAAAGGCAATTCAACCGTTGAAATATCACTAAAATAGGCAGCAATGTGCCCCTAATTAGAGTGCCCCATCCGTCTTATGCCCTGGTTACAGTGCCTTATGCTTCCTGTGCCCTGGTTACAGTGCCTTATCCTTCTTGTGCCCCGGTTACAATGCCCTATCCTTCTTATGCCCCGGTTACAGTGCCCTATCCTTCTTATGCCCTAGTTACAGTGTCTTATCCTTCTTGTGCCTCGGTTACAGTGCCCTATCCTTCTTATGCCCTGGTTACAGTGCCCTATCCTTCTTATGCCCCGGTTACAGTGCCTTATCCTTCTTGTGCCCCGGTTACAGTGCCTCATCCTTGTTGTGCCCTGGTTACAGTGCCCCAATCAGTTTTGTGCCCAAGTTACAGTGCCCCATCTATCTTTTGCCCTAGTTACAATGTCCTATCTATCTTGTGCCCTGGTTAGAGTGCCCCATTCATCTTTTGCCTCGGTTAGAGTGCCCTATCCTTCTTGTGCCCTGGTCATGGTGCCCAAATCAGTCTTGTGCCTTGGTTACAACGCCCCATCAATCTTGTGCCCTGGTTACAGTGCCCCATCCATCTTGTGCCCTGGTTACAGTGCCTTATCTATCTTGTGCCCTGGTTACAGTGCCCCATCTATCTTGTGTCCTGGTTTTAGTACTCCATGCATCCCGCACCCAGGTTGTAGTGCCCCAACCGTCTTGTGCCCTGGTTACAGTGCCCCAACCATCTCATGTCCTGTTTACAGTGCCCGATCCTTCTTGTGCCCTGGTTACATTGCCCCATCTATCTTGTGCCCTGGTCATGGTGCCCCATCCATCTTGTGTGCTGGTCACAGTGCCCCAATCAGTCTTGTACCCTGGTTACAGTACGCCATCCATTTTGTGCCCTTGTTAAAGTGCCCCATCCGCCATATGCCCTGGTTACAGTGCTCCCTCCGCCTCATGCCCTGGTTACAGTGCCCCAATCAGTCTTGTGCCCTGGTTACAGTGCCCCAATAAGTCTTGTACCCTGGTTACATTGCCCCATCTATTTTGTGCCCTGGTTACAGTGCCCCATCTATCTTGTGCCCTGGTTACAGTGCCCCATCTATCTTGTGCCCCGGTTACAGTGCCCCATTCACCTTGTGCCCTGGTTACAATGTCCAAATCAGTCTTGTACCCTGGTTACAGTGCCCCATCTATCTTGTGCCCAGGTTATAGTGCCCCATTCATCTTGTGCCCTGGTTACAATGCCCCAATCAGTCTTGTACCCTGGTTACAGTGCCCCATCTATTTTGTGCCCCTGTTACCCATTCATCTTGTGCCCTGGTTACAGTGACCCATTCATCTTGTGCCCTGGTTACAATGCCCAATCCGCGTTGTGCCCTGGTTACAGTGCCCCATCTATCTTGTGCCCCGGTTACAGTGCCCCATTCATCTTGTGCCCTGGCTACAATGCCCCATTTGTGTTGTGCTCTGGTTATAGTGTCCCATCTATTTTGTGCCCTGGTTACAGTGCCCCATTCGTCTTGTGCCCTGGTTACAATGCCCCATTCGCGTTGTGCCCTGGTTATAGTGTCACATCTATTTTGTGCCCTGTTACAGTGCCCCATTCGTCTTGTGCCCTGGTTACAGTGCCCCATCTATTTTGTGCCCTGGTTACAATGCCCCATCTATCTTGTGCCCCTGTTACCCATTCGTCCTGTCCCCCGGTTACAGTGCCTTATCTGTCTTGTGACTGGACAGTACTTTGCCACTAAAATCTATGTTATGTCTGTGATTGAACCCCACCCCCAAGTCCCTAGCCCAGAATCTGCACAAAATGCATAATCTACCACCAGAGAAGTGTCAGTGCTGCAACTGCTTCTAAACTAAACCCTGCAACCTAAAAATAATTAAAATAAAAAAGACAACAAATGGAAAATCATTGAGAAATAATACTCAGCTACCTTCCCAAAAAAAATCCAAATTGTCAGAATTGATGAGAGCGTGCCTCCCTGCGTCTGTGTCTCTCCGACACTTCTTTCTGTAGGATTGAAGGTTATCCTCGGAGGCACACTTGTACATGCAGAGAGGAATCTAGGCAGCGGGCACAGTGGGACGGGAAGGTTATGGTGCCATAGCCTCTGTGACAAGCATGCCATAGCAGACATGGAACAAATCTTCCAGCCATACAAGAAACCTGCCTAAAATCCATAGAGAAACTTAGATCCACTTCATCACAAGCAGCTGCTGACTGGCTCTTTTTTTTTATTCTCCCCCCTCTGTCGTAGCTTCTGCTGATTTTCATTTCGTGGGCTTCCAATTAGTTTGGCGGATTAAACGTTCTCCCCCCCACCGTGCATGTATGCAGTGCAGAATTGGTGGTGTGTAGGGAGACACTGAGGAAAGGCAAGGACTTACCTTGTGCGTCCCCCATGCTTGCATCCCCGTCTAGTTGGTGTGCAGCAGCTCCAGAATTGTAATCTAGCACTGCATGAAGCTACTGGTGAGCATGCCTAGTAAATGCAGCCACTTGGAAAAGCAGCGACAAGAGGATAAGGTTCCCTCAACAGCTTAATGATTTTGCAGCCAGTCTGAAAGTTTTAAAGGTGCAAAACGCCAAAGTTTAGCGCCTTAATCGCATCCGCAGACATTTATCGCGTTTATAGCTCGTTTCTATCAATGTCAAAATAAAGGAAAGCTCGCTGCTGTATGGAGGATTTTTAGGCTACATTCGGGCTGCGTTCACATTTTGCGTTTTGTAAACGCACGCAAAATCGCCCTGCTTTTTTGCGATTTGGTGTGCGTATTTGCGCCATACGTGTGACAAGTGTGGCAAAGTAGCTGATGAACTTTTTGGAGCATTGAACTGTGCATTTTTTTAACCGCGTTTTTTTCTGCATTTGATGATCATTTTTTTGTGCATTTTTTTTGACACATTTGTGCGCATTTTTCAACCATCAGACAGCAAAGTAGCTATTGAACCCCTTGGAGCGTTTAACTGTAAGTTTTTTTTAACGCTTTTTTTCTGTAGTTGGTGCTCTTTATTTGCATGACAAACGCGCATTTTTTTTAATGCATTTGGGGTGCCATTACCAGTATAAGGCAATGCATTTTTGCGCATTTCATAAACTTGCACAAAATCGCACTTGTTTGGGAAACGCTAAAGTGAGAATGCAGCCTTATACTAGCATTCTTGCATTGCGGTTCTTTAAAAGTGAGATAAATTATATTGGAAGTGTAAAAAAACGTAATGCGTATTAGATCAAGTTTGCTTGCATTTAGATGCACCTGCCTTCACGCGGGATTAGCCGCGTTTACATGCGTTTAGCGTTTCCGATCGGACACCGGATGCACACAATCCTTTTTTCTTGAAATGCAGCTAATCTGATCGCCTCTAAATTCACAGTGTGAAATGCACCATTAAATGCATTATATTGAAGTATTATGATTATTATTATTTTTATTATTATTATACAGGATAAAGAGACAGTAGAGTTACAATACAATTCAATACAGGTTAGCATAGTTGCCAACATTTAAAAAAAAATTCCAGGGACACTTTGCAGCACAGCTATCAATTACCACACCCACTTCCCTGAAGCTCCGCCCACTCTCCATAATTAATCTCGCCTATTTATCAGATTATAGAGTCTACTCAATATAGAGAGAACTACAGGAAATTAAAAAGGGAATTTCAAATTTAAGGCCACAGTAGCAGAGTTGGAATAATTCTCCCATTCAGCTGCACTACTTCTGCATAACATTTCTGGGCAGCCCAACTAACAGGCGCTTCCAGGGACAATATAAATTACCTGGGACAGGCTCCTATTTGCAGGGACTGTCCCAGGAAAAAAGGGACAGTTGGAAAGTATGGGTTAGGAGGACCCTGCTCAAGTGACCTTACAGTCCAAACCAACCAGGGTTCCCCCAGAGGTTGCTGCCGACCCACTTGTCATACTGATCCACTGGTTTCAAAAAGAATCTGAGCCACTGACCAGAAGTAAGCACGCATAGCAGGAGTTAACTGAAATTACTTGCTGCTTGCTTGTTCCAGAAAAAACTGAAGTTGGAGACAGTCAGGCAAATAGCATTTCCTGAAGGAAGTCAGCAATGCCAAACTACATCCCTTTCCTTCTTTTCTATTTCCTACAAACAATACCAAATTCATCATGCACATCACCATTCTAAAGAATTATTTCCAGTGACACAACAGTTCCGCAACTTTCTGCTATGGAGTCAGAACCTGTACCAGATGATACATAAACTATTGATTTTACACTGCTGACTACTTGACAATACCAGCCATGGATGCAGAATGTAAAAGTAGTACCTACAGGTTCTACAACATTGTGATCAGACATGGCAGAACTAATGTGAGATGTTTTCACTCCCCTCCCCATACTTTGCACTACATTGCTGCCTTTATATCATTATTCAGTGCTTTATAGCCAAGGTAATATATTATCAGTAAAGAGCAGATTGTGTATTTCACATGGCAAAGCTTTGCTGTGCTAATTGCCAATAGCCTACATGTTTTTGCTAAAATAAAAAGGATGTATCCATACATATATTATTACAGGTATAGATTAGATTTTTAAATCAGTTAATAATAATCAGGAGGCTAGGATGCAAGTCTGCTAATGTTCTGACATTTTACTGAGGTTCACAACACTAGGGGCTCATTCACATGAGGGGCAGGCTCTACCGCCCCTCTGAAAAGCAATCAGCGGTGAATTGTTTTTTCAGAGATGGTTTAGGGACAGTTACAGGCATGGAGGAGGCACCAATAGGGATTTTATATTGAATTACAGCCCTGCAACCACCATAGCTGCATTTGTCACATTGACGTCAACAGGCAAATTTGACAGCTGGTGACACCTGTCAAAACTAGATTTGCCAAGGTAAAATTGCTGCACAACAAAGCAAAGCATCGTGGCCGTGGCAATGGAAACAGACCCGAGCAGCCGCTTTGTCTGTTTGCAGGTGGGTAGTGGGGGGCAGTAAAGACAAAGTTCAATTACCTGTTTGTACCACTGGCTGTCGTGAACTTAGCCTTTTTTCAGGCAATATTTATTTAAAAAATGGGTTAAAACAGGTAGTTAGGAGGCATCTCATCACCTCCTCACCACCTGGCATTCGCCTCTGAAAAGTGATCTGAATGTGGATCGCTCTTCAGAGGAGCTGTGGATTTAGAAGCAAGTCAAAATCTAGCCTCAGAGAGTTGCAGAACTTATATTTGTACAATTACAAGCATCTGCAAGGACTATAATAAATACGAATAACATGGAACCTCTATTTAATGGCACTACACAGATGTGAATGAATCTAGGCTCTCTGTAAAGCACTGCATAGCATATTGCTGCTCTATAAATACAGGAAATAAATGATAAGCAGCAATGCAGCAAGACCAATCCAGTGCATTAACATTCCATTTGCTTACATTTTGTGCAACAGAGCTGACTTTTTTGCTATGGGCGACAATAGAGACATGACCACAATCAGAGTTTCATGTAAAGACCCCTTGCAATGATGTGCAGTAACCCATAGCAACCAATCTCTGATCAGTTTTAATCAGTTTGTTGCAGTAATTCTAATTGAAAGAATACCTTTTTATAGTTGCTATGGGCAACAATGGAGACATGACCACAATCAGAGTTTCATTTAAAGACTCCCCGCAATGATATGCAGTAACCCATAGCAACCAATCTCTGATCAGTTTTAATCAGCTTGTTGCAGTAATTCTAATTGAAAGAATACCTTTTTATAGTTGCTATGGGCAACAATGGAGACAACCAGATTTAGAGCTTAATTTAAAGACTCCTTGCAATGATGTGCAGTAACCCATAGCAACAGATCCCTGGCCAGTTTTTTTCAGCCTGTTGCAGTGACTTTAATTGAAAGAATATCTATTTATAGTTGCTATGGTTACAGCTTGTCCCTGCATTTTACATTACGGGCCTCATCCATCAATAGGACCTGGAGGTAAACTCTGCACTGCCCATAGCAACAAGGAGATCCAACACTAACCGGACCTGGAAACATGACATCTGCATTCGGACTGGTCGCTATAGGCAACCCAGGCACTTTTCTGTCCAACCTAATGTCCAGTTTTAATAAAATCCCAGGATGAACATTTCAGCCCCCACCTTTGATATTGTTGGGGATTTGTTTGCATGCAGATGCTGCTTGGTGGTAGTTGAATTAATACAGATAATATGTATAACAAAAAAAAATAATAATAATAATAAATAGTATGCATGTGTATGAGAATTTTTTTTTTTTTTACAGATGTGCTTGCATTGACATGATTCTGGACACATGGTGCCAGGTGTGCCATGCTGCATTGCTATGGAATTGGAGCAGACACATACAAATCTATGTATTGGTGTGTAATTGTGCTGCTGTGTAGACACATGTAGCGGGGAGCGCAGGAACATTTGAACAATGTTATGATCTGCACTTATTTCTGTATCTCTCCTCGTCCCTTCCCACATCCCCTCCCTGAACTCCTCTCCCCTCAGCCAATCACAGCCTGTTGTTAAGCAGAAAACGTCATTCATAAAGCATAACAATGACAGCTGCAACCGAGCATGTTTCATGTCACTGGGTACCTGGAAGGTGGCAGGATTGTCACTCTGCTACAGAAATCTGCACCCAAAGAGTTAACTGAGTAAAAAGAAACGCATTTCCAATTGCGCTGCGAGAGCGATGCCGTGTACGAAATAACAGGACGGAGATTTCTTTCACACACTGAGTAGGAAAAACATGCTAAGAACATTGGTTAGTGCAGAATGCCTTAGTGCACCAAGGAGACTCCACAGCTGCAGTATATTCAAAGGAAAATCCCTCTTTACATAAGAGGGCTGAAATAGGCAAAGATTTCACAGATCAGGGCTTTGCCAACAGTATATCCATCTATTAAACCATATAATACATAGAAAGTTATACAGTATGGAATCTTTCCACAGAGCAAATAGTGATCATTATGTGCAAAGGGCAGATACCTTTAGCAATCAGTCAAATCCCATATTTAAAACCTAACCCCCTAGGAACTGAAAAAAATCTACTCTTGTAGAGGCCACTCCCCCCCCCCTCCCCATGCATAGGTTAAAATGGTTCTACAGGCAGAAGGTATTTTATCGTAATGCATTCTATATACAGTACTTAACTGAGCCCCATCTTGATCCAGCCATGTGCACGAGAGCAGTAGCTCTCCTGGGTCTCTCTCTCTCCTCACTGGCTCACACAACAGTGGAAGCCAGGGCTGCTGTTAGAAATCACGGGGCCCCATACAACCTCCCTGGCAGCCCCCCCGAATATATCAAGACAATATTTTCACTAAAATCATTATTAGCGGACACAAACATAACAGAGAACCTGCGTGAATTAGCCCTTTTTAATTGTTTTTTACATTTAAAAAAAAAATAAAATTATAATATTTTTTTAAATTTTTAAAAATTGTTTATTTTACAATTATCTTAAATTATTTATTACAATGTTTAATTATTATTATTTTTTTAGAATTGTGTTATTTTTTTTACAGGACAGGGAAGCCTGCAGTGCTCTAGGAGAGGGGGAGGGGTGGCACAGTGAAAGGGGGGCACACGGGTAGGGGGGGAATCAAAAGCAGGCAGAACAGGGAGGGGGATCGGTGTCACAGAAGCAATTACAGGAACGATGCCCTGTGTCTGTGTCTCTCCCTGCAGCAGCTGAAAGCTGGCAGAAGTGGGAGAAATTGACTTTCAGCTGCAGCAGAGAGCCGCACAGAGCTTCCTTCTGTAATTGTCCCCCTGCCCGACTGCACCGATTCCCTGTGCTGTTGGGGCCCCCCTGTGTGCCCGGGACCCCTACAGGAGGACAGACGGTTCCCCCCCCCCCTATCAGCGGCCCTGGCGGGAGCTGCTGCAGTCAATCACAGCCAGTGAGCCAATGAGGTGAGGGGGGTGGGGCCAAATCACATTCTGTGTGTGAATGGACAATGTCCATTAGGAGAGCGGCTCAGGAGAAACTGTTTGAGTATCCCCATAGCAAAAAGCTTGCTATTGGGGGCACTCAGCAGGGGGGAGGAGCCAGGACTGCTAAAGGGGGTAGGGACTGGGGGCAGGGTTTTACCACCCCCCAACTTTACATGTGAACGAGTGCAGCGTCCCACTCATGACACGTGGGAACTGCAAATGTATTACTTCTTTGTCATTGCTGTATTGCATGTGCATTGCTACACCTGTTTAATCCCTGTTCATAGGCTGGTCAAGTGTGCTTCATACTTCCCACCACAAGATGGGGTTAGCACTACTTTGGGATATCTATCCCAGCTCAGGTTTATCTGTGGTCAGTGTTCAGTTCAGGAAGTGATTCTACAGAGAAGAAAGCAGAATGTAGAGGTTAGTGAAGGTCAGTCCAGAGAAGGGACAAATTGGAACTGCTTAAATCAAAGGGTAAAAGCCACCAAACGGCAGCAAGACCTTTGAGAATAAAGGTGAAGGATTTCTTAGCCACTGGCAATCTCACCAAATTTCCCTGGATTCAAAAGGTACCAGAAGCCAAATCACTTACAAGTAAGCATTATACTGAGTCACAGCCTGAGTCCAGCATTACTAAAGCCTATTAACAGTGGATCAGCAGAATTCCTCTATTTACCCAGAGACTGTATTCTATCTGGATGTTTGTACTGCAACCAAAACCAGTCACAGTAAAAGTTGTGAGTTGTATCCTACCACTGTCTACCTCATTCTTCACTATTGCTATTACAACTGGTTGTACCACCATTAACGGTACTGGCGTCACGACAAATACCACCAAGGGACCCAGCCACCACAAGCACTCTAAACACCGCTGTCATCACGGGCACCTCAACCACCATCTTGGCTGGCGTTTCCCTATCACAGAGCGTGCCCCGGAGGATTTCGTGCTGTCTTCCTCTTCACTGTGCGACCAGCCCAGGGAGGCTTTCTGCTAACCGTGAGTAAACCGATGAACTGTATTATTGCTGTCTCTCATCGGCCCACCGTGCACCTCACGTTTCACCCCTGCGGTTCTGGCTCGTCGCATAAAAATTTGGCGTCACGAACAGGATATTAACCCCTGCGCCTTATCTAAAAGACTGTCGCATCAGAATAAGCCCCTTTGCTTTATTGAGAGACTGTTTACTTATTGCACACTGTGTGGGGCCACAGAACTGTTTAAACTGTTTCAAAGTCGCATGGAAGTGTTATCCCAGTTATCAGCATAAAAATCGCAGCATCCAAAGAGAGGAAATCAGACATTGGTGTGTCAACAAAACTGCTTGCTGTATTTGAATTGACTGTTTCTATTCACTTAAAATGGCTGCCGGAGACCTTCTTGTTTAAAAATTTCTGCGCCATCACTGTGGATAAGTTAGTGACACCCCCTGAATAGCGGGAAATTTTGGTGCCACCCATTTATGCAAAATTGTCCGGCCAGTCCGCCTTACCTTTGCTGTGTCAATCCTGGGAGGAGACTGTGACAAGCGCACGCCACAGAAGTCGCGAGACTTCGCATGCGAGCAAAAGAAGAGAAAATAATCGCATTGCTTGCCATCCTCCGAGCAGTAATCGCAACCTGTCAGCTGCCTCTACTAACTATAAGTAGCACTAATAGCAGGAACGCTGCCAGAGACCCAAAATCAACATTGCTGCAGCATTGTATTCAGCTGGAATAAAATTCTTAAAGGGACATACACCCGCAAGACAGCGGTTGCCCATAGCAACGCCGCACAAAAATTGTCTAAAAACGCATTTGACTTACCTAACTAGAATTCACCTGCTGTCACCATGTCTGTGCAGGGAGATGACGTGCAGCCTGACCTCAGCGGACCCCCTGCATCAGCCGCAGTCAGTCGCAGTGCAATACCAACCGCTGCAGCACCAAGCTTAATGCCTTTAACCATGCCTTATTATTTTGGGGCCCCCTGGTTCCCACGATATTCTGGAGAAATTCATACTTTAAGGGACTTTAAAGAAAAAATTCTTGCTGTGTTCAGATTGTACCCTGTATCCTCAGAGCAACAGATGGAGATTCTTCTTGCGCAATTGGAAGGAGCTGCGCTCAGAGAAGTGAAATCTTGGCCGAGCTCAGAGAGGAAGACCATGGAGCAGATTTTTGAACGTCTCTACACCACCTTTGAACCCAGAACCGTGTCAGAGGTCAAGATGAGGTTCTTCAGCAAGAAACAGCAATCTGGTGAGTCACTCAGAGACTTTGCATTATCTTTGCAGGAAGCCCTTAGAGCTGTTGTCCAAGTAGACCCCCGTGAGGCAGAGAATCAGGACAAAACCCTGAAAGAACAATTTATTGAAGGCGTCAATACAGACAATCTAAAGAGCCAACTAAGAATGTTAGCCGCCCAACATCCAGGAGCTACCTTCTTAGATTTTAAAGAATTAGCTATCAGCATACTGGGAAAAAGCCCACCAACAGAACCTGTTAGATCTGTTGAGGTGCCTGTATCACAGCTGGTTACCCCTGTAAAGTCCTTACCTATAGTCAGTCAGGCAACCCAAGCTCCAGTTTCTAACGCAGTTGCCGCCTTGACTGAGCAAGTCCATTTCCTGACTAAAAGTCTGGAGAAAGTCCACCAAAAGTTGGAACAATGGGAGAAACCATTAATGCTAGAGGATGAGAAACCTGTGTCCAGAAGACTCTTCCCCTCTAATTATAGAGAGACTTATTCCAGAAATTCTGGCGGACGCCCCCCTGACCGCACTAGTACCCCTAAGCGGCCTATCTGCACATACTGTCACAAGCCAGGCCATACAGAAGCAACCTGTGATCCTCAAACCCAACACAGAAACTCTCTTGTGGTGCCGAGCTGTAGTCGGAATTCAAGGTCAAGACTACCAAGCCCTGGTAGAGCCTGTTGTTTTGGAAGACTATCCTCTAGTTAGAGCTGCAAGAAGCCTAGTAACCGTCTCTGAAGGTAAAGTGCCTATACGACTCCTAAACTTGAGTGATAGCAGTGTAACACTAACAAAACACCGTCCTATCGCACAGCTAATCCAAGTCACTTTTCAAGATGTCATCAGTGTGGCTACAGCTACCACAGAAGAAATTACCAAGAGACAGAACCCACAGGACAAAAATGTAAACACATCCTGGTGGAAAGAACTTCATGTGGGAGATGCTTCCACACCAGCAAACCAAATTGAGGGAGTACTAAAAATTGTGAAGGAGCTTCACCGTGCCTTCAGTAAGCATTCCACAGACTATGGAGAAGTGGATATCATCAAGCACTCCATCCCTACAGGTTCACACCCACCGATCAAGGAAAGATATCGGCCTATACCACCAACTATGTACCAATCAGTAAAGCAAATGATCCAAGAGATGAAGGACTCCAATGTCATTAGAGACAGCCATAGTCCATGGGCTGCACCTCTAGTCCTTGTCCGTAAAAAGGATGGTAACATCAGATTCTGTGTGGATTACAGAAAAATTAACCAAATCACCCACAAGGATGCTTACCCTTTACCACGCATAGAGGAATCTTTGACCGCTTTAGGATCTTCAGCCTACTTCTCTACCCTTGATTTAACCAGTGGATACTGGCAAGTACCAATGGCACCTGAAGACCGTGAGAAGACTGCATTTACCACCCCTATGGGCCTATTTGAGTTCAACTGCATGCCTTTTGGACTTTGCAATGCGCCCGGAACTTTTCAAAGATTAATGGAGCGTTGTTTAGGACACAAAAATTTTGAAACCGTCCTGTTGTACTTAGACGATGTCATCATCTACTCCAAATCTTATGAAGATCACTTGAAACATTTGGCCGAAGTTTTTCAAGTCCTCATTAAACATGGACTCAAAGTCAAACCATCTAAGTGCTATCTACTGAAGTCAGAAGTCAAATACTTAGGGCATATTGTAAGCTCTGAAGGTGTTAAACCGGATCCAGAGAAGATAGCCGCAGTTCGAAATTGGCCTACTCCTACTACAGTGAAAGAAGTGAGGAGTTTTCTCAGTTTCGCAGGATACTACAGACGCTTTATTCCTCATTTTGCCCAAATTGCGGGGCCAATACTAGAACTTCTGAGAGGACATCCTAAGAGGTACCAAAAGTCTCCAATACCAGTTGAATGGAACACAGAAAGAGAAATTGCCTTCCAGCTCCTGAAGAAGAAGTTAACAGAACCACCAATCCTAGGCTATCCAGATTACCAGCAGCCATTTCATCTTTACACAGATGCTAGTAAGAAAGGTCTGGGAGCTGTCTTGTCGCAAGTACAACAAGGTAAAGAAAGAGTTATTTCCTACGCTAGTAGATCTCTTAGAGGTACTGAAAGAAATGACCAAAACTATAGTTCCTTCAAATTGGAATTCCTCGCACTCGTGTGGGCTGTTACAGAAAAATTTAAAGATTACCTTGCCGCAACACCATTTGTGGCCTTCACAGATAACAATCCGCTAGCACATCTTAATACCGCTAAGCTGGGAGCATTGGAACAAAGATGGGCCTCGCACCTAGCTAACTACGATTTCACCATAAAATACAGAACAGGAAAAGCAAATGAAAATGCGGATGCATTATCTCGTCTGCCTACCCAAGAAGACCCTACTACACAGGAAGATGTTTGGGAAGAGGTAGAAATGCCAGCTTTTTACAAAAATTTTGCCCAACAAGACATTATCACCATCAAAGGAAGAAAAGTCCTTAACCTTCAACAACAAGTGGATCCAAAATCCCAAGTGGACAAAGAAAAGTGGATCAAGCTGCAAAATGAAAGCAGAGTGTTGGGAGAACTGCAAGATTTCTTCACCAGCGGAAGAACCCCTGAAAGAATTCGCAGAAGAAATGCTGATCCAGAATTGTCAAAACTTTGGAGACACAGAAAACATCTCTTCCTACAGAAGGGCCTACTATTAAGAAGAACTTTAGACCCAATTACCTGGGATCGTCTATACCAAATCTTAATACCACGCCGAGATGCAAGAATCATTCTTGAAATGTACCATGACCAATCGGGACACTTTGGTGTGCAGAAGACAGAAGCTACCATCCGTAGAAGATTCTATTGGATTGGGATGAGAGGAGACATTGAACAGTGGTGTCGAGAATGTTCCACCTGTGCTGTTGGAAGAAATGAAAAACATGACCAAAAAGCACCCTTACATCCCATTGTAAGCAGAACACCGCTAGAAATAGTTGCAATTGACCATGTGAAGCTGGAACCAAGTCGCTCAGGTTACACATACGCCATGACCATCATTGATCATTATACCAAATTTGTTGTAGCCGTACCTGTCAAGGACTTGACTGCTAAGACAACTGCAGATGCCTTCTGGAAACATTTCCTATTGCCATATGGATGCCCAGAAAAAATCCTTACAGATCAGGGATCTGCCTTTGAGTCGCAACTCTTCAAAGAACTGTGTACACTTCACAATTGCCAGAAAATCAGGACCACAGCCTACCACCCCCAAGGGAATGGACTTTGTGAGAAAATGAACCAAACTTTAATTGAGATGTTAAGAGCAGTACCACCTGCTACAAGAAGTGATTGGCCTACTCTATTGCCTCAATTGATGTACACCTACAATAACACCATTCACTGTTCTACTGGGTATACACCTTACTATCTCATGTTTGGCCGACAAGGTAAACTACCTGCTGACCATACTTTGGGCGTACAAGTGCCTGATGCAATCAACCCTCTACCAAAGACTGATTGGGTGAGTGAGCACCAAAGACGTCTAATTGATGCACAAGAAATTGTTCAACATCGCATGGAACATGCTCATGAAAAGCAACAAAAAGATTATAACCAATCTGCCAAAGCAGAACCTCTCAAAATAGGTGACCATGTATGGTTAAAAAACGACCATCGCACCAGCAAGTTAGATAGCAAATGGGAGAGAGAACCTTACACCATTACAGCTATTCTCAATCCAGAGACTCATACTTATGAGATCACCAAAGAAAACAAATCACGTGTAGTACATCGCAATCGCCTTAAGTTATGTCTCAAGGAAAGTACTCAAGAAGAAACTCTTCAAGAAGAAGCTGTCCAAGAGGAAACTCAATCCATAGAACCAGAGCCTACAAAATCATCTGATTCAGAGGGTCCACTACAGTCTTTTGGAAAAGCATTATTAGACTCTGATCCTTTACAGTGGTTCCTTACACCATGGCTCAATATCTTAGTGCCTGCCAAGACCAATACAACCACACTTCAACCAGAAGAGCTATCTCAAGAAGTGTCTACTACAGCTCAAGAGACACCAAGTTCCCTTGAAACAAGACCTGTAGAAACTCAGCCGCTACGAAGATCCGACAGGACTACAAGAGGACAACCACCTGTCCGTTTTAAGGATTTCCTACACCAGCAGCCATGAAGACAACTACCAACCCTGCCATCTCATCGTTGAATGCATCCTTACATCATCTGAAGTTCCAGAGTGAGAAGAAGACTTACTTGTGATATGTTCATTTCCTTTAAAGGACTTTTTAAAAGGACTACTTACCTACTGTTTTGCAATGTTCAAGCCTGCACCCGGAGATAGACTTTCACGTACCTGAGCCTCCGTGATATTCTTCTGTTGACATTTTCCTGTGCCCAGGGAACGGACTCATACCCTGTGAGCCTCCTGAGATGTTATTTTTGTTTTGTTTTTCCTTTTTCCATCTCATCATGGACTATTCTGGTTTTGCCATACATCACCAGTCTTCAGAGGAAAAACTACACCCCTTTTTGTCACCTTTTGACACATTTCGTTGTTGCCTGAGATATGTTTGCCTAACCCATTTTACTTGCAGATACAAGAAGTACAAGAATGGGGTTATATTGTTATTTCCTATGCATGCATGCTTTTCCCTTTCTCTTATATCTTACAGGAAGACACAACATCGAGTCAAAAATGTGTCGAGGTCGACACACGTTTTACCATGGGGGTATGCAGCGTCCCACTCATGACACGTGGGAACTGCAAATGTATTACTTCTTTGTCATTGCTGTATTGCATGTGCATTGCTACACCTGTTTAATCCCTGTTCATAGGCTGGTCAAGTGTGCTTCATACTTCCCACCACAAGATGGGGTTAGCACTACTTTGGGATATCTATCCCAGCTCAGGTTTATCTGTGGTCAGTGTTCAGTTCAGGAAGTGATTCTACAGAGAAGAAAGCAGAATGTAGAGGTTAGTGAAGGTCAGTCCAGAGAAGGGACAAATTGGAACTGCTTAAATCAAAGGGTAAAAGCCACCAAACGGCAGCAAGACCTTTGAGAATAAAGGTGAAGGATTTCTTAGCCACTGGCAATCTCACCAAATTTCCCTGGATTCAAAAGGTACCAGAAGCCAAATCACTTACAAGTAAGCATTATACTGAGTCACAGCCTGAGTCCAGCATTACTAAAGCCTATTAACAGTGGATCAGCAGAATTCCTCTATTTACCCAGAGACTGTATTCTATCTGGATGTTTGTACTGCAACCAAAACCAGTCACAGTAAAAGTTGTGAGTTGTATCCTACCACTGTCTACCTCATTCTTCACTATTGCTATTACAACTGGTTGTACCACCATTAACGGTACTGGCGTCACGACAAATACCACCAAGGGACCCAGCCACCACAAGCACTCTAAACACCGCTGTCATCACGGGCACCTCAACCACCATCTTGGCTGGCGTTTCCCTATCACAGAGCGTGCCCCGGAGGATTTCGTGCTGTCTTCCTCTTCACTGTGCGACCAGCCCAGGGAGGCTTTCTGCTAACCGTGAGTAAACCGATGAACTGTATTATTGCTGTCTCTCATCGGCCCACCGTGCACCTCACGTTTCACCCCTGCGGTTCTGGCTCGTCGCACGAGCCCTAGGGTGCCTCTGCAACTAAGGGCTCATTCACAAGTGCAGCAGACACTGGTGCTCCTCTGCAAAGTGATCTGAGTGTGTTTGACAGGTGGTGAGAAGGTAATATGTTGCCTCCTCACCACCTGATTTAAATCCACGATTACCGTGCGATGCACGTAATTGCAACATGGTAGTACAGCAATTATAGGTTTAAAGCAGGTGTAAGGAGGCAGCACAGTGCCCGGTGATCTTTGACTCCTCCCATGTTGTTCAGGTTGATCTCCACCTCTTTAAGGTTGCTTACCCCTGGGTTAGAGAGAAATTGGTGGGTGATCATAGAGTGCTCAGAGTGGGACTTTAGGAGAATTCCTACCTTAGATAGTTGTCATCAGAACAAGTGTTGCCCATTGGAAGATATCCCTTCTACTCCTGATTTGGGGACAGTCATATAATTTCCCATTCCCTCCTATGTTCCACTATACTTTCACTCCGTTGGTGGCAACTGGGGACAAAATGTTTTTGCTGGACTTCCACTCTAAGTGTTCTTGCAGTTGGATAAACTTTGGTGGTTGCCATAGTTATCTGAGCTTTGCACATAACTATATAAGATAAGGTAGCATTTATGAGTGTAACCAGCAGAGGAATTCACCAATTTAAGTTGAAATGTACTAAATGGATGCAGAGTAGGGATTAACAAGGGTCAAATGGCAGAAGGGTGTGCATACAACACAGAACAATGTTAAACTGATTATGAAGCTGTACAAGAGCAATGTCCCTGTGACACAATAAGGATACTAGGTGGCGTTACAGCACAGTTTCTTTAAGGGAGAAATATGACCAAAGCTCTTTTAGCCATACTTCTCTGTGCGTCACAGAGGTGTACTTAGTTCTGCAATGCATTAACCCAGATTCAGCTGACAGCAGGCTACAGACACAGTACAGTACATAAACAGCTACTTACTCTTGGCCTTTGTGACATTTTTCTATACCACAGGTGAGAGGCTGGAGGAGTTGTAGCACTGGTACGAAGAAAAACAAGAAAGAGAAAGAGCCATCTAAGTGTAGTAAAAACATGAATCCTTTATTAAAGCACACAATTGGCAACTCATATGGTAGTAAACAAAGTTTGCACATATATGTGAAATACCGCTGTAATCCCGGGTTCAAAGGATCCCTCTGTACAGAAAACCCTGCTGCCGCTTGTCCCCTTTGTGTGTGGAGGTGGAAGCGCCGGCCAGGGACCCAAAACTATCTGCCCCATTAGCACAAAATGAATGTACATGCACTCTCACTGGGCAAATTGCTCTCATGGAGCCAGTGGGGAGACTCCCCTCTCAGCAGACACACCTGGGAGACATGACAGCCAGCTGAAATCATGGCCCTGCTGTTAGGCAGCCAAGGCCCACTATACTTCTACCTAGCACCTACCTGTAGGGTGCTACATCCACCCCACACCAAACGGAGTCAGGTCCCTCTGACTCTGAGGCAACAGCCTCCTATCAAAAATACTGCCAAAACGCAGGAGTATCCCACAAACCTGGAAAGTACAACAAAAGAAAGGGGTTCCCCTAAGGGGTTGGGACTTTTAAGGCACTTAGATTGGTGTAATACAAGTAAAGTAGTAGAGTATGTTTGAAAAAATATAACAAATACTTTATTGACAAAGGATCTAAAAACAGCAAAATAGATACATAGAATATACACATACAGAAAATACAATACAATGCAGAAACAGAGACGTGCAAGTAGGTTCACACCCAAATACCCAACGCGTTTCGAAGCTATTCGCTTCTTCTTCAGGGGTAATGTAAAATATTGCACATAACTTTCTATAATAGAAACATAAAAGTATGTTAGAAAAAATACATTTTAGGATATAACTCAACCAAATTCTTCAAAAAACTTTCATATGATTTTTTAGAATTTTTACATAGTGTTGGAAGGAAGATTCTGGAGAGATACATACTTGTACAAACCTGGAAAGGGGGAGAAGGGAAAAACGAATGTACAAATAAATTACGGTGGAAAAATATAGCTTTACACTCTGCTGTACAAATTTACAAACATTTTAAGGTGCATGAAAACTGATGCACCCCCCCACCAAATAAACTAGTTTGGTGAGAACTAAGATGAAAAATACAATGCAAATCTCCTAACTAACTCTAAGATGATCCCACCTGTAGAGAGAAATGGAAGCAAAAGTTAGTCAACCACATACACATAGGAAAATGCAAGCCTAACTATCTTGACAGTTAAGTGGAAAGACCCTCCTTTTAACTCTAAGGACGACCTTTCCACTCCCTTCCCTGACTACCTCTGCTGACCAGTATCTTGACTCGCCGGGGTCCACTCCTTTTCCGATGAGTCTGTACCCTGTCACTGGCTAACTATTCAGAGTCCTTAACCACTTGCCGACCGCCGCACGACTATCTACGTCGGCGGTCAGCCCCTCACAGGCAAACTAACGTAGGGCTACGTTGCTTGCTTGTGAGGGTCTAGGGAGCGAGCGCGCGCCCCCCGGGGCGCGCTCCCGCTCCCGCGTGGTCACGGACCCCCCCGCGCGTGTGACCAGCGGACCCGATGTCCGCCGGTCACTCGGCGATCGGCGGGGGAGAGGGGGAATGTCAGGCAGCTTGTGTAAACAAACTGCCTGTCATTCTCCTCGCTGCAAAGACACTGATAAAACGGATCTGGTATGTAGATCCGTTGATCAGTGTCCTTACAGCTAGAGCCACAGCCAATCACAGTAGAAACCACGCCCCTAGGGACACACACAGCCCCTCCCTTCCAAATAAAGTTAACCCCTTCACTACCAGTGTATTTTTACAGTAACAGTGCATATGTATAGCACTGATTACTGTAGAAATGTCACTGGTAACCCCAAAAGTGTCAAAAATGTCAGTCAAGGGTCCGATCTGTCCGCCGCAATGTCGCAGTACCGCAAAAAAAATCGCAGATCGCCGCCATTACGCGTTAAAAAAAAAAACAACAAAAATGACAAAAATCTTTCCCTTTGTTAGTAAACGCGATAACTTTTGCGCAAACCAATCAAAATACGCTTTTTGCGATTTTTTTTTACCAAACATAGGTAGCATAAAATAAATTGGCCGAAAATTTTTAAAAATTTTGATTTTTACATTTTTTTTGGGGGGAATTTCATATAAAAAAATGTGAAAAATATTGCTATTTTTGCAAAATTGACGCTCTTTTTTTGTTTATAGCGCGTGATCAAAAAATCGCACAGGTGATCAAATACCACCAAAAGAAAGCTCTGTTTGTGGGAAAAAAAGGACGTCAAATTCGTTTAGGTACAGCGTCGCACGACCGCGCAATTGTGCGTTAAATTCACGCAGTGCCGAATCGCAAAATACCCCCTGGTCGGAATGGGGGTAAAATCTTCCGGGGCTTAAGTGGTTAAATGAAGTGAAATACAGCGCCCTCTTGCTGTCAATCAAAGTACTTCCTGAAGCAACAGTCTTGCTGAGTCAGGGAAGTAATACAGGGGTCTTGTAGGACACCCCCCACCAAAGTTCCTGGACACTTGAACTTTGCAACAACAAATCTTCACCTTGTCAAAACTGTGGACGACGTCCCACACAGTTATTTGTAATCCACAGAGACCCTGGCCCGTTGGCCCAAGGGGTCTAGCATAGCAAACAATTTTCCCAAAGACCCTGGCCCGATGGCCCAAGGGGTCTACATTGAACTAGAATACTTTCAAACTTGTAAACTCTGCATTACATTTTTAAAGTTACTTGGTTAGTTGTGATAGCCAGCCAGCCAACATAGGTTTTCTTGCTTTTGAATTTTTCCCTTTTTCCTTTCAAACAGACACTTGCTGCCCTGAAATATAATAGTCAGGGTGAGGGACTTGTACATAGACTCCTTGTTCATCTTTGACTCTGATAGACCAGGCATGGCCTGATCCATCCGGGCGATGAACCTCCACCCTGTCTATGTAAATGGAGCGCACAAAGTTCCACTGAGCCTTTACACTTTTAAATTTTTTCTTTAGTTTCTCCTCCGGTGAGTCTCTGTATGGTTTGGGCACAAACAAGAAATCCCAGATCATTTCGTCACACCAAAAGTCTCTGAATTTCTCTACCAACAGCATCATCTCCCTAGGTGCATATGGATAATCGTATCCATATTCGAGTGCCACTTTTCTCTGCAGCCATCTTTGCATCCTGGACAGTCGGGGGAGAGTCCTCCTGTTACCTCTCCCCTGTGGAGAAAAAGGGGTGCACACCCTCTGTATCATATGCTCATAGGCCGCGTTCTGGTCTCTGGCCTTGGCAATGTTTCCTGGAGGGGTGAGGTCTGGGATCCTTACCACGTATGCATTACAGAACCCCAATTTCTAAACCAAGCCCCCCCTTTCTATGGCTTCCTTAGCCTCTTGATCCAGGGTTACTGTCATGTCAGGACCTGGGGAGCTGCTCCCAGCTTCTGACCCCCAGTCCCACTCGGTTTCATCCACGGACCCCCATTTTGTCGATCCCTTCTTCGATAGACCCGTATCTGTTTTGAAAAGATGGGGAATCGACAGGTACGGGGCATTTTCCTCCCTCACTACTAGTGCTAGAGGGTGAGGCTTGAATCACCGCAGGCTTTTCTGGCTGCTGGATACTAATGGGGGTGGATCCTATCGTGGTCACTGAGGTAGTTATGTCCTCCGGCCACCCGCCAATCGCCTGTGCGGGCATGAATCCCCTCCCAATGGAACTCTGCGACCGAGTCCCCCTTCCACACATAGTAGGCCCACTGACTGCTGGCAGGGCCTCCAGCTGCATCATCAGCTGTAACATGCCCCTCCAGCCTCCGCGGAGGAACTTGGATTCAGTCCCGGTCACCTCTTGAGTAAGGCCTGATTCCCACATAACAGAGAGCTTTTTGGGTCGGCCTTCGCTCTTTTTTGCCCGGAGCTCCTAGGAACTCCCGGCCGCCTCCCGTGCACAGTGCGAGTCCGCCGTCCGGCACCATCCGGATACCGGTGTCCCAGACTAGGGACGGATCGGGCTGGTGGATTTGCTCCGGGTTCTGCCTTGCAGAGTCTTCACCCATGGCGGCAGTGATAGCGAGCACACTCTTCGTTTCTCTCACAAACGACATGCTTTTCTCTCCTACACGTGTCTCCCGCACAGCCACACCCGAAGGAGGGGATATTAATAGGGTCCCCTTGGTCACTCCTGATTGGCTGGATGTTTCCGCTGTCTCCACCTTTTCGCCATATTGGGCGATGACTCCTCCTTCTATGGCATATGATCTGCATATGGCGCGCTTTCCTGCGCGGTGCTGTAACTCTTAACCTGCAATGCTTTCCATCGATAGCCCTCAGGGAAGTAGCAGCTAAGCGGATCATGTCACTTGCCAGACATGCATCCACTCTCCTCAATTGCACTAGGGCCACAACTGTGCCTTGCTGCACTGAAACCAGCTGTCCCTCCTTGCTTGGCAAGAGTAATATCCCGCTGTCAGTCGCACGGTCAATAATGCTCTTCCTAGCCACTCATGTGCAATTTTCCTCTTCCATACTGTCTCCGAGGCTAGCCCCACTGCCCCTCTCGGCATGGCCGACTACAATCCTCACAGTATCAGTGCAATTACTATATAGATTAAATGTCCCACTGTCAAAAGCACAGTCGACATCAGTCCACATTGCATGCACACACAACCGGCCCATGGCACCTCTCTTCCTGTCCCCCGGCCTTCATCTTCACCGTCCCCGCTGGGACCACCGGCGTCCTCTTCTCTGTCCTCACTGGGACCCCTGACGCCATCTTTACTGTCTTTACTGGGACCTCTCCCTGTTAAGCAGTTGCAGCACTCATGCACTCTCACTCTTTTTCCTTTAGCTCTCCATGTTCTGACAGCAGAGAACATTTAATAGTCCATGTTAAAAGTTCTCATCAGAATGCAATTTTTCCTTAAACATTTGCGTTGCCACAGACAACCTTCCATATGGGCTTCTAGCTTCATCCCACTCTCCCTGCCTCCCATAGATCCAGTCTCACACCTGCCTTGGCTCTTGAACGACAGTTCTGGGCACAAAAATTTACTTACCTGTAGGGTGCTACATGGGCTTCATAACAAAGGGGGTGAATACATACGCACATGCCAATTTTCTGTTTTCTATTTCTAAAAAATAGTTTTATATATATATTTTTCTCATTTCACTTCACCAACTTAGATCATCACATAAAATTCAGAATAACAAAACACTGAGCTTAAGGCTGTAATGTAACAAAATGGGTAAAAAGTCAATGGAGGTGAATACTTTTTCAAGGCACTGTAGTTGCAATCATTGCAATGTTTCACAATAAATTTTTAGGTATGTTTCATATATTGTCTGATTTTAAATGTCTCTGCCCTTTGTGGTTCTGTGGTTGATAGACACTGGGATGGAATTACTAAAGGCAAACAGACTGTGCACTTTGCAAGTGCACTTGCACTTATTTTCACCACAACTTAGCAAATGTGTTAAAGCTGTGCTGATTTCCATTACCCAATCATGTGCAAGCAAAAATGCTGTTTTGTTTTTTTTTAATCTTTCTTGCGCCTGATTAGATATTCTCTAAACAGTGAAGTCTACTACCTTTAGTAAATCCACCCTACTGTGTTTTACATTCTCATTTATATACCTCCCGCCATATAGACAAATGATGACGGGCGGGATGCTCTCTTATTCTGGGTCAACGCGCAACCCCGATTTCGGTAAAGAGCCGATAATGCAGCTCTTTAAGGCCCCTTTCACACAGCCTGTTCCGTCTACAGAGCCGTTCTGCTCAGCAGGGAATTGATCCGCCGATCCCCGCTGAGAAGGCGGATGACAGCTTCAACTCCGCTATGTGTAAAAGGGGCCTAACCATGTGATCAGCTGTGTCCAATCAAGGAAATGTTGGTTATCAGCTCTCCTCGTCGCACACTGGCAGACTGTGAGGAGAGGAGAGCTGATCAGCGGCATTTCCTCACAAGGGAGATCTCCACAGATAATCATGGCACTGATCATCAGTGCAGCCCCAACAGTGCCCAGCAATGATACCAGTCAGTGCCCATCAGTGATGCCAATTTATGCCCATCAGTGATGCCAATCTGTGCTCATCAGTGATGCTTTTCAGTGCTGCCTATCAGTGCCCAGCAGTGCCACCTATTATTACCCATCAGTGCTGCATATTAGTGCCTCCTCATCAATGCCACCTCATTAGTGCCCTTCAGTGCCACCTATCAGTGCTCATGAGGGAAAACTCATCAGCGCACATCAGTGAAGGAGAAAAATTACCTATTTATAAAATGTTTGGACAGAAACTAAAAAAGACTTTCGCAAAAAAATACAAAACCCAGCAGTGATTAAATATGACCAAAAGAAAGCCCTATTTGTGTGAAAAAAATTATAACAATTTAATTTGGGTACAGCGTTGCATGACCGCACAATTGTCCTTCAAAGTGTGACAGCGCTGAATGCTGGAAACTGGCCTGGGCAGGAAGGGGGTGAAAGTGCCGGGTATTGAAGCTGTTAAAAAAAAAGGTGAACAAAGACCACACAGGAAAGTGCAGTTATAATACTTAGCAACCTCTTGCAGAGCTAAAAAATGCCAGCAGAATCTTCAACATTCAACACTTCCTTGTGTGTCTGATACCTGCATCTGCCCATTGTAGCTACCTCTTTCTCCTGACCTGTTTAACTAGTGTGTCCCTAAAGAAGAGAATATCTGACATAAGGGTATATGTTCTGTATCAAATGCTGCTTTATTCATTGACATACCTCCTTAGATTCAGTCTGTCCACATAATATGGTCACCTGCTGACTTGGCAATATCCACAGGCTGCTTAACTCTTAAATCCAGCGCAATTTTACTTCAGCTAATTACAGTACAGGGGATTTTTTTTCCTAGTCTTTAAAAGAGTTAGAAGGCAAAGTGATTTATTTACTAAAGCTTGAAAGTGTAATATCTGCTACAACTGTACATAGAAACCAATCAGTTTCCTGTTTGTTTTTTTGTCAAAGCTTCATTGAACAAGCTGACGCTAGAAGCTGATTGGCTGCCATGCACAGCTGTGCCAGATTTTGCACTCTTGTTTTATTAAATCAACCCAATGACTTACCTGAGCCTTGTCTCTGTGAATAACTAACATTGAACAGGAGAGGAGGACAGAGGAAGATATCAAAATCACACTAGTAAACAAGTTTCATTGGCCCATAGCTGCCAATAGATGTCAGCATACTACAGAAAAATGATAACCATATGCAATCCAATACAACACAGAAAAACTACATGAAAGTGGAGCAGAATAACAGGTGAAAACCTAAATGGTCAGCATTCATTTTAGGCATTTAGAGAAGGTCTTGTGGAATTGGCACTTTACAAATGAATATAAAAATGTTGGGCAAAATTCTTGTTTCTATTTAAAGTCATCATAATTATAATTTTAATTATCAATAGCTTCATCATATTTCTACCAATATGCAATGGTGGCTTTCAAATGAGCAACAAAAAGGGCAATTGAGGCACTGGCAATACATGGGCAACAAATGCAATGGTGGCAAAATGTAGACAATACTTGCACCCAAGCGTTTCCTTCCCTTTCCTTTCCTTTCTTCTCCACTCTAATATACTCCAGTTGTATACTGTGGCTAGAGTGCTCTAGCTGATGCTGATTTCATTACTGCAGTCACCAAAGGATTCCAGAATAATGCTGTAGTGTTCCCATATTTGCTGATGACACTGGGGTCATGGATCAAGTCCATATCTCCTGCAGAAATAAAGGGTAATTCCACTTTCGTGGGGAAAAAAATAGCAAATAAGGAAAAAAACAATATAGTGTATACAATTGCGACACAAATCATATTGTAATTCAATGTTATTAAAAATGATCTTTCCTTTTCAATCTGCAGCTGTAATTTTCTGAAAATGCAATGCAATATGGCTGTTCTGTACACAGAATAAGTACTGACCACACCCCAGAAACATAATTTCCTGCTTGTGTGATTGGCTCACCAATTTTCCCAGAAGTCTGCTCAAGATACAAGTCAGAATTCTGGCATCCCCTGCAACAAAAATGTCATTTTTGGTGAGATACTCCCAATAGGAACACATCTAAAGGGATCCGGGTAATGGAAAGAGAAGACAACACCGCTCAGGCTCAATCAACTGTGCTCTGCAATCCAGCTGGGTGCTCACCTCGGCTCACCACCGTGGAAGTAATTGTAGGAAAAGAAATAGGTTGCACTCCATCATGGAATGAAGTTGCTTGAATTTATTGAAGTATCGTCATGCCAAACATCCAAACAGACAGGAACTGTTAACGCGTTTCACACGGGTCTCCGTGAAACGCGTTAACAGTTCCTGTCTGTTTGGATGTTTGGCATGACGATACTTCAATAAATTCAAGCAACTTCATTCCATGACAGAGTGCGACCTATTTATTTTCCTAAAGGGATGCAGGCCCAGCAGCTTTCCTCATTAGAGCCCTGCAGCTGCCACAGCTGACAGATAATTATGAAACCACTCCCATTAGACCCACTTAGCACAGAGGAACAAACAATGATTTATTCATAATAACAAAAGGTAAGAATCTGCAACAAAGTTTGTTAAAATCCCTGCAATGTACAGAGATCACCCAGAGGGGAATGTTTTTTTCTCAACAAAAGTGGAGTTACGCTTTAAGTAAAATAACCCTGTGGCCCTACCGAGAGTCCTTACCTATGAATGTCTAGTGCTGATATCAGCTTTAGTTTGTAACCGACTTACTCAGTAACTGTTCCATGAAATCATAGGTTTTCTTCCAGAGGTTGCTAGGGGTTTCTTCAGCAATGAGCAGTTTCTGCCACTTAGGTAACCACTGCACCACGGATCTTTTTTAGCTATCTGATTGGGGGGGTTCTTCACACCACAAATGTAAGGAGCATTCTTCCCACTGACCATCATACTAATGTACCATTAACCATAGATTTAGTAACTTTAAAGCGGAGTTCCACCCTGGAATACTTTTTTTTAATAAAAATACCCCCGGGACAGTCAGGGCTAGTGCATTCCACAATGGCTAGCCTCTGATCTGTCCCGGGTTGCACTTACCTTTTAGGACAAATACTTACCTTGAAAAATTATTGTCCAGCGCTGCCATCTCAGGTGTGGGCAGCGTGATCCTCTTCTGCGTCGTCTTCTTCGGTCCCACGATGCACTGCACCGGCCTCGACGTCACTTCCGGTGCGCGCGCGTCATCCCTCCACAGCTTCTGGGCATGCCCAGAAGCTATTTAGAAGGGAATGACGCGCGCCCCGGAACTGACGTCGGGGCCGGTGCAGGCGCATTGATTCCTGGGAGCAATGACGTTCAGCTCCCAGGAATCATTGCAAAGCCAGGAAGTGACGACGGGCCGTGGCCGCCGAGGGAGGAAGAGGAAGTAAGGTAAGTATATTTTCTTCTAAACAAGGCAAGTAAAAAAAAATAAAAAATGCGATTATCCATTTGTTTTTCAGGTGACCCGGAGCGAGAAGATGGAGGTAAGTATCATTTTAGGGCGGAACTCCACTTTAAGCAGGGGTTCCCTGAAACCAGAAAGTTATTTCAAGGGTTCCTAAATGTTAAAGATGGTAATGTTGAGAACAGCTGTTGTACAACATAATCAATGGCAGTTGTGTTGTCAACCTTTTATAGTAAAAAACACAATTGTGCTTTAGAAACATTCCAAACTAGAGAGAATTACTTGTAGAAGGAGCTTAGGTTCTGACTGTAAGCATCTTAAAGACTGCTCTGCCAGTTTGTCTTGTGGAGATTATGTAGTAAATGAGCCACAATGCTCTGGGAATGTAGCCGTTATCTCAACATGTTTTGAGAGTGTCTACTCCTTTGATCATGGAAATAGAAATTACTCACCAAGATAATTATGGAGGACTTCCAATGCTGCTTACAGGATCCTCCAAGCCAAAAATAACACTGATAATTATAATAGCCAGGTCAACACAGTGATCCATGTTGTAGAGTATGTTCTGCCAAAACTTCTTTACTTGGATGTCCAGCAAGAATTCAGTATGTGTCCTCATTCCAGCAGCAGACAACAAAGCTCTGTTCATTGCCAATATAGACGCCCCATTACAAAGTTTGTACCTTCTGTTCGAATCATTTTGTTTATTTTATTGCATATGGGTATAAGGACACGCCTGTTCTCAATTGTAGGAACATGTTGGGACATGTTAACGCCAACTTTCTACTGACTGGCTGATCATTGGGATGGTCAATAAGCACAATGCGAGGTGAGACTTAAAGTGGTTTTAAAGGATTTTTAAAAAAAATAAAAAACTATCTATACTTAGCTGCTCTGTGCAATGGAATTACATAGATCATCCCCGAACCTCCTCTTCTCAAGTCTCCGGCTGATCCTGCTGGCTCCTCCTCTCTGTCCAGTGCCCAAGTGGCTTGCCATGGGGGGCACTCATGTGTACTCCCTCCCGAGCCCTGCTTCTGCGTCCATTGACACAGACAGTGGGACTCGGCTCTCCCTGCTTCCTCATCACTGTCTTTGATTGACAGAACTGGGAGCCAATGGCTCCTGGTGCCCCAGCAAAGCCAGTGAGACCAAGAAGTGAGGGGAGCGAGGAGATGCAGATGTGCACAGATCTGGATAAAATGAGGGCTCAGGTAAGTAAAAGGGGGGTGAGGGGCAGAAATCAATGGCTAAACATTTTTAATGCAAGAAATGCAATAGGGTAAAAAAATGTTTAGGCTATAGAACCACTTTAAGCCAGCCATACGGTACTTGGATCGAAATTTGGCCAGTTCAGCAGGGAGATTAGTGAGTAGGTATGGGCTGAAAACCCCCCGCCGTTCAGTTTGCACCAGAACATCTCAAACAAGAAAAAAGATCCAGCAAACTCTATTAAAGTCTATGGGACATGAACATGAAAAATCAAAAGTCCTAATTTTAAAGGCTTATATGCAAGTTATTGCCATAAAAAGTGTGTGGGGACCCGGGGACTGCCCTGGGGGACATGTACTGCATCAATGCAAAAACATTTTTTTTTAAAACAATCATTTTTATAGGAGCAGTGTTGCTTAAAGTGAAACAATAAAAATGAAAAATTCCTTTAAATATTGTGCCTGGGGGGTCCCCTTAATGTGCCTGTAAAGTGGCATATCTGTACAATGTATGTACTGCTGCAGCAATACTGACATCTCTAAAGGAAAAAATGTCATTTAAACTTGCTCATGGCTGTATTGTATTGCCGTCACTCAGCAATACAGATAAAAAAAAAAAAAACAGCATAGGGTGTGTCCCCCTCCCCATGCCATACCAAGCCCTTCAGGTCTCTTATGGATTTCAAGAGGAACCCACGGCATAATTTAAAAAAAATGGGCATAGGGTCCCACCCAAAATCCATACCAGACCCTTATCCGAACATGCAGTCTGGCAGGTCAGGAAAAGGGGGGACAAGCAAGCGCCCAGTGGCGTAGCGTGGGGGGTGCTGGGGGGGCCAACCGCACCGAGCGCAAAATCTGGGGGGGCACAGTGTCATGCTGCCATTTAGGAGCCTGCTCAGCCATCCTGAACAAGCCCCTGCATGACTCGGGAGGCTGATATTAAAGCCAGTACAGCTCCGGATGGAGGGCGGGACTTCAAGTTAACTCGCAGGTGATTGGTTGCTAGCAACCAATCACAAGCTGATTACCTGGAAAAGTTGTGCAGATACCGCCCTCCTTCCAGAGCTGTCCTGCGTCTGATGTCAGCTTCATGCTTTCTGCCATCCATGCGGAGCTGTCCACTCCACTGCTGTCCCCTCTGTGAATAATGTGCATTGTGGAGGAAGCTGCGGGTGCTGTGAAGGTGGAACTGAGGACAGGAATCTGAAGATGGGGATGGGGGGGGGGGCTGAGGACAGGAATCTTAAAATGGGGGATGGGGGGGGGCTGAGGACAGGAATCTTAAAATGGGGGATGGGGGGGCTGAGGACAGGAATCTGAAGATGGGGGGGGCTGAGGTCAGGAATCTGAAGATGGGGTAAAGCTGAGGACAGGAATGTAAGGGGGTTGTGGGGGGTCAGGAATGTAAAGGGGTAGTGTGGGTCAGGAATGGAGAGGGGTTGTGGGGGTCAGGAATGTAAAGGGGTTTGTGGGGGTCAGGAATGTAAAGGGGTTTGTGGGGGACAGTAATGTAAAGGGGTTATGGGGGAAAGGAATGTAAAGGGGTTGTGGGGGTCAGGAATGTAAAGGGGTAGTGGGGTCAGGAATGTAAAGGGGTAGTGGGGGTCAGGAATGTAAAGGGGTTGTGGGGGACAAGAATGTAAAGGGGTTGTGGGGGTCAGGAATGTAAAGGGGTAGTGGGGGTCAGGAATGTAAAGGGGTTGTGGGGCTCAGGAATGTGAAGGGGTAGTGGGGCTCATGAATGTAAAGGGGTAGTGGGGGTCAGGAATGTAAAGGGGTAGTGGGGGACAGGATTGTAAAGGGGTAGTGGGGCTCAGGAATGTAAAGGGGTAGTGGGGCTCAGGAATGTAAATGGGTAGTGGGGGTCAGGAATGTAAAGGGGTAGTGGGGTCAGGAATGTAAAGGGGTAGTGGGGCTCAGGAATGTAAAGGGGTAGTGGGGGACAGGAATGTAAATGGGTAGTGGGGCTCAGGAATGTAAAGGGGTAGTGGGGGTCAGAAATGTAAAGGGGTAGTGGGGGTCAGAAATGTAAAGGGGTAGTGGGGGTCAGGAATGTAAAGGGGTAGTGGGGGACAGGAATGTAATGGGGTACTGGGGGACAGAAATGTAAAGGGATACTGGGGATGAGGACAGGAATGTAAAAGGGTGGGGGGGGTGGTGAGGACAGGAATGTAAAGGCGGAAGGGAGGTGATATAAAGGGGGCTAAGGACAGTAATGCAGAGGGGGCTGAGGACAGAAATGTGAAAGAGGAGGGGCATGATATAAAGGGGCATAAGGATAGGAATGTGAAGGGGGTGATGACAACAAGGATGTGAGGGGGGGGATATGAAGGTGGGCTGAGGACAGTAATGTGAAGGGGGGGGTTGTGATGTGCAGGGGGCTGAGAACACTGATGTAATGACAGGATTGTGATGTGAAGGATATGGGGCTAGCTTTATAACATTTCTACCTGTGCTCTGCATGTAGGCAGCCCATTCATTTCATTTTGTGTAATTGTCAGTATAGTAATCAGGTAGGTTAGTGTAGGAATCAGGTAGGTCTCTGTAGTGGTCAGGTAGGTCTGTGTAGTGGTCAGGTAGGTCTGTGTAGGTGTCAGTATAGTAATCAGGTAGGTCAGTGTAGGAATAAGGTAGGTCTCTGTAGTGGTCAGCTAGGTCAGTGTAGGTGTCAGTGTAGTGGTCTGTGTAGGGGGCGCAAATTACTTACCTTGTCCTGAGCGCTGACAACCCACGCTATGCCACTGCAAGTGCCTCCCCCTCTCCTGAACCATGCCAGGCCACGTGCCCTCAACATGGTGGGGGTGGGTGCTTTGGAGTGGGGGCTTTGCCTCCCCCTGCCCCAAAGCACCTTGTCCACATGTTGATGGGGACAAGGGCTTCTTTCCGACAACCCTGGGCTGTGGTTGATAGAGTCTGAGGGTGGGGGGCTTATTGGAATCTGAAAGCCCCCTTTAACAAGGGGCCCCCCAGATCCCTGCGCCCCCCCTATAATAATGGGTATCAGGTACATCGTACCCTACTCATTCACCAAAAAAGTGTCAAAAAGTAAAAAACATAGGGGACAGTATTTGACAAGTCTTTTTAAAAAAAAATTAAAAAAAATTGTGTCCCTCGATGTAAATCCATCTTCATTTACATAGGCGGCTCTCTAATTAGGCAAATTAGGCGGTCGCCTAAGGCCTCGCACCTACAGGGGCCTCACGGCCAGTGGCGGAGCGACAACATTTAGAAGGGCGCAGTCAGGGAAATCTCAAGTAAAAGATTGTTTTAAATCCTCAGATATAAAAGTTGCAGCAGTGTGCTGCAGTACCTTCACTGCGGCTGCCAGGTGTCTGTTTTCCGCTGACACTTATCCCGCCTTCTCTGCCTGGGGATTGGCCATCTGATCATGTAATCCTAAAATGGGGAGGAATCGGTGGGTGTGTACCTGCATCAGTAGGAAGTGACTGCCCGGTCAGCTCACTCTGCTATCATCGGTTGTTGG